>NC_056690.1:76977218-78325552 GCF_018350215.1 Panthera leo | reverse complement strand
AAGAAAATAAATCCATGTACCATCGCACCAAAAAGAATAAAATACTTTGTAATAAACTTAACCAAGGAGGTAAAATACCTGTACTCTGACAACTACCAAACACTGATGAAAGAAATTGAAGATGACAAAGATGGAAAGATACTCCATGCTCATGGACTAGAAGAACTGATATTGTTAAAATGTCCACACTCACCAAAGCATTGTGAGTATGGACAGAATCTACAGATTGCAAATCGACACATTCAATGAAATCCCTATCAAAATACAAACAGCATTTTTCATGGCACTGAACAAACAACACTAACGTTTCTTTGGATCCACAGAAAACCCCAAATAACCAAAGCAATCTTGAGAAAGAAGAACAAAACTGGAGGTATCACAATTCCAGATTTCAAGATATACTACAAAGCTGTAATAATCAAAACAGTATGGTACCGGCACAAAAACAGACACAGAGATCAATGGAACAGAATAGAGAGCCCGGGGTGGGGAGGTGGGGAGGGAAACAAAACCCCACACTTACATGGTCAATTAATCTACGACAAAGGAGGCAAGAATATACAAAGGGCAAAAGGTAGTCTCTTCAATAAATGGTGCTGGGCAACTGGGGCTACATGCAGAAGAATGAAACTGGACCACTTTCTAACACCATACACACACACACAAAATCTCAAAATGGATTAAAGACCTCAGCGTGAGGCCTGAAACCATAAAACTGCTAGAAGAAATAATATCCAGTAATCTCTTTACATTGGCTGCAGCAACATTTTTCTGGATATATCTCCTAAGGCAAGAGAAACAAAAGCAAAAATAAACTATTGGGACTACATCGACATAAAAAGCTTTTGCACAGTGAAGGGAAGCATCAGCAAAACAAAAAGACGGCCTACCGAATAAGAAAAGATAGTTTCAAATGATATATTCATTTAATATCTAAGTAAAGGTTAGTATCTAAAATGTATACAGAACTTATGTAACTCAACACTAAAAGACCCCAAGTAATCCAATTAAAAATAAGCAGAGGACTTGAATAGACATTTTTTCAAAGAAGACATTCAGACACTCAACAGACACATAAAAAGATGCTCAATATCATTCATCATCAGGAAAATGTAAATCAAAACCACAGTGAGATATCACTTTGCTTCTGTTACAATGGCTAAAATAAAAAACCCAAGCAATAAAAAGTATTGGTGAGAATATGGAGGAAAACGAACTGTCATGCACTATTGGTAAGAATGTAAATTGGTATCGCCTTTGTGGAAAACAGTATGGAGATTCTTCAAAAAATTGAAAATAGAAATACCATATAATCCAGTAATTCCACTAATGAGTATTTACCCAAAGAAAATGAAAACACTAATTTGAAAAGATACATGCACCCCTATGATTATTGCAACATTACATATAACAGCCAAGATATGGAAGCAACCTAAGTGTCCCTCAGTAGATGAATAAAGAAATGGTACACGCGTACACACACACACACACACACACACACACACAAAATGGAATATTACTTAGCCATAAAAAAATAAAACCTTGCCATGTGCAATAACATGGAAGGGTGTACAGAGTAAATTTCGAACTGAAATAAATCAGAGAAAGACACATACCATATGATTTCATCTATATGTGAAATCTAAAAAACAAAATGGGCACCTGGGTAGCTCAGTTGGTTAAGGGCTAACAGTGCAGAGCCTTCTTAGTATTCTCTCTCTCCCTCTCTCTCTCTGTCCCTCCCCCACTCATGTACATACTTTCTCTCTCAAAATAAATAAATCAACATTAAAAAATAAAAACTAAAATAAATGAATAAACAAACAAAAACCACTGTCCCTCCCCCACTCATGCACACACACACTCTCTCTCTCTCTCTCTCAAAACAAATAAACATTAAGAAAAATAAAATAAATGAATAAACAAAAACCAGAATCAGGCCTGTAAATACAGAGAGCAAACCGATGGTTACGGGGGGGGGGGGGGGGGGGGGGGGGGGCAGGAAAGGGGGCAAAATGGGTGAAGGGGAATGGGAGATCCAGGTTTCCAGTTATGGAACGAGTAAGGCATGGGAACGAAAGGCATAGCATAAGGAATATAGTCAGTGACATAATAGTGCTGTGTGGTGACAGATGGTAGCTACATTTGTTTTGAGCATAACATGATGTATTAAGAAGTTAATGGAACCTGCTTCAAATTCTGTGTCTCCCTCTCTCTCTGCCCCTCCCCCACCCATGCTCTGCCTCTCTCTCTCTCAAAAATAACTAAAATTTAAAAAATTAAAAATAAAAGAAGTTGACTAACTTTGTTGTACCCCTGAAACTAATGTAACTTTGTGTGTCAATTATACACACACACAAAAAATAACTTTTTTTAAAAATAGTTGTTCACATCTTTCCTTTCCCTTTCCCTTGGCTTCTTTCTCTCCTGAAAGACCTATTGAAATGGCTTCAAGCTAGCAGTCTAGCTTTTCTGGTTGTATTTCTCTACCTTTTGAGTCCAGGCTGATTTTTGGAAATAGCCAGAAACCACCAGCACCAAATCTAAAGAAAAAAGTGGGTGATCGAGCTGGTAATATACTTTGTCAAAAATGAGCTCTAAGTGTCTAATAATGAGATTGGATCATTGTACACTTCATAAATTGTTTTTTTTAAGTTTAGTTATGTATTTTGAGAGAGGGAGACAGAGTGCACAAGTGGGGGAGGGGCAGAGAGAGAGGGAGAGAGAGAGAACCTGAAGCAGGCTCTGTACGGTCACCACAGAGCCCAACATAGGGCTAGAACCCGCAAACCACGAGATCGTGACCTGAGCCCAAGTCAAGAGCCAGATGCTTAACTGACCAAGCCACCCAGGACCCTCCAGAAACTGTTTCTAAAAGCAATTTTTAATTAGGCATTCTCAAATATTTTGAGCCAAAGTTACTTCATTGGTAAAAATGTCCTACGCAGCTAAAAGAGATGTTCGGTTTGGATGCCGGCTCTCTGGTGTGTTTTGTACATGCATAATGTTTTAAATACACATCGGTCATATTCAGTGTTAAGATCATTACTTATAGCTTACTTCAGTGAGATCCTCACAGCTTTGGGAGGGCTCCTTTCTTCTTTCCTTTTTTCTTATTCTTTCTCCCTTTCCTTCCTTCCTTTTTACAATTTTTCTTTTCCTTCTTTCTTCCTCTATATTTTGCATAACTTGTATCCTTATTTTACTTCCATGTATGCCCTCAAGTTGCCCCCCAGAGAAAGTTCAGTTGACCACCTTATCTTCAACAGCCGTAACTCTGTTTTCCTCTGTCCTATTTTCTTTTCCTTCACAGCAAAATCTTACGTGATATTGAAATATTCATTCGTTCATTCATTCATTCATTCATTCATCTATTGCATTTCTTCCCCCCCCAGAATATAAACTCCAGGAAGACAGGGATTTTGTCTCTTTTGTCCCCTGCTCTATCCCCAGCACCCAGACGTGTGCCTGGTACCAATCATGAGATTCATAAAAAATTGGTGAGGGGCGCCTGGGTGGCTCAGTCGGTTAAGCGGCTGACTTCGGCTCAGGTCATGATATCGCGGTCCGTGAGTTCAAGCCCCGTGTCGGGCTCTGTGCTGACAGCTCAGAGCCTGGAGCCTGTTTCGGATTCTGTGTCTCCCTCTCTCTGACCCTCCCCCGTTCATGCTCTGTCTCTCCCTGTCTCAAAGATAAATAAACGTTAAAAAAAAAAAATTTTTTTTTAAATAAAAAAAAAATTGGTGAATAACTGCTTGAAATGTGTATGTAGAAAATATGCTAAGTGTTTAAAATACATTCTGAAAATGAAATGAAGCCACCTATCAAATTCCCCACTTTTATCATATTCTTTTTGCATCTTTTAAAAGAATTTTTAAATTTTTAAATTTTCCATTAGCTAAAAAGATAGCTTATGTAACTGTTATCAACATTTAATACAAAATGAACACAGCTGCAAATCTAGACATTATGTTAAAATTAAATTTCCTGCAGAGTTTCTCATTTTCGTGAGGAAAACAGTTTCCACTTAAGGAAAACTACAGACAATCGACAAGGGACATGCCCGTTTAGCTCAGTCAGTAGTTGAGCACTAGTCAAGAAATCTATTTGCATAGGAGAGCAGCTCTGGAGGTAAAAACACAAATGTAACTTGTCTTCTTCTGGTATTTTCATTAAAGCATTTTATCAAAGAGGATATGTCATAGTCAACATTATAAAAGCTAAAAATGAAACTTTAAAAAACAATTATCAGTCAATTCTAGTCTCCCTTGAATCCTTATATCCAATTTAATAAATGACCTCAGAAGGCAGTAAACCAAACTGGTAGCTGTCTAAGGCATTTTGCTGTTTTGCTAAGTGGGTGCACAAATACTTAAAATACACACACACACACACACACACACACACACACACACATATATATATTTTCTTCCAGATCAGTGGTTCTTAACATTTTTGGTATTGGGAATATCTTAAGAATACAATGAAGGTTGGGGCGCCTGGATGGCTCAGTCGGTTAAGCGTCCGACTTCAGCTCAGGTCATGATCTCACGGTCTGTGAGTTCGAGCCCTGCGTTGGGCTCTGTGCTGACAGCTCAGAGCCTGGAGCCTGTTTCAGATTCTGTGTCTCCCTCTCTCTCCGACCCTCCCCCATTCATGCTCTGTCTCTCTCTGTCTCAAAAATAAATAAACGTTAAAAAAAAAAATTAAAAATAAATAAATAAATAAATAAATAAATAAAAAAGAATACAATGAAGGTAATATAGCCCCTCCTTTAAAAAATTCACCAATGGGGCACCTGGATAGTTCAGTCAGTTCAGCATCCAACTTTGGCTCAGGTCATGATTTCAAGCCCATACCAGGCTCTGTGCTGACAGCTCAGGGCCTGGAGCCTGCTTCAGATTCTGTGTCCCTCTCTCGCTCTGCCCCTCCCGCTCATGTTCTGTCTCTCTCTCAGAATAAATAAGCATTTTTAAAAAACTTTTTTTTAATTCACAAATGTACACGGATCAAAAACTTGACATATAGGCTCATTCTCACCCCCTGCTTTGAAGTTCATGGGCGCCTTGTCAAGAATCCCTGATTAATAAAATAGTGATTATATGTAAGCCTTTGGACTCTGTTGGATAACTTATGTTACAAGCTTCTTTTTTTTTTTTTTTTTTTTGGCAGGGAAGCAAGAAATTAAATTTTTCATAGACCTGATTTGGTTCCCTTGAACTAGGCTAAGAATCCAAGCAATGACCTGAGACAGAACTAGAGGAAGAGGGTCTATTACAGCATTATTTTATGCTTTTATTTTTTATTTAAATTCTAGCCAGGAATCATCATTTGAAACTCCTTGCCTTTTAAAGGTAAAATGTAATTTTTAGTTCAATACCATAAATGGGACGTTCTCCCTTTCAACAAGTGAGAAGAGCAAACCCTCCACCAGTAGAGCTGGTAAGCAACGGACTAGGTTTATGAATCCATTGCCCTTCCTGTGTGTGTATCCGATCAGCAGAGTGGAGAAAGGGGACATTTTGATCCTGAGATAGTAGAAAAGCTTGTTGAGGTTGTATTCTATTGTATTGTTGTATTGAGGTTGTATTCAATTACGTATTCTATTGTAATTGTCTCTCAAGTGACAGCTTTTAAACTGAGCAGGCCATCATCAAAGAGACCATAGCTTTGATCCTCGAGAAGCAGCCTGACCGACAGCAATTTCCCATCGGACGTCGGAAAGATGACCACAACTTTGTAGGGTCTTGTCTTCTCTGGGACACTCTCTCTCTCCCCCCGACCCCGGGGAAATGCCTGTAATGGGAGCAGCCATACACAGCAGCAGGACCTGCCCCCTGACTTGTAATTAAACACAGGTTTCCCCTGTGATACACTTCCTGGGTTCTGGTTCTGGATGGCGGGGTGTTCACAGCACCCAACCGGTGACTCCATTGCCTGCCCGTGCAGCTACAGGTCTCCCCACGTCCTCTGCACACTGCCCAGTGTGCAGCCTGGAGAACCTGGCGCCGGTGGGAAGGACTCCAGCTCTTTCCCAAGCAGACCCACGTACCCCACCCTCACGAGCTTATGGGTAGAGCTAGTGGTTTCTTTCCCTTTTCTTTTTGTTACTAGAAATAAAATTGAGAGGCCCACTGTTTATTTTTGTAACTATTAGATACAAAAATCTGAAAGAAATATTTCCAAACCAAGTGGAGGAATGTACAGGAAAAACAATTACAAAAGGTAGGATGGTTTTTTTTTTCTTTTTAAAATATCAAAAACCCCCAGGGCTCGGTCAGTTGAGAGGCCGATTCTTGATTTCGGCTCAGGTCATGGTCCCAGGGTTGTGGGATGGAGCCCCGTATCATGAGTGCTGAGTGTAGAGCCTGCTTAAGATTCTCTCTCTCAGGGCACCCAGGCGGCTCAGTTGGTTCAGCATCAGACTCTTGATTTTGGCTCAGGTCACGATCTCACAGTTCATGAGATCAAGCCCTGAGTTGGGCTCCATGCAGCTCAGAGCCTGTTTGGGATTCTCTCTCTCTCTGCCCCTCCCCTGCTCACTTGCTCACTAGCTTTCTTCCTCTCTCTCTCTCCCAAAAATAAATAAATAAACTTAAAAATAAAAAAAAAAAAAACCATACCCTTTCTCCCTCTACCCCTGCTCAAGCGTGCTCTCTCTCTAAAATTAAAAATAAAATGAATAAATAATCAAGAATATTTTAATTACTCTCAGCTTAATTTACACTAGCACATTAAAGTAGCAAAACCCATATGGTTATCTCAATAGATGAAGAAAAAAATCTGATAAAATTCAACTATTTAGGAGTAAATTTCCTAAAGAAATAGGAATTGAATTTCTTTAAATCAGATATTGATCATCAGTTAAAATCCAAATGTGTTGGAACACCTGGGTGGCTCTGTGAGTTAAGCATCTGACTTTGGCTCAGGTCGTGATCTCATGGTTTGTGGGTTTGGGCCCCATGTCGGGCTCCATGCTGACAGCTCAGAGCCTGGAGCTGGCTTTGGACTCTGTGTCTCCCTCTTTCCCTGCCCCTCCCTCTCTCTTTCTCTCTCTCAAAAATAAGTAAATAAACAGAAAGGAAGGAAGGAAGGAAGGAAGGAAGGAAGGAAGATTAGATCCAAATGTGTTGTTAAAGCCTTAAAGGGCTGTGCTCCCAGCAAGAGAGCCTGAGGGTCCACTCTTGGACCCTCTTTGGCCGCTGCCCGGTGGGTTCTCCTGTCTTTTCCTGGAATGTAAGGGTTTCCCTTTACATTCCCTGGTAAGGAGACTTCGGTGCCTCCACAGAAATCAACTCTGAATGGGGAGAAGTGGGGGGGATCCAAACTCCCCGCGTCTCTCAAACAAAGAAGGGCTGAAGCCAGAGGACTTTGAAACCCAACAGTCTGGGAGGAAAAGAGACTGCGTCGCTACCAGGGACACACGGGGACAACCAGATGGACCCTAAGTGCGTGACTGCAAACTGGGAGAGAAAAAACAATGGAGGGGAGGGATCCCCTTTTGCAGAGAGACAAAGGGAAGAGAAAGAGAGGCTGGGGAAGCATAAGACTATGGGACAAGAGAAAAACCTTGGACCAGGGTGGAGAATATCCAATCTCTAACTGCGGGGCTTTCTCCAGACTGGGGCCGGCTGCCCGGATGGCGCACCTGGGGAGGAGAGGAGCCAGCCCCGGGTTCGGTGGCTAGGTCGGGGGGGCAGTCTGCAGTAGGAGAAAGCGATCCCCTCCCTGGAGGGCAGCAGGACAGGACAAAACCTGTCCAGGGTCCACATACTGGGTGGCGCCAGCGGCGTTTCCCCAGTGCTGGGGCGTCCTCTGGCTTCAACCCTTCTTTGTTTGAGAGTTGCGGGAAGTTCAGATCCCCCTACTTCTCCCAATTTAAATCCCAGCCAAGCGCTGGGGCACGGGAGTCGGTGGAGAGAGACAGACCGCCTCGTCTGTGCCCACGGCACAGTGAGGACAGCTCCCACGGAGTGATTTGGGACACCAGGCGGTGGAGGAGAGACTGGAGGGTCACCGTTTTTCTCCCCACCACCACCCAAGGCAGGGCCTCAGGGATAGGTCAGTGGGGCCCACAGTGGAGGCAGGACCTGCCACAAACCACGCCCCTCCACGCCAGGTAACTGCTCAGACCCTGGAGCAGGATAGATGCTGAGGATCCAGACAGCCCCTCCCCCAGACCAGCGCTGCTGCATTGCCTGGATTAATTCTCCGACAATTCTTGTTACTTAGATATGTTCTTCCTTCCGTTTCTCCTTCTTATCTCTTCCCTCCTCTATTCTGGTCACTCTGGTTGTTCAAGCAGACCTATTTAATCCATTCTCTTGATACATGTTCTACCCCTCCTTCTTAACTTTCCTTTCTCTCTCTCTCTGGAATCATTAAGCCATATAGTTTTTTTCTGTCTCGGCAATTTTATCTTCTTTTCTTTTTCCCCACCTCCTTCTTTATTTTCCTATCTCTCTTGCTGGATTAAGCCTTTTAGTCTCTCTGCCTAGGCAATGTTTATTCCCACACCCCCCACACCCCCCCACCCCCCCCATCCCCGGCCTTGTCATTTCTCTCTTTGTATGTTCTCTCCATCACCACTGCCTCTACCCTGTTCTCTACTTGTAGCTGGTGTTTCTGGTTTTGGCTTTTTGTTTTTTGTTTTTTCTTCTTTCTCTCTTTTTTCTTTTGTTTGTGTGTTTTTGTTTTCTGTTTGTTTGTCTGTTTGTTTTCCTTTCCAGGGCTACTTCAAGGAACAAATCAAAGCATGACAGGTGGAGGGTCCAAAACATCACTACGAGTAGGCAAATAAAATAACCAAAGTCACAACAACAGAGAGCAAGTAACATTCTCCAAAAAACACCTCCTGAAGGGCCAGGCCGTGGACAGTGTATGACCCTCCTTTAATATAGCAGTGCTCACAGGTGCAGAGCACATAACAAGCTTTTAAAACACAGAAGGGACAGGGGCACCTGGGTGGCTCAGTCGGTTAAGCAGTCACCTTTGGCTCAGGTTATGATCTCACAGTCCATGAGTTAGAGCCCTGCATTGGGCTTTGTTCTGACAGCTCAGAGCCTGGAGCCTGCTTTGGATTCTGTGTCTCCCTCTCTCTTTGCCCCTCTCCACTCATGCTCTGTCTTTCTTGCTCTCAAAAATAAATAAACATTAAAAAAATTTTTTTAATTAAAAAAAATCCACATAAGGGACAGAAACCTAGCTTCCCTGAAGAATTCTACCAGACATTTCAAGCAGAGTTAATACCTATCCTTCTCAAGCTGTTCCAAAAAAATAGAAATGGAAGTAAAACTTCCAGACTCATCCTACAAAGCCAGCATTACTTTGATTCCCAAACCAGACAGACACCCAACAAAAAAGGAGAACTACAGGTCAATGTCCCTGATGAACATGAATGCAAAAATTCACAACAAGATACTAGCAAATCACATTCAACAACATATACAAAGAATTATTCATCATGATCAAGTGGGATTCATTCCTGGGCTGCAGGGCTGGTTCAATATTTGCAAATCAATCCATGTGATACATCACATTAATAAAAGAAAGGATAAGAACCACATGATCCTGTCAATAGATGCAGAAAAAGCATTTGACAAAATACAGCATCCTTTCTTAATAAAAACTCTCAAGAAAGTCGGGATAGAAGAAACATTCTTAAACATCATAAAAGCCATTTATGAAAAGCCCACAGCTAATATTATCCTAGATGGGGAAAAACTGAGAGCTTTCCCTCTGAGATCAGGAACACGACAGGGACGTCCACTCTCACCGCTGTTGTTTAACATAGTGTTGGAAGTTCTAGCATCAGCAAACAGACAACAAAATGAAATCAAAGGCATCAAAATTGGCAAAGAAGTCGTCAAACTTTCACTTTTCACAGACGACATGATACTCTACATGGAAAACCCAACAGACTCCAGCAAAAGTCTGTTAGAGCTGATACATAATTCAGCAAAGTCACAGGGTACAAAATCAATGTACAGAAATCGGTTGCATTTTTATACACCAATAATGAAGCAACAGAAAGAGAAATAAAGAAACTGATCCCATTTACAAGGACACCAAGAACCATAAAATACCTAGGAATAAACCTAACCAAAGATGTAAAAGATCTGTATGCTGAAAACTATAGAAAGCTTATGAAAGAAATTCAAGAAGACACAAAGAAATGGAAAAATATTCCATGCTCATGGATTGGAAGAATAAATATTGTTAAAATGTCATATTACCCAAAGCAATCTACACATTCAGTGCAATCCCAATCAAAATTGCACCGGCATTCTTCTCTCAAAGCTAGAACAAACAATCCTAAAATTTGTATGGAACCACAAAAGACCCCAAATAGCCAAAGTAATATCGAAGAAGAAAACCAAAGTGGGAGGCATCACAGTCCCAGACTTTAGCCTCTACTACAAAGCTGTAATCATCATGTATTGGCACATGGTATTGGAACAAAAACAGACACATAGACCAATGGAATAGAATAGGGAACACAGAATTGGACCCACAAATCTATGGCTAACTAACCTTTGACAAAGATGGAAAGAATATCCAATGGAAAAAAAAGACAGTTCTTGAACAAATGGTGCTGGGAGAAATGGACAGCAACATGCAGAAGAATGAAACTAGACCACTTTCCTACACCGTACACAAAAATAAACTCAAAATGGATAAAGGACCTGAATGTGAGATAGGAAACCATCAAAACCCTAGAGGAGAAAGCAGGAAAAAAACCTCTCTGACCTCAGCCACAGAAATTTCTTACTTGACACATCTCCAAAGGCAAGGTAATTAAAAGCAAAAATGAACTATTGGGACCTCATCAAGATAAAAAGCTTCTGCACAGGAAAGGAAACAATCAACAAAACTAAAAGGCAACCAACAGATTGGGAAAAGATATTTGCAAATGACATATCAGATAAAGGGCTAGTATCCAAAACCTATAAAGAACTCAACAAACTCCACACCCAAAAAAACAAATAATCCAGTGAAGAAATGGGCAGAAGACATGAATAGACACTTTTCCAAAGAATATCCAGATGTCCAACAAACACATGAAATGATGCTCAACCTCACTCATCATCAGGGAAATATAAATCAAATCCACACTGAGATACCACTTCACACTGGTCAGAGTGGCTAAAATGAACAAATCAGGAGACTATAGATGCTGGCGAGGATGTGGAGAAACGGGAACCCTCTTGCACTGTTGGTGGGAATGCAAACTGGTGCAGCTACTCTGGAAAACAGTGTGGAGGTTCCTCAAAAAATTAAAAATAGATCTACCCTATGACCCAGCAATAGCACTGCTAGGAATTTACCCAAGGGATACAGGAGTGCTTATGCATAGGGGCACATGTACCCTAATGTTTATAGCAGCACTTTCAACAATGGCCAAATTATGGAAAGAGCCTAAATGTCCATCAATGGATGAATGGATAAAGAAGATATGGTTTATATATACAATGGAATACTACTTGGCAATGAAATTCTGCCATTTGCAGCAATGTGGATGGAACTGGAAGGTATTATGCTAAGTGAAATAAGTCAGTCAGAGAAAGACAGATACCATATGTTTTCATTCATATGTGGATCTTGAGAAACCTAACAGAAGACCATAGGGGAAGGGAAGGAGGAAAAAAAAAGTTACAAACAGGGAGAGAGAGAGGCAAACCCCAAGAGACTCTTAAATACAGAGAACAAACTGAGGATTTATGAGGGGGTGGGGGAGAGGGGAAAGTGGGTGATGGGCACTGAGGAGGGCACTTGTTGGGATGAGCACTGGGTGTTGTATGGAAGCCAATCTGACAATAAATTACATATTTTTAAATTTTTTTAATTTTTTAAGAAGGCTTAAAAACATTTCCCTTAAAAAAACAAGAACAGGAAAAGATGCTTGCTGTTTCATATATTCAACATTGTACCTGAGGTTTTAGCCAGTATATATAATACAAGAAATGGCAGTAAGAAATATAAGCATTTTTTAAATATAAATAAGTAATAAATATAACTATTTTAAAAATAGAAATAGGGGCACCTGGGTGGCTCAGTTGGTTGAGCGTCTGACTTCAGCTTGGGTCACGGTCTCACGGTTCGTGAGTTCGAGCCCCATGTCTGGCTCTGTGCTGACAGCTCGGAGCCTGGGGCCTGCTTCGGATGCTGTGTCTCCCTCTGTCTCTCTGCCCCTCCCCGCTTCACGCTCTCTCTTCCTCTCTCTCAAAAGTAAATAAAACATTTTTAAAAATAGAAATAAATATTTGTTATTTAAAGATTTTGTGGTTATCTATAAGCTAATGGTTTTTTCACCAAACATTTTATAACTTAAAGATCAAAATAATCACTAGAATAATACATTTATCATAAAATTCAGGAAACAGATATAGTGGACCATAAATTGAAAACAATTTTAATTTTCATGCTTTTCTTTTATCCACAGTATTGTCAGAAGAGACCTATTATTATTAAGAACCAGGAGCACATGGCCGGCTCAGCTGCCAGAGCATGCGACTCTTGATTTCCGGGTTGTGAGTTCAAGCCCCATGTTGGGTGTAGGCATTACTTTAAAAATAAAAAGAACCATTACTTGTATGATTTATAACCTAAAAACTCAAGAAGCCCTGGCCCCTCTTATTTTACATTTTTCCTTTGATAGGACCATGATTATTAAATCACAGAATCCCACATAATGGGGATTTTGACCTCGCAAGTCCTACTTTCTATTAGCTGAGCTTCAGAGATCTAAATTATGAATGTGGCAAAGTTCTTCCATATAAATATCTAGTGAGAGTTCTCTAGGTTTGTTTTTTTTTTTTCAAAAATATCCATATGCTTACTACTTCCTTTAAATCTTTTTTTTTTAATGTTTATTTATGTTTGAGAGACAGAACGCAAGCAGGGGAGGGGTAGAGAGAGAGGGAGACACAGAATCTGAAACTGGCTATAGGCTCCGAGCTGTCAGCACGGAGCCCAATGTGGGGCTCAAACTCACGGACCATGAGATTATGACCTGGGCTGAAGTCAGACGCTTAACCGGCTGAGCCCCCCAGGCACCCCATATGCTTACTACTTCCAGTCTCAGTCCTCATATCTTGCAAATCCTTAGGAGCTCAGAATTGTACCACTCTCAGTCTAAGACCAAGAGAAATCAGTGATGTAGAAGGAATCCAGTTGGTTTCTCCTCAAGGAGAAAAGCGGAAAATGTTTAGAAGACCCTGTTTTTTCATTAAAACTGCCAAAATGAGACTTAGGATACAATTTTTATAGAAATGAACACATATTTTGATGTGTCCTCTATATTACCAATAGCAAATATTCAACTGCTTATTAAGCACAACTAGTCAAACTCTGGTCAGATCTGCATAGTTGATGAAATATGTACTTGTGGGGCACCTGGGTGACTCAGTTGGTTAAGCGTCCAACTCTTGATTTCAGCTCAGGTCATGATCTCACAGTTGTGAGTTCAAGCCCCACATCGGGCTCTGCACTGAGCATAGAGCCTGCTTAAGATTCTCTCTGTCTCTCCCTCTGCCCCTCTCCCCTGCTGTCTCTCTCTCTCTCTCACTCTAAAAGAAAATTACCTCTCTCTCTCTGTCTCTCTCTCAAAAATAAAAATAAATAAACTTAAAAGAAGTTACTTAAAGGGCACCTGGGTGGCTTAGTCAGTTAAGCATCTGACTGGAGCTCAGTTCATGATCTTGCAGTTCATGAGTTAGAACCCCACATCGGGCTCTGTGCTGACAGCTCGGAGCCTGGAGCCTGCTTTGGATTCTGTGTCTCCCTCTCTCTCTGCCCCTCCCATGCTCGCACTCTGTCTCTGTCTCTCTTAAAAATAAATAAACATTAAAAGAAATTTTTTTAGTAAAAATTTTTTTTAAAAGCCAAGACTTGGGGCGCCTGGGTGGCTCAGTCGGTTAAGCATCCGACTTCGGCTCAGGTCATGATCTCACGGTCTGTGAGTTCGAGCCCCACGTCGGGCTCTGTGCTGACAGCTCAGAGCCTGGAGCCCATTTCAGATTCTGTGTCTCCCTCTCTCTCTGCCCCTCCCCTGCTCATGCTCTGTCTCTCTCTGTCTCAAAAATAAATAAACATTAAATAAAAGCCAAGACTTAAAGGATAAGTGCATGTTCCCCAGAGAAGGGGGTAACAGAACCTCTTGGAGGAAGGCAAAAACAGGAGTTGTTTTTTCAGCTGGGGATAGAGCAGAAGACAGTAAGAAGTGCTGAATTTGACAATAGCTTCCACAGGGACTGTGACCGAGGAGGGCGGAGGGGAGGAGTGGAGGGATTCTTGGGTAACTGATCTGTCTTCATGATGACTGGATAAAGGACAATGAGGGACCTACTATGATCTTTGTTTTCAGATTTAGGCAGCTGGGTAGACACTGGTACCATCTCATCAAAAGACAGATCTTTAGAATAAAGCGTTTAATAGACCTTTCTTCCCGTCAAAACTAAAATACAAGTACAAAATGTTCTACAAACACAGTGTTCTCTGAAGGGCACTGAATCCGCTGTCTCCATATCCATGACCGGGATGAATGTCAAAAAGAACCATTTCATGATGAGCCAGAATTTAAAACGTAATTTGGATAGCAAGATAAGATACTATTTTCTATCTGACAACTCCATAGCACAACAACTGCCCGGAAAATAAAATGCCAACACTCAGATGCCACTTCAAACTTACCCATCTGCATTTCTTTTAGCTCTCGCGCTAGTGTTTTTCCAAGACACTCTTTTGCCAGGTAGCAGGTTTTTGTGGAATCTGCTCCAGTGCCATAATGCCACATATCAAGTTGCTCTTACATGACAAATGATCCAGAAGAAATGTCTAGAATCTCTATCTACTGTACATTAAATATATTCAGGACAGCAAATTTCTTTAGGCCAGTGGGATGATGGAAGGTTGGCAGTGACATTCATGGTTCGCATAAAACGTTAAGCACTGCTTTTGAAGAAGAAAAAACAATGTGATATAATTGCACGTGAATTCCAATTGTAAGGTTTGGGTTTTTCAACAACGCAGAGAATAAAATGACTAGGCAATGCCAAATTTTAAAATGATGCTCCTGCCTATTTCTAAATCATCCATAATGAGACCCAAGATAATTTTCCACAGAATACTTAATAGGTCTCAACCACATTTCACTCTCTTTTAAGTATTTTCATTCTTTCAATAATCAGTACATAAAAGACACAGGGTGGATCTTATTTGAAGAAAGAATGAAAAAGAGAGAATATTACAGACTTGATTTCTATACTTTGCCATAGATTTCTTCATAAAAGAAGAGAGAAATTAATAATAAACCAAATCTATAGTTTTTAATTCCAAGTTACAATCTCTGGAGTAGATAGGACTATTTTATAAAGATTTCCTCCATCCAAAATCAATTTAAAGTGACATTTTGAAAAAGGGACTTTAACAATTCCTCTCTACCTTTCAAATTTTGTAACTTTAAATTGGTTCGTGGCATCCATGGCTGCCTATCTATGTTTATTGAACCTTCCATTCATTCATTCAACAGCCATTTTCAGGTACAGTCAGGTCCACCTCTGATCCGGTTATCAGATTTTCTGATAAGAAAAATCATTGCTTTGTAGTAGAAAGACAATGGGCTTTGTAGTCAGAACACTCGAATTGGAATTCCAAATCAGAATCTATCTGCAGGATCCTGGGCTCTCACTTGGGGGCTGTATCCACCCCTTTAGGAAGGTTTAGCAAAAAAAAATATATATATATATATAGAAGTGGTTTTGATTAAACTTCAGCATTTAGTGCCAAGAACCAGAGTTTCTAACTGGTTGCAATATCCTCAAAATGAACACTTGTTCTGCCTGAAATGTCAATCATCACTCCCAAGAGATTAAGAAATGCACTGTCTTAATCAGTAAAATAATAATAAAAGCAATAGCTATTTTATTGTAGGGATAGTTGGGAGAAATAAAAGAGAGAATGCATGTGACTAAACTTGAAAGTGATAAAAAATGATAAAAGGTTATGAAATGTATTTAAATGATGTAATTTACGATTCAGTATAAGCACAGTGGATTACAGGAAAGAACACCCACTCTGGCTCATCCGGATAAGGGTCTGTTGGAGCAGGGTAAGAGTATATGTGGTTGGGGGAGGAGGCAAGGGGGCATTATAGATAATTATATAAATGTAATATATAAAATAATTGTAGGGGTGGCTCAGTCGATTGAGCGTCTGACTTCCGCTTTCGGCTCAGGTCACGACCTCACAGTTCACGAGACTGAGCCCCGCTCTGGGCTCTAAGCTGACAGCATGGAACCTGCTTGGGATTCTTTCTCTCTACCCCTCCCCCAGATGTGCACGTGCTCTCAGTCTCTCTCTCTCTCTCAGAAACAAACATTTAAAAAATAATTCTATATAATAGCTATGATATATAAATATCTGCGTATACCTGGCAGAGGAAACTGGTCCTTACAATATCAAAGAATAGGGCTTGCTTCAGAGACAGTGGAACTGATGACCATCTGGCTCCAACCCACATGAACCTTCACTCCAGTGCTCTAGAAGCTGCCTCCTTCTCCACCCTCCTCCTTTCCCTTTCCCAGCTGACTTCTTTAGTATCTCCTCTATATGTGTGCTTTACTGTGCTCTGCAGAATTCTAGTCCAAAGAAACACACACACACACACACACACACACACACACACACACACACACACCAAGGATTAAACACTTTTTAGAACATTTGAAGGTGCTGGCAGGTCCTAATAGAAAAAACATATTTATTTATCCCAGTGTAAGTCAAGTTAATTTCACCATGGAGCCCCTGCTCTTAGCAAGACCTATTAACATCCTGCAAAACTAACACAAAAAAAATAATTTTTGAAAATGTTCTCTTATCTCATGGCTTCTCCTTACTTGGGCTCTATCTTATTTGCCATTTGAAAGCAAGCCCTCAATAAATATTTATTAAATACTGCACTTAGTATCACAGATATAGAATGACTCTACCAAAGTTCACCTTCACCTGGATATTTTGCTTCTTTGTGATCATATCTAATATAATGTCATATAATGTATGTATATGCCTCATGTTCAGAAACTACCCACTTCCCGGGGTGCCTGGCTGGCTCAGTTAAGCGCCCGACTCCTGATTCTCCCTCTGTCTCTCAAAATACATAAATAAACTTTCAAAAAGAGAGAGACACTCCCCATTTCCCAATGTGCTTCAAGAAGTCAGGTAGGCCCTATTCAAGTCAAAAGAATCTTTCAGGATCATTCAAAATAATCCAAATATTAAGCACTTCAAAAAAAAATAACCTAAAACTACAGTTGACACTGATTAAATTAATCCCATTAATGGAGTAATTACTCTATGAAAAGGTAGGTGTGAGATAACCAGTTTCAAATAAGTTTGTTTGAAAGTCAAATGAAGTACTTACTTGGCCAAACGTTTCTTGCTCACCTCTGAGCCTGATTCCAACCACCAGTCGGAAAGAGAAAAGGCAAGGATTGGGATCCTACACCCACATGAGTCCAAAATCAGGAAGAGGCGTAAGGAAACACCAAGTTTAGGCCTCGCAAATTTGAACCGAGAAGTCTTGCACAAGCCAATGACCAAGAAAAAACGCTTCAAGGTCTGGTAAGAAATCCTAAATCTGGCCTTGACTTCCCTTGTTCCCCATCTCCTGAGTGTTCGATTCTGGTAAAATGCTTTCACATGTCCTTCGAGTTACATTGAAGGACTCCATGAATCTGAACGGTTCCACATGTCTGTGCCCACTGGCACCAGGGGCGTGCCTGGCCTAGCGTTAGGGTTTGCAGCTGGCTTGGATTCTTCAATCTGATGGTCGACAACCCCAGGCCCAGGAGTAATTCAACTGGTTTTCCTTTTACATTTGATATTTTATTCTTCATATCACTCTAAATTATTTAAGGAAGCTCGATGGGGCGCCTGGGTGGCTCAGTCGGTTGAGCGTCCGACTTCGGCTCAGGTCATGATCTCGCGGTCTGTGAGTTCGAGCCCCGCGTCGGGCTCCGTGCTGACGGCTCAGAGCCTGGAGCCTGCTTTGGATTCTGTGTCTCCCTCTCTCTCTGACCCTCCCCTGCTCATGCTCTGTCTCTCTCTCTCTCTCTGTCAAAAATAAATTTAAAAAAAAACATTAAAAATAAATAAAAATAAAAATAAATTATTTAAGGAAGCTTGAATAGCTTTCCCATTTTCCAAACTCCCCAGATCAAGTATAGTGCTCACTATGCCCGGCGGGTGCTCAGTAAATGTTGACGAACAGACTGTTCTCCTACTCCAAAGATAACAGCAAAAGAAATCTGTAACTTCAGGCAGCATGCACAATACCTTCTGTAGTCGGAAGGACTTTATCAGCAAAGAAGAAAATAAATGTAGCTGCCTGCCCATGGGTTGATTTGGCTGGAAACCTCACTTCATCCAAGAGAATTGAAAACCACTTCGTGGGAGACAGGAAAATTAAGTGATTAGAGGCACACTTGAAATAATTTGCATAACATTCTACTCTCCTGCCTTATACTTTAACAGCCTTTAAGCAAAAAAACAAAACAAAACAAAACAAAAAAAACCGCTATATTCTCAGGCTGCGGGGCCGAGAGGGAATAACTTCAAGGCCTCAGGAATCAGAACATGCCTTCCCTGCAAGAGAAAAGGCAAGTGGAAAACTAGCACTTTATGCCAAAGATGAGATGATCCTCGGGAAGCTTACAGCCTGAACTCTTGGGGATTAAGATCCTCCCTACAAGAACTGGGAGAATACACATTTTAAAAGGCCGAGGCTACGATCTTCTGCAAAGATGAGTGCTTCAGAGATTAACTTTGAGTTTAAGTGAAGCAAAACCAGAAGGTCCTGTTCTCCACAGGCTGGGGAACAGCCCAAGGTCCAAACAGTGACTTCAGAGAAGGAACGGACTCTGAAATCCAAACCAAAGTGGACAGACCCAGCTATGCCCTGGAAGCTTCCCCAAATGCAGCACTGTGGTTAGGAGTTCGTTTCCCAGGGAGCAAGTCTTTTCTTTCTTGGGATGTCACCAGCTGAGAGGAACCTGGAGACATTTGGGGGTTAAGTCTAGTCTCAGCATCTGCAAAGGGCATGAATCGCAACTCCAGGCCACATAGACATACACACTTCGCAAAATTGTTAGAGGAGACGGAGTTCTTGGAAATCACCTGAGCAGTGGGTGATCCCAAGAAGCAACTATGGTGCCTAACGTGAGAGGAAAGAACTTTCACTTCCTGAAGAGCAGGGGAAAGAGAGTTACCCTTCCCTGAAGAAAAGCAACAAGAGGTCATGTTAACTCCCCCCCAAAATATCTTGCCCCACATCCTTGAAAGAAAGACAGAAGAACAATTTCTTTTTACCATTTTGGCCGGTATGACTTGACCTTTTTTTGCTCAAGCTGGTGGAGATTGAGAATGTTTACTAAAATCAGGAAAGACCAGGGTTGCCTGGGTGGCTCAGTAGGTTGAGCCTCCAACTCTTGATTTAGGCTCAGGTCATGATCTCATGGTTCAGCAGTTCAAGCCCCTTGTTGGGCTCTGTGGGATATTCTCTCTCTCTCTCTCTCTCTCTCTCTCTCTCAAAATAAGTAAATCAACACTTGAAAAAACAAAGTCAGGAAAAACCAGCCAGTGGCTGGGACAGGGAAGGTTTTTCTCCCCTCTCAAGATGAGAAAATAAAACAAATAATACAAACAAAAGGACCCCAAAGGAACTCACGAGTATTAAAAAGAAAATCACAAACATTTTTCCTCATCTCTTCCCTGCTCCAGAGTTCATTTCTGTGCTCCATTCTTGGCACTGAAAGTGTAACTTCCTCAAGCGTCAGTTTCTTTACCCATCAAACTATAGAAATGCATCATATTTATATAAAAATATTTTCTAAAAAAAATGTTTAAGCTGCAGGGTTGTGGTTGAGACTCGGTGAAGTAAGTGAAAGCAACAAACTCAGTTCTCATGAAACACTACGGTTTCTTGTTCTCCTCTGTCCCCAGATTGGATTGTCCGATAAAATGTACTCCGTTAAACATGAACTTCAGACAAACAACAAATAATTTTCTAGTATAAGTGGGTCCCCAATGTTGCATGTATTTGTACTTGCTAAGTCAGGCCAACTCACCCTCCAGAAAACAGAAACTCCTAAAGTACACAAGCCACATGGGGTGGTAGAAACAGAAACGGCTCGATACTTAAGAAATTCTCCCCCCAGCTGTTCAACTCAATGCAGCTAGCTGGGAAAAAGTCCTTAGCCTCAGTAAATCTTTGTAACCTCGGGGCAGAAATGATGATCACTAAAATCTCCTTCAAGACCAAAGTAACACAAACTTATAACAACTACTGAATATGAATGGACCCTCTCACCTCCTAGGGTTATGAAAATAAATATTTACATACTTAATATTAAAGGAAATCCCACAAAACACTTGGTTGGAACAGGCTACCGGTGCTGAAAGACCACCACGCTTGGAGACTAAAATGTGGGTTGGCGGGGGTACCTGGGTGCCTCAGTCGGTTAAGCGTCTGACTTCGGCTCAGGTCACGATCTCACAGTTTGTGAGTTCAAGCCCCATGTCAGGCTCTGGGCTGATGGCTCGGAGCCTGGAGCCTGCTTTGGATTCTGGGTCTCCCTCTCTCTCTGCCCTTCCTCACTCATGCTCTGTCTTTTTCACTCTCAGAAATAAGTAAACATTTTTTTAAAAAACTGTGGGTTAGGGACACAGCAAAGCAAAGGCACAGAAGAAAAATAAGTTGAGCTCCAACATTCTTTTATAATCAGAAAATTGAGGAGAAGTTATAATTTTGGTATGTACATAAGTTGGTATTTTACCATTTAGTAATTTGGGGGTTGACATTATGATAGGGAACCACAATATTCCTGCCTCTGTAAAGGTTTCAATCCAGTCCTGTGTGTAATGGGGCCAGCTGAAGCCTGGGACCTTGTGAAAGCCCTGCCTGGAAGAGAAACGAGTGGTAATGGGTCCAGGAGAACATGAAAGAAGAGATGGTCTAAAGATCGGCTCAAAAAAGTCCTCATGGACAAGAGTTAGAACAGGATTCATACCATGTCTCAAAATCACTGGGTGAGGAAATTATGGGCTCCAAAGAAAAATGCATGACACATATACAAATATCATGAACTGGCTTTGTAACTAGAGCAGAGAAAGGATTCTTTGCCTTGGTACCATGACGGTTAAAATCACGGTGGAACAAAAGATAAGACAAACGGTCCATGATCAGTCCAAACAAAAGGTAAGACAATAGTCCATGATCATTAGTTTGTAGTCATTTTGAAGGGAAACCTAATTTCCACAGAGAACCTGTTCCATAAACAAAATGCATGCAAATATCTCCAGTTAGGAACACAAAGATAGATAACGCTCTGTCCCCAAGGGGCATTCGTCAGGTGGAAAAGACGCACCTGTAAACATGTGACGGCTTTAGAGTCAGATGAGGAGACAGGAGCACCAAGAATGGGGGATTTCCTGATACCTGAACAGTGAGAGAGAACATCCCAGAGAAGGAGACATCCAAGCAGAAGCTTCACAAAAGGAAGGAAGTGGGTGGTCAGAAGACAAGAGCAGAAAGTCAAAAGCATGAAAGCCTGAAATAGAAAGTGAGTTTCAGAGAGTCTTGGAGACCCTCTAGAAAATAGTAGAGGCAGAGAAGAAATGGTAAATAGCATAGGGCCCTGTACCAGGACGTACATCAGAATGTCCATCAATTCTACACGTCCAGATTTTCTCCTGCGGTAACTAAGGAGACATGAACAACTTCAAGCTTGAGGGTGACTGATGAAAATATGTAGATGGATAACACAGAACTTAAGAAAATGCTGCAAACCAGATTCTGAGATTGTTCTCGACCTCTGTGCCAAAATAAAATGGGTGCTAAATGCATGCCTATTCTGGAATAATCCTCAAAGCAGGAGTTCTTTGAGCAAGGTAAAAAGCAACTAAGAATATCCTTTGTTGCATAGATGTACACACAGGAAGCTAAAGTCCTACTCATGTCCCCTAACATAACGTGGTGCTTTGAATTTTTTGTTTGTGGTTAGTTGGGTTTTGTTATGCTAAACACTATAGAAGACACACTGTCATGGGTGCATATACTGATAAGCCTTACATTTCCTGTATAAGAAGTTAAACCGCTAGGTCAAGGTGGCCATGTGCCACAAATTTTGAT
This sequence comes from Panthera leo, assembly GCF_018350215.1. Classification (NCBI taxonomy): domain Eukaryota; kingdom Metazoa; phylum Chordata; class Mammalia; order Carnivora; family Felidae; genus Panthera; species Panthera leo. The sequence continues at coordinate 78,303,366 of NC_056690.1, read as the reverse complement.
GACTGGCGTAGTTGCCCCACAAAAAGGATGCAGTGATTTCGATATTTATCACCAACATTCTGGGAGGATAAGTCATCCTCCGTATCTTTGCCAACACTGAGTAATATCCTTTTATGTTTTTAATTCACCAAGATAAGTTCTTACTCTCTCCTAAATGAAGCTAATCACTCAGACCAGAACTTCATTCAATAAACATCTATTGGATGACTATGACATTAAATTATACTACTAAGATCAAGAAACAGATTCTCAACCACAGGGAACAAACTGATGGTTACCAGATTGGGGGGGGGGGGGCGGGTAGGACTAGGTGATGGGGATAAAAGAGGACACTTGTGGTGATGAGCACGGGGTATTGTATGGAAGTGTTGAGTCACTAAATTCTACTCCCGAAACTAACAAAACACTGTATGTTAACTACACTAGAATTTTAAAAAGTAAGTAAATAAATAAATACACTTATAACTAGAAAGAAACAAGGAAGGAAGGGAGGGAGGAAGGAAGGAGAAAGAGAGAGAGAAGAAAAGAAGGAGAGAAAGAAGGAAAAGAAGGGAAGGAAGGAAGGAAGGAAGGAAAAGAAGGAAGAAGGAAGGAAGAGAGAGAGAGAGAGAGAGAGAGAGGAAGGGAGAGAGGGAAATATTGCAACACTAAGAATTCTCAGTGTACATAAACATGAAAACTATGCTCTCACCTGGAAATCCCAGATGGGAAAGAGCCAAAGAGGAAAACCAAAAATCAAAGTACAGTAAAACGCAGCAAGTAACCTAAGAATGTAAATAACTGACTGCTCAGAAGAAGAAACAGTTTTTCTGGCCACGGTGTGCAGGGAAGACCTCACAGAAAAGGCAGCACTCATCCTTTTCCTAAAAGTTAGCCAAGATTCTAATACACCGAGCACTCACCGTCTTGTAGGAATAGAGAACAGCACGTGCCAAAGTATGGTACAGGCGGACATAGGGTGTGTGGGGGAAGGTGCAAGGAGTTTTCAGAGACTGGGACACACGACACACTGACCTTGGGCTTCCCGCTGACAAGGGAACACTGGAAAAACAACCTGATGTCTGACTCCCCCTCTGGCCCTTCACCACTCACCCCGAATTCCATCATTCATTTCTTTTCCTTCACTAAAAGTCACAGACCTTTTAAAACTAGCACTGCTTTTGTAAGGGCCTTTGAGAACAAGTTTTCCTTTTGTGCAACAGAGACATAATTTGTGTCCATGGAGAAAGAGCGGAAAGTCTCTCTTCTAGAGATCAATTGTGAGGAAAGAATGCTATGTCTATGACTTTATCCTAAGTATATTGAACAAATTAACCAATAAATTATTCCACGCATATTCAAAGTATTCTAAGTATATGTGGACCCCAATATGAGCGTGCATTGGTATCCTACATAGCGTACCAATCTCCACACCGCATGTCAACATTGTTAGCTGAATAACTTAGGATCGATCTTTCTCCAGCTTTTGCCTACTTTCCTTTCATGTTTGTTGGGTTAAAAAGGAGACTTCCTCTCCAAAAAAAAGAGTGACGTTTTCTACTCCAAGTGTAACCCAAGCCAAAGAATTCTTTTTCAAGAAAGCTTTGTGAAGATGCTAAATATTATTATATTGACCCACACTGTTAACACCATCATATTGGTTCTATCCTGCAAAATCCACTTTTCTGAGTGAACAGCTTCCTCTTCTGACCCTTCCCTATTTGGTTCTTGATAGCTGGGCTTGTCAAAGAAAACTTAATCTTAGCCAATGTATTAACTCTGAAAGGAATTGTGTCTCTTCTAATGTACTTGGGCAATTATTTCCCATTAGTTTAACCAATGATTGTCTCAGCTAAGAAAAGAGGGTAGATTGCGAAATCACAGCTGAGGGCTATGCCAGCTTTTTTTTTAATTTGCCATGCAGAAGAATGAATCCACAGACTCTAAAACTATCAAGAGTAAGCTTCAAAATCTATTAGCAATAGCTTCATAAATTAACTCAAGTACTTTTAGGCAAGGCAGGTACTTTTAAGCAAGGTGGTTCCTTCAACAATCTCTTCTAAATTAGGGAAAGGTATGTTTTTCCATGGTTCACCTAGGCGTAGTTTCCACATCAATATTCCAGCAAATAAACACCCACATCCCCAGTGACTGGGTGAAAACTAGCATCGTCTCCCTCTCCACTCCTATTCAGCCTGACTCATAATTTTGCAATCTCCACCCTATCTTGGCAATATCTCTCATTTCTGATTAAAACACATTTTCTCCTCCCAAGTGACAACAATGCAAAAAGTAATGTCGTCCTAAAGAACCCAAAGGAATCCAGGAGCAAATAAGTCCCAGCCGCTCTGGGCACTGCAATCTTTCCACACTCCCAAATCTCGCCCCCAGAATCAGAGCAGGACCTTTGCTTCGCTTCCTGCAGGAAACTCGCATCTAAGAAAGTAAAAGGAGGAGTCAGAGGGCTATATGCCCACTTTCTGCTCCCAAACACATCAATCACGTAACAGAGAGAGGCCAGGAGGGGTACAACAATTGACATGCCTTCACTTAGAAAGAAACATCAGGAATGGAGGGGAAAAATTTTCCACGCTCACCAATACTCCTGTGCATGTTTATTTGCTTAATCATGTTCCTCATCTCTCCTGCCTAGTGTGCATATACATCCGTATCTTGTCTTTGTACCTATTCGTCTTATCTACCCAAATCTAGACTTGACGTAGTTCAAATCTGCAAACACACCATGAGAGAGATCAGATACTTCACTGAGTAGCAATTCACTCATTAAACATTCATCTAAAAAAACCAACAATAAATTTAGTGTATACACTGCACTAAGATTGCAAATTGCTTTCCATGAATTATCCCCTTTAGTCCTGACAATTTCTATTTACAGTTGAGGTTAAAGTTTTCTGATTCCAAAACCCTTAGCTTTGTGTTCATTGTAATTAGTTGGGTGCAAGCAAGAGAAAGTGACTTTGAATCACTTAAAGTAGGAAAAGAATTATTATAAAGATATGGAGTAGCTCGCATTGGAGAAAGCGCTAAAGGACCAGAAATAACCACGGGAGTCTTGGCGGCAAGAACCGGTGGAATAAGGGGCACCTGGGGTGGCTCAGTCGGTTAAGCGGCTGACTTCGGCTCAGGTCACGATCTCACAGTTCGTGGGTTCGAGCCCCGCGTCCGGCTCTGTGCTGACAGCTTGGATCCTGGAGCCCACTTCAGATTCTGTGGTTCCCTCTCTCTCTCTCTCTCTCTGTCCTTCCCGCTCATATCACAGTCTGTCTCTGCCTCTCAAAAATAAATTGCCTGCTACTAAAGAAACAGAGGCACCGGATTGACTCCACCTAAGTATAAATTCAGTATAAACAACATTAAAAAATGTTTTTAATAAACATTTAAAATTAAAAAAAAAAAAAGAACTGATGGAATAATAGGGAATGAGTGCTTAATGGGTATGAGGTTGTCTTCTGGGGTGAATAAAAGCTTTGAAATTAGAGAGTGGTGCTGGTTACATGACCTTGTGAATCCATTTAATTGCACACTTTAAGATGGTTAATTGCATGTTTTGTGAATTTCATCTCAAAATTTTAAAAAAGAACCAGTAGACATCTTCCTCTACCCGGTGCTGCCTCTGTGACCAATCACCACCAACAAATTTCAGTGCCGTTTTTATCCCCGAAATGCAGGGAAAGAGCGTATGATTGCTGTAGTGTGGATCATACACTCACACATTGGGCAAGGTGAAGGACAATCCTGCCAGATTATCCCCAGTTCTGTCCAGAGCAGTTCCCATAAATAAGTATCGGTGCTATTTGAGGAAAGGGGAAATTAGATATCGAATGACAAAACAAAAACAAAGTTTGTTTCCAGTAGCTCTTAATCACTGTATTTTCCTCCTTATTTCCCAGGAATTGGACTAGGCCCTAGAAATCATGAGTAAACAAAAGGCAATCGTCGTTCTCAATGATAGCGACAGATCTTGAAGCAAAATGAACCTACCTGAAGGCAAAGAAATGGAGTAATGTTGAAGGTGGGTAACAGCTGGAATGAAACCTAGGAGAAGGTACTAATTTCCTTGTTATTAGTGAATGAACTGTTTTAATCATTCTATCTGGGTGGTTGTTTTCTCCTATAAACTTCAGTAACAAAATTGTAGCACTTCCTTAAGTGGACAGAAACAGAATGAAGAAAGGGCAGAAATGGTGGCATCCCTAAGTCAGGAAACCAGGACTTTGTGTTTTGTTTTTTTGTTTTTTTGTTTTTTGTTTTTTTGTTTTTAACTTTTATTTATTTTTGAGACAGAGAGAGACAGAGCATGAACGGGGGAGGGGCAGAGAGAGAGGGAGACACAGAATCGGAAGCAGGCTCCAGGCTCTGAGCCATCAGCCCAGAGCCTGACGCGGGGCTCGAACTCACGGACCGTGAGATCGTGACCTGAGCTGAAGTCGGACGCTTAACCGACTGAGCCACCCAGGCGCCCCAGGAAACCAGGACTTTGAAAGTAGTCTAGTTGAGGCCACAAACTTAAAAACGACAGTGGAATGTTGCAATCTTAGCACGTAGCTGACTTGAGAGCTAGAAGTCAAGTGAATATACAACTACAGAACAATATCAAAGGATCACATCGCCTGCTACTGAGGAAACTGAGGCACTGGATTGACTCAGCCTAAGTACAAACTCAGAGCCAGGATCCACTAAGTTAGAATTATCCCTAAAAACTAATGAGAAACACATTTCCATAATTCTGAACAGAGATACATGGATTTCGGAGTGTCTTTAACTCCAAAGGAGTTAAAGGGAGAGTGAAGGAGATGGTCAAGTCCAAGGCAGGACAACCTGATGCCCATGGGATGACCCCTTTAAACATTTGGGCAAAAAACCTTCCACATCCAGAGGAGAAAGCAAGAGGATAGGCCACCAAGGCCCCAGTGTGATAAAGTTCATGGGAAACACAGCTGAGGGACAGAGGGTACCACCCAGGAGTGCTTACCTTCATGCTTGTCTTACAGAAATGAGAATTCCACTACATCCATCCTGCTGGCAAGGCCAATTTAAATGCCCTGTGGGGGTGCCTGGGTGGCACAGTCGGTTAAGCGTCCGACTTCAGCCAGGTCACGATCTCGCGGTCTGTGAGTTCGAGCCCCGCGTCAGGCTCTGGGCTGATGGCTCGGAGCCTGGAGCCTGTTTCCGATTCTGTGTCTCCCTCTCTCTCTGCCCCTCCCCCGTTCATGCTCTGCCTCTCTCTGTCCCAAAAATAAATAAAAAACGTTGAAAAAAAATTAAAAAATAAATAAATAAATAAATGCCCTGTGGACTCTCTCAGCTTCAGTTACTGCAACTTTATTATTTTTTTTAAGTTTATTTAGTTTGAGAGAGACAGAGACATTGCAAGCAAGGGAGAACAGAGAGAGAGAGAGAGAGAGAAAGAGAGAGAATCTCAAGCAGGCTCTGCATTGTCGGTATAGAGCCCGACGTAGGGCTTGAAGGTCGCGATGCTCGCCGAAACCAAGAGTCAGACGCTCAACCGACTGAGCCACCCAGATGACCCTCAGCTACCCCAACTTTAAAGTGAGGAGGGTTGGAGAATCAGAGAGGGTCCAATAAATATTATCTCTCTTTGGTACCCAGACGCTGAAGAAATTCAGAAACAAGATTAAGCAGTGACAGGCGGAAGATCAAAGCGTTATCTTTATTACCTATGAAGGTTAAGTTGGGGGACCTGGCCCATTGTAAGAACCAAAGGGGCCAGGACTAGACAGACTTCCCTATCACGGTACCATCAGTGGACAAGTTGAGCAGGCTTCTCCCGCTGCAGGAGAAGAGCTTAATTCTGGGGAAGTTTAGAATAGATGATCTGTCTGAGCAGCTAGATCCCACAGTAAGAGGGCATGGCTACAAAGGTAGCCTCCAAGAGCAACACCAGGAGTAACAGAATGGAAAGCCTTACAGATCCCATTAAGATGCTCATATGACACACCATTAATTGAATCCACTTTAAAACATACAGCAAGAAGCAGAGGAAAGAGGCCAGACAAGATATGGTACAGTTGAGCGGACCACTCTACTGCATCCTGGATTATACACCGTTCACCTGTCCTGTTTCTCTGGGCTGGATCAGCCTTCCCTGCTGATGGTGTGGTTACAGAGTAGAGATTGAACAAAGGGACCCAACAGGTGGCCGGTGCCTGGAGGCAACACACACTTGCTCTATTGGAGAAAGCAGAGGCATGTCTGCCCATTCACACTTGTAGCTATCAACGACCTGCTGAGTAGCGGGACTTATTTCTGAATGTCTGCATCAGCATACACTTGGGGCCACGTTTGGTGTCACCACTGGGCTGGTGTCACCACCGGGCGGCTGGTTTAGGGATGATACTGTTGTCAGTATGGATGTGGCATGATCTGTGCTTTATGAATATTTAATGTTTACTCAATCCCTCCATTCCTTTCCTATCTATAAAGAGCTCTCGTTTGCTTCATCTTTCTTCATCTGTGTCCAACCCACCTGTGTCCCAGTTCATTTATCTGGCTTAGATGTGTCCTCTAGGCTAATGACTTCCCTGTTGGTACTCAACACAGCCTGGGGGTTTCATCTGTTCCACTTGTTTTCCTTGTTCCCATATAACAGAACTGAATATTCTCAAATGTGACAGTAAACATGTAGAGCATAACTCCAATTATTCTTCCAAATTTACTAATAGAATAAATGATCCTGGAATGAGTAAAGAGAATCCAGGAGTTGTATTCTTTGAGTTCCCTTGACATAAAAGGGAACATTAAGATGTTAGGAGAAGTGTTGTCATTAAAGATGGGGCTTGATTGAAGGATCCCTAGATTCTCTTTGATGATTGTATTGTATGTACATTGTGAGATATTACCCAGTTTGTACAGTGGGATAAAAATATATCTCATAAATCTAGACGTGAAGCATTACGGAATAATATAACTTCTGTTTATTCAGGTTCGCTAAATTTTCAAAAGAATTTTTGAAAAGATTAAACACAGGAATTCTGGAAGGCATTGACTCCATTTCTGTTTATCGACACGAGTGGATGTTGCCTTCTCCATAACTAAGACGTTTCAGGAGTCACATTTTCATCAAACACTGTAAGGTACCCCAGTGTCTCAGAAATACTTTAATTCTATAGTTAAAAAATTAAATTGCCCTTTCACTGGTTCTCGCACTAATGTTAAGTAGTTTCATGTGTTGGTGGATACTTTAAGAAATGTATAATACTATAATGCTGTTATGTGGTTGCCTTTTTTGTGATATTATTTTGAAAGTTTGATCAAATATTTCAATAAGCACTTAATTAAATATCAGAGTATGTAATACCTTGTACCTAAGTGTTTGTACTTCTAAATATTTGCTTATAATTTAATTATATGTGGACACTATTTTTGTTAACGTTTACTTATCTTTGAGAGAAAGAGAGAGATAGAGAGACAGAGCATGAACAGGAGAGGGGCAGAGAGAGAGGAAGACACAGAATCCGAAGCAGGCTCCAGGCTCCAAGTTGTAAGCACAGAGCCCGATGCCAGGCTCAGACTCACAAACCGTGAGATCATGACCTGAGCCGAAGTCGGACACTCAACCGACTGAGCCACCCAGGCACCTGTTTATTTATTTTTGAAAGACAGAGACAGTGGAGGAGGGGCAAGTGAGGGAGGGGCAGAGAGAGAGGGAGACACAGGATCCGAAGCCGGCTCCAGGCTCCGAGCCATCAGCACAGAGCCCGATGCGGGGCTCAAACTCACAAACCGTGAGATCATGACCTGAGCCGAAGTCGGACGTTCAACCGACTGAGCCACCCAGGAGCCCCTGCTTGTGGATACTATTAAACAGTTATTTCAATACTGCAACCACATCACCACCACCAAACACACTCTGAAATTATCAGATCAAGCCCTAGACTTTATTTGCTAATACAAACTTGCTATCATTTTCTCATCTTGCCAGAAGAGAGAAAAGGATAGTTTTGGGGAAAAGCACAAATGGAATTCGAGTCTGGGCAGAAACCTGGAACTTCATGTCTGTTTTTATTCAGACTTCAGATCCTTTTACTTAGCACTTTCTAGCTGACATGTCAGCAAGCTGCCCGCGCCCCCCAACTGTGTCTACCCCAGAATGCCTCCTCCTTCCAACTTTCGCCTCCCTTCCTCTTCCTTTCCCAGATGAGCTGGCCTCATGTCCATTCTATTGGGCTTCCAATCAGGGACGGTAGAATGAGATTAACTAATTCAGTTCTGAAGTTGAATGTTAATTCAAGCCAAGACGTTGAAGCTGATGACAACGTAATGTTTCTCATTTTTCACTCCTGAGATGTTATTTCGACGTTGAGTCTCAGTGGATAAATCAAAGGAAGGATTTATGTCAAGAATAAAATATGCTACAAGAGACAATCTGATTTTCTTAAGGTAGAATGGCTTTGACACTACTTAAGTCAAAAATTGGAAGCAGGCCCTTGCCCGGCCTCTGACTGGGGGTATTGGCTCAGGAGCCCAGACCAGAGAATCAGCTGACGAGGCCTCTAATCCCCAAAGAGATATGTCTTTGGTGTACTTGCTAGAGCCCAATTTTAACCAGGCCAAGATTTATGGGTCTGGGTTGATTTTTTTTTTGTTAAGATCACTATCTTTATCGTCCTCAGATGGCTTCCCCTACCTGGCTCAGTCATCAAATCCAAGACCAGATAAAGGAGCTCAGATCCACAGAAATACCTACAAAAACAACTTGAGGGGGTGCCTGGGTGGCTCAGTCAGTTAAGCATCCAACTCTTGGTTTTGGCTCAGGTCATGATCTCATGGTTTTGTGAGTTTGAGCCCCACACTGTCAGTGCAGAGCCTGCTTGGGATTCTCTGTCTCCTTGCTCTCTCTCTGCCCTTGCTCTACTCGTTCTCTCTCTCTCTCTCTCTCTCAAAATAAGTAAATAAACTTAAAAAAAAACTCAGAACAGTCTAGGCTCTGTTTACTCCTTTTTATAATGAGAATAATGATGCCTTTCATACTTCACACTGTTGTTATGGAGAGAAAATAACAAAATACTTTTAACCCAAAATACCATATAACACATGCAAGAAATTACTGACTTTCTCCTAAATCATATCTTGCTATTAAAACTGCTACTAACTTGGGCACCTGGGTGGTTCAGTCAGTTCAGAGTCCAACTTCGGCTCAGGCCACAATCTCACGGCTCATGAGTTTGAACCCCGTGTCAGTCTCTGTCTTCCAGCACAGAGCCTGGAGCCTGATTGGGATTCTATGCCTCCATCTCTCTCTCCCTTTCTTCTGCTCGCTCTCTCTATCTCAAAAATAAATAAACATTAAAATTTTTTCTTTAATTAAAAAAAATTTAAAAACTGCTACTAACAAGCATAATATATGGATAAAATCCTGCACTTAAACTAAGCTTTAAAAAGAATTAAATTACTCTCACTCTGGAAGCATCCTAGTGGAAACAATTAGTCCCTCTACCAGATTTATGCTTATTTGAGATTGTACAATTTTGGCTTTGCTTTTACACAGCTCAAACATTTGACAAACTGAAAATCTGTTCTATTTTTCCTTTAGGGCAGCTTTATTCTAAAACACAAAACCCCTGAATTTCTCATATGTCTTCTCATTAGATTTATTCCATTATATCCAACTTTCTATAATTAAGTCTCTGTCTACATATTCCATATATCGCCGTTTGCCCCAATAGTAAATACGTTTATGCTTCACATTATACACTAACCAGATGCCTAGGATTTTGGAGTTCTGGACAGTTCCTGAAAATAACATTCAATCATCTGTTCATTACCAGATCTCAGAAACTATTCCAAAATCCCCATGATGTTGCCCAATAGAAATAGTTGAATGATTAACATATTGCCTTATTTACTGATCCACAAATATACTTACTTTTAACAATATAAACACAGTCATCCTAAAAAGGTATATAGTGAATCTTTATTTTAGAACATGTCACTAAAATGTGGCTGATACCAGGGGGAGAAAAAAGTTCTATTTAAGACTATGCCTTTCTGCAACACATCATTCTTCAACTTTCTGGGACACCTGGGTGGCTCAGTCGTTAAACATCTGACTTCTGCTCAGGTCGTGATCTCACAGTTCATGAGTTTGAGTCTCACATCGGGTGAGCTCAAGCCCCGCTTCATGTAAAACATGAATCCTGCTTCTCTCTTTCTCTCTCCCCGCCCCCTACTCCCTGCCCCTCCTGGGATTCTCTCTCTGCCCCTTGTTCACTTGCGCCCTCTCTCCCTCTCTCAAAAAATAAAAATAAAAAAATAAAATGTTCTGTAAGAGCTCTACGTGGCTGCGGATACTGACTAAGGTGTAACAGGAAAAGATTGAGATTTACTTCTAGCACAGAAATGAGTATATATAGTATTCAATACGTTAGATAGATGAACAGTTTGAATATCAGAACAGAAAGTGAACTTTCATTCTTACAAACCCCAAGTCCCAAAGCAAGTATAAACGCTAAAGCCTCCAAAATAGGAAACTAATATATTCTTTATGATTAACAACTGGTATAAGATCTGCTTCTCGAAATAATTGCTTCCTTGTCTGCCACCCACAGATTGACTGCCCTGATCTTTGTCATGGCTTTGTGATCCCATCTGTTCTGTCTCCCCTCCAAATTCTCCTGGATTTTTCTTTTTCCAAATTCTACTTTGATCACTTACCCTTGTTCCGCGACACCATCATTAGGTCAGACATGCCACAGCATCTAGTGTGAGGCTGGTTTGGAGTGACCGTAATCCAGTCTGACTAAAGGAAGGTGAGATGTTCTCCCTGTGACGTTGTCATCACATAAGGAACGCAGAGGAGGAACTCCGAGGGAGGGCAACTTCTCTTTTCATTTCCGTTTCCACTAATTGTTTTCAATAAAAGACAGGGACAAACCTAAGTGCCAAGACAACTGAGCAATTGTCTGGGTCACCAATGCAACCGGGTCACCACTGGCCTCTTTTCGTGTCTGTGTGAATATGAGATAGAAGTACCCTCTCCACGGGGTGCACGGGTGGCTCATTCGGTTAAGCGTCTGACTCTTGAATTTGCTCAGGTCACGATCTCACGGTCTGTCAGATGGAACCCCCAGTTGGGGTCTGTGCTAATGGCACAGAGCCTGCTTGGGATTTTCCCTCTCTCTCTCTCTCTCAGTCTCTCTCTCTCTCTCTCAGTCTCTCTCTCTCTCTCTCTCTGCCCCTCCCCTGCTCACTCACTCTCTCAAAACAAATAAACACTAAAAACAAAAACAAACAAACAAAAACAAGTACCCTAAGAGAGCAGTTTGGTCAAGGGCAGGCCAGGAGAGCCATGGTCAGATGCCGTAAGTGAAGGAGATGATGGTAACACCCAAAATGAAGCAGATGAGCCAGGGTCAGTGTCCAAACAGGCAGATAGTGGCTGCTCATCACAGTCCTAGACCAAATGGGCTCACCAGCTGGCTGTAGTCACAGCCTAGCCTCATGGATTTTTAAGGTCAGACAGACTGCAGTTTGAATCCAATGTGTGACCTCAGTTAACGAAGCCAAGACTCGTTTCCTCATCTTTCAAATGTAGACAATATTATCTGGACTAAAGGGGTATTATAAGTTCATTCTGTAACGTATGGTATAGGTCAGAACTTTTCACAGCCACCTCCCTATGCCTGCTCCCACTACCTACCTCCTCACCCCCTCAGGCACAGCCCCGAACCACAGCTAGGATAACATCTGGCAACATGGCAAAACCCCCAAACTACTGACGGTCAGCATCAGAGAAGTCCAGAACATGGTGACACTTCTAAGGCTCTGATCTTGCCTCACAGCTCAGTGGACACATGAGAAGCTCCCACCTTGGCCGGGACAGGAATTTATACGGCCTGTAGTTGCCATGGGAATTTCAAAGTATCAGTCACAGACGAGTAGGTAAACTGTGACACATCCGGGAGAAGATAAAAAAAGCAATGGGAGGGGGCGCCTAGGTGGTTCGGTCGGTTGAGCGTCGGGCTCTTGATTCTGGCTCAGGTCATGATCTCACGGGTTTGTGAGCTTGAGCCCCGCATGAGGCTCTGCACCAACAGTACAGAACCTGCTCGGGATTCTCTCTCTCCCTCTCTCCCTGCCCCTCCCCACTCTCTCTCTCTCTGAGTAAATAAGTAAATAAACTTAAAAAAGGTTACAGGGTACAAGAGGAAAGAGTTGAATAGGAGTATGAAGCATAGCTCAAAAGACCTGGGTTTGTTTGTTTTTCATATTCTTGTTTTTAAACAAATGTTTCCTCTTGCATCCTTTATCCGGACTTAAAGCAGCAGCAGATAAGACAGGTGGGGATTTAAAATCAGGCAGGTTGTGAGGAATTGGGAGTAATGGAACAGGCAGGTTATGCTTCAGATGATTACTCGTGGTTATTTCTTCAACTGATTTGAAAAGCACACGATAACCCACATTTTAGAGGAAATGAAGCTAACAGGCCAGAAGGAAAAAAATAACTTTGCTGAGGATCTAAATCAGGAGTGTTGGAACTAGAATGTAAACCAGGTCAGCGTGACTCCTATGGACGCTTCATTACACCCATGAAAAACACTGACCCGATGAGGAGCCGGAATTCACCCAAGGGGCATCAGGAGCCATAATGACCCAGATCATGCAGAGGGGGAAGCTGAGAAATGGGCCAGGGGCAAGGACAAGGACCAGTCAGCACTCCAGAACAAAGAGATGCCTCTAAGGGAGCAAAAGAGGTTTACAGAAAGCTTGATGATCCCGGAATGAAAGAGTGCCTCATAATACTGATCATTTCTTTATTCCCAAAGGGCCTTACAGCTCTTGGCACAAGCCACTCACCCAGAGAGGACATTTCCCAAACATAAAAGCCCTTCCTCCTCATTTCTCTAAAGGTAAGTCCTTAGAGAACAAAGCTTGTGCCTCCTCTGTGTCCCTAGGCCACCTTCATGAACAAACTGGACCCATCTGTCCTCCGCACTTTCCTATAAATGACCCACTGGTGGCATTCTGCTGTCGCACGATGACACAGCTCAGTTGGTACGCATTGTCACGTACAGTTTCAATGACATGAACGCGGTTTTGTTATTAATGCGTGACTTCGATGATGGTAGTATTTTGAGAGGCAGCAAGGATTTTAAGCATTGAGTTTACACTGTGTATACATACAACATCCCAGCCAAATTCTGGAAATATGACCAATCTAAAACTCATCATCCTGGATAAAAGGCCATTTAGTATAGATTTTGAATAAACGTGTTTTTGGAATCTCAATATCATAATTCCATAGTGTCAGGTACCCTATTATAACTATGTTCCACTTGGCTCGTGATGATTACTTCTCTCTACTGCATCCGTAACATGCACCACCCAATCCCTCTCTGCTTTTCACTCCGATATAATGCAAAGAATTCAGCATTTGGGCATAGGAGCATGAGGTTTGAATTCTAGTTCAGTAACTTATTAGCTACATCTCAAGGCTTTTCTTGAGTTCCAAAATCTTAATAACACCGTAATGATCATGTTGTCTTACAGTCACCTACTCTCTCGTATTTTCCTCTGAGCCTTTCTTGTGAGCATGAACTATTATGGGCTACAGGGAAAACGGTATCTAGACTCCCTTTATAACCACAGCAATCCTAAACGAAAAATATACATTCAAATACTCAATGGAACGACAACAAAACATGAAATTCTACAACTGGATTTAACAATACTAAACGGAAATACCAAATGGAATAAATCCAAACAGAAAAAAATTGAGACAGATAACGGAGTAAATATACCATTTTCATAGCTGGTTTTGACGTGCCACCTGTTCTTTGTTGAAATAACAGAGAAGTGGAGGAGAGACTTGAACAAATATGTACAAAACTGCTGGTGCTTTCTTTCGTAATGACTTTGAAATCATTAAAACAGGAGACAGAAAGGTCATCAGCAGTACAATAAGGATTTTTGTCAAATCATAACAAAAGTCATACGTATTGACTAGAAGAAAGTAAATGAAATGTATTTATAATTAAACAACCTTGCTGCTAAAGTGGGAGATTTTATGGGAAATGGAATCTTCTTTGAAATTGCACCAGGATTCTCTAAGACCTTCACCTACACTATAGCTGATTCTTTCCAGGGCTTTCAACAGCTATGACTATAAAAAAGGATTTCTACCTTGTGGGCCTGAGCCACAGCACAGGTGGAATAATGCTTTCGGGCTGCCTTGTTCTCTCTTAAAATCACTCAGGCCATAGCTCTGGGGAAATGGGACTACCTGGGGCGTCTGATGTCACAGACAGCTCCTTTCCTGGTTATACCTTCTCCCCAGATTTCTAGAAAATTAGCCATTACCTTCATTTGTTACTTTACAGTGCTCAGCCTTCTGGAGGACAGCTTTAATGAGCTCACAACCTAAAATATTCAACATTTTCATGCTCCCCTAACATTTATAACAGCCAGACCACATGAAGCATACCGTTATTGAGAGAGAACGTAGCCCAAAGAGGCAAAATGATCTTATATAGGGAGATGAATAAGTACTGTACTAAAGAAAATGAGTTAAATCATGGCAAAATCATATTGCTTTTTTTTTATTTTATTTTTTATTTTTTTTTAACGTTTATTTATTTTTGGGACAGAGAGAGACAGAGCATGAATGGGGGAGGGGCAGAGAGAGAGGGAGACACAGAATCGGAAACAGGCTCCAGGCTCTGAGCCATCAGCCCAGAGCCCGACGCGGGACTCAAACTCACAGACCGCGAGATCGTGACCTGAGCTGAAGTCGGACGCTTAACCGACAGAGCCACCCAGGCGCCCCACAAAATCATATTTCAATAAACTTGGCACTATAGTTTCTATCCAGACATAAAATGGTTATAGGATTTTTTTAAATTAATTATAGAACTTGATATAAAATTGAAGGGCCATATCCAATTACTAAATTTTTCATTAGTTTCTTTGGCCTCAATGATTGGTTTGGCTGATTGTGTGAGAATGCTAGTATATTTTAATGTGAAAATACAGGTGATGGTACTTGGCATTATCAAAATCAACAAAACTCCTACTTGTAGGCTCCTTAATGATAGGTATTTGTCATTTCTTACTTCTCTGTAATGCTTAGGCTATGAGGGCCTGATTTTCACCTCAAGGAATAAAAATAAGAATTGAATCTAATAGATTTATTATTCTCTATCAAAAATATATAAAAGACAGGGGCCTGGCTGGCTCAGTCAGTAGAGCATGTGACTCTTGACCTTGGGTTGTAATTCATACCCCATGTTAGGTATAGAGATGCTTAAAAATAAAATCTTGAATATACATATGTTTGTGTACATATATGTTCATGTATGTATAAAGAATATATGCTTACCTTTTTATTCATTTAGAACATTTATTTATTCAACAAATATTTATTCAAACAGCTATTATGTGTCAAGTACTACCCAATGTCCTAGAGCTATGGTAATAAATAAAACACAAAGTCCTTCTCCATTTGAAGCACATATTCTAGTAAGATAGACAGACAGTGAAGTGTGTGTTGCATGTGTGTGTGTGTTAATTTTATTTCTCAAGTTGACTAGATCACAGGGTGCCCATATATTTGGCTAAACATTTTTCGCAAGTATGTCTGTGAGAGTGTTTCCAGATGGAACTAGCATTTGACTGGCAGAGTCCGTAAAGAGGTTGCCCTCCTCAGTATGGATGGGCATCACCCAAGGGCCTAAATATAATTCAGTCCTTCCTGCCTAGCTGCTTCAGCTGAGACGTTGGTCTTCTCCTGCCCTTGAAGTTCCTGGTTCTCAGGCCTTTGGACTTGGGCTGAATTACACGTTTGGCTTTCCTGGGTCTCTAGCTTGCAATGTCACATCATAGGAGATAGATAGCTGATAGATAGATAGATAGATAGATAGGAAGGAAGGGAGGAAGGAAGAGAATTTAGTTCTATTTCTCTAGAGAAACCTAATGCTACATATAGATATAGCTATGGAAAAAAATCAATTAGGATAAGGAAAAAGAGAGTGAAAGCAAAGCTTTGCTAGATAGGGTGTTTGGGCACAGAGTCTCTGAGGTGACATTTAAGGAAAGACCTGAATGGACTGAGATAAGAACCATGTAGATATCTGGGAGACTCCCCCCCCCCCCCCCCACACACACACACACCTCTAAGAGGAAGAGGAAGGAAGGATGACAGCAAAAAAGTAATAAATACGTTGGCATAGGAAAATGGTTGGCACATTCAAGGCACAGAGGGAAGGCTGTCGGAGCTGGAACATGGTGAGCAAAACAGAGTGGTAGGAAATGAAATCTAAGAGATGGCCAGGGGCCAGAGCAGAGCAAAGACTTTGGATTTTCCTCTCAGCACAAGGGAAGCCACTGAACCTGAGAACTGGGGAATGGCGCAGTTGACACAATCTGACCTCATTTATAGAGGAGCGTGGTGACCGCTGTGTTGAGGAGTGCTGGGAAGTATGGAAGGTTAGGCTGTAATGGAACACAAAATGGTGCCTTGGACCAAGTGTAGACTTGGAGAGGATAAGCAGTGGTTTGATCTGGATACACTGTAAACATCTATAGGATTTGGTGATGGATTAGGTAGGGGATGGGAGATGAAGCAAGGAATCAAAGATGGGCACTAAGGGTTTGGGCCTAAGCAATTAAGTGAATGATGAAACTATCTACTTAATTTTTCTCATCCTAATTTTTCAGTCTGTCTTCAAGCAAAAGAATGGGTCAACTTACCTAGTAGAGTTGGAATTAATCTAAACTACAGAATTTAGGAATATAAAAATTCTTTCTATTTAGCCACTCTCACCTCACCCACTTCTCCCACCTGGCTCCAATTCCATTACTCCTTTTATTACTTTTCCTGGAAGCCCGTAATCTATCATCTAGAGATTAATCTGGGTCAACTTGTTTTGTTGCTGCATTTATTTAAAATGCAAACATACTTATGAGACCTGGCAGGCTATGAATCATAAAAATTCTAGTACGCATTGATTTAACACATTGTTTTCCTTCTAACACCAATCTCTAAAATGGGGTAGAAGGGGATGGTGATCCCCAGGTGACAAACTAAAAAGAAATACTTTGGAACATATGTTTAAGTACTTAGTTAATAAGCAGCTTGATGTGGAAAAATGAAACATGAGGCTTGGAAAATGGGATGGCAATATGAGGCCACTGCTCTTCTGGAAGGACGGAGGAGAAAGTACAGAGATGTAGAAAAACAAACATGCAGATAAAATGCTCACCAATTTCACGAAGGGCGTGTGCTGTTCTACACCAAGAAGGAAATATCTGTTCCAGAGCAACAAACATTAGTGTAAGTTCAGTGCATTTCACAAGTTTTTTTGTTTGTTTGTTTGCTTGTTTTTTGAGAGAGGGAAAGAGAAAGAAAGAGCACATACTCATGAGCAAGCAGTGAGAAGCAGAGAGAGAGGGAAAGAGAGAATCCGAAGCAGGATCCGCACTGTCAGCCAGAAGCCTAACTCGGGACTCAGTCCCACAAACCATGAGATCGTGACATGGGCCAAAATCAAGAGTTGGACGCTTAACTAACTGAGCCAGTATTTATTTTTTGTAATTGTTAATAAAGCCCTTTGATTTTTCATAGTATATGTCTCAGTGAAAAGCCTTT
This sequence comes from Panthera leo, assembly GCF_018350215.1. Classification (NCBI taxonomy): domain Eukaryota; kingdom Metazoa; phylum Chordata; class Mammalia; order Carnivora; family Felidae; genus Panthera; species Panthera leo. Next base: position 78,285,761 of record NC_056690.1, on the reverse strand, counting down.
AACAATTTTATATCATTAAAAAGAAAACAATTTTATATTATACAGTCAGTATAAGCTACAAATTTGCAGAGGTAGAATAAAAGGAACACAATTAGAAAGCCAGAATCGCAATGACCGTATTCCCCAAATCAAAAGTAGACAAATACAGGGCACCTGGGTGGCTCAGTCGGTTCAGCGACCAACTCTTGATCTCGGCCCGGGCCGTGATCTCACGGTTTGTGGGTTCAAATCCCATGTCAGCCTCTGTGCTGATGGCTCGGAGCCTGCTTGGGATTCTGTCTCTCCTTCTCTCTGCCCCTCCCCCACTTATTCTCTCTCTCTCTCTCTCTCTCTCTCAAAATAAACTGAAAAAAAATTTTTTTAAGTACAAAAATACAAGCCAATAGGTTTCTGACTGCAAGTACAACTGAGGAATCGAGCTGTGGCTAAAAACCACAGCTGCTTGCAAAGTCTTTACCGGGCCAGTCTTACCAGGAACAGCCCTCCCGTCTCCTCCTCCTCTAGGCAGTGAGAATGGAACAGGGCAGGAGTGGACACTTTCTGTGGGTTAGCCTCTTGTTCATACTATCGAGGAAGTAACCAGAGGCTTGACCGTTCCTGTCATTTTGGCTTGTCGCCTGAATGGGCTACACCGACATCTGGCAGCTCAGCTCTCTCCAGCTCAACTGAACTCCTGACAGCAAGAGAGAAAATCTGAATTTATAGCTGCCCATGAAAATCCAAGCCCTCTTACTGCTCAACATAAGCAGTAAGCCTCACAACATAATAAGCCTCACAACATAATAAGCCTCACAACATAATAACAATGCACGACTGAGAATACTGACCTACCTTCCCCGAAAGCCACTTTACCTACGTCAGACATTTCCTGAGTATCGGCCTTCACTCACAATCAAAAGCTCATTTCTACATTCTGTTACTAAACCACTTCGTTCACAGATGTTGTTCTCCGATCTAACAATAAATACCTTCTCAAGGGTGTTACCTGGGAATATAGTGTAGCACGAAGTCAGGGCCTCTATGGAATGCGGCTTTCTGTACTGTGGGCCTAATACTAAGCTAAAAGGAGATCCGGCCCTGAAACTCCTAGGATTTCATTCTAACTTGGTTGGGTCATTAGGAGTAAGATAACAAGGAAGGTGGTGGGGAGTGCTGTCCTGGTGGTTTATTTTTCAACTTCATACATTCCTCACCAAATTCCCTTCCATCACCACCCCCAGGCTGCCTCACACCCCCCAACCCTCCCACCCCCCCGCCACACACACACACACACACACACACACACACACACACACTCACCCTGTTGAGATCTAGGAATTCTGATTCTACCTGCTTCCTTCTCCTCTGTCTCCACCTCCTAAGTTAATATCATATTGACTCTCATAAAAAATGTAGTGGTGCCTGACTTTCAAGGTAAGGTCATAAAGACTTCTCTGCCTTACTCTCTTCTATCGATTCTGGGTCAGTAAAACTGCTATGTCGTATGGACTCTCAAGCAGCCCTGGGGAGAGGTTCACGGGCAGGGGACTGAGGCGTCCTGCAAACAGCCAGCAAGCAACTGAGGGCTGCAGTCCAGACCCATGGGAGACAGCTGGTCTTGCTGATCCCCGAGGCCTAGCCAAGGCTTCAGGTGACCACATGGTGCCTGAAACTTAGTGGAAAATTTCAAGACAGACCCACCTAACTAAGCCACTCCCAGATTCCTGACCCATAGGAATTGTATGAGAGAGTACGTATTATTATTCTAAGCCGGTCAATTTTGGAAGCAATCTGTTCAACAGAAACGTATCACAGGTATTCATATATAAAATAAGTTTCTCTTCACCTGAATCCAAAAAACTCTAATGATTAATACGATTCTAAGAAACGCACATAATTTATATAATCACATAGGTTATATGTATCATAAATTTATATAATTCCTTCCTGGGGATTTAAGTCATCCCCAGGAAGATCTTTATGAACTGCTTCATTAGGGGCTAGCAACTTTGTGCAGAAGCCCTACTGTGACTTGAACAAAATCAGAAATCATGTCATAATACCATGCTTTTAGTTTTTCTACAGTTTTGGTTTTACATCTATTGTATTTTTATAGCTTTCATGAAGATTATAATTCACAATTTGCTACTTTTGTGAGAGAAATTTTCAGTGTATTATTTCGTGCTTCTAAATATTGACCTCCCTTTGCATATTTCATGATGTAATTAATGTATTGTCATTGCACCCTTGTAAATTCTTTGTAAGGTTGACATTTTTCAAACAAGCAGCTATGAGAAAAATCAATTTTTTTTCTCACATTATTTTTATAATTTATTCCTACTTCTTAGGAACAAAGAGGTAAACAAGTTGACCTTTATGCCTTAAATAAATGCTTTGTCCCATAAGATCTTTCTAATATCTCTAATGTCAATTGCACCTTTCTGTAACATTCTTTGTATGATTTTTTTCAAACCTTAGTATGTAACCCATTGCCTAATTTAGCCAGAAGTTAAAACCGAGCCAACAATAAAAACAATATCTAACTTTTTCAGAGCCTGCCTAAGTGCCAAGTGCTGTGTTATGGGCTTTTATGTTGGGTTTCTTTTAATTTTTTTTAATGTTTATTTATTTTTGAGACAGAGAGAGACAGAGCATGAATGGGGGAGGGTCAGAGAGAGGGAGACACAGAATCTGAAACAGGCTCCAGGCTCTGAGCCGTCAGCACAGAGCCCGATGCGGGGCTCGAACTCACGGACAGCGAGATCATGACCTGAGCCGAAGTCGGCCACTTAACCGATTGAGCCACCCAGGTGCCCCTATGTTGGGTTTTTAATCTTCACAGCAATCCTGTGAGACAGGTACTGTTATTAACATCCCCAGTTAGATGCCCATGAAAGAGTGTTTTAAGAAGGGAAGGATCAGGAGCTCTCTCCCCTGCCCAAACAGGATTCAAACACAGACAATCTAGCCCTAGGGCACTGGATCCTAGCCACTCCAATCCACAGGGCCAGTCTTGACTTCCATATGGGATTCAGTGTGTTACAGACTGAATTATAAACCCCCAGAATGTGTATGTTGAAGCTCTAACCCCTAACGTGACTACAGATAGGGCCTTTAAGAAAGTAATTAAGGTTAAATGATTTCATAGGATAGGAACCTAATCCAGTAGAATCGGTGTCCTTTTAAGAGAAAGAGATACCAGAGCTGTGTGTGTGTGTGTTTGTGTGTGTGTGTGTGTGTGTGTGTGTGTGTGTGTGTGTGTGTGGAGAAGAGGCCACAAGAAGGCAGAAGTCTACAAGCCATAAATGAAGGTCTTCCCAGAAGAACCCTGATGACATATTGATCTTGGAGAGCTAGCAACCATGACGGGGAGAAAAAGAATTTAGATGAAGCTAGCCAGCCCATGGTATAATCTTAGGGAAGCTTAGGCAGAATCCACAGTGTTTCCTCTTCCACTGAATCCTTCCGACACTCCTGGATGAACTGTGAGGAGATAACTAACCATGCTTTGACTATTAGTGCAGTTACATATCTTACATAAAATTGATCATAATTAATTGCCTATGCAATATTCTTTCAGGCTTTCTTATTCTTCAATGCATTAAAGATTCACTGTTCTCTTACACTAATATTAGACTTAACACTGTAATTACCTAGCACATATTAATGCTATTAATCACGTCATCCCTATAATTAAAAGTAAAATGTTGTTAAACAGAGCCTTCCTTCTTAGCTCTAGAAAATGAATAAATAGGACATCAAGCTTTATAGCACTGAAATATTAATGTCCCTAATGCTTACTTAATTTTTGAAATTAATTGGTTATGCCTCAAAGCAACCATCTAAATATCGAGACGCCTGTTTTCTAGAGGTCTAACTATTCACGTGACTTAGGTTTGCCCCTGCTAAATCCTGTCTCGGCAGAGGTCTCTTCTTCTTGCCAGGTCTTGGCCACATCCCGTGTCCTAAACCATTCTGTATCCTTTTAGTCTCGAAATACCTATCTGTCCTGTCTTGCCTTCCATCAAGGTTTTTTTTTTTTTTCTCTTTGCAAAGATAACACAGTCACTATGGCAAACATTTATGCTCTAGAGTCAGATGACCTGAATTTTAGTGATTTCTGAACCATTTAGTACAGCCAGCAGAGGCTGGTCAAGTTGCTGAAATTCATGCGCCACGAGGGCCACCTGGCTGGCTCAGTCACAAGAGCATGTGACTCTTGATCTTGGGACAATCTCAGGGTTGTGAGTTTGAGCCCCATGTTGGGTGTAGATATTACTTAAGTAAATAAAACTTAAATTCATTTGCCTCAGCTTCCGCTTTTGTTTAATACAGTAATAACTCCTTGCTTATTATGAGGAATAAATGAAGTGAAAAGCACTTAGTCCAGTGCACAGAACATAATAAATAATAAATCGTAGTTATTATTAGGCTTACTGATTAGTCAGATTAGTCTTCTGATTGTTTGTAAATGGGTGCTGCTACATCTAATTTTATGATTGTTGGTTACCTATTTTAAGAGAGAACCTCTGATTGAAATGGTTGAAACTAAAGAAACGATTGAGGTTAAGAAATTGGCAAGCTGGATAAACCTAAGACTGAGGTAAATGTTTGGAAGCAAGGAGGCATTTTGTTTTTCCTGCTCAAACTACACCAAAGAAACATTTAGTTCCCCTAAGTAGAGCAGGAGATCTCTCTTTGAGATAGTGATTCATTTCCTTAATGATTTCATCCCAAAAGTGGGATCGCTGGATCATATGGTAGCCCTATTTTTAAAATTTGAGGAGCTTCCGGGGCGCCTGGGTGGCTCAGTCAGCTGAGCATCCAACTTTGGCTCAGGTCATGATCTCGCGGTTCGTGAGTTCAAGCCCCTCATTGGGCTCTGGTGCCGACAGCTCGGAGCCCGGAGCCTGCTTCAGATTCTGTGTCCCCCTCTCTCTCTGCCCCACCCCTGCTTGTGCTCTGTCTCTCCCTGTCTTTCAAAAATGAATAAACATAAACAAAATTTTTTTTTTTCATTTGAGGAGCTTCCATACTATTTTCCAGTGGCTGAACCAATTTACATTCCCGTCAACAGTGGACACGTTTCCTTTTCCCTTTATCCTTGCCAGCACTTGTTAGCTCCTGTCTTTTTGATACAAAAATGCCTGTTCAGATCCTTTGTCCCTTTCTTCATCGGGTTATCTTTTTTTTTTTTTTTTTCACTATTGAGTTGTAGGTGTTCCTTACATGTTCAGGATAGTAATTCCTGATCAGATAATTATGTGCAAATATTTTCCCCAATCCTTAGGTTGCCTCTTCATTTTGTTGATTGGTTTGCTGTGCAGAAGCTTTATAGTTTGATAGAGCCACACGTGATTTTTGCTTATTGCTTGAACTTTTGGTGTCATATAAAAAAATAAATAAAAAACACTGTGAAGACCAATATCAAGAACCTTTTCCCTACATTTTCTTCTGGAAGTTTTATGGTTTCAAGTCCTACATTTAAATTAATTTTGTGCATGACACCTGCAAATATTTTTTTATCAGCCTGAAGGAAGATACCTTCCATTGTATGTGTGTATACAATATACCATGGAACATTATGCCACCATAAAAAAAAGATGAGATTGTGTCATACGCAACAACACGGATGGACCTAGAGAGCATTACGCCAAGTAAAATTAGATTGGTAAAGATAAATACCATGATTTCACTCATTTATGGAATCTAAAATAACCAATGAGGGGGAGCCTGGATGGCTCAGTCAGTTTATCATCCAACTCTTCATTACGGGTCAGGTCATGATCCCATGTTTCCTGAGATCGAGCTCCACGTCGGGCTCCACCCTGACAACATGGATCCCTGCTTGGGATTTTCTCCCTCCCTCTCTCTCTCTCTGTCCCTTCCCCACTCATGCTTGCCCTCTTCTCTCTCTAAATAAATAAATGTAAAAGAAAAAATAAACCAATGAAGAAGCAAACAAACCTTAATCAGACCTATATGTCTGGTGGTTGCCAGAGGGGAGGGAGTAGGGGGGTATGGGCAAAATGGGTGAGGGGGAGTGAAAGATATAGGCTTCCAGTTTTGAATAGGTCACAGGAATAAATGGCACAGCATAGGGAATATGCTCAGTATCGTAACACCATTGTGTGGTGACAGATGGTAGCTACACTTGCCGTGAGCATAGCCTAACACATGAAGAAGCTGAGTCACTATGTCATACATCTGAAACTAATGTAACATTGTGTGTCAGCTGTATTCAAATAAAAATATATTTTTTAATATTCTTTAGCGTCTTTACCAGCGTTATCATGATAACCACTGCAGAACCGGAGATGTTCACCTTGAAAAAGACAATATATATGCTAGCATAAGCAATTCCTTAAACAGTTGAAGGGCTGGCTTTGGGGAAAACTGGGCCAAAACTACTAATTCTGGGAAATGCAAGGGAGGAAAATTAGAATCGGTGAGTAAAAAATTATGGAAAAGCAAATTTAGTTAAATATAGGAGACCGCCAACAGTAGAAAATCATATAAACTAGTTATGAAATAAAAACCAAAATTAGAGTTCTACACTTTTTGAGAAGTCATCTAGTCACCAAAGTCTGAGAAACAGAGTCTATCCCTTAGACGTCCAGGTGTGTTACGGCAAGATTTGAATGTCCTTTATGAGGTGTTTAGTTGGGTAGAACATCAGATATTCTCTTCCATCTCTGACCCTCTCATTTCTAATCAAAAGCACCCTGAGGGGCACGGTTACTGAAAAAATGCTCAATGCTCAAGGCCTGATTGTTGCCCACAGAAATCTAATGCAGCACACGCAAACAGATTTTAAAAACCCATTTACCAATAGCCCATCCAGGAAACCACAGAATTGAAAATACTCTCTCTCAAAGAAACTTTCCCCAAAATCTGTGATCCCCATACAAAATAAGTATCTAAATATATGTTTCCTTTCGAGAAAAAAGGGACTTGGAACAATTTATGTTTATAAACCTAGAAAATGTTATTTGCTAGTTACTGAATCCAAATTCAGACTCTACAGTTTATCATAAAGAAAAACAATGTGTTAACCGAAGAAGACACTAAACATTTATTTGACATTGTCTTTTTCTTTTATAACAAGGCAAAATCTAAATACTGTCTTCGAAATTGAAAATGCTGAAATGAGTTGACTGTGATTACCAATTCTTATATCAACCATCTGTCAATGTTACAGTTCATTAGATTTGTGTGCTAACCTTGTTCCAGAAGTTACCATACATTATTTTTATTTACTGAGAAACTTTACAGTAATTATTAGTTTCCTACTTGTCAGATGAGGAACCAAAGGCTTGAAAAGATTATGACTTTCTCATGGCCACAGATAATAACTGGCACTAATAAGTTGGTATTGTTATTTACGCAAAAATATACATTAATAGCTGATATTAATATGATGGAGGTTTAAAATTTCAGTTCTAATAACAAATGATTAACATGGCAGTAGGAGCAAAATTATCTACTTACCTTTTCTTTTTGCAATATTAATTTCTATTCTCCTGAATCAACATTTTTATATTACAGCTCACTTTTATGTTAGTTTGCCCAATAACAGCAGTTTTAAATCCTGCTGGAAATACCACCTGTACACTTGAATATGTATACTAATGTGTATGTACCACTGATGATAGAAAAGAAAGCTATTTCAAATATAGTATTATGTAAAGGAGAGGGCGAAATTGACTAGTTATAAAATGAAATTTTATTGTTTTAATCTGTGTGATGAAAATTAAAATTAAGACCCATGAAGTGTATTTTAAACTTTTTTAAGTTAATTATTTTTAGTAATCTCTATACCCAGTGTGGGACTTGAAATCACAACCCTGAGATTAAGTATCATGGGCTCTTCCAACTGAGACAGCCAGGTGCCCCCCCATCCAGTGTGTTTTATAATCTCTTACTTTAGAAAACTATGAAATTACATACGTGGGATTTTACTAGCAAGATTTTCTTGGCTTTGGTATCCAAAATAACCTACAAATCTTTATTTTGGCTAAGATTTAGCACTCCTTCTTCCTGGTGACAATATGTGTTTTTTTTTAATGTCAAATTTTTATTTAAATTTTAGGTAACATATAGTGTAATATTAGTTTCAGAAGTAGAGTTCAGTGATTCATCACTTACATATAACACCCAGTGCTCATCGCCTCTCTAATACTCATCACCCATCTAGCCCTTCCCCTGCCCACTTCCCCTCCAGCAACCTTCAGTTTGTTCTCTACAGTTAAGAGTCTCTTAGGGTTTTCCTCTCTTTTTTTTTTTTTTCCTTTCCTCTATGTTCATATGTTTTGTTTCTTAAATCCAACATATGAGTGAAATCATATGGGATTTGTCTTTCTCAGACTTATTTTGCTTAGCCAAATACAGTGTAGTTCCAACCACAATGTTGCAAACAGCAAGATTTCATTCTTTTTTATGGCTCAGTAATACTCCAATGCATTCCATTGTCATACCACATCTTCTTGATTCATTCATCAGTCAGTGGACATTTGGGGTCTTTCCATAAGTTGGCTATTGTTAATAATGTGGCTATAAACACCAGGGTGCATGTATCCCTTTGAATCGGTATTTTTGTATACTTTGGATAAACACCTAATAGTGCAAGACACGTAATTATTTTGTACTCTTTGGATGCTAAAGCTTAAAAAAAAAAAATTTTTAACATAAGGAACAAACTGCTTGCATCAACCTCCCTGAAAAATAGAGAAGGTGGATCGACCCATTATGGCAGCAGTCAGGAACCAATTTTTCTGGCTAGACTTTAAAAAGAAAGAAAAAAGAAACCTATTGCATTTTTCTGCTTCTGACCATGCCTTCCAAAAATCCATTCTCCCCAAGTTAGAGAAACTCTTTAAAATATATCGAGCCATGGCATTTCCCCTTCATTGACTTGCCTTCTTACTCAGAGCCAAATCCAAAACCCTAACATGGCGCTCCCTGCCCTGCCCCCCATACATCCCCTTTACGCCGTCTCCATTCTGTCTCCTCCTCCACACACACTGGCCCCTTTTCTCCAGCACACCAGGCACGCTCACACTTTAGGACCCTTCACTTGCCATTTGTTTTCCTTGGAAATCTCTTTCCACAGATACCCACATGACTTGCTCTCCAGGTTACTCCTCGCTGTGTTGCTATGTCCACCCTTAAGAGGAAGGCATTCCCTGACACCCTGTAGGTGGGAGCAGCCTCCCGCCATTGTTATATATATTTACCTGCATTTACCAACTGTCACCTAGCACATTTATGTATCGATTTATCATCTGTTTCTTCAACTGCCACATAAAACCCCTAGAAGCAAGGACATTTGCATATCCCCAGCACCTAGAAGAACAGTGGCACACAGTAAATGTTTAATGAGTTATTTGAATGAAGGAATGAACCCCTTTCTAAATTTTTTTATCAGCTAAATCCAAAGTTCACATCAGGATTCACTCCGCACTGTATGGTTCTATGGATTGTGTCCAACGTGTGTCATATATGCAGTCACAGCATGATACAAATGGTCTCATCAGCCTGAAAATTCCCCGTGTGCCCCCTGTTCATCCCTACCCACTCGTGTCCCAAACCCCTAGCAACTGTTTTGTTGTGTTGTGTTTTACACTCCCTAATTGCCTTTTCCAGAATGATGTCAGATGGTTAAAATCATACAGTATGTAGCCTTCTCCGTATGTAGGTTTCTTTCACTTAGGCGATATTCATTTCTGATCCATCCCGGTCTTTGAGGGGCTTGACAGCTCATTTCTTTTTATTACTGATTCAAATGCAACTGTACATTCGTACCATGGTTTATTTATTCATTCATCTATTGAGGGATATCTTGGCCGCTTCCAGTTTTTAGAAATCCAGCATAACTCCTATCCTTATGCCTCTATAGGTTTTCAAGATTTTTTCTTTGTCTTTGGTTTCCTGTGACATTAATGGCGAGTTGTAGATTTTTTGGTACCTATCCGGATTTCTGGATCGACGATTTGGGGGTCTGCCATTAATTCTGAAAATTCTCAGCCATGATTATTAGAGATCGTTTTCCTGCTGCTTTCTCTTCCTGCTCCTACTGATGTTCCTGTTAAACATAGCTCACTTCTTTGTAACTGCCCCAAGGTTCTTTGGTATTCTGTTCAATTTTTCCATTCTTTCTTTCTGTTTGTATTTCAGTCGGGGAAGTTTCTGTGGAAGGATCATCAAACCCACGGATTCCCTTCTTAGCCATGTCCAGTTTACTGATCAGCCCTTCATTTCTGCTGCACTGTTTTTTACTTACAGCATTTTTTTTCCTAACGTTTACTTATTTTTGAGACAGAGAGAGACAGAGCATGAGCAGGGGAGGGGCAGAGAGAGGGGGGAGACACAGAATCCGAAGCAGGCTCCAGGCTCCGAGCTGCCAGCACAGAGCCCAACGCGGGGCTCGAACCCACAAGCTGTGAGATCATGAGCTGAGCTGAAGTCGGATACGCCACTGACCGAGCCACTCAGGTGCCCCTATAGCATTTCTTTCGACTCCTCGGAGTCTCCATCTCTCTGCTTAACTTGCCCGTTGCCCACTTTTTTTCATAAGAGACCATAACATAGTTATTTTAAATTCCCGGCCTCCAGGAATTTAAATTCCAAAATCTCTGCCATATCTACATCCTGTTGTATTGCTTGGCTCGTCTCTTCACACTGTGTTTTTGTTTTTTGGGGGTTTTTTTTGTCTTTTAGCGTACCTACTAATTTTTTGTTGAAAGTCACACATGATGTCTCAGGGACTAGGAATTAAGGACCATTTGTTGTGAGTTTTTATGTCGATCTCGCTAGGAGTTAGGCTGTGTTTACAGGTGGGGTTTTTTCCAGCTTTACTAAGATAGAATTAACAGATGATATTGTGTAAGATCAAGATATACCCTGTGATGATATGATACACGTATGTATCATGAAATGATTACCACAATAAGGTTAGTTAACATACTTCACAGAATTACAATTTTTTTGGTACGATGAGAACACTTAAGATCTACTCTCCTTGCACCTTTCAGTTACATAATACAGTATTAACTCTCATCACCATGCTGTATATTAGACCCCCAGAGCTTATTCATCTTACAACTGGAAGGCTGTACCCTTTGGCCAATATCTCATTTCCTTACCCCCAGCTTTAGGTGATTCCAATGCTCAGACAAGCTTAGAAACCACGGTTCTAAAGTAAACACTCTATTGCACTGGGCAACTTAATGGAATATCAGAGATTCCTTTGCCAAAAGTTAAACTTCCCACTTCAGTAAATATAGTAGAATCCTCCTTCAGGTCTTACATTTTAGAAAATATCTCCATATGAGACAGCATTAATTAAGTAATTCGTTAATTAATTAATTAATTAGTTAATGCAAGACCAGACAGGGCAGGAGACCGAGGGAGAACTAAAGTCTAAAAGTACTCACACCCATTGGTCAGGCAAGTAATAGGGAATAGATTAGTCTGGAGGAGCTATAGAGAAAGCTATTCCAGAAGCCAAAATAAGGTCCACGTCCACTAAGTACTTGGAGGAAAACCACAAAAATCTTAGCACACTAAAGAGTATGATGTTCAGAGACAGAGGGACGGTCCAAGGCACTGAATGGTTCCCAGGCTTTGCTAGACGTTGGAATCACTTGGCTCCCAGCCCCAGACATTCTGATGTCATTGGTATGGGATGCTCCCTGGGGCATCAGGATTTTTTAAAGCACTGCAGGTGATTCTAATGTGCACTAAAGTTTCAGGACCACAGATCAAAGGTCTTTCCATGAATTCATCACTGCTGCATGCTATTTAGTGCCTTCTGTGGTCAGATGAACTAGAATGGTTTTCTACCTGGATGGATGACCATGTTGGGTACTAAACATGGGTTGCAGAGCTAAACTTCAGCTGAACTTACAAGACAGCCGCTACATCAGTTTTGTGCTCCCATGAGTAGCATGTATAAATTTACAAGTCCAGGGTCCAAGAATCTCATGAGAGCAAGAAACATCTCATTACTTTAGTCCCTGTAAAAAAAGTTAAAATTTCCCACAGTGCTCCAACTGACTTGGTAGAAAGGCATTCCATTTCAGTTTTGGAAGGATCCTTCCCCTGGTCCCAACATTATGCAAAGTTCCAAAGATTCCTTCAGAGGGCAAAATAGTCTGGGAGGATCCCCTCCTTCCACAGGTAACACCAGATAACCCCAAAATGCCCCATCGTTATCTTAGTCCATACATTTTTAAAAAGAATATGGAAGCCATCCCATAAAAAAAAAACATATATTTTATAGCTTAATTAAAAAACAAATTTTGAGTAAACCCATGAATTGATCATTTGTGAGATTCATTTGGAACAAGTCTGGCTTCACGCCCCAACTGATTTTGTGAACACTCACGACACACACGAAATGTTTTATGAATAGTTTAGACTGCAAAAGAATGACTAGGACATGAATTCTATCTTCAGAAAGAAGACACACTTTTAATTATTCCAACCTCAAGGAATAAAGTCGCCATAAGAAAAGTAGAGATTAGAACTAAGTAATCAGTGACGGTGTCTACACAACATGGGACAGATGAAAAGAGAAAACAAGAGGATCAGAGAAGGGGTGCCCAGGTGGCTCAGTTGGTTAAGTGTCTGACTTCAGCTCAGGCCATGATCTCATGGTCTGCGAGTTCGAGCCCCGCATCAGGCTCTGTGCTGACAGCTCAGAGCCTGCAGTCTGTGTCTCCCTCTCTCTCTGCCCCTCCCCAGCTTATGCTCTGTCTCTTTCTGTCTCAAAAATAAATAAAACATTCAAAAAAAAATTTTTTTTAAGAGGATCAGAGAAGACTTTATGGGGAAAAACAGCAATTGAGCTCAACTTTCAAGGATGGCTGTGATTGGCTGATTCAACCTCACACTCATTATTCCATTTTTCCCCCCATAAAAACACAGTGTCCTGTGCGGAGCTAGAATTATTGCAATCATCATCACTGCCACAGTTTTTCAAGTGAAAAAAATGAAGACCCGAGGTGATTATATAAATTACCCAAAACCACAAAGCTCATCAGTGATACAACTTGATCTTGAAATTCTACTATTGACACCGAAAGCCAACCTCTTTCCACTTAGCCAGGCACTATTTATTTAAACCTTAATCATACTAAATGTTGTTAAACAAAAAATACTCTTTATTGTTGGTGGAACCTCCTTCCCAGTCTGATTTGAGGTTTGTTTTTTTTTTTTTTTTTTTTTAAGATCTAATCACTTTATTAAGTGATTCATGACTTGGGCAGCATCTCACTATCCTAACCTGATTTCAATGTTTGTCTTGGAACCAATTTGTCTCAAACTTCACAATGCACCAAGAGCAACTTAAAAAATTCAAAAAAACATTGACAGTAACTCAGAAAACATTGGGAATACCAGACCAAGAAAACGAGGGCCGGTTAGCCATCCAGAAGAAGCCAAACTCCAACGTTTATTTATTTTTGAGACAGAGAGAGACAGAGCATGAACGGGGGAGGGTCAGAGAGAGAGGGAGACACAGGATCCAAAGCAGGCTCCAAGCTCTGAGCAGTCAGCACAGAGCCCGACGCGGGGCTCAAACCCACAAACCGTGAGATCCTGACCTGAGCCGAAGCCGGACGCTTAACCGACTGAGCCACCCAGGCGCCCCGAACTTTAAATTATCATCACACTGACAAAGAACTTCAGTAGGATGACTTCATGGTTTACTCCATCCCATTTTTCCAGGAAAGAGGGTTTAGGGTACCACACTGTCATTAGGGCCCTCCTGAGAAACAGCACCAGTAGGCCGTGCCTACAGAGAGAAAAGAGATGTATGCCAAGGAGTTGGCTCCCGCAGTTATGGAGGCTGACAAATCCCAAATTCTGCAGCCCGCCGGCTGGAGACCCAGGAAAGCCGACGGTGGAGGCTCAGTCTCAGGCCCACGACCAGAGAAGCAAGAGAGCAGTGTTGATTCGCAAACCACCTACCTCCCTCCGTGCAGGAAGAAAGGGCAGCCTCTCCAGATCAGCCGGCGGCAGGTTAAGGAGCCAGGGAACTCACCTCTGAGGCTTGTATTAGGCGTGCAAGACGAGCAGGTCTCCCCACCAGCCTGCCAGAATCTTAAAAGTTTACATGGACACCTTACCTGGATCCGGAGCACGTACTGTCCATTGTCCTCCCGCGGCTGCAGTCCTTGCAAACGGCTCCGGCCGTGGAGACGGAAGGCTGAGCAGAGTTTCCGAGGGCAGGGGAGGGGCCGAGCAACTGGGGGTCCCGCACACGGGTCAACCCGAGGTCACGGCCTCTCGATGACCTCCTCCGACAGGCGGACGGGTATAAGTCCCCGTCTGAAAGCGGGCAGGCTCCAGACCCAAAAAAGAGCCGGTGTTTCAGTGTCTCCCATGCTTAGGCCCCAGGTCGAGGCAGTCAGGCAAGATTGCAGCCGGGGTGCAGGGGTCCAGGAGCACCTGGCTCCGGGGGTCCCCAAACGGGCCAAGTTCAGCCACTCGCCACTGACAAAATCTAAAGGCAGGGGTGGTGAAAAAGAAAGGCATTTTTTTCCCCGTGAGCCCAACACTGGGGAGACAGCAGACTAGCTTCTCAAAGCCTGTCCCCGGGGGGCTTACATGAAGCCTTTCTATGAGGAAAATGTGGGGCAAAGGTGGGTGAGTACCTGCAGGTGGGCAGTGAAGGTCAAATCCATCACTGTTTTGGAGTCAATCAGGCAGGAGTCTTGCTGACTCAGGGCAGCCTTTAGTACTTGAGGGGGTTGTTTCGGTTCTGGGTTCGGCAGATGCGTTGCCCTCAGGGTCTCCTACCTGAGCAAAGAGAAGCGCTGGAAAGAACCTAACTAGAAAGCATGAGGTCACAACGGAGGCGGCCAAAATCCTCTTTCAAGATGAATTTCTTCTTGGGGCACCTGGGTGGCTCGGTCGGTGGAGATCCCAATCGGTTGGGTATCCTACTCGATTTAGGCTCGGGTCATGATCTCAGGGTCGTGGGATGGGGCCCTGCATTGGGTTCTACACGGAGTGTGGAGAATGCTTGAGATTTTCACTCTCTCTCTCCCTCTCTCTCTCTCTCTCTCTCTGTCCCTCTCACCTGCTTGTGCACTCTCTCTCTCTGTCTCTAAAATAAACTAAAAAAATAGATGAGTTTCTCCTTATTGGGCCTTTTGATTTTATTCGGATCTTCAGTTGATTGAACGAGGCCCACCCCTATCAGGCAGTCAATCTACCGACTCTAAATTCTAATCTCATCCAGAAACACCCTCACAGGCACACCCAGCATAACGTTTGGTGAAACGTCTGGGCACCTGTGGCCCAGTCAAACTGACACATAAAACCCACTATTACAGGGACTTGAAGGAGACATCACACAGTGACTGGAATATAACCCCAATAGGCCCTACTGGGAGAATCAGAATCAGGCTTTTTTTATTTTATTAAAAAAGAGTCATTGACTGTGTGATAGAGAATACAGAACAAATGCAAGTGAGCAAAATTATAGTTTGTTAATTCACATGCAGTTCCTTTTCTAACGTTAACATTAAAAATTAATGGAAGTTTCAGGGACGCCTGAGTGGCTCAGTTGGTTAAGCATCCAACCGGCGGCTCAGGTCATGATCTCACAGTTTGTGGCATCGAGCCCCACCCTGGGCTCATCAGTGTCAGCACGGAGCCTGTTTAGGATTCTCTCTCTCCCCCTCTCTCTGCCCCTCCCCCATGCGCTCTCCCTATCTCCCTCTCTCAAAATAAATAAATGAACTTTAAAAAAAAAATAATGGAAGTTTCAGAGGTCCCATTTCAACGTTTTTTTTTTGTTTTTTTTTTTGTTTTTTTTTTTTTTTTTTTTTTTTTTTTGGGACAGAGAGAGACAGAGCATGAACGGGGGAGGGTCAGAGAGAGAGGGAGACACAGAATCGGAAACAGGCTCCAGGCTCCGAGCCATCAGCCCAGAGCCTGACGCGGGGCTCAAACTCACGGACCGCGAGATTAGAGGTCCCATTTCAAAGGTTCAACAAAAGGCACCAGCAGACTGATGGGGGAAGTCACTGCTTGTTATGTGAATCCCACAGCAGAGCATCCTTGGATTGGGGCCAGTGCACCTGAGGGACGTGTTCTCCAGATGAAGCTCTGTCCACCAGCTCCCGGGTCCTGGTCAAAGAAACCCCTGGGTGGAAATGAAAGACACCCATGCTGAGCAGCTTTTGTGGCTCAATTCAAAAAACAAACAAACAGGCAGGGAGGAGGGCACTTGTTGGGATGAGCACTGGGTGTTGTAAGGAAACCAACCTGACGATAAATTATATTCAAAATAAATAAACAAATAAAATTTAAAACAAACAAACAAACAAACTCTATTTTGTTTTTCCAGAATTTAGTTTATGTAATGGGATTAAATTGTTGGGGGGGGGGGAGAGTAGGGAGGGGGAATGGGTCCAGCTATGAAAATGACAACAAAACATAGTGACCAAGGCCTGTGGGCTTTATCAGGTTTTAACTTCCACGTACAATATTTAATTCATAGTAAGTCTTCTCTCTTTTTTTTTTAAATAATTTGTAAAACTAAAATAAAAAGTGTGTGACAGAAATATTTAGAGATAAGCCAATAAAGCGTACGTTTTATTCAGCTTTTACTTTCAGTGTTTTTCTTGTGTGGTACTGTGCCTCTTATTAAAGAAGTGAATTTCCCTTCGTGCTGGGTGACGGGAGGAAAATAATTTCCTTTCCATAAGGAAATATGAATACTGAGAAATTGTCTGAGGCTTTTAATAACTAAAATGACAAAAGACTGCCTAAGAAAATGCATTTAGCTTTTGGAAATAAGCATCAATCGGCCTTGTATGTGGCCCTGGGAATTTGCAACAGCAAACAAGCCTCCTTCTCCCCTTACCAGTCAGAAAGAGAAACCACTTGTAGCAAAATGAAGCTCGAAGTGTTTTCTTTTTTTTTTTTTTTAATTTTTTTTTTTAACGTTTATTTATTTTTGAGACAGAGAGACAGAGCATGAACAGGGGAGGGGCAGAGAGAGAGGGAGACACAGAATCTGAAACAGGCTCCAGGCTCTGAGCTGTCAGCACAGAGCCCGACGCGGGGCTCGAACTCACGGACCATGAGATCATGACCTGAGCCGAAGTCGGACGCTTAACCGACCGAGCCACCCAGGTGCCCCTCAAAGTGTTTTCTAAAGAAGGTAACAGCTCTGGTTTTTCAGAGCCTCCTTCATATGAGTTACCAAGCTAGGCTCTTTAAATAGTCATGTAATATTCACCCTGCAATATATATACGTTCGTCATACCTACACATAGAAAGGATATTAAGAGAAATGAAGATTTTCAGCCTATAAGCCAAGAAGTGGCAAAGCCAGGGTATAACCTTGGTCTATTTGCTTCCAAACAGTGTTTGTACTACCCCACCCCATGAAGAGCTGAGTTACAGGTTTATCAAATCTTTGGGCTTTATCCGAAAACTGTATATAAAACCACAAAAATATAATTGCAAATGTAAGGTAGAAAAGTCCAGTGTGACGAGACCTTCGCATCAGCAAATACTCGAGGAGAAACTGTTGCAGGTAAGGACATTTTCCTTACCTACGGAAGGAAAGGTTTCTACGGTTGCAGAAACCGTAGGCAATATAAAGAGTTATGAGTCCTTATCTTCAAGAAGAAAGCCAAGACAAAGACATGATTTACAGCAAATGGGATAAGGCACTATGAGTAAAAAGTCCTACAAAACATCAGTGGCAAAAGCGTAAGGAGCAGGAAGGACTCGCGTGGTCCGAACAGACCAAGCCAGACCGATTTCAGGGCAGAAGAGGGACTCCCATGTGACCTGCGTCACTGCCATGGACTGGAGTCAAATTCACAGGGTCTTACCCCATCATCCTTGGGGACACAAGCAAATTTTAAGTAGCATGAAAAGGCTTGAAATTGTATGTGAAAATTTTGTGTATCTGAGCATTTTTCTAGGAAGGAACCCGTGCTCTTCAGTAGGTTTTCAACTATGTCCATGACTCAGAGGGATTAAGAAGCACTGAGGTAGGAGGTTAAGAAGCACTGACGTAGGGCTGGAGGCATGAGGGGGAGATTTTAGCTCTGGCAAGACAAAGAAACATGATTCTAGACATGCAATCCATGTCATGGTTGGACGGTGAGCTCACAAGTCCTGCCCAAGTGCAGGGCTCTGCCAACCCCACCCCCTGACACACATAGGTAGGTGGAGCCCAGGTCCTACAAGAGCTCACATCCCAGATCATGGGCTTCGGAAGTAATAGGTTAAGTCGGGGGGGGGGGGGGGGGGGGGGTGTTGTTGAGGAAGAACATACCATGTGGTCAGTGCCTGGGGAATAATTTACTTTGTAGCCATTTCTAAAAAACACTAGAGGCGAAGAGATTTTTTGCATGCATCATTTAATATAATAGGGAGCCTCTAACCTTGTTTTGTTTAAATGTTGCACAATGGGGTCGCCTGGCTGGCTCATCTGAGGAGCGTGGGACTGTTGATCTTGGGGCCATGAGTTTGAGCCTGACATTGGGTGTAGAGATTACTTAAATGAATAAAACTTTAAATAAATAAATAGAGAGATAGATAGATAGATAATGTTGCACGATGTTCAGAGTTTAAATAGCAATAGCAAATGCATACACATTTCTATCTCTATTAGATACTTCTCATTTGGTTATTGAAATGATCCTGCTCAGGGCGCCTGGGTGGCGCAGTCAGTTAAGCAAGGGACTTTGGATTTTGTCTTGGGTCGTGGTCTCGCGGTTCTTTAGTTTGATCCCCACATCAGGCTCTGCACTGGCAGCACAGAGCCTGCTTGGGATTCTGTCTCCCTCTCTCACTGCCCCTCCCCCACTTGCTCTCTGTCTCTCTCTCAAAATAAATAAAAATAAACTTTAAAAAATTAAATTAAAATAAAATAAAATAAAATAAAATAAAATAAAATAAAATAAAATAATCCTGCTTTACAAAAAGAGCAGATATTCTGTATTTCTGGCTGGAGGTAGTAAGACATAATCCAACTGAAGGCATAGTATTATGCTTAGAGCAGCCAAAGAGAAAAGCTTAGCATATGAAATGTGCAATGGAATATAATAAATGGTACTTTTTGTTGCCCAATAATTTAATAACTTTAGACCTTATAATGAATAAATGTTCTTTAGACGAATTAAAAAATTGATATTAGTAAATAAGAATATAGAAATCCCCCGTATCTCAGGGTGCCTGGGTGACTCAGTCCATTGAGTGACCCACTCTTGGTTTTGGCTCAAGTCATGATCTCCTGGTTCATGGGATCAAGCCCTGTGTCCGGCTCTGCGCTGACAGGTCAGAGCTTGCTTGGGAGTTCTCTCTATCTCTCTCTGCTCCTCCCACATAGCGCTCTCTCAAAATAAATAAATAAACATTTTTTTAATCCCCAGATCCTATTGCCTACAGGTAACCACTATTTGCCTTTTGACATATTCCTTTCCACATTTGTTTTTATGTATCTTTGCACTCATGTATATTTTAAAATAATAAATATCATAATACATACCGTTGGGTAACTTGCCTTTCCCACTCAGAGATATCATTTCCATAATAAGAAATGTATCTCTCTACCTCATTTGAGTGATTGCCTAGCAAACACTATAGCGATAAACTATCATTTCTTTAACCAGTCTGCTGTTTGGATTGTTTTGATTACTCCTGACCTCATCAATGCTGTTTAAGTTGATTGTCGGAAACAGCCGCCAAAAAGTAGTCCTGGGAATAAAAGTAAGCAGGTGCCAGAAGAAAATTGCAAGAAACTCTTGAATGTTTGCAAAATCCATGCGTATTAGTTTCTTAGGGCTGCCGTAACAAATTACCACAGACTGGGTGGCTTAAAATGACAGAAATTCCTTCTCTGACAAGTTCTGGAGATTAGCAGTCCAAGGTCAGGGTGTTGGCAAGACCGTGCTCCCTCTGAACTGCCAGCTCTAGGGAAGATAAATCTCCCTACCTCTCTCCCCATGTCCAGAGCTGGCCGGCCATCCCTGGCTCACAGCTTCCTCACAAGTTCTGCCTCTGTTTTCACATGGCCTTCTCCCCATGTGACTCTGTCTCTTCATTTTCCTCTCCATGTGTCTCTAGGTTCAAATGCCCTCCTTATTAGGATAGCAGTCATTAAAGTAGGGCCCACGCTAATCCAGTGTGTTCTCATCTTAACTTGATTACATCTGCAGACACAATTTCCCAGTAAGGTCACTCTCACAGGTACCAGGGGTTAGGACTTCAACCTATTTGGAGAGATGGAGGGGGGTGCAATTTAACCCACCAAAATGTGTGAACTTTGAAATAAAAGAGTGGTCTAGTCATCACCAGGACTTCATATTCTGGGCCTGTTCAGCAATAAAAGAGATCTGAGAGCCTTTAGCCAATAAAAACTCAGAAATGCCCCACTTAGGGTGGCTCAGAGACTGGACCAGGGCTGAGTCTGTAGTAGGCTAGACTATAGGGATGTGGGGACGGGGGAACAAGGACGGGGTCTGACCCAATCATCCTACTGGTGTCCCCCTGCACAGACAAATCCCATCCATCTTATAAGTCTCATAAACTCTAGTGCCTTAAGAGTCATCTAACACTGGTTTTTCTTTAAATTCCTGGGGTATATTCCATCCATTTTATGTAATTTAAATATACGATCACCACCCGTTATGTCATATTTTTTAGTTGTACTATCTCTTTAATAATCTTACCAGATGCTTAAGACTAATATTTCTATGCCATGACAGTAATCATCACAGGGGTAGGCATTCAGGAAAACTCTGTCGCACATAAAATACCTACTGAAAAATGTAATTCTTTAATTGACCTGAGAGAGGGTGACTGAGCCAGAGCTTAAGGGCGGAGCAGGTGACCTGGAGCCTGATTTATGGCGTCCTCGCACTTGAACTTGGAGGAAATCCAAGTCGCCTCCTGTTGTAGCCACTCTTCAAATTTGCTCTCCGCATGTAACCTTTGTCTGACATTTCTCTTCTCCAAGTTGGATTTCAATCACAGACTTCAAGGTTTTCTGTCGAAGCTGACCCAGTAAATGTAAAGGGTTACTTTGAGAACGGGCCGTTTTGTGGTCCAAACAACAGCCTGGGATTTTCACTCAATCAGCACCTAGCAGGGAAAAGCCCTGTGTGCTTCAGATATCTTCCAAACATGCACACGTGGCCACCCCTTCACACCTGACTTCCCAGTGAACGAATAAGCCAACTGAGATGCAGTGAGTCCTTCATACAGCCCGGACTGCTAGCAGAGACCTGCCTAAACTAATTTACAGTCCCCATCTGACTGTATGCCCATGCCTTTCAGCTAACAAGGGCATTAGCCCCCAGCACTTCTAAGAGGTAAATTGCTTTTCTAACAGCAATTATAACAGTGCTAACAAAAAGCTAAAGATTGGAGAATCGATTTACTCCTTTTACTTTCAAATCACTGTATCCGATTTTCCTCATTGAATTTTAATTTTATGCCATGAATGCAGAAATTGCTTCCTTTCAAGCACTAAGAAGACATATTTTTGCACATTCTAGGCCTTCTTTTAGGAAACATCACTTTCATCTTCCTATTGAATAGGCATAAAGAGGGAAATCATACTCTGAATAATTAGGAGGAAGAGTTTGCTCTAGAAGGGAAATGTGATAAAAAAAAATCTATTGACGACAATTAAGTAAACACTGGGGGGAAATCATAAAAACGGCCAATTTGCCTATAAAAAACACATATTGTCCTCTGTGTTCCTGTACAATTAATTAATAGAAGATACTGTGGAATATAAGCAGAAAGGCATGTGCTTTTATTTTATGCCAACTGAAAATCTTAGCTCTTATTGTCTGATTTTAAGGATCTGTTGCTCAAAGTATATGTGGAATAAATCCCTATTTAATATTATCTGTAATGATACCACATATTTTGTCAATTAGGGTTATTATTCTTTTTCTTTTTCTTTTTTAGGTAATCTCTATGCCCAGCTTGGGGTTCAAATTCACAACCCCAAGGTTAACAGTTGCATCTTCAACTGACTGAGCCAGCCAGATGCCCCAGGGTTATCATTCTTGTACAATAAACAGATGACACACTTAAAGAAGCCCACTAGACATGATATGTGTCTGCAAATGATAATGTAAATAATGTTTCTATTTGTAAGATGCTGCCAGATGAAGTGAATGGGTACTTAGACTGTGAAGTGTTTGATAGAAAAACACTGATTGACAGCTTCATTTCAGGGTAATTCTTTCCTAATATGGCTCATCTATTATTCAAATGGAAATAGACCGAATAACTAATAGACATGAAATGCAGTAAAATTCAAAACGTTATAATCCTAGAAAGAACCCACCAGTATTAAGCCACACGTGCTACTCGTTGGCCAGTGATCTGTAAAGCACCTGTGTGCTTACCTTACTTTGTTCTTTGAAATACTTTCTGGGTGTTACAACTTTAGTAAAAGCATGTATTTTTAAAATTGCATCGACATCAGTGTAAGTCAAATAGGTTATGCAACAATTTTATTATTTCTACTGTCTGATTCATAAATATAATGAACAGAACACACAAGGTTCTGAGTTCTGAGCTCACAGTTCATGAGATCAAGCCCCAAAGCAGGTTCTGCACTGGTAGCATAGAGCCTGATTGGGATTCTCTCTCTCCCTTTCCATCTGCCCCTTCTCCACTCACGCTTTCACTCTCTCAATGAACAGAACACACAAGGAACAGAACACACACAAGGTTGAATGAGTCATAAATAACGTGTGCCTGGTTTTCTGCTGTGCCGGGATTTGAGTAGCAAACAAGAAGAAAAATGTAAAGACGCTGGATCTGGAGGACTGAGAGAGGGAACTTGAGTAAAATTCAGGGATAATCCCCCATGTGAGGCACCATTAGTACAAGCTGGATATCCACAGATAAAGGGTGAACTTGGATTTAATTTAGCAGTATCCTGGGAGTCTGATCAACCACTTGAGAAGTGGCTGCGAGAGTTTCCATGAAGCGATAAAACATAAGGAAAGGGATTGTAAACAGTGGGATTCCAAAAGGATTTATTTTGAACCGAATTCTAATACTATTGTTCCAGGAAGATAGAGAGCATTGAGAGAAACATCTGTCCTTGAGGAAGATGTTGGCAAGGCTAATCAGGGGCAACAATGAGAAGGTTTCAGGACAGGAATCCAACCGCAAATGAAGGAGTGACTGGAGTGCAAATTGGGAGCCTGGGGCAAAACTTCAGTCAAAGCTAAGCAGTGTGGTCAAGCTAGTGTGAAGAAAGGCTAGCCTTCCTTGATTCTGAGGATGACTCCAGGCACACTGGCGACTGAGACTGTACCAGATTTAGTCATTTGAGACCATTTGCTTTTGAAGATGATTCTTACATATTTCAGGATTGACTTAGAAACTATGGCAGGGAGAACGAGCCCAAAGCAGTTAATGAACGACCAATGATTCCAGAAGAAAAGGTATAGCTAATTAGTATATATGATTCAGCACAACAAATGAAACAAAAATTGTTGTGATTGATCTTTGGAATGTATCCTACAGTTGGCTCATCATTTACCACCTTATGGTTCCTATTTACCTACTCCCAGAGGAAGAGAAATATCTTCTGTATTTATATATATTTATATGGAAGAGTCTCCCATGGGTATTTAAATGAAATATAACTCCCATGATTGTTATATAAAAAATAAAATGTAGAGGTGCCTGGGTGGCTCAGTCAGTTAAGCATCGACTCTTGATTTCAGCTCACAGTTCATGAGATCAAGCCCCAAGGCAGGTTCTGCACTGGTAGCACAGAGCCTGATTGGGATTCTCTCTCTCCCTTTCCATCTGCCCCTTCTCCACTCACACTTTCACTCTCTCAAAATTCAGAAATAAACTTTAACAGAAAGAAAAAGAGGAACACCTGGACGGCTCAATTGGTGAAGTGTCCAGCTTCGGCTCAGGTTATGATCTCGCAGTTTGTGAGTTTGAGCCCGGCATCGGGCCCTGTGCTGATAGCTCACAGCCTGGATCCTGCTTCGAATTCTGTGTCTCCCTCTCTCTCTCTGTCCCTCCCCAGCTTGTACTCTGTCTCTGTCTCTCTCAAAAATAAATAAACGTTAAAAAAAATTAGAAAAAGAAAATGTACAGAGCAATATGCTTGGCATGCTACCATTTGAATAAAAAAAGAGGTGGAAATAAAAATAAATAAAATAAATTTGTATTTTTCTATAGGCATTTAAAAAAAACTTCTGGCAAGAGCATAGGAAATGGGGGGATGGCAACTTGATACATAGAGGCAGGCTGGGAGGGAGACTTCTCACTGTATATAAATTTTATACTTTGGATATTTTAATTATATGATTGTTACCTATTTTTAAAAGTAAAACATTTTAAAATATAAACATCCTTACCTTATATATTTAAATATGTAATGATTAATAATATAAATATAAAAAATAAAAATTAATACATAAGAACCATGTTATGAGGAGAATTAATGGAGATAAAATTACTGAAAAGGAGGCACCTGGCTGGATTAGTCAGTAGAGCAAGTGACTCTTGATCTAGGTAGGGGTCATGAGTTCAAGGCCCACATTGGGTGTAGAGCTTACTTTAAAAAAAAAAAAAATAGCAAAAGCTAGTTACAGTTAGGTGGCACAAAATTTCACTTGAATTGCCTGGAAGTCAAAGAAACAGGGAAAACAGGGTGAGTTACAATAACTGTTATAATTTGTAACCAGACGCACATTGTCCAGTTTTCTTACTATGGATAGCCTAGCTAAGTGTTTGCTCCTAGGGCAAAGCCTGGGGATAGGAGCATCTCTTGCCTGAAGTTCTGGATATATTAACGCGGTGAGAAAAAAGAATCAAGAAGTGTGGTACTTTGTACTTGGCAACACTGGAACCAAAGCTCCAAGAATCTCTGCCCTATAGGATTCCAAGTTAGATCTGGCCCAAAGAAAATATGATGACATTTGGATGCCAGAAGTGAAGCAGCAGCCATGAGTCCCCAGAAGTCAGTGTGATTAGATGCGACAGGCAAAGCAGAGATGCCAACAGATTCCAACTTGGGTCCATTCTCCTCCACTCCAAGTTCATCTCTTCTCAACTGATGGCCTGCTTATCAACAGCCACCCAAGAACCACTACCAGATACAGAGGCAACACCCTGCAGTTGACTTCACCAGCATTCTGCAGTCTCATCCCAGCGGCTGGACCTGCTTGGCTTCCCAGAGTCCCATGTAAGCTCCAACTTGTCCTCCCTGTGCTTCCGGAAAACTGGTTAAAGCCTTGTCTTTGATCCACTAACTGTCTCTTTGGACACTTATTTCCTGAGCTTTGTCCAGTAAGGTCCTTATGCCTATAGTCAAGTGTCTTATTTCATAATCTTCATAGAGGTTCTGTTTTCCTAAATGACTCTGAGAGATGCGTTGGCATAAGTAGGGTTAGCAGTCCTAAAGCACATGTCCAAATACGGCATCAGGAGCATTCAAATGGGTAAGAATCAGAAAAGAAAATCCAAGTAAATGAAGAAACAAGGCAACAAGAACAGAGAACCAAGGATCAGGTAGATGAGCAAAAAAGATCATCTGGGTGGTGGGAAACCAGAGGGCAACGGGACACAGCTGTAACATAATATTGCCACCTTAACACCAGACCACAGAAATTTTCTTCCTGCCCATTTCTTACATAAACACCTGATTCAGCCTGATACCCTCCTGTACTTCAATTAGAGACTTCAGTAAGTTAGTCCAAGAATGTAGATTTCTGATGATCTATTTTAATATCAAGTTTGAGCCCAGACAGTCCAAGACCATGGTTTTACTCCTTTGGTGCTCACTGACCTGTTTAGAATGCTATTGATAACCATACTCAAATATTTATCGGGCCCTTATATGCCATGCCCTGTGCTAAGATCTTTACACGTAGTACCTCATTTAAACCTCACAACAACCTACAAAACATATACATTATACTCATTTCATAAATAAGAATGACACAACTTAGTAAATTGCACAGCCTAGATTTAAAGGGAAATTGTAGGAGGCTCCTAAGCCTAAGCATTTGACTGCTAAGCACTCCTGTTTTTTTCTCCAAGAACAACAAAACAAACACAAACACACTTGTACAAAATTTTCCTTACATTTAAAAAAGGTTCACAAATCCTCATTTACTAATTCCCATGACCTTCCATAAATAACAGCAGTCCCAACAAGGTCTTGGATGGAGCTAAAGAATGGGCAATATGAAAATGATAGTTCTCTTGGGGTTTATGGTAGATAATCTCTAAAAACAGCCACCATTGATTCCTTCTTTCCATGTACATGTGTGCTACTCCCACTGTGAGTGATAGAGTTGATTTCACCTGTCCTGTAAAGAAGCCTTTCCTGTAATTCCAACCAATGGACAATGGAAATGACCTTCTTACCCGTGGCCTTAAGAAGATGAACACCTTCCACGTAAATCATCTTGAAGTGTAGCCACCATGCTGTGACAAAACCAACCCACAAAGAGAAGACACAGTAAGGAGAAGCAAGGTGCTCTAGTCAACAACCAGCATCAACTGGTGGTCATGTGAGTGCCTTCTTGAGATTCCGGCCCAGGAGAGCCTGAGAGGACTTCAGTCCAGTCAACGTCTTGTGGAGAAGAAGAACCACCCAGCAGAGCCCAGCCAACATGCCATCTTGAGAAATACATGGTTGTTGTTTTAAGCCACTAAACATGTTTATTTTGTGCAAAAAGGTAACTGAAACAGGGTTT
The DNA here is from genome assembly GCF_018350215.1 of Panthera leo. Taxonomy (NCBI): domain Eukaryota; kingdom Metazoa; phylum Chordata; class Mammalia; order Carnivora; family Felidae; genus Panthera; species Panthera leo. Next base: position 78,259,038 of record NC_056690.1, on the reverse strand, counting down.
TAAAGGTTGACCTTTTAACTCTGAGTGCTAATGATCACGAAAAAAATCCATATACATTATGTTAGTTACCAGATATCTAAGTGGCAACGTTCATATGTAGCTATAAAACCAAATAATCTGACTTGCTGTCTTACATAAATGAAAGGCCATTTCGGAGTGCCTGTGTGGCTCAGTCAGTTGAGCGACCAACTCTTGACTTTGGCTCAGGTCAGATCTCTGGGTCGTGGGATCGAGCCCCGCCTTGGGCTCTGTGCTCAGTGTGGAGACTGCTTAAGTTTCTCTCTCTCCCTCTGTCCCTTCCCCACTCTTATGTATGAAGTCTCTCTTTCTCTCTCTCTCTCAAAATTAAAAAAAAAAAAAAAGAAAAGAAAAGGTACTGCCTTAACCCAAAGACATACAATAAATAAATAAATAAATAAATAAGCCCATTTTGTCTGTGAATTAAGATAGACTGCTGGAGAACATATAAATTTGTCCCAAATATGCTATCTTCAATCTCTTCCAACACTCAAAATACATGCTTTATAAAAATAAATATTTGCTGTAATATGGCAAGATCACACACTTAGTTCCTCTAAAAGCTGCCCTCAGTTATGAAAACAAAACTTAAAAAGACAGGATCTAAGATGCAACCCTGTTTATAACACTTAGTTCCAGAATTTTCTCTTCAAGGCCCTGTCTCTATTCACTCTAATTGCCATACGAGTATCAAAATAAAAGCTCCAGGGGCGCCTGGGTGGCTCAGTCGGTTAAGTGTCCGACTTCAGCTCAGGCCATGATCTTGCGGTCCGTGAGTTCGAGCCCCGCGTCAGGCTCTGGGCTGATGGCTTAGAGCCTGGACCCTGCTTCCGATTCTGTGTCTCCCTCTCTTTCTGCCCCTTCCCCGTTCATGCTCTGTCTCTGTCTCAAAAATAAATAAACGTTAAAAAAAATTAAAAATTAAAAAATAAAAAATGAAAGCTCTGGAGTGGGGCGCCTGGGGTGGCTCAGTCGGTTGAGCGTCTGACTTCGGCTCAGGTCATGATCTCACAGTCCATGAGTTCGAGCCCAGCATTGGGCTCTGTGCTGACAGCTCAGAGCCTGGAGCCTGCTTAGGGTTCTGCGTCTCCCTCTCTCTCTGTCCCTCCGCTGCTCATGCTCTGTGTCTCTCTGTCTCAAAATAAATAAAAACATTAAAAAAAAAAAATTTTTTTTTTGAACAAAGCTCTGGAGCACATACATCCTGGAATACAAATCACGGTCATCAAGACTAGCACACAGCAGGTTTTTATCTAAGCGATCAACGATCAATCAATTCTAAGGAATTAGAGATAATAAATTCTAAATTAATTTCAATAATTAATGCCTAAGGAATTCATGACCAATAAATTCTAAAATTAATCTTAAACTGGACTTTCCTCAATTAAATCAAGCAAAGCAAATAAAAACTGTAATAGCAAAATATCTGAGCCCCAAATCAGCTTGTTTCTCATCTAGGATATTAGGTTGGGAGTCCCAGAACTGCCATTTACTGAGTATAAAGCCAGACTACAGATGTGAGTGGATATGCAGAAGGCTGCTGGATGTGTAATTTAGAAAAGAGAACATCATTTTTCCTTTAATTTTACTTTTAATATGCTCCTATTAAGCAAATCATATTTCTATATTCAGAATTACTCTGCAATCCATGACAACTACAGAAGTTGATAAGATATTTCCAATGAAGTTAAATAGCAGAGAAAAGCAATCTTGGACATCAAAATTTACCATAGCTATTTATAATATTCAAATCTGGATAATCAACTACTAATGAAATTTACTCACTATTCATTTATTTAACCAATATACATTATTGAGCCATGATATATAGTGAGCTCTCAGAAATGAATGAGACAGATTATCTGGTCAAAGCAGATTTTATTAGGGTATGACAAGGTATTTATGAGAAAAAAAAAACACAACCAAATGTGGCAAAGTATGGGCAGGAGTGGGCAAGTAAGGCTGGGAAGTCTTCACCGAGAAAAAATTGTTTTAGTCTGATATTATTCTTAAAGGATAAATCATTTGGCCTTGACAAAAAGAATATTCTAGGGGGAAAGATGCTATATATAAGAAAAACCAACTTGGAACAGGGTAGAAGGTGGATGATGGACTGGAAAGGGAGTGGATTCAAAGTAGGTAGAAAAGAGAGAGACAGAAAGAGATGCAGAGACAAAGAGGGACAGAGAAGTAGAAACACACACACAGAAAGAGAGAGAGGGAGGTAGGAGAGAGACAAAGAGGAGAGGGGAGGGGAAGGGTGTGGGGAAGGAAGGGGAGATGAGGGGAGGAGAGGAGAGAAGAGAGGCTAAATACATGTTTCCAAAGTACTAACTACTGGAATCCCTGGAAGAATGGTTCTTGATTGATGGTTTAGTCCAGATTGTCCTTATTGCAGTTAGTATTCTGTTGTACATAAGATTAAAAAGTTTGGGGCACCTGGGTGGCTCTGTTTGGTTAAGCATCCAACTCTTGATTTCAGCTCAGGTCATGACCTCATGGTCATGGTCATAGGATCGAGCCCTGGATCAGGCTCCAAGCTGAAAGTGCAGAGTCTGCTTGGGATTGTTTCTCTCCCTCTGCCCCTCTCATGCTCATTCTCTCTCTCTCTCTCTCTCTCTCTCTCTCTCTCTATCCAAAAACAAAAAACAAAAAACAAAAAGAGAGAGATTAAAAGGTTCAAAACAAAAGGCTGTCTTTAAGGTTTGCTGAGGCCACAATTTCAAATCAAAGACTCCGTCACCTTCTCTCCCTTCTAAATTAAGGAACTACATTACAGTACCTTCCTTAGAAGGGCGACAAGATAAACCAGAACTCTATAGTAATAACTGCCATATAGCTTGAAAACTCCGTAGCACATAGAGAGGAACTTGACTCTGCAAAGTAGATCACATCTGTCTGTTTGTCTGTGTGTTTTAATGGGCAAGAAATAGATCGGGAATCTGAGAGGTTCTCCGCCAGCGTGTCATAAGTGCCCATGGATTGGCCTCATCACTCTGAAGAGATGTGACACAACAGAAGTGTGGCAGTAAACACCATTCTTTTCTTTTCGTGTTTAGAAAGTACAAGGTAATCCCAACGACATAAATTATAAATGAACATAGAAACAGAAACATATCATAAAATACGTGCAAACAAAAGACCTGAGAACAACAGAAAGAATATATCACACTGTTTGTCAATTGCAGCCATCTAGAAGAAAGAAACCAGAGTGTAAATTAAGGTAGCGTGAGTGGCAGTGGAGGGGTTGGGCCAACACAAGAGATGTTGAGAAGACAAAACTGGGATGGATAGTGGCAGGTTGGAAAAGTTTCAGTGGAGTATCTGTGGACAGAAATCAACATTCAGTGTTCCAGGAAATACAAAGGGTGTAAAGAGAAAACAGTGAGTATATCATCTTGTAACAAATAGACCATGTATTCTTCTATATTAAGCTTATTTTCTATTGTTATATATGAGGTTGAGAATAGAGAAGGTTTGGAAGACAAGATGTGCAGTTCATTTTTTAACAAGCTGTGGTGTCCACAGGCATCTGGATAGAAATCCTCCGTGAGCAGGGGGATGCGGTGATTTGGAACTCAGCAGGGAACTGTGGGGTTACGAGTTAGAAGTCATAGGCATTCAGGTTGTAGTTTATGCCACGGGTATAGATAAAATCACCCACAAAAGTATGTATTGGTCCAGTAAGAGCTCTTCAGCATGTAAGCAAAAGCAACTGTGGTTATCTTAATTTTTAAAAAGAGCCTTATAAGATGCATTGTGTGTGTGTGTGTGTGTGTGTGTGTGTGTGTGTGTATAATTCAATATTATGTGGCCATGAGAAAAAAGGAAGTCCTGCCATTTGTGATAACATGGTTGGACCTTGAGGGCATTATGCTAAGTGAGGTGAGTCAGAGAAAGGCAAATTCTTTTTTTTTTTTTAAGTTTATTTAGTTCTTTTAAGAGAGAGAGAGAGAGAGAGAGAGCAAGTGCACAAGTGCACAAGCATGTGAGGGGCAGAGGGAGAGAGGGAGAGAGAGAATCCCAAGCAGGCTCCGTGCTGTCAGCGCAGAGCCCGATGCGGAGCTCAGTCTCATGAACCGTGAGATCGTGACCTGAGTCAAAACCAAGAGTCAGTTGCTTAACTGACTGAGCCACGCAGGTGCCATGAGAAATACAAATTCTGTGTGATATCACTTCTCTGTGGAATTGAAAACAGCTGAACTTGGGAAAATAGAGAGTAGAACAGTACTTACCAGGGGCTGAGGGTTGGCACAATTGCGGAGATGTTGATTAAAGGTACTAACATGCAACCAGTGGAAAAATAAGTCTGGATCTCTACTGCCCGACATAAGGATCATGGTCAAAATACTGTATAATAATAAGCTTCAAAGTGATTAAGAGACTAGATCTTCATTGTTCTGCACACAAAAAAGAAATGATTATGTGAGGTTACAAAGGTGTTAGCTAACACTGTATTATTAATCTGACTGCAATATATAAATACCCAATCAATGCACTGTATACCTCAAACTTACACAATGCTATATGTCAATTATCTCTTAATAAAAAATAATCATAGGGGCACGTGGGTGGCTCAGTCGGTTAAGCGTCCGACTTCGGCTCAGGTCATGATCTCGCAGTTCTTGGGTTTGAGCCCCATGTCGGGCTCTGGGCTGACAGCTCAGAGCCTAGAGCCGGCCTTAGATTCTGTGTCTCCCTCTCTCTCAGTCCTTCCCCTGCTCACCCATGTCTCTCTCTCTCTCTCTCTCTCTCTCTCAAAAAGCCTCTGTCTCTCTCTCTCTCTCAAAAAATAAACATTAAAAATTTTTTTAATTAAAAAAATAATCATATAAAAAAGGTTTTTTATAATTTCTAAAGGAACTTATTGAACATCTATCAAGGTTGACTGGAGGTTGGAAAACTGGACTTGGAAAATGGGCAGAAACCAAGGGGACTACCGAGGCCCAAGAATCAGGAAGCATAGCAATGATCTCTTAGCACTTCCAGTCTTCCCAGATACTGACACCCAGACAGGACACTGCCCTTGTCCCTGGGGACCACCTCTATTGTGAGGAAATTACCGGCATTCCTCCACCTTTGCAGCACTTTCTCAAAGACCCAGAATTACACAGCAAGTTTGCTTTTTATCCAACCTGGCTATCTGTGTGTAGGAAGAGGGAGGAACCACGTCTCCCCCCACCTTTCATACAAATGGGGGCTCCCCCAAGCAAGACGGAGTTTGGAAAGCTCAGCTGCCATGTAAGCCTCACACCTGTGCACCCCCAAGGTATAGAACGAAGAGAGTAAAAAGCTTAGCAGACCAAGGATGAAATCCGGTGGTCTCTACTTTGGAAGCAGTGGACGGGAGCTTACAAGCCAAGGACGAAGTCTTAGAAAGAACCATCCAAAGAATAGAAAGAGACCAAGGAGATGTGGTTTTGCAGAAAACAAAAGAGATAACTTGAAATCATTTCAAATGCCACAGGGAGTTCAGGTTAGGAGAAAAGCTGGGAAAGTGATCATTAAATTAGGCTTAGGGAAAAAGAAAAGTTTCAGTGGCATAAATATGAAGAGAAATCAAAATTCAGTGGTCCAGGAAATCAAAAGGATGTAAAGAAAACACAGCGAATATAGGCTATACTTTGACGAATCATTGTTCTAAGGCATAATTACATGCCTCAGCATTTCTACTTCTTGAAATAGGTGATGCAAAGTAAACAGTTATGTATTTGTGCAAAGAGCTGCCTGAATGTTCTTTTACACCCTGTGTATGTTAGTGAAAAATGTGATGTGAGCTCCATATCCAAAACTAGGGGCTTATACATATATTTATTATGCATATGTGTATTCAATAGAATATTATATAACTCTTTAAATAATGGGGTAGCAATGAACTTATTCGTGCAGAAATCTGTCTGTGATCCATTGTTGAGTTGATAAAGCCTGAAATACTATGTTAGTTAAGATTTTGGCTTTAGAAAAAATTAATTTATTAAAAGATGGATAGACAGATCAATAGGTAGGTAGGTAGTCTGGGTATTTATATAACACTTAAGATGCTCTGGACTATAGATAACAGAAGACCACATACTAAGAGGGTTAAATAATAAGACCATTTCTTTCTTTCTTTCTTTTTTAATTTGAGAAAGAGAGTGCCTGTGCACGAGTGGGGGGAGAGGCAGAAAGAAAATCTTAAGCAGGTTCCATACTCAACTTGGGGCCCATCATTGGGCTCGATCCCACAACCCTGGGATCATGACCTGAACCAAAATCAAGAGTGGGACGCTCCATGGACTGAGCCACCCAGGCACCCCAAGACCATTTCTTATTCTATCCATGGGGGGGGGTCTTCAGTGATAACATCAAGGAGCTTTCTATCTTTCACCTTGATCTTGAAGCTCATTATGGCCAATTGCACCTTAAAATCTACTGTCGCTTCCCTCTTCAAGGGTACTTCTGGAAGGAAAGGGACTGTGTCCACATTATGTCAAATAAACATCTCCCTTCACGGTCATCAATCTAACTCCCACAAACACAATGATTCTTTTACTTAGATGGGTGATATGTAGACACATTTGTCAAAACGGCTCTCCTCTCTCTCTCTCTCTCTCTCTCTCTCTCTCTCTGTCTCTCTCTCTCTCTGCCATTTTAGGCCACAGCAAGAGGAGCAAAAGGCAGCCATCTGCAAGCCAGGAAGAGTGCCCTCAACAGGAACTGAATCTGCCAGCACCTTCATCTTAGACTTCCCACCTTCCAGAACTGTGAAGTCAGTCCACTGTTTATGCCACCCAGTCTATGGTATTTTGTTATGGTGGCCTAAGATGACTAAGGTGTACCTAAATATCTAAATTAACACTCTTTATTATACTTTAGGATGTCACAGATTTCAGCAAATAGAGGGCATAGTAACATACAATTTGTATGTGTGTGTGTGGATATATGTACTCCGATAATAAGAAAGCTGTAACATTTTTTAAAACTTTATTTTCTCTATATTAAACTCTGAATTAACGATTCATGTTTCTTATAGAGTATCTCATTTCTGTAAATCAAGAACTCATTAGCAGAATTTTGTACAAATTTCATTTCTGTTTTTATTCAACCAATAAAAATGCAAATTAATGTTCAAAATGTCCTTGGCAATCTAGAGAAACTAATTTATGTGTGCCTGAAAGTCTAAAACAGCAGTGAATTAAAAGAAAGAAAAAGAAATAAAAATGGTGATAATATTTTAATGCAAAAATTGAATATCCAAAGCCAAACTGGAAAATATTAAAATATAACATTTTATACTTCTTGGACTCTTATGAAATAGGTTGCAGAATTTAAAAATGTGTCCTCTTGGGGCACCTGGGTGGCTCAGTCAGTTGAGTGTCTGACTTCGGCTCAGATCAGGACCTCACGGCTCGAGAGTTCGAGCCCCGCATCGGGCTCTGTGCTGACAGCTCAGAGCCAGGATCCTGCTTCAGATTCTTTGTCTCCCTCTCTCTGCCCCTCCCCTGCTTGTGCTCTGTCTCTGTCTCTCTGTCTCTCTCAAAAATAAATAAACGTTAAAAAAAAATTTAAAGACAACTATGAAAGAGAAGCATTAAAATAATAGAGAAAAACAAACAAGAGCCACTGATGAAAAGGTGAAGAAAATGCTCCCCCAATTTTTTCATTATGATAATTTCCAAGACTGAACAAAGTGCCTACCCCTGAGCTTCAGCACAGCCAAGACACAACAAAGTCCTATGAATTAAGTCGCTCTCTTTAAGGTACCAATGTGTAGCAAGACTATGTAGACCTGATGTTCCTGATGTGAGGGAAAAAAGAATGATTTCTTATCTCAGAGTAACCCCTCATTGGATGGTTAGATTGTTTTATGTCAAGTTTTCAATAAGCCAGGTAGCCCTGAACGAAATCATAGAGCAATTCTGGGTTTTATCTCCAACCTCCATTGAGCTCAGGACTCAGCCGCATTTGGCCAGAAGTTGAATGAAGTCACACGTACAAAGCAGCGGTGCCCAAAAGTGATTCAATGTTTCATACTTGAAACTTCAGCTGCTCAATTTTTTTTATGTTAACTGCCCCATGTGGTTAGAAAGCTCTGTCATCTTATTAGCTAATAAGGTGACAGAGCTCTTATCCTTTTAGGGTATCTTCATTCAACTGGGGCATCTAATATCTGAGGGAAAAAGCAAATATTTTTGCCATTGTTTTTCCAGTTATTCAAAACCATATATTCTAGAAAAAGAAATGTATAAGAAAAAAAATGTATTCCACTACACAGAACTACCCCTTGTTAACATTCGATATCTTTCATAATTTTTTCTATGTATGCATATGAACCAAAAGTAAGATTTCACATAATGTGTATAAAATTGAGGCAATGCTTTTTTACTTAAGATGAATCTTCTCAAACATCATCAAAAACTCTGAAATATAGGGGTGACTGGCTGGCTCAGTTGGTGGAGGATAGGACTCTTGATCTCAGGTCATGAATTCAAGCCCCACAATGGGCACAGAGACTCTTAAAAAAAAAACAACAAACCTCTTTGACAATATAATTATTAATGGCTGTGAGATATTTTACTATATGAATATGCTACCTTTTTTGTCTAAAATTATTATTATTGGGATTCGCTTAGCTTTGGGGGCCAATATTTGGGGGGGGGTGTTATTGTTTCTTTAACCAAGAAAGTCTTAAAAGTATGGAGAGGAGAATATATTCATATATATATATATATATATACATATATATATATATATACATATATACATATATATATATATATATACATGTATATATATATATATGTATATATATATATATATATATGAATGATCAAGACAAGTATGCCTATTTCTTTATGTAAGCAAATGAAGAATATTTTATCCATTGTTCCCATTCATAACCCAGGCACCCAGTTGCCTAAACAGCAGAACAAAGAGAACAGATGTGGCTCTGGGAACCAGTGTTGCACATGGTTCATGGTCTCAGTTGCTGATCCATTTTTATATTCTCTGTGGGTATGCTCTGGTGACCAGCATTCCTGCACTTTGGTAAGTACCCCCCCCCCCCCCCGAGCACTGTTTCAGCGAGTCAGGTGTTTCCAAAAGAGTGAGCAGATGACTTTTGAAAAACAAATCAATAATTAGAAGTTCAGACATCAAGAAACTACACATAGGGGACACTTGGGTGGCTCAGACGGTTAAACATCCAACTCTCGGTTTTGGCTCAGGTCATGACCTCACAACAGTTCATGAGTTGGAGCCCCGCAGGGGGCTCTGTGTTGACGGTGAAGAGCCTGGTTGGGATTCTCTCTCTCCCTCTCTCTCTGCCCTTCCCCTGCTCTCTCTCTCTCTCTCTCTCTCAAAATAAGTAAACTTTAAAAAATAAAAAATTTAAAAAAAGAAACAGCACATAGGCTGAGGGCTTCAGCTGAAACTCCTTTAGTTTCCTCTGCAGAAGAGAAATTTGGAGGCTAGGCTGCAGCTAGGGTGACCTGCTTTTACAGAAGGCGGAGTTAAGTAAACCTGAACCAGGAGTGCAGTGAGGACGGCCGGGCCATGGTCTCAGCTGACATGGGACCAAAGCAGCACCGCAGAGTTATTCAGGGTGACTCATCGGGGCTCTGAGTCAGTCCTAGATTCTGTAAATTACAGGGTGCCATTATATTCACTTCGGGTTATTACCGTGTTTGCCCTCCCAAACAATGAAAATGAGTTAAAAAGCTGAAGGCAAAAAAAAAAAAAAAAAAAAGCAGAACTTTAAAAAAAAAAAAATCTCTTGAAAATGTTTTACTATCCAGGTTAAGCTGATCTTCAATATCAAGGAAAAAAAACAGAGAAAATTTGAGAGCTAATAGCAAAGTTATGGAGTTTAAGCCAAAGAAAGGAATAAAGGAAAGGCGACAGCAAATGAGGATGACAATAAGCTATTCCAGGTATCAGGGGGTGGGGAGCAGAGAAAGGGAAAGGTAGGGTTGTGGGGGAAGTTACTAGAGTGAAAGATGCAAGATGGTTATAGCACTGTGCTAAAGAATATAATAAATATTTAAACGGGAGTTTCCAATTCAAGCAGTAAATTGGAGCAGTCATTATTATAGAACTTGAACTCCACTGCCTGACCGTGGGTGCAAGTCCCCCCTTCCTGAGCTTTGTGGGGCTGACATACTTGTTCTCTGCCTCTCTGCTTAGTCATAAATCAACATATATCGAGCTCCTGTGATGAACTCTGTTCTGCTAACCCACTCACTATTTGTACCTTTCTGTACATGATTGGTACAAAGACATGGAAAGGAACTATATTGCTTACATTTAAGTTCGCCTGTTAATTAGACCGGGGAGTAAGGGAATGGGATAAAGGCATTCGGGAACCATGGTTGTTTTTTTTTTTCCTCCTTTGGACTGAAGCAGCACGAGTTGAAAAAATTAATAAATGATGAGCTAAGTCTAACAGGAAGAAAAGAAGAATAGCATTCTAGGCTGGGAAATTAAGGTGAATAAATTAACTTCGTATAGAATAAACTTGGATATGAGCTGGGGACAATGAGGATACTCATAAAGACGGAAAGGAAAAGTTATACGGGGAGATGTAGGAACTGGTAGGAAATAAGGAATAGACAGTAGGGACTTTAAAGGCAAGATGACTGAAATCTACCTTACAGGCAATATAGAGATTTTTGTATATTGCTGAGCAACCATGAATACTTACACCAGCAGTATTTTAGCTTAGGAAGTGTATATAGAATAGATTTGGAGGGTCACCAGGAAGCTTCGATAGGAGCACAGCTGTGAATGGTTGTTGGTCTAATTCATTTTTTTATGTTAATTTATTTTGAGAGAGCATGCAAACGAGGGAGGGGCAGAGAGAGAGGGAGAGAGAGAGAGAGAGAAAGAGAGAGAGACAGAATTCCAAGCAGGCTCCATGCCGTCAATGCAGAGCCAGATACGGGGCTCAAACACACAAACTGTGAGATCAAACCTGAGCTGAGATCAAGAGTTGGACACTTAACCGACTAAGCCATCCAGGCACCCTTATTGGTCTAATTTAAAGCACTGGCAGTGACAAGGTAGAGAAAAGAGAAAAATTTTAAACGTACTTCAAAGTATGTTTAGTAAGTGTAGTAAGATAAAATTTGATTAAATATTAAAAATCAAGATGCAAACCCAATTACTCCCATGTGTCTAGCCTAGGATATGAGCAAAGTGTTAGCTACAAGTAAGCCTAGGGTCGAAAAAGAAAAATAGTTCCCCATCACATACAACACCAAATCTAACTTTTGTGGCCTAGAAGCCAAAATCCAACAAAAGTTGTCTTTTTCTCCCCATAACACATGATGTCAAGCATTCAACTAATACGGCATGTAATTAGTTGTTGCTATGTGCCCAGCCTGTGAAAGATGCTAATTTCCAATATTAATCCAGACTTGGTTTCTGTCGCAAGTGTTCTGCTCTGTGGTGTTAAGCTTCCTAACTTATATACCAAGAGGCAATGTGCATTACCATTATTGGTTTATACTTCACTGTGTGTTCACTTTTCACTGCCTATTCATAGCAAATCCATCAATATGCTTAAATCCCACCAATATTATGAAGGATGCCATGAATACTTCAGTTTTATGTATCTCTCCCTTCTTATCCATAGCTTATCTCCTTCCCTCATCAAAGCAAATAAATACCCACATTGTGACGCACTAATTGAGTGTTAATAATTTTATGCTTCCCATCAGTTGGATTGGAATACCACTGAAGACAGAACTCCATATTCTTTCTGGTGCTGGACAAATACTAAGTATTTGGTTATTTCCCTCAGGTCATGCAGAATAAGGCTATCTGCATTATAATGGGGAAATCAAAACAAGAGCAAAATACCAAAACCAACAAAGAATTATTGTGGAATATTTTTCTAGTCTGGGAATATGTATAAATGTAAATATGAATCTCCTCCTGGAATTTTCTTTAAATTCTTTAAATCTATAAAAGTGCAAACCCTAAACCAAAAATAGATAAATTTTAATTACCACTAAAACTGCCACGGATGAAACAATAGAATTAAAAGGGCAAAAAAAAAACAGTAAGAGAAAGTATTTGGAATATGTACAAGTAACACAAAAGTATAGCAGATATATATGAACTATCATACATGCAAAAGCAAACCATCCCAACATGGGGCTCGAACCCACGAACCAGGAGACCATGACCTGAGCCAAAGTTGGACGCTCAACTGACAGAGGCACGCCCCCCCCCCCAATATTTTCCTTTAAACTGGAAGTTGGCACCCGGCTTGTCAATATAGGAGGATTTATATTTTAAATCTTTTTTAAATTTTATTGTGGAAAATTTCAAATGTATACGAAGGTAGAAAAAACGGAACAATAGATACAAAAAGGTAATTTACAGAAGAAACGCAATGACCTAATGCATATGAGGAAATGCTCTAACTCACTAGGAATCAGGAAATTGCAGAAAAAAAAAAGATATTTTATACCCATCAATTTGACAAAAATGAAAATGTTGGTAACACTATTTGTTGGTGGAAAAATAGAAAATTCCTAACCATTGCTGGTGGGAACATACAAATCAGTATACATAGCTGGAAAGCTGGAGTCAGTATTTAGTAAAGTTTAAGACAGTCAAAACAGGGGTGTCTTGGTGGCTGGGTCAGTTAAGCTTCCAACTCCTGATCTTAGCTCAGGTTTTGATCTCAGGGTCGTGAGTTCAAGCCCTGCTTTGGGGTCCATGTTGGGTATGAAAGCCTACTTTAAAAAAAAAAAAAAGCATAAAGAAAAAGCATACCATACATCCTAACAGTTTTACCTCTTGGCGCAAGCCCTGGAAAAATTCTTGCCCATGACGCCAAACAGATATGTATAAGAATTTCATTCAGCATTATTTTGAAGACAAATAATTAGAAACAACCCAGGTGTTCATCAACAATGCAATGGATAAATAAATTATATATTCTTACATGGAAATTCTATACAACAGTGAAAATATATGCACTCAACCTTCATGTATCAACATGGATGAATCCCACAAACATAATGTTAGTGAATATATACATGATGTGTACATATCAATGAATATATAGTGTATAGTATATGGAGCATATATGTGTATGTATATTATCTATATAATATATAGTAAGTAAAAATATAATAATACATAGTACATATATGTTAAATATATATATATGTGTGTGTATGGTATGCTACCATAGATACAGTTTTTAAAAACATACAAGCAGGGGCGGCTGGCTGGTTCTATTGGGAGCATGGGACTCTTGATCTCCAGCTGTGTGTTCAGGCCCCACGTAGGGATTACTTAAAAATAAAATCTTTATTTTAGGGACCCCTGGGTGGCTCAGTGGTTAAGCAACCAACTCTCGGTTTCCGCCCAGGTCATGATCTCACAGTCGTGAGATGGAGCCCCTCGACAAGCCCTGCAAAGACCACCCCCCCCCCCCCCCCCCCCCCCCCCCCCGGCTCAGTGCTGCTGGGTGGGGAGCCTGTTTGGGATTCTCTCTTTCCCTCTCCTTCTGCCCCTCCCCCACTTGCTCACTCTCAAAAGAACAATAAAAGAAAATCTTTTAAAAACAAAAAGCAAAGGGCGTCTGGGTGGCTCAGTCAGTTGAGCGTCTGACTCTCGATCTCCGCTCTGCTCATGATCTCACGGTTTCATGATTTGAGCCCCGCATCGGGCTCTGTGCTGACAGAGTGGAGCCTGCTTGGGATTCTCTCTCTCTCCCTCTCTCTCTGCCCCTGTCCTGCTCGGGTGCATGTGCTCTCTCTCTGTGTCTCAAAAATACACATTAAAAAAATAAAATAAAAACATACAAGTAATCCATTGTGTATTTTAGAGATGCACACCTATGTAGTGAAATTTTAAAATCATCAACGGGAGTAAAAAAATAATAAATTCTGGAAAACAGAACACCTGACAGGAAGGGAGTATGATGCAAGTGGGAAAAGACCCAGAGGGAAGTTCAGCTAAATCCCTAACACTTTCCTTTTTTTTTTTTTTTTAATTTTTAAAATTTGTTTAAATGTTTATTTATTTTTGAGAGAGAGAGAGACAGAACGTGAGCAGGGGAGGGGCAGAGAGAGAAGGAGACACAGAAACCAAAGCAGGCTCCAACCTGTCAGCACAGAGTCCAACATGGGGCTCGAACCCACGAACCAGGAGACCATGATCTGAGCCAAAGTTGGACGCTCAACTGACAGAGGCACGCCCCCCCCCAATATTTTCCTTTAAACTGGGAGTTGGCACCCGGCTTGTCAATATAGGAGGATTTATATTTTAAATCTTTTTTAAATTTTATCGTGGAAAATTTCAAATATATACGAAGGTACAAAAAACGGTGTACTATAGCTAAGCACTGCTAAGCTAACGTGTACGCATTGCTGAGCTTCAACAATTTGATAGTCTGTCTTGTTTCTTACATACTCTCATCAAAATCCCACACAAGAATTATTTCTAAGAAACTCCAAGCCATCATATTATTTCCTTCATTAATATATGTCAGTTTTCTTAAAATTTTGCTAATAATTAACTTTGTAACTAAGAAGCTATGATGTTTGGGGAGTCGTCATTATCCTAAGCCCTTATATTTATATAGAGTTTTAGAGTTTAAGAAATATTCCCATTTATATTATTTATATGTTTCTTTTTGAGTCTAGTAATAGCATTGCGAAGTATAAAGAATAGGTTATTATTTTAATGTTAATTTTGGTACTCATAGTATCTGGGAAATGAACTCTTCTCGATTAAACTGTTTTTTAAGATTTGGTACCTTATAATCAGAAGGGCATAGGGTCAGAGAGAGAGAATTTCCATATGCACACACAGTTACAATGCAATATTCTTTTTTTTAAATTTTTTTTAACGTTTATTTATTATCGAGAGACAGAGAGACAGAACGTGAGGATGGGAGGGGCAGAGAGAGGGGGAGACACAGAGTCTGAAGCGGGCTCCAGGCTCTGAGCTGTCACCACAGAGCCCGATGCGGGGCTCGAACCCACAAACTGTGAGATCACGACCTGAGCGGAAGTCGGACGCTGAACCGACTGAGCCACCCAGGCGCCCCTACAATGCAATATTCTAAATTCTAGAATTTAGAATATTCTAGAATTCTAGAATATTGCAATATTCTAATATTCTAATAATTCTAATATTCTAGAGATGTGAAGCTTCTGCATCTCTACCAAGAAGGCAGCCTCTTGTCAGACTCTAATGAACTGAGTTGACATCACCCACAGTCATTTGCATGTGGGTGGATTATACCTTCCCTAAATACTGCCACTGTGACATACCCTGCTTTAATCATTGCCAATAGAATTGTGTAAAATCAGTGTGATGATTGTTTTCAAGAGAGCTTTTCTATAACAATTTCCAATGTTTGGGTGTTTGAAGTATTTAGCCTCCCACACGAGTGATTTTTTTCTAATATATTGTAACTCCGGTGAGTCAAATTTGTAGCGAAGAACGATTTCAAAGCATCTGTCATTTCACACACGTAGTCAAATGATATTTTTTGACTCCGGGCTTCTGAGTAGGATGTAAAAAGCTGGCAAGAGTGTGTTCCCACTTCCAAAAAAAATAAAGCAAGCTGTAAATCTGCCTCATCACAGCTGTTTAAAATCCATCAAAAAGCCATGCTCACAGGACAACAAGTTCACCCAAATCTAAAGAAAGACAGGTGTTTCCAATGAAAAACAGGCTGTGAGCACAGTTGCATACCTCGGGCAGATATTGGAAACCATTCAAGCCGGTTGAATTTCGGTTCAGCTGGAATTCTTTTTTTTATTGATCTCTGAGCCATAGGTAATGTGTTTGTTTCATTGAAAGTTAATTCAGTTGAAATACTTTTAATTGAATAATAATTGGCATGCAATATTATACTCATTTCAGGCATATAACATAGTGATTTGCCAGTGACGTACATTACGGAATGCTCACTATGACAAGTATGGTTACTATCTGTTGCCATACAAAGTTCTTACACACTAGAGCCTTTGTTCCCCACGCTGTACTTTTCATCCCTAAGATTTCTTTTACATCTGGAACTGTGTACCTCTTTTTTTCCCCAAATATATGAAATTTATTGTCAAACTGGTTTCCATACAACACCCAGTGCTCATCCCAACAGGTGCCCTCCTCCATACCCATCACCCACCCTCCCGTCCCTCCCTCCCCCCATCAACCCTCAGTTTGTTCTCAGTTTTTAAGAGTCTCTTATGCTTTGGCTCTCTCCCACTCTAACCTCTTTTTTTTTTCCTTCCCCTCCCCCCATGGGTTCCTGTTAAGTGTCTCAGGATCCACATAAGAGTGAACACATAGGTGTACCTCTTAATCCCCTTCCCCTATCTTGCCTTTTCCTCCATCCCCGCCCCTCTGGCAACCACCAGTTTTCCCTCCGTATTTATGACTCTGTTTCTGGCTTTTTGTTCATTTGTTTTGTTTGCCACAGTGGCCGCACTAATTTGCAGTCCCACCAGCAGGGCATAGAGATTCCCTTTTCTCCACATCCTCACCAACCTCTCTCTCTCAAGAGAGAGAGAATTCATATTCTTGAATAGGAATTTCAAATAATTAAACTTCTAAACATTAAAATCTTCACTTGAACTTTAATCAAAAATGATTCGATTTTTAGTTAAGCATCTGTGATTAATTTTTAGTTATATTTCATCTTATATGGTAAGAGAAAGAGGTCTGTTTCAGTTTAGTTTTGATGGGGGTGCCTGGCTGGCTCAGTCGTTAGAACATACAACTCTTGATCTCAGGGTTGTAAGTTCAAGCCCCATGTTGAGGGTGTAGAGATTCCTTAAAAAAAATTAAAAATCTTTAAAATAAAAAAATTTAGGGGCACTTCGGTGGCTCAGTTGGTTAAGTGTCTGGCTCTTGAGTTCGGCTCAGGTCATGATCTCGTGGTTTGTGAGTTCAAGCCCCATGTTGGGCTCCACGCTGACTGTGCACAGCCTGCTTGGGATTCTCTTTCCCTCTCCCTCTGCTCCTCCCCTGCTTGAGTTCTTTCTATCTCTCTCAAAATAAATAAAAAAACATATAAAAAATAATGATTAAAAAATAAAAATAAAATTTAAAAATTTAGTTTTGACGTTTATTAAGAATTTCTCCAGGTTTAATATATGAATGGTTTTATAAATGTTACATGGAATGGAAAAGAAAGTACACTTAGAGAGGTAAAAAGTTCAATATTAAATCAATTCTATAGTAATATTTGTATCCTCCATGTTTTTCCTCAAATATTTTATTTTCAAAAATTTCAAACCTATAGTAAAATTAAAATATACCATATACCCTTCACCCAAATTCACCAACTATTAGCATTTTACCACATTTGTAGATAGATACAACTTGTGTATGTTTTTATGTATCTTAACAGAGAGAGATTTTTTTGCAGAATGATTTGAAAATAAGTTTTAGAGATAAAAAATTGTAGCATGTATCTCCTGAAAACTAGAACATTCTTCTACAGAAGCACTATTCTATTATAATGAAGAAATTTGATTTAATTATGTTTCCTAACACAAAGTCTATGTTCAAGTTTCCTCAATTGTCTCAATATTGTCCTTTCTGGCTTTAGTTCTATCAAATTGAGAGAATAAATGAGAGAAATCATATGCAGAAAATGCATTTGATCAAATTGAACATCCTCCCATGATCAAAAAATAATTTTCAGCAAATGAAATCTAGAAGGGACTAGCCTTGTGATAAAAGTTACCTATGAAAAACCTACTGCTAACATCACATGTAATGAAAAATTATTGAATGTTTTCAGGGTGCCTGGCTGGCTCATTCGGATGAGCATGCAACTCTTGATCTCAGGATTTGAGTTTGAGCCCCATGTTGGATGTAGAGATTACCTAAATAATAAAACTGAAAGGAAGGAAGGAAGGAAGGAAGGAAGGAAGGAAGGAAGGAAAGAAAGAAAGGAAGAAAGAAAGGAAAGTTCTTTCCAAGATTAGAAACAACACATGGATATCCACCATAACCGCTTCTAAACATATATATATATATATGAGATATATATATATGAGATCCTAGCCAATGCAATACACAAAAAATAAATATAGAAACAGTGTAATGGTCAAAAAGAAGTAATCCTGTCATTACTAATAGAAGACATGACTGCATACACAGAAAAGCTAAAAGAATCCAGACTGTCAAAATTAAAAAGAAAATTCAGCAAAGTTCCTGGTTAGAAGTTTAATACATGTTTTTACCAATTAACGATAACCTCCTCCCCCCCAAAAAAACTATTGGAGAATCAAGTAAAAATCAATACCGGACACAGTAGCATCAAAAACTATCAAGTACGAACAGAGTAAGCTATTAAAAGATATACCACGTTGATGTACCAAGAACTTTAAAACACTGCTAAGGGGGATGCCCGGGTGGCTCAGTTGGTTAAGCGTCTGACTCTTGATTTCAGCCCAGGTCACAGTCTCACAAGGCTCAGGTCATGATCTCACAGTTCCTGAGATCGAGCCCCGCATTGAGCTCTGTGCTGTCACCATGGAGCCTGGCTGGGATTCTCTCTCCCACTCGCCCTGTGCCCCTCTCCCACTCTCTCTCTCTCTCTCTCTCTCTCTCTCTCTCAAAACAAAAAACAAAAAATTTCATTAATTAATTAATTAAATTTTTAAAAATTTTAAGTTAAAAATAAAATAAAATCCATATGTTAAATAGTACTTAATTTTTAAGTAATACACATCAGATGCTTTCGATGCTACAAACACTAGGCTAGCCACTAACATTTATTTAATTAGGGAAGAAAGAAAGTTAAGTATTTGGATGACAGTTTGTGCAAAATTTATTTTAAATCAATGTTTATTCTGAACCTTGTCATCGTGAAGTTAGGCCTCTGGGTATATCTTTAATAAGAAGGCTATGATCCTCCCTGCATTATCTAGAAACCTGCTTTAATAATTCTAAAGCCTGTCGACTTGTAATGTGAAACGATAAATATTTGTTACAGAAAATGACAAGTAGAAAATGGTTTACTTAATGCTTACTTAATGATTTACTTAATGATGAAAACAATGTCATCAGAGGTTAAATTTTTTCATATATTTATTTTCCATTTACAAGGCCTTATATGATCACTTTGCCTTCTTCCCTGTCCCAATCTCACTTTTTTCTTCCTCTCTCACTCCCTTTCCAGCCACCTGGGCTTCTCAGCTCTTCCTAGAACACTCAGACGCACTCTCCACAAAGCCTGGCTCGATCCTTCCAGAACACCTTGTTCTGATATCTGCAGGTCAATTCCCTCACCTCCTTCACATCTTTGCTTAAAGATAACTTTCTCAATGAAGCTACTTACTCTGACACCCAATTTAAAATTGTAACCTGACCACTGCCACAGCCCTTCTCGTCCTTCTTACCCTGATCTTTGCTTTTTCTGTTCTATCACTCATCACTGTCACTTTTCACCCTCTAAAATAGTAAGTGATTTACTGTTTTAGTAAGTCTAATTTACTATTTTAGACCTCCACCTTGGCCATAAGGAAGAAAGTTCGGAATGACCCTATACCACGAGTAAAAAAATCAGACAAAAATATGAGAAATGACAGTCTTCAGATGCAGACAGCATGACAGCACAAATCTGTGTTCCCTGAGAAAGGGGCAGCACGCAGGCGGGCTCCCCCCTATTGCCGAGGACTTATGCATGCAAAGAATTCCCCAGAGAGCCCCTTACCCCCATACACCCTCTAATGTAGCCCTAACCATATGGTTCTTTTTCTTTTTAAGTTTATTTATTTATTTTTGAGGGAGAGAGAAAGAAAGAGAGAGAGAGAGAGAGAGCAGGGGAGGGGCAGAGGGAGAGGAAGAGAGAGAATCCCAAGGAGCCTCTGTGTTGTCAGCGCCGAGTTCCGCGCGGGGCTCAATCTCACGAACCATGAGATCATGGCCTGAGCTGAAATCAGGAGTCAGTGCTTAATCAACAGAGCCACCCAAGCACCCCCTAAGCATATTGTTCTCTAAATATCTGCTTCTCTTTCTCCTTAGACTGTGAAGTCCTCCTGAAGGAGGAAATCTTTCCCACCTCTGTATTCCTGGAACATACCACAGAGGAGACTCTCAGTGAATACTGGCTAACTGAAATGAACCCCGCAAGGACTGGGCAGCGAAGGAACCAACACTTACTGCCCTCGGTAACAGACACTTCTATACTTTCCCAGAAGCCACAGCAGCCCTGTTGCAAACACGCTGATGTCACATTTGGAAACTTGAAGTTCATTGACTTGTCAGAGCCGCGGAGCCAGGAAGAGGCAACCCCAAAGTACGTGTTCCTCCCGCCCCACCCCGCTTCCTCCTTCTTAAAACTGGCTGCCTCCTATACGTTCTGCATCATTCATAAACCCTTAGTCATCGAAAAGAATCTCTCTGGAGAATCTGCTACAGAATCTCTATAGCGAGGAGTTCAAAGTCTTCTTGGATTGTCTAAGTGAGCAAAGTCGAGTCGAAAGATGAAACAACCTGATGAGAAAATTTTAACACGAATGGAAAGACAGCATGTCCAAGAGCTACTGGTTTCTCGGAAGAGGACTCAAAACGCATCATCCAAAGTGACGGTGCTCCTGGCCAGCTTACTTCCGCAGACACTGCCCCACCGACCACACCAGTTCCTTCCTAAAAGATCTGCTCTGGTGTCAGCCTCCCCCAGAAGCTATAGTTTCCCCGGCCAGTGAGTACGCTTCCTGTCCTGACTTGCTTCCTAGGATTCCACAGCCACTTGGAAAAATTCTGCTCATTAAACGATGTGTATAAATAGAATAAAGCTGAATAGGCATGGCCAGGGAGATTATTCCCTCAGTCGAGAATACAGCTTCGGAAAGGGTATTTAAGATGAAATATAACCATCTGAGCATCCATCGTAAAATAGGCAATGGGCTGAAAGAGAAATTATTTTGGCAGTATGAGATTGCTTCATAAATGATTAAGGTAATTGAGTGTGGTCCTATCTGCTGACATTAATAGAGAGAGTTCATATAGACTTAATTATTTGTGCTCTGTTTTTATTACTTTTCAACTCAACAGTGTTTCTTATGGAAGGGTTTTTTGGGCTACAAGTTCTTCCTATATGGCTGCCAAGCTGTTCCATCAGAAATTATTTTTCACCAAAAACTCCATTTCCGAATCTCAAATTTTCTGTAAAATTAAAAGCACTTGAATGCACCTGATTACTCTAGATGCTTTTTAGTGTTTTAACAAAGTTCTCATCTCAAGCTTTTCCCAGAAGGAAAAAGAGAAAGAGAGAAAGAAAAAGAAAGAGAAATAAAGAGAAAGGGGAAAAAGAGAAATAGAAAAAGAAAGAAATCAAAAGGGAAACAGAAAGAAATCAAAAGAGAGAAAGAAAGAAAGAAAGAAAGAAAGAAAGAAAGAAGGAAAGAAGGAAAGAAAGAGAGAAAACAGAGAAACCCTGCAAAATGCCAAGTTTTCCCAGGTAGCGCAAGGGCATTCTAAAGATGGGTACATACCATTCCAAGCCTTTGGTCTTACACAGCAAATATTGCAGTGACATTGCCAGCCTGGTCTCCTCCTTTTCGTGCTTCAAAATCCAGAACAGACAGATTTGACACAGAAATAAGAAGAACCACTATTCTTCCCATCAATCACTCCTCTTCATCGCTTTCATTTAGAACAGTGGTTCTCAAAGTGTCGACTCTGACCAGCCAACACCAGCGTCATCTGGGAACATGTTAGAAATGTAAATTCGCTAGCTGCCCCAGAGCCACTGAATCAGAAACTCTGGGGATAGGACCCAGCAATCCGAGTTTGACAAGCCCTCTGGTTAAACATCATGAGAACCATGATGTAGAGCAGTCATTTCAAACGTGGCTACACACGTTTGAATCGTCTGAAGAGTCTAAATCACAGGTCCCTGGGTCAGAACTCTTCAAAGCTCTCCACGTAATTCTAATATGCAGCAACATTTGAGAACCACAGCTTTAGACCTTATTTTACGCCTTACCAGTGAAAAGAAGTCTGTCTGGAAAAAGGCACCAGCTCAGTGGGCTGGACCCACTTATTAAAAGACACCAAGTACAGGTACCCTTCCTGGAGAGACCTTGGCTGTATGTAAATGCAGGTGCCAGGCCCCCCTGATTTCCCTGGGCCATCTGAATCCCATCTGCCTCTCCTGAGCCCCCAGCTGTCCCAGGTTGTACCCGAAGCTCAAGCCCAACAGATGTCACCTGAGAGCAATTGGTGGCATGTCAGTGGGAAATGAAATTAAACTTTTTTTTTAATGTTTATTTATTTATTTTGAGAAAGAGAGAGAGAGAGAGGGAGAATCATGAGCAGGCTCCACACTGTCAGCACAGAGCCCGATGCGGGGCTCGAACTCACAAAACGGTGAGATCATGACCTGAGCAGAAATCAAGAGTCAGACACTCAAACGACTGAGCCACCCAGGGGCCCCTAAAATTGATTCTTACATAGGATGCTACTTTTGAGTTCCAGATTTGGGGATGAAGCTTTTTCTAGCCTATGGCTATGAGCACCTTTGTGTATAATTTGTTGTGTAACAAACAGAAGCATAATTCAAGATACAAAGCCTATGTTCCTGCCAGTTCCATCACGCAGCCTTGGTGGGACCTCCCCCGCCCTCCCACAGTTGCTTTATTTCAGGACACGGGAGACTGTCTCACAGGTAATCACTTTGCATCTCTCGCTGCTGATGGGCTATAAAATGCAGGTAATGCATTTTATGCATCTCTGCAACTCCAGGACCCGGTGCTCAACAGGCTCTCATTAATCTTGTGAAACAAGTCGGCGAACGAACGGCGAACGCTGCTCCCAATTGCCAAGCAAAAATTTGTATATTCCGTCAGCGGCCACAAAACGAACAGATTCCGTGGCTTTCAGCAAGGCAGGGGCCACAAAAATGGTGTTTACCACACAGACCTGTGTGTGTCCCTTTCCTTAATTTTCCCTTGTTCTCAACCAAGTAACCGATCTTTAGAAAACCAGAAGGTTGAATTTTTTTTTTTTTTTTTTTTTGAAAAGAAGTTCTGATCTTTCAGGACAAGGAGAGTGGGATGTTCATAAATCCCTTCAAAATCAATGCAAAAATGACCGGGCAAAACATGGTTCAGGAAAGACTGACTCTGCAGTCTGTATGTTTGTGCGGTTTTGTCCACAAAAATTGCTCACACGCATGTGTCGGGGACAACGGTGACATAAAAGTATGTTTTTGCGAACAATCAAAGCCGTGAGTATACTTTCTTAACGATTTATTTAGGACCTATATTCTAAACATATTCTGTAAAAAAAAAAAAAGGGGGGGGGGGGTTGACACACTTTTTTTGTAAGGGGCCAAAGAGTGACTATTTAATCTTTGTGAACCATGTGGTCAATTGGGGCAACGACGTGACTCTATCTTTGGTTGCACAAAAGCACCGTAGACAACACATAAGTAAATGGATAAGGCTGTGTTGCAACAAAATTTAACTTACAAGAAAATATTTGCCCATTGGCTGTACTCTGCCCACCTCTGATCTAAATTAATACTTAGGGGCGCCTGGGTGGGCTCAGTCCGTTGAGTATCCGACTCATGATTTCAGCTCAGGTCATGATCTCCAGGTTAGTGGGATCAAACCCTCATCAGGCTCCACACTGACAAGCACAGAGTCTGCTTGGGGTTCCCTCTGTCTCTCCTTTCGCTCTCTGCCCCTCCCCCACTCATGCTCTCTCGCTCAAAATAAACAATTTTTTAAAAAATAAAATGAAAAAAAAATAAGTTAATACTTATACTGGGACCTACTTCACTTTCCTCTATGTTCTGTTTACAGACAGCCTGGATTTTCAGCTTCCAGGTTGCTAAGGGATCCAAAAGAGACACTCCAGACCCTTCCACAACATTCTGCAGCAACACTCGTTAAATTCAGAACACAAATGCCTGTTCAGCCCTTGGCTCTGAATCCCCTCCTTCTTGCTGATCATTTCTCACCTTCCCTTTGCATTCATCTTCATTATTCTTTCCTCCATAGCCCAGATTTTCTGAAAATGTGGAGTGCAGACCACTTGCATCAGAACCACTCAGAGATGCTTGTTAAACATGTAGGTTCACAGTCCGTCCATCATCTCACTGAAACAGAATCCCTGGATATGGAGCCCACGAATCACGTTTGAACAGGGTGCTCAGGCAAGGGTGACCCTGCTAATAATGTTTGAGAATCGCTGCTAACCCACCATCCTCTCCCCCGGGACCATCTCACCAAGAGTAGTACCGTGTAAGTTTGAGGAGCTTCTCACTGGGGGTGGGAACAGATTTCCTAGCTCCCCGTTTCTTACATGGTAATGTTGCAATGTTTATGATGGTAGCCATAGTTCCTGGCTGAGTTTAGACAGTAGTGTCCCTGGCAGATGGTATGTAAACAGACCTCCTGCTTTGGAGACAGACTGACATAGGCAGCTCCCCTCTTGTTGGCACCTTATTGAAACTCTCTGGGTCTTTCTGGGTCTAAATTGGCTCAACTTTAAAATAATGAGTATTGGGGTGGGTGGGTGGCTCAGTCAGTTGAGCCCTCAACTCAATTTCAGCTCAGGTCATGATCCCAGGGTTGTGGGGTCAAGCCCCATGTCAAGCTGGAGCTTCCTTGGGATTCTCTCTCTCTCTCTCTCTCTCTCTCTCTCTCTCTCTCTCTCCCCGCAACCCCTCTCCCCTACTTGCTCTCTCTCTCTCTCTCTCAAATTAAAAAATATATATTTAAAAAATAAAATAAAATACTAATAGTATCCAATGCTTGCAGGTTGTTGGGAAGGTAAAATGATGGAAAACATTTAAAAGCACTTAACACTCGGTATCCATTCAATAGTGGTTAATTGTTCCACACTGTCCCCCGTGTTTTCGCTCTATAAATGTGGCTCAGGAGTATTCCTTCCTCTCTGTCACTTTTATCTCCACACTCCTTGGGGCTCAGAAATCCCTGCTTAGCCATCTCTTTATTCGTTTGTTCAACAAATATTTGCCCAACATCTGGGAAGTACTATGCACTATGTTCTTGGGAATCTAGAAGTGAGAAAAAAACACGAGACCCTGCTCTTCTGGAGTTTATAATACAAGGAGAGAGAGAAACTATATATAAAATTACCGATGAGTTAGAGCCCTGGCTCTCAATGGGGTAGGGGGTGGGGGGTAGCCGTTGCCTCCAGGGGACATTTGGCAATATCTAGAGACATTTTAGGTTGTCACGCCTCCGGGAAAGGTGCTTCTGGCATCTAATGCCCAGAGGACAAGTGTGCAAAACTTCCTGCCCTGTACAGGACACCCCACAACAAAGGTAATATCCAGCCCCAAATAGCAATGGTGCTGAAGGTGAGAAACCAGAAACCAGAGAGAGGACACATGCAATAAAGGAAACTGGGAGCCATGACAGCACCTGATCTAGATGAAAGGCTTCAGGACGATGTCCTTAAGGCAGTGACAGGTGAGTCCTCAAAGATAAACAAGAGCTTGACAGGTGGGAAGGGAGCATACGTGGAGCATTTGGGAATACTGATGCCTGCACCCCGCAGTGATCAGTTAAAACAGAAGCTCCAGATTCTGTTGTTGCTAAAGCATCTCAAACTAGAACAAACCTATCTACTTCAAAAGCAAAAATGAGGGGTGCCTGGGTGGCTCAGTCGGTCAAGCATCCGACTTCAGCTCAGGTCATGATCTCGATCCCTGAGTTCGAGCCCCGCGTCGGGCTCTGTGCTGACGGCTCAGAGCCTGGAGCCCGCCTCGGATTCTGTGTCCCCCTCTCTCTCTGCCCCTCCCCCACTCACATCTGTCTGTCTCTTTCTCTCTCAAAATAATAAACATTAAAATTTTTTTTAAAAAAACAGCTAACGGTAAGACAAGGTAGAGAGAGGGATTGATGGTGTAGGACAGAGAGAAGATAACGGATGAAAAGAAGTTGGTGAGAAGGTGAGAAGGGAGAAGATGAGACCCCTAACTGCAGCTGGAGATAAGGGGAGCTGGAGATAAGGGGACTTTGGAGTGGAGGACCCTGGAACACACTACCTCAGTCAGGTGATCAAAAGCAACGTCAACAGTGATGAGTCATGTCAACTAAGACACATCCTTTATATGTTGTGATAAAAATGGCGCTTTACCTCTGTGGTCTTCCTCCTGAAAGCCCATAAGCCAGTCTAATCTCAGACAAACATCAGACAAATCCCGGTTAAAGGACGTTATACAAAATGCCATCGCTTCTCAAAAAGGTCAAGGTCGTTAAGAACAGGAAATTCCAGGGGCGCCTGGGTGGCTCAGTCGGTTAAGCATCCGACTTCAGCTCAGGTCATGACCTCACGGTTCATCAGTTCAAGCCCCAGATCAGGCTCTGTGCAGACAGCTTGGGATTCTCTCTCGCTCCCTCTTTCCTGCCCCTCCCCCAATTGCACGTGTACATGTGCAAACACACACACATGCTCTCTCTCTCTCTCTGTCTCTCAAAATAAATAAATAAACTTTAGAAAAAAGAAAAATAAACAAAATGACATGGGAGTGAATTCTCACACATAGCTAATAGGAATGCAAAATGTTAACAGCCACGTTGGAAAACAATTTGGTCTTTTTTTTTATAAAATTAAACATACCATATGAACTAGCAACTTCATTGCTAGGTATTTACCTTAGAGTAGAGACGACTTTGCAGCACCTGGGTGGCTCAGTTTGCTGAGCATCCCACTCTTGATCTCGGCTCGGGTCATGACCTCATGGTTTGTGAGTTCGAGCCCCAAATTGGGCTCTAAGCTGACAGCGCAGGGCCACCATGGGGTTCTGTCTCTCCCTCTCTCTGCCCCTTCCCCCCTTGCACTCTTTCTCTCTCAAGAAATAAATAAGCTTTAAAAAAATCTTCAAAAAAAAAAATAAGACAACATTCATTCTAAAATATTTACAGAAACTTTACTCATAATTGCCAAAAATTGGAAGCAATCCACATTTTTCCTCAGCTGGTGAATAAACACATTGGGACACATCCATACAAGGAAATACTCCTCAACAATAGAAAGGAACGAACTACAGATACACACATTATAAATAAATCTCAAATGATGACTGCAACTGAAGGAAGCCTAATTCAAAAGGCTAACACTCTATGATTTCACTTATCTATCATTCTGGAAAAGACAAAACTGTAGACGCAGAAAATGTGTGTGGGACTGAGTGTGAATCCTGTCCCAGCCCTCCTGCAAAACACAGCCTAGATGGTCACTTTGATTCTTTCTCTCTAAATGCACAACCATCCAGGCTTCAAACTCTCTTCATACCGTCCAGCTCTATTTCCTGACTTCCTAAACAAACCCTCTGTGGTCAACGTTACGTTCTTTTTTCACTAGATAAAAAATGCTCCAATATTTTCCTCACCCTGTTCCGCATACCTGGAATAGCTCCTTCATTATGCCACACCTTTCAAAATTCTACTAATATCGAAAACTCTCAAACCACTGCAGCCTAAGTGACCACGCCTGTGCAATCCTAGAGCATCCCGGGTCTGCATCCCCCATTCTGGCTCCTAATTATAATATTCGCTTTCCTTTGAATAGATGATTCGCGTGTTATCCACTGCCCCTCATTACTTCCACTTGGTATAGCCAAAAATCTCCGTTTTGTACATGACAAAGTGAAGCTCAGAGGTTAAGTTACTTCCCCAAGGTCAAAGAGAAGCTGGGCAACCTGGAAAGGCTGAATCCAAAGGTTGTTTTCTTTGTGTGATAATTCACGTCTCCTCTGCATTGTTTTAAATTTGAAGGTCAATAATTCCACACTTAAGCTCCTTGAGGACAAGTATATAGTTTTTTAAAAACATATACTCCTTTTGTGTTCCTCAATATGCTAAATAAAGAAGATATTTCTAAAATAAGTGTCTTAAGGATTTAAAATTATCACCCCGGAGGAAACGCACATCCCCGAGGCTATTGCCTTCATTCAATAAATAGTAAAACAAGGCACCTTTGTAGTTAGCCTCTATAAGCAGGTGTGGACTTCATGTGTTTGGCATATAAATGTTGAGCATGTTCTCATATAAAAGGATAATTCTGATGTTATTTTCATAGGGATTGCACTGAATGTGTAGAATGTGTAGGTAGCATCGACATTGGTGCAGCCACTCTGGAAAACAACATGGAGGTTCCTCAAAAAAATTCAAAATAGAACTACCCTATGGCCCAGGAATTGCAGTACTAGGTATTTATCCAAAGGATACAAAAATGCTGGTTTGAAGGGGCACATGCACCCCAATGTTTATAGCAGCGCTATCAACAATAGCCAGATTATGGAAAGACCCCAAATGTCCATTGACAGATGAATGGATTAAGAAGATGTGGTGTATATATATACAATGGAGTATTACTCGGCAATCAAAAAGAATGAAATCTTGCTTTTGCAACTACGTGGATGGAACTAGAGTGTATTATGCTAAGCAAAATAAGTCAGAGAAGGCCAGATATTATATGATTTCACTCATGTGTGGAATTTGAGAAACTCATTAGGTGAACATAGGGGAAGGGAAGGAAAAATAAGATAAAAACAGAGAGGGAGGCAAACCATAAGAGACCCTTCACTATAGAGAACAAATTGAGAGTTGCTGGAAGGGAGGTGGGTGGGGGATGGGCTAAATGGGTGATCGACATTAAGGAGGGCACTTGTGATGAGCACTGGGTGCCATATGTACGAGATGGATCGCTGAGTTCTACTCCTGAAGCCAGGACCACACTGTAGGCTGACTAAGTTGAATTGAATTTTTTTTAAAGGGTAATTCCAAATCCAAAAAAAAATTTTTTTGCTCAAATTAAAACTGACCAACACGAGAAGAAAATGCTCCCTTCCTTCTCACCACAACCAAAGTCATGTGTGCTTGTGACATACTTCGAACATTCTCTGAGCTCTTCAACCTCATCAGTTTTTCCTTGGGTCTTGGATTTCCTGTTATTTGTCCTTTCTTTCATCTCCGGGTATTGTTTTTTGTCTCATCTTTTCCTTCGGTTCAACTCAAACACAAATGGAGACCAGACTAGACAATTCCCTGAGCGGACAAAACAAGCTTAGTCATTCTATCAAAGCTTATCTTGCAAGACAAGTGAGACTCACCTGACCCGGGTCCCTTCTTGCTTATGCCTCTGGAAATGATAAGCAAAACTTAAATTGTTCCCTAAAATTGGTAGGACGTGGCCGGTAACCAATTCCCTTTTATTTAAGAAAATTCTCCTGTTGGAACCAATCACTGTCAAGAATGAAGTTACTTCTTCTCCACTGTATAAGCCACTTTGGAACAATATACCTCTGAGCCTCATTCCACGTTTGGGTGTGGGTGCCCCTGGTTTGTAAACTGTCCTTTTGGGGGTGTTCACAATATACTTGTATTCAGTGATTCAATGTTTTTACTTCTGGGGGGGGGGGGTTTATTTTCCTGCGTTTTCGACACTTTCGTTTTCAGTTTTATAATTTATGGAAGCAACTTTTCAGAAATAAACTTCTCTCAAATATCACAATGGAACCAAATTAGATTACAAAACTCTAATCCTGGAAATGGATGTGTTGTAGCACAGAACAATACTTCCACAGTTGCAAGATGATAAAAAAATCAGATACCCTCATCAGAATGTGTTTCATTTCAAGTTTGTTTAAATCATTGGGTAGTTTGAGGGCTCCTGGGCAGCTCAGTTTGTTAAGCATTCGACTCTTGGTTTCAGCTCAGGTCATGATCCTAGGGTAATGAGATCAAGGCCCAAGTCAGGCTCTGCACTGAGCATGGAAGCTGCTTGAGATTCTCTCTCTCCCTCTGCCCCTCTCCTCCCCCACATATGCGTGCCCTCTCTCTCAAAAAAAAAAAAAAATCATTGGATAGTTTGAATTTTATTAAACTGTCATCTATTTTTTAAAATCTTCCCTTGCCTTTCCATATGACAGAGGGTCTATCCTTTATCACCAAGGACACCAAGAAAAATAATTCTTTACCTCTGCCTTTGCTTCCTGAACAGGAGGCAGCTTATGCTGAGATCTGAAGGTTTAGAATATATTGAATTGACAAGCTAAAGCTTATGTGTGGCTTTATAATACATGAGACGTTGCTGGTCTGGAAATACTAGAGACCCTCCCACTTGAACCTCAGATCTATAGCCACAATGGGTTTGGATAGACGGTCACCTTCGATGAAGGCTTCCACCTAGTGGCCAAATCCTGCCTAGCACGTTCTCTCAGGATTCTGAAAAATCCCTAAGAGAAGATCAAAGGAACCCTGGCTACCTCTCTTTCTCTAAAAAGAAAACTGTATACAGTGGGTACGTATGCATCCTGGCTCTGCTCTCTGCTAGCCATTTACCGGCTGTTCGACCCTGACAAGTTAATTTCCACCTGGAAACCAGGAAGCCTAAGTTCTCGTCCTGGCTCTAACATTATAGCTGTATATAATCCCACGGAAGTGGGCTGCACCAGGCAGCGGGGGTTTCCATAGACGGTGTCCATGCTAACTTGTCTAAATCAATGTATTACCCCCAGATCTGAAAGTGGTAATTTGGGATGTGGCCATGATGGCGTGGGCTTCATGAGTGTGAGCGTCAGGGAGATCTGAGAACGTAAAATAGTTGGGCACCTCCAGTTGAAGCTAATGGAAATCACAGCAGCCACCAGTTCACCTCCTGAACACGGCAGACCTCCGCTTCCTCTCTGAGGCTGTCGCTGCTGGGTCGTCTGACCCTGTACGTGCTGCCTCTCTCCTGACCCAAGGAAGACGATCTGACATCTCAGGGGAATGTAGGCTGCCAAAGGGGGTTTCTCCTCCCCACTCCAGCCAGAGGCTTGACTTCGCTGCTGCCGACAAGGGGGTGTGGGAGAGAAAGCCCTCTGGGCAGGACACTTCTTCTCCCCCCACTCCTGAGCCTTAGTGTCACAGAAAGCACCCAATAAACGTAAGCTTCTGTGTGTAACCCAGATAACATGTGCATGTTCTACGTACCTTCACGAACTCAGAGGTCAAGTGCCCCCCAACGAATTTGTCACCGAATCTGCGACCTGAGTCACTTTCATGCCCCTCATCACTTAGTGGTGAAGGACGAAACACTCCAGGCTGCCCGGGAAGTTGGTAGCGGCATTGTTTAGTCA
This sequence comes from Panthera leo, assembly GCF_018350215.1. Classification (NCBI taxonomy): domain Eukaryota; kingdom Metazoa; phylum Chordata; class Mammalia; order Carnivora; family Felidae; genus Panthera; species Panthera leo. The sequence goes on along the minus strand of NC_056690.1, from coordinate 78,227,939 downwards.
AAGACTGGCCGGTCACGGAAGAAATGTGTGCAATTGATTGTAAACCTTCTGTGGTGTTATTTCTTCCCTAAAACATTGGGCACTAGGTAATCCCAAGTTCCTTCCAGCTCGGAGCTTCTGTGTGCACAGGTATGTATAGGCCCTAGGTTACCACCCCTCTCAAAAGCCAATGGTTCAATATTTACACATTTCACAAGCCAGTAGTTAAATCACGGAGAAGGCGAAACTGCTGTGTTTGGAATATTTACAGCACAGACACTGGCAAGTGATACAAACCAAGGCTTTTTATTTTTTTTAACTGGTTTACCGGCATGCCACTGAGCCTGAGCCATTTATCCAAATACTGCTCATGTGCGGGGCACTGCGTTAGATGCTCAGAGAAGGTATTTCTCGACCAGACACGTGGCCACCCTCCCGGGCGGCATTTGAAACGTGAGGATGTATTTTGGTCAAAATAACAGATGGGCACTCCAGACACGTGGTAAGCGGAGGCTTGTTCCGATAAACATCCCACGATGTGCAGGGTAGTTTCTCCAAATGAAGACACATCACGTCCAAAACGTCAAGAGCCACCTCACGGAGAAACAGTGCAAATGGCACGAATACCCTCCTAACACCGACTTGCGGTCGCCTTCTCTGAGCCTCCACCGGAAATCACGCTTGTATGAAAACCATTGTCTGTTGGTCTAGGAAATAGCAGATGAGGCGGCATCCCAGAGAGGAGCCTGTCGGCAATTTGTTCCCTGATTTCCCAAAGTCACTCTCCAAATGCCACTTGTCCTTTCTACTTGAGTCTCTACTTGTCTCATTGCTATTTTCACTCTCAATCCTTGGTGAAAAGTTCTTTTCAGCCCAGTCCTGTTGAGACAGTGACTCAGACGGGGGTTGTGTTGGGCTGCAAGTAATGGAAACCCCAACTCGAAAATTTCAAATGTGCGATGATTTTTTTCCTCTCTCATACGGAGGTCATGAGGTAGACAGTTGCTGGCTTTGTTTCAGCAGCTCAAACATATGAGGCCCGAGGCTGGGGCCATCTGGATCGTCCTGATGTTCAAATGTGACTGGGGAAACTCCAGAAATCAAGACCATTTCCCCCGAAGGAAGATGAGGAACTCAATCAGAAAGGGAAGGCATCTGTGCCTAAGAAGCACAGGTTTCCCAGAAGTCCCCGGTAGACTTTTGCTTCTTCCTCAAGGGCCAGACTCTGTCACATGGCCACCCTAGCTGCCGGAGAGTGTGAGGTGCGATTGTGGCTTCCTATATTCTGGGATAAGACAAGAAGGGAGAGCGGGGTGAAGGGGTAAAGAGATAGTCAACCACAGCATGTGTCTCAGGCAGGACTTCAGGGAATACTGAGATATAAACACAGAAATAGTAAAGAAATAGCCATAGACTTACTCAGAATGGATTTTTTTTGGTATAACACAAATACAACATAGCCACAGGTTAGCTGGCACATTTATGGGCACTTATCCAGAATTGCTTTCTTCCACTTTGATTCATTCTGAAGATCCCTATTGAAAGTGCTCACTCTCGGGCGCCTGGGTGACTCAGTTGGTTAAGCGTCCGACTCTTGATTTCGGCTAAGGTCGTGATCTCATGGCTTCATGGGTTCAAACCCCGCATCAGGCTCTATGCTGACAGCATGGAGCCTGCTTGGGATTCTGTCTCTCCCTCTCTCTCTGTCTGCCCCTCCCCAGCAAATGCTCTCTCTGTCTCTCTCGAAATAAATAAATACATTTTTAAAAAATGTTCACTCTTTACAGTCCATAAGTAAATCAATAATGTGTATATACGTATACATATATGTATATACGTATATGTATACGTATATGTATATACGTATATGTATATACGTATATGTATATGTATATACATATATGTATATATCAAATCATCACACTGTACACTTTAAATACCTTACAACCTTATTTGTCAATTGCACCTCATTTGTTTAAAGCCATGGAAGCATTAATAAAAGAAGAGATACAGAGGCAAATATTGACAGCGTGCCCCAAAGTACTCACCATGGAAAATCTTTCCAATGGATTTTGCACAGTCCATTTCCACTGAGGTTCTGTTTCTGCTGTACAAAGATGAATCAAGTTATGTCAGCCATCAATAATTTGATTCCTCTAAGTCCCCTCTGGTTCAAACCAGATGTCCTGAAGAAACGATCACATTTCTCCAACAGATCGGCCTCCAGGGAGAGAATGCACTAGTCAGGAGGACTTGGAATATCAAAACCGTGAGACCCAGAGCAGTGATTCTCAAATTTTTGCATTCCATGGGCGAGCCTAGTAAATCATAATTTACTGAGCCCTCCCACAAAGAATCCGATTCGGTAGGCCTGTGGTGAGGCCCCAGAATTTACATTTTTTAACAAGCCCCCAGGTGATGATGCTGCTGCTGGCCTGAGGGCCATACTTTGAGAAACAAGCTTTCATTGAAAAGTATGGATGAGAGGCACCTGGCTGGCTCCGTCAGTAGAGCATGTGACTCTTGACCTCGGGGTTACGAGTTCAAGCCCCACGTCGGGTGTGAAGTTTACTTTAAAAAAAAAAAAAACAGGACATAGAAGACAAATTTAAAGGTGATAGGATGCGGAGAAAGAGTACGGCTAAAATTGCACCTGTGGAGGAAAAGGCATGGTTACCAGCAAAAGGGAATAGAACAGGAGAGAGTGTAAAAGATTTAAAATAGCCACTGTAGGGAACTATGAGCACCTATACGGTGCTAATGCCCTAACCAGAGTCATTACGGTGACAGTTTTCACTGAGAGCAGGGACTATATGCCAGGACTGTGCTAAGGATTTTGTGTACATCTATTCTTCCTACAACCGTATGTACTAGGAACTTTTACTATCCTCATTTTATGGGGAGACTACAAGTTCACAGGCCTAACAAGTAGAGAACCCAGGATTTGAATTCACAAAACTTTGGGGTTTTTTTTTTGAGAGAGAAAGAGAGGGTGTGCACTCACATGCACAAGCAGGGGAGGGGCAGAGAGAGAGGGAGAGAGAATCCCAAGCAGGCTCCATGCTGTCAGCACAGAGCCGGATGTGGGGCTCGACCCACGAACCAGGAGATCATGCCCTTCGCCGAAATCAAGAACGGGCCGCTCATCCGACTGAGCCACCCCAGGTGCCCCTGCATTCACAAAGTTTCACTGCAGTGCTTATGGTAACAGTAACCCCGCGAATCTGAATTTAAATCATTAAACTTCTTTATTTTGAAAAGAGGGTCATCCAAAAAGGACCCACGTGACCTCTTTCTGTGGTCAACACAGAGAGTTTCTCCTGAAGCATCTTTTAGATGTTCTCACTCTCTGCCGTTGACAGTATTGAGAGAGAGGTGAGAGACACAGCACAACAAGGACAGGGGAGGGTAAGCTGGTTCCTGCGGAAGGGCCTCACAGTTTGGAGGGCTCGCCACCAGAGAGCGGCCCTCAGCCCTCCTTATCAGCGACTACACTCTCACGTCGCTGATGGATCAAATGCCAACTCATTCGTTGACAGTCAAGGAGGATACGTCCCTACAGTGGTAGCCAGCACACTTACACTCAACCTCCAGAGCCCAGTCTTCCAGCAATCAAAATGCCCGGGACCCAAATTAGTCATCAAAATGCAATTTGTTGAGCAGAGAATCAGACCAAAAGAAGCAAATGAGGTACTGATATTTAGCCAGTAGACCTTGGTATGGTTGGCCAGGCGTTGTCAGCCAGCGTGCGTTCGGATACCTACGTCCATAATATTTTTTGTGTTCAAATCACCTAAGTGATAAGACACAGAAAGGCATAAATCACAGCCGCTCTATAAGAACATTGCATTTGGGCGAACAATGGGATCGTGACGGAGTCATTATAAAGTGAACATCTCATCGAAGAAATACATTATTAAATATTTAGTGTACTTTGAAAGTAGGAAAATACGCAAGGAATTTTCAAGTGAAATCACTTTTTAAAATATTTATGTAATTTGGCTAAGAAATAATCTTCAGTATGCTGGAAAATTCAGTTATATGCCAAAGTGAATTCCCACAGGATATAAATGAGCATATGTTCCAAGAAACAAATGACTAACTGTAAATCCCCCCTGGTGCTTTCTCACCTGCCTCTGTCTTCTTTGGGACTAAATAAATGCTGTCACAACATGAGGACTTATCTAAAGGTAAAGAACAGCTGCTTGTAAAGCAAATAGTTTAACAGAAGCGAGAGAGTCAAATGTCACCTAAAGGCCCACCTATAAAGGCAGAAAATGGATTATTTTCGTTATTTTAATGTTCCTCAAGATGTAAATGTGTACTTGATATGTGTAGCTAAGAATCATGTTCACACATAAAGTCATACATTTTAAAGATGCTCAGAATACTGTTTTCCAGAGATATTCGCAGGTAGCCCGAACCCTGCTCAATTATGTAAAAAACTGGAAAACATTGATGATGTAGCATCATCCACACTGAGATGCTGAAATGTTGAAGTAACTCCTCGACTGGTTCTGTTCAATTCCCAAAGCCTCTCATTGACTTCGGAGCTCCCGTTCTGAGTTGATGCTATGAAAAAGAAACTATTATCTATGAAGTAGGTTATGGTTTTGTCACCCCATTTGCATAAGACGCATACAACATTACACACGTGATCACTGAATTCAGCTCGTGGGAATAGTATTACAAGATGAAAGCTTTCTTAATATCGGATAAAATCAGCCTCATCAGCATAGATCACAGGCAATTTTTTCACTGTCACACTTTAAACAGTAATTCAAACTCCATTGGGACGCCTGGGTGGCTCAGTCGGTTGAGCGTCCAACTTTGGCTCAGGTCATCATCTCGCGGTCATGAGTTCGAGCCCCGTGTCGGGCTCTGGGCTGACAGCTCAGAGCCTGGAGCCTGCTTCATGTTCTGGGTCTCCCTCTCTCTCTCTCTGCCCTCTCCCGCTCCTGCCGTCTCTCTCTGTCTCTCAAAAATGAATAAATACTAAAAATTCCATAAGTGCACATGCTGTTCCTTTACCACATAAAATAAGTACCTCTGTGTCTCCCTCTCTCTCTGCCCCTCCCCCGTTCATGCTCTGTCTCTCTCTGTCCCAAAAATAAATTAAAAAAAAAAAAACGTTAAAAAAGGAAAAGAAAAAAGAAACATTTAAAAATGCCCTCAAAATAAACAACGTTTTTCCGAGTGTGGAATTTTAAAATGTAAAGCTTTTATATGGCAGTTGAACAACAAAAAAAAAATAATAAGTTTGATATTCCTTTTAAAAATGAATAGGATGTTACGACAGTTAGGAAATCCATTTAGCTTTAAACAAAAAAAAAAAGTTTAAAAATGGGCTGATTCGTAAGCCGGTGTCTGGCGCCACCTACCGAACAGCAACAACTTGCTCCTAAATGTTCCCTCAGCTAGTGTGTCCATTATTTAATTTACATAAGAAATAAGGACTCGTGAAAACAACTGGAAAGCAATCTGCAAACCTAAATATAATAGCTGTGTTTAGAGTGGCACTTTGTTGTTTTCCAACGGCCATTTCTCTTTCTAAGAAAATATGTTGATTTAAATATTTACAAAATACAGAAATACAGAAACTTGAAAGATTGGTTAAAATGGGAAAATAAACAGCACCAGGTTTGGGAATGAATCTCTAACGTCACTTACCACAGGGAGGTGGGCGTTGTGGATTGCCACAGATCCGGTGCTGGAGGCCCAAAGTCATCTGAGCAGTCAAAATTAATGACCTGCTTTTTCTCCTGTTTTACAATTAAAGCTGGTTGTCTAGCATAATATAAATCAAGATCTCCTATGAATTCGCATTATGGGAAATGTATTATAATAGATTTACCACTTGGTGGTAACAGGAAAAAAACTCTGAAGGCATTCTTTGAGTTATCGAGGAAAAATAAATATATGCGGGGCGCCTGGGTGGCTCAGTCAGTTGACAGACCAGCTCTTGGTTGCTGCTTAGGTTGTGATCTCATGGTTCTTGAGATCAAGCCCTGCTTCTGGGCTCTGCACTGACAGCATGGAGCCTGCTTGGGATTCTCTCTCTCCCTCTCTCTGCCTCTCTCTCTCTCTCTCAAAATAAAATAAATAAACTTAAAAAAAATAATAATAAATAAGTAAATATATGATGCATACGGTTTACGTTGACTAGAAGTTCCTAGGATCGACTGTGCTGGGGAGACTGAGGTTCCAGGGCTTTGCCTGGACTATATAAACTGCAACCTTGTGGGAGGCTAGGTACTGAAATATACTACTACTTGGTAGCCGTTCTTATGAACGCTCCTTCCCCACAATTTGTATACTGAGTCTCAAGAACATGCCTTAGATATGTCTGCAGGTATGTTTTCTCCCATAGATCTTACGGAAGCTGTAAATTTATATCCTTGTGTTTATTTCTTTGTGGCACACCTGTCTCCAAGAAGACCAACATTAGGCTATCTCTATTCTGTTCCTCATTCTGTGCTTAGCTGCCCCCACATGCCTGACACACTGGCTCATGTACTCGTACAGTAAGCACCCAATAAACATGTTAACAAAGTAATTAAAATGTAGACCTGGGGCCAAAGGGGAGGGAGTGGAGGAGGGACAAAACAAAGGAAACCGAAGAGAGGACAATGGAATAAAAGAAAGAAAATTCAAGCGGTCTGTGTATTGACCCTCATACTAGAAGCAGAAATTGCTCGAGGTATTTGCAGACACTGCCCCCAACTTCAGTGAGGAGAGTGACCTGCAGGTGAAGCTGGCACTCTTGTCATAAAGCTAAATGCTCAACCCTCGCAAGGGAGCTGGAGGAGATGCGGGCCCCTAAACCAGGGGAGCCAGCAGAGGGGCAACACTGTGCATGAACACAACAGCTGGGGCCCTGCACCTGCCCTCGGAGCGTGAACACAGTCTACTGCTGCTTTGCTTCTCCCTTCCAAGTCTCATATGTAAATGCCCCCATGGGTGATAATAACCCTAGGAAACTCAGCAGAGAAGGAAATTATGGAAATATTTGATAGAACACCTATCAGTTGTCTTTGTGGAAAGGTTTTCAACTGTAAAATCAAATCTTCTTCATAGATATAAAGGCCAAGTTTATTTATTTTTTTCTTGTTTGAGCTCTGTATTTGTTTTCTTTCAAGGAGTATGTCTATTTCATCCAACTAGTTGAATGTACCGGCTTAATGTTGTTCACAACATTCCATGTTATCCTGTTAACGTAAGTGGACCTGTAGTGATGTCTCCTCTTTTCGATCCCGGAATTGGCTCCTGTCATCTTGGATCCAATTACCCTTGTTGCATTTGGGTTTCTCAGTTCAGTGACTGCCCTTCCCACTGGAAGTTCTGGCCTACAGAGAACAGCAATGACAAAGTTCCTCAAGGATGCCAGAGCTTCTTTTGCCAATTTGTTACCCCCAGTACAAAGGGTCTTCTGGACCCACCCACTGTGGGTAACAGGTGTGAAGTGACAAATTCGCTCTAACATTCCAATCTCCTTTAGCCATGTAATGCATTTAATAGGATTCTGGCACATGTTAGCTATTGTTATTTGTTAGCTATTACGATGATTCCAAATTCGTCATGTGTTCATTCTTGTCACTTTACACTGAGATTAATGTAAGTAGGCTTCTCCTCTTGCAGATGTCATTGGCTTTAACTATAAATATGATTTCAGCGCTTGCATATGCTTGACTTTGTCAAATTCAAATCAGGCCAAAGAGAATGACTAGGGTCCAATGGAGGAATCAGGCTCCATTCAAGGCAAAGTATTTAGTGTGCTTCATCTGCCAGTATGAGATTCCTGATATCCCCTTGGAGCATTCAGTAGAGTCACGTGCAGCTAAAACAGAATAAAACACAGAGGGGGAAAAGGCAACTTATGGAATGGGAGATGTTAGAGTGGATATTATCCAAAAAACCAACAACAAGAGACAAGTGCCGGTAAGAAATTGGAACCCTTATATGCCATTGGCAGGAATGCACACTGGTGCAGCCACTATAGAAAGAAGTTTGGAGGTCCCTCAAAAACTTAAAAAATAGAAACACTATATGATCCAGCAATTCCACTTCTGGGGATATATCCAAAGGAAACGAAAGCAGGATTTTGAAGAAATGTCTGCACTCCCACGAAAATCACAACATGATTCACAGTAGCGAAGATACAGAAACAACCTAAGGGTCCATCAACAGATGAATGGATAAAGAAAGCGTGACATAAATATACAATGAAATATTATTCATCCATGAGAAAGAAGGAAACCCTGTCATTCATGACAAGGCAGGTAGGACTGGAAAGCATTATGCTAAGTGAAATAAATCAGAGAAAGACATGGGAGCATGAGTGTGGGAAGATGTGGTACAATGAAGAATATGTATAGGTTTTATCTTTGGTTCCTGGCACTGGGCTTCAGAAACTCTTAGAATTTCCTGAGTTGTTTTTTTTTTTTTAAGTGCCTTTGTTATGCTAATAAGGTAGCTTATGGTGGGCCCCAGGGCAGCACAAGGATGGAGGTGGTCTACAGAAAGAAGGAGGACAAGACTGAAAGGTTTCAGCTGCCAGAAACCTAGGGAAGAGAGGGGGACTGGAAATTGAGTTCAGTCATTCAGCCAGTGTTTTAATCAATCGTGTCTGCATAATGATACTCCGGTCAGGAAGCTCCGCGGTGCTTCCTGATTGGTGAACACATTCGGCTGGTTGACTGACGGCTGATGTGTCCGGATGGTGACACGCGCTCTGACTCCATGGAGAGATGGCAGAGAAGCTATGTGTTGGAGATCTTCCCCATCCCCATTTATAGATCCTGAATAATAAAGATGTAATCTTAAGGATTAAAAAAAATCAAACTCGTTGTATCGAATTTGTACTGAGTCAGCTTAGCTAAGCTGGGACGAGCGCTGATAGACACAACGTAGCCGAATCTCAAAAACATTATACTGAGGAAAAGAAGACAAATAAAAAGAGTACACACTGTGTGATTCCATTTCTATGAAACCCTAGAAAAGAAATCTAATCTCCACTGACAGAAAGCATGACCAGTTGCTGCCTGGGTGAGGTGTCAGGGCCGGGGTGCTAGGATAGGGCACAGGACATTTTGACACAATGGAAATGTTCTGTGTTTTGATCTTGGTGGCAGCAACAAGGATGTGTAAATGCTTCAAAATGCAACTTTCTAAGTGTTTCTTTATTTCGAGAGAGAGAAAGAGTGAGAGAGTGCGCACACGTGAGATCCAGGGAGGGCCAGAGAGAGGGAGAGAGAGAATCCCAAACAGGTTCCGTGCTGTCCGCGCAGAGCTCAATCCCACAAACTATAAGATTATGTCCCGAGCCAAAATCAAGAGTCAGATGCTTAACCGACTGAGTCACCCAGGCACCCTGAAGTGAACCTTTTTAATGAACACATTTTATTGTGTAAACTATACCATAACAGAGCTGACATATGTTAAAACTAGGGCTTGAATGAGTCCAGCTTTTCCCCTATTAACTGTAGGATATTTTTCACCTAATCTCTCTCTGGGCTAACTTTGAAGAATTCTGAATTCTGACTTAGTGAGGAACTGTTGACTAAAAACTAAAACACTGAGCAGGTCAAACAGTCCTAGGAAATGGAAAAACTGTACCAAGAACAGGAGTGATCAATCGTTCGGCACGATAGGTGACACAAAATAATTAGTCCAAAAGGGCTTTAAATTAATCATCACCAGTGGTCACTCATAATGGCCAGGTAGAAAGACCATCTATTTTAAAGTTAAAAAAAAATGTCAATGTTTATTTATTTTATTTTAAGAGAAAGCATGAGCAGGGAGGAACAGAGAGAAAGAGAGAAAGAGAGAAGGAATCCCAAGCAGGTTTCACACTCAGCCCAATGCGTGGCTTGATCTCACAACTGTGAGAACATGACCTGAGCCAAAATCAAGAGTTGGATGCTTTACTGACTGAGCTACCCAGGCGCCCTGAAGTTTTAATACTACATTTTAATGCCACCATTGACCAAGAGGCTGCTCATTTGTGTAATATCATGACCACCTCAGGCAGTACACTTAATAAGGTCATAGCCACCTTTTAATGTTTCTATTCTGTATCACTCTGCACCAAAAGGGGGAGGGTGGAAGTCGACAGTGAGAAGAGATGACAAGAGAATAACAAGTCAACACCCACAGAACATTACATATTTTATTCCTGCTCTGGCAGCTAGAGCAACTTGTTATCATTGGCAAAAGAAAAGCCACTGCATTTGTATTTCACAGCTATGAATCTACAAGGAACATCTGCTATAAAAGGCTCTTTCAGTGTTCTGGATCCTACAGGACATGTAGCATTCACTTCCTCGTTGCTCAGAGGTTCATTAAGACTCAGAACAGAGGCCAACATGGGCCATCGTGACAAAAGCAAAATGAAAGCCCAGGAAACAGTTGTTTTGTAAGATGTGAGTTTGTCTGAGTGCGACATACATGTCATCTTCAAGTGGGTCATATCCACCTGCTATATCAAACTCTGTGCCAGAGTGGTTTCGTTATGAATAAAGAGAGACTTCTCCACCCTCCTTTAAAAAAAAAAAAGTAGTTAAAATCATCGCTATAGAAAATGATACGTTATACTTGAAAAGTCTTTATATGATGGATTGGCATTTCTGAGAAAGTTGAAAACGTGCTCTCAGATGGTTAAAAGGAAAGACAAAGTGCCCAACTATTTTGTGACTTTTTCAGGTAAAAGATTAAAGACTGTTTTTGAAAGTTAAAGTTAGTCCTTTTAAAGTTTTTTTTTTTTATGTTTATTTATATTTGAGAGAATGAAAGAGACAGAGAGAGAGCATGTGTGACCAGGGGAGGGGCAGAGAGGGAGATGGAGACAGAATCTAAGCAGGCTCCAGGCTCTGAGTGTCAGCACAGACCCTGTCATTGGGGTTTGAACTCACGAACCACAAGATCATGACCTGAGCCAAAGTCGGCTTCTCAACCGACTGAGCCACCCAGGTGCCCCTAGTCCTTTTAAAGATAAGGAATCGTTTCCGTAAATTTTATTTTTACCAGCAGAAGATCAAAATGCCTTTTGCACATTATGATGGAAGGAAGAGACAGTGTTTTCGAAATATTAAAAGTCATAGGACATCTTCACTGTGGCTTAATTTGAAACACAAGCAATGTTACCTGCTTATTGCCTATTGTCCTTCCAGAAACAATAAGCCATGAGCCAAGTCTGAGGCAGTGACAGTTTTAACTTATCTGTTATTTAATGGGTGTGAGAATCTTTATGAACATTGATAAATTGATTAAATCAACATTGATTGAGCATATGTATGAGGTATTGTTCTAAGCACAATACAAGAACTTGCTTCTAGGCAGACAGCTTTTCTTCTGCTGCCCTGCCTGCTGCTACCTTGTGGTATATTCAATAAACTTCTATCTCCTTAAAAAAAAGAAAGAAAGAAAGAATTTGATTCTTTCTCTGGGAAAAATGCCACTAATCTCAAAAAAAGAAAGGAAAAGGATAGGAGGAGGGAAGGAAGGAAGGAAAGAAGGAAGGAGAAAGAAGAGAAGGAAAGAAAGAAAGAAGAAAGAGAGAAAGAGAAGGAAAGAAAGAAGGAAAGGAAGGAAAGAAGAAGAAAGAGAGAAGAAAAGAAGGAGATAAAGAAGGAAAAGAAGGAAAGGAAGGAAGGTAGGAAGGAAGGTAGGAAAAGAAGGAAGAAGGAAGGAAGGAAAAGAAGGAAGAAGGAAGGAAGGAAGGAGAAAGAGAGAGAGAAAGAAAGAAAAAAAGAAGAGAAGGAAAGAAAAAAAGAAGAAGAAAGAAAGAGAGAGAAAGAGAAGGAAAGAAAGAAGGAAAGGAAGGAAGAAGAAAGAGAAAGAGAGAGAAGAAAGGAAGGAGAGAAAAAGGAAAGGAAGGAAGGAAGGAAGAAAGGAAGGAAGAAGGAAGGAAGGAAGGAAGGAAGGAAGGAAGGAAGGAGGGAGGGAAGGAAGGAAGGAAGGAGAAGCTATTGCCTTAAGGGTACTAGCTTCCCGACCTCTTTCCCCATCTCAGTGAACTAAAACCAGCCCTTTAAGTTTCTCACCTACTGCTTTTAAAAGACACCTTATCTTCCCCGTTTTGATGGTTGTGTCCTGAATTTCGACTTTTAGCATTTCCCCTCAGGCTTTTCTTCATCTGAGTCCCCTACTAAGTCTCCCCTCCGCTCTGTCACACAGCACACCAGCCCTCTGAACTCATCTCTTGTTTGGGACATTCAATATGAATCTGGCCAACGGAGGTTCTCTCCCAGGTTGTTCCTGAATGGAGTCCATTCGGTGCGGAGTTTCGGAATCAGTGGGGGTTGAGTAAAGATGGCTGATTCCACACGTTCAAACTCCAGCAGATGTGCTAGAGGCACGACGTCAAAAAACATCCATCGCACTCAAAATATTCCCTAGGAAAAAGCCACCAGTCAGAGACTGATTTACGTTGACATGTGTAGGGGTTTAAGATTCCTTTAAGATTCTGCTTAAGTTTCTCTCTCTCTCTCTCCCTCTCCCTCTCCCTCTCTCTCTCTCTCTCTCTCTCCCTCTCCATCTCCCTCTCCCTCTCTCTCTCTCTCTCTCCCTCTCTCTCTCTCTCCCTCTCCCTCTCCCTCTCCCTCTCCCTCTCCCTCTCCCTCTCCCTCTCTCTCTCTCTCTCTGTGCCTCGGTGGCCAGGAGGTTAAGCATCTGACCTTTGATTTCAGCTCAGGTTGTGATCTCAAGGTTCAGTTCATGAGATCGAGTCTCTCATCGGGCTCTGTGCTGACAGAGCAGAGCCTGTTTAGGACTCTCTCTCTCTCCCTCTGCTCCTACCCTGCTCACACTTGCTCTCTCTCCCTCTCAAAATAAACAAAATAAACTTAAAAAAAATTCTCTCTCTCCTTCTGCTTCTCTCCCCCACTCACATGCGCTCTCTCTCTCTCTCTCTCTCTCTCTCAAATAAATTTTTAAAAATTGCAAACACACCTTAGGAGGGTTTAATCCTATTATTAGTCATTTGCACTTTAGGTCAACATCCAGTTCAGTTGTTTTTTTTTTTTTTTTTTTATGTTTATTTTTTGAGAGAGAAAGACAGAGCAATATCGCTGAATGAATGAATGATGAATGATTGATTCAGAAAGGAAAACAGAACAAAGAGACAAATGGCCTTATTTGCAAATTCTTCTCAAGTTGGAAGCAGGGACAAAAATTAGGGAAGCTGCCAGGTAGATGGACCATGCTCATAGTTGAGAATAGCCACTATAATAAAGATGTCAATCTTCTCCAAGTCAATCTGTACATTCAATAAAATTAATTTCAAACCTCATTAAGGTCTCATGTGGCACCTGACAGGCCAATATCGAATTTCATTTGAAGGAGCAAAGGTCCAAGAAATCCAACACTTTTTGATGAAAAAGATAGGGGATGTCCTTGCTCTAAGAACTATCACACGGGAAACCGATATAACACTGCCTGTTAACTACACTGGAATGAAAATAAAAACTTAATGTGGGGCACCCGGGTGGCTCAGTGGGTTGCGTCCGACTCTTGATTTCAGCTCAGGTCATGATCTCACGGTTCATGAGATAGAGCCCCACATCTGGCTTTGCACTGAGAGCACAGAACCTGCTTGAGATTCTCTCTCTCTCTCTCTCTCTCTCTCTGCCACTCCCCCACTGACTCTGTCTCTCCCTCTCTCACTCAAAATAAATAAATAAACTTTAAAAAGCAAGAAAATAAAATAAAAACTAAATTAAAAAAAAGAAATACCACTATAACATATAATAAGTAAGACATTGAGATTTTGACATGGTAAAGACAAAAGGATAGTTAAAACATACTAGAAAGTAAATAGGAAACCTGATATGTCACTGAGCTAACATTATAAATCAGTGAGGAAGATGGGGCGCCTGGGTGGCTCCATCGGTTAAGTGTCCGACTTCGGCTCCGGTCATGATCTTGCAGTTCGTGGGTTCGAGCCCTGCGTCCCGCTCTGAGCTGTCAGCACAGATTCTGTGTCTGCTTCGGATTCTGTATCTCTCTCTGCTCCTTCCCCACTCGTGCTCTGTCTCTCTCTGTCTCTCAAAAATAAATAAACATGAAAAAAAATGAAAATAAAAAAATAAATCAGTGGGGAAGAATTAATTATTTGATAAATTACTTGAGGTCAATTGGTTACCCATATAAAGAAAGATAAGTAGGTCCTAATAAGCTCACACCATGCATAAAAGCCCATTTTAGGAGTATTAAAACCCTCAATGTGAAAAGCAAACTTCTTGAATTTCAGAAAAAACATAGGAGAATAACTTTTTTTTTTAATTGTGATAAGGAAGTCCTGCAGAAGATACAAAAAGCATAAACAATTAAAGGGAAAAATCAATTCGTTTAACTGCATCAATCCTTAAAACCTCTGTACGGAAAAGGACATCATTAAAAAATGACGGCAACTAAAACCACTAAATTGTACATTGCTTTAAGTTTATTTATTTGTCTTTAGAGAGAGAAAGCTAGTGAGAGTGGGGGAGGGGCAGGGAGCGAGGAAGAGACAGAATCTGCTGCCCAACTCAGAGCCCGACTTGGAGCCCAAACTTATGAAACTGTGAGATCACGACCTGAGCAGGAACCAAGTGTCAGACGCTTAACCAACTGAGCCCCCCAGGCACCCCAGTTTTACACCTTTTATAGGGCTATTTGTTGGGCATGCAAATGACGTGAAAAAAGCTGATGTTTGAAAAGTGAAAAGACTTAAAACCACAAAGACCTACGCTTCACACCCATTCAGTTGACAAAAATTTTAAAGACTGCCAATAGCGGGGTATAAATTGTTACAACCCCCTTGAAAAGAAATCTGTCCATTTCCACTAAACGTGACGATGTTGGGACTCTGTTACCCAGAAAGTTCATTTCCACATGTATCGGCGCTAGAGGCTTGAGCACAAGTGACCTACGAAGCAAGCACAACATGTTCACAGCAGCATCGTTTGAATACCGAAAAATTTCATGATCATCTAAATGATCACCAATAGGGAAATGTTTACATTTAGAATATTCATTAATGAAATGCTATATAGCGATCAAGGTGAATAAACAAAGCTGCACGAATCATGGAGGTAACAGGTGGTTACCTCTGGAGAGGGCTAAAGGGAAAATGAAACTGAAAGAGGTCCGGAGGGACACAAACAGCTTCAACTCTATCTCGTGTTTCCAAAATCCGAGATAAACATAACAGAAATGTTGTTTTTCAGATCTGGGTAGTGTTACATGAATGTTTATTGTCTTATTTTCATGTTGTGCATGTTTGGAATAATTTAACAGGAAATAAAATGCCTTAGGTGTTATAAAACTTGGTTCTGAAATTATGCTAAATAAAACCTGTGGTATGAAAGCATCAGTTCTATCTGTAGACTTTATTATCAAAAACTCTTAAATAAAAGAAATAGTGGTAAATAGTTGCAGTTATATAGGATGAAAAAGTTCTAGAAATCTGGTGTACAAAATCGTGCCTATAGGGGGCGCCTGGATGGCTCAATCGGTTAAGCCTCCGACTTCGGCTCAGGTCATGATCTTATGGTTTGTGAGATGGAACCCCGAGTCAGGGTCTGTGCTGACATCTCTGAGCCTGGAGCCTGCTTCAGATTCTCTCTCTCTCTCTCTCTCTCTCTCTCTCTGTCTGCCCCTCCCCACTCACACTCTTTCTCTCCTTCAAAATAAATAAACACTTAAAAAAAATGTACTTAAAATTTATTAAGAAAGTGAATCCCGTGTTCTTACAATAAAAGTAGATACAGAGAGAGAGAGAGATGAGAATAGTAGCAAAGAATACAGAGTGCCCTAGAAATAGGTCCTATAAAATGAAAAAACTGTTTGCATTCTTAGTAAAACACACATGTAAGGGTGACACACAGGACCTTTATAATTTAATCCAACCTATTTGTCCCTGTTTTATATAGAACTCACTAATTATGCACTGCTGAAATATTATTGATCGATCATTCCTTTTATCCTTGAAAACCAGATCATATTCCTTCTATGACTTGCCTCACATGCCATAATAAGGTAATAGTCCCAATTATGAGCCAATTTTTTTTTTCACTAGCCCCTCAATTCACTTTTCTGGCCGAGAGCCAAGCTACCAGTCTCCTGAGAACGCCCTAAACAGGAGCTCACCAGTGGAACTGCAGGTTCTCCCGGACCCACTGGGTTTGTCCCCTCTCTCATCACATCGTTTAGGTGACTCCAGCTGTGGAATCTTCCGCCTTTGAAGAGATATAAGCAAAGGAGAAAATGGGCTAAGAGGTCATTAGGATTCAAGAAGGATGCGGGGGGGCGGGGGGTGCTGACAAGGCAGTGCGTGGGAAATGCCTGGGGGTATTCCATCCGTAATGGAATATTGAGCAAGGAGAGCATATGCGTAACGTCACAGAAAGTTCTCGACCCATCTTCACAGGCGGGAAGTTGGACCAATTTCACACTGAAAATATGAATAAGGGTATGGGGCACCTGGCTGGCTCAGTCGGAGGAACATGCCAGTCTTGATCGCAGGGTGGTGAGTTCGAGCCCCATGTTGGGTATACAGATTATGCAAATAAATAAATACTTTTACAAATGTTAATAAAGGTGAATATAAAAGTCTTTACTTGAATGCAAAAATCCCAGTGCCACATTTACGGGCTAAGGACTAAACGAACTAGCAGCCATGTGTTAATTTTTTTTTTTAATTTAATTGACCAGATACTCATTGTCAGTAAACAATGAATTATGGCTGAGGGAACAAAAATGCCACCGCAGTTTCAGACAGAAACTGGAAGGAAGAAAGTGTGTGTGGCCAAGTCCCTGGGGTGTAATAACGACGTCTGGGGCATTGCGTTTAATTCTGGACGCCATGTTTTAAGAGTTGCTTGAACACATATAAAAAAATCAGTAAAAATGGTGAGGAAGCCAATAACTATGTTATGAGGAAGAGTGGAGGAATCGTAAAGAGACCTGAGCTCCTATGGATATCAGCAAGGAGTGAAATCAAAGGGCGATCTTGATCCTGATGGGCACAGACAACATCTGTCGTCCCATTACGGGGATATTTGATTCATGGTGCTGGTATTATAAAGGGAAACTGGTTCATCTTTCCAAAATGTAAATAAATAAATAAATAAATAAATAAATAAATAAATAAATAAGATTCACCCGAATGACACAGTTCAAGTGCCTGAGAATAAATAAAAATGTAATTTACTTAAAAAATTCTTTTAACGTTTATTTATTACTGAGAGACAGAGGGACACCGAGCATGAGCAGGGGAGGGGCCGAGAGATGGAGAGACATAGAATCCGAAGCAGGCTCCAGGCTCCGAGCCGCCGGCAGCACAGAGCCCGGACGCAGGGTTCGAACTCACAAACCGCGAGATCATGACCTGAGCCGAAGTCGGACGCTTAACCGACTGAGCCACCCAGGGGCCCAGTAAACGTAATTTACTTTAAAAGATTAAATGGACAAAGGGGCAGCATGACAGAATTGGCAGGGTCGGGGGGTGGGGGGTGGGTAATGGAATTGCTCCATATCTTGATTGTGGTTGTGGTTACACGACTCTATACATTTGTCAAAATCCATAAATCTACACACCAAACAGAATGAAGTCTAGCGTTTATAAACGATAACGTAAACAGCTAAGCGAAATATGTTAAGTTTAAAATGAAACAAAGCTTGTTTTGCCCAAAGAGAGCTTCCTATTCACACCACCCTACATACTGATTCCAGAACACAAGAGGGAAACTAACTCTAGCCCAGGCAGTTCACGTTCCCGATACCCTTGTGGTGGTTGATAAGAAAGAAAAGGTCTATGTAGGTCTTTCCAGAAATGAGGGGCTGAGAAGAGAAGCCAGTTTCGCTTCCCCTTCGTGGGGACCGATGGACCTACACAGGGCCTAGAACGTGCTAGATGACAGGGTGCACCAGCCCTGTTGGACCCTCAGCCTCTGACCTGACCCGTCGAAACTGGAAAATAAAAACAAACAGAAAGAAATGTACCTTCACCCTTGCCCTTCCTCTTGTTTCTTCTCCTTTAACCAGAGAGGTTATTTATCATTGAGTTTCTAGGGTCGTAGCCCCGCCCGGAAGCCTAAACATAAGACCACTGATGTGCCTAGAAAGGAAAATAAATATGCATTCCTATGAGCCCAGGTCTCCGTTTCCTTTCTTTCTTTTTTAATCTACATTTTCAGTGTGACGTCATTCTCATTCCCATCTCTGTCTTGTATTGCCTTTCATCAGGTAAGAACTAACGATAAAAAATGAAATCAACCCGTAGGCTTTCGAACCAGTTGGTGGAGGTGGAAGACAGTGAGAGTGTGCAAGTATGCCAGCAAATGGAAGGTTCCGGATTCAGCACATGGATTCCAAATTGTAGCTGTAAACAGAGCAACTCATTAACCCTGTACCGTGACTACTGGGCACATGAGCAGAGCTCCCCCACGCTTCACTTGGGCCATCAAGAAAACCCAAGGTGCCCAGCTTCCTGCCTCAGCTACAGCCAGCCCTCCACCAGCTGTCAAGGAGCCTCGTGTTCCTTGTCTCCCGAGAAGTGGCTGGTTCTCGCCTCATCCACCGTGCTCCCTGTAAACTGCAAGATAGAACAACGGCCTGGTGGCTCCCTAACCGGATACATTAAATCAGCCTTCCCCTTAGAGATCATCGTACAGATCCCTTCAGGATTCACGAACGCTTCACCTCAGTCACCAACAGCAGCCCGTGCCCTGGACGTCAGCCATCATCCCCAAACTACTCGGCACAAGCCCTGCTGTGACCCAATTTTCCTTCCTCTGCACCCTCCCAAACCTGCCAGTGCGTTCTGTGGGACTCACGGTGTATCATCAGAAACTCCCTTTCTCCTCTCACATTCTTCTCTGAGCCTTCTCTTTTTTTCTTTCATGTCCCATTCGAAACCTGGTTTTTCATAAAAACATCCCCTTCCTCTTTCCCCACCTCCCTCTGGAGAAAGCTGGGGCTCTCTTTCCTCACACACCCATGTAACTTGGAGTCTGGAAATGGTATTCTTCTGTCTTCCCACGGCAAAGATAAAACTCTCCATTTTCCTCCCTATACCTGTTTGTCCCCCAGGTTTCCTCAGCCCAGGCAATAGCAGAACTACCCACCAGATTGTTCTCGTCAAAACTCTAGCAGTTATCCTTGATCTTGTATCATACCAGTCCCTCAGGAAACCTATCAGTTTTGTCTCAAAAATGTAACCCAACCCCATCCAATTCTTCTCCATGGTCACCATTGCCTCTATAACCCAAGCCATGTCAACTATCTCCTAATTCCTTTCTCTGCATTCATATCCTTTTCTGGCCTGTCTCCCCACAACGGCAATCTTCCTTCAAAATGGCTGGGATATCACAACTCTCTGCTCCTTAAAACTCAGAGTTTTATTTCTTCCCTTACAAATTCTTGCATGATCTGGGCCCTGCCTACCTCTGGGTTCTCTTCTTGCATCACCTCCAGCCTTGTCCACTGTAGTGGCTTGACCTGTGTCCTCCAAAAACATATGTTAAATCCCTAATCCCCGCCCCCCTGCTTCCTGTAAATGTAAACTTATCTGGAAATGGGACCTTTGCAGATGTAATCAACATATGATGTCATTACAGAAGGCCCTAATCCAATGACTGATGTCCTTACAAGGAAACGGAAAGATCACCTGAAGACAGAGACACGGGGAGAGGACCACATGAAGACAGGCCAGAGATGGGAGTGCTATATCTACCGGCCAAGGATCACTGGTGATTTCTGGTGACCACCAGAAGCTAGAAAGAAAGGATCCTCCCCTAGAGCCCTCAGAGGGAGTATCGCCCTGCTGATAGCTTGACTTTAGACCTCTGGCCTCCAGAACCGACAGACAATAAACTCCTGTTGTTTTAAGCCACCCAGTTTCCGGCAATTTGTGACAAGAACCCTAGAAAATGAACACACCCACTAAATTCAAGTCACATTGACATCTTTGGGTTCCCTAAATACACCAAGCTTATCTCTGACCTACGGGTTCTGTTCTAACATTTTTCTTTGCCCAGAATGTTCTTCTTCCTGTCTTTATATGACCCGTTCCTGTGTGTCATTCAGCTCTTAAACGTCACCTCCGCTGTAACCGAGCACTCAACCTAAGAGAGCCACCCCGTCACTCTTACACCAACCTATTTTAGTAATTTGCGTAACTGACAGCCAGCTAGCTTTTACGTGATTACATATCGTCCGCGTCCCTCCAAGTAACATGCACCCCATGAAAACAGTGACCTTGCCTATCTTACTGCTATCTCCCAAGTGCCCAGACAGCGCTTTGTACTTAGTAGTAGGTAGAGCACAGACTATGCCGGTTTACCCAGGACTGTCCTGGTTTTAAACCTTAGAGTCTTGTGTCCTGGAAGGCCTGCGAGTCCCAGGAAAGCTGGGATGTCTCATCACCCTACTAGCAGATATTGTCAATCCAATAACCGACACACTGGAAACTGAGGGGATGAACGGACCTTTTAAAGAAATGAAGTCCTTCCTCTCTAAAATCGTACATGATGGGTGTAGTTGAGCAGATCAGTCGCAAGGTGGCACTAGACTACTAGATTTATTAACATGCCAACTTTCATTGAGGTCTACTCGTGGTGAGGTAGCATTACATTCCAAAATGTGAGGACAGCCAGCTGTTTTTCATAGAACTGTTAGAGTCTTCTCTAGGACTGAAGTATAGAAGCATACACCTCTGAAGTATTTTTCATTCCTGTGTATGTTCCTGACAACCATTGAATTTTTCCACGTAGAAAAAAGAGAAATTTATAAATACTAGGACCGATTTGCATTTCAAATGTTATTTCTGAAACTTATGTCACACTAACATGAAAAATATACATTTGGATGGATAAAATTGTGACTACCGTCCCATCTTTTATCCAGGGATTTAAAATATAGCAAGTATAGGGGGTAGAGATCAGTGGTAGAGCATTTGACTGCAAATATAGCAAGTATTTATGTGACAACCTAAAGATTTTGATAGCTGCAGAAAAAAAATCAGTTTTCCAGAAAATTCTAATGTCAGAAATGTACCAAGAGAAAGCTTTCCTCAAGTTTATAGATTTTAGGTAAGAGATAATACCAACTGAGTTTCATTTTCTACCAGTGGCTCATAGTCACCAAGTCCAAAGAGTTTTCACCTCAAGAATTCTTGCTTGTAGTCAAGATTTATTGCTCGGATTACTCCAGAAGTTAACATTTGCTCCAGGGAATAGTTTCTAGAATAGAGGGCACAATTTAGAGAAATTTCATCCTGTCTTATCCTGAGAGATCAAGGTCGCTCATTTTGAACTCAGCAAGATTGTAACACAGTGTTTGTAAATTTATAAATCTATATAAGCGATATCTACATCCTATTTATAAAGAATACACGTTTGTAGATGAAATAAAAGCACGGGCTGATGTGATACCATGCCCAAATCATCATGGTGGTGCCCTCTGGGGAGAAATCAAGGGAAAGAGGACCCAGGAGTTCAACGGAACTTCAACTTTATCACTAACGTGTGTGTATTTTTGACAAATTGTGCTACTTTCTTGTGTATGGTAATGTTTGTTATGCTACATTCTGTTGTTTTCTTTCTTTTTAACTTTTCCAATTACAAAAAGAAGAAGAAAGGAGGAAAGTGGTGTTGTCCCTAGGGATCAGTCGACTTTCCTGCAACAGGTCTGTCAAGTCAAGGAATGAAACAGAATGTGTCCAAGATGAAGCATCCTACTTCACCCACTTGGCCTACTTCTCTGACTCCTTCATGAAGCCCTATGAACCCAGGATGGATTGTTTGGATTGGAGATTTTAGTGGGTCTGCGGATAAGTGGCTTTACTTCTTTTTAAAGTTGTTATCGGAGGGGCGCCTGGGTGGCGCAGTCGGTTAAGCGTCCGACTTCAGCCAGGTCACGATCTTGCAGTCCGTGAGTTCGAGCCCCGCGTCAGGCTCTGGGCTGATGGCTCAGAGCCTGGAGCCTGTTTCCGATTCTGTGTCTCCCTCTCTCTCTGCCCCTCCCCCGTTCATGCTCTGTCTCTCTCTGTCCCAAAAATAAATAAAAAAAATAATAATAATAAATAAATAAATAAATAAATAAAGTTGTTATTGGAAAAGAATGTTCTGCAAAATGCAGTTCTGATGAGAACATTATATAGACAATGGCCCCGCACACTAGAGAGACAGAGGAGGGCGAGCAGAGAAGGGAAAAGAGATGGGCGGGTTGGAAAACGGGTCGATGTAACTAGAAATCATTTACCATAAACCAGTGTAAGATGACAGACTAACGGAATCTCTGGCACGTTTAAAATGTTCTCGGGGTGCCGGGTGGCTCAGTCAGTTAAGCATCCGACTTCAGTTCAGGTCATGAATTCATGGTTTGTGAGTTCAAGGTCCTGTGTCAGGCTCTATGCTGACAGCTCAGAGCCTGGAGCCTGCTTCAAATATTGTGTCTCCCTCTCTCTCTCTGCCTCTCCCCTGCTCACTCTCTGTCTCTCTCTGTCTCTCTCTCAAAAGTAAATAAACATTTAAAAAAATTAATAAAATGAAATAAAATAAAATAAAATGTTCTCCTTGTGGTAAGGGTTTTGTCTTTCACAAATGCAACATAATGCAGGAGACAAACCCAAGGTTGCCTGAGGAACAATGCACGAGGAACTCCAGGGGGTTCTTCCCTGGTTTCAGTATCCTTCAGGAGACTTTTGACAGCTTTGGAGTAGCTACTTTTTAGGGAAATCATTTTTTAAGTAAACTCTACACCCAACATGGGGCTCAAACTCACGACCCCAAGATCAAGAGTCTCATGCTGTAGGGACTGAGCCAACCAGGAGCCCCAGGAAAACATATTTTAAATGTATCTTTATACAGTGAGATTATTTTCTTCAATATTCTTCAACATTTTTATATAATTTAGTTTAGATCAATTCAAACTCAGTGAAAAAATCCTGTCTTAGGGCCCCTGACTGGCTCAATCAGTGAAGATTCTTGACCTCAGGGTTGTGAGTTCAAGCCCCACGATGGGTGTAAAGATTACTTGAAAATAAAATCTTAAGAAAGAGAGAAAGAAAGAGAGAAAGAAAGAAGAAAGAAAGAAACAAAGAAACAAAGAAAGAAAGAAAGAAAGAAGAAAAAAGAAAGAAAGGAAGGAAGGAAGGAAGAAAGAAGAAAGAAGAAAAAAGAAAGAAGGAAGGAAGGAAGAAAGATTGCTGTCTTATTGTCAGGGAGGCTCAAATCTACAATCCTAATTCCCAATCAGGAAGATAAAGCACACACAGAGGTAAATAAAATACAGAAACAATAGAGGTATCCAACATCTCACAGAAGGTTAACGGGGCTGAATCTATGAAGCTTCCAGATCATGAAAGTTTATTACACGTATCCCATCACTTTGTATTTACTTTGAACGCTTTGAACGAAATGCTTTGTAAATTTTAGTTTATACCTGACTCTTTCTTATAGCACAAAATCCAACTTAATCTTTTTTTCACGTTCAAAATGCTTGTTGTTTTCCCTGGCAATGAGTAGAGAGGCATTCCTGGGAGCTACAGTAAGTAAATGCTCTTTGTTTGTTTGTTTAGGAACTTATCTGCTTTTCTTGAAAGCTATCTTGTTATTGGAACAGAGGCAGGAGAGTTAATTCTTGATTTGTCGTTCATTTAGGGCTGCTACTTTGTATATTAGTCTGTTTCTCAGATGTGTAGAACATTCAGGAAAGGAATATCCGTGGGCAGGCTGGATTGTGACAATGGGAAGGATCCGTGCAGTTCTGTACAAAGTCCCGCAATGAATTTAGTTTTCTCTCTTTTAAGATGAAACACATAAGATACCCTTCAAAACTGACATTTTCTGAGACATGTTGGTGCAGAGTCGTGTAGTGAAGAGAACAAGTCTTGTTTTTATTTACGAGGCCACAACTACAGTGGTCAGAAGCACAGACTCGGGCTGGCTGAGTTCTGTAGAATATGGGGCAATTTACATGAATCCTCCCCATGTGTCCATTTCCTCATCTATGAAGTGGCTATTATAAAAATAGTACCTACCACGTAGAGTTTTCAAGAAGAAAAATATGAGTCAGTATTTGCAAAGCTCTTGGAACCATGTCTGGCACCTAGAAAGTACAAGTTTTATGATATAAGCTACTTTATAGTAAAGAAATTTTAAGGTAACATATTTGGGGTCCGTATTCCTTCGAGGTGTGTATGCCCTTGTTGCTTTCTCTGTGATTGTGAGAACAAATGTGTATCTGGATATGCAAGTCTGCCCAGGGCCAGTTTCAAGGGACTGTGACCTGTTCAGGTCCCCCCATGCCTTTGATCTGCTTAATGGTCTTGCTGCCACTGTCTTGACATTCTTTTGTGTTTTATTTTTTTAATGTTCATTGTTTATTTTTGAGAGAGACAGAGAGACAGAGTGAAAGCAGGAGAGGGGCAGAGAGAGAGAGGGAGACACAGCATCTGAAGCAGGCTCCAGGCTCTGAGCTGTCAGCACAGAGCCCAGTGCGGGGCTCGAACCCACGAAACGTGAGATCATGACCTGAGCCGAGGTCGGACGCTTAACCCACCGAGCCACCCAGGCGCCCCTGTCTTGAAATACTTAATGATGGTCCTGATTCTATCTAAACACCGTCTTCTGTTCTCGGTTGTTTTAAGCCTGGACGTCATGGCCTCTCTGTCACGGGTTTGGGGCCAATTGTCCTGGAAGAAATTGAAGGCTCTGGCAGGCACGTTGCTCTGCCTTCCTCCACAGCACCCTCAGCCTGATGCTGGGACGCAAAAGACTCGCTTTGCTCTCTTTTCCCTGCGTCAGACATGCAAAGGGAACTCATCTATAAATACACAAGCTTTTGCAAACACGACTCATACAAAACTATGCTTCATTCAGGACCATTCCCCCCAGTTGTGAAATTATCAAGTCCGGCATTTCTGTTCTTCCTTGAGGATCTCTTTCTTCCTTAGGAAGTGTCTTAGAAGTTTACAGGATAAGGCAGGAGCAGGGTCCTTAATTCTAGATATGTGATCTCTGACAGGCGAGTCATTCAAGCTTCCCTGGTCTCGATTCCAAATTGTTTTCAAATGAGAAGAACAATAGTTGCCAGATACAGGAACGATGTGAGATCAGAAGAAGATAATTCATGTAAAAGCATGTCATCTTCTGGAAGGGGGAGGAGGGGTAGGAGCCACAGCATGAAATCATTCCCTTCTGCTTTCGTTCCTAGGGTGATAGTCA
Organism: Panthera leo; assembly: GCF_018350215.1. NCBI lineage: Eukaryota > Metazoa > Chordata > Mammalia > Carnivora > Felidae > Panthera > Panthera leo. The sequence continues at coordinate 78,202,752 of NC_056690.1, read as the reverse complement.
CAAAGTGGCTGACTTCATTTTCCCAACGGAAACATCGCGTGCCCGGCACATTAAGCTACTCCATAAAAGTTTTAAAGTAAAGGTTAAACAAGGTACACACGTATGAAATAATCACTGACGAGGCATCCTCTCTGAGTTAGTCACAAAGAAGGCACCAACGAGTGGAATGAGAAACACGCATTCTCCTCCGAGGGCTGCCACGATAGGTAGGAGTGACAATTCAGGGAGAAATAGTTACCATACAGAATCATAAGTATTTTAATGAAGGAAAATATAGAGAACGCCCACACTAGGCATATCTCTAGAGACAGAAAGTAGATCACTGATGGCCAGGGGCTGAGGGGAGGAAGGGTTGGGGCGTGACTGCTAATGGGTATAGGGGGTTTTGGGGGGGGCATGATGAAAATGTTCTGGAATTCGATAAGATAGTGGTGATGGTCTACAACTCTGAATATACTAAAAACCACTGGATTGGAAAACTTAAAATAATACAACTTAAATTTCAAAAAGAATCTATTGCCTTTGTCTGATAGAGAAATAAAAAAGAACTGACCAGAATTAGCACCAGAGAAAAGAGAGAAACAGGATGAGTTTCAAAATACTTAGGGGACACCTGCATAATTTAGTCGGTTGAGCGTCCAACTTCAGCTCAGGTCATGATCTCACGCCTCCCGAGTTTGAGCCCCGCGTCAGGCTCTGTGCTAACAGCTGGGAGCCTGGAGTCTGCTTGGGATTCTGTGTCTCCCTCTTTCTCTCTGCCCTTCTCCCGCTCACGCTCTGTCTCTCTCCTTCTCAAAAATAAAATAGAATAAAATAAAATAAAATAAAATAAAATAAAATAAAATAAAATAAATAAAACAAAACAGAAGATACGGCAGTAAAAGAAAAATAGAGCTTTTCTCAAGCCTTCCAACCAGAGGCAATAGCTGAGTGAGCCTGAGCCTGAGGTAAAGAGGAAACATTCTTGCAAATAAAGAGCTGGGTTTCAGGTGCAGTGGGAGGGCAGTAGAAGTGACCTCTATAAGGTCGTGTGGAGATGGGGTTCATTAGCAGTCAGGAAGCAACGAACAATGTTTTGTGGACCTTTTGAGAAGGCTGTATTTAGCAGAAATATATTTTCAATAATCACCTTCTTTGTAGTTTTGTTTCAAAGGGACTTTGAAGCCATTTATAAAAATACATCATATACAAACGTAGGATAAAAGTCGAGAATGTGATTAAGGCATAGGCATATTAATAACAAAAATGGTCAAGGGGCGCCTGGGTGGCTCAGTCGGTTGGGCGGCTGACTTTGGCTCAGGTCATGATCTCGCAGCTCACGAGTTCGAGCCCCGCGTCGGACTCTGTGCTGACAGCTCAGAGTCTGGAGCCTGCTACAGATTCTGTGGCTCCTCCCTCTGCCCCTCCCCTGCTCTCGCTCTCTCAAAAATAAATAAACATTAAAAAAAATTTTTTTAAATAAATAATAAAAATGGCCAAGTGAAGCTGGTTGGGTAAGTACTATACAGATTATGTATCAGAAAATCTCTTGTTCGTTGTGAAAGTGCGTGCAAAGTGAGCTCTGGATTTTTGGGTGGTTTTTTTTTTTTTTGGTTTTTTTTTTCTGTTTTTTTTTTTTTTTTTTTAGCAGCAGGAACACAAAGTACAATTATTTGAGAAGCCTAATGAGCTGGTTACAAGAGTCACTGGTGAATGAGAAGTCTGGATTCATTGGCTTCCTGTTAGCTGAGGTTTTGCTATATAAGGCTTTCCTGTTTTGCAGACGAAACCGCCACTGCTGTTCGTGTCCAGGTGCGTGGGCTCTGCACAGAGCCCCTGCTCCACCGGGTCTGGGGGAGCCCAGCTGTGCTGAGGGGACTGTGCATTGATGCTCTCAGCTTGTTCCGGCCACCCTGTCCTGAGAAGGAAGGGACGAGGCTGGGGACACCGGACGTTCGTCTCGAGCAGCAGCGTGTAGCCACCCCAGCCCTTGACCTGGGGCTTTGTTGTGTCTTCTCAGCAGAACAGGGAATATGCCAGTGAATTAGGTGCCTTGACGACCAGACCCTGAGCACAAACTGCGATCAGACCTAAGGATGCGCCCGGTGTCTGGTCCTCTCCCATCCCACCCGTCCTCAGTGCCCTAAAAGACAGCAGCAGCTAAACTGATGGCTGTAAGGAGAAGACAAGGAAGCCAGTTGGCACCTAAAAATAAATTTAAAATCCATTGAATGGGGCTCCAACCATAGAGCATGCGATGCATGTGACTCGATCTTGGGGTCATGAGTTCGAGCCCCACATTGGGTGTAGAGGTTACTAAAAATAAATAAATACATACATACATACATACATACATACATACATAAGCTCTAAAAACCAATAATAAAATAAGATACATTGGACAGCAATACTAAACGTGGAAAAAAATAACAGAGGGCAACTGGGCACTCCTTTTCACGTTCAAACACAAATAACTGCTTTGATTTCGCACACTTCACCACATACCTAAGGATTATTATTACTAGTGTGGATTTTTCTTGTTTGCTTTGAGATGCTAGCTCCAGCAGGTCCAAGAAACATTTTTTTTTTTTAATCAAGTGACACCATTATCCAAACACAGGCATCACCTTTGGGATGGGATGTCTTGCTGTTAAAGGGCAGCTCAAGGAACAAGATGAGAGGTGGGAGGAAGAGAGGAGAGAGAAGGCAAACAGGATGAGAGCAAAGGGGTCTGTCTAACTGAATGCAGCTGCAATACCTTGACATAACCCATTTTATCACTTTCTAGAAAAACCATGATACCTCACCTCCCAGCTCTCCTTTCTCCAACTTACTGTTTTATGTTTCAGTATTTACCAGAGTTTTGGTTCGTTTTTGTTTTTTTAATGATTTTCTTTTTAAGTAATCTCTACACCCAGAATGGGACTGGAACCCAAAACCCCGAGCTCCATTGACCAAGCAAGCCAGCCAGGCGCCCCCAGAGTTTTGATTTTTAAGCCACTGGATATAAAGCATTTTACAAGAAAACCTTATACGCAAGCACGTGAGTTATCTGGGCTTGGGTGACCCCAGTTCTGGCCCTGCAATTAACCAGCTCACCCAGCAAGCAGAGCTGAGACTACTCCTAGCCTTAGTCTCCTGATTCATAAAGCAAGGCGTTTGGCCAGGGGTTTCTAGTCACCCTTCCATCTTTTTTTTTTTCCAAGGAGACTCCACACTCAGCGTGGAGCTCAAACTCACAACCCTCAGATCAAGAGTCACATGCTCTAGGCCACCCAGGCGCCCCAAGTAAGGGTGTATATCAAATGCCTACCCAAGCATGGCATACACTAAGCCTTTAAAAAAAGTCTTTATTGCTACCGGTGTTAATAACAGCCTACGGAAGAGATAGACAGCTCTCATACTGAAAGCACAAGCCACTTGATATTCAACAGCAAGAACAAACGTGAGTCTTTTCATTAAAATGTGTTTTCATTTCAAAAATAATACCACCGACGGTAGGAATTTTAGAAAACACTTTTTCAGTGTTAGTTCTTCTGAGAAAAGAGATCTGGAAAGCGGGCCAGAATTTCTTCAAATGCAACAACTCTTGAGCTAAAAGGCCCAAGGGATTTAAAACCGGAGGACTACCAAATCCAAGTCATCCGTTAAGCAGCAGAATGCACGGTTAGAAAAGGCCACGTACAAATGCCTGTGATTCGCGTCCGTTCCTTGCGGGGGCTCTGCCGTTTGAAAGAGGATTTCCTTCCAAGGAGGAAAATTATGGAAACAATGACCAAAATGTTTCTTCTCCACCCCCTGCCTGTGCTGGCCCTATTTTGGTCAGGGGGCTGCATCTGCTTTTGATAGGCAGTGGCCATTTTCCCTCTGCACCTGCCCGGCCCCGCCCAGCACAGATAATTTGCAGCGAGCAAGGCCTCAAGGGCTAGCTTGCAGCAGCCTGGCAGCCTTCCAGGGTCTCGATGCATTGCTAGGAACAAGATTCTGCCTTCCCGTGTAAATCCGGTATGGTTTGTAGGCCATGGGAATGAGAAAGCTCAAGTGGTGTTCACGGAGAACAATTTCGTGCTGGGGTCTGCGGGAGACCCCAAGAGAAGAGAAAGGCAGAGGGCATCGCCAGGGTTTTTAGCCCGTGTGCCCCTGCACCCATGTGATGGCTGTGGCAGTAAGCTTTTACGATATTAAAAGCCCAAAGGAATGAAATTCTGACATATGCTACGACATGGATGGACCTTAAAAACATTATGCTAATTGCCACAGGCCAGGCACAGAAGGACAAATACCGTACGATTCCATTTATGTGACGTGCCCAGAACAGGCAAATTCATGAAGACAGAAAGTAGAATATGGGTTACCACAGGGTGAAGGGAGGGCCCACGGGGGAGTAATTGTCTCGAAAGTACAGAGTTCATGTTGGGAATGATGAAAAAGTTCTAGAGATAGATATTGGCGACAGTTACACAACCCTGTGCATGGAGATAATGTCACAAATGCATACTTACCAATGGCTAAGATGATAAATGTGATGTTAGGTCTATTTTACCACAATCGGAAAAAAAACGAAGCAACAAAAGCAGCAGGGGAAGGGAAAACTTGTCAAATTCAGTGTCTCAGAGAAGCAAGCAGCTTCGAGCCCAACTTAAACACCAAAAATTGGAACAACCTGTACCACGTACATCAGCTTTAAGGGAGTGGTGATCTTTAGGAGGACGGAAAGGGCATACTTGTTGGCGGAGAGTTATTTTGACCATCCCCGCCTGCAACTCTTTCTCCCAAATTCTGAACGGGGCATGGGAAACTGTCATCTGTTCGATCCCAGCGGTCATCTACAAGTGTCCGTGACATCATTTTCGGTACGAAATGTGTCAGTGTCATACCCTTCAGCGTCTATCTTCAAACCCCCCAACGCCTCTTCCCCATCCTCAATTTCTGCTGATGTTCCTCCCTCCCACTTTCCAGAAAGCACTGACACAATCACAACTGCCCAGGCCTCCCCAACCACATCCTCCCACCCACCAGCATCTAGACCCACGTATTCTGATTTTTTGCCGATTGACATTAGAGGGACTATCTAAACCTATGTCTCTGTTTGTCACTAGGTTCCACTGTGTTGTTTATTCAAGGTGATCTCTGCAGTATTTCTTTATTGCCTGTCTCCTCGGCTAGAACCTATTCTTCGTGAAAGCAGGGATTTTGCCCACGTAATTCTCGGACGCAGCCCAAGCATGGAGGTCAGGTGCTGGCAAATAGTAAACTCTCAATACACAGATGAATACCTTCCTTTTCTATCTGTTTGAAAAATGCCAGTATCTTAAAAAATGAAGTATTGGAATAGAAAAACATAACTTGATCGCATGAAATATTTGGAATAAACGCGTCTTCCCTGCTATTCCCATAAACCAGTGAAATGTTTCCAAAGTGATAAGATTTCAACACCCAAGCCACCTCCCCCGGAAGTCACACACAAAATATTTTGTCACCCATATCTTCCCAATATTATTTTGGAAATAAGTCTGTCTCTCTTTCTGCGGCACGGTGTCTCTGGACCTCCGGACACCAAGGAATCAGGAGATCACTCACGAAACCTCAAAAGATGGGAAAGTCATTAAAGTACAGACAGAATCGGAGCTCTCAGAGTACAGTGGGTTGAGAGCTGCACGCACTTTTCTAGACAGCAAAAATTGCCAAGGTAAATTCCCTACGACTAATTACAAAACTAACCACCTGTAGTCGGAATTATGGACGCTGTGTTTCTCAAAACACTACACAAAATGTAGGCTTGTAGCGCAGAAGCCGGTGATCTGTGCAGGGCCTCTATACTTCCTGTCATCAAAGGAGAGCATGAAGGTCATCATTAAAGAATTGTTTTCTTCTGACCTACTTGAGAACACTCTGAAATGATGAGCTGCAAAACACTTTGAAAACTTGGCCATGTTGGCCCCAACAGGGACAGAAAAAAAAAAATGCGTAAGTGTGTCTCCTGACGGAGGGGTCTCATTCAGCAGAAATACATAGACGCATTTTTATTTTAAAATTTTCCACCCTGATAAGCGACTGGATTCACATTCGAGGCTTGGGAGAGCCTTTTAGGATAATATTCTAAATTACTGCGAAGAGCTTTTTTAGCTTGAATGTGAGCTAAGAAAAGTGAGATTTTACTTGGAAATACTCTATGTTTTAGCTCAACAGCTCCTTTGCTCTTTGCATCTTACCTGTAATCAACACTATTGGGGCGAGGATTTTAAAGATGCTTTCCCTCTGGCCCACGGTACTTTGATATACGAGCAGCATGTGCATTTTGGGAGCGGGGTTAAGCTTTAAAGTTAAAGAACAGGATTTCTCTTCTGGGCAAAATTACGTTCCATGACCTAATTGAGGGGGAAAACCAGACCCAGGGATCAGAATGGCTCGTTAAGGCTCAAGAATTCTAATCGTTTCTCTGGGCTTGTCCTCAACCTAAAGCATCGAGGATTGCTTTCACTTCTCTTTGGCTCCATTTCTCCATTTCCATCTTCTAGGTGGTGGATTTGGGACCCCTCTACAGTTTCTGCGACAGCTCAGCCCAACATGGACATTGAGGGTTGATGTGGTCACAGATTTCAGTCTGCCACTGTTGTCAGTGCCACCAAATGATTTGGGTTCGTAAACTTCCTTGTTCTGAGCACAAGAATGAGTAACTTTTTTCTATTTCTCTTTTATTGGAGCAAGTAAATATTTACAAAGGAGAGCCAAGTATGGTATTCATTACAGCATAAAGTAGACGTACAGGGTGAAAACCAATTACCGTAGAGGATGTTAAAAGTCAGCAAATTTCTTTTCCTGCCTTAATATTTCATCAAGTGCTCATTTATACGAACCCAATTTGATCCAATGATTCAAAATAAGCCTGATTATGATTCAAAATGAGTGCTCATTTATACAAACCCAATTTGATCCAATGATTCAAAAAGGTTAGTTGCGTTTTTTTAAAAACGTTGTTTTTGTCAAGTACTATTCAAGTGGAAAAATATACCATGTTTTCATTGATACAGATGAGCTCATTTTTCTATGCAGCTGATATCAGAGTATTATAGATTATCAAATGAATATTAACTGCTATCAGATATATGTGTGTGTATATATATATATATATACATATATATCTCTATGATTTGTCAGTGTTTCATTATGAGGGCACTAACGGTCTTAGAACTGTTTCATATATATACTTTGTGTTTGCTGTACAATGACATTTCCCTCAAAATGGGATTTTTTAATCACTCGAATGTCCTTTTGAAATTGTTAAGACCTTTATTCATTTGTGTTCCAACTTGGCAGAAATCATGTTATATTCATTTTTATATTTCTAAAAGTGAACAGAATCTCAGGGATACATTTGACAATGAAAATACTTGCTGAGTGAAAATGTAGGCCCACACTGACACGGGTATATCACTTTTAGACATCTGCTCCCTCTTTAGTACACAAGTTTTCGATGTGCACAACTGAGCAATTTGATTTGGGAAACTTGGCCTTTAATGTGTTTCCTTTAAGACGGATTTATAGCTGGGCCACCTGGGTGGCTCAATCGGTTAAGCGGTTAAGCGTCTGACTTCGGCTCAGGTCATGATCTCACATTTCATCAGTTCAAGCCCCGCCTCAGGCTCTATGCTGATCACTCAGAGCCTGGAGCCTGCTTGGGACTCTGTGTCTCCCTCTCTCTCTGCCCCTGACCCACTTGTACTCTGTCTCTTTCTCTCTCTCTCAAAAATAAACAATTTAAAAAATTGATTTATAACTTATTTCATTGCTTCTACTGAAGGTCATCAGTGGATTTGGGTTTTCTTAGCTCCCCACTCGTTCTCCACAGGTCTTCTCAGGGACGACCTCCGAGGAGATGTCCTTCTGTCTATATTGGCTCATTCCACCGATAGAGACGTCCTGAAAGTCTTCTGCAAGCAGCAACTGCACAAAACCTGTTACTGAGTAAGGGAAAGATGGCCCAGTCTTCTGCTAAACAAGAGCTATCTTCCACCTGCCACGAGAAGGACTGATGCCCCAAGAAGGAAACTGGACTCATGGAAAAGCATCTGGAAACTGGAGAAATGCACCAACTCCCTGTAGTGCGAGGACATGCGATCCCTGCAGTCAGAGAAGATGAATGTAAGTTCTAAAGTTCGCTGTCATGACACAGAGACGCTGCTCAGAATAATAAGTAACAAACCCAGCAATTCATAGCATAAGATTTGGGATGAAAACTGACTGCTCAACACTTCTCCAAATCTCTTTAGAAGTAGGTGCCTTTACGATTTACCACATCCCGCTAATCAGGGAATAATCCAGAGATGACTCTTCTAGAAGCATTTTGATGAAAAGAAGCAGTAATGTGAAAAACGTAGGCTTGGGAAAATGTCAGGATTTTGTCCACTCCTGTTTAAAAAAAAAAAAAAACAGGAATAAAGGGAAGAGAGTTTATGATTAAAAGCGTAAGTCTGGGGCGCCTGGGTTAAACTCAGTCGGTTAAGCATCTGACTTCGGATCAGGTCATGATCTCACAGTTTGTGGATTCGAGCCCTGCGTCGGGCTCTGTGCTGACAGCTCAGAGCCTGGAGCCTGCTTCGGATTCTGTGTCTGCCCCTCTCTCTGTGCCTCCCTGCCGCCCAAACACACACACACTCACACTCTGTGTGTGTCTCTCTCTCAAAACTAAATAAACATTGAAAAAATTTTTAATAAAAAAGAAATAAAAATTTAAAAAATTAAAAATAAAACATAAGTCTGTGCCTGTGTCCATGTCGACAACCTCGTGGCTTGCTAGGAGTTCCGGAGGCAGATGTGGTAGTTACCTGAGATGCTGAAAAGGCCATATGCTACCTTGGTACCTTCTCCGTTTCTGAGGTTCCAGCTAAGTTTGTGTTGAATGAGTACAGACTACACCTCAGACAATTCTAGAGTCTCCTCTCTCCCACTTTTGTCTAAAGAGCGAAATATTCTCGGCGGGGGCGGTGGGGGGGTTGAGGTCAGTAGGAAAGACATTTTGCTCTTCCCTTGAAATATCTACCGAATGCAGAAGCTACAGCTGGATATCCACCACGTGGCTTTTATAACTTACCCATGGCCTTGAGATCTGGAGACTCTTAGCCCCAGCTGCTTTCAATGGCTTCCCTAAAAAACATTATGTGTGTTGAGACGCTGAAGTCTACTGCCGGCTTAGACTTCAGTTCCAATGAAGAAAAAGCAAGTACGCTAAGACAGATCTGTTTGTAAAAGCGTGTTTAAAATTAACATCCTGAGGAAACCAACAGAACTTTCTGTTATCTGATTTCTTTCCACGTATGGTTCAATGCACCACTAATGGTTTCCATTTGAAAAAGCAACTTCATTTAGAAAGAAAGATGTTTTGTAATATATATATAAGAAGACTTAATGTTCTTAAGAATGCACCAGTTCTTTGGAAGTTGGGTGATTCAATCTAAGAATTGCCAGTCATAAGATCTAAATACAATTAACTATATTTTACTTGAAGTTACAAGCTTCATCGTTCATTGGTCCACAAATGGGGGTTCCCGCACGTACTGCTCAGTGAACTCTTACAACAGTTAAAAGGATAAGTAAACACCGATAATTTTGTGGGAATAACATCCTGTCCTAAAATACCTGCATAAGAACCATCCTGCATATTCACGTGGGTTCCCCCATGTCTACCTTCCCTGCCGCAGTAAACCTCCTACGTTACAAAGAAGGAGCCTGTCTTCCATTCAGGTGCGTTGCTTCAAGGACTAAAGATCTCTTTAAAAAATATGGGTTCTGTGAGGCACTTAAACGTCCAACTTTGGATCAGGTCATGATCACACAGTTCGTGGGTTCGAGCCCTGCCATCAGGCTCTGTGTTGACAGCTCGGAGCCTGGAGCCTGCTTCGGATTCTGTGTCTCCCTCTCGCTCTCTGCCCCTCCCCTGCTCACACTCTGTCTTTCTCTCCCTCAAAAATAAATAAACTTTAAAAATATGGGTTTTGTGGGGCACCTGGGTGCCTTAGTCGGTTGAGCATCTGATTCCTGACTTTGGCTCAGGTCATGATCTCACAGTTCATGGGATCGAGCCCTGCATCGGGTTCTACACTGACTGTGCAGAGCCTGCTTGGGATTCTCTCTCTCCCTCTCTCCCTGCCCCTCACTACACTCACTAGCATGCACACACTCTCTCTCTCTCTCTCTCTCTCAAAATAAATAAATAAACACTTTTAAAAAACTACTTCTTAAAAAAAAAGTATGGGTTCTGAGGCAGCCTTATTTAATGATAAATCAATTTGCTATAAAGCTGCCTCACTATGTATATTTCACCTGAGACCCAAGTTTGACTTTAGCATCAGACCATTTTGGCTGCGGTGGGGGTGATCTGAACTCAGGTATATGGCAGAGTGGAATGTTGGGAATGACTTTTCCTTTTCCAAACCCTATGATCATGTAATACATAACTTTTTGGGAAGAGACCTTTGTGAGCAAAAGCAAAGGAAGCCTCAAGCTGAAAACAGCTTTCCCAGTGTATTAAATGCAATCTAATAAGAGGTGTACAGAAAGGTGTTATCAATATGACTTCCGTTTGTGAACTTGAAAACCTGATTTTGCAATAGTTAACGTACGCCCTAATCTCTCTTTGTAATTTTGAGCCAATTTTTTTAGGCAGTTTGGGGCCTTCAAAATTAGATCATAAACCAATTTAAAATTTGAGGTTCTGGCAAGATAATTATGCTTCAGAGTAACTGAATAAAGTGTTAACAATTCACAAGAGTTTATTTTAATTCTTTCTAATTAGGGGCCCCATTTTATTTCTCTTCAAAAAGTAATACCACCTGGGGCGCCTGGGTGGCTCAGTCGGTAAAGTGTCTGACTCAGGTCATGATCTCACAGTTTGTGGGTTTGAGCCCGGTGTCAGGCTCTGTGCTGACAGCTCAGAGCCTGGAGCCTGCTTGGGACTCTGTGTCTCTGTGTCCCTCTGTGTCCCTCTCTCTGCCCCTCCCCCACTTGTGCTGTGTCTCTATCAAAAATAAATAAAATGTAAAAAAAAAAAAGTAACACCACCTCACATTTACATTGCAATTTATAATTTTTAAGGATTTTTGACCTATGTAATCTCATTTGATGCTTATAAGCATCCCACACAGTGAGGAGGGTTTTATTTTGGTGAGGGGACCAGGGCTCAGAGAGGAAAGCATGGAGATCAGACCAAACTGAGAGCTCGCCGTTAGGCCCAGTGCTCTTTCCATTCTATCAAACTGTAGTTAACAAGTTAAATGAAACCCTCCATTGTCTGGGGCCTGTGTTTTCATCCTTCTCTGAAAACCCATGGCAAAACAGAAACAAAAACAGGTAGAACGCCAAGTGCAAAATGTATTAATACCAATATAATTGATTAGGGAAAATTTTAGGCCAATAAGCAACTGTTTTGTTTTTATTAAGTCTTAATTTTTTGGAGTGTCTGGGTGGCTCAGTAGGTTGAGTGTCTGACTCCAGCTCTGGTCATGACCTCATGGTTGGTGAGTTCGAGCCCCGCATCGGGCTCTGTGCTGACAGCTCGGAGCCTGGAGCCTGCTTCGGATTCCGTGTCTCCCTCTCTCCCTGCCCCTCCCCTACTCACACACACTCAGTCTCTCTCTGTCTCAAAAATAAATAAACATTAAAAAAAATTTTTTAAAGACACCTTTTTTAGAGAAGTTTGAGGTTCATGGCAAAATTGGGGGGCAAGTACGAAGATTTCCCGCATACTTCCTGACTCCACACATGCATAAAAAAACAGTAGTTTTAACCCTTTATGAAAATACAAAATTTAGTAAGTAATTTGAGAATGCAACAGTTAGGTTGTCATCCAGTACTCCCACTAAATCATCGTACTCTTTGAGACTTAGAACAATACCAAGCAGTTCTGAGGTGGGTACAATTTGTGGTGCATAAATTATACCTCAGTAAAGCTGTTAAGGCCACATACCCATTGTTGGGGACCTAACTGTGTCCCCCGAAATTCATATGTTGAAACACTAACTCAGCAGTTCAGAGTATGATGGGGACCTACCGGGATAGGGTCTTTCGGGGGTAATTAAGTTACAGTGAGGTCATTAAAGCAGACCCCAACCCAATATGACTGGTATCCTTGTTAGAAGAGAAGATTTGGACACAGACACACAGAGAAGGAGGACCACGTGAAGACGGAGAGAAGACAGCCGTCTACCAGCCAGGGAAACCGGCCTCAGAAGAAATCAATGCTGCCAACACCTCGATTTCAAACTTGTGCCTCCAGAACCGTGAGAAAATTAATTTCTGCTGTTGAAGACACCTCTTCTGTAGTGCTTTGTTATGGCATCCCTAAAGACACACACACACACACACACACACACACACACACACACATATAATACTATGCTACCTAACACAAGCTATATGCAAACCTACCTTTGTGGGCAGCCTTGGGTTTTTACATCTCCTCTGGGACACTATTTTACTCACCAAATTTTCTATGCTTAAATTTCAAGTATTTATATTTTGACGTTAATTGCTACAGACTTTAATAATAACCGAAATTCAACATACAACAGTAAGAAGCTCGAATCTATAAAAGAGAGAGAGGGAGTGAGAGAGAGAGAGAGACTAACCACGCTGCTCTGTGGTGAAAAATGACTTTCCCAAAGTGTCCACAGGCACCGGGGGACTCCTTCAGTTCTAGGAGCCAGTATCTGGGCATCTGTCTCCTTATTAAACACTTAATGTATACTCATGGTGGCAGTGGGGGGGCTGCCCAAAAAGCTGGGCCCAAGAAAGCAAGACAAAGTTCCTGCTATCTAGTTTGTTTGGAGTTCACGTAATTAGAAAGCATAGAAATCATACGATAAAGCAAGCACTATTTCTTATATTTCTTAACAGTAAAAATCTCCCTTGTTTCAATTCCCTTCCTAATTGTATACCACAGTGGCATGTTTCAGTACAGTGAGATCCTGAAATGACAGAAAAACACTGAGGTTAAGTATTGTTTTTAGTCAGATGAATTGTAAGCTGGGCAGCAAGGAAGTTCAACATCAGCTGCCAGGGGACATTTCGTTCGTGGGACCGTCCTCGTACTTTGCTGACAGGTTGGGAGGCAAAATGTGCATTTCTGGTTTCTACCTGTAACATTTTTCGGGGTCTTTTTTTTTTTTTTTTTAGATCTTTAGGTCTTTTGGTTTTTTGGTTTTTTGGTTTTTTCAGTTTGCAAATTAAAATCTAACCTGATATAAAGAGGGATAAAAACTCTAAAAATCAGGCGCTCCTGGCTGGCTCAGTCAGTGAAGCACGCAACTCTTTTAAAAAAAAAAAAATGTTTATGTACTTATTTTGAGAGTGGGGGGGATACCATGAGTGAGCAGGGGAGGGGCAGAGAGAGAGGGATATGGAGAGAGAATCCCAAGCAGACTCCACAGTGAGGGCAGAGCCCCACGCAGGGCTTGAACCCACAAACCGTGAGCTCATGACCTGAGCCAAAACCAAGAGGTGGCTCAGCCACCCAGGTGCCCCTGCAACTCTTGATCTAAGGTTGTGAATTCAAGCCCCGTGTTAGGTGTAGAGATTGCTTAAAAATAAAATCTTATGGTTCAAGCTAGAGCGTCCGGTGAAGGAGGGAGGGAGCTACGAGTCCTTTGCTAGGGGAAGACCAAAGACAGACTGTAGGAAAAGCAAACAGAAGCCATGTTTCAAAGACCCGTGTTAGGGGTATTTCATCAGTTTGTAAGAAGTGAGTCTGAAATTGCCAGCAGCTTTGATCCTGAAAGATCTCTGAACTGTGTACAGCTCCTTGGAACAGTGGGTCAGGACCCCGTCATGAGATAGGTGGAAGGGAAGAACCCGGTCACGATATTTCTCTAGCAACGAATGAGGTGTGGCGGTCAGGGGAGAGTGGAGTGCACCAAAATGGGTGATGTCAGTCAGACGACAGAGCACAGGGTATCGGCATTCGGACCAGGCCTCTGAGACATGGCGTATCAGTATGTGAAAAAGGGGTCCCGCATCTACGTGGAAGGGAAACTCAACTACGGTGAATACACAGGTAAACACAATGTGGGGCCACAAGCAACAACAATCAGAGCTGGTAATAGTCTATTTCTGGGTGACCCGACCGAAGAAAAGGCATAGAGTGAATGATTCTTCTTTGTTTGGTAGGGTCTTTCATTGTTTGGTAGGGTCTCATTTCCGAATCACGTACAGTCTTTATAGTTCCTAAGGACAAGATTAAAATATTCTTTTATATACAAAAATAAGTAAAATAAAATAAAATCTTTTTTAAAAGTCTAAGAACCATCTTAAAAACATAAACACCACCCCCGCAACTGTAAGAAAATAATTAATTTGCTTGCTATAGAAGTTAGGAAAGAAAAATTCCCCAAGAGATGGAACCTGATACTTTGTAGGAAAAAACTGTGAAGTCCAGTGAGATGTTGGGTGGTGTTTTATAACCCAGAGGTCTGTAGCCCCTGCTATTTGTTTTACTCTTTCTTTGTGCCTTTACGTTGACCACTCACCTCTATTCTCTTGCATGGAGTCCACAGAATTTGTGACCTCCGAGGCCATCTGCCTCTAAGACAATCACTAGTAAGTTCCCCAATGTTTAAACATTACTATCCCAGATATTGGCTCCAAGAACTCAGATGGCTTTCTTGTCATTTTCTCTAGATTGACAATATGTAACAGCTGCTGGTTGGAACTTCCATTAAAGAAAGTATGTACGTGAGACCCCAAGTCTCTCGAATTCTAAAATCTTGACCATGTACATCTAATATATTTCCTGGGTTAGCTGGTCGTTAAGTTTAAACTTTCATGTTTAGTTTATCTCCATGAAAGCTGTCTGTATTTCCAAGAACATGGCAAACATAAGCATTCACTTCAGAGGCAGAGCAAAGTTTCAGTTGATCTAACTGTGCATCATAGCTTATGTATGCTCACCTTTCATAATATTTCTCACCTTTCAAAATCTTTCCCAAAACTTGGGATTATCTGGGTAAATAAGCACCAGCTCCATGCTTACAAGAAGATCAGACCACAGGATAGAAAAGTCAAAACATTAGGCCAGATGCCAGACTAAACTTCACGGCGCTTCAGGGTAAATGTCACCAGAAGACAAATATCTATGCTTGTATGATTACGTAGGTTAATGGCCAGACTTAGCCAATGGTCTTCAGTCTGCAATCTTGGCTGCAAATCGGGATAGGCACAGGGCCTCGCCTTGCCACTCTGCCCGACTTCCCTAAGCTGACATTAAGGGGGCCCATTTCCAAGAACAAGGTGGCTGGCCGTTTCAGGACACATACGTATGAACATACTTATCGTTCCTGATAAGGAAGGAAACTGAGAGCGCCAAAGGATGAGATTTGGGCTGAGACCAGGAGGAAGAGCTGGCAGTCATCCCACACTAGAAGACCCACACACGATGTTGAGCAAGTCCTTCCATTCCACGAGGCCTCTGTGTAAAAAGGATCATAACACCTTCCTTTTTACATGAACACACAGAAGACATTTCATACAACAATATAGTATATTAAAACAAAAGAAGGAGGTGCGCCTGGGTGGCTCAGTCGGTTAAGCATTCGATTTCTGCTCAGGTCATGATCTTACAGTTCAAGAATTTGAGCCCCGCGTGGGGCTCTGTGCTGAGCCTGCTTCAGATTCTCTGTCCCCCTCTCTCTTTCTGCCCCTCCCCTGCTTGTGTGGGCATGTTCTCTGTCTCAAAAAATAAACAAATAAAACATTAAAAAATTAAAAAAATAATAATAATAAATAAAATAGGAGAGAATATTCTAGGCCACACCCAAACCTCTGATTCCTCGTGGACTCAAGTTCATGCAAGGAGGAGTGGGCCAGCAGGTGTGCATAAGAAGCCCTGATGAGGTCAGCTCCAATGTCTCCCTGAGGACCAGCAATTAATTACATGTAGAGAAGGAAGCAGAAGGGAAGGCCACTGACCCCATGGTGTTTGCATCCAACTGTCAGTGGCCAACTTCTTAGATTCTATCTGTGGCCTAAATGATGAAAGATTATTTGAAGCCAACACAGAATTTTTTTTTTTTTTTTTGCGTTTGATTTTAAAGCTGTTCTTTCATACAGTGAGAGAGCACAGCAAAGTGTGTAGAGAGGCTTCTAGAGCAAAGCCCTCTATGGATGGCCACCTAATAGGTGGCTTTCTTGCCTGTGTCAGCCAAGATAATTACATCAGTTGTTTGTACCTGGAAGGGATCCCACCTGGCTAGGATCCTCCCACCTGGAAAGTCTCCCTATCTGACACCTGGAAGGCTTTATAGAAAAAAAAGAAGGAGGAGGAGGAGGAGGAGGAGGAGGAGGAGGAAGAGGAGAAGAAGAAGGAGAAGGAGAAGGAGAAGGAGAAGGAGAAGGAGAAGGAGAAGGAGAAGGAGAAGGAGAGGAAGAAGGAGAAGAAGAATTGACTACCTTTAGCTAAAATATAAAAGTGTTTCTTAATCTTTAAAGTATAAATGATTACCTGTTTCCAAGTGGGCCCCCTAAACCCTCACTTCTGTAACAGGATGCTAATAACACCATCTAATATCATAACAGGTGTCGTACATTAAAACCTGCTGTTTTTATTCTTCATCTGCCGTTGGCTTTCAGCTTTGTGGGTTATAACAGGTACAGTGTAACCACACGAGGCTGAAGTTGGCTGAGTTTCATTTCCAACCACCCCCAAGACAGAGCTGAATTTTACCTTTTGCTAAATGGATATCATAGTGGTATCACAACGATCTTCACTTTGTTATTTCTACAGAATGCAAGGCACGTATACAGAAAAGGGCCAGTAAACATAATTGCCTGAAAGAGGCTATGCTTTTTAATATCTTTTTCATGCCATACAAATCCACATCACCGAAAGTCGATTTTTTAAAAATATTTTACCAACAAAATCAACTTGCTAATTATTTTTAACTGCTTTTGAATCAAAGCATTCAACCTCCTGATGGCCAAGATGACAGATGTGTCCTGGGACCCAGCACCCCAACGGGTGGTCTCTGGGGAAACAGAGGAGAGAAAGACACAACCCGCCCACGCCCACCCCAAACTCCCTTGGCCACATAGTGCATCTCAGGTCTACCCAAGGTTGTCCCCCCTCCAAAACCACACATTCAAATGTGCTGCCTAGTTCATCCTGGCTGCCCCACAAAGTGGCATAGACTGGGTGCCTTACAAATAACAGACTTATTTCTCGCCGTTCTGAGGCTGGAAGTCCGAGATCAGACTCCTGGCATGGTTGGATTCCGCTGAGGGTCCTCTTCAGAGAGGCTGTTTTCTTTCATATGGTCATGGTGGAGAAAAAGAGAAAGAGAGAGAGAGGAAGGAGGAGGGAGAGGGAGGGAGAAAGGGAGAGGGGGAAGGGGAGAGAGGGAGAGAAGGAGGGAGAGGGGGAGGGAGAGAGGGGGAGAGAAGCAAACTGTCTTGGGACTCTAATGAGGGCATGAATCCCATGCATGAGGGCTCCGCCTTCTTGGCCTGACCCTGTCCCAAAGGCCCCACATCCTAATGGCGTCACATTGTGGGGTAGGGTTTCAACATATGAATTCGGGGTGGGACACACAGTCAGTCCATAACACATCCCTTTTGGGTTTTTTTTAAAGTTTATTTATGTTGAGAGACGGGGGGGGGGGGGCATCAGTGGGGGAGGGGCAGAGAGAGAGAGGAAGAGAGAGAATCCCAGGCAGGCCCCACACCACCAGCACGGAGCCCAACGTGGGGCTCACATCCATGAACCTCGAGATCATGACCTGAGCGAAGCCAAGAGTTGAACAGCCAACCGACTGAGCCACCCAGGCACCCGAGCATATCCTTTATTGGATGGCAAGCTCTCCCTCCCTGCTTTAAATCCCTTTCACCCACTACATCTCTCTCCAATTCCATCAAGACCTCCAGGTACTTGATGGAGCGCCTGGGTGGCTCAGTCAGGTTAAGCCTCCAACTCTTGGTTTTGGCTGAAGTCATGATCTCACAGTTCGTAGATTCAAGCCCCACCCTGACAGGACAGAGCCTGCTTGGGATTCTCTCTCCCTCTCTCTCTGCCCTTCCCCTATTTGTGCGCTCTCTCTCTCTCAAAATGGATAAATAAACCAAAAAAAAAAAAATTTTTTTTTTAGACCTCCAGGAACTTGAGCCCTTCCTTTACTGTCAACCAGGCGTGTCCGCTCTGTTCCCCATCCAGGAAGCGTGCGGTGGTTCCTCACCTCTGATTCTTTCCTACCAAGACCTTCACCTCCCTGGTTCCCTTGCCCTTCTGTCCATTGCCCCAGACCCCAAGCTGGATCTAACCAACTATCCGCCTGTTTTGAGCTGCTGGAGGAAAGCTCACCACCCCACAGATCGGAACTTGACATCGATGTTTTCCTGGCCAGCTGTTCCTCTCGTGCTCCAGTGGCTATTTTCAACCTTCTCAGCTTTCTCCAAACCTTCTACCCCAGGACGGCAGATACAGCATGCTGTGGAGACAACCGGAGTCGTCTTCTTCCAGGACCCCGGGAAAACCACGTTTCACAGCCCCCCTTAACATAGGGTGGGGTCATTCTGAGATCTAGTCATAGAATTTGAGCAGAGTGATGTTCCTCTTCTCCCAGGAGTGGCCTATCCAAACCTCCCCTCTTTGTCTCTTGGCCCGTCTGCACAGTGGATGCTAACACCTGGGGCAGAACTTGGAGGTCACCCGTTAAGTCATGCAGGTTATAACAGGTACAGTGTCACCACATGAGGTTGAAGTTGGCTGGGGCTCATTTCTATCCACCCCTAAGACACAGTTATATTTTACATTTTGCTGCTTTGTGATAGTATCCTTTACTTTGCTGTGTATACAGAATACAATGTATACACACAGAAAAGGACTCCTAAACATAATTACCCGGAAAAGGCTCTGTATCTCTTTCTTGTGACTCAGAACCTCTATCTGATGTGGCCCTGAATGACTCTGCGAAACAAATCACACACACACACACACACACACACACACACACGCGCGCGCGCGCGCACACCCCAACCCCTGCGCTTTCTGTGCCAAATGGATTTTACCTGAATGAGAAATAAACAACGGTCAGATCACAGAAACAGATGGGAGGAGAATATCAGCTCGTCTCCCTCCTCACACCCAGCTCACCCTCCTTGTAGTGGGGCCTTGTTCCTGTTCTCCTGAAGAAGAAAAATGAAATCTTATTTTGTTCTCTTTTAAATGCTGGAGACCAACTTACTGTAGGCTGAACAATTAGGGTTTCATGATACCTACTGTCACTGGAGGGATGACCTCACAGAAACTGAGAACAGCAATCATCACATGGCCTCCAGCACCTAAAACTCAGCACGGAGAGGGAGAAATGAGGGCTGACCCGGGTTCTGTGCCTTCCCATGTCTCCCCCAGAATTATATCCCTAATGCAACATTTTTAGGCCCGAAAGTCTTTTGTCCTTCTTCCCTATGTGTCTATACCAAAAATAGGTATATAAATTGAAATTGAGAATGGTTTCTTTTGACCATAAATAAAAATATTTTTTTCTGGGGGTGCCTGGGTGGCTCAGTCGGCTGAGCACCCGACTTCGGCTCAGGTCACGAGCTCACGGTCCGTGAGTTCGAGCCCCGCGTCAGGCTCTGTGCTGACAGCTCGGAGCCTGGATCCTGCTTCAGATTCTGTGTCTCCCTGTCTCTCTGCTCCTCCCCTGTTCACACCCTGTTTCTCTCTCAAAATAAATAAAGATTTTAAAAAATATTATTTTTCTGGATTGAATTATCTTTTTTTAATGTTTTTTTTAATTTTTTTTCTTAATGTTTTTATTTATTTTTGAGACAGAGAGAGACAGAGCATGAGCAGGGAAGGGGCAGAGAGAGAGGGAGACACAGAATCGGAAGCAGGCTCCAGGCTCTGAGCCATCAGCACAGAGCCCGACGCGGGGCTCAAACTCACAGACTGCGAGATCATGACCTGACCCAAAGTCGGACGTTCAACCGACTGAGCCACCCAGGCGCCCCTTAATGTTTATTCTTAAGAGAGAGAGCATGCACACATGAGTGGCAGAGAGGCGGTGGGGGGGGGGGGGGGAGGAGGGGGCAGAGGATCTAAAGCTCACTCTGTGAAGGCAGCAGAGAGCCCAGTGCAAAGCTCAAATTTACCAACTGTGAGATCATGACCTGAAGTTGATGCTTAACTGACTGAGCCACCCAGGCGCCCCCTGCATTGAATCATCTTTACAATTGTTATCAGGAAACAAGGGCTCAAAGTACCTGAATATCACATCTGTTAAGTCATTAAATATAAAATAAACATAAAATAAAATATAAAACAAAATGTAAAATGAAAACTAACATGTATTGAAAATAAAGCTTTTAACAGATGAATGGGACTATTTCATTTGCTGGTTTCTAGTTTGGGGCTTTTTTCCCTCAATTATTTACTAAATCTGTGGGTGATAGACTGTTATTCTTCTTTCCATTTTTTGGAAACAATTGTGAAATAAACAAATAGGTAGAAATGGAAGGCATTTGTCTATAAAAATGTACCTCAATTACTTGAACGCTTCCTCAGAATTCCTGGCAAAATTATTTTGACCATTTACCATGAAAAATAAGCTACTTTTTTAGTTGTCTGTCATCAAAAACATCACTTCAATAGTCATCAGATTAAAAGCTCACCACAGGCTTATGTCCTCTTCCACTTGAAAAATCCTTGATCTGCAGAAGAACTTACCAGTCCATCATTAGTCATTCGCTCTTCTCAACTCCTCACCTACACTTCCAGCTGCCCTTGGCTTTCATAGGCACGGTGTTCATCCCCAGGGCTGGTAGCCACGGCAAGATTCATAATAAATGGATAAAAGAGGACAGGATAGCAAACTCTCAGGCAGATACATTTTAGGAATATGTACATATGCCCGTTGAATATCAGGAAATTCATTCCTTAAACCTACCCACGTGTGTGTTCCCCTTGCAAAGCCTTTGCATGCCCTCCAAATACATGAAGGCCACCTATTGAAAACCATTAACGTAATGAATTGGTAGAGTCCCCAGGTGGAATCGCCTGGATTTTGGTGGATGCCAAAAAGCAAATGCCAATAAATTTCATATTTAAAAAAAAAAAAAAAAGCAGACGCCATTTTGTGAAGAGACTCTCTTTCCTTAAGGGGAGAGACTGTTCTGGTCTCTTAAATTCATTAAAACTTTTTTTTTTTTTAATTCCTTGCTTGAATTTTTTTTTTTTATTTATTTAAATTCAAGTTAGTTAACACATAGTGTAGTATTGGTTTTGGGAGTAGACTTTAGTGATTCATCACTTACGTACAACACCCAGCGCTCGTCCCAACAAGTGCCCTCCTGAATGCCCATCACCTATTTCTCCCATCCCACTCATGCTCTTTCAAAAATAAATAAACATTAAAAAAAACTTTTAAGTACAAAACAGGCTGATGACATTTGAGTGTAGATCAGCAGTGAGAATTTTCGCTGCACATGGTATGTTTGGTTGACTCTGGGCTGGTTGTTGGGTTTTTTTTTAATGGTTATTTCTTTTTGAGAGGGAGGGTCAGAGAGAGCAGGAGACACAGAATGGGAAGCAGCCTCCAGGCTCTGAGCAGAGCCCAATGCGGGCGGGGCTCGAACTCATCAACTGTGAGATACTGACGTGAGCCAAAGTCAGACACTTAACTGACTGAGCCACCCAGGCACCCCTTTGTCTGTTTTTTTTTTTTTTTTAATTTTTTAATTTATTTTTTGTTTTTTAAAATGTACATCCAAATTAGTTAGCATATAGTGCACCAATGATTTCAGGAGTAGATTCCTTAGTGCCCCTTCCCCATTTAGTCCATCCCCCCTCCCACCACCCCTCCAACAACCCTCAGTTTGTTCTCCATATTTAAGAGTCTCTTATGTTTTTGTCCCCCTCCCTGTTTTTATATTATTTTCTTTCCCTTCCCTTATGTTCATCTGTTTTCTCTTTAAAGACAGGTGTATTACTCACGCCAAGCCAATCAGCTAGCGCCATCACGGGAAGGGCTCTGTGGCCATCTGTCCTGGGGCAGCCTGGAGTAACAGGACTTTCACTCACCCCCTGAGGCTATTGGCGTGGTTGAGGCAGCCTGCTGGATTTGGTGCTTGTCCCTAATTAGAAGAGGCAACGGCCAGTGTCCTCTAGGACCCGAGTCTGGAAGGAAACAACTACCCCTGTCCCTTTCGCTGCAGCAAGTGACAGCTGGACCCTGACTACAGTGATAAGTGGAAATTCTAATCCTTGACTTGCTTTTGGCCAGGGACACTACTCTCCTTTACTCCCTCTGGGTCTAGGGAAGAAAAGAGGTAGCATTAAAATTTCCTTTTTTATTCACACTGTCCGTCTATGTTTTACATGAAGAGGGACCCCAGAACCAGAGAGTGACTGTTAAGTAAATCAACACGCTAGACTCTGACCGAATTAGCATCCCAAGTGTGGACAGAGCTCTTTACACCACACCACTTGGCAGGCTGCTAGTTAACTTCTGGAATGGAGCCCTGCTCCACTCTTCTTGATTCAATGAGGGACGGGTTGGGCTGGACACAGAACCACAGGCACAAAATGCAGCTGCCGAAGACTGCCATTGCCTCAGGAACAAAATGAAAGGTCACTGTCACTTTCAGACCGCTGTCACCGTCCTCAACCTCCGCCGTCCCCTCCCAGGCTCCCTGCTCCTGGCCACGCCTAACTCCTCAACTGGCTCAGGAAACTATGTCCTGCTTCAGGAATCTTGCAGCTCACACCTTTCCTTCACAACTTGAAAACACCGAAGATTCTCTCTAGCAACTCCTTGCAGACAAACATAAAACGCAGATACAATGACTAAAATACCTTGAACCTGCAAAAGACGTAAACGAAAGTATAGATTCCAGAAACAGATCAAACGACATTCTAGACTGTAATTTGTCATCAGGTGGGCATTTCAAATCAATGGCCTAAAGAGCATTGTTTCCTCAATGGTGGTGGGATGACCATTTGGAAGATGAATACATCTGCATCTCAACTTTTCTCTTTAAGCCCAAAGAGATTCCAGAGGAACCAAAAGTTTAAACATAAAAACCCTAAAACTCCTAGATGAAATAGTGGGGGGGATTTGTACACGTTCTTGAGTAGGGAAGACATTTTTGAATAAGGATACAAAATCATAAATGTTAAAGGAAAAGGTTATTAAATCTGTTGCCATAAAAATATAAAACTTACATTGAAATGTAACATTATTCGATAAATATATCAAGCAAAGGGCAAACAACGGACAAGTCCAAATGACTTACTTGATTCGATTATTGTCTTTTTTTCCCCCAATATTTACATGGATTATTTAATCCACTATTGTATTGGCTGGATCCTCCTCGAAAGCAGTGTAGAACTAATCAATAAGTTGAGATAATAGTAATTTCTGTCATATTCCCAATTTTGTCTCCAACGACTTCTTTTGCACTATAATGCTCGGTCTGATGTTCGCTTTTGTGTTTTGGTACATCTTACCATATTTGAGTAGCTTTTTTCTAAAGTGGATACTTACTGAATTAACACAAGCCTTCGGAGAACCTCTTTGTATTATGAATTTTTCTTTCCATTTGCTACTGTAACAAATTATTATTTACACATTCTTGAATGTCAAACAATTCTTGCATTCCAGAATAAAACTACTTAATTTCTGTATGTTATTCTTCTGATACAATACTGCATTGAATGTATGAATATTTTATTTAGAATTTTTACATCTATATCCATAAGCGAATTAGTCGATAATTTTACTTTGGAAGTATCTTTTTTGGCTCTTATAAAATGTAATGCCAGGTTCATGAAAGGTATTGGGAAACTCAGAATACTGTATTTCATAAGGTAATTTGAGGTACCTTTCATCTACTTCTGGAGAACTGTTCTTACACTATTTTGAGCCATATACTTTGAAGAATTTAATGAAACCATTAGACTTTAGCACCAGAAAACAGAATGTGCTTACTTAAACTTGGTTTTGAGTTTGTTTGTTTTTTTAATGTTTATTTATTTTTGAGAGAAAGAAAGATCACAAGCAGGGGAGGGGCAGAGAGAAAGAGAGACAGAATCCCAAGCAGGCTCTGCCCCATCGGCACAGAGCCCAACACGAGGCTCGAACCCACAAACCGTGAGATCATGACCTGAGCCAAGACCAAGAGTCAGACGCTTAACCGACTGCGCCACCCAGGTGTCCCTTACCGAAACATAATTTTGCATGAAATTTCCAGGGGCTCCTGAGTGGTCACCTGCAAACTCTGCATTATACCCCTGGCCAATGAGAACTCGAAAGAAACGGCCTATTTATCTATTAGTGGAAACCACAGGCCTTACGCATAAACAGACCAGTGCAACTGGAAACTAATGCAGAAGTCTGATGTTGCCAGGGTAGAAATATGACTCCATCTGATTCTTTTGTTCCTGTGATAGGAACCCGGGCCCCGATGCCCAACCACTGCAATGAACCAGGACCCTAACGGCTACTAGAAAGGAACGTACGCTCATCTCTCAGGACACCTGCATGCATTAGGACATGTAGTTTGCACCTTCCCCTAGCCATGGCTGTTGCTGACAATCTCTGGCATAAGTGCTGTTCCTTTCCTGGTTGGAAGAACAGAGCCAGTGTGATGCAACAAGAAATACTTATTTGGTCTTAGTCCCTGGTCCCTGACACAGAGCTTCTAAACCCTCCACATCTCCAGAGTGAGGAGTGTCTTTTTGTCTGATCATGCAATGGTTGCAGGCCGGGGGAACCCCTAGGCCACTTCAGGCCAGAGGCTGGTCTCCAGAGAGGCCACCAGGATTCTTTCAGCTCCACCCCCCTGAGGGCAAAGGGAGGGGCTGGAGACTGAGTTCAATCACATTGAATCAATCAAGCCTTCCTAGAGGAACCTCCATAAAAGTCCCTAAACGACTAGCTTCTGGAGCTTCTGGGTTGGTGAGCATGCGGAGCTGTAGGGGAGGGGCGGGGGGGGATGCTGTACCCAGAGAGGGCCTGGAAACCCCGCTCCCCTCCCCCACGCTTTGCCCTATGCACCTCTGCCATTTGACCTTTCCTGAGTTGTGTTTTTTTATGATAAACTGGTATGTGTAAGTGTTTCCTGGGTTCTGTGAGCCATTCTGGCAATCATGGAATGTGAGGAGGAGGTCGAGGGAATCCCCGACTTATAGTCAATCAGGCAGATGTATAGGTGTGAGGGCAATCTTGGGGACCGTGCTAACCTCCAGGGACGTTATTGACACAATTGATGATCCAGAATTGTACTGAATCAGAGACTTAGGGGCGCCCGGCTGGCTCAGTCAGAAGAACATGCAACTCTTGATCTCGGGGTCGTGACTTCAAGTCCCACCTTGGGGGTAGAGATTTTTTTTTTTTTAACTCTTTTAAAAACCTAGAGAATGGGAGACTTGCTCAGTGGGCAGAAGAACTCCCCCACGTTTGGTGTTAGAAATGTTGTGAGTTACACAGTTGAGAAGCCAGTTCCCATTTCTCTCATTTCCCAGTAAGCCTCTGAGACAGTGCCCTCCACTCCCCTGGGGGTACTTGTGCAATCCCGTCTGAAGCGGAGAAAACGTGAACCCCCTTCTCCCTGTCTTCTTCCCTCCTGCTCTAGGGAAGACTGAAGGTTGCATTCAAGCTCATTTTGTCTTACTCCTACCCCATGCAGCTGGCTTGTCCACATCAAGGCCCTCTCACTTGAAAAGTAACCTGGGTGGGGCACCTGGGTGGCTCAGTCAGTTAAGCATCCAACTCTTGATTTTGGCTCAGGTCATGATCTCACAGTTTGTGAGTTTGAGCCCCACATGGGGCTCTGTGCTGACAGCACGGAGCCTGCTTGGGATTCTCTCTCTCCCTCTCTCTCTGCCCCTCCCCTGCTCTCTGTCTCTCAAAATAAATAAATACGCTTCAAAAAAGGAAGAAGGGAAGAAAGAAAGAAAGAAAGAAAGAAAGAAAGAAAGAAAGAAAGAGGAAGGAAGGAAGGAAGGAAGAACAGGCCAGATGGGAAAGAACCTACTTCTGAGCACAAAATGAGAACTAAAATGTTGGCAACAGCAGAGCATCCTTAAACCTTCAGTCTTCTGAATGTGTCCTATCGGACTCTGTGAGAACTCTTTGTGAAAAGTCAAAGAGAAAGTCACACGGTAAATAGTTGTATTCTCCTCCTGCCCCCGATCACATTCACCTACTTCCAGAAATAAGTTTTATTCTGACTCAGCCCCAGACTTTGAGTCACGGACACTCCCACACATACTTGGCAAGCCTTGGCCTAGATCCTCTATCCTTTCAGACCACCAGACTTGCCTAACTGCTTGGCGATTAAGAGTGGTCTTTCTCACCAGTTATCCAGTTCAGGTCCTTCCTCTGGTTAAAATAACAACACTCTCACTCAGAATGGAATTTCGCCACCAAGCCCAGTTTTTCCCGTTGGGCCGGTCTGGAGACCTGGGTTGGGGTTGTGACTGTGGTTTGAAGAGCTGTCTTTCCAGAAGCAGTGGACTTGTATGGCGCCCGTGAGGAAGCAGGCTGAGACTTGTGGATCTCCAACAGAAGGGCCCACGCTCTCGTGTCAGCCCCTTGTGCAATTGTCCCTCATTCTGTAAATTAACGTATTCACTTTCTTCACATTGATGGTTCCTGTTCTTCCTGGAAGACATAAACAACAGTGGCAGCTTTATGGCCAGAAATGACAATACTTTGCTAGGTCTAAAATAACAATAGTTACGTAGCACTTACTTATGCCGGACACGGTGTTAAGTTCTTTCTGTATATTAACTCATTTTATCGACACAGCAACCCTATGCAGTGGGTTCTGGTATTATCCCTAGATTACAGGTGGGAAAACCGAGCCACAGAGTGGCTAAGTGACTTGCCCACTGTCTCAAAACTGTAGAGTGATGGGTTCAAAACCAGACTCAATGCCCTTGGCTACCGCTCAATTCCGCTTCGCATATGATATGTTTCTGAATGGGACTCTAAGAGAGACAATCTCAATCAATGGAAACTCTAATCGGGACCTCAGGAGGCATGCGTTCTCCAACAGATATGACAGGCCCCAAATACAAACACAAAAATAGGAGAAAGGCTGTGAGTCAACTACTCATTTCTGAGCATCGTTCCTGCTGGATGAAGGAAATGAGTGTGCATGTGTGCAGTAAAACACGAATTTTTGAAACACAATTGGGAAAAGTGGTTTTTTTTTTTTTTGGTGAGTAATCTCTATACCCAACGTGGGGTTCGAACTCACAACCCCGAGATCAAGAGTCACACACTCCACTGACTGAGCCAGCCAGGCGTCCCCGGAATGTTATTTTGTTAAAGAAACACATTTGGCTATTCTCAGAACAGCCTTATAGAGAATCAAAACAACTTAAGTTTCTTCTAAAAATATCTAATTCCTCTAATAACAGAAAAATAATCTCATTATTTTTATGAAAGTGATTCTCTCTCTCTCTCTCTCTCTCTCTCTCTCTCTATTTGAGAGACAGTGTGCAAGCAGGGGAGAAAAACAGAGGGAGAGAGAGAGAGAGGCAATCTAAAACAGGTTCCATGCTCACCGCAGGATGATGCTCACCCACGACCCTGGGATCATGACCTGAGCCAAAATCAAGAGTCGGATGTTCAACCGACTGAGCCACCCAGGGGCCCCGAAAATGATTCTCATTGTTTGACTTCACATGCAAACATAGAACAACAACAAAAAGCAAGCAAACAAACAAACAAAACTACACAAATTTCAAACCATGAGATTTATCTACACGAAGATCGGACGATTGGTTTTTCCCTCACTGCTGTCTAATCCAGGATCCCTCCCATCCAGGGAAAAGGAGATAGCTCAACTTCCCAGTAAACGGGCACTGCTTTTGAGGTGGCAGGATAGGGTTTTTAGTTTTGGGTTTTTTGCTTTTTAATATTTGCACTGTGGTACACCCCACATGTATTCCAGAGTGTTGAAAACATAACGCACAGCTCGAAGAAGAACCGTCAGGGGACATGTATGAAGCCACCACCACTCTGACTAAATCCGGGGCCGGGGATACAGATGGAAGACGTACGTGCCATCCTCCTCACCGCAAACACAGCCCAAGAGAGCCCCCAGAGGGGACTTTCATCTCTCTCCCCTCTTCTGTCCTCAGGATGACGACAAGGTGTGCTGGTTTCTGAGGGCTGCCATAACAAATACCACAGACCAGATGGCTTAAACAGCAGAAATGTATTTTCTTGCAATTCTGCAGACTAGAAGTCCAAGATCAAGTTGTCAGCAGGGTTGGTTTCTCCTGAGGCCTCTCTCCTTGGCTTTCTTGGCTTCCCGTTGTGTCCTCACTTGGTATTCTCTCTGCCCAGATTTCCTCTCCTCATACGAACACCAGTCAGATGGGATTCGAGCCCACCCTCACTGCCTCATTTTAACTGAATCACCTCTTTAAAGTCCCCACCTCCGAAGAGAACCACAACCTGAGGTACTGAAGCTCATAGCAGTGAGCATACACTGAACAACACTCCAGTGAAGGAAAAGTCAACAACCATCCCCTACTGAGTTTGGCTAATTAAATCAGGCATTAACATACTAGCTTCAAGTGATGCGAAGACGACACAGGTAAAGGGAAACGACCGTCAGGTCGTAGCCTCCCAAACTGATTTGGTGACATTGACCACGTACATCGGCTCCTGAGAGAATCAGTGCTTCCGCTGACGCTCAAT
Source organism: Panthera leo (assembly GCF_018350215.1). Classification (NCBI taxonomy): domain Eukaryota; kingdom Metazoa; phylum Chordata; class Mammalia; order Carnivora; family Felidae; genus Panthera; species Panthera leo. The sequence goes on along the minus strand of NC_056690.1, from coordinate 78,174,070 downwards.
CGTGTGAATAATTTGAACTAAACTTTTGTAGGTGCGGTGAAGAGTTCTCGTTCGTAAGTGTGCCTAACAGGATTACAGAATCAACACATCCGGAATCGGTTGGTTTGCAATTGTTGGGTAAATTGATCAATCCGCACATTCTGACAGCTTTTCAGTCTCTGCTCGATCTGTCGAAGTGCGAAGATGGGAAGTAGAGGGTCTGCCCACACCCAGTATCCTTCTGTTCAGAGGCAGCACATCGGGGTGTTAAGAGAAAAACAAAAAGACCTAGACAGGTACCTTCCTGACAGTTCCCACGTCCTGGGTTGCTGAGCTGGGCATCCCCCACCCGCCCCTGCCATGAGCAGTAAGGAGATACCTATGCACAGATCCGTGATCCAGGCGAGTGTTGCTTGGGGGGCGGTCTCCCCTGAAGGACAGGACCCCGAAGGAGGTGAAGGGTGCTTCCTCACAACTTCCTGGTGCTGGAGACCGCTCCAGCGGACCCCGCTGCTGTCCACCTGTGGTCCCGTTGTCCCGAGCCTCACTGGGCTCTCCTGCTCTTCCAGTCCTTTCCGCCCTTTCCGTCTTAGACAACGTTACCTAGACTTCGCTCGTGGGAGAACTGCCTCTGCTTGACCCTCTCTTCCTCCAAATCTTTTTTCATCCTCTACCCGGAAACTAGAAGCCAGGAGTTTGGTTCTGATTCTGCTGTGACAATTCTTCGCTAAGAAAAGGGGGCTCGGTTTCCGTCTGCCCGGCAGCAGGAGGTTCGTGGAGTCACCCACCTAAAACTCGGTGAACATATCAAAGCATCTTCCTGCCGTGCTATAGAAATAAAGAGCCGGAAAAATGTCACCCTTGCCTTATGTTTGGCCGGGGGGAGAAAACAATCAAAGAAAGCTGCAAGTTATCTAGGGAAACATTTACAGCCAAAGGCCATGTGTCCTCTGGTGGGAATCCCTGGCAAGGAGTCTGATAGGATGATGCGGCCACACTGGACTTGACAGGGAAGTTGCTGGCTATGGGGTGAGAGGAAACGCTCCTCCCAGAAGACAGGAGGCATGTGGGTTGCCAGGCACTGGTGTCCTCTTGCGGATGAATCCTGGCCCTGTTTGGTGGCATTCCAAAGACACATGTCATCTGGGGTGTTCCGGTCAGAGCTACAACCATGGAAGTGAGCCTCCTGTTTAGATTACAAGGCAATAGTGAACACAGTTTAGATATACTACATCAGCCAGCTCAGGACGGCTGATTTCCCTCTGCTTCACAGCAGATTGAACCAGATAAAAGTCAACCTCATGGTATGTTGACAGCATTAAAAACTTGAGATGATATACAAGTGGCAGTCACCGGTCAGGCTTCCAGACCAGAGTATTCTACCATGGTGTTATCTTTGTAAGACATTTTGCATTTGAGAATAGCAAGAAGCCACAGGTGACTGTCAGTAGGTTGCCCCTCGCTCACACTATTATTTGGGGTGGATTGTAGCCTTGATGTTTTTTGCCCTTCTCTGGCCATGGGAAGCTCTGAAAAAGACCGGAGGCTTCTTTGGACTCAGAAACGGCCAAAGAGATCGGCATACACACGCACAAAACAGCACTAGGACCTGTTTTCCACTGCTTGGCCTGTTCCAGGAATCTGAGCAGGAGAGGGTGAACGTAGCCGCCATGAGTTTTTGGTGGTTTGGTCATTTGGGTTAGAGGGAGGTGTGGTCTGGTTTATTCTTACGCCCTAATTCCAGAACGGGCAGCAAATCACAAGAAAATTAGCCAAGATCATGAATCTTCAATGGGACTTATGGAATTACCACCCCTACACACACACACACACACACACACACACACACACACACACACACTTCGCTTCTATCTCCGAGTCCAGAGCTTTCCCCACTTTAACGTATCGCCTCATTGGTCATCACGTGCTGTCAGAAAAGCCACCCGGTGGCTGTGAGCCAAGCATCTTCCCTCGCAACTTCTTCAAGCATCTTCGAGCATCTTCTACCACGACTGTGACTTCGGCACGATGGCTCCACTCTGTCCGCACGAGGAAAACTCGCATGAAGGACGGTGCCACGTCGGTGCAAGGTTCTAACTGAGACAAGGAACCGTACACACAGCACACGGCGGGTGCTGAGTAAGTTGTTTATTAAGGAATTAATGAATAAATGTGTAAATAAAGCATGGTGCCTTGTCAAGACATTATACACATGCTGAACAGCCCAAACGTATCGTGGGCTTCTTAGGTCTAACATTCTCGAAATATGTGGCTAAAGTTTAGCCGATAATGCTAAACTTATTAATGGCGCCAAGCATACACCCCAAATTCGGGTCACTCTAGCGTTCTGACGCTTTAAGTAAAACATCAAAACGCGGAACATAGGGGATAACGGGAGCCTGGCTGGCTCAGTCAATAGAGCGTGCGACTCTTAATCTTGGGGTCATGAGTTCAAGCCCCACCTTGGCCATGGAGATCTCTTAAAAACCAATAAATAAATAAACCCGCATTATCAGGAAACTTTAAAAACAAAAAAAGAACAAAATGGGATAAAAAGAGAGCTGCTTATTCTTTGCAATTAAAATACTCTTAAGGTTATAGTAAAGCCGTAAAATTGTTCAGAACCAGCCCGGCCGATGGTCTTCCGAAGCCCAGCTGTCCTGTGAAAGGTGAGCAAAGCTTCACTTTTCTGAGCACTTTACTTTTCAGTACGCGGCCCCAGTACCTTCTCTCGTCTGGATGCACAGAAGTCTTGCTAGCCCCACTTTATAACAGAGCAAAAAGAAATCCTGGACTAAAAACAGCAGCCAGCGTCGCACCACTGGTGGGGGAAAGAACCGAGACTAAAATGAACATTTTCCAGTGTACCTAGAAGCTAGCGATGCCTAGAGAGCCAGAGCCGTGGGCTTGAGCACTGACATTCTCCAAAGTGCCTTGCGCGTCGCAGGCTCTCAGCAGTGCTCCTGGAATTAGTTCCCACAGGGAGAGGGACAGCCAGCTTCATCACGGAGACCAAGGACACGGCCTCTGGAGTCAGACAGATCTAAGTTCTGTCTCGACCTCCGCATTTAGTCTTCTGACTTTGAGCAGGCCTCCAAATCTCCTAACCTTCAGTTTCTCCCCTTGCTAAAAAAAAAAAAAAAAAGTGGGGATAACCATACTTCGTCCTGAGCGTTGCTGTAAGAATTAAATGAAATTAGGGGCGCCTGGGTGGCTTAGTTGGTTAAGCCTCCGACTTTGGCTCAGGTCATGATCTCACAGTTCGTGAGTTCATGCCCCGCGTCGGGCTCTGTGCTGACAGCTCAGAGCCTGGAGCCTGCTTTGGATTCTCTGTCTCCCTCTCTCTCTGCCCCGACCCCACTCATGCTCTCTCTCTCTCTCTCAAAAAATAAACATTAATTTTTTTTTAACATTTTTATTTATTTTTGAGAGACAGAGAGAGAGACAGAGCACAAGTGGAAAGGAGCAGAGAGAGAGAGAGAGAGAGAGAGAGAGATACACAGAATCTGAAACAGGCTCCAGGCTCTGAGCTGTCAGCACAGAGCCCGATGCGGGGCTCGAACCCACGAACCGTGAGATCGTGACCTGAGCCGAAGTTGCACGCTCAACCAACTGAGCCACTCAGGCGCCCCAACATTAAAATTTTTTTAATTAAAAAAAAAAGAATTAAATGAAATTATGCTTACAAAGCACTTAAAGCCAGAGCTGGCACACATTATTCGATCAGAAGGGTAGACTAGTATTAAAACAAGGACCTAGAGACAGTATTTAATCCCTCCTTGCTCCCCAGCCAACTTCCTACCAAACCTGTTACAAGACACTGTAGCTTAAAATAAAACAACTGGGAAAGTCTCTTGTGTCCAACTGTACTGAGCCCCACCCTGCCAGGCCCCGTTGTGTTGGCTGAAGAACGTGGTCTGAGTCATCCCAGCTGCTGGCAGGGCAATTTTAAGTCCCATGGGGCCATGTCCCTGAGCAGAGCCACAATACCCCACGCCCAGCTTTCCCGTCTGCAGAGAGATAAATGACACGGGGGAGGCTCTATGTGCTTCTGGGTGTCTGGGCAATCAACTGGGGACCGGTGTCTTATGGGAATACCCAGCCTTGATTTGTGGGCGGAAGGCAGAGACCCCTGGCTCACACCGTCCCAGTTTGCAGAGAAAAGCAGAGAGGCATTGGATTATTTTTGTAACTAATTAAACAATTAAAGCTATTTCCCTACCTGACATAAGAGGCTGAACTCTTTTTCAGTCCTATGAACTTACCTGTTCGCTGGTTCTCCTTCACTAGCTCGTTAAAGCAAGCAAGCAAGAAAAAACACTTCCTGAAAATTAGCTGCTGAGTCACCCCACAAAGGCAACTGTGGCCCTTTTCAGCATCAACGGGTCTGTGAGCTAGCTCACTTTTCAGGCTCCCGTTAGAGGCCCTGTTCTCATCACCCCCCACCTCCTCCTTTTCTGTAGGCAGCCCCCCACGTAACTGGGGCTTTTTCTTTTCTCTTTTCTTTTCTTTTGTGTGTGTGTGTGTGTGTGTGTGTGTGTTTATTTTTGAGAAAGAGAAAAAGAGTGCAAGCAGGGGAGGGGCAAAGAGAGAGACATACACAGAATCCGAAGCAGGCTTCAGGTCAGCACAGTGCCCGACGCGGGGCTCGAACCCACGAACTGCGAGATCATGACCTGAGCCGGCTGAGCCACGCAGGCACCCCGAGCTGGCCTGCCCCTCTCACCACACCCCCCCTTAGAAGCTATGCGGGATCCCTGTCTGTGGCTCTGATTCTTCCTGGAAGCTAATAGTATAGGAAGTGGGCCAGAGGCCTCAGAAGCCAGCTGCCTGCACCCACTCCCTGCAGCTGCGGCATCCACCCAGAGCTTCAAGGAAGTTCTTGAAACGTACACCAGAAGTACCTTAAATCATGTTCCTCATGGGCCCCAACACGCCCTCCCCCATAGCACGGATGGTGTTGACCGATATGCCCTCTTGCTTATTTAAAGAGCAGAGGGCGTCAGAATCTGAGTATAAGTACAGAAGGAGGTGGGGGGCGTGGGGGCCTTCTGGTTCAGTGGTTCCCAGCCCAGCTGCACCCTGCAATCCTCTGAGGAGCTTGGAAACTACAGATGCTCAGGTCCCACCTCTGGCCAATTGAATCAGAGTCTCTGTCCCCCACCCCAGGAGGTGGGGAGGGGACCAGGCATTTTAAATCTCGGCAGGGAGTCTCCCTACAACTAAATGTTAGAACCACCACCAAAGCAGTCCAATGGTTCACAAATATTACTGAGTCATAGGCTCTCTTGACAAAACAATGGATGCCCTCCGCAGAAAAAAATAACCTTCTTTTTTTTTTCTAAGTGCTATTTATCATTGAGAGAGAGAGGGAGAGCTCACGAGCAGGGGATGGTCTATATTCTTCCTTCTCTCCTAGTGGTGAGTTCTCCTCCCAAACAGTTTTCTCTGATGGAACCCAGCAAGGCACCACAAATGATGAGAAAGGCAATGGCTGCTGTGTATCTCATCAAAAGCCTTTGTGGATCCCATCTCGGGCCGATCACGTAATAACACTACAGTCCATAAGTCCATTTAAACCGCCTCCTTGAAGTTTACCAATTATCCTTCATACCTCTTGCTGTGGGTTGAATTGTGTCCTGCGGCTATGGTGAAGTCCTAACTCCCAGTATGATTGCAACTTGTTTTGGAAATAGGGTCTTTATAGACGTGATCAAGATAGGATGAGGTCGTTAGGATGGGCCCGCACCCAATGTGACCAGTATTCTTTTTTTTTTTTTTTAATGTTTATTTATTTTTGAGACAGAGTACGAGTAGGGAGGAGCAGACAGAGAGGGAGCACGAACCCAAGAACCACGAGATCATGACCTGAGTCAAAGTCGGACGCCTCACCAACAACTGAGCCACCCAGGCGCCCCTGAACGGGGTTCTTACACGAAGAGGAAAAGGCCATGGTGAAGACCTCAGCACACAAGGAGGAGGCTATGTCATCATAGAGACAGAGATCAAGTACGCGTGCTTCTAGAAACAACGGAAAGCAAGGATTGCCAGGTGAGAAAAAGCAAGGAAGGATTCTCCTCTACAGGTTTCAGCGGGAGGGTGGCCTTGCTGACAACTTCATTTCAGATTTCTGGCCTCCAGAACTGTGAGAGAATGAATCTCTTGTTTTAAGCCACCCAATTTGTGGCACTTCGTAAGACAGCCCTCGGAAACTGATATATCCCCTCCTGTCCCATGGAGAAAAACAGCAAGCTGGTGTGCAAAAGCCACTCAGGACTGCTGCTGGGCTCAGTGCACCAGCCTTCCTGCCTAGTATGGTCGAGAGATTTCTAGGGGCCCCTGGGTGGCTCAGTCAGTGAAGCGTCTGACTTCAGCTCAGGTCATATCTCACGGCTCGTGAGTTCGAGCCCCAGGTCGGGGCTCTGTGCTGAGAACTCAGAGCCTGCAGCCTAATTCTGATCTGTGTCTCTGTCTCTCTCTGCTCCTCCCCCACTCATGCTCTCTCTCTCTCTCTCTCTCTCTCGTGTGTGCACTCTCAAAAATAATAAGCATTAAAAAAAACCTTTTTTAAAAAAAGTGATTTCTTCAATGGGAACTCTGAGGCTATACTCTGCTCTGCTTTTTAGGAAGATTCGGCTTGTATATTTTGTTCCCTATGGTTTCACTCATGGCGCCCTGTTTGTTTTCTTGGAGCACTTGTCACTGTCTCTACTGTCCATCTCCCCACCTGGATCATGACTTCCCTGGGAGCAGGGATAATGCCTGTCTTGTCCAGAGCCCACACCTCTCCCCCTGTCTGGCATAAAGTAATCTCTGGACGAAGGCTTGAGTGAGTGCATGAATGTGCAAATGGTATTCCATCGTTATCTTTTCGGTTTTAAAGATTTCATTTTTTATTTTTAAGTAGTCTCTTCACCCGACGTGAGGCTTACATTCGCAACCCAAAGACTAAGAGGCCCCGCTCCACAGACTGAGCCGGTCAGGTGCCCCTAACGATCTTTATCTTGATGGACTTTGCTGTAGCTTCACCCTCTTGGTCACCTCCCCTTCTCATCTGAACGATGCCAAATATTCTCCTGACCATTGTGATTATTCCTTCGTCTTTATTTCACTGGCTTCTCTTTCTCTGCACATACCAAAGCCCTTGTGTTCCTAGGTTCTTTTTTTTTTTCAAGTTAATTTATTTATTTTTAGTCATCTCTACACCCAACGTGGGGTTTGAACTCACAACCCCAAGATCATGAGTCACGTGCTCCTCCGACTGAGCCAGCCAGGCGTCCCCCGTGTTCATTTTTTATCTCATTTTCTATTAGACTTTTTTTGAGTTGTCACTACCACCGATATCCATAGGACTCCCAAACTGTGGGCCAGATTCTTCCCTGAGCTTCGTACTTGTACATCCACACCGTCTGCTAGATGTTTCTACCTGAATGTCTCCCAACTAGAGCAAATAAAAGTCAATCAGCTTTACCTCTTCTTTGTATCTGAGATCTCTCCCTGATTCTCTTACCCTAAACCACTGCCAACATCAAGGCCTTCATCCTCTTTCTACAACAATCTCCTCTGTGGTTTTCCAGATTTTATACTTACTTCCCTCACATGCATCCTTTGTATAGGTGCAGGCTGAGACATTTAAAAATCAACCTTCTAGTCACTCCTTACTTATACTAGCACAACCATTCTACAAGATGTAGTCCAAGACCCTGAATATGACAAACCAGACCCCACTTATCGCTCCTTCCTGAAACCTGAAGACCCAGAAGCATCAAAGTGTCTGGCATGCTGGGTTAGTCTCCTCATCCTGCATTTGCTCTTGCTGGTTCCTCTGAGAGAAATGAACTGGTGACCGGGGTGCCTGGGTGGCTCCATCAGTGGAGCGCCCGACTTCCGCTCGGGTCATGATCTCACGGTCTGTGAGTTCGAGCCCCGCGTTGGGTTCTGTGCTGACAGCTCGGAGCCTGGAGCCTGCTTCGGGTTCGGTCTCCCTCTCTCTCTGCCCCTCCCCTGCTCATGCTCTGTCTCTCTCTGTCAAAAAATAAATAAACATAAAAAAAAAAAAAAAGAAATGAACTGGTGACCTTCTCATTCCCACTCATTGGGGCGGTGGACAGCCTTTCAAAACAGATGTCAATGATGCCCAATTCCTAGTATTTATGCCCTGTGTAATCCCCTCCCCTTGAGTGTGGATCGAACCTAGAGACTTGTTTCTAACAAACATAACATAGCAAAAGTGATGGGATGTCACCTCCATGATTAGGCTATAAAAGATTATGATTCTGTTTGCTCGCTCTCCCTCCTTCTTCTTGAATGTTTCTCTGATGAAGCAAGATGAGGAAAGCCCACGTGGCAAGAAACTGGGCTCTAGCTAACCACCAGTTAAAGACTGAAGACCTCACTCCAGCAACCATTAAAGAATTGAGTCCTTCCAACCACATGAGAGAGCTTAGAAGTAGTTCCATGCCCATTTGAGCCTTCAGATGAGACCGCCTAGTTAACACCTTGATTGCAATTGAGGTGAGAAACCCGGAAGCAGAACAGAAGAGAAGATCTCTCTACTCCATGGCTAGACTCCTGACCCACGATGAGATAATAAATGTGATTGTTTTAAGCTGCTAAAGTTGGGGAGGTAGGGGCACCTGGGTGTCTCAGTTAAGCATCTGACTTCGGCTCAGGTCATGATCTTGCAGTTCGTGGGTTCGAACCCCGTGTCGGGCTCTATGCTGACAGCTCAGAGCCTGGAGCCTGCTTCAGATTCTTTGTCTCCCTCTCTCTCTGCCCCTCCCCTGCTCACACTCTGTGTCTCTCTCTCAAAAACAAACATTGAAAACAAAAATTAACTAAAGAAAGAAAGAAAGAGAGAAAGAGAAAGAAAGGAAGAAAGTTGGGGGGTTATTTGTTACATACCAATATATAACTAATGCACTCATTTCATGCAACATATATTCCATGAAGACTTGAATACCTTCTGCCAAACACACACACATGCACACACACTTTGTGAACCTGAGAGCAATGCTTTGTGTTTACTATGTAGCACTGTACTTGACTTTTCTTAATGTTTATTTTATTTTTGAAAGAGAGAGACAGACAGACAGAGCATGAGCAGGGGAGGGGCAGAGAAAAAGGGAGACACAGAATCTGAAACAGGCTCCAGGCTCTGAGCTGTCAGCACAGAGCCCGACACGGGGCTCAAACCCATGAACCATGACATCATGACGTGAGCCGAAGTCAGACCCTTAACCGACTGAGCCACCCGGGAGCCCCAGCACTATATTTAATGGATTCATTGTAATCACCTGATTCTGTTTGGGTGCCTCCACTGAACTTTGAGACATTTGAGGCTGTGATGTATGTTCTTTGTTATCTTATCCTTATATCTCCAGTGTCAAATGTAGCTCTTGGTACATTTGGTCAAAAATTATTTTATGGATAAGTGAACAAATGAGTGAATGAATATCATTTTGCGAAGTGATGCACAGGGATTAAAAAAATACAGTTAGATCTGTGTTATAGGCGTAGAAGCTTGTAATCAAGTTAGAGAGACTGACATAAAATCAACTAACAGAAATGTGAGTGAAATAAATGTTGGGTCAAAATAAGAAAAATGTGCTATAGAAACATGAAAGATAGAATGTCCTTTCTGATCTGGGCAATCTGAAAATATTTCTCAGAGGAAATGGCTTTTGACCTTGACTTTGAAGGTTAACAGAACTTTAAGCAGCAAAGATGGGAAGGAAAGGAAGTCAAAATTAATAAAAACCATAAACAAATCCTAGAGGTGGAAAAATCTAGCAGAGTGACAGAGTCAGGCCTGGTCCCAGGGGGAGAGAAAGCAGACGGAGATGAAAATTGGAAATCAATTAGCTTCAAAGGCGCAGGTGAGGTCACTACTCTTAGAGAACATGTTGAAAGCAGAACCTTGGGAAACTGACATTTAAAGACCAACAAGAAAGGGGAACTTGCCAGGGAGAGTTAAGCGGACTCAGGCATGTGATATGGTATGCTAATCACTTTACATAAGTTTGAAGGAGGAGGTGATGTTCTGAGGTTGAGTGTGATGCAATTTTAAAAGAGGCCTTTGGGATGGGGCAAGTAGGCCACTAGTAACCTTTAAGAAAACAGTACCTATGAAAAACTGGAGATGAAAGGTTTTGCTGATAAAAATACATGTTTGAGGAAGTCAACCAGCCTCTGAATAAGTGTCCCAATGATACCTTAGGAGACCTGCCTGTTAAGACTTCTGAGTCACGGGCCATTTTGATAGTGAAATGACTTCTCTGATAAGCAACATTTACCTCTGAAATAAAAAAATACCTATACGACTCTCCATCTCGGGGTTGTGAGTTCGAGCCCTACTTTGCGGGTAGAGATTACTTACAAAAATAAAATCTTTAACAAACCGAAAGCAAAAGCCTGACCCTACCTGACTTTTGTCCTTTCTCCAAGGGACCCCTTCGTGGTTTATAACTGTTAATTCTGGACCACTTGCATGTTTCATCTGGTTGCACTCGTCCGTTTCCTCAGCTAAACTGCAAAGTCCATGAATCATGACTTCTTTCACATCTTCACTCAGTACGTACTTAATAATTCCAATAAAAACCATGATAACCTTTGGCTTCTGTACACTCTTTGTAATCCCCCAGAGTATTTTTTTCAGCAACTATTTATTGGAGGCTTGCTAACTGCCAGGCTCAGGGCTGAGAGCATCACATCCATGATCTTTTTCAGTCCCCTTACAAATCCTGGGCTTCCACAGGGCTGGGGAGCTATACTTACTCTATTTTCACAAATGAGCTGAGAGTGGAAAAGAGAAGGGAGATCTAGTTTATTTCAACGAAGATCCTCAGAGATAAAAGTGCATTACAGCCACACCAGGGTGACCAACTGTCCCAGGTTGCCCAGGCAGGAGGGCATTTGCAGAACATGAGACTTTCAGTTTTTATTTATTTATTTATAATGTTTATTTATTTTTGAGAGAGAGACAGGACGCGAGTGGGTTGGGGCAGAGAGAGAGGGAGGCACAGAATCTGAAGCAGGCTCCAGGCTCCGAGCTGTCAGCACAGAGCCCGACGCGGGGCTCGAACTCACAGACTAGAAGATCACGACCTGAGCCGAAGTTGGACGCTCAACCGACTGAGCCACCCAGGCGCCCCGAGACTTTCAGTTTTAAAACCAGGACTGGTCCAGGTAAGCCAGGGCTAGGAAACTTTCCCTAGTCTTTAAGGATGAGACAGTAAAATGCATAATGGAAGGGCTCATATCTATGTCCTATTAGCAATATTCATTATGAAGAGAATTCCTATGTATCTATAAGATGACTTGGGTTGAAAATTACACCAGACTTTGTTCCAAGACATGTAGAAATGCACACTTCTTCATTTCCCGGCTGATGCTTGAAAAAGTGGGTTGGAAGTGGCACACGTAGGCAGCCTTAATGCCCTTCTTCCTCCTGTCTGTTAATTTCAAGTCTGGAAGAAAAGTCCAGATTTATCATGCTGGCTGGCACTTTCCCAGGGCTCCCATGGGTCCTCTGTGAAGTGTTAGCCTGACTTCCTTATGTTCTTCTATATTTATATTATGAAACTTAAATAAAAGTTTAGTCCTACCTCTCAGAAACCTGTTCCTTTTAATGCAACACCAATAAAAGTTTCAAGAAGAGGAAAGGAGTATTTTTATCATTTTATTTGCAGGTGCCATACGGCATTGGGTCTTTTTTTTTTTTTTTTTTAGATGGGCAGAGTAAGATGTTTTTGCTCTCTGCTTTCTGATAAACGCGTGCGTGCCCTCCAGACAGAGGATCTGGGAATCTCTTACTAAAAAGTAAACTTCGAAAAACAAAAGGATTTCACAATCGCCACAACCACCCAACGCTCCCTGCCCCTCCTCCTCCTCCTCCTCCTCCTCCTCCTCCTCCGACACTTGTCTGAATGAATCATCAAGAAGGCAGACTGGTTCACTTAGATGTTCTCTATTGTTTGGGTTTAAAAAAAAAAAAAAAATGGTGGCAACATTTTCTTCTTCCTTCCTCGCCGCTGCTTGGCTTTGCTGAAACAGGGCAGCCCAATCCGACAAGACACACAAATTGCTGTTTTGACTGGCTTCTTTGAACCCCTTTCTTTCCCATCACAAACAGCTCCCACAGGTCTGTCTCGGGAAGGTGCTGTTTTGGCATTCACCGGTAAAAAGCAAGCCGGCAGGGAGCGTGCCTTTCAGAATTAGTTCCATGCTCATTCCCTACAACATCCCTCCGGAGGGGTGAGATGCCCCGACACCTTCCTTGCCTCCAGGTTCCCTCTGGCTTCTTGGAATAACGTGACACCCTTTCTGAGGTCACGTTTTCATCACTGGGGGTTGGAAAGCACCTAGGAGCGCCCAGCTGCAGCGCTGTGCTGGGGCGGGGGGCGGGGGGGGGGGGGGGCGGGGTGGGGGGGAGCTGGCACTGACCTTATCAGTATTTTTCACATATCAGCTGGTTTAATAATCAACCCCGCACCCTCAGAAAACCCAGGGGCATAAAACTTGGCTGCATCTAATGAGGCACCGGAGCGGAAAACAAACTAGCTTTGCTCTGGGACGGGGCCCTTCCCCGGGCCCCTGTGGGAAGCCGGCTGGACTGTGGTGGCCGGGGAAGACTGGAGGTTAGAAAGGCTCGAGTTCGAATCCCATGAGTGTTCCAGCCACTTGCCAATCAATCAATCGACTTCGGGGAGACTGCTGATTCTCTGAGGCGGGCCCTCTCCCCTATAAAATAAGAAAGCTAATCAGAGGTTCCAAGTAGGTGACCACTGGACGATACAATAAAATTGTATCACCTTGTGAGTGATTACTAAGAAGTGTTTCTCTTGGGGAAGTATTGGTGATCTGAACACAGACTCAAGAGAAGTCCTCTGGAAACCCTGTGGTTTCCTAAAGCCAAAAACAGAAGCAGCCAGGATTCAACCTCTGTTCCCCAAATTAGCACATTTTATTTTCACAGTTTCATCCCAGGGGAGAGACTGCCTTTTATGATTCCCTGCTGAATTCCCTTACCCAAATCTGTCCAAAGTAACTACACAGGACCTTCTTCCTATTTTTTTTTTAATTTTTTTTTAATGTTTATTTTTGCAGACAGAGAGAGACAGAGACAGAGCATGAGTGGGGGAGGGGCAGAGAGAGAGAGAACACACAGAATCTGAAGCAGGCTCCAGGCTGTGAGCTGTCAGCACAGAGCCCGATGCGGGGCTTGAACTCACCAGCTGTGAGATCATGACCTGAGCCGAAGTCGGACGCTCAACCCACTGAGCCACCCAGGTGCCCCCCCTTCTTCCTATTTTTTGATGCAGTATTATATAAATCAGGACCTGCATTTTTATATGAATACATGCCAGGAGCTTTGGGCAAGTCAGTAGCATTCATGAAGCCTATTATGTACAGAGTGAAAATAAAGGTTTTACCATCACTAGAAGGTTATAAATTAAAAACAGATGGCCTCATCAAGGGAAAACCTGCCACTTCCTTTCCAGCTTCACCACTGCCTTTTTTCCAAAAGCTTTCATTTGAGTCTAATAATCTTAATTGGGCAAGATCTTCCACAGCTTTGTAAGGAAGCTAATATCTAACCCTCCGTCTTGAAAGTGAAGTTAACTGGCATTTACTGAGCATGACTGTGAGACACACACCATGTACATTCTCACCTTGTTTGATTCCCCAGAAGTTTTGAAACCGGTGTATCTTACACTGTTTTATAAGAGAACGGAGCCGAAGCCACTTATCCAGAGTCCTGCAAAGAGTAAGTGGCAACACCGTAGCTGATTTCAAAGTCCAAAGCCAGTGACAATTGTGGCGAAAGAAAGTTTGTGGTTTTAAAAATAGACGTGAAGTTGGAAATGGGCAAATCTCCTAGCTCCGTGAGAGGTCATTAGTGAGAGAGCCTGATGAAAAGAAAAAAAAAAAAAAGTCTTTCATTAAGACACAAGAAATATCAAAGGGCTATTTGCACATTCCATTTCCAGCCCAAATCCAAGCCCAGGCTCCATGCACTGTGAGACTTACTTTCTTTCTTTCTTTCTTTCTTTCTTTCTTTCTTTCTTTCTTTCTTCTTTCTCTTTCTTTCCTTCTTTAAAAAAAAATTTTTTCACCACTGTCCAGTCTCTAATCACACCTGGGAGCAGTCTGGGGCCCCAGCCTTACAAAGTAAGGGAATCCTAAGTCCCCACCTATAACTCCTCAATTCTCCCACTTTTCTGGTGTTTTTTTAAATCAACTGATTTGGAAGAAGACCGTCGGTAGGTCTGAATTTGTTAAACTGATTTCTGAAAGTCCTTAACAGAGAGAGGGCCTGGATTGTACTGACACAGGTTTTGTTCTTGAACGATGACCTATGAGGTGAGATACAGGGTAGGGTGTGTCCTGTCAGGTGACCCCTTCTATTTTCAGCTGCATATAAGAAGCAGCCCAGACTCAGTGACACCACCCCCCCCCCCCGGGGAAGCCAGAACACATGGGGAATTTTCATGTCCAAGAAAATACTTCTGAGTCCAAGAAAATACTTCTGAGTCCAAGGTGTTTCTGCCCAACCTCCTCCAGGACTTCAATCAATGTGGAGGAGAACTTGGAAAAGAGATTTTTGGAGGGGACTTTTTACACCCACTCTCCTACTTCTTTTTGCAAACCCTTCTGTTCACCGTGTGCCGTGAGTGAGGTCCGGAGCGGGTCTGCTAGGACCAGGCGTGTGGCAGATGTCTCCAGACCCCTCTGCCGTCCCAGTTTCTGTCTCAAACCACAAGTGACCTGAGAGGTGATTCAGGGGAATCACTCTGGCTCAGACAGGCTGCCTGGCTCAGGGTCTCGAAGCTCACTGATGGCTTTGCCCTCAAAGTCCAGCGTCAGGATTCCATTCGGTACGGCTTGTCACTCTTGGTGTGGACTTTTTTCAAGGTGCCAGTTATCTTCCTGCTGGGTCATTCCCTCTGACAAAGGTTTGAGGAGTCTGGCAAGATTTTTCACAATTTATGCTGTTCCAGCCCAAAGGTGTGTGTGTGTGTGTGTGTGTGTGTGTGTGTGTGTGTGCTGGGGTAGGGGCAGAGTTATTGCAAGGGATCAAACAGCCCAAATCACAGCACACAGAGTCTTTAGACTGAAGAAAACAACTTATCTCATTCATAGATACATTGATAGATAGATGATAAAGAGAGAGGTGATAGATGACAGACGACCTTTGTTTCCCCCCACCTGGCCCCCGCCCCCGCCCGCATGTATTATCAGTCCTCACGCAATTGCCATATGAAGTATTATTCCCATTTTTTACCTGCGAGAGCACAAGCTAGGAGAAGCTAATGAATTGCCAAGTTCTCAGGGCTGAAAAGTGACAAAGCCATGATTTGAGTGTTTGCTTCCTCTTCGTCATTGTTTCTTTAGAACTATTTCTCATCCCCTCGATGTACACAAAAAATTACGGTATTCGGGGGGCCCCTGGCTGGCTCGGTTGGTAGGACGTGTGCCTCTTCATCTCGGGGTCATGAGTTCAAGCCCCATGTTTGGCACAGAGCTTACTTAAAAAAGTAAACTAAAATATTACAGTATTCATTAATGAGTGCCATGAGCACATATGGAATCAGTTGTACACATGAGATAGTGGGATAAGTATAGACTCAACATGCTAAAAATTTGAAAATTTCTTTTTAAAGGTTTTGATGGGAATTCTGTATCCTTTAGTTAGTAATTGCAAATTACAGCACAAAGAGATCTCTATCCCTCTTCTTTCCTCCCCGTTTCTACCTGCATCCCTGCCCAGCCCCCACAGGCCCTGAAATGATGGGTTATTTGGGCAGTATTTAATATTTGTAGAGAGACAATACAGGCATTTCACCTAAGCACAGGAGAGACACATACACAGAGATAAATAAATTCACCAAAAAAAGGAAAACTTGCTTTGGGAGAGACTATGATAAAGCTCTATAGCTGTAGTGTGTTGACGATGCAAAATCTTTGAATTACTGAGATGTTTTTGCCGGTTTTCTCTTAAATTGTTTGTGTAAATGTAAATGACACAATTAGATACCTGTTTTCTCAATTAATGATGGTAGGAGAGCTGATAAAAACATCTCAAATAAAACTATCAGCATAGGAGGGGGTGCCTAGCGGGCTCAGTCCGGGGACCGTGCAACTCTTGATCCTGGGGTCGTGCATTTGAGACCCACGCAGAGTGTACAGATTACTTAAATACATAAATAAATTTTAAAAAAAACCTATCAACATAAGAAAGTTTACCAAAGCATGTCATGTTATCCCTCGAAGCATAGCCCATTTTTACCTGATGACCCATTCAAATGATACAAGGACATAACTTCAGAAGAAATTCCGTCCCTATAGGTGCTAGCTTTCTTGACATTTGAAGCACACTTTATTTTTTAAGGGTTTTTTGCTTTTTAGCTTGGTTTTGGTTTTTGGTTTTTGTGGTTTTGTTTTTGTTGTGTTTCGGGTTTTTTGTTTGTTTGTTTTATTTTTGTTTTGAGCAAGAGAGAAAGCATGCGGGCAGGGGAGGGACAGAGAGTGCGTGAGAGAGAATCCCAAGCAGTCTCTGCAGTGGCATCACAGAGCACAATGCGGGGCTCGAACTCCCCAGCTGTGAGATCATGTCCTGAGCGGGAATCAAGAGTCAGATGCTTACCTGGCTGAGCCACCCAGGTGTCCCAGAGGCACTAATTTTTCAGCGGTTTAGTATATTTAGGATTCAGAATGAAGTTTCTGTGAGATTCGATCTTCTTCAGCTCCCTCAGTGATGGTCACAGCTTCTTAATTCTGGTATTATTGCATTTCTGATTTTTTTTCCCCCCGCAAAGGTCCATCAGTTTTGCCACAGTTTAAAGGGTGAGGGGCTGCGCTCTGCTAATGTGATTCGCTATTGCTTTAATCCAAGACGCAAAGCCTGGGAAGGCTTCACTTATACTTGCTGTGGAGGGAATGACAGTAACTTTGTTAACGTGAAGGATTGCGAACGTGTTTGTGCGAAAGGCAGTGAATTTTTTCCTGCTCAATTTTATTTTATTTATTTTTTATTTTTTTAACGTTTATTTATTGAGACAGAGCATGAATGGGGGAGGGTCAGAGAGAGAGGGAGACACAGAATCTGAAACAGCCTCCAGGCTCTGAGCTGTCAGCACAGAGCCTGGCACGGGGCTCGAACTCACGGTCCGTGAGATCATGACCTGAGCCGAAGTCGGACGTTTAACCGACTGAGCCACCCAGGTGCCCCTTCTTGCTCAATTTTAAACTAACTAGAAGTAATTCAGAAGCAAAATTATACTTTTATGTAACCATTTTGCGAATAGCGCTTTGCCATTTCTAGGTGACTTTTCAAATATACGAGTTATGGTTTTCTCTTAAATATAAATGCAAGTCGGCGGCACCTGGGTGGCTCAGTCGGTTAGGCATCTGTCTCTTGGTTTCTGCTCAGGTCATGATCTCATGGTTCATGAGTTCAAGCCCTGCATCAGGCTCTGCACTGACAGCATGGAGCCTGCTTGGCATTTTCTCTCTCTCCCTGCCCCTCCTCTGCTCTGTCTCTCAAAATATATCAACTTAAAAAAATTTAAAAAAAATAATAAATATATAAATGCAAGTCAAACTGTTTTTTTAATTCCTGGTAGCTTTTTGTTAGTCAGCATTTACAATTACAATGATGTGGGCATCGTGGGAATTTTTTTGCATTCAGAGTCCTGAGGGGGGGGAGGGGGGCTTCTGGGTGGCTCAAGTCAGTTAAGCGACTGACTTCTGTTCAGGTCATGATCTCCCCGTTCAGGGGCTCAAGCCCCATAGAAACCATAAGCTCAGTTGAAAAGGAATCCAGACTAGGCTAGGTATGAAACAGCATTCTCAGGGCCTCTGCTCAAACTCGGGCTTCTTTTTCTTTAACCATTAAAAAAAAGTAAAGATTGATACCTTTCAGGGCACCTGGATGGCTCAGTTAGTTAAGTATCCAACTTCAGCTCAGGTCACGATTTCATGGTTCGTTGAGTTCGCGCCCCGCGTCCCAGCTCAGGGCCCGGAACCTGCTTCCGATTCTGTGTCTCCCTCTCTCTGCCCCTCCCCCGCTCATGCTCTGTCTCTCTCAGAAAATGAATACAACATTTTAAAAATTTAAAAAAAAAAGAGTTCTCAGAACGTACATAGTTCTCAAGCCCGAAGATTGTGAACTGTTCAAGGCTTTCCTGCTACTCCCTGTAGAAAAGAGCAGCAAGGCCGCTCATAGCAAACCTAATTAACACCAAGGGTTCAATTCCGGCTCTCCGAAGAGGCAAAGGGACAGGAGTCACTCTTCCAGAGAGGCTCAAACCAAATCCTGCAGATCCCCCACCCTTTACAGAGCCAATTGCCCCCCTGCCCCCAAGCCCTGCTCCTGAGATGCCCCGGGGCAGCCCTTCATTCCCCCCACCCAGGTCCCCGGCTGGCTGTCACCCTCTCCCTCTCCCGTGGTCACCCTCCTCCTGAAGCCCCTCCTCTCTCCCTCCCCAGCGCAGGGAGGCCATACACATTCCACACTTTCAGCAGGAAGACGCCATCCAGTTCGAAGCTACAAATTAGGAGGATCTTTGGAGCTCTCACTCACACTGGAAGGGCACTCGAGTGACACCTACTTCTGCACACGACTGGCTTCGGATGAAGCAATACTTGCTGCTCGGGGTGGGGGCGGAGGAAGGGTGAAGCGTGAGGCCATCTAAAAGGAAACTGCCAAGGCAGAGGCCCCAGGGCGGCCAAGGAGGGCTCCCCGGGTCTCTAATGAGGTCCCACATCTCTGAAGACTCCTTTAAGTAAATCACTCTCCAGGCAGTACTGCGAGGGCACTCGAGACCCACGCCTGGCACGAATATCTTCTTTTTCCGCTATCTCTTCTGCCAGTTAAACCGTTAGTCCCTTGACAGCAGAAGTCATGCTAAACGTCCCCGTGTTTTCCACTCCTGCCCCAGAGCTGGAACCCAGGAGGCGGTGATCAGCCATGTGCCTGCAGACGGAAATCGGTGAAACGATTTTGGTTTCGTAACGAACATTCGGCAGCTTACGTGACCGAAGTAAACACGCAGCCAAGACTGGTGATAATTTTTAATAGTTTACAGCTACAGTATAAAGTTTTACCTGTATAAATACAATTACAGACCATAAATATCCATAGGGCAAAATATCTGCCTCCAGACAGATCAAAAAACATCGTTGCCACGAAATAAACTAACAGCCTTAAGTAACACTGCAGAAAAACAGATACTGAGGTAATTTTTCATCTAAAGTGACTACAGCCTATCATGAAAACATTCTTACTGTTCAAGTACTTATGAAAGCCTGGTCTCATAATCTAAAAATGTAACTTTAACGAATACGCTTTGAAACTGAACAAAATACTTTAATTATAAATAGGTAAAATAAATAAGATCATTCTTGCTGAAATTCAATCATGACATTATTATTTCTTTTTTATGTATTTGGGGGCTTTGTCGGTAGTCTGGCCTTCTAACAATAAAAGGGGGAAATTCATATACCTTTCACAGAACCTACATATTATTATAATGCAAACTACACATATAGATGAGATTTCCATTCTGGATGAGCAATGCATTCTCTTTTTTTAAAAAAGTATATCCTATGTAAAACGTGCTTAATTTCTTTTAAAGGACCACTTCTTGAAAGAGGTACACTGACTAGTATGAGAAAAGGCAACTTACAGATTTTCAAAACTTCTTTAGAAATACATTCATTTTCCTATCAAGTTACTTGAGAATTTTTGTTTCACTAAGTTTTAATTACAGCAGTAGAAAGCCTAAATCGCCTTTTTCCCCTATTATTTCTCAGTATGCAAATTCCCACGTTCTTTATGTTGTAACATTCTAACCAGTAAGAATCTTACTGGCACCATATAACATCTCTGTCACATTTTTTCCCAAGTACAGACTTTCCAGCGAAGATTCAGAGGAACATAATTCAATGAAGGGTCATCCGAACAGAAGCAATACATTTTGAGTCAAAAGGAAAAAGCTTTCAAATTTACCCTATATTTTGTAGTGACCTATGGGATCAACATTCGCCATGACATTGTGTTTCCAGAATGAAATCTTTACTTTTAACAAGGTAATATATAAACCGAAGACTATACAGCACTTTTCTGTCTTCCAAAAGCGAAAACCAACACTGAACATTCGCTCTTTCTTGCCCCTGCCCACCGTTATCCGTTTGCCAGCACCCCTGGGCAGCAACCTTCAGCACACATACCAGAATAATTTTCGAAGTAAAAACTCAAGGTATAAGTAATTCATTCCTTATGTTGCACAGTTCCTCCATTCTTGCCTTACAAATAAACAAAGTGGTCTTATAACATTCTCCCGAGCCCCAGAAAAATGACTTCTGGGAAATCCCCGACAGAAATCCTCTTGGATGTATCCCATCCTGGTTTCCAAGGGCATCCAAAAGCAAGTGAGATCTCCCTCACAACCTCCATTACAAGGCAGTCTCTTCTAACTGATGAAATTTGCATCTACTGGGGAACCTTCCGTCTCAAACCAATCTCCTCATTCGAAAGCTCCCAAAGCAGTCAGGTTCCCGAGCGGAAGAGTTTGGATATCAGATTCATAAGCTTCTGTCGGAAATTCAGTTTGTCTCCAAATCTCCGGAGCTGCATGGCACATTCCACTTCGGGCTCTGAAAAGGAAAGCAAACCATCAAAATCATGCTGACATGACAAACTGTAACCGGCAAGAGCCCCATCCGAGGGGCAAGCTGAGTGTGCATCCAGTGAAGCGTTTATGTCAACTTTAGCTCTATGCACACCCATTTTCTGAACGTGAGAAAGGTTACTTAGAACACACACGACATACGTTAACACGGTGTGACTCATAAACAAAAAAAACAACGGTTACAGTAAGAATGAAGACTTTTACTTTGAAGTCTTTTTTTTTTTTTTTAACGCATACCGGATGAGGTAAATGTCATCTTTCTTTCAATAGGGACATTTATGTCACACACCGCAGTTTAGTGAGCCTTTGCCA
This sequence comes from Panthera leo, assembly GCF_018350215.1. NCBI lineage: Eukaryota > Metazoa > Chordata > Mammalia > Carnivora > Felidae > Panthera > Panthera leo. The sequence goes on along the minus strand of NC_056690.1, from coordinate 78,153,083 downwards.
GCCTCAGATGATGTCATCCTTTTCTCTCTCATTTAAGGCTGGTTGGGGGAACAGAAGTCGGAATTCTAAACTTTTTTATGTTGTTTTCAAGTAGGATTTATTTTATAAATGGCAGTAATTCACAGGTCATATTATGCCTTCATTAATAGGCAAATCCAAATGTGTTCTTATCCCCATTTAAAAAAACTCTTTGAAATCTAGTCTCAAAAAATCTTGTATCCAAATTAAGCCCACATTCTCTAAAATAACTTAGAAATTTATATTCTACTGTAAATCAAATTCTTCCTACAAACCAATTTTTTTTCATACAATCTTCCTATACTCTTTTTTTTTCCTTTGGGGGCCAATAATCTTTTATTTTTTTTAATATAATTTATCGTCAAATTGGCTAACATACAATAACACCAATACATGAATTGGTGTAAAGTGTGCTTTTGACAAACCAAATTTGTACCAATCTGTTGCCTTTATGAGTGAAGCAGAAAATATAACGTTTAACTCACATGTGTACTACGTTTTAAATGTGAGATATTATAATTAAACAAACATTAATTGAAGAAAAAGGATTACTAGGAGAGTTTTAAAAAAATGATCCCTTTCACCAAAAAAGCGGGCAGAAAATAGCTGCTAGTCGTTTCCTAAATCTTTCTGTTCATTACACTTCTATAAATGTAATAACAAAAAAAATTGTAACTAGGAGTGGCGATCTTCACTAAATCTTTTATGACAATCATTTCACAATGTATACATAGATCAAATCATCATTTGATATATGCATATACCACATCAAAGCTAATACAATGTCACAGGTCACTTATATCTCAATTAAACAATGTATTACTATCTAATTAAGTTTAAGAGGGCCCTTATTACTGGGAACGAAGTTAAATGGCAGGCAGGTTATTCTCAGGTTAGGCCTTCCCAAAACAGGAGAATTCTTGGACTTCCCAAAAGGTAGGCCAAGCTTTTTCCCTCCCAAGCAAGACCCGAGCGACAGCAACAAGGTACAAAGTTAGCCTTGGCCGTATCGTCAATCACCACTTCCTTTGCACGCCTCAGGGGCTCTATAAAGCGAAACCAACTTTAAAAGGGGGCCATTATCGTCTGATGCAATAGCAGTAGGACGGATTTCGAGCCCAGAGCCTTTCTGCCTTCTTCGCTACAGCCCCTTGGCAGATGACTACCTTGTTTGGTAAGATTTAGAAGGGGAGGGGGTAGGGGGGGTTCTGAAAAGTTATTTGATGGGGCTATATGTGGGGAGGAGGGGAAAGTGGAGGGATTAAAAACCACTGCAGACCAACTCCTGTTCTTCTCCTATCCCGTCCCCGCAATAATAACGATTGTTAAAATGTTGCACTTTTAACAAAGAAGCAAAACTTTCTAGGCTCCTGGCCGCAGTGGTCCTCGCAGGGCCTCTGTAGCGCTCCATCAGTCCTTTGTGGGAGAGCGTGAAGGTACCCAAGCCAAGTACTGCTTTTTTGTGTTGGGGGGCCCGAGAGTGGCCACACTCAGAGTGGGGACCTCCATGGTCCTCGCCTCAGGACGAAGAGGGCTAGTCTCAGGAAGCGCTGGAGGCTCCCCGAGTCTCTCTCCCGCCCCCACCTGCCGTGACAATGACTTTCTCCTCGTGATGGTCGCCCGCACTTGCACTTTTCCTCCCCGCGGCCCCAGGGCTGAGCAACTGGGGATGCGAAGCAAGCGAAGCAAGCGAAGCAAGCGAAGAAGAGGCTTTCTGCCTCCGCCCAAACCGCCATCTGCATCCCAAATCGGGTTTCCTCCCGCGCCGTCTCCACGGTCCCGGGGAAACCCCGCAGGGCTTCCTGGAGGCGCCCCCAAAGCACATGCAGGGGCGCAGACCTGCCCGACCCGGAGGCCGCGTGCCGACGGACTGAGCCCGCCGCGACCGAGACCCCGGCCCCGGCCCCCGCCCGGGCCCCGGCCCCGGCCCCGGCCGGGTTCTCAGCGGGACCCAGCTGCTCCCTACCTGCCGGGGCCCGCGCGGGGCTCGGCTGCGCGCTCTTACGCGTCCTCTTCCCAGGCATCTCCGCCAGCGGCCGCCGGCCACCGTGCCGCAGGAGCCCGGGGGTCTCGGTCCCCCACCCCGAACACCTCGGGGCGGCGGCACGCGAGCTGCACGCGCGGCGGGGACGGGCCGGACCGGGGCGGCGGGACCCAACTCTACCAGCGACGACAGGGGCGCGCGCGCACCTCTCAGGTCTGAGCGCCGGCCGGCTCCCGCGCTCTCTTCTTATGGGGACTTCCCGGGGACGGTGACGTAGCGAAACTTGACTCTGTGCCCGCCCCCGTCCCCGCCCCCCCCCCCCCCCCCGGGGGCAGCCGCGTGGGGAGGACCTGCCCGGACTCGCTCGCGGTCCGCGGCGGCGCCGGTCCGCGGCGGGGGGCTCAGCGCTCTCGGCGCGGAGACCCTGCCCCGCCCCCAGATCGCTCCGGTCGCGGACGGGGGCCGGGGGGGGGGGGGGGGGGGGGTCGGGGCCGAGAGGCTGCGCCCGCCGGAGGTCGCGGCCGCTGCGGTCGTGGCGGGAGTCCGGGAGTCGCGAGAGGGGAAAGTTCTCGTGGCGGGAAGGCTGGGGGTGGGGAGGCCAGGCGCTCGGCGCTTCCCGTAAACCCGCAGTTAGAGACTCCGGGCCAACCCTGGAAGGAGTGCGGGGGGTTGGTGGGGGGGAGGAAAGCTGGAACTGGGGCGGGGGGGGGGGGGCGGAGAGGTAGTTGCGGGGCAGGGGAAGGGAGACAACTTTCATAGCAGGGGAGAGGATGCCAGAGGCGTGCGAGAAAGTACCAGCTTGAAACCCCGGAGCCAGCAAGCCAACGCTGTTTTGGTTTGAGTGGGGGTGCTGGTGTGTGTGGATGCGATGTAGGGCGACAAAGGGACGAGCTCTCGGCCCGGATCAGGTCTGTGTGGAGCACATTGCCCCCGGATAGGTCCATGTTTCTCCCATCTGGATGCTGCGTAGAAACACAAGGAGAGTAGACCGTCAAGTGCCCTTGTGGACGGGGGAACGAGGTATCTGGGGAATAGGAAGTTATTTGCACGATGCTGGCCCGGGCCTGGAGTAATTCCATTCTTATCAAGAGAAGTGGTAATTTGGGGTGGAGAGAGGGTACTGGGGGCCAATTCACGATAAGGGCTTCGGTAGACCATTTCTCATTCTGTCCCCAGAACAACCCTACGAAACTGTCATTCTTAACCATAAAAGCCGCTTTACAGGTGTGAAAACATTGGCCGAGAGTCGTGCCAGGATCTGAACCTGGGCGGGGCCCTACGGAGCAGGAGTCGGTACCCATGGTGGCCTTCCCAGTAACGGGAGGGGGGTTTGGGGTTGTTGTTGTTGTTGTTGTTGTTTGGGTTGTTGTTGTTGTTGTTGTTATTGTTTTGAAAGTGAATGGTCTTAATTATCTGCACTGTTCAGTGGCCAGGTTACAAATTGGCCAGTTAGGGCTGTCTGGCTCCCAGGAGTGTTTGCTTTTGGTTCAGGGTATTGACTTGCAAAATGTCTTCTGAAGATTTGAAGTGGTTACCAACATTTAAAACTTGAGAGACTACATTAAAATCCCCGATCTCTGGCGTCCTTTGTAAAAGGCGAAGCTCTGACAACCGGGGCTCCGTTTCCGAGCAGAGCAGAGCTGGCTGGAAGTGTGGGAGCCTCTCCCGCTTGGACCTGGGGCGGGAGCTCCCATCCGCCACGCTCCCCCCTGTTGCGTTTGCCATTTACATTACGTGGCCCCAGTAGGCGTTTGAGCTTGTTTATTTACCTGAGATCACCCGATCTACGCAAAGCTGAAAGTATTTAGTTATTCATGGCTTGGTCCTACAGAAGTATAGACAATGCTATCATCGTGGAACCAGACTCCTCCTGAGTTTAAACAACGTAGTTTTGAGTGTGGTAAACACTCAGAGGGTTAAGAGGGGGCCGCACTGAGGAGTTTTTCCCCCGACCTGGGAAGCGCCGCAGAGGTGGGGCCTCCAAATCTTTTGTCACAGCGCAGAGCCACGGGGACTCTCCCAGGGCTCATTTTGACTGTCTTAATACTTAAGGGACACCATTAACTTTCTGACTGGATGAATTAGGAAACTTCTGGCCACATCGTGCGCCCTGAAATGCAGGGAATACATTCATCGAAAGAAAAGCCAGTCCTACGGTTGTTTACCTACAGAGAGGGTGCCAATCTCGTCCTGGAACATTATCATTACAAAAGGTTGTTGGCCACGTGACCCCTACTAGGTACAAACCTTAGGCAAGTGGTGCCTTTTAGCGAATTGCAAATTCAGCTTGCGGGGAGGGGAAGGGAGGAGAGAAGCTAAGAGGAGATAGGCTTCAGAGGTGGGTCAAGTCAGCAATTTATGGAGGATTTTCCAGATTCTGGATTTGAGGGCGCGTGTGTGGATCAGTTGGTCAAGTGTCTGACTTTGGCTCAGATCATGATCTCAGGGTTAGTGGGTTCAAGTCCCTCATCTGGCTCTCTGCTGTCAACATAGAGCCCACTTCAGATCCTCTGTCTACCTCTGTCTCTGCCCCTTCCCTGCTCGCTCGCGCTCTCTCTCTCTCTCTCTCTCAAAAATAAATAATCGTTAAAAAAAGATTCTGAATTTGAGATGGTTCATAAACTGTCAGATTTAACATTCTATGAAGGGAATTAGAAGCTGAGTGTGGAAAGGCTCTCTTACCTGTATACTTCTCTGGAAAAGTGACGTATCACTTACTGAGAGCTTGTGAGAAATAGAAACCTATCAGCGTATTTTGACCCCCGGGACTGACATCACAAAGACTTATCAGGAAGCATTAGAATACCCAGTTATCTGCTGAATGGGAGAAAAGGCGGAGAGGGGAGGGGCTGGGGTAGGGAGGGGAGAGAGAGAAGGAGGAAAAAAGAACGGTGAGGACCATTTTTAAAGCTATTACCAGGTATCAGTTTTCATGGACCAAGTTCAAAAATAACAGTGTAAACCTGGCTATGCCTGTGTTGTCATGAGAGCGTTTTTTTTTTTTAATTACTAAAAAAAAAAAAAAAAAAGAAAAAGAAAAAAACACAAAACAGAACAGAAAACATGATTAGTAATAGAACAGTCATTCGCGTGTTTCGTGCAGAAAATAGGATTTGACAGGAAAACAAAGAATATGACAGATGTAAGGGGGAATTTCAAGAGAGCTGTGACAAATACGTACAGGCTAAGGACCTGAGTCTCTGTATGTCAATAAAAGGAGACTTGCTTTTTTCTAGTTTGGTCATTGTTTTTTTCCTGCGAGGCACGCGTGTTAACAGGAAATGGGCCCGATGCATTCATCAGTTACATCTCTCTTTAAACAGTTACTGTGCTGGGCTCTGGGAGACAGTGCTCCCTACCCCCGTGGAGGTTATGCTGAAGAGACCAACACCTCACAAAGCCAATGTGCACGAGAACCACCCAAGTCTCTGGTGAAAATGCACATCTGATGGTGAAAATCTACCTGAGCTCCACAAACTCTGGTGATGCCCGCGTGCCTGTCCCCCGGACCTCACTTTGAGTAGCAAAGGCTAGAGGGTGATACAGGTAAGGACACAGGCGGGTACAAAGAGATGTGCGTCAAGGCTGTCCCACGGAAATTATGGGGGACTATGGGACGGCCCCGGAGGGCCATGGGGCAGGAAAGGACATCTGCGTAGAAAGGGACTGAGGCATAAATGGGATCGGCTAAGCAATGAGGCCAAAGAAAAGAAGTATGTTCTGGGCAAAGACTGCAGGGCAGTGTGAGGAGGAAGGGGTGAGAGGCGAGGGGAGACGGAAGCCACCTCAGGAGTCTGTGTATTATTTGGGGGGGGGGCACGGGGGAACCACTGAAGGTTTTAGGCACGTGGGTGATAGGATCAGATTCTAGACAGTTCACTCTGGCTGCACTGTTACTAGATGAGCTAAGAGGGGTGACGCTGTGACTCATGAAGATATGTGCTGTGGTCATCCTCCTCCAAGATGGTAGTGTCCACAAGGACAGTCACGGTATTAACCCCCGTCTCATCAAAATCCCCACATTTCCATGGGGCACCCGGGTGGCTCAGTCCGTTGAGTGCCTGACTCTTGATTTCGGCCCAGACTGTGATCCCAGCGTCGTGGGATCAAGCCCCGTGTTGGGCTCTGTGCTGAGCGTGGAGCCTGCTTAAGATTCTCTCCCTCCCTCCCTCTGCCCTTCTCCACCCGCCAACCTCCCGCCAATAAAAAAAATACAAAAATAAAATTCCCACATTTCCTGATTAGGATAGGACCACATTCTATTGGAGCAAGACTTGATATTTTTCAGCACGATTATAATTTTCTCCTATATTAGGGTCCTAAGGCTGCCACGACAAAGTACCACAAACTGAGGGGTTTAAAACAATGGGAGCGTGGGCACCTGGAGGGCTCGGTCAGTGGAGCGGGCAGCTCTTGATCTCAGAGTCGCGAGTCCAAGCACCGCCTTGGGAACAGAGCATAGAGATTACTTTAAACAAATAAAATAAAATCTTAAAACAATAGTTCATTCCCGCACAATTCTGGAGGCTGACATCAAGGTTTGGTACGGGCAGGGCCGTGCTCTCTCTGGGGTCTCAACGGGAGGAAATCTCCCTTGTCTTTTCAGCTTCCCGTGGTCGCCTGCAGTAATGACCTTCCTTTACTCGTAGATACATCGCTCCAATCTCCGCCTCAGTCTTCACATGGCCTTCTTTCCAAATTTCTTCCAAAGACATCAGTCATTGTTTGAGGGTCCTCCTCGCTCCAGTGGGATCTCATTTTAATGAGACTCCATCGGCAAAGACCCTGTTTTCCAATAAGTTTACGTTCATAGATGGAGGTAGGGGATGATGAGATGGGGGGGGGGCCGTATACTTCAGCATATCTTTTTGAGGGACGCAGCTCAAGCCATCACATCTCCCTTATCAGGGGCCTTTTAAAAATTTCTGTATATACATTTTCTTTCATCCTATTTGCAATTTGCACAATTTGTAAACCAAAAGGCCCTTAGTAAACTTGACAGTGGGTTCAAGCGGCCAGAAATAAAGCTCCAGAGTAGTGTGGTTAAGATAAGAAATGAGATGGCTTCTAAGGGAACAGGTTTAGGACACCTGTCAGCCACAGAAGGCATGCACATCTTAGTTGGAGACTGTGGTATGATGCCTTCCCTTCGTCCCACCCCCAGGCTTCTCACTCACAAGGCCAAACGAGTTTTTGATAAATTCTTGGGTGGAGGTTGAAAACAAATTTAATTTTTGTTAGTGCAACGTATAAGCACATTGTAAAATTTGGACCGCATTTTAAATTTGTTTAATCCCCCAAAGTTTCTATGCTTCATTTTCTTCTCTCTGGTTTACAAATGTTGTTATGTTTGGGGGACCGGGGTGGCGCAGTCCAGTGAGCGTCTGACTCTTGATTTCAGCTCAGGTCATGACCCCACGGTCGTGGGATCGAGCCCTCTTTCCCCGTGCTGAGCGTGGAGCCTGCTTGGGATTCTCTCTCCCTCTGCTCCTCCCCCGTTTGCGCACATGGTGATGCGTGCTCCCCCCCCCCCAATTAATATATTTTTTTCTGTTTTCTTGCTGGATAATCACAAATAACGATCATCAAGCATGTTTGTGCTTTATTCATCTGTGGATTCCAGAAGAGAAGTAGGCAGTGTTATGGCTCAACAAGTATCAATTGAACAGTGGAAATCAGTCGGTATCGCTGTGTTGTTGATTTTCAACAACTGGTAAATTCAACTGACTTAGAGGACTTAATCAAGACACGATTAGGAAATGCTGTGTTTATTAGAATCCAGAGCGTCTGATGATAAAATGATTTTTAGGTGGTTATTGAATAACTGCTAGCAAGGCGATTCAGTCTTGTGTGAGTAGAAAACAATGATTGTTTAAGTGTAATCTGTGTTAACTACGACCTCAGGATTGATTTAAAATGCAGACCTGATCTCACATTATTAGTGTGCTTCACAATCCATGGGACCCTGGCCTGAAAATCCTCATTTTCACAAGCTTCTACACTAATGGAGAGGATGAAATACCACTTAAGAAATGATACCTGGGGCGCCTGGGTGGCTCAGTCAGTTAAGCTGCTGACTCATGGTCTCTCGGTTCGTGAGTTCAAGCCCCACACCAGGTTCCACAGTGGCAGTCAGTACAGAGCCTGCTTGGGATTCTCTCTTTCTCCTCTCTCTCTCTCTCTCTCTCTCTCTGCCCCTCCCCCGCTCATGTGCTCTGCCTCTCTCTCTCTCTCTCTCAAAAATAAGGCAATTAATTTAAAAAGATGATACCTGACCTCAAATAGTGTAGAGTCTAGTTAAAGAAATAAAATATATATAAATTAGCAAATAATTAAAAAATGGAATCTCATTTGTTATGAAATTATGACACATGGGAATATTTTTACAAGATAGTTAAGTGAAAATAATTTGTACATTGATTTTATTGGATGAGTGTTATATTTCGCAATTAAAAAAAAATTGTGTAGGGGGTACCTGGTTGGCTCAGTTAGTTAAACGGCCGACTCTTGGTTTTGGCTCCGATCATGATCTCACAGGTGGTGGGTTCGAGCCCCGATCTGGGCTCTGTGCTGACCTGCAGAGTCTGCTTAGAATTCTCTCGTTCTTTCTCTGCCCCTCCCTGCTCTCTCTCTCTCTCTCTCTCGATAAATAAATAAACTTTATTAAAAAAAAAAAAAAAAAAAACAAGTAGGGAAAGGGGCAAAAAAAAAAAAAAAAAAAAAAAAAAAAGACTTGTTAATTATCCTCAGGAGACAAAAGAAGCCTGGACCTCCAGGATAAACAGTCTTAGGAAAAAAGGATAAAAACAGTGATAACACATTCACAATCCAACCCATAGCATTTGCCCAGTGGAATGGGAGGAGGCAGGGCTGAAATTCTTGGTACTCATGATCGACAAGAGGCAGAAGGGGCAAAACACGACACGATTGATAAACGAGAGGGGAACTAGAAATTAGAAGATGTTCGGAGTGTCCAGAAGCTTTGAGTGTTACAACTAGGGAGCAGAATTCTTAGCCGGCTGTAGGGATAGTTGCTGCCTTTAGTAGAAGGTACAACGTCAACTCCGGCACACTGATGTGGAAATGGAGGCGGTACTCTTGCTTACCCTCAGCCATGCCTAATTCCATCTGCCGACAGCACCCCAGGGGGGACTCTGTGTCACTGACCTAGTGGACTTGTGAGCCTTGGGAATAACATGTAGGGGGCCGCCAATGCATCTCACTGATACCCACCTCGTTGAGCCTTCTTCTAACTCACCGAATCCCTTCCTGCTTCTGAGCCTTTACCCTCGCCCTGGACTCTGCCTACAATGCTTTCTCCTGATTTTTCCATAACTAGATACTTCTGGCCATTCAGGTCTCAGAACAAATGCTATTCTCTTGGCAAGCCCCCCCCCCCCCCCCGCCGCGGACAATCCTGTCTAAAATTGCCCACCCCTACCCTCCATATGACTCTCTACCGTGAGATCTATTTTCTTTAGTTGTCCGACTTGTTTATTGTCTGGTTCCCCTTCTGAACTCAAACTTGACATGAGCTCACACCTTATATGGTGTGTTCTTTCCCGGTCCCAGCACCTAGACCTATGGTACCAGGCACATGAGCAGACCTCAGCAAATATTTGTTGAGTAAAATCCCTGGCCATTAATGGGATGTTGGGAAGGACCTTCCACTTTAAAACAATTTTGTGGACTAGGTTTTCACTTTTCCACACACAGAGGAGAAAACCAAAACTGAAGATTACTATCATTTGCCTGAATTTGCAGTGCTAAGAAGTAAGCCAGTGGCCATGATAATCCAAAACTTCTTACTCTATGCTTAGTTCATTACACCTAGTTATTGGTTGATAAGAAAGGGGCATCTGGGTGGCTCAGTCGGTTAAGCGTCCGACTTCGGCTCAGGTCATGATCTCGCGGTCCGTGAGTTCGAGCCCCGTGTCGGGCTCCGTGCCGACAGCTCAGAGCCTGGAGCCTGTTTCAGATTCTGTGTCTCCCTCTCTCTGATCCTCCCCTGTTCATGCTCTGTCTCTCCCTGTCTCAAAAATAAATAAAAACGTTAAAAAAAAAAAAAAGAAAGGTTGACAGTAATCAGAAGAGATCACAGATGCTGGGCATCTACAATCTGCCTCTTTTTTTTTCCCCCCCATAAAAGTATTTCTCTTCAGCAACAAACCTCCAGATTTAAAAGTTGAGATGCTCAGAGGAAGAGGTGATGATGATGAACACACTTAGCCGGGTACTGTCCGAAGCATTCTGTTTTCCTTCTGCTTCTCTGGCCCTTCTCAGCTGCTTTCCTTCTGGCAGAGGCCGCTGCCTTCCGCCCACCCCTCTCTCTCCCCCTGCCCAGTCTCACCCACTCCCACAGCCCATCCTGACCTACTCTTACCCCACCCACCCCCTCCAGATGTCCAGGCCGAAGACCCAGGACTCACCCTCCTCCCTCCCTCTCGGGCACCTTCACAGCCAGTCTGTCTGAAATCATCCTGAACACCTGTTGGCTCGCTCTACACTGGTTCCTCCTCTCACCTGGGCCCCTGCAGGGGCTCCCTGCACCCCACCCCCACCCCCGTACCCTACCCCTCTTCTGTCTGTTCTTCACAAGGCAGCCAGCTTGACTTTCTCTAATGCTAATTTCCCCTGTCCCTTCTTCGAGGCTTTCTATCCATTGTCCACACTGCTTCCAGAGTGGAGCAGATTTTTATTTTTAAAAAACAAGATCTGGGGCACCAGAGTGGCTCCATCGGTTAAGCGTCGACTTCAGCTCAGGTCATGATCTCCTGGTTTGTGAGTTCGAGCCCCACATCGGGCTCTGTGCTGACAGTTCAGAGCCTGGAGCCTGCTTCAGATTCTGTGTCTCCCTCTCCTTCTCTGCCCCTCCCCTGCTTGCACTCTCTCTCTCTCTCTCTCTCTCTCTCTCTCAATCTCTCTCTCTCAAAAATAAATAAACTTAAAAAAAATTTTTTTTTAATCAAAACAACATCCCTTCTCTGCTTAAAGCTTTTGGGGATCTCTGATCGTCCCTGGAGTCAAATCAAATATGAAAAAGCCACCTGCCAGAGCTGAAGGGAAAAAATGGAGTGAGAGTTTATTCTTGCTTATTCTTATTCCCAGACAGGACAAGGGAGGGGGTAGTGCCCGGGAGGAATCCCCCACCCCCAGCTATCCATGTGTGGGAGAGGACAGGTGGACAATGCTGGAGAAGGAGAGGGAGGGAGGGAGGGAGGGGAGGAGGGAGGGAGGGAGGGAGGGAGGAGGGAGAGAGAGAGGTGGCCGGTGTAAAATCAGCAGCCCCAGCACTCTGGCATTTCTAGCAGGAGACACAAAGTGAGAAAGAAAAGCCATGAGAAATTATAAAAGATGTCAAGTCAGATACCACATCGGTATTCTAAAATAGTCTTACGGGGGCGCCTGGATGGCTCAGTCGGTTAAGCAGCCGACTTCGGCTCAGGTCATGATCTTGAGGTCCGTGAGTTCGAGCCCTGCGTCGGGCTCTGTGCTGACGGCTCAGAGCCTGGAGCCTGTTTCCGATTCTGTGTCTCCCTCTCTCCCTGCCCCTCCCCCGTTCATGCTCTGTCTCTCTCTGTCTCAAAAATAAATAAACGTTAAAAAAAATTAGAATAGTCTTACAGTCCAGCAACAACCACTTAGAAAATATAATGTTTAAAAAATACCCATTAATGGGATGCCTGGCTGGCTCAGTCCGTAGATTGTGCCACTTCTGATCGTGGGGTCGCTGACAACCTGTGCCCACACGCCGTCCTGTTCTTCAACCTCAGCGCCGGGGTCGGTGCATCACACACGACAATCAACACCTGGTTCTCAGACAGGCTTTGTGTGACAGGATTTTGCGCCACGGTGGGCTCATGTCAGTGGTCGGAGCTCAGGTGAGGGAGGCGCGGCCGAGCTCTGATGTCAGTGTAGTAAATGCATTTTCAACTTAGGATATTTTATTTTATTGTATTGTATTAATTTTTTTAAATGTTTATTATTTTGAGAGAGGGAGAGAGAGAGACAGAGTGTGAGCAGGGGAGGGGCAGAGAGAGAGAGGGAGACACAGAATCGGAAGAGGCTCCAGGCTCTGAGCTGTCAGCACAGAGCCCGACGCGGGGCTCGAACTCACAGACCTGGAGATCATGACCTGAGCCGAAGTCGGACGCTCAACCTACTGAGCCACCCAGGAGCCCAGCGACTTAGGATATTTTCAACTCATAATGGGTTTATCTGTATTTTCGCTGACAAGAAGTACCTGAAAGATGAGACTCCCAAAGAAGGACGATGCTAGGTACAACTTAGGTTAGTGGGGGACTTAGTTCTCTTACACCTTGTTTTGTTATTTCATTGTATTGATATCCCAGCCTCACTGTTTACTTGCTCCGTGTACTTGAGCAAGTTGCTTCACTTCTCTGAGCCAAGGTTTCCTATTCTGGAAAGGGAGACTAATAATGATACCTCCCACCCAGGGCTTTGTCCTGAGAATGAAAAGGGATAATGAAGGCGAGTCAGGTAGCAGCTGTGGGTGCCACATGGGGAAGGCTCCTTCCCCGTCTGCCTCCCCCCATCACCCTTCCCAGAATGAGGAGGGCAGGGCAAGAAAGTGGCAGCCCTCCCACCAGGAACCCTCCCCCCCCCCCACCAGCACAATTCCCAGTGGGTGCCTTCCCCATCCCAAGCACACAGGGGGGCTCTGCCCGGGAAAACTCAAAGCGTCAGCACGATGGGCCAAATTCCAACCAGAATGCAAGGATTGTAAACAGGACCCACTTTGTCGAGTTCCTCAGAGAAAGGAAAGAGGTGACAGGCAGAGAAAGGAAACTAAAAGAAAAAGAGGAAATGAATCACTTTCTCAGTCTTAGAGCCTAGAGGCCCCACAGGCGGGGGACCGGGACCCCAGTGCATCAGCAGGTGACTTGTGGTTTGCTTAGGTTTGTTTGTGTGTTTGTTTTTGAGCTGTCCTTCGGGAGATATGCAGGAGCAAATATCCAAATTTATCTTTCTAAATGAAATCCCGGCAGGAAAAGGAGCGTGGGGTCTGCACCTGCTCTTGGGGGTCCCAGACACAGGCTCACAGCCGTCCTCAGGCTGGGGCCTCAGCTCGCAGACAAGCCCTGGGTGCAGAGTTCTTTCAGCTTGCATGTCACTGCTGTCAGATATTAACTCTGATCCTTTATGCAGGAACAATGCCAAGTTTTAGAGACAGAAATCCTGGATTTACTCCCAGCTTTGCCACTTAAAACCCAATGTCTTTGTTGGAAAAGGACTGACTTCCTCCAGGGCCTGGGCTGTTAACTGGCTGGCAGTCGTGACCTTGCCCCACCTCATGAGTTTTGGGAATGATTCAATGAGTGAGATAGTAGATTTTATTTATTTTTTTTTTAATTTTTTTTTAACGTTTATTTATTTTTGAGACAGAGAGAGACAGAGCATGAACGGGGGAGGGGCAGAGAGAGAGGGAGATACAGACTTGGAAGCAGGCTCCAGGCTCCGAGCCGTCAGCACAGAGCCCGACGCGGGGCTCGAACTCATGGACCGCGAGATCGTGACCTGAGCTGAAGTCAGACGCTTAACCGACTGAGCCACCCAGGCGCCCCGAGCAGCGCTATTTAGAGTGACCTCAAACTTGGAAGCTTTGCAAAGAATAACCTGTAACGGTGGAATGGATAGCTACATTGCAGTCCATTCACATAGTAGAATACTAAGTGGCAATGAGAATGAATGACCTATAGATAAAAAACTCCAAATACTATGTGGCGACGAGAATGATCGACCTATAGGCAAAATACTCCAAAGCAGCAAAACTACCTATGACGTTGAAGTCATGATAGGGGTTACTTTAGAGGAGTTAGTGACCAAAGGATCATAGGAGGGCTTCTGGGTGTTGAGAATATTCCATTTCTTGATCTGGGTGCTGGGGGCCGGCGGGAGGAGGCAAGTTCACTGTGAGAATGTATCCCGTTCTTTCCTGCCTGGATGTTATACATCAATTCAAGGTAAAAAGAAATAAATGGCCATGAAATCAGCGGTTTGGAGCCATGCTAATGAGACTCACAAAGAAATAACAGAACGTTAGAAGAATTTTCCAGTAATCACTAAATGCCAAACTTTTATTTTTTCCCAAACGAATAAAAATGTTTGTTGCAGTATTATATAAAACAAAACAGAAACAAACAACGACACCAACAAAACCCACCGAAAACTACCAAAATACCCAACAGGAAAAGGATGGTTTATTAAGTGTAGAACGTCAGCAGGAAGTAACTTGATGAGCCATTAAGATGAGAATTACAAGAGCTATGTAACTACATAGAAACAAATTCTACCAGAAACACAATTTGCCTTACTACCTACCATTATTACTTCTGAGGATGTGGAATTTGTTCTGGGGAAAGACAGGTTGTAGCTGAGCTTGTGGATTTTTTTTTTTTTTTTTTTTTTTTTTTTTTTTTTTTTTTTTTGTAGGCTGCGGGGGGACGCGGGGAGCAAGGACTGAGAAGACCTTGAACGTTTTATACAGCTGAGGCGAGGACCAGATGTTGGCAGGGGAACTCAGAATGTGCAGACGATTGACAGAAATGAGAGCTGCGGGGGTGGGGCCGACACCGAGAAAAGCCCTATAGGGCATGGGATGGCCAAGAAGGGATTTCAGGGGACATCAACATCCAATTTGTATTTTTAGATTGTTTGCGCATAGCATAAGCTCTTCCTCATCTCCCTGTCAAAACTGTCAGAAGAGTCTACTTTGTTCCCTAATAATCGTTGGGGACAAATGCTTCAGGAGAACTTCAGGAATACTCCACAGCTGGATCAGTGAGGCGTGGCTAAGACAGGAAGTGTGAAGCTCTTCCAGGCTTTAATACTGTCACGACTTAAGCTAACTTTCTAAAGTTTCTTTCTTGGGCTTCAGCTTCCTCATCCATAAAATAGGGACATAGCACTATATCCCCTTTCGGAGGATTGCTGTGAGGGTCAAGGAAGTAAATAAAGCAATGAGAACACCTGGCACGTAGTAAGCCCGAGGTACGTATTCGTTATTATCAGTCATCATCAACATCATCACAATTCAGGGCAGAGACAGTTCACGAGGGCTCAGGATGTAGGTGACAGATGTTGTAATTAGGGCTGTGGACCTATACTTTTTTTTTTTTTTTTTCTCAAAGTTGGGTCGATATTTCTGTTGCATTGACTGAACACTTTAAAACAGAGGAAGAACAGCTGAGTAGATAGCCTAAGTATTTAGCCCTTACTTAGACACGTTTCCTCTGCGATCATTTAATAAATGCTGAATTTTTAAACATTTGTGTTACAATGTGCTTAATGTTTTTGTTCAGTCTCTCAGTGGCAGTTTAAGAAATTCACAGATGCTAGTATTTGTTAGTTAGAAGTTACAGTACAGAGCAAAATGCGCTATGAAAATCGGAGTCAGGTTCATTGGTGTCTCATTCAGTCCTACCAAGTCACAAAACAATGAAATAAAGATACGATATCTCTTAGGGAAACCTGTGACCTAAGGTCACAGAGGTAGCAATACTAAAACATTAGAGTTAAGAAAGTCAGCGTGGGAGCAAAAGATAATTTTATATTCCTCAGAAATGGCCAACATTCTGTATCGTGTAGGAAACAACAATAAATGTCCAAGGTAGAGGGGCACCTGAGTGACTCAGTGGGTTAAGCATCTGACTTCGGCTCAGGTCATGATCTCAGGTTCGTGAGTTGGAGCCCCCCATCGGGCTCTGTGCTGCGGATTTGGAGCCTGCCTGGGATTTTCTTTCTTTCCCTCTCTCTCTGCCCCTCCCCAACTTGCTCACATTCTCTCTCTCTCTCTCTCTCTCTCAACATAAATGAATAAACCTAAAAAATATACATGTACATATATCCTAAGTAGAAGTCACGTGAAATGTGGAATCAGTGACTTCTGATCTCAGTGGCCATCAAGGTGACGACAATATGTCTAACCACTGAGTCTTACGACCTCAAAATCCCAGCGCTCTAATGTGTGTAGGGCACAAGGCTGGCAGTTGGCAGAGTCAACTGGTTTGGACCCAGATCTTTGAAATCCAACACCCGAGCATCTTGTCTTCTCAGGTTCTTGAATCACAGGAAGCTCTCCTTCCTCAATGTTGTTGTGCTTACTTGTACTTGCCCTAGACTCTGCCGCGGATGATTCTCCAATCCTCCAGATCCCAGCTGAAATGCTGCTGAGACCTGCTCTGCACCTAACCCGAAACAGTCGTCCCTCTTGATCCCTCTTGGTCTCCCTCCCTGGCTTTCTTCCTTCGTAACATAGCCAAAGCGGTAGCAGCTTAATTTCTTGGGTGGCCGTACTTGACATCGTATTCGCTTATCAGTCTCCGGAACTAGACCGTCAGCTCCACGGGCTGAAGGCCATGTCCGCCGTGTCTCCACCTCTCCTTGCTGCAGCTGGCACAAAGGAGATCCTCGACAGATGACTATTTTAAATAAACCCGTCTTAACTTGTGCCGGGGAGACATGGATAGTCTGGTGGCACAGACCAGGAGTAGTGGCTGTGCCCTGCCCCTGGCCCTCACCTTCCTTTCTCAGGGCCGAGCTTTCCTCGAGTGTCCAAGGAAGGTTTGATTCCTTGCTGTCTAAATTTTCTCTGTTCTAATTCCCAGCTCTAAATTAAACGGATTCACAACCACAGGCCATCGGCCTGGTTCTATTTCCAGATAGGGTTGCATGTCACAAGGATAAAAGTTGCACATTAGTGTCTATTTTAGGCCCTCGGGCAGCATGATAGGTGATGACAGCATAACTGATTGGAGACACATAACTTTCTGCGCAGAGGGCCATTGAACCTGAAAAGTCCGCCCTCTGGGAGTCAGCTGCCCTCATAGCTCCGGCTTTGCCTGGTTTCATCTTTTTCCCTTCTCCTTATTTCAACACAGGCTCCAAAAGCACAGGGATCTTAAAAATCATTCCTGCGCTTCCCCTTTCCGGGAAGGCAGCAGGCCCTCTGAAGGCCTATGGCCCCAGTTAGGTCTGACCTCTAGAAGCCTCAGGATTTCTCCTCTCTGTTCCCAACTGTGTAGTTCGATCAGCGGGCAGGCATGGTGGTTTGGTACACGGGGTATTAATCATCTCTTGCCGAGCCTTCGGTTATCTTATTGTCTTTCTGGAACTGAAAGGATCCTACTAGGAAAATTAGGGCCTGGGCAAGGTGGGGGGCAAAGGTTGTCCCAGATGAACAGAGAGGAAGCACTGGACCGTGATAACAGCATAGCTTACGGGGACAAAAATTAGAATGCGCCCGGGGGCGGCTCTGTCCACAGTCTTTTCTGGAGCTGTTTTGATCCAGCTGTGAGAGAATCTGGAGCGGCGGGGGCTTCCTTTCCCGTCACTATCCTTTCGCACAGACACACGTGCAGGTGCACACGCCTGCGCACACGCGTGCTGTCTCTAATCTGCGTCCTCCAGGGCTCTGCCCAGGGGCTCGGTAATCTGCCCAGCTGATCGGAGCTCCTGATGAAAGTGAGGGTACATTTAATCTCTTCACAGGGGCCCCACCCTTGTTTTTTCCTCTGGCTGCCGTTTTCCTCTGGGCTTCGAGGTGGCCTTCTTTGATGCCTGGGTCACAACCAACCCCGAGGGATGTTGCTATCAGGCCTTGCTGGGCACCTGTATCCACAACTCACCAGTGTTGAAGTGACAGTTGGATGACTTTGGTCATTATTTCTTCAGCCAGGGCTTTCTTTCATCTCTGCCCCCCGAACTCAGCCCCCCTGCCCTGAAGCTTTATTACCAGAAGGGTTTATTGAAATACATAGCCGCTAAGCCCCAACTCGCTGGCTCCCACCCCGGCCAGTAGAATTGCTTTCTTTCCTTCATAGGTCCGGAATTTTAAGGGAGCTGGGCAATTTCCAATGGACTCACTGTTATTACACCGAATGATAGCGATGCAAGGAAAGGGGGGGCGGAAATTCAGATATAAGAGAGACTAGTAGTCAGTGTTACTATGACAAAAGGCACTCCTCCCCCAATGTTTTCTAGGAAAGGAAAATGCCACGGACACAACCAACTTATCTTTCTTGGCAGGGCGTGCCTTGTAAAGGTTTTGCCCCCTGAGCAAAACTAAACCGATTTCCAGGCACATCTATCGCACTGTTACCATCCTGACTGCTGGGTATGGGATGAGGGGACAAAGAACACTGGCAGCTCCTGAGACCTAGAAATGCAGAATATCCGGGCCACTTCAGACCAACAGAGTCAGAATCTGCATGTTAACATTCCCAGGGGGTTCTTACAGTCCTCAGAGTTTGAGAAGCACCGTCTAGCCTCACTCACTGGTACCTTTATTTTAACTAGCACCATGCACTCTAAGAGACCCTATGTGATGTCCGTGTGCCCGTAAAACGAGAGGTCAGGACATTTATAGAACAATCGGAAAGAAGAGAAAGCATTATCATTTCCGTGCATCTAGCAGTTTGGAAAACAAAGGCAAGCCAAACTTCTGACACCTGATGGCGCATGTAAACATTCGATGCGCCCGTCCTTTTCTTGTGTGATTTGTTCGTAAAAAGAAGATGTGGGTTTGGGTTTGTTTTTGCCATTTTTTTGTGGAAGACTGAGCAGGAAGCCTGACTTGATCTCCATCCTAACAAAAGCCACAACTGGTAGAAACAGAAGCTGATCAATTTTAAATGCTTTAAGAGCTTTTGTAAACTAAGCAAGCAAATGGGATGTTTCGCATTAGTTGCCTCTGTGAGGGAGCAATGCTGATTAATCAGGCTTTGAGAGGAGGGGCCGAGAGGGCTGCTGGGAGCTGGTTCCTTGCTAATTATGGGGCGTCGATGGACCTTTAAAATGACCACCATTGTCTTGTCATGTGGTGGGGGCTTGAGTGGCGCCCTTTTGACTAGATCCTGAGCAAGTTAACAGTGCACTGTTTAGATTACTTTTATACTTGAGGAGTGGGCACAGGTAGGGAAAAGGGTTCTGGAAAGAGTCAGCTGAACAGGACGCTGAGGAGGGGTCCAGTAGGGGAGGAGCTGGCTGGGTAACTCCATTTAAATTTAAGCCTCATTTTCTTAAACACTAACTACACAGAATAACATCTAGGTCAAAAATCAGTACAAATCATATTTTCTTTTTTCTCCTTTTTAATTTATTTTTATTTATTTTATTTTATTAATGTTTATTTTCGAGAGAGAGAGACACAGAGAGAGACAGCACGAGCAGGGAAGGGGCAGAGACAAAGGGAGACACAGACTCCAAAGCAGGCTCTAGGCTCTGAGCTCTGTCAGCACAGAGCCCGGCGTGGGGCTCGAATTCAGGAACTGTGAGATCATGACCTGAGCCAAAGTCGGACGCTCAACCGACTGAGCCACCCAGGCACCCCTCTCCTTTTTTGAGAGTAAACTTTATGCCCAACATGGGGCTTGAACTCACAACCCCGAGATCAAGAGTCACATGCTCCACTGACTGAGCCAGCCAGGCACCCCAGAACACATCATATTTTTTTCATGTTTATTAATTTTTGAGAAAGAGAACATGAGTGAGGGAGGTGCAGGGGGGGCGGGGGGCGGCAGGGAAGAGGATCTGAAGCAGGCTCCACACTGACAGCAGCGAGCCCATGTGGGGCTTGAACTCACGAACCATGAGATCATGACCTGAATCAAAGTCAGATGCTCAACCGATTGAGCCACCCAGGTGCCCCCACATCATATTTTCTTAAACATGAACATACATAGAATACTAAACATGCAGAGTCTCCTCCCAAACGTTAATCCTAAAGATTTGATTCTTTTAAACATTTCTATACCAGTTCAAATTCTTCTCCAGGTTGAAAGATACTACTTTAAAAAGAAACTATCTTTTCAAACTAAACAAATGTGGGAATTATGTTCCTATATCATTCTGGGGGTTGACATGTTCATTGGATTTTCATCAGACACCCTGATGAAACACCCTGAGCCTTATTTATGGTCTAGAACATGGACTTCATCCCTTGACACAATCCTCTTCTACTCATGGGCTCCTACAATTCATATCCTATTGTCGCTCTCTTTTTTATTTTTCTTAAGTTTTGTTTACTTATTTTGAGAGAAAGCATGAGCAGGGGAGGGGCAGAGAGAGGGAGAAAGAGAAAGAGAATCCCAAGCAGGCTCCAAACTGTCAGTGCAGGGCCTAAAAGTGGGGCTTGAATTCACAAACTCATGACCTGAGCCAAAATCAGGAGTCAGATGGTTAACTGACTGAGCCACCTACGCGCACCCCCACCCCGCCCACCATGCTGTTGTATCTTAATTGATTTTGTATTTCTTTGGATCTTAAAATATGTAAGTGTGCTGTCCTTCTCACCTAGATTCTCTTCATAAACTTCCAGTCTCAAGACCACACTCTCCCACCCCCAGCTTTATTGAGATAAAATCACCATGTAACATTGTATAAGTTTAAGGTGTACAAGGTGTTGACCTGATTCATTTCTATATTGCAAAATGAATACCACCCTAGCATTAGGTAACATTTCCAGCCTCTCACATAATTTCCTTTCCTTTTTGTGGTGAGAACATTTCAGATCTATTTTCTTAGCAACCTTCAAGTATATAATACAGTATTGTTTACTGTCATCACCATACTGCACGTTAGATCCCCCAAATTTATTTATCTTAAAACTGAAAGGATCGTTACAACTTTTAATTGATAAGAGGTTAGCTCTTACTCAATTCTCGACAGAAGCCATGGCTTTGCATGACAATTTGGTCATAATGTCCAAGATCATTCTACTATTCTACTGACACACTCCAGTACACACACACACACACACACGCACACACATGCACACACACACACACACACACACACACACACAGGCACAACAGCCAGGGCAAGTGAAAATAGTCATGAAAGGCAAGGATTTCTAATTTCTTTTTTTTTTTTAAGTTAGCACAGTTTTTTTTTTAATGTTTTCTTTCTTTTTGAGAGAGAGAGAGAGAGAGAGAGAGAGAGAGAGAGAGAATGAGTGGGGGAGGGGCAGAGAGAGAGAGGCACAGAATCTGAAACAGGCTCCAGGCTCTGAGCTGTCAGCACAGAGCCCGACGTGGGGCTCGAACTCACGGATGGTGAGATCATGACCTAAATGGAAGTCAGACGCTTAACCAACGGAGCCACCCAGGTGCCCCAAAGATTTCTAATTTCTGAGTTAAAGAATATCTTGTAAATGAGAAGAGAAATATCCATATTTCTGAGGTTTCTTGGGAGCCTAGAAATAATTTTCAACCAATCAATACATTTCTAATCAAACAAAATGTGTAAGGTAATGTAATAAAAATAATAGAGACAAAATAAAGAGAAAAATGACATCTGGAAGGACTAGGAATGTTTGTGTAATCAAATGGTTTCTGACTTGGGTAAGATCTCCTAAGTGAAAAGAGGAAATGCTCTATTCTTAGTTCCTTGGATATCCATCTATGTAAAAGAGGAAGAGAAAAAAAGCCTTCTCCTCCACCCTGCCCCCACCAGCAAAAAGTGTGGGTTTTATCTTAGGACAAGCTGGTAAAATAAATACGCTCTTTTCGTGATTTCTCTGATTATAGACTTTTTTTTTTTTTTTTTACCGTAATGTCATAACCTGTATGTGTGCTGAATATTTCTGATGGAGCTGAATGAAGGACACTTTACTATCTGAAAAGGACTTTGGGGACTAAAGCACAAAATTCTGACCACCTGGCACTGAAATGTGATGGCTTGCATAAGACACTCCTTGAGATATCCAGACTCCCCCCTGCCCTCCATCTTGAGAACATTCTTTGCGGCTGTGGTTTCTGATGTCACTTTCCAGTGGGAGGGGAAGTTCTCTGAGATATTACTTTCAGCTGAGGGTTTGTTTTTGTTTGTAAGTCGTAAGTTTTCAGTTCTATATTGTTATTCAGCAATTATGTCTCCTGTTTTTGCTTTTTGTACCCGCAGGCTCCTAGATATCTAAGATAATGGAAGTGGGTTAGATAATGGAAATGGGCATAAATCTCATAGTGTCTCATCCAGTTGTCACTGTCACAGTGTAAAAACATAAGTGTTGTTTCCATTTCTCAAGACATAAAAATTGCCGTTGACTACATAGCTAGTGAAATGGGGCGGAGTTGGGATTCAAACATGTTTTTAGTTCGCTTTTTGTTGTTGTTTTTGAGAGAGAGAGAGAGAGAGAGAAATGGCACAAAAATCAATCTATCTATCTATCTATCTCACATCTTCTTTATCCCTTTATCACTTGATGAACGTTTGGGCTCTCTCCATGGTTTGCCTATTGTTGATAATGCTACAATAAACATTTGGGGTGCATGTACCTCTTTGAATCTGTATTTTTGTATTCTTTGGGTAAATACCTAGTAGTGCTATTGCTGGGTCATAGGGCAGTTCTATTTTTAACTTTTTGAGGAACCTTCATAGTGTTCTCCAGAGTGGCTGCACCAGTTTGCATTCCCACCAACTGTGCTAGAGGGTTCCCCTTTCTCTGCATCCTCGCCAGCACCTGTTGTCTCCGAGTTGTGAGTTTTAGCCCTTCTGACAGGGGTGAGGTGATATCTCATCATGGGTTTGATTTGTGTTTCCCTGATAATGAGTGACGTTGAACACCTTTTCATGTGTCTGTTAGCCACCTGGATGTCTTCTTTGGAAAAGTGTCTATTCATGTCTACTGTCTTGGGTAGGAGTTAAAGAGACGTCTACATCTTAACTTGAATAGCAACAGTAAAGTCCGACATGTGATTGGTATATTCTGGGTGGATGGGGAAAGGTTCAAGTTCTTGATGGTGGATAACAGATTAGCTTCTGAATTCCACTGAGGAAGGTGAAGTCCAGATGACTTCTATCTTTCCCTTTGTAGGCTTTGGTATTGGTTCTATTCTTAGACGGTCCTACCCCAGGAAGCTTATAAAATTATCGTCCACTGTTTTCTTTCTTTTTTTTTTTTAAATGTTTATTTATCTTTGAGAGAGAGAGAGAGAAAAAGACAGAGCACAAGCAGGGAAGGGGCAGAGAGAGAGGGAGACACAGAATCCAAAGCAGGCTCCAGGCTCTGAGCTGTCAGCACAGAGCCCCCCACGCAGGGCTCGAGCTCACAAACTGTGAGATCAAGACCTGAGCCTAAGTCAGACGCTTAACCAACTGAACCATCCATGTGCCCCACCCTCTACTGTTTTCTACCAGTGTTTTCTTTTGCTTCATTAGGTCAGCCATGAAGGAATTTCTTTCTTCCACCCCGTTCCCCAAAACGGGAAAATAAACTGCCCTCCAGAAAGGTCCTGCCCACTTACATTCCTGCCAGTAGTGAAGGAAAATAAGCATTTTCATCGTGTCAGGGCCGCACCGCATACTCCTTCATTTTGATATTTATCGATTTGTAAAGAAAATCACATCCTTCTGATGTGATTTCACATTTCCCTTATTTGCCATGAAACCATGCCTTAACATCGGTCTATTTACAATTTTTAGTTTTTCGGTCAAAACTGGTTCGGTTGTGTGCTTGTTCTATTTTTCGGCCGGCTTCCCTCTTTTTTTAATGGATTTGCACGAGTTCTTTATATTTTCGTACACGTTTACAAGATCCGGAGGGAGAAGATGACAGCCGTGACCCTTTTTTCATGATGTCCGTTGCACATATTTTGAATTGTATTTTAAACTCTGTGGCACCGATGAAGCCTCAGATTGCTCAATCTGAGTTGCTGTCCGTAGGTAACCACCTGGGTGGGGGCCTGGGCTGGGTGGGGAGAGGGGGAGGAGAGAAAACTTCCCGAACAGCTTGTGGGGAATGCCGGGACAAAACCAACCCTCCCCAACAACAAACAACAACAAAGCTTGACCCATTTTCATGCTAACACGCATCCATTGATGGTGGCCTCAGGTGTGTGAGTCTGGGCTCCCCAAAAAAGGGCCACAGGGGAAACTGTTAGAAGGGAGGAGTGGCCAGCAGGGAGGGGAGAGGCTCAGCCTATAATACTCCACCAGGATGATCTTGCGGAACACTTGGAGATTGCCGTGGGCAAGATGATTTTGTCTCTGCTTAGATTTACCCTTGTGATACATACATAAAATATGCACAGAACACACATAAAATTCTGTGCCCCGGAACAGAAATGTACTTTTTCCCTCACGCCAGAGCTCCAGAGTTATAGATGTTTGGGCTCCCAATTGCAACCCCACTCGCCTCAACCCTAGCCCTGGTAATTATAGATCAGTGCTTTTCACTAACCGGGGCCATCAGGTCAACACAGAGAACAAATGATTCTTATGCTAAACCTTGCCTGTGACGCTCCAAGTCTCAAAACCCCGTAATGTTGCATCTTCCTTTGTCAAAGTTCTGGATTTGGAATCCCGGCCCTGTCACAGCTTCACCTGGCTCTTGGGAGGTCACCATTCGTACTTTTCTGTTTCATTAGAATAACGGAGGCACGACCTCAGCCGGAGCAATTTCTTACTTGACACGTCCCCAAAGGCAAGGGAATTAAAAGCAAAGATGAACTATTGGGACCTCATGACGATAAAAAGCTTCTGCACAGCAAAGGAAACGATCGACAAAACTCAAAGGCAACCGACGGAATGGGAAAAGATACTGGCAAGTGACGTATCGGACAAAGGGCTAGTATCCAAAATCTACAAAGAGCTCACCAAACTCCACACCCGAGAAACAAATAATCCAGTGAAGAAATGGGCAGAAAACATGAATAGACACTTCTCTAAAGAAGACATCCGGATGGCCAACAGGCACATGAAAAGATGCTCAACATCGCTTCTCATCAGGGAAATACAAATCAAAACCACATTCAGATATCACCTCACGCCGGCCAGAGTGGCCAAAATGAACAAATCAGGAGACTATCGATGCTGGAGAGGATGTGGAGAAACAGGAACCCTCTTGCACTATTGGTGGGAATGCAAACTGGTGCAGCCACTCTGGGAAACAGTGTGGAGGTTCCTCAAAAAATTAAAAATAGACCTACCCTATGACCCAGCAATAGACCTAGGAATTTACCCAAGGGATACAGGAGTACTGATGCACAGGGGCACTTGTACCCCAATGTTTATAGCAGCACTCTCAACAATAGCCAAATTGTGGAATGAGCCTAAATGTCCACCAACTGATGAATGGATAAAGAAATTGTGGTTTACATACACAATGGAGTACTATGTGGCAGTGAGAAAGAATGAAATCTGGCCTTTTGTAGCAACATGGATGGAACTGGAGAGTGTTATGCTAAGTGAAATAATCCATACAGAGAAAGACAGATACCATATGTGTTCACTCTTATGTGGATCCTGAGAAACTTAACAGGAACCCATGGGGGAGGGGAAGGGAAAAAAAAAAAAAAAGAGAGAGGTTAGAGTGGGAGAGAGCCAAAGCATAAGAGACTCTTAAAAACTGAGAACAAACTGAGGGTTGCTGGGGGGTGGGAGGGAGGGGAGGGTGGGTGATGGGTATTGAGGAGGGCACCTGTTGGGATGAGCACTGGGTGTCATATGGAAACCAATTTGACAATAAATTTCATATATTAAAAAAAAAAAAAAAAAGAATAATGGAGGCACGTAAGTAACAGGGGCTTGATGTGTTCCACGCCCGACGTACAAGTTTCCACTGGCGGCTGCACATTACCTAGTTGTTAGGCAGCCATACCTGGAAATGTCTCCTCTTTGAACTTGCTGCGAGTACATATCCTCAATGCATTAATGCCAGATAAAGTGTCCCTGTTCAGTCTTTGTCATTATTTGCTGCACTTTTGCTCGTCCTGAGCCTGCTAATAATGCTTTCATTGACCGTTTCCTGATGAGTATAGCGGGATGCGCAGGAACGTTTCTCCACGGCCATCAAACACGTCCATTCACCGTCATGGTCACTAAGCTTCCGTGCATCCCTGCTTTCAATCCGAGCCCAAAGCCTCCCCAACCAGCACCAACAAATGAAGCGGAGTGCAATGGTCACAGGTGAGGACTCTTTCCTTGTTGCTGAACCTTGGACCTAAGACTAATACTCCAGTATGTGCTGAACAGAACTGGGTAAACAAAACACTCTCTGCTGCTTGTAACCTTCCTGAAAAGGCTGTGATGAATTCCTTGAAAGGGAAGGGCGACTTCATCAACTCCTGTAATTCTAGGAAAGCGTGGTGGAGCGTCTACGCAGCTATGGCAGGAGAACCTGTATGTCTTCCCTTTGGTTGTCCGTCTCCCCCACCATTGTTTCCGTGGCACTGAAGGGCGACCCGTCTTATCTCAAGATGAGGTTAAGTCAAGGGAAGGAAGATAAGCACAGAGGGGTGGGAGGGAATGGAGACAAACAGGCAGAGGTGGTCTGGCAGGAGTGCATAGGGGCCACGGGATGGTGTTGACACGGAATGACCTTCTTGGAACACTCTGAAAATCTCTACCTGTACCTAAGGCGACTTAGGTGACAGGCGTCTTCGTTCCTTTATGCAGGGCTTCTGATAGAAGAACATCATGGCGTAGTCTGAGTTATAACCCACGGTGAGGATAAAGTCATAAAAGGAGCTCTCCAGCTGCGTGTGTAGGGAGAACACTGGCCTCGCTTAGTGATGCTGGCCTGACCCTGAATTGTTCCATAGCTGGGGCAACAGGGTTGGGGGAAGCAATTGGGACTCCACAAGTGGTAGGGGAAGGAGGGGATTGTGACAGTCTGTATCGCTGATGGTAAAACAGCTCTTTTTTTTGGTCTGGCAGCCTAGGGTATAATCAGGAGAATTTAGGTCTGTTACACTTTCCTCAGTGTAAAAGGCAACCACCCAGTAACCCATTTCTGACAGTTCTTAATCTGTGAAGCTTTATGCAATTTAACTCGTGCAGGCGATTTTCTGTAATTTCAGGCTCTCGATGATGTTTCATTTTCTTCTTTAACCCGAACTCCTACTCCAAACGTTCATTTCTTTTTCTGACAACGACATGAGGTCATAATAACTGTGTTTACTAATAGTTTCCTTACTCATTGGCAACTATGAAGCCATCTAATCACTTTACAAATAACACATGACCAGGGTGTTTATCTGCCTTATCACACTTGTATGGTTTTTACATTGAGTGTTTTCCCTAGAACTTCTTAGAAATCAAACATTCGGTTTGGAATTTCTTCCACCTACTGACATACTTATTTTTAACTTTTGCCTTGGCCTTTGTTCAGATGTGTCATGAAGGCAGTAAGTCTTGGCTGGAAAAGTAGTCTTTCCCTCCCGCCCCCCCCACCCCCCAGCAGGGAGGGAGTAATCCTATCTGTCATGCAAATTTTGTTTGCCAGAGGGTCGGTCCTGTAGGAAAACACTTCCCATACCACTGAAGGTGAATACCGAAGACCACGGTGCCCAAACTTCCCACGGCCTTGGTTCATTGTCCTTGTGTTAAGGATCTCAGCAGGTGCGGGAGTCTTTGGAATAGGCAGAAATACTCCTGGCTTTGTGTTGGTTGCCTCCAGCTGGTTGGGACTTTCTACGGTGAACTTACATTCAGGGATCTCCATTTTGGATGTCTCTTCCTTCCCCCCCAAGGAGGTCTGAAACTTTTTGAAGGAGAGTGCCAAGGGTTGGTACTGGGAAGGGGATGCTTCACTGGGTGGTGCATCCTTTTACAAGGAGAAAAGGAGGCTCTTCCTGGTATATTTGGAGGCGGCGAGGGTGATGATCCACCAGCTGAGGAGACGTGAACAGAATCTGCAATAACCACTGTGCTTATAGCCAGAGAGCCCTGCTCCTGACGCTGATTACACAAGCCCAGCTCCGGGGGAATGTGCCCCCCAGGACTAGAGGAACTCTAGGCTTCTTTACGAATGTCAGATGTCTGTCGGCACCCCGGAGATAACTGGAACAGGCCCCCTTGCCCTGTCTCTGTTTCACTAATTACTGGTTCTTTAGGATGTTGTCCCTGCGTGAGCCAGACCTGGAGGTATTGTTTATCAACCAATTTGATCTATTTAGAACAGAGACTCGTCTCTTTCTGCCTTGATTTATAGCCCTATAAGTTCAACTGACAGATTTCCTGCTACCGACTGAAACTTCTTGCAGAGGGGATCCAGTACCCAGCGCTGCACCTGGGAAAGAGAAGGTATTCAATGTTTATTGAACGGAGACAGTGAAATGTGGTTATAGTGACGGAAACATCATGAGGCGGTAGAACATATGGTCAAACAGAGCTGACACAGTCTCTCTAGTTCTTGTATAATTGTTACTATCTATTGATCTCCAGCGAGACGTCCTAGGAGAGACAACATATTTCTAGTCAAAGCCACCACCTTGCAAAAATAGTCGTAAAATCCTCTTTTAATACAGGAAAAAGACAGATGCTCAGAGACATTAGGCAACTTGCCTGAAACCACACAGCCGAGTGAGTGGCTAGAGCAAGTGGGTTCCTTTGCCTCCAAGGCCCCTGGGAACTCCCCCTGCATTGAGCCACCGCTCTGCGCCATCTCCCTGCTGGAGATGTACCGAGTGAGACGGGAGCTACGACTGCACGATCGAGCACATCAGGCCAAGTAAATCAGGTGGTGCTGGAAAGTACTGAAGAGTGGGCCCTCCGTCTCCCTAAAAGGTTGCTGTGCGGTCCTACGAGGCTGGTGCAGAGCAAAGGCCTTGGCTGGCTGTCTTCCTGGAGCATGGTGGCTGCGTTGGGGTCAGATCAGAGCCTTGGCACCACGTTGAAGGGGCGAGTCACACGGGCCACCAGCCATTCGCACTGCCTGCCTCTCGCCTAGGAGCTCCCAAAGCCAGGCAGAATAATCAAGTATCCGTGTTAAGTGGGTAAAAATCAACCTGCATTTCCTCGCTGAAACTCAAAGCCAGTCCTTCTGAGACAGGAAAAATACCGATAGAAATGTGTTTGATGGGGCGCCTGGGTGGCTCAGTCGGTTAAGCCTCCGACTTCGGCTCAGGTCATGATCTCACGTTTCGTGGGTTCGAGCCCTGCGTCGAGCTCTGTGCTGACAGCTCAGAGCCTGGAGCCTGCTTCGGATTCTATGTCTCCCTCTCTGTCTCTCTGCCCTTCCCCTGCTCACGCTATGTCTCTCTCTCTCTCTCTCTCTCAAAAATAAACATTAAAAAATTTTAAAAAAGAAAAAAAGAAATTGTTTGAGACAGCCAGTTCCCTCCCCCAGCTCTGCCTCAATCTCACTTCCCCTCAAAGACAGCAGGATGATCGAAAGGTTTTGGTTAGACCCCATGACAGGCCTCGATCTTCCACCAGTGAATCACTGGGAAGAGTGGTGGTCTTTGCTCTGCCCCTAGAATGATCTCTCACTCTTGCCCTTCTCTGCTAGAGTCCAGAGTGCCCGAGTGCTCTCCTGTCTCATCTTCAAATCCCCAGACCTGACCAGTGGTGTCACTCCTGCACCAGAGCATGTGTTTAACCTGGGAAAAGCCTCTCCTTCTAGGAAGAAGTGTTTCTTGTCCCCTTCTGTGCCATCACAGGCACCAGATGAGTTATAGGAACTGATAACAATGTCTATAGCTTCCTTTAAAAACTCTACCTTGACAATCCGACCACAGTCTATTAGCCACGTTACCTGTTTCTTCTCGTCTATAGCTGCTTCGCTGCTGGAGAAGCAAGGCTGTTGGACAAGCAGCAGCTAAGGTGTGAAGGGAGATGGGTAACTGGGTGGCTTTAGTCCCTTGCAGTCATGCAGAGCACTGCAGCGGTCAATCAGGTGAGCTCAGAGCCAAGGGTTTAGGCTACGGTTCAACCATGACCTAGTCCCATAAACTCGGACAGGGTACTTAATCCTAATTTCTTTTGTCTCCAAAGCCAGAATAATAGCAGTACCCACCTCACTGGGTACCTGTATGTATTAAATGAGATCATGACATAAAGCGTTTAGTCCGTACTAAGTGCTCAGTAGCTCCTGGTATTATTATTATTACAGGGAGTACTGGAAAAAGTCTTGTCCCGTAAAGGCTAGAACTTGCCCCTAACTCCTAACCCATCGACATCTTCCATCCATTTCTTTGCTCTGACTCCGCTAGGGTAAAAGATCTCATAAAGGAATCTGCCAAGGGCTCACAGTTGAGGGTGGGCTATATATCTATATCTATATCTATATATCTATATCTATATCTATATCTATATCTATATCTATATCTATATCTATATATCTATATCCATATCCATATCCATATCCATATCTATATCTATATCTATATCTATATCTATATCTATATCTATATCTATCTATCCAAAATGTTTATTTACTTCTGAGGTGGGTAGGGCCGAGGGGAGAAGGGAAACACAGGATTCAGAGCATGCTCTGTGGCTCAAACTCACGAACCCTGAGATCATGACCTGAGCTGAACTGGGAAGCTTAGCTGACTGAGCCACCCAGGCACCCTGAGACTGGGCTTTATTAATTTGCTACGGCTGCCATAACCAAGTACCACACACAGGATGGCTTAAAATAACAGAAATTTGTAGTCTCACCGTTCTAGGGGCTGGAAGTCCGGGATCGAGGTATCGCAGGGTTGGTTCCTTCTAAGGGCTGTGGGGAGATTCTGTTCATGCCTCTGCCCTAGCTTCTGGTGATTTGCTGGCCATCTTTGGCCTTCTTAGATTCTAGAAGCATCACCGCAGTCTCTGCCTTCATCTTCCCATGGCGCTGCTCTCTGTGTATGTCTGCCTATAGGACCAAATTACCCCTTTGTATAAGGACACAAGTCACATTGGATTAGGGCCCACCCTAATGACCTCATCTGTGGAGACCCCAGTCATTTAACCCGAGTTAATTTAAACTTGTTGCTATTCAGACGCCTAGTATCTTGGCTTCTCTGGTCTCCAGAATCAGCTCTAATATTTTTTGTTTGTTTGCTTTTTAATAGCAAAAACTTCCGAGGAACAGAGGCACCCGCAAAATAAATACGAATTAAGGATTCCCCGGGGAATTGTTTTTTTTCCCCTGTGCTTTAGAAAGTTTGGATTCTTTATTTCTGTGACAGGGCTGCATTCTAGCAACTCAGTGACGTATCGTATTGTCTCTACTGTAGTGCGGTAAATGGCTGGAAAAGGCAGAGAAAAATAAAAAACCTATCAAAAGAGAGAGAGAGAGAGGGGGGCGCCTGGGCGGCTCGGTTGGTTAGGCATCTGACTTGAGCTCAGGTCATGATCTCACAGTTCGTGGGTTCGAGCCCCGCATCGGGTTCTGTGCTGACAGCTCAGAGCCTGGAGCCCGCTTCAGATTCTGTGTCTCCCTCTCTCTCTGACCATCCCCCACTCACAATCTGTCTCTCTCTCTCTCTCAAAAATCAATAAACATTAAAAAAATTTTTTTAAAAAGAGACAGAGGGAAATGGTTACATTAGAAGTCCACCAAATGCCTAATTCATACAGGCACTTGTGTGTGTCTTTTATTTTGAGACTAGAATCCAAAATCGTGACCTGTATCAAGATTTCGCATTATGGTCAGCCACCTGGAGTTTTTTTTTCCTTTTTTTTTTTAAACTTTTTATTTTGGAGTAATTAGCGATCCATAGGAAGTCGCAAAGATAGTCCTGAGAAATTCCCTGTGTCCTTCAAGCACTTTACCTCAGTGCTGGCACGTTATGTATCACCCACTGCTTTTTAAAGACGATTGTCCTGGGCAACAATAATATACCGGGATTATTTGCTGGAAAATCTGAGCTGACTCATCCACCCAAGCCCTGCCTTTAAAGGAACCCGGAACCACGGTGCCCCTGGCACCTTCCGCGGTCTCCAGACACAGACATGCAGCTCTGAGCTGCATGAGTTTCCTGATCTGATTTATCTGGCTCTTTTCCAGGCGGGGATTTCCACCATCCAGTGTGGGAGGCCACAGCCCACTTGGATGAGACAGAAGGGGAAATTTCCAAGGGGGGACAGTGTCAGCCCTTGCCTCGAGGACACCGAGGATTTGCGATTGGGAGGCTCGTGCGCCCTCTCGGTTTCATTCTGCTCATTTTCATCGGTGGGCACCCGGAAGAAGGTGCCGTGGGGGCTTTGGAGAGGTGGGTGCTTCTGTCCAGCTGGCAGACGAAGGGGCCGAAGAAATGAGTTACAGGTAAACTGGTGAGGGGGACGGCGGCTTCTCGGAGCTTCGGGAGGTGTCACAGGCATCCAAAGGAGGAGGACTGACTTTTGCCTGGAGCCCGCCTTGGAAGCAGGGAGTACCGGGGTGGGGGGAAGGTACGAGAGGCAAGGGAGTCGGGAGGAGGGCAAACACCCCAATTCTAGCCAAAAGCCCATTTGGCTGTTCTGCTGCTGTCTTTCCAATTATAAAAATAAGGGTTCTCAAGAGTTTAAAGAAATACAGAAAGATATAAAAAGACAATAAACCCACCTGTAACCCTACCACCCAGTAGTTTAAAAAACGAAACAGAACAACAACAAATGTGGCATCTTTCTTGTAGGAGAAATGCATGTTATAAGAAAAGCGTTGGGGCACTTGGGCGGCTCAGTGGGTTGAGCGTCCTACTCTTGATTGCGGCTCAGGCCATGATCCCGGGGTCATGGGACTGAGCCCTGCTCCAGCTCTGTGCTGAGCGTGGAGCCTGCTTAAGATTCTCTCTGTCCCTCTGCCCCTCTCCCCTGCTCACGTGCACTCTCTCTCTCTGTCTCTCTCTCAAAATAAAAAAATAAAAGTAAACAAAATTGTTAACAAATTTCAACCATTTGGCTCAAGAGAGACGTTAAGGATGTTTTCCTCTGTGGAATTACATTTGCTGTACTGAAGCATCCACCCTTTGGTCTCATGGAACCTTGGGAAGCCCCCCAGAATACTCCTATTACCCTTCTTTGGAATAGCACCTTCTACCTCCTCCCATCCCTCATGGCCCATCGACTGGCCTCTGTTAGGTATTGGGGATGCAGAGACGAAAGATGGAGCCCTTTGCTCAAGCAGGGGCTGGGGAACAGATAACATCCCCCCAGTGGCACAGAGATAACAGGGTGCTTTGGGAATAGGATGCAGGGTTGCCGTGCCGGTTTCCTAGGGCTGCCATAGCCAAGTGCCCCAGGCTGGCGACATAAACAACGGATGTCTATCGCCTGTCAGTTCTGGAGGTTACAGGTCCAAGGCCAAGATGTCAGCAATGCTACTTCCCTCTGGGAGCTGTGGGGGAGAATCTGTTTGGGCTCCCTCACGTGCTCCCTTGGCTTCTGGTGACTTCCTGGTGATCTTAGGTGCTCCTTGGCCTGTAGAAGTGTCACTCTGACTTCTGCTTTCATCTTCATGTGGTGTGTTCCTCCCATGTGTGTGTGTGTCTGTCTTTGTGTCCAAATTTCCCCTTTTTATGAGGACCCAATCGTATGGGATTAGAACCCACTCATGGTCTCATTTTAATTTGGTTACCTCTGTGAAGACCCTCTTTCCAAATAAGGTCACATTCTGAGATACTAGGGGTCAAGACTCCAACGTATCTTTTTGGGGAAGACACAATTCAACCCACAATGGTAGGCAACCGTGACTGGGGAGGAGTGAGCTGGTGGTGGATGTAAGGGGGTGTGGCGGGGGGGGGGGGGGGAGCGCCTGAGGACTTGTGTGTCATTGATTATGTAGACCCATCAGGCAGAGAGCCCAAAGAGGGAGATGGGAGAGGAGAGCAACACCCAAAGCTGGAAAGGCCTTGATTCTCTCTGGGGAGCATGAAAGCTTTCAATCTGAGAGGGCTGTGGTCACAAAAGTGTCACAGGCCAGCGTTGTGGGAGATGGACTAGAAAGCCAAATGAGGGGCCAACGAGAAGGTACTTTGCTATCATCTGGGCACAGCTGATGAGGGACAGCGTTCAGATTTTTGAAGGTACTTACCTTCTCTCCCTTTGGCCATTCATGCTCTAGATTAAATGAGGCCAGTGCCTTCAATGACACAGAACACAGTCGCCTCCTGCCCACCTCTCCGGGTCACCCCCATCCTACTGCCCATCCAGCCAACTTCCTGTCACCTGCTCTGCCCCTACCGACCGGGTTCTGGAGAGGTCAGAGACTCACCCTGCTGCTTTCTGCCTCTGTGAGTCTACACAGCCCTCTGCCTGAAGAATGCTTTGTCCCTGTTTGTGTCCCTGGCAAACCCTTGGGCTAAATTCAAGAGGCGGCTCACATTGGTTCCCTCCTCCGAGAAGTCCGCTGACTTCCCCAGGTCAACTTTCTAGACAATAGTAGTAGCTCTTACGACATTGGGTTGTACTTGTCTGCTGATGTGGCAGCTTGCTTCTAGCTCATGGTTCTCAGGCTGGCTGTTCTTTTATGTCACCCGGAGAGATAGACGATAGATAGATGACAGGTAGATAGATAGATAGATAAGCCAGAAAGCAAGCAAATACTCCTGATGCCAGGGCCCCACCTATATAGATTCTGACCCCATTGATTTGG
The DNA here is from genome assembly GCF_018350215.1 of Panthera leo. NCBI lineage: Eukaryota > Metazoa > Chordata > Mammalia > Carnivora > Felidae > Panthera > Panthera leo. The sequence continues at coordinate 78,118,779 of NC_056690.1, read as the reverse complement.
GTTATGGCCCTGTGTTTTTTGTTTGTTTGTTTTAAGTTTATGTATTTATTCTGGGAGAGAGAGAGAATCTCAGAGCCCAAAGCGGGACTTGAACTCACAAACTATAAAATCACGACCTGAGCCGAAATCAAGAGTCGGATGCTTAACCGACTGAGCCACCAAGACTGAGCCAGCCAGGTGCCCCTTGTTTTTGTTTTTTAAAGTTTTAATTAGTTAATTTTTTGAGGTAATCTCTACACCCAGTGTGGGACTCAAACCCCCCACCCTGAGGTCAAGAGTCACATGCTCCTCTGACTGAGCCAGCCAGGTGCCCCTGGGGCCCTGTGTTTTTTAAAAGCTCTCCCAGGTGATGTTAACACAAGGCCAGGACTGAGGACGCTGCTCAAGGCCAGTGGTTCCCAAACTTTAGCCCGCATCGGGATCACCTGGACGGCCTGTTCACTGGGCCACATCCAAAGTTGTTTGGAGGGGAGGTCCAAGAATTGCATTTCCGACATACTCCCAGACGGTCCCAGGAGCTACTGGTCCTGGGGTCGCACCTTAAGGACCACCAGTGGCTCCTTCTACTCCACTAACCTCAGAATCTGCAGTGGGGGTTGTTCGCAACGCAGCCCGGTCCCACAGAACAGAATCCGATTTTAACGAGATCCCGGGATGATTCATGTGCACGTTAGGGATTCGGGAGCACTGCCCCAGACAGTAAATTCCTCTCTTAGGAACCATGAAATCTCACTTTTACATCGATTGCACCCAGCACAACCTGACACACGGTAAAACGCTAAGTAAATATTTGCAAAATGAATGAATGCCCCCGACCACACTGAATGTTTATTCCTGTCAACTTGAGTGATTTAATTTGTTCGTATGTAGAAGCAAGGCTATATGTAGTTATCCAAGCAGAGCAATGAGATTTGGTGGGAGCTCCCACACGAAAGATCCAGCTGTGGGCCTTGGGGAGGACACGCTAATTGTAGTATTTACCCACCTTTGAACCCAGATTTAGCGCATCATCCATTTTGGGCCAGGTCAACACTCTGGCCCTGGGCATAAAATGCTGAGGAGGACTCAGTCCCTGACCTGGAGGAACTTACCACCTAGTAATCGTGACACATTTGCTCATTTCTTGTTATGACCGTGCAGGCCAGGTATTAGTAGAGGAGATGGCAGGAGGGGTTCTGTACATGAGCCACCATCTGGAAGGTCCAAACCAGGGCCACCTGCTGGGCTCAGCAGAGCACAGTGATCACCGACAAAGAGTAGTCAGTACTCAGGAGGCCAACAGAGCCAGTGGGCAACACCTGGAGTGTATGGCAGGTGGCAGGGTCACCCTCCGGGTGTCAGGAACAGGACTTCCGTTCTCAGAATGGGGACCGGCTAGAGCCGAGCAAGCCGAGCAGACCGACTTTCAGAGTCTGATTAGTGGGCAGCCTGTCAAGATAGAAAGGTGGAGACCCAATTGCTAGGATTGAAGAAGAAGAAAGATGGGACCACCTCTTGGGATTCGGACAGAAACCCCACAGACCTGGCACACACATGAGTTTTCAGAGCCAGATCTGGTGCCCCAGTGAGGAAGGAAGAAAGGAAGCCAAGGGGAAGGGAGGGGAGGAAGGAGGGATCCTTGAAGGGCACGGTTTCCTAAATTCCCTCCAGTCTGTAAGAACTGAACCAAATATTCTAGTTTGGTTCTGACTGAAAGGGAAGTAGCCCTCTTCTGCATCTATGGCAGGTTTCACTAAATCTAGAAAGTTCTATGGGAGCTGCAAAGAGAAGTCTTGGAGGGCCCGGGGCAGGGGGGAGGGAATGAGACTTAGAAATGCAGTCTGGTGAAATGTGAGCACTGTAACAGGAGCTGAGAGTTGACAAAGCCCAGGTGGTCAAGGGGCACAGGACGAGAGCCTTCCCGTGTGCCCTTTCGTTACTGTGGATTGGCCCGTGAAGAGTGCCTCAAACCAATAAAACATCCAGGAGCCAATCCCAGTACTTAACTCTGAATTACTGGGGTGCCAACAGGCACCAGGCTTATAAATCTGTCTTTTATTATCTGGTTGGCTTAACCAGGTCTCCAAAAGGAACAGTAAAGTTTTATGGTGTAGTTTAACAAGCAAACCTCTGAGTCAGGCTTTATCCTGGAAGAAATTTTCCCTGGTAGCATTCAAGGTCAGACTAGATCACCCAGCCCTGCCCTGATGCCCCAAGTGGGTAGGCTGAGGTTATCCCGTTGAATCTGAATAGATTTCTCATGCAAGTCTAGTGAAGTGCCCTTGCCTTCATGTACATTTATGTGCATGCACACACTTAGCCTTTTTATAAGAAGTGCAATTATAAAGACTCTGATTGCTTGGTCTTCTGTTATTGCTATTGTTTTTACCATTGCAGTTTTTGTGTGTGTGTTCTTAATGTTTATTTACTTTTGAGAGAGAGAGAGAGAGAGAGAGAGAGCATGAAGGGGGGAGGGGAAGAAAGAGAGCAAGACACAGAATCTGAAGCAGGCTCCAGGCTCTGAGTTGTCAGCACAGAGCCCGATGAGGGGCTCCAACTCATGGACTGTGAGATCACCACCTGAACTAAAGTCAAATACTCAACTGAATGAGACACCCAGGCGCCCCTAATCATTTTTTTTAAAGTTTATTTATTTTATTTTGAGAGAGAGAGAGACAGAGCATGAGTGGGGGAGGAGCAGAGAGAGGGAGAGAGAGAATCCCAAGCAGGCTCCGCGCTGTCAGCGCAGAACCCCATGCGGGGCTCGAACTCAGGATCCGTGAGATCGTGACCTGAGCCAAAGTCAAGAGTTGGACATTTAACCAACTGAGGCACCCTCTTCCACTGTCGTTTTCAATTTCACTTTAGGGTAGTAAACTTAGAGATAGTATGTTCTCATTTCTCTGAAATAGTTTTTTATTGCTACTAATTAGTATTCGACTTGTCTTCAATTTATATGTTCTTCCATAGAAATACCATTTAAGTATGTTCAAATTGCTTAAAATGTAAATAATTGTTTAGAAATATCTACTAAGCCCCAGAAAATAACAAATAATTTAGTTATTAGTACTCAATAATTCAGTTAGTACAGAAGAACATAAGAACTCAAAACAAATACTTAATGCTATTTCTGGAAGTAAATGGAGCCATGATTGGGGATTATTTCAATCACAATGGCACTCATTTTCCCAGCGAAAATTCTGTTAGTGAAAGAGAGATTTTCAACTTGCATTGTGGTATTTCAATGACTCAACAGGGTCCACAGAAATCTAGAGTGGATGGTCGAAAATGACAAGAAGGAATTCTGACCAAAAGAAAAAAACAAATCCATGAGTCCTTCCGTGAGGTAGTGGGATCCAAAAACCATCGCGGTGCCCTGATCAAAAGTCCCACCCAGAATTAGTTTCTCACATTAAAAACATGATGTCTGTGCCCAAACTCCCAAGTTTTCATTTTCCCTCTTATCTACCCATCTGATTCATCTCACAGTTTATTTGCCCCCAAAGCAAATTCCAGAATCATTTTGTCACTGATTCCATCTCGGAGCTGTAAAAAGCACTCATTAGATTATGCTTCAAAAAACTACTTTAATAGTTACAAAGTTTAAAAGCCTAATTTTAAAGGAATCTGGATGGAAATTTTTACATCCAGATAAGAGTAGTTGCTTTCAAGGTTGTCCTCATTTGGTGTTACTGCTGAGAAAGTTCTGGAAACTTTTCAGAAGCCAAGGTCGATTCTTTGAATACTCCCCGAGGCTCCAAGTCTTTTTCCTTTGTTTGGAGCTTTGCTTTCCAGAAACAACATAAAACTTATTTTTTGAGTAATGCGGGGTGGTCTGTTGGGTAACACTATTTGGGTCTAATATCCCATTTGGACTCATGGGATGCATTTTCTTGTGTGATTTGTGAATCAATTCTGAAAGCAATCTCAGAAGCGTTTTATAGGTGTTTCAAACAAAGTTAAGATCCTAGGCAGGAAGTACATCTTCCCAGCATGGCTGTTTCAGAGTGACATTAATCTGGCTAGAAATCACAATGCATTTTAAAAATGAATTAGTGTGAATTTACAGCCATGCTTCAAACAGACACACTTTGTGAAGGCGAAGTGCTCTAAAGCAAGATAAAGACAATTTTTAAGTGTTTTACTTTTTAAAGTAAATGTTTTATTCTCGCTTAGGGAGAAAACAGTCTGATTGCCTTCCCCAGCACACACAAAAGATGAGAGTTGAGAACTATTTCATTGCCCCCAGGGCTATTTTGCAGAGACTCAGAGATGAGAGGAGAATAGAAATAAGGAGAAAACCGCATGCCTTGTGGTGAGCAGGGACTGTGCTCACCCAGTTTATGGTTCTGGAACAATGGCCTCCTTCCTCGCCATCATTTACACATGCAAAAGCAATCATACTAATAACCCCCCATATCCCGCAATTACGAATTTAGCATCCTGGATAGTCCAGATCCCAAATACCACTTATAGTGGCTTGTATTTATATGTTGCTCTATGGTTTTTTATAGGCCTTTCTTGCACGGTCGTCCCGAGAGGTGGACAGAGCAGGTAACTTCCCCCTTTTAAAGATAGGGATGTTGGGGGTGCCTGGGTGGTTCAGTCGGTTAAATGTCCGACTCTTGATCTCAGCTCAGAGATCTTAGTTTGTGAGTTTGAGCCTTGCATCAGGCTCTGCGCTGACAGTGCAGCCTGCTTGGGATTCTCTCCCTCCTTCTCTCTCTCTCTGCCCCTCCCCCACTCTCATACACACGTGTATGTGCACGTGCGCCTTCCCTCTCTCTCTCTCTCTCTCTCCTCTCAAAATAAATAAAAAATATAGAGATATTGAAGCACAGAGGATAGAGTGCTTTGCACAAAATTGCAGGACGAGTTAGCTGCTGATACAGATTTCAGACTTTGCATCTAATTAAGCCCAAACCTAAGGTCTTTCGTGGCAGGACGCACCGGGAGTTGAGTTAACGTCAGCATAGGACCAGGCATTCCAAAGCTGGCAACGGAAAAAATCATATATGAGGCCCACTTAAAACATAACTTATTATGAAATATTTTAAGGAAACCTGAACTATACATATTCGCGCAACGGATATCTGTTCGTGTACCCTCCGGCTGAACAATGAAACTGTTTACGCTGGAATTGAAGTTTCCAACCCTTCCCCACCTCGCCTGTCTGCTTCCCCAGGAGTAGCCCCTCTGCGGGGGGGATCATTTGCGGGGTACTTTCTACTTGAAGACAATTTGCTTGGTCCTTGGCAGCATGAATCTTAAGGGGTAAAGGGCCTTCTCTGACACTTGGACCTGTGATCGCCTGCCCCCTTTGTGGATTGACTGGGACTGGGGTTGGGGGCGGTGAGAGGAGCCTTGAGGTCTTGTACCATACGGTGACCCAACTAAGTCCGCTCTGAGGTGAGTTAACGCTCTTCAGTGTTGACCAGGTAGGAGAGCAAAGGGGAGAGGGAAATTCTGCCCTCCCCAACCCCAAGCACCAAACTGAAGGTTGCCCCCCCGGCACCCCAGTTTCATTCTTTCCCAAAAGGCTCTACTGAGGAGAGTCAGGTAGGTGAGGCCAGGGAGCCTCTTCTCACTTCTGCCATCTTGTTCCCTTCCCTACTCTGGTATCACCGCTCCACCTATCCCACAGGTGACCCGAGTGCCCCCGCTGCCCACCCTTCCATGCCCATCTGCCCAGAGGAGGCTCTCTCTCTCCCCATGAGCCCGCCAGGCTTTTGTTTTGTTTTGTTTTGTTGTTTGTTTGTTTGTTTGGCTTTTGCCCCCACTGGACATGACCAGCTGTCACTCCTGCCGTGTCTTTCAAAGTGATCATTTTGTAAACTGAGCTGTGGTGAAGGGAAGGGATTGGGGACACACCATAAAAGGAGTGTTTTGTACATGAGAACAGTCGTTCACTGCCTTGGCCATCCGGCCTTGCAGGAATGTTTTAAGGGGAGGGAGTTTCCCAGCCTGGCTTAGAGAAAATAGCTTGAAGGTATGGGGGTGGGTGGGAGAGAGCTTCCATGGGGGAAACAGTGCCTCAGAATCTCAGTTCACCGGAAAGGGAATATGGCTCAGGATGCACACTTACTGAGGAGCCTCAAATTTGCCTCCTTGATGTACTCTCCACAGAATGGCCCCCAAGATACTCTCATGGTAGTAAAATGTTCTTCATACAACTTCAAGGCTGTCCATTAGCAGATCACGTACGCTACCTATCAGGCGCCTTGGACTGTTTTTCTCATGGAATCTGTGATTACTGTTCGATTCTGAAATCCGATTTTTGCATAATTACATTCTACTCATTTGTCAAATGCGGACACTTAAAATACTTCATGTTTGGAGCCCCTGGGTGGCACAGTCGGTTGAGCGTCCGACTTCCGCTCTGGTTACGATCTCACGGTTCGTGGGTTCGAGCCCCACGTCGAGCTCTGTGCTGACAACTCAGAGCCGGGAGCCTGCTTCAGATTCTGTGTCTTCCTCTCTCTCTCTCAAAAAATGAATAAACATTAAAAAAAATCATAAAAAAAATAAAATACTTCATGTTTGTGGGGGCGCCTGGCTGGCTCAGTCAGAGGAGCATATGATTCTTCATCTCGAGGTCCTGAGTTCAAACCCCGTGTTGAGTGTGGAGATCTCTTAAATAAGTAACTACATGACTAGGTCAACAACAAACCAAAAATACGAAATGTTCGTGGAATTAATTTTTCCCAATTTTTTATTTTGAAATATTGACATTTTCTGGAAGAGTTGAAAGATAATGCAACGAGCGCACACCCTTCATCAAATTCATCAATGGTTAACCGTTTGCCGTTGTCTTCTCTGTCGCCATCTCCATACACACACAGGCCCATGTATTTACATTCTCCTTCTTCCTAAATCATAAATTAAGTTGCAGAAATCATGGCACTTCATCCCTAAATACTTCAGTGTGTGTAACACTGGAGAATAAGAACATTTTCCTAATAATGACCATGTTTTACCATCCCATACCAAAGGTACAGATCACCAACAAACGGGGATTACGCTCCACCCCCTGGAGATGGAGTATCCATGAAAATGATTCCAAATTCTCTGCTCAGAATTTGTCTTTTCTCTCCCGTTTATCTAAGTCGTGTTAAATTAATTAAGCAAGGAGACCATTGGACTGAGGCAACTCTATTGTCGTGGTGGCTTATGGAAGCAACCCCAAAATCGAAGCCTGTAAATACCTCAAAGTTACCAAATTGAAACCTAAGGATGACCAATTAATCACAGCCAAGTAGGCCTTAAGCTAGAGCCAATCAATAATTTCCTGCCTTTGTTTCCTCCAGAGCTCCTGTGGGTAGAGCACTCCTGACTCTTTCCACCATTTAGGTGTTGCCTGACTGATTCAAATAGATTTTTTTTTTAATTGTGTCTTTATTTTTGAGAGAGAGAGAGAGAGAGAGAGAGACCAAGTGCGAGCAGGGGAGGGGCAGAGAGAGAGGGAGACACAGAACTTAAAACAGGCTCCAGGCTCTGAGCTGTCAGCACAGAGCCCGACTCAGGGCTCGAACTCACAAACCGCGAGATCATGACCTGAGCCGAAGTCCGAGGCTTAACTTGAATGAGCCACCCGGGTGCCCCAATTTTTTTCTTTTTTAGAGAGAGAGAACGTGCATGCCTGAGGGAGGGAGAGGGGCAGAGGTAGGGAGAAAATCCCAAGTAGGCTCCACACTCAGTGCGGGTGGGGGGTGGGGGGGTGGGGGTGGGGGGGCTCTCTCCTATGACCCTGGGATCACCACCACCCCGCCCCCCGCCGCCGAAATCAAGTGTCAGATGCCCAACCGACTGAGCCGCTTAGGCGCCTGAAGGCTAAGTTTCATTATTTAAACAATAATGTCACTTTGTACATACAAATTGTAAAATCTGAAAAATAGAATAATTTTTAAAATTATTAAAGTATAGTTGACATACAACGTTGTATTAATTTGGACGTACCACAGAGCGCACTGACAATTTTACGGCGTGTTTTTTTTTTAAGTGCTGTAAGAAATGCTTTCAGCTTTTATTGATTGTTCTCAGGATCCATACTTTTGAATTCATGCATCATTCCTAACAACCACACCAAAAATCTAAAAAAAATCACGTGGTTGTGACTCTTCTCTCAAAGTCACTCCAGCGACCTTCCAGCTTAGAATTTGGAGGCAAATTTTCCTTGACAGGATATCGAGTACGAATATTTTCAAATGTCGATAGGCTGTTACATTGTTAGGTCCCATTAATTCACAATTTAATATCACACACCCTGCATGCTGAGATTTTCAGTCTTGCACAGCACATTAACAGTGTTAATAGGACAACTGGATTACCGCGGCCAAGATGTTACAGAGTGTACAAAATTCTGACAGAGAGGGCCAAGATCAAGGGGTGATTTAATTTAGGAAACAATTCTAGCGAAAACAACGGGGAATCGAAGTAACTTAAACTGTTCAAGACATATTAAATGCACGGGGAATCAGGAATCGAAGTAACTTAAAATGTTCAAGACATATTAAATGCACGGTCAACTGCAAATTGCCATTTACTCTGCTTGGTATTATAGGATATGAAAGCCACGCCCGCTATGGACTGTGAAGCTTATACCCAAGACGGTCAAAGCCCTCCACATGTGGGGTGCCTGGCTGGCTCAGTAGGTAAAGCGTGAGACTCTTGGTCTTTGAGTTGTAAGTTCAAGCCCCATGTTGGGTGTAGAGATTACTTAAAAATGAAATCTTAAGGGGGAAAAACAACACCCTCCCATACTCAGTATCCCACTATTTTCTGGTTGTACCAAAAAATAAACAACCAGCAAACGATTTTACCTCTTAAAAAAATAACATTTACACCTCTTTCAAGTCTACTCATTTTGACAGAGAGAGCAGGCAGGAGAGGGCAAGAGAGAGAGGGAGAGAGAGGATCCCAAGAAGGGTCCACACTGTAGACACGGGGCTCCAACCCATGAACTGCGAATTCATGACCTGAGCTGAAATCAAGAGTCAGACGCTTCACCGACCGAGCCCTCCAGGCGCCCCTAACATTTACACTTTAAAAATAGGATGAGGTGGGAGTCCCTCCTCCTTGAAAATGTTTCCATTTTCAATGTTTGCTACTACAAAAACTTGCATTTACAAAAGAGTTGATAAACATATTCCTCCGGATTGGACAAGGAGGGAGCCAGGGACCACCGGTAAGACATGGGCTATGATATTCATCAGACTTGACGTCATCAGAGGCTGTTCTCGGTTTTCTGCAGGTAATTCTTCTTTCGTTTCTTGGTTCACCACTTCAGCCGGTTTTCCCTTTGCTTCCCTTCTTCCCTTTGTTTGCACTTTTTTATCTGAAGATTTATCCTTTCCTGCCACCATTTTTTTTTTTTTTTTTTGCCTTTGTTTCCACATTTGCAGGGGCAGGGTTAGCGGACCGCCTCCTCTTGGGCTCCTGCTTTGCGGCCCCTTCTGTGGAGCTCACCTTCCTCTCGGGCATCAGGGTGGCAGGGCAGGTGCACCCAGAGCCTTCTCGAAGCTGGAGCTGCCTGGCCGCTGCCACTCTTCTAGCCACCCTAGCTCATCATGGGTTTTGTGGTTAGGTTTTATTTTGTTCTGAGCACTTTCTTGCTTTCTGGCACAAGGAGCAGCTCTGGTGGCGCCTGGGGGGCTCAGCCGGCTAAGCATCGGATTCTGGCTCAGGTCATGATCTCATGGGTGGTGGGTTCAAGCCCTGCGTCGGGCTCTGTGCTGACAGCTCGGAGCCCGGAACCTGTTTCGGATTCTGTGTCTCCCTCTCTCTCTGCCCCTCCCCCGCTCGTGCTCTGCCTCTCTCTGTCTCAAAAATAAATAAAAAACATTTAAAAAATGTTTAAAAAGAAGATGTTGACTCTCTGGCTCATCTGGTATATATTCTGCCTCAGTGCTAGGGTCAGCCTTTCCTGCAAGGCGCTTTGCTTCCTTTTACTGGAAAAGGAGATTAGAAACCAAGACTTGGGCACCAGATGTGCTCGTGGCGTTGCTACTGAGGTATTGTTCGTACGTCCCCTCCGTTGACAGAGCAAGGAAATAGGTGTGTGCATACTAACCCGGGCACCTGCACCGCTCTATAAATATTTCTATATGTAGTCAGCTGTGTGGACGTGAAGCTAAACATTAAGCATAAACATGCTGATGTTTCCAACTCTAATCCATTACCACATGGATGGTTCCAGCCTCCTCCCCTTGCTTATCTGTAACCTCTCATTCCAACAGTGACAAACCTGGCCCCTGCCATCTGCCATCTACTTGACTGTTCATTGGCTCACAAAAAAATTCTAGGGGCGCCTGGGCGACTCAGTCGGTTAAGCCTCTGACTCTGAAATTCGTCTCAGGTCACCGTCCTAGGGTTGTGGGATCAAGCCCCGTGTCGGGCTCCGAGCTGAGCCTGAGATTGGGACTGTTGGGATTCTGCGTGGGATTCTCACTCTCCCTCTGCCCCTCCCTCACTCCCGTATGCATGCTCTCTCACTCTCTAGAGTCAAGGGGGGAAAAAACTTCTAATGTCTGTATCAGTTTCTGCCATTATTCTTTCTGATGCTTTGGTTGTCCCAGATGTGGCCGGTGGATCCCTCCAAGCTGTCTCCTTTCACACACCTCCATCTTTGAGCATCTCATTGCTTTTGGCACAAGAAGATATTCTAGACTCACCTGGGCTTTGTCTCAGGGATAAACTTAGCCAGATCTTCAAAGATCCCTGATTCCTTTTAGTAGAGAATTATTATTCATTTTAGAGATTAGAGATTATTATATTTAGAGAACAAGATCAGGGTGTTTAGTTTGCTAATTGCCCCTAGGTGGTTCTTCGCTTCATTTTGCTTGCTTCACAGCCCGTTCAGTGGACAGAACTCATCATATCTACGTAATGAGCTTTTAGTGACACTTCCAATTCAAACCCAGATCCAACACTGTAGAATTTTCCTTCATTTCATCTCTCTATATTCCTTCTCCCACAGTGAGAGCTCGAGTTCCTGGCAATGTCAGGATATTTACTGTACACACATATTTTCAAAATCTCCCCATTTAAAAATATGCCTGAGCCTTAAAAAAATGGAATTGCTTCAGTTGCCCTCAGTCTTTTAGAGGCCCTGCCTGAGATCCTTTTCACAACACAGGGGAGGCCAACCTGATTCCATCTACATTTGGGCGGGCCCTGATCCATCTGGCAATGGAAAATAGGAGATAAGCCAGCAAATGTCAGCGAAACCATTGTCCCTCAATCCTGGAGTCTCTTGACACTATCGTCCTGATATATTGTCCTTGATATATCGTCCCGATATATTGATGTATTTTTTTGCATTCATTTAACTTAAGTTTTTTTAAGTTTATTTATCTTTGAAAGAGAGAGAGAGAGACAGAGTATGACTGGGAGAGGGACAGAGAGAGGGGGAGACACAGAATCCGAAGCGGGCTCCAGGCTCCGAACTGTCAGCCCAGAGCTCACTGCGGGGCTCGAACCCACCAACCTCGAGATCGTGACCCAAGCTGAAGTCAGATGCTCAACCGACTGAGACACCCAGGCGCCCATCAGTTCATATGACTTAAATTCGCACCTAAATGGAAAAAGGCAGCCCCGACTTTGGCAGGGCCTGTTTGGCTCTGAATTGAAATTGTCCTACTGGTTTTGTATCCAGAGACTCTGGAGTGAGCCAGGGAAGTCCTGTGTCACGAGATGGCACTGGCTGATCCTTAAGAACCTTACAGTTGCCAACGTTTGAGGATTAGGAAGCACCTTGGAGAAAGTTACTGCCATGGAACCACTGAGGCTCACTGGAGAAATTACCAGAAACAGTGCAGCATCCGGGGATGAGCAACATTTTGAAGGGTCTGGGAAAATCCATAGAGAGAATGGACAGTGATCTCATGGGACTGAAAAGTAGGCCTTTGGAATAAATTCTGGTTCTTCTTTCTTTCTTCCCTTCCTTCCTTCATGGATTTCACGTGCAGAATGGAGTTCACCATACTCCTCATTCACAGCTCACTGTCAGCATGAGTTACGCAAAGCAAATTTGTTTCTTTTTCTCCTTTTAGCCACATAGCCACCCCAGTGGTTATATATATCGATATATATAACCTATCTATCTATATCTATCTATATCTATCTATATATCTATCAGATATATACATATATATATCGATATATATCGATATCTATCTATCGATAGATATATCTATATCTATCGATAGATCTATCTATCTATCGATATATCGATAGATAGATATAGATATATCTATCTATAGATATATATAGATATATATCGATATATATATATATATGTATATATATCTTTTAAGTTTCTTTCTTTTGAGAGAGACAGAGAGAGCATGAGTTGGGGGCTGGGGCAGAGAGGGAGAGGGAGAATCCCAAGCAAGCTCCGTGAGGTCAGAACAGAGCTAGAACCCACGAACCGCGAGAGCCAAAACCAAGAGTCAGACATCTAACTGAGGGCACCCAAGTGGATTTACCTCCATTCTAACGAGGCTGCTATATGTTCTTACAAATAAGCTTGTAAAACGCTCAGTACTGAATTTGCCACATCTGTGTGGATTTCTTTAAGGAAGACACTGGTGACTTTGGGGAAACGCCATCTGTGCCTACCGGGGACAGGGCAGAGTGTCACTCACCATGGAGCAAAGGGGTAATTATCAGCCTCCACCAAGGCTGGCTAATTCGCTGAGAGTTTGTTTTGCAGGGAGTGAGGGAGAGAGTGCGAACAGGGGTGGGGACAGGTGGGTGGGGATTTAGGGTCCGAGGGAATTCTTTTTTTTTTTTCCTTTTCTTTTAATGTTTATTTTTGAGGGGGGCAGGAGGCGGAGAGAGAGGGGGACAGAGGACATGAAGCGGGCTCCACCCTGACAGCACGGCTAATTTGGACGTGATGTAGGCATAATGTGCCATATGCGGTATATTTAATCTTTAAATGAATTCAAGCTTTAAAATTCTGTTTTGAGAAAAAATTTGAGGTGGTTAGAACAGCTCTAAACATAACCCAGGTGTCATAAGTCTACACCTAGTTGTCCCTGGTTATCATTCTAAATGACATCTCAAAGCAAGACAGCCATACTGATGTGCTGATTCTGAGCTGGGGGTGCTAATGGCCATTCTGGATTAGGTCTGTTGTCCTAACCTAATTATCACCAGTGCCTCCTGTCGTTTCCAGGAGTGTCTCTGTTGAAGATTATGTTTCTGCAGCGTCTGCGCTCTCTAGTGGCAAAAGAGTGGCAATGGGAAAAGCAGGCTTTCGTGAAATAGATTCTGCAATCAATTTGTATCCACTCCAAGGTGTAAAATCAGGGCTGCAAAAAAAGATATCTAGTCTCCTAAAAATCTGGTGGAAATAATTAGAAGATCACTCAATTCAGAGATACGAAACAAGAACCTCACAAGTGATGAGGGTTTTTGTTGGTGGTTTGTACTTACTGGCAAAATGTAAAATATTGCCCAAACCCTGGAAATACATGAAAAATGAACATGCTGATGATACAGGTGCTATAACCTTTCAGGAAAGTTCTTCGGCAGTTTTCCAAATGTGATGTGTTAATACTGTTTGACCTCGGGGAATTCTATCCCTGGGAGGTTTTTGAAGGACATATGAAGGGTCAAAGAGGTATTGGGGGGAATAATTATAGTTAAAAAGTAAAAATTTGAAAACAACCAATGTTCTCTCTCTCTCAAATAAATAAATAAATGTTAAAAAAAATTTTTTTTCATAAATTAGCAGGATGCCCAGAAGTGGCTCATCTGAATGACCAGTGAAAAGAAAGATAGTTAATATCACCAGGTTCTTTTTTTTTTCTCAAGTTCTGAATATGTATTGCCTTTGTTTTAAATATAATTACATATTCGCATCACTTGATTTTTAATAATCGGCTCTCCCGAGCCAGTACAAGCCAGCTTCAGCAGCCCTGAAGCCTCTAGGAGGCCTTGGCATTGAGCTGTCCACCGGAGACAGCCGTGGACATGCTGCAGGTTTATGACTGCATTTTCTTATGGATCATGTGGGAGGAAGCAGGGGAGGAATCTTTAGGCAGAAGGCCACAAGGTTCACTTAGACTCAGCTATGCCCTGGTCTCCCTTCTTCCTGATCTGCACAGAGGCTCGGAAGTAGAAGGATTTACCCAAAGGAACAGAAAGGAAAGAAAAGAAGCAGGAAAGGCTTCAATGCAGAAGGAACAGACCCAAAGCTCTGGAAGGGGGGCAGGTCAGGGAGGAGCTGAGGTTGGAAAGCCTCTGCCTCTCTGGCCCTCGGTTCTCATCCTTTGGCTCAAGAAAGGCAGACGTACGGGGGCGCCCAGGTGGCTCTGTCGACAGAGCGTCCGACTTCGGCTCGGGTCATAATCTCGCAAGGTCCATGGGTTTGAGCCCCGCGTCAGGCTCTGTGCTGATGGCTCGGAGCTTGGAGCCTGCTTTCGATTCTGTGTCTCCGTCTCTCTCTGCCCCTCCCCTGTTCATGTTCTGTCTCTTTCTCTCTCTCAAAAATAAATAAATATTTTTTTAAAAAAATTTTTAAAAAAGGCAGACTTACTGGAGTGGGTGGGGGAACAGATACCTTTTATTGGTCTAACCAGCATAACTAGTAGTGGGTGTGGGCAGAGGTCCCCTATCTGTCCTGGCTCCCATCTTCCCTCTTCTGGGGGTTCTTGACTAACCTCCGGGGGCGAAGAATGTCCTGGGCGGGGGGTGGCAGGCAGAGCCAGGATTGGGAAAGCGATCAGGGTGAAGTAGAAAACATAGGGTTACCAGATCATTCAAGTAAAAAGTCCATCAGGGCAGAAGAGAGGATGTTTCCCCACACTGGCCCCTCTGCCCTTGCCAGGAATGGAAGGGGGCAGGAAGCTCCCACTAAAGATTTCCTACTGTGTCCTTCGTGCCATCAGCATCCCCGGGATGTTGTAGGATTTTTTGCTGTTCCAATTCTTCAATTTTTTTTTTCTGCTATTTTCTGTTTCTCTAACAGTTGATTGTGAATTACCTCCTTGGACTGAAGAATAAACATTCTTCCTACACCTTCATACGTGTTAGTCTCATCTGTCAAGGTCATAATCTCTGTACCTGTAAGATGGGCATGCTTTTTCGTTCTGTTTAGCGATTCAGTCTGTACGTCTGCAAGCTTCACCTTCTGTTGAGTGTCAATAACTTTGGCTTGAAGTTCTGTGAAGACCTTCAACTCCGGATCCACGGGAGCCGCCATCTTGGTTTCTATTTCCAAGTTCTTAGAAGGGAATTTTGCTACATGCTTTTGTGACAGAGAGATTTGATAGCAAGCATCAGAACATGGTTTGAACTGGGGGGGTTCATGATCTCACATGGTAAGAACTTCGTGGGTCATCGAGTCCAGGACTAGTCAGAGAGGTGTCTTCTGGGCCACGGGCTCTTTCATCTTTCCCCCCAGGCTTTCTCAGCATAAGGGGAGCCCTTCAGGATTTCCAGAGGACCGCCACAGTTCCGCGCCCCCAGGGACTCAGGGGCAGGTAAACAGTATCTGGGGATACTGGTGGCTTGGGAGCCACCGCGGAGTCTCCTTTCTGTGATTGGAAAGAAGTTTTCCAAGCACAGCAGCTGTATGGGAAATGGGCTCTCTCAGGAGAAGGAAGGGGAAAGGAGGGGCTCTTGGACAGATATAGTGTGTCCGCCACAATTTAAGCTCGGTGTTTTCGTTGACATTTCTGCCAGAGCCCTATAAGATGCCATATTGCCCCCCTTTACAATCTGGAAATTGTTCCTCCGGGGGCTCCCGTTAACATGCCCCAGACAAGGTTGTCGTCAGGACTTGAACTCAGGTCTGTGAGACTCTACGTCCCAGACTTGTACCCACTGTAATGGAAGGTGTGGTTTCCAGACCCCAGTAGAAAACAGTATCATAAGTTAAACTTGTAATAGGCTTATGCCCCGGGTGAGCACCCACAGGTAGTTTTCATGCCTAGAAGTGCTTCAAATGCCTCAAAGAATCAATCTTTGACATCTGAGACATCACTGTCAAAAGGTCAACGTGTGATCTACTTGCATGCATTAACGTTGTCGCTGTGAATCAAATATGTACCCGATATTCTGGGATAGAACACAAGTTAGGTAAGTTGTCACGAGTGAAGGGAGAGACAAGCTGAAGTAAACTTGGTGTTGGTGGGGGCCGTTGCTATGGTACAACAGGGAGCGAGCAGGGGACACCCAGAGGCAGGGAGGAAACTTCCCTGGAGGGCGACTCCTGAGGAGAGGGAGGGCCTGGGCGGCCTGCCCCACACTTCTCCACTCACCTTTCATATCCCGCCCTCCCCACCTGTGCATTCAACTCTACCCGAAGGATGCATGACTCCCTGAGGGTCAAGTTGCTAAAATTATTTCACTAACCTTTCTCATCCAGAGGAGAGTGAAAACACACTCTAGTTATCTCTAGAAATTTTTGAAACCATCTATTTCATTACATTACAAAAATTTACATTTCTTTTTTTTAATGTTTATTTATTTTGAGAGAGAGAGAGAGAGAGAGCAATCAGGGGAGGGGCAGAGAGAGAGGGAAAGAGAATCCTAAGCAGGCTCTGCACTGGCAGGGCGGAGCCTGACGTGGGGCTTGAACCTACGAACCGTGAGATCATAACTTGAGCCAAAATCAAGAGTCCAACGCTTAACCCACTGAACCATCCAGGCACCCCCAAAATTTGCATTTCTACAGCAAGATACCTCACACGTGTCGTTGGACACATGTGACCACTAGGCCCCAAACGTCACCGCACACTGAGAACCGTGCTCACATTTGCAGAAAGGATCAGAACCCCAAGCCCTGCCCATCCCTCATCTGTTGCCTTGTCTTGTCCAGGCTTTCTCGCCCTGTGTTCTTGTGGAAACCCTGAGGGACTTGACATGTGTACCTAATGCTTCTTTTCCCACAAGCTCATGGGTCCTCTCACGTTTGTCCCCAGGTTCACTGAATCAACAGCCCCGTAAGGGTCCTGACAACACCCCTTTCACTTCTGTGTTTCCTTAGGAGCCAGAAAGGAAAGAGGCGGTCGTCACTAAATCATCTCCATGTCTTGTGGCTCCATAAACCCTGTGTTCCAGCATCTCTGATCCCTCTGCTGGCCGTGGGTCCTTTTCTGCCCTGCTGACCCCTCTCTCCTGGACCTTGGGGAAAGGTCTTTCTGGCATTGTGTCCTGGTCTTCAGCTCCTGCTGCAGGAGGCTCCTAGGGGAAGGCTCCACACCACAGTCCTCCCCTTGAGCAGTCAGGCTCTCCAAGCTTGAGTCGGTCGTAGGGAGGTGAGCCCACACTATCTAGAATCACTGCCTTTTCCTGACCTAAACAGCCTCCTACTGAATTTGACCCACCCCACCAGATTCGTTCATGTGGTGCCTTTTTTTTTTTTTTTTTAAATCTCAGGTGTTCTCTTCTCCTCCTCCACAGTCTGGCTGTCACTGGGGTCTCAGCCCTGTAGCTATATCCCTAATGAACTCTGTGAACAAGGTTCAAATTCTTTCCCATGGGAGTTCCCGGGGTCCCATTCTAATCCCAACCCCTGTTAACATCTCCCAAACACATGGTGCCCATTCAGAAAGTGCCACACAGGGGGCACCTGGGTGGCTCAGGTGGTTAAGTGTTGGACTCTTGATTTTGGCTCAGGTCATGATCTCATGGTTCGGTTTGTGAGATTGAGTCCTGCATCGGGCTCTGTGCTGATGGCATGGAGCCTTCTTGGGACTCTCTCTCTCTCTCTCTCTCTCTCTCTCTCAGAATAAGTAAGTAAACATTAAAAAAGAAAAAGGCAAGAAAGTTTCACACAGAACATAAAGACAAAGCTAGTCTTGGAGTGGAAGGGAGAGGCAGCCAAGACAACTGAGTACATTAAAGGTGTGTTTTAAGTTGCTTATTAATGAGTAAAAGTGCTGGTTCAAACAATGTCCTACGTTTCTCCCTTAAGTTACCCAAGGACATAGGTGGTCCTCACTGACACGTGAACGGCTCCAGGGCGTTCCCTCCCCCATGTGCCTGGGCACAGTCTATCTTCCTCTGACTGAATTCTTCCTTCAAGATTTGACCAGGTGCCATCTTCCAGAAAGTCTTCCCTTAACCCCCACATTCAGCATCAGCCAGACACATCTCCAGTCTGGAGTGCCACAGCACATCTGCCCCGTCATTATTGCGATTATCTGTCCCTTGTCTCCAGCTGCCATTTTGTTATCTGCGCCTCGTTGATGGAGCTTATGACATTTATCTTTGGATTTCAGTCGCTTAACCAACTGAGCCACCCAGGTGCCCTGGGGGTTACCTGTTTTTATTAATTAATTAATTAATTTATTTATTTATTTTTTTACTTATAATATGAAATTTACCGTCAAATTGGTTTCCATACAACACCCAGTGCTCATCCCAACAGGCGCCCTCCTCACTACCCATCGGGTTACCCGTTTTTAATAACAGAATAATTGTGCTCATTTATCTATCCATAAACATACAGTAGTTGTCTTGGAGAAATAGAACATTGGACCCCCAAACGACCCAAACTGATTTTTTATTTTACTGTTTATAAAATGAAGTTGTGGCTTTATGGCTTGTGCTTATTTTTATTCTTTTTTTCTGTGGAGCATTATTTACTCCCACTCTTAAAGAGGCATCAGAAAGAACAGTCAACAAAAATGTTCTTTAGAAAAATGGAAATTGCTTGTTTGGGCCCAGGGGGCGGGGGGGGGGGCGGTGGTAACATTACCCATTTTCTTTTCTATTTCCCTGCTGCTTTATCCTTCCTCATCTTTCTGTTTTGTTGGTCTCTGAAACGTCTCAGAACAAATGTCTTCAACAGCTTTTGTCTGACTAGACTCGCAGTTCCTGCTACAAATCAATTTTTGTGTGTTCAATTGTTGCTATTTGGAGTTCACCAAAAAGCAGCCAGAAGGTGCCTCAAAGTTACCTCAGTGTGCAGGGACTGCAATAACTTTTATTTTTTTAAGTTTATTTATTTATTTTGAGAGAGAGAGAGAGAGAGAGCAAGCAAAAGCAGGGGAGGGGCAGAGAGAGAATCTCAAGCAGACTCCATGTGGAGCCCAACGCAGGGCTTGAACTCACAAACTGTGAGATCATGACCTGAGCCGATTCCAAGAGTCAGACGCTTAACTGACTGAGCCACCCAAGCACCCCATAAAATGACTATTTTTTTAAAGTAAGCAATCCTCGTGCCCAATGTAGGGCTTGAACTCACGACCCCAGGATCAAGAGTCACATGTTCTACCAACTGAGCCAGCCAGGCGCTCCTAAAATGACTTTTTAAAAATGATGTTTTGCAACGCTTTGTTTTTGGGGGCTGTGTGGAAGGAAAGGAAGCCATTAAGGGAAGCAAGGCGGCTTCTGGTGCTGTAAGGACGGACCCTAACCGCAGCGGCTACCGGTGGGGGGGGGGGGGGGGGTTCCTGCTGGGGTCAAGATCCAAAAGTCAAGCGCGAGCGAGGAGGCGCGCTTAATTAAAGATTTGCTTTCGGGATGTGGTTTACAGGTGGCAATCAGAGCTCATGCAGCAGCATGAGAGATCACATTGCATTCTGGAATCTTCACACTGCCAGAGCCGAGAGCAATGTTAGCCTGAGGCCAAGAGATGGCACTGTCGGCCCAGCAGAGAGAGAGCCCCCCCACCCCCCTCCCCCAGGATGACGGGCCACCCAAATGCACAGCCTGGGATTTTTCAGATTTGCTTTCTCCTTGGCCTCAGTGGCTCCCTCAAACCCCCCAAATAACTGCCCATGCGGGGCCACATAGGAGTCTTTTCTCGTGACCCTGAGGAAGGCCTGAGCTCCCAGACATACACGACCTAAAGCTGAGCCAGCCTCCTGGGGAGTTTCTAGTCCTGCTGAAAAGGGGATCTGGCAGGGGTTGGGAGGGGGAGCTTGTGAGTGCTCTTGGGAAACCGGGGCTGTCCTGGGGATAGCCTGGCATAACGACAAAGCCACAAAATCAGGGCCGGGTGAACGAGAGAAAAAACAGAGGAACCGAAGCGCCAGCAAAAGTAATTGGATCGTAAATCATTGCTGGGATGACATAAATCTTCTGCTTTCATGCGATGAACACATTTCGGCCTCACTTCGTCCAGCTGCCCCCGGAAAGTCAAGTCGCTTCGGCTGTGGATCAGTCCCTTGGAAAGTCTTCTCCCGGCCACGCAGCCTCCATCTTTCCGTGCGTTTCTCTGCACCACATTCTCCTTCTCGCATGTCACCTGCCACGTGGGGACAAGATACGCTCTCTCGCAAAAAAGGAAGAGAGGACTGTTTTTGAGCTCGGTGACAGAAAGCACGGTAATTACGAAGGAACGGGGCTAGCCTCATAGCTTAGGTTGTGCCAAGTTCTTGATTAGCTACATGTGCACCTCGTGCTTCGTGAATCCTGTGGGGAAGATGTTTACTCAAAAGAGCCTCTCCCTCCCCCTCAAGCATATTTGAGCCATTGTCCTCATTTCCACCTTCATCCTGGGTGTGCTTGTCAAACTAAACATAATGAGAAAGATTAAAGCCATAGGGAAAAACACATCCAGTAACACACCGATAAGGTTTTAGAGCTGGGAAGGCCCTTAGCACGCCGCTGCCTGAAGGTGACAGAGTGCTGGGTAAAAATAGAGATGGCTGGACCGCTCCAGAGCTGCTGAATCACAATTCCTAGGGGCAGGCCGTCGTGATCTGCAGTTTCAATAATCCCCCCGGTGATTCTTATCATGAAGAAGCTTAGGAAACAGTATCTAAGAAATGATCAGGTTCAATAGTCCAGTAAAGGACCAAATAGCACATATTTAAGGCTCTGGGGACCGTGCCATCTCGGTCACACCTGCTCCGCACAGAGCGAAAGCAGCCATAGACTGTGTGTCAGTGATGGGCGTGGCTATGTTCCAATAAAACTTTATTTACAAAAGCAGGCCGGGCACTGAAGTTTAACGACCGCTGTTTCATTTTCCGGGTGAAGACACTTGCCGAGGCTGAGGTTAGTGACCCAGCCAAACCCAGATCCCTGGGCCCCTAGAACAATGCTTCCTTTACCACCCTACCTCATGCTCCTACGTTGAATATAGACCCAAAATGGTCGGTTCACTGTTTTGGAACAAACGTTCTGTCATACCTCTTGTGGTCAGAGACTCTCATGATGAGGAAATGTGTATACCCCTTACAAATATATACACACGCACACACATACACATACACACACACACATATATACACATATATACATACATACATATATATATATGAATGAAGAATCCACTGCTTATGTTAAACAAAACCTAAAAATGTTCTGGGTCAACTAAAATTTTCACAGTTCAAATTGTTTTAAAAATGTTCTTTTAAACTTATTTGTGACCAAGTCAGTTTTCAAAAACGATGTGGCTTTCTTTTAAAAGGAAGGATTTAAAATAACTGGCATCTCCCTATCTCAGTTTTTCACTTAAGAATTCAGACTTGAAAACCTTAAGAGACTTTAAATACAGAGAAGAGACTGAGGGTTGCTGATGGGGTGTTGGTTGGGGGGATGGGCTAAATGGGTGACGGGCATTAAGGAGGGCACTTGTTGGGATGAGCGCTGGGTGTGATAGGTAAGTGATGACTAAATTCTACTCCTGAAACTATTACTACACTATATGTTAACTAGCTTGGATTAAAATAGAATAGAATAGAATAAAATAAAATAAAATAAAATACAATACAATAAAGAATTCGAACTTGAAATCTAATATAAAATTTTCTGAATCTAGTATTTAAAATCTAATGGTCTTCCCATTTACTTCTTATACAACAGCGCCCTCTGACGGCGTAACGTTTCCTAAAATTTATGTGTTTGATCATCACGGCGGTACTTTATCTCTAATTTGTGAGCTTAACGGTGGCCAGGTAATTCTAGAGGTACAAAGTTCCCAAAAGCCATCGGAAGTTGTTAAACACGCGGTGCTTTCACAGAGTTACTTAGCAACAGATGTCGCCAGAACCTTCATCTGATGCAACACTTAACCTCTTGACAAAACCTATTATTTCTTATTTTCTTTTGTTTTTACTGAAGGGTGGTTGACATACAACATTTTATCAGTTTCAGGTGTACAACATGGTGAGTCAACATTTTGTGACCAAGTCATGAATCACCTTGAGAGGATATCTAGTTCTCCGGACACATCCTTCTAAACAACCAACCCCCTTTTAAACAGCCTTTTAATCTTCCCGATCTCTTTTAAACAACCGTCCTAGAAACAAATTCCTTCATTACAACAGGCCAAGTTTCTCTTGTCCTGTTCTCCCGGTAGCAGGGAGCATCTGGTAGCCATTTTCTTCGTACATCTAAAGAACCATCTTAAAGTGCGACATAGTTGCTCTTCTCCTGGCAAAGCAGCAGACTCTTAGCATTTTCTCAGAAAACTTGTCCTCCAGGGCTTTAATTCTGAAGTCATTTTTATGGGTCTGGAGCCTCCTCCAAGCTGCCCACACCCTCTTAAACTGCATGGATTTAGAATGGGCTCAGGCCACTGGTGAGCTTTGACTTCTACAGGAAGAATTTTAGAAGAGTAAGTTGTGCTTTCTTCTATTGGGTTGGCGGGGCCTCTGGTTACTTAATGGTGATCCTTTCTGGTATGAGCCACACTCTGGGAGTATCGTGGGGGAAACCAGAGAGCTGAGGTCCTGTTGACTTCTTGGAAGAAGGTCCTCATTCTCTTTCAACCATCAGAAGCTCATGTCCTTCTCTCAAAGGGCAGGGGATAT
This sequence comes from Panthera leo, assembly GCF_018350215.1. Classification (NCBI taxonomy): domain Eukaryota; kingdom Metazoa; phylum Chordata; class Mammalia; order Carnivora; family Felidae; genus Panthera; species Panthera leo. The sequence continues at coordinate 78,096,076 of NC_056690.1, read as the reverse complement.
TTGTGTTTGGTTGTTGTTGTTGTTGTTGTTGTTGTTGTTGTTTTGGCTTTGGGGGGTGTTTCGGTACCCAGAAAATATTTGCCTGGAATATGGAAACAGGCATTTTTGGAACTCCTGTAGAATTATTTGTTGTGCTGGAATTAGGAAATTTTTAGGATGAAAAACAATGTCGCAATTGTTGCTTAAAAAAAACCCAGAAAACACTGGCATTTAAATGACCCTAGTCTCCTTTCCCTTTCCAGTTCTTGCATGAAGGGTACTTTCAGCAGCTTGTCATGGTTAGTGTCCCATTTTCACTCAACTTTTATTTGGAAAAATCTCAAATCAACAGTGAAGTTGAACACGCATAGACTCTTCATCTACATTCACTAGTTGTTAGCATTTCCCCATGTTTGCTTTATGGTTCTCTCTCTTCACACATTCACATACACACACACATACACACACCACTTTCTTGTTTTGACTGAAACATTTGAAAATCAGTTGCTTCCCCCCCCCCCAAAAAAAAAAAGTTAGAGAGGGAAGGAGCCAAACCATAAGAGACTCTTAAGAACTGAGAATAAACTGAGGGTTGATGGGGGATGGAAGGGAAGGGAGGGTAGGTGATGGGCATGGAGGAGGCACCTGTTGGGATGAGCACTGGGTGTTGTATGGAAACCAATTTGACAATAAATTTCATATTAAAAAAAAAGAAAACAAATCAGTTGCTGACACCATAAGACTTCACCTCTAAGAGCTTCAGCCGACTCCTAAGAAAATGGATATGAATTCCAGAACATCATCTAATGCACAATCCATATTCAGATTTCCACAACTGTCTCCAAAACGTCTTTTCCTGGCTGTTGTACTTTCTGGTGCAGGTCCAATCTGGGCTCACATGGCATTGGTGTCCAGTCTCTGGAGTCTCCTTCTAATCAAGAACAGTCTCCTCACTTTCTATGTTTTTCATGACATTGACTTTCGTGTAGGATCCAGGCCAACTGGTCTCGCAGAATGTCCCATATTCTGAAATTGTCTGATTGTTTCCTTATGATTACATTCGAGTTAAACATTTTTGCCAAGAATGCCACACTGGTGATATTGTATACTTCCTTTCACGTCGCATCAGGAGGCTCAGAAGGATGATGCTAAGTTGATCGCTTTCCTAAGGTGATGTCTGCCAAGTCTAAGGTGAAGACATATTTTCCCAAGTGTACATGTGATACTTGAGTCTGAATGGCATGTTCTCTGCTAATCTTATACCCGGTGGTCTTATTGTCCGTTGTTGATCTTTGCCTGAATCAAGACAAGGGGCTGCAAAATGGTGATTTTCCATTTTTATAATTTCTTCCAATTATTAGCTGGTATTGTTCTGTAAAGAAGAGTTTTCTCTCTTCCTTCTCTCTCTCTCTCTCTCTTTCTCCCCCCTCCCTTCTCTCTCTCCACCCAGTGCTCTTGACTAGAAGAATTCCCAAAGCTTCACTGAGTTACGCCCTTGCTACCTTTATGACAGCTGACCTGGAGCGGAGGGTAGTGAAAGCATCTCAATTCTGTTGTGTTTCTCCTAATAAAATTACATAAATTTGCATACTGTTTTAAATTGAATTTATTTATTTTTTCCTGTTGTTTCCAACTGAATTTATTTTTTTCCTCCTGTGGGACCAGGGCTTCTTTGTTGATTCTCAAAGCAGGTCACAAAGGTACCAAGTGGTGTCTGATGAAGGGGAAGGGCAATGGCCATGAACTTCACTGGGCCTTATGGGCCGAGTATCAATTTTGCTGTCTTCCCCTAGTCTGTTCACACTTTCTTCCTGGCGACTACTTCACACCCTCTGCTCTCTCTTCAAACCTTCAAAGCCACCTCAGCTATCTGCACTTGTAGCTAACAACCTTGCTTTCTACTTTTGGAATCAGAGGAAACAGCTAGAAAAGAGTTTCATGTTTCCCTGGCACTATGGCTCCCCACCCCATCCCACTGGCATCTGTACCCCAATATTCTGCTTTCCCTCCCATTACCACAGGCAAGCTCTCCACGCTCCCTTTCCCATGAGAATGTAAAGGATAGGGCCTTTTTCAGTGTTGTTCACTTTTGTGTGCCAGATGACCCAAACAGTAAACTCCCCACAAATATTTGCGTTGCATAAATGAGTGAATGAAATTAGCCCCCCCTCTCATTCATTTCTCGCTAGGCAGTTTTGATTAATTTTAGAGGGACAAGGGTATAGGGAACATTTGATAAATTGGATGGAAACCAATCTCTTATAAAACAATTTGTTCTCTAAATAATCCAGGAAAGCAGACTTTTCATTTAATTTATATTTTAAAATATTTACGCACCTGCACAGTTTTAAAAGTCAAACAGTTACATTGCTTAAAATGAGAACCAGCATAGCCCTGCCCTATCCTTCCTAATCTTGATTTTTCAGTCTTTAGGTAAAAGCATTTTCGCTGATTTTACCTATTTTTCTTGGTATTTATCCTCATATTTCTTATATATTTTTATATAACTGATTTATATGTAATATTTTTTTAGATATTCTCTAATGACTTTCTTATTTGGAAGATGAGAATTTATTGCTCTTAAATGGTTTCTTCTCTCCAACATTTCTTTTCCCTACCCCACTATGCTTACCACTATAAATATGTCATAGGTTTTGGTTAAACCAACATTTATATGCACAGAAGAGTCATGTAATATACTTTTTGTACAGCTTTCTATTTTCCTTGGAGATAATAATTGCCTTGGGGTTTTTTTTCCAATTTGCTTAGTTTTCTTTGTATCATTAATTTATCCCCAAACTCTGTCCCAACAGAATAAATCTTCCAGTAATTTCAAACACATCTCTCAATTTCTTTCTTTCTTTTTTTGTTTTTGAAACATCCCTTTCAAGCCTTTCATCCTGTGACTCCAACCTACATTGGTTGCTCTCAAGGTCTGCACTAAGTTGTTATCCTAGGATCTCCCTCTGCTATCACTTTTAAAATTGTCTTAATCTCCCTCTTTGCTTCTCCCATTTCCTGGATCCCATGTCATCTTCTTTCTTGATTTATTCAGTCATTCTGATGAAATTCATACTCAAGCAGCTTCCTGAGAAATGAGTGGGAGGTAAATATATTAGGACTTTGCATATATGAAAATGTTTTCATTCTATTCTCATCCTTGATTGACATTGTGTTATTTTTTTTAATGTTTATTAATTTTTGAGAGAGAGAGCACAAACAGGGGAGGGGCAGAGAGAGGGAGACACAGAATCCGAAGCAGCCTCCAGGCTCTGAGCTGTCAGCACAGAGCCCGATGCAGGGCTCGAACCCACAGACTGGGAGATCATGATCTGAGCCGAAGTCGGACACTCAACCAACGGAGCCACCCAGGCGCCCCAACTTGATCGATATTTTAAAAGGGTATAAAATTCTTAGTTGGAAATCATTTTTTTCATAATTTTGAAGGAATTTCTTCTGTTAGTTCCGAGTCATTTTGTGAAACCTAATATAAGTTCAGTTCTCTGTCTTTTATGTGAGATGTGTGTGTGTGTATGTGTGCGCACGCATGTATGTGTGTGTGCGTGTGTGTGTGCATGTGTGTGTGTATTTTCCTCCCTCTGATAAAGGAGAGGAGAGAGAGAATCCCAAGCAAGTTCCATGCTGTTAGTGCAGAGCCTGACACAGGGCTTGATCCCACAAACTTGTGAAATCATGACCTGAGATGAAATCAAGAGTTCGACACTCAACCAACTGAGTCACCCAGGTGACTCTCTCTGATGGGTTTCTTAAAAAATTTATTGGTCAAGTCACTCAGTAGGTTCTTTCAACCCATAAACTCATGTCCTTCAGTTCTGGGGAGTTTCCTTGAATTCATTCTTTGCTGCCTTCCTCCTCTACATTTTTTCTATTCTCTTTTTCTGGATCCCCTACGATCGAGATGATGGACTGCTAGAATGGTCTAAACTTTTCATCCTCTCCTATTGTCCACTTATTCAGATTCATATTTTTTTAACTGGGAGGTTTTTTCAGCCTCTTTTCCAATATTTTTTGTGAATTTTTATTTTTGCCCAATAGTTTCAATTTACGAAAGCTTTTTTTGGGGGGGTATTTCAAAAGTTCTTTTTCTTTCTCTTTCTTTCTTTTTTTTTTTTTAAGATCTATTTAAGTAATCTCTAAAAACAATGAGGGGCTTGAACTCACAACCCAGAGATCAAGAGTTGTGTGTTCTTCTGACTGAGCCAGCCAGGTGCCCCCAAAAGTTCTTTTTTTTATGGCTTCCTATTTTTGTCCACAAATGCAACGTCCTCTCTTTTGTCTTTGTGTATTTTAATGGTTTTAAAAAATTGTTTCCCATTTCTACATTGCTTTTCTTTCTCTGATTTCCTTTATTTGTTTGGTTTTATCCTCATCCTTTCATATTAGATAATTTATTCACATTTCTAGTGACCTCTTCTTTCATAGCTAGTGAGGCAGTGACAAGATGACTGGGAACTCTGTGTTTCAATCTACAGCGAATCCTTTTTATTCTAAATGATAGGCTCCTGGTGTATACGTTTGGATGTCTGAGTTATTGGTAATAGAATGGGGGAATCAATAAATAATATTCTTTTATTCCCCAAGTGAGCTTGGAGAAACCAATGGAGGCACACAAATGGAGATCAAAGCAAGAGCTTTATTTCTGATAATGCTGATTGGAGAATGTGGTTTTAGATGTATCCCTTTTTTAAAAAAAATTTTTTTTGAGAGAGAGAGAGAGAGAGAGCACACACACATGTGAGTGTACTCTCAACTCTCTCGAGACTGTGGGAGGGGCATAGGGAGAGGGAGACTCTTAGGCAGGAGACCCACGCAGGGCTCCATCTCACAATCATGAGATCATGACCTGAGCCAAAAATCAAGAGTCAGAAGCTTAACCAACCGAAGTACCAGATGCTCCAAGATGTATCCCTTAATTAGACCAAGTCACAATGCATTCCCTACAATGCAGATGGAAAATTTCAGGTCTCTTTCACACAGGCAAAGCATGCCTGTAAATCTTAACCTACAGTGGACAGTAAACCTTAATGTACTTTCTTGGAAGAATATTGTCTAAAAGATCTGTATAGTGATACTGATACTGTTTTTCACTGAGCCCTTATTGGGCTCAAGAAGTCTTTTTTGATGAACTAATCCCTACCTTAACCTACCTAGAATACAAGGTCAAGGTACGCCTCTGTCATGTAAGGCAAGTTGCAGCTCACTAAAGGAATTAACTTCCTGCCTTTTTCAGAACAGAAGCATCACTCTCCACATTTTTCAGTCTTCAAGGTCAACTTTGTACCTGTGCCTGTTTCCTAGCTAAAGCACCAAGACGCTGGGGTTCGGGAAGTCAATAAACAGCTCCATTCAAACATTCCAAATTTGGAACCAAATGAGAAATGAAACATAGGCAAACAAATGATCAAAATGTCAATATGTTACTGATTAAGCTGATTGAAGAATGTGATATCAGATCTGAGGCCTAATAAGCTTATTGACATCTGTCCCCAGACAAATTAGTCCGATTTATCCAACCCGGCTCTGAAACATAAGGACAGTCACAAGATCCACAGGCTGTTTATGTATTCCCTAGTCATCTCATAAGGAGAACAGACAAAAATAAAACTGAGCCTGGGTGGCTCAGTCGGCTAAGCATCTGACTCCCAGTCTCAGCTCAGGTCTTGATCTCAGGGTCATAAGTTTGTGACCCTGAGGGGGGAAAAAAAAAGATGGCAAAAAAAAAAAAAAGAACATGTTTCATTCATTTGAAATATAATAGGTATTTAAAAATAGATGTTTGATGAATGAATAAATGCATAAACAAATCAAAGAAAGTGTAGTTGGCAAATTATTTTTTATGACAACATAGTGTCTATTAATTTAGGAAGACTAACAAGAGAAAAAAAGAGAACTAATACTCAATGGGAAAATGTGGCTTATTTAACTTTGTTCTAAAGTTGTGTGGCTCTTGGTTTCGTGTCTCATAAAAAGTAATGCTCAACTAGCCAGGAAGTCACCAAGAGCCTATTTCCGGATGTTTAAAGAGAAACAATCTCCAGAAGGTTATTGACCATTAATACACTTTACAATTGGGGGAGATTTTTATTTTCTTTTTCATTTCCTGTTTCTTATCTTATGTTCTCAAATTGAGGACATTCCTTGGCCAGAGTAGCGCGTTTCTGCACGATCTGCCTCCTGCCATTTATCAAAACTTTGTCTTGACCCTTTACAGTTAATCAAAACCAGGAGGCAAAATTTCAGAAAAGGACAGAGTTGTAGTTTTCACAACAGGAGTAGTGAGTGAGTGAGTGTGTGTGTGTGTGTGTGTGTGTGTGTGTGTGAGTGTGCGGGTGTGCGATTGGAGGTGGTGCTGATGGTAAGACACAAAGGAAAGCATGGACTTTGGTTAGTGATGTGAGGAGTGAAGGACTTTTACAGAAATGCCAATGTAGGTATCAACTTACACTGTTGAAAATATAATATGATGAGGTATACGTATGCCAGGATTGTTGATAGCGATAACAAAGTGGATCAACTTCAACCCCAAACAATTGTTTTTGTTATTGAACTTGTTTTGTTTTGCATCGAACATGAGGCGATGAATTTAAGGTTTCCATTTATGGTTTCCAAAAAGAAAGTAATTTGGCAGTGATAGTTTCCCACTAAGGGCAAATAAATTATGCTATGACACAAATCTGGTTTCCTTCTTGTCAATAGTGATTACCATATGTCAGCTAAGGTCGGCCTGATTTATCGGCATGAGAAGTTTCATGACCAGCAACTGTGACCATGGTAACCACTGAAACACCCTATTACGTTCTTTTTGGCTTGGACTCTTTGGAGAACCAATGGTCATTTGGCCATGGGAAAATGGAGCACCATATTCCTTCTGGAAAATTTTTGATGAGTAGGTAGAACAGAGGGAAAATGATGATATCTGACTTTCACTGAACATGAGAGAGGGAGACACAGAATCGGAAGCAGGCTTCCGGCTCTGAGCTGTCAGCACAGAGCCCGAGGTGGGGCCCGGACTCACAGACCACAAGGTCGTGACCTGAGCCAAAGTCAGATGCCTAACCGACTGAGCCACCCAGGTGCCCCATGATAATTCATTTATTTATAGAAGACAAAATTAGGCTTGGAGAGATTAAACCCCCTTCTCAAGGTCATACAAGTAGTAAGTAGTAGATATGGGATTCAAACCTTGCTTTGTTTGGATTTAAAGCCTGAGCTCCTAACTACTGTTCTGCATTGCCTTACCTCCCTACCTGGGAACTGGGATCCCCGTGGGGTTAGTCACCGTATCCTATTAACTCTGCATTCTATCTTAAATCCACCTGTGCATTCCTATTGCCCGTACACGTCCTTATGCCACGTTGGGATCACCATGTCACATTTCCACCTGGTCTGCCTACATCTGCCATCTCTTATCAGAGTCCATTTTGTATATCACATGCAGACCGATCTCCTTTCATCCCCAGCTTCAACATTTATTCTACCACTGCATGTTGAGCACCTGTTGCATGCTAAGCTTGGCTCTGTATAGACCCCATCCCTAAGAGGTCTAGTCAACTTCATGAGGTTAGTTCTGTGCGTTTACACAACCATCGGTCCCATTAACTACCCTGGAAATGCTAACGTACTCCATTGGCCTTTCACAACCATCTATGATATCGTCCATCCACCCATGTGACTTTTATTTTTAATTTTTTTTCAAGTGTATTTATTTATTTTGAAAGAGAGAGAGAGTGAGAGAGAGCACAAGTAGAGCAGGGGCAGAGAGAGAGGTAGAGGCAGAATCCCAAGCAGACTCTACACTGTCAGCACAGAGCCTGTTGCTGGGCTCAATCTCATGAACCACGAGCTCATGACCTGAGCCAAAACGGAGTCAGATGCCCAACCGACCGAGCCACCCAGGCGCCCCAACTTTTATTTTTTGTATACAACTCCCACCCACCCAATCTCCAAACTGGGCCAGGTTCGTGAGTTTTACATTTGGCAAAGATGATCAGTCATTGAAGATTTTTTTCATTCATTCAACAAATATTTACCAAATGTCTAATTTTTCTCAATCACTAGGGGCTATATAGTCCTAAAAATTTATAAGACTTTGTTTATGAAACCAAAACAAACGCATTGTTTAAAGGTTGCATTAAACCATCGTCATTGTCTACACTTTAGTCTTGTTCTTCAGCTTTCTTTGGTGACTTCTGTTCTCCGTGGTGGTCACAGGTGTCTCTAGCTCAACCTGAGGGGTCTCCATGTAACTGCTCACTTCTCCAATCTCCGTTTCCTTTTTTGGTTTCTTATTGCTATTAGAATTTATATACGTTTGCGGACCCTTGCAGCTTACAGAAGCAACCCAACCTTTTTTTAAATCAAACTTTAAAGAAGTGTCTTATGGAAACTTTATTGTTATTACTGTTTTTTGACAGGAAGTTTAAAATGAAAAAGAAAACAAAAACCACAGGCATATCAGCAGTAGGGCCATATAATTACAGAGGAATTCAAATTACAACGTAGGTTCCATCCCTGTCGTGCTGCCATTTCTCTCCTGTAGCTCCCTGGGTCTAAGATTTCTGGTCATCCTGCTCTTCTCTTCATCACAGATTACTTGGCTTTTTTCTTTGTCTTTGTTTTGTTTTTTGGGTTTTGCAAAAGTTTCAACAAAAGGTTTACAAATTTTTTTAACAAGGGAAAATTAAATTTGGGTTTTTTTGATTTGCAAAATATTTTTGACTTCTCGATTGAAAAGATAACTCAGTTTAACTGATAGGACCCAAGCTGACAGAAGGTTGACTTGTTTCTTTATTTTTTTTATGTTTATTTATTTATTTTGAGAGAGAGAGCACGTGTGTGAGTGGGGGAAGGGCTCGATCCTGCAAACCAAGAGATTTTTGCCCTGAGCCGAAATCAAGAGTCAGATGGTCAACCCACTGAGCCACCCAGACGCCCCTCATTTTCCTCTATTTAGAGCAAAGTAATGACAGGCAAGAGCGTCAAATGAGGAAAAGCTAATCCAATTCACAATCAAACAAGCATGCTCTGGGTTCAGAGCCAACTAAAAGTTTGAACAGACTTTTGTCAGTGCCTTTCATTCAACCAGATGGAATGTTTTAGAAGTATTATCCCTTCAATCCTTTGAAATAAAGGATTTGTCTCTTGTTGGGAAATATGTGTCTCATCATAAAAATGGAACACAGTGTCTTTGGTTTAGTTATTCTCAAGAGAAGCAGACTTTATTGTGCTATGTGCCAGGAATATAGTAAGGCAGTAGGGATGGGGGCGAACTGATTACGGTGAATTGATTTCAGGCATGAGAGGCTGGGAGACATTTATATAGATAGATGGATAGATTCGGAAGAGAGAAGCTGTAGGCTGCTTTCCCAGGGTACCAATATTCACGGAACAAATTCTCAGAAGGAAATCAGTCACTATGCCTTTTTTTGTTCATGTTCAGTATTCACGAAACTAGAACAAGCCAAGAGGAAAGGACCCACTTCAGAAGTGTGATAGATTCAAGGTTTTTAGAAACCATAAGCTCAGTTATAAAGGAATCTGAACAAAGCTAGGTATGAAACAGCGTTCTCAGGGTCTTGGCTCAAGCTCGGGCTTCTTTTTCTTTAACCATTGAAAAAAAAAAGTAAACATGGATACCCTTTGGGGCACCTGGGTGGCTCAGTTAGTTAAGAGTCCGGCTTCAGCTCAGGTCACGATCTCGTGGTCCATGAGTTCGAGCCCCGCGTGGGGCTCTGTGCTGACAGCTCAGAGCCTGGAGCCTGCTTCAGATTCTGTGTCTCCCTCTCTCTCTGCCCCTTCCCTGCTCGTGCTCTGTCTCTCTCTCTCTCTCTCTCTCTCTCTCAAAAATAAACATACATTCAAAAACTTTTTTTAAAAGATTGATACCTTTCTTATACTATACACCTTGTGCTAAAATAAATCCCAGACTGATTTGAGGTTTTAATGTAAAATATAAAACCACATAAGAACCAAAGGAAAATACAAACAATAAATAGAGAAAAACAAAAACAACAAAAAATACAGTTGAATATTGATATAATCTTGAGGTACAAGTGGCTATGTGAAGACAAACCAACAGCAAACATTGTAAAGGAAATGAGAGGTAGCTTTGTTTTTATTCGAGTTAAAAAACTTTTTACTCAGGATTAAAGCACCATAAACAGAGGCAAACCAAAAGGACCTGGGCAAAAGTCTCGTCAGTTTCCCTTTGGTTGCAAGCAGTCCACTCAAGCTAGTGCATGACAAACAGAAGAAAAGGAACAGCAGGTAGGGATACAGGAGTATCTCACAGACTCCAAGGACAGGAGCATAGCTGGACCTCAGGAAAAATGGGAACAGGGCACGGAAAACCATTGGGAATGAAGGGCTGAAGTGGCCATTCTCAGAGTTGTCCTGGGACCGCGGGTCCCCGGTCACCCATTTCTCAGTCTACACTGTGGCTCCCTTCTTATCTCTCGGACTGTCTTTCCCACCCTCTCTCTGCACCTGCCTGCTCCGGACCTTGTAGGTCTTCAAATCTACCCACATACGGAAGCTGTACTCCACAGTCACTTGCTCCCAAGACAGTGGTGACCTGGTGACCTGAGCAGGACGAGGCCATTCCCCGGCCCATCAGTCCTTTTCTGGTGAGAATGCAGGCTCCTGATCTCATCACATTTTCTGATCTAGCTCCCAAAGAGCCCACTCCAACCCCACGGCAGGGTCTGCTGGACGGTAAGCACCGCCCATCCTGAAGAGGCATCTCAAAGGGAACTGTGCAGGTCCATTTTTAAAAATTTTTATTTAAATCCAAGTTACTGTAATAATGTCATAATCACTGAGTTAATGAATTCAGTGATTCATCACTTACATATAACACCCAGTGCTCATCCCAGCAAGTGCCCTCCCGAATGCCCATCACCCATCTAGCCCATCCCCCCACCTGTCACCCCGCACCCCCCCTCCAGCAACCCTCAGTTTATTCTCTGTACATAAGAGTCTCTTTTGGTTTTCCTCACTCTCTTTTTATCTTATTTTTCCTTCCCTTCCCCTATGTTCATCTGTTTTGTTTCTTAAATTCCACATATGAGTGAAATCATCTGATATTTGTCTTTCTCTGGCTGACTTATTTCGCTTTGCATAATACATTCTAGTTCCATCCATGTTGTTGGAAATGGCAAGAGTTCATTCTTGATTGTCAAGTAAGATTCCATTGTGTGTGTATATGCCACATCTTTTTTTAAAATTTTATAATGTTTCTATTTATTTTTTAATGTTTATTCATTTTTTCTTAAAATTTTTGTAACATTTATTTATTTTTGAGAGACAGAGAGAGACAGAGCGTGAGCAGGGGAGGGGCAGAGAGAGAGGGAGACACAGAATCGGAAGCAGGCTCCAGGCTCCGAGCTGTCAGCACAGAGCCCGGCGCGGGGCTCGAACTCACGAACCGCGAAATCATGACCTGAGCCAAAACCAAGAGTCAGATGCTTAACCAACTGAGCCACCCAGGGGCCCCATACCACATCTTCTTTATCCATTCTTCAGTTGATGGACATTTGGGGTCTTTCCATAATTTGGCTATGGTTGATAGTGTACAGGTCCCTTTCAAAAGGTAGGTAAGGAGGGGCGTCTGGGTGGCTCAGTCGGCTGAGCGTATGACTTCAGCTCAGGTCATGATCCCACGGTTCGTGGGTTCGAGCCCCGCGACGGGCTCTGTGCTGACAGCTCGGAGCCTGGAGCCTGCTTCGGATTCTGTGTCTCCCTCTCTCTCTGCCCCTCCCCTGCTCACGCTCTGTCTCTCCCTCTCTCTCAAAAATAAATAAACACAAAGGTAAGGAAATGAGCCAAATGTTTTTCATCTTTACTGCGCTCAGAAAAAGACATGATGGCTGAAGGCTGAAGCATAAGAGGTTTCAATTACAGAGGAGAAAGACCTTCATCAGACTGGGGCTCCCTCCCCACCCTCCCCCCCAACGCCCGTATGCTCTGTTCCTCTCTGATTGAAACCTCTCTGGTTCCTCCTCCGTCCCCACACCCGTCCTTCACTAGCTTCTACAAGGATGAAGAAGAGTGATTCCTTTATTTTTCATTGTGGCTTCAGGTGCTTGGAGGAAAACTGCCTCCCCACACCTCTTCCTCTCTTTATAAAATTTTTTTCCTAATTATCAAAATAACACATGCTGATAGTAGAAAACTTGGAAAAGGCAGAAATATGTACATTACATATATTACGAACACATATTAGAGTTTTACTACCTAAGTGGCTGATAATGCCAAGTACTAAGGGGGCAAATTGAAAGTTCCTATTTGCTTTTATGTGTTATATATCAGTTCAGGGCATATGTGCTAAGCTCCTACATGTGCCGGCTGCTGGCAAGCAGGAGCGGGATGTAGGAAAGACTAGGAATGTCATCTAGCCACCCCCCTGTGGCTGGGGAGGCGTTCCCCTCTCCACCAACAATTTGAGGGCAATCCCCATGCTGTGTAATGAATTATTTCTCTGACATTCGCTCTGCAAAGAAAAAAGGAAAATATAGGCAGAAGATACAGCCTTTCATTCAGCATAAATCTGAATTGACGTGCGTGTTTCAAAGAGTTGGAAGATGTGTGACTGATCTTCTCATTGTCTCTGTATCAACTGCTGTATAATTTATTTAGAAGACCATTTCGGCGCAGCAGAGAAAATATGACATTGCTCATTTTCTCTATGTCAGTTTCCTCACCATTCCCATCTGTGGGATCCGTCTACCCTACCCATTTATCTGCAGGTAGTGCTGCAAAGGTTGTGTTTCGAAACCACAAATTCTTCCTGAACTTACCAAAGTGTGAACATGTACCGAATGATTATGAAATCATGGAGGAGTCTTCTTTTTTTTCCCCAAAATAAAAAATTGTATTGTTTTACAGAATAAATTGCCCCATACGCATGGGAAAATGTATTTGAGGTTATTTATTTGTTTGTTCTTAAGGCTTTTACGTTTGTTTTGTTTTGCTTTGTTTTTAACTCCAGTATGGTAAACATACGTGTTATAATAGTTTCAGGTGTACAATACAGTGATTCCACACCAAGTGCTCATCAGGGCAAGTGCACTCCTTCATCCCCATCACCTATTTCATGCCCCTCCCCCACCCATCTCCTTTCTGGAGACCATCAGTTTGTTCCCTGTATTAATGGTCTGTTTCTTGGTTTGTTTCTCTCTCTTCCCCCCCTTTGTTTGTTTCGTTTCTTACATTCCGCACGTAAGTGAAATCATATGGTATTTGTCTTTCTCTGAGTGACTTAGTTCACTTAGCATTATACTCTCTAGCTCCATCCATGTTGTTGCAAATGGCAAGGTTTCATTCTTTTTTGTGGCCGAATAATATTCCAGGGTGTGTGTGTGTGTGTGTGTGTGTGTGTGTGTGCGCGCGCGCGCGTGTGTGTGTATACACCACATCTCCTTTATCATACCGTTCCTTAATCAATGGACACTTGGGCTGCTCCCATAATTTGGCTACTGTAAATAATGCTGCTATGAACATAGGGACGCGTATATCCTTTTGAATTAATGTTTTTTTGAAGATTTTATTTTTAAGTAAGCTCTACACCCAATGTGGGGCTTGAACTTATAACCCCGAGATCAAGAGTCGTGTGCTTTACTGACTGAGCCAGCCAGGGACCCCTGCGTTAGTGTTTTTGTATTGTTAGGATAAATACCCAGTACTGTGATTCCTGGATCATAGGGTAGTTCTATTTTTAACTTTTGGAGGGAACCATCATCCTGGTTTCCACAGTGGCTGCCGTTTGAATTCCCACCAACAGTGCGTGAGGGCTCCTTTTTCCTCACATCCAGTGTGAAGGAGTCCTTACCTGAACTCAGTATTGCCAAAACGATAAAGGGCTGTATGTTGGAGGCTTTTATAAAACATTAGGTGTATCATGTATTTCATTAATATGTTTTAATATAGAACTTAGTCCAGTCCTCACGTGTGTTGTTACGCACGATAGACATACCTAATATAGTTTGCTACTATTAATTTTGAATTTCTGTATCCAAGACAACTTTTTTAGCACAAAGAGAAAAGGTCCATTTCAGGGAAACTAATACTCAGAGCAAATGCATATAAAGCATTAAAATAATGCAAATTCTTACGTGGTTTATATGATTAACACACATACAATTGACACTGAATACCGTGGCACACAAGCAAGTGATATCCAGATTCAGTATAGATGACACTCTGTAGCCAGAAAAACAAAAAACGAAGAGTAGAACGCCTATTAACATTGGCTTTGGAATTTGAATGTTACGAAGATTGTTATTTGCTGAATACTATTTAGAATGGTGCTCTATTTGTGGAGAAATCGATTTGTATCTCTCTCTCTTTTTTTAAGTTTATTTGCTTATTTTTGAGAGAGAGAGAGAGAGAGAGAGAGAGAGAGAATCCCAAGCAGGCTCTGGGCTCTCAGAGCAGAGCCCCGCCTGGGACTTGATCCCACCAACCTGTGAGTTTATGACCTGAGCAGAAATCAAGAGTGAGAGGCTCGGGGTGGCTGGGTGGCTCAGTTGGTTAAGCCTCCGACACTGGCTCAGGTCACGATCTCTGCAGTCTGTCGGGATCCAGCCCCACATCTCTCTGCCCCTCCCCCACTCACGCGCGCATGCTCTCTCTCTCTCTCTCTCTCAAAATATAATTAAAAAACATTAAAAAGAAAAGAGTGGGAGGCTCAACACACTGAGCCACCCAGGCACCCCCATTCCAAAATTTTTTGAGAAGACATTCCATATTGAGAACAATATTATATGATTCTTACCTGTTCAGGGGAGGTAGAGAAAAAAACCGAATACACACCTATGTCAAATCACATGCCTTGCCACCGTGTGTTGGCATTTTGTCAAGGGGAGCAGTTTGGGGTGAAACCAGTGCCGTGAGTCCCCTCCTCTATTTGGGGAACCAACCACGGTGATAGACGTATTCACTGGGTCATCAAACAGTGTTCGAGTGCCGGCCACGATATTCGACGGCCACCTCAAAGGTAAGGGAGGCGATGGGCCCAGTCCTCAACGCACACGTAATCGCGTGGGGGAAGGAAGTGTAGGGACAAGCGTGGGAGACCCGGAGGTACTTGGCGATGGGCCACACCGGCAAGGTTGGCCCGCAGTGGGGAGGGGCCAGGCCGGGTGGGTGGGAGGATAGGCTGGGAGCAGGGTGGAGGGGAGGAGTCGGGAAAACGGGCCAGCGGAAGAGGAAGTTCGGGCTCCCAGCTTGGCGCCGAGGCAGGTGAAGCGCAGGGCGGGGAGTGGGATTACACTGTCGGAGGCATCCGACAAAATGCCGGTGGAGATGCGGCCAACTTCTCCATCCTGCAGTCGGGCAGGGGGCTGACGAACCAGTGCAGCCGAGGAAACAGCAGTGAGTGGACAATGACCGCAGCCGCCAAGGTGGGGGGGACGGGGAGGGACGGGGACGTCCTTGTGGGGGACTCAGGAAGGGCACACGGCCCGCGTGGTTGGGCCCGACCCTCGAGCCTTGCATTTGCTGCTCCCCGTGGAGCCCCGTGCCAGGTACTTGCACGAGAGCCTCAGAGACTTCCAGTCCGAGGGCAGTAAGCACGCATTTAGGAATGATCTCACGCTTCTCCCCTCCCTTGGGTCCAGCTGCCTTTTGATCCCCAAGTGGGAACAGATGAGGACCGCTTGCTTTTTGGAGATGCCTGCTCTCGTGCCAGTGGAGAAACGGAAACTATTTGTTGTGCTCGGGGTTTCAGCCCTTGTTCGGAGGATCCCGGCGGCACATGTGTTCCTCCCCTCCCGGGTCTCACAGTGTCCCTGAAAACGGATGTTTTCACCCTAGGGCGAGTTGGGGCAGATGAACGAATACGGCCCGTTTGGTGGCAGGACTGGGGTCTGTCTACCTGCCCCCTGACATCGTTCTTCAGGGCAGTAGTTAGGGCGTGGGTTTCCAGTAGCCAATCCTATATTCAAGCCTTTAGTATACAACCCAGTGGTCTCAGGGGTCTGGTTTTGGTTAAGCTCGGGAGAGACGTGCCCCGGGGCGGAGAGGAGAGCTAGACCTTGGCAGGAAGTGTATTTGTGCTTGTATTGCCCGGCCCAAAGCCTGCACTGAGCTGGCGCCCCGTAAAATGTGTGGAATGAACACATTGTAATAATAAGGAATTAGAGAGGAAACCTTTCAAATGGTAAATGTGGGGTCTAATCCTTTATGTTTTGCTAAATATCATTTCGGATATGGTTCCCAATACTAAAGTGGTTTTAGTATTTTAAGCATGATGCTATGGCATTAAGCTTTACTTTGGAAAAAAAAAATGTACAAAATTAAATGGCTGAAAGCTGAGCTTTCTGAGTGCAATGCACCCACAGGGAAGTTTTTTCTTTAGGGAAAAAGCTACAGGGGAGGCTGAACAGTCACTGTGTGACCTCACCTATTAATGGCACATCAAGTACTTAGAAAACAGTAGAAAGAATCTCAAATCCCATCATCAAATTGATAGAACAAACAATAGACCCTTTAGACTTAAAAAAAAAAAAAAATGCAACAACAGGGGCGCCTGGGTGGCTCGGTCAGTTAAGCATTTGACTCTCGACTTCCGCTCAGGTCTTGATCTCATAGTTGGTGAGTTCGAGCCCCACAGCGGGCTCTGCACTGAGTGAGGACCTTGCTTGGGATCTCTCTCTCTCTCTCCCTCTCTCTGTGCCCCTCCCTTACTCTCTCAAAAAAGAAAAACCAAAACAAAATGCAGCTACGACTGGGTGAAGCAAACAAAGTAGGGATTTTTCGCATACAGCCGTAACAGCTACAGGGTAGGTAAGTGTCTGTCTACACGAGTTACATGCACCTGGTTTCTAAGGGACAGGACTCTGCAGGATGTTGGAAGTCAGCGCTGCAGCTGGTGTGCGAGTCTCCGAGATGAGGCTTTTCCTGCCGTGTGCCCTTCTCTCCAGTCTTGAGAGTCCCAGGGAACAAAACAGATTAAATCATCACGTTAATTCTGTGCACGGGGCATGAAGAACAGTGTTCCCCTTGGAAAAGTAAAAGGCATTAAAATGTAGACAAGGCATGTTCAGAACCTAGGACGATGCCTCTAACGTCCAGTGTGATGCCTCATGATACGTGCAGAAATAATTGCAGAAGGAAGGAGGGGAGAGAGAAGAGGATGGGGGAGGAGGGAGAGGAGCACAGCAAGAACCCCCCCCCCCCCCCATGCTCAGTCCCTCCTGTGAATCCCCCAGATCGTTAACAGTGGCAACGCCCGCCCCCGCTGGGACTTTTCCTCTCCCTAAATTCTAAAGTTCCTCCAATTCCTTCCCTACCATCAAAACTTGTTTGTTCCTTATTTACAAAGGGCCCCTGACCGGCTACTGTGACAACTTAAGGAGATGAGGTGTTAGTGGCCGATCATAACAGCACGTGTTGTTCCCATAGGATGACATTTACATTTAACTGTGGCCTTGAATGCCGGCAGTAGTAATCCTAGAGAGGTAAGAACAGCTACCAGGAGCCTCCAGCTCAGCGGGGGGCCTTGGAAAAGCTCTGGGACGTGGTCATGAGCTTCCACTACCATTTTTACCACATCCGCAAAGGGCAGCTGGCCTCTCCTCGGGCGCAGATAATATCTGAGTGTTCCAAAGTGGGCAGTTGGGTATTCTTTTGAAGGTCCTCTGGGAACCCACGGTAGCTCAAGTTTGGTTTCCCAAGAGCAATAGATCCAAATGTTTAATGAAAAAGTCTTTTAAAATCTGAACTCGTTTTCTTGTTTCTATCTCAGGGAAGGTGGAGGGCAACTGGGGAATAACCCTCCTCGCCAAGCCTTCTTTTATCTTTTTTATTTAAAAAAGTTATTTTAATTTATTTATTCTTGAGAGAGAGAGAGTACATAAGCAGGGGAGGGGCAGAGAGAGAGACGGAGAATCCCAAGCAGGCTCCACACTGTCAGCAGGGAGCGCAGTGCGGAGCTCGAACTCACAAACCGTGGGATCATGACCTGAGCGGAAATCAAGAGTCCGTCGCTTAACTGACTGAGCTGCCCAAGCGCCCCCTAAGCCATCTTTTATGTCTGTGAAGACAGGAATTAAGTGTCATCCGTTCTGAACAATATGACCTCAATTCTTCTAGACTTCTTTTAATAGGAAGTCCTTTTGCACCTGCTTTAGCATATCCCCTTTTCCTGGGTTTGCTCCACTTTCCCACATAACTTCTAAATTGCAGGGGCGGTGCCTACTTGCACCGCCTGTGGTTTCCTTTGGAACGCCAACAGCAGGTGCAGCCCACACCTGCTGTGCGCACACAAACACACACACACACACACACACACACACACACACACACATACATACATCCACCACAGAAACTGCTTTGGAGATGGGGTAAAACAAAGAACATATAACCCTGTTGCATAAAAATGAGGGTTAGAAGGATCAAGGTTGTAGATGTGCAGTCCCCTTACTGAGGTCCTTGCTCCCTTCAGGGGATGGTTCAGTGGTCAGATCCGTGCACAACTGCATACAGACTCACTTGTGAGGGGAGCCCTTTGCAGGCTGCCCACTTTCTAACTGGGTTCAGGACTCCCAAACCACACCCTTTGCCACTTCATGGGGTTTCCTCTAAAACCAAGATACCCTCTTACATGGCCACAGCACGGTTATCAACCGCAGGAACTTAATATCAATACCATAGTTTTAGCTAATCTCTAACCCATGTTCCAATACCGTCCATTGTCCCAGGAACGTTCTCCGCGCATTCAGTCCGGGATGCAGCCCGGATCACGGTGTACGTTCAGTTGTCATTTATTCTCCTTTACGCCGAACGCTTTCGCAACTGCTCTATGCCTTTTACGACATTGACATTTCTAAGAAGACAGACTACTTATATGTTTTTTTAATTTTATTTTTAAGTAAACTCTACACGCAATGTGGGACTTGAACTCCTAACCCTGAGATCAAGAGTTGCCCACTCTACCAACGGAGCCAATCAGGTGCCCCCAGCCTACGTATTTTATAGAAAGTTTCTCAGTTTGGGTATATCTGGTATTTCCTTGTGATTACATCAAATAGACTTTGAGGGCTTCTCCATGGAAAGTTAGAAATCATGTAGTGCACAGCATGGTGACTATAGTTAATAGTGTCGTATTGCATATTTGAAAATAGCGGGCAGGGCACTGGGGTGGCTCAGTCGGTTAAGTATCTGATTCTCGATTTCGGCTCCGGTCACGATCTCCTGGTTCGTGGGTTTGAGCCCTCCGTCAGGCTCTGCACTGACGGTGTGGAGACTGCTTAGGATTCTCTCTCTCTCTCTCTCTCTCTCTCTCTCTCTGTCCCTCCCTACCCCCTCTGAAAACAAATAAATAAACTTAAAAAAAACGAAAGTTGCTGGGGGAGTGGATCTTGAAATTTCTCATCATGAGAAAAAAATGTAACTATGCAGGGTGATGTTAACTGGACTTATTATTATTTCACAATATACACAAAGATCAAATCATTATTTGTATGGTTGAAACTAATATAATGTTATGTCGATTATACCTCAAAAGGAAAGACAGACAGGAAGGAAAAACTCTTCCAGTGCCTTCCGTCTCATTGAGGATGAAATTTACACATTTACCAAGCCCTACAAGGCCTTGCTTCCTCAATACTGATCCTTGGCTCTCTCTCTCTGCCTCAGGCCCTTTGCACTTGCTGGTACTACTTCCTGGTATGCTCTTCATCCAGATCATTGCTTGTCACGTTCCCTCATTTTATTCAGGTACGTTTAATTACAAACTGAACGATAATCTCAGATTCCAATCCACAGCATTCTTTCATCGTTTGGAGCCCTCCTTTCCTGCCAGATGCCTGAGAGCCTTCCTTTCTCTGTTTCCTACCCCCGCAGGGTACACGTGTGTGTGAAACGCTGATGAATACTTTGCTCTTTGGAACCAACCGGGTGTACCGTCAATGTCCAGTCTTTTAAAGATGGGAGTTCGGATTTCAGAGCACTGACTGTTAATTTACGTGACAGTGACATCTAGTGGATCACTAATGGCAGCTAAAAGCTCTAAAGATCAAAGGAGGGGCAACACAAACATCAACCACGAACAACAAAACTCCACCCTGATTCCTGGACAGATGCTCTAGTGAGGTCTGGAGAATCCAGTGAGATTTCTGTTGATGATGTGGCCATTGATGGGTTAAGGATATCTGAAGATTTACGTTTCACTATGCGTGTTGGGGATGGAGCATCGAGGACAAGCCTAAATATGAAAAAATGAGAGAATTTGTTGTGTGGGATAGCTTAAGCTGCTACCAGTTCATTTTTCAAGAGGTTGATTTATCACTCAAAAGCGAGGGGCGCCTGGGTGGCTCAGTCGGTTAAACGCCCGACCTCAGCACAGGTCATGATCTCATAGTCCGTGGGTTCAAGCTGTGCTGACAGCTCAGAGCCTGGAGCCTGCTTCAGATTCTGTGTCTCCCTCTCTCCCTCTGTACCTCCCTCTGCTCACGCTCTGTCTCTCTCTCCCTCAAAAATACACATTAAAAAAAAAAATTTTTTTAAGGTGATACGAACATGAAATTAGTGCATGCTGTCACCAAGTGGTGGTAATAATTTGGAAGAAAAGTAAAATTTTGGTCATTAGGTGTGCTCAGCTGGAAGAAACTAGCAAATTTTGCTCTTGATCTGAAATCAAGAGTCAGATGCTTAACCCAGTTGCCCCTAACAGCAAGCTTTAAAATATAAGATTAAGGAATAGTTTAATAATTATTATAAGTTTGGACAATTTATATCACAATGGAGAATGTGCAAGTCATGTTCTCATGTTATGTTCTCACTTCCACATGAGCAAAGCATGTTATCAGACTTTTTGTTCCTGTTAATCAAAAATTTTATTTTGCATTTCTCATATGATGCCTGAGATTGAGTAACTTTTCATCTGATTTTTTTTTTTGGTGAATTGTGCCCTTATATTTTGCCCATTTCTCTATGAAGCTAATAACATTTTAAAAATTGATTTGTAGAAGCTCTTTATATATTAGGGTAATTGGCTCTTTAGCTGAGATACGAATCACAAATATTGTTTCCGGTGTCTTTTTACCTTGCTTTTGATGGTTTTTGCCATGTAAAATTTTCTTATCGTTTGGGTTTTTGTGTTACAAAGACATTCCCTTCTCTAAGGACTATAAAAGAAAATTATTGCATGGTTTTCTTTTAGTACTTTTATTTATCTTTTCTTTTTAAGTATATGATCAACCTAGAGTCTGTGAAATAGTGTTCTCAGTTTAATTTGTCAGTTGCTGATTGTCCAAACATCATTTATTCAATAATGTACTTTAAATGTCACCTAGCACTTGGGTTCTGCTTTGCCCAGGACTATCCTGGTTTTTGCTTGTTGTCCTGGCATAGTTTTGAATTGTGTTCTCTTTCATTCTCCAGTGTGGCCTGGTTTGAATAATAAATTACATGTTTACCTTCCTACTCATGATAAACGAATACAATACACTTGACCAAAATTGACCCATGGTTAAATTTTACCCCACTGGCTTACTTGTTTGTGCTCTCTCCCTATATTTCTTTTTTCTATTATTATTTTTTTAACATTTATTTATTTTTAACAGAGCAAGACAGAGCACGAGCTGGGGAGGGGCAGAGATGGGGGGAGGGTGGGGGTAGGAGACACAGAATCCAAAGCAAGCTCCAGGCCCTGAGCTGTCAGCACAGAGCCCAACGCGGGGCTTGAACTCACAGACCTCGAGATCATGACCTGAGCCAAAGTCAGATGCTTAACTGACTGAGCCACCCAGGGCGCCCCCCACCCCTCCTATATTTCTTAAGAGTAGGAATAGTCTCTTTCATAGCCTCGGTATTTTCCTTGAAGCAGTATTTTTATCTAATCTACTGTCATATTACAATTTTGTCAGTTGCCCTAATAATCCCCCTTATAGCATCCCTGTGCCTCCCCAAGCGCCTCTCCCTGCCACCCCACCAAGTTTATGGTCAGATCCAGTTTATGGTCAAGCATTGGATTTACTTGTCGTGTCTCTTTGGCTTCCTTTAACCTAGAATTGTTTCCCTTTTACGGCATTGACACTTTTGAAGAATACGGTCTTCCCCTACCTTTTTATTCCAGAACATTCTTCATTTTCTGTGAATCACAGCCATTCTTAATTACAGAGCTCCACTGCCTCAGTGGGGGCTGAACAAGAATCGATAGCCGTATCTCCTCCATAATCTTCCCAGAGAACTGGATCTCAGGCTCCCTGAATGGATCTGGTCAGTGAAATGAGTGAGGGAAGGCTTCACACACTGGCTCTGGGACCCCACTCTTTCCGCATCTATCTTTGATCACTCTCTTCTAGAAAGTCCTTGGCTTGGCAATTGGTTGATCCCAAGTCTTGGGTCAGAGGGATGGATGTGGTAGGTTCTGAAATGGGGAGAGTCTTTTCAAAACTATGGGGCCAGAAGAATTATGGTACCCACTTACCTGGCCTCGCTCTGTCTGATGTCCCTTCCTGCCTCCCTCCTGCCCTTCCCTAGCCTCCCAAGCCTCTCTAGTCACAACCACTGGCCTTGCTCTGTATCACCTAAAGTCATTCCAGGTGCCTCCAGAGACACAGGAACCCCCCCCCCCCCAATTAAGAATCATGTCCCCTTGGGGTACCTGGATGGCTCAGTTGGTTGAGCGTCCAACTTTGGCTCAGGTCATGATCTCGCAGTTCACGAGTTTGAGCCCTGCGTCAGGCTCTGTGCTGGCAGCTCAGAGGGTGGAGCCTGCTTCAGATTCTGTGTCTCCCTCTCTCTCTGTCTCTCCCCAGCTCACACTTGGTCTCTCTCTCTCTCTCTCTCAACTAAATAAAATTTTTAAAAAATGTAAAAAGGATCATGCCCCCTTACGATCTCTCAGTACGTCTCTCTCTAAGGCCTCAATAAACTGTTTTCCCAAGTCAGACTCAGAGCATTCTTGGACCAAATGGCATGATCCTCATCTGAACAAAAACTTCTTCTTTCTTACATGACTGCCCCCCAAAATATTTGTGCCCCATTAGGATTGGAGAAAGATCTCCTCCTGACAGCCATCCCAGGGAGCCTGGAGGAACCCTGGTAAATGTAGCTTTTGCTCACCAGCCCGAGTTGCTGTAAGGGCGTCGCTGGAAGAAATCTTGGCAAGAGTCTCTCCCCGTGGACTAGTCTCTATATGGCTCCCCACTCAGCTTCGCTTATTATGGAGCCTGCTTCTGCTTCTCCCCATCCGTGTCCTGAAGGAGTCCCAGCCTGCACGACCCCCCAGTTTGCCGCCCACTGGTTGCTTTCTTGGTTGACCCTTGATCTTGTAGATGAGCACATGCTGAGTCCCCCCTCCACGGAGCCCGCATGAACCTCTGGACCTCTGACCAACCTGCCCACTTCTTTCCTAAATTTTGACTTCTGAAAAGATCACCACAGCTAACCCACTTCAACCTGGCAGGGAGAGGCCCCTGCCTTGGCATATCCCTAGCCACTGGAGCCCTGACTTAGCAGAAGTTCTCATCATGGGAGATCCAGGAAAGTCTCCGAAAGAAGATGCCGAGGTTCCCAGGAGCACCTTTCCTGAGTCTGTGCTATGATTAGGAGATCTTTGTCTTATGCATCTACGTGAAGCAGACATTTTTGGCAATGCCTTTATTCTGCAGAACGCCAGCTAGGTCTAGGGCTAAGAAAAGCACCATGTTGGGGCGCCTGGGTGGCTCAGTCTGTTAAGCGTCCGACTTCGGCTCAGGTCACGATCTCGCGGTATGTGAGTTCGAGCCCCGCGTCGGGCTCTGTGCTGACTGCTCAGAGCCTGGAGCCTGTTTCAGATTCTGTGTCTCCCTCTCTCTCTGACCCTCCCCCGTTCGTGCTCTGTCTCTCTCTGTCTCAAAAATAAATAAACGTTAAAAAAAAAAAGAAAAGCACCGTGTTTATATGTCCACAAATTTTCTCAATCATGAGCAAATTATTTGCTCCTCGCCACATGAAAAAATGAACTTTATCTTTTGAGAGTTTGGAGAAAATAAAAAAGAGAAATTAACCAATCAAAGAGAGCTTGGACAATAAAGTGAACAAAGACATTTGCTTTCCAAAAGCGTGTTTAAATATTTTATCTAGAAAAATCTTCCCAAAGTTATAAATAGCGCCTAGCTATCGGTTCCAGCATCGACCTCGGAGAAGTGCTTCCAGCTTTATGACTGAGTTTGTGTGCCTGTGGCCAAATGGATTTGGAATGGAAACTTTTTTTTTTTTGTCATCTGGCTTATTGTTGTTTCCTTCTGTGGCCACAGTATTTGTCTGGGCCATGGGATTACTCAATCAATCAAATATTTATTGAGTAACCAGACAACCAATGGAAAAACTAGACTTGGATCATATTGTACAGATCATACCATCTGTCTTAAAGTCTTAAGGCAGTTGTGCTCACTAATGGTCATCTCTTTTTTTTGGAGCTTAGAAAAGGATCCATTTGGGAAAAGAAGTATCCATGCAGAAGCAACTACATTCCTATGACTTTTGGCAAACAAAATATTCGCACATTCCATCGCCCTGTTCTAATATCTATTTATAAATGTTTCTCTCCATTCTAGAGGTTTTCTCTGTAATATGTGGACCATGCCATGACATCCTTTAAAGCTGGAAGTTTTGAGAATTAAATTCTGGTTTCCTTAATTTACTATAGGAATACGTCCCTAGAGACTGTAAGTCCAACATAAATGATGTGTGTGTCAGAAGGCGAGTATATACACCCTTAGTTTTTTGCTAAATGGGTGTAGAGTCACGAGTGCTATTTATCAATATTTCCGCGTCTCCTCTTTTTGGGGACGTGAAAAGATGTCAGTCATCTGCCCACTTGAAGTTAGAGTAGGCCAGCTGACTGCTTCGGCCAATGAAATGTGAGCAAAACTGAGAGGTGCCCCTTTTGGGTAGGTGGTCAACTTCTCATGTTCCCTTCCATCTTCCATGATAATTGGGTAATGTTCTAGCCAGTAGAGATTTTATCAGCATGCATCCAGAGGAGAGAATAAAATAAAGAAGGGTCCCCCACTGACCTGAAATGGACATGTAGCAAGAGAGGGAAATAATGTATTCTAGGCCACTGAAATATCAGGGTTGTTTTTCCTCTAGCATAGCTTTGCATATGCTGAATAATACAAAAATCGGTCTATAGAAGTGGGCCACTGCTATAGCAAAGTCCTAAAACAAATGACCTAAGGGCCAGGTAGGGGGTGGCAAGGACACTATGCCTGCAGTAATTTGGGACGTACATTTTACTCCTGCAGCAGGGGCCCGTGAAAACCCAACCCTGCATCAGGGGACCCATGAAGGGTATGGCCATCATACTCCTTGTTAACACCCGTCGATGAATTAAGGTGTCTTTGAGCAAAGTTCCATTAATGGTGTGGGGTCCAAAAAATCTCACTTGCACAGAATGGCTTGGGGAAAAGAGACGAAGTACATACTCAGCTCTCTCATTGAAGCCTGATGGCCTCGGGGAATTGAAATTAAACTGATAAACAGAGTCATGGGAACAAGAAAGCAAAGAAATACAGTAAACACGAGAATTCTGTCTCAAAAAGAACTGGCCATTGCCATGTGGAGCTGACGGGAAGACGATACCTGAGAAGGTGTTTTTGACAAAAGAAGTATTAATCAGGGGTACCTGGGTGGCTCAGTCGGTTGAGCGTCCAACTTCGGCTCAGGTCATGATCTCACAGTTTGTGGGTTCAAGCCCCACATCAGGCTCTGTGCTGACCACTTGCTCAGAGCCTGGAGCCTGCTTCGGATTCTGTGTCTCCTCTCTCTGCCTCTCCCCCGCTCACGCTTTGTCTCACTCTGTTTCTCAAAAATAAATAAATGTGTAAAAAAAAAAATTAAAAAAAAAAAAGAAGTATTAATCAGCCTGGACAAAGCAGGTGGTGGTTATTTAAGACTACGACTTTGAGGGGCACCTGGGTGGCTCAGTCAGTTGAGCATCTGACTATTTTGACTCAGGTCATGATCTCATGGTTTGTGAGTTTGAACCCCACGTTGGGCTCTGTGCTGACAGCCTGGAGCCTGCTTAAGATTCTCTCTCCCTCTCTTTGCCCCTCCCTCGCACACGTGTGTGTGTGTGTGTGTGTATGTGTGTGCTCTCTCAAAATCAACACACTTAAAAAAAAAAACAAAAACATGACTTTGGGTCTCTAATCAACTAAAAGCAGGAAGTGGGCTGAGAGAGCTGCTCATCCCAGGGAGGACGTATTCTCGTCGCCCACTTCAAATGCGGCCAGAGAAGAACGAAAAAGGAAAACTTCCAGAAGTTGTAGCCAGACTTCAGGAGGACAACCGGACAAGACACCCTTTCCCAGGAAGCAATATGGGAACACAATCGAGGAACTTTCCCTCACCCTGGGAAGAGCCCTCAAATGTGCCTGCCCCGTGGGCGTTAGAATTGCTGTGGACCAGTGTCCCCCACTGCCTCTCTCGTCCCCGCTATGTGTGAATGGAGGCACTTAACTGTAGTTCACGTGTACTTGTTCTATCGTTGAAGGGTGGTTGTGGGGAGGGCAGAAAACCTGACTTTCTCTTTCGTGGGTCCCTGAAGCAGTAGGCACCATATCCAGACCTGTTGTAAAAATGGCTCTGCATCTCCCCAAGTCCTGGGTGTAGAACCAAAAGCCACGTTGGGATGAAACTTGCCGTCGGTATTCCTTGGAGGAAGAGACGGGTGCATTTTACAGGCAGAAAGAAAAGTGAGCTGAGTGTTCAGTAGCAAAAAAGGGCAGACTCTAGCAGCCGTTGGGATTGTTCGATATTTCTTGTTTTTTCTCTTTCTAAGCTTAAAAGGAATACAGCCATCTTGCCACCTTGACGTTCAGCAGGCCGTGTGACTTGCTCTGGCCAATGAAACACCAACGAAGTGATCTGCGTCGTTTTCAGGCAGAAGACTTTCAGACGCAGTATTTGACTTGCTTTTTCCCTTTCCCCTGCCATGGCAACCAGCGAAGTTCCAGAAGGTGGAGGCTCTGGAAGCCTCGGTTCCCAAGTGAGGACAACACAGAGTAGAGAGTCTTGCCCACCCAACATGGACATACAGCACCAATGAAAAATAAATCTTCATTGTTTGTTACTGCAGTATAATTTAGCTGAGGTTGACTAATACAGGTGAACATGTTTAAATTGAATATTAAGATCTGAAAAGACTGGGGCGTCTGGGTGGTTCAGTCGGTTGAGCGTCTGACTTTGGCTCAGGTCATGATCTTGGGGTCTGTGAGTTCAAGCTCCGCGTTGGGCTCTGTGCCAATCCCTCCCTTGCTCTCACTCTGTCTCTCTCTCTCTCTCAAAAATAAATAAACGTTAAAAAAATTTTTAATCTGAAAAGGATTTCCTCGTGGATAAAAGCCAGTGTCCCTTCACAGGTAAACTTGCTTTTTACTGAGCACTTATGCTTGTTGGTTCTCATATATTTCTGTTGAGATTTTTAGTGAAACGATCTACTGTTTTAAATCCCCTCCTTATAAGAATACCATAGATTCAGGTGTACATGCCCTGTCAGGTAACATGTTTTTGCTAATTTCTTTTTTTTTTTTTTAAGTTTATTTTTTTTAAATTTTTTTTAACGTTTATTTATTTTTGAGACAGAGAGAGACAGAGCATGAACAGGAGAGGGTCAGAGAGAGGGAGACACAGAATCCGAAACAAGCTCCAGGCTCTGAGCTGTCAGCACAGAGCCCGACGCGGGGCTCGAACTCACGGACCGCAAGATCATGACCTGAGCCGAAGTCAGACGCTTAACCGACTGAGCCACCCAGGCGCCCCAAGTTTATTTGTTTTTGAGAGAGAGAGAGAGTGAGCAAGGGAGGGGCAGAGAGAGAGAGGGAGAGAGAGAATCCTAAGTGGGCACCATGCTATCAGTGCAGAGCCCGACGCGAGGCTCCATCCCACAAACCGTGAGATCATGACCTGAGCCGAAATCAAGAGTCGGATGCTTAACGGACTGAGCACCCCCCCAGGCACCCCAAATTTCTTGACACTTGTATTATACCAGTATTTAATAATATATTCAATTTTACTTGTTTAAAATGCACCTGTTCACAATACGGTACATGATCTATATTTAAAATAAATTTTTTTAGCGCTTATTTATTTTTGAGGGAAAGAGACAGAGCGTGAGTGGGAGAGGGACAGAGACAGAGAGGGAGACACAGGATCCGAAGCAGGCTCCAGCCTCTGAGCTGTCAGCTCAGAGCCCAATGCGGGGCTCAAACCCACGAGCGGTGAGATCATGACCTGAGCTGAAGTCGGACGCTCAACCGACTCAGCCACCCAGGCGCCCCCCACATTATTTTTAAACATATGAAAGAGACATTTGTTTTCCCATATTTATAGGAAGAAGAGAGCTGTCCTTGAAGCATCTGATATGGACAAAATACTGCTGCACATCGAATCAGCCCTCGGCCTTGGGTTACAAAGTTGTCACTGGTTGATAACGGCAAGTATACAAACTCATCCTAGGGAAGAAAATCTTTTTCAGACTCTGTAAGGGTGGGTGCCCAGTGTCTATCGTATGCGTGATTTTGCAAACGATACGAAAACATTCTTCAAACGAATACCTTATTTCTCTTTATCCAAAGTCGAACTCGTCACATTTAATTCTGTGTAAGCTTATCTGTGGGAAGTTAAGATACCGGCCTTCAGGTTTGTGGCTGGCTGGCGATCTAATTTACTTCAGGGATATGGCTTACAGAACCTAGAGAAATGGAGAATTAACGTATTTCCTTCAAATCCCAGATGTTTACGGCGAACTTCTCTGGCAAACGCCTGAAGCGTGTGCGTCTTCGCTGTTTCCTCCTCTCTTGTGAATATTGTCTCTGCAGCTTGGAACGACCCCTTCTCCAACGGTCAGAATCCTTCCTGTCGTCATAGGTCTGGCTCCAACGCTAAACCTCCACACAACAGTTGACAGAGGCAGTAATGAAAATGATAGATTATCTTTTTAACTAGAAGTCAGTATTATTTAGGTTCCCGTGTGCCAGGTGCTGGGCAAATGCTTTGGGTGATTATCTCATTTAATTCTTATTATAAGCTTATGTCTTGGAACTGTTATTATCCGCATTAGTCATTCTTTGGCTCAGAATTCCATAATTATAGAAATGCTCTATCATGCCTTTGCAACAGACATACCTGGGTTTGATTCCTAGCCCTAAAACTCACGAGACTAGCTGTGTGACCTTGAACGCATTTATTTAACTTTTCTAAACTTACCTGTACGAGAATGAAAATAGCTAACAAGTCACGAGCGTGCCTGTGGTCCCGCGATACTCCTTCCTCCACACGCCAGGGTCCCCAGTGCCTCCCTTTTGTTTTAAATCCCGTGTCATCTTGGTTCTTGGCTTACTCTTTTATTTCGGTGGAACACATGTTCCAGATGCTTTCCGAGAAAGTAAACATGAGCCAGAAGCCTGTGTTCGGGAGACCTCACGTGTCTGCAGTTTTATTTATTTGAATGCTTCTTTAAGAGGCACTTAGAGCCTCCTCTTCCTGACCTCTTCACGGTTCATCCATGTTAATCAGCTTGTTTCTGGATTTTTCTACCAACTTAGGCTGATTTTCTTTGGTTCATCAAGTGCAGCACTATTTATCTGAGTGCTTTGCTGCCTTCTGAGAGTGTGCGTGTGGCTGTTCTCTCTCCATAGTCTCTTTGTCCTGTGGGTTTATGCTTCTTTCCACATCTTTTTATTGTAATGCAGTGCTGTCGGGGTTTTAGCGGGAACACAGATACCCACAAATATTCCACCCACTATCTTGGACCAGAAGTAAGGACTGTCATTATCTTCACATGAAAATTGGGAGGCGTGACTGGTGTTCCCATCCAACCAGAGGGTTACCTCTTTTATTTAAAGGAAGAGTTGGGGTGGGAAGTTAAGGATATCCATGTGGGACAAGTTGATGTTAAAGTTCCCAAGGGACATTCAGATTGAGATTTCTCAGAGACCTTTGGATAGAAGAGCCAGGAACTCAGGAGAGAGTTCCAGGTTAGATAAGGATGTATGCAGGCTTCAGGAGGGAGGGGACAGTGAGAACGTGTGGGGACAGCAGTGGATGGAGGACAGAATATCAGTAAGGGTCAAACAGATGACAGCATTTTGTAAGGATTAGATTATGACCCGGGCTCTTGTTTTGTTTTGCCACTCCCCAATTTCTGAGATTAAAAAAAAAAAAAATCTTAAAAAAAATGTTTTTTAATGTTTATTTACTCTTAGAGAGAGAGAGCAAGCAGGGGAGGGGCAGAGAGGTGGGGGATAGAGGGACCAAAGTGGGTTCCGTGCTGACAGCACAGAGCCGGATGTGGGGCTCGAACTCACGGACCCCAAGATATGACCCGAGTCGAAGTCGGACACTTAACCGACTGAGCCCCCCAGGGGACCCCTAAAAAAATCTTGTAAGCAAAGTGTCAAACATCCTTTTTTTATGTTCCAAATAGACTTTTTTGGGGGGAATAATTTTGGGCTCACAGCCAGTTGAGCAGAAACTACGGAGAGTTCCCCTCTTCTCCCTGCCCACACACACGCACGACCTCACCATCAACATCCCCTACTATGGTGGGACATTTGTTACAACTGGCCAACTACGATGACCTATTATCACCCAAAGTGTGCGCTCTATGGGCTTTGACAAATACGTAATGACGTGTATCCACCATTATAGTATCACACAGAGTAGTTTCATTGCCCTAAAAATCCTCTGTTCAATTCGCTTCTCTATTTATTTTTTGGGAGAGAGAGAGAGAACACAAGCGGGGGAGGGACAGAGAGAAGGGGAGAGAGAGAATCCCAAGCTGACAGTGCAGAGCCTGACATGGGGCTGGAACTCCTGACCCGTGAGATCATGACCAGAGCTGAAATCGAGAACTGGACGCTTAACTGGCTGAGCCACCCAGGCGTCCCTCAGTTCTCTTCTTTTTAGGGAATTATGCAACTTACTCTAGACTCCATTGCTGCTTCCTGAAGCTTAGCCGACATGAAACCAGGACGGTGCAGATAGTGGGGATAAGAAAGCCAAGATAGATGGAGGGTTGCTCCAAAACCTGTGGACCACCTTCAAAGGTCTAAGTGGTTTGTAGCAATTCACTGAAAACTGCCTTCCTCCTTCAACACCCGCAGGCTGCAGACAGGCTAGACCCAGCCGTCCTGCCATGGAAATAGGCCCTCCCGGCTCATCATCCAATAAATGTTGACAGGAAGCCAAACACTCCCAACTCGATTAGCAAGGCAGTGTTCCTCAGTTACTAGACGAAATCACACATATGCTTACTACATTCAAATATGGTAGCCGTAACATCCTTTGAGGGGGGAAGAAAGCAATCACTATTTTCGGGAGGATTTGCCTCTTGACTATTCCAACAGGGAGGGGAATCAGTGCACATGGCCTGGCCCCTGTAAATGAAATGAAAGGGATTCAAGTCCCAATTGATGATGCCAGTCTCTCTGGCAGGTCGAAATAGTTCTCAGGGAAGGGCTTTGAAGGGTGTCTGGCTGGTTCAATCAGAAGAGCAGGTGACTTTTTTTTTTTAAGTTTACTTATTTATTTTGGCAGAGAGACAGAGAAAGCTAGTGGGGGAGGGGCAGAGAGAGAGAGAAGGAGAGGGAGAGAGATAATCCCAAGCAATCACTGTCAGCAAAGAGCCTGATGTGGGACTTGAACCCATGAACCATGAGATCGTGACCTGAGCTGAAACCAAGAGTCAGACGCTTAACTGACTGAGCCACCCAGGCGCCCCTAACCTGTGACTCTTGATCTCAATGTTGGGTGTTCAAGCTCCATGCTGGATGTAGAAATTACTTAGAGAGAGAGAGAGAAGGGAAGGAAGGACGGGTAGGCAGGCAGGCGGGAGGAAGGAAGGGAGGGAGAGCAGGTGGGCTTTCAATCAGCACAGGGTTCTGTGCTGTGAAGCAAGATAGAGACAAGTTTGATCTGAAAATATTTAAAGGCAAGTGTTACCGGTTAGTCACCCAGGCAATGAAAAGATCGCCATGGGATCTTGAAGACTGTCTGATTTTTAGTGAAATTACCCAAAACATATCCTATGGTTGTGCTAGGACAATGGTTTTCCCTCTTGCCTGCCCATTAGGATAACCTGGAAGACAGGTACAGTGATTCCCCAGGTGGCAGGGGCACACTTCTGACTTAGCTGGACCGAGGGGGACCTGAGTATCTGTTCATCTTAAAATCGCCTTCTGGTGGTTCTACAGGCAGCCAGGGTTGAGATGTGCCGCGTGAGTTAGCTTTACCTGTGCTCCCCATAGCTGGAGGAGGTCTGCACCCACTGACAAAGGTGACCCCGTGACCAAGGAACCCACCCACGGACAGAACAAGACCACAGTCACATGATTCCTGTTGGATGGATGGAAGTCAGGTGCCCTCCTCACAATGCAGATAAAGAACCGAAGCTGGGAGAGGCGAGCACCCTCACTCCGGTCACACAGCAAGACTTGTGCCAGGTAGAGAATCAAGTTCTCGGCCGGAGACTAGACTTACTTCTTTTGCTTTGTCACACTGTGTTCTGTTCCCAATTTCAAAACTCAGCTCGCCTGGCATAGCCTCAAAGATGCATGCTCCCTCGCACGTTTGCACTGCCTGGGACAGGAGAAGGACCTCTGGTTCCGTGTTTATGAGGGGCTTGCTTCTCGAAGGCAGACGGGCTGGGGGCAGGGCAGAGGTGGCGGGAAGGATCAGGATTGACCAGCTTTTGGGTGCCCTGCCACTGTTTCCATCACAGCAACTCCTGTTTTACCTATTTTCATCTTTTGGTCTTTTGTAGAAAAAAAAATTTTTGAAGGAAAAGTGTCCGATGCTAAGAAACAGAAAAAATAATATTAAACTTCATGATTTAGTCTAATTAATCCCCTAGTGTTGTAAGAGCGAAAACGAGGCTGAGAAGTTCACAGACATTTCCAAGGCCTAAGTGGATGATGGCTCAATCAAAAGTAGCCTCAACTGGTTGAGCGTCCAACTCTTGATTTTGGCTCAGGTCATGATCCCAGGGTTGTGGTATCGAGCCCCGTGTTGGGCTCTGGGCTCAGGGCTCAGGGTGCAGCCTGCTTAAGATTCTCTCTCTCTCTCTCTCTCTCTCTCTCTCTCTGACCCTCTCCCCTACTTGCTGCCTCTCTGTCGCTATCTCTAAAAAATAAAAAGTTTGGGAGCACCTTGGTGGCTCAGTCTGTTAAGCGTCCACTCTTGATTTTGGCTCAGGTCATGATCTCATGGTTCTTGAGTTTGAGGCCCGCGGCAGGTTCTGTGCTGACAGTGTGGAGCCCGCTTGGGATTCTAGCTCCTCCTCCTCTCTCTCTCTCTTCCTCCCCCACTCTCTCTCTCTCTCTCTCTCCTAAAATAAATGAATAAACTTAAAAAAATTTTAAAAATCTTAAAAACTTAAAAAGTAGCCTCTTGCTCTGTATCCGTATTTTCAGAGTTATAACCACAAACCACATAGTGACCCAAACTTAGAGAATGATGTTAAGTAACAATAATACCTTTTGTATTATTCCTGATTTTATTCATAACACCTACAGTGTTTGCAGGATGAGCCTGTTTGTTGCCTAGATATTTTGCCTAGGATATTTTGATGATGTGAAAAATAATTTGTGCTTTTCTTTATCCTTTACTTCAGGGAATATTCTTTCTGGCCTTTTTATGACCCTGCACAAGGACAGTAAGTTACACCATGACATCAACTTTTTTTCCAAAATGTGTTCCAATAGTTGTTTTGAGAAAAAAAGAAATTTTCTGTGGTTACATACACTTGGGAAACATTGGATTAAAGTAACGTAAACAGGTTTTTTCACTTTAGGGCCTCCCAAACCTTTAATATGCTGTGTGTATTACGAATCTTGTGACACACAGCACAGAGTGCTTCCCAAACCCGTTTTTCTGTAGAATTCCTTTCTCGGGGGCCAGCCGACAAGCAAGGGGGCCAAGTGCCATCGGGACACACGTTAAGAAAATCAGAATTAGACTAAGAACCAAAGAAGCAACAAAGGCATAATATTGACTTTGACGAACAGCAGTGGGCTGGAGTGCGTTGACAGACTTCAGCTGGAACACGTGTAAATCTGGTATATTAAAGAATGTGTTGCTTTTCAAAATACACCGGAGGACCATGGCATGCCGCCGGTGGGAGCTGGCCATGCCGTCAGTGGCTAGTAATGAGGTAGAAGAATGAGCCTATGCGTTGGTCATACAGATGCGAAATGATTGCGAGTTTTCTTGGGCGTATCATGAAATGCAGTATTGCTTTAGGCTTGGGAAAAGGTTCAAGGTAAAAGACATTGTCCTGGAACTCAGTAAAGGGACTCAAGGAGCAGCATCACCAACAATTAAAGACTTTGGTATTAAGAGACTGATTGTGCTGGGGAGCCTGGGTGGCTCAGTTGGTGAAGTGTCTGACTTGATTTCCGCTCAGATCATGATCTCACGGTGGTGAGATGGAGCCCTGTGTGGAGCCTGCTTAAGATACTCTCTCTTTCTCTCTCTCTCTCCCTCCCTCCCTCCCCCCCCCCCCCCCTGCAAAAAAGAATAATCATGCTGTCTTCCAAAAAACCGTCCTTAAAGATCACAAAAGGTTGATTAATGACTGTTGTTAGTCAGGGTCCTTCAGAGAATAAAACCAGTAGGATATATAATATATCCTCAAAACCCAAGCAGGCACCTTCGAGACTGTTGTCTCAGGTTGACTGACCAACTGATATTTCCAGAGAGTCTTGGTTCAGCCTCTTTGTCACAATTTCGTCTCAGTGGAAACCAGTAGACTCCTGGGGCGTTTCACCTCACTGTAAAATGGGTCTCTGGCCAGACTTGGGTGAGAGATCAGGAAATGCAGACCAAAATTAAATTGTAGGGGATTCCTTTTCTCTACTAAACAGAGTAGAGATCCAAATGCAAGGTCTAGTGTATGACCTTAGGTAAGCCGTTTACTGGGTGGTCTCAGTTTTCTCATCTATGAAAGGGAAACGATAAGGAGGTGACGGTCTTAGCGTAGCTGAAACATAATAGGCTCTCTTCATGACACCGTAAGGGCCACCCGGACAAAAGGAACTGAGGAGAGTGGCCAGGATGGTGAGAAGGGTGGAAATCCACACGTGTTTGAAGAAAACGGGCATAGTTAACCAAATACAAAAATACTTTGCGTGGCAAGATAACTGTCTTTGACTCTTCCAAAAGCTATTCTATGGAAAAAAAATAATAATACATTTTAAAACCTGGGCCATCAAAAAACAAATAAACATTAAAAAAAAAAAATTTTTAAAGGGGCACCTGGGTGGCTCAGTCGGTTAAGCCTCCGACTTCAGCTCAGGTCACGATCTCACGGTCCGTGAGTTTGAGCCCCGCATCGGGCTCTGGGCTGATGGCTCAGAGCCTGGAGCCTGCTTCCGATTCTGTGTCTCCCTTTCTCTCTCCCTCCCCCGTTCATGCTCTGTCTCTCTCTGTCTCAAAAAAAAACAAATAAATGTTAAAAAAAAAAAAAATTTAAAACCTGGGCCAGGGGTGAAAGGGGCAAGAATCCTATCAAGGAAGATTTTTTTCAACAGAGCTATTTTGTGATCTAATGGAATGATG
Organism: Panthera leo; assembly: GCF_018350215.1. NCBI lineage: Eukaryota > Metazoa > Chordata > Mammalia > Carnivora > Felidae > Panthera > Panthera leo. The sequence continues at coordinate 78,060,523 of NC_056690.1, read as the reverse complement.
GTGAATTTCCTATCCCTAGAGAATTGTGATAGAAAACAAATGACCACTTGCATTGTAAGTACATCAGGCTTCAAATGGGAAGTGCAGTTGGAAAACATTAAGCTTGTCTTCAACCTGGAAATTCTAATTCTTTATGTGTATCTTGATTATCTTATTTAAAAATGAACTAACGTATGAGAAAAAGAGGTTTTGTAGTTTTTTTAATTCTTTTTTATTTTTGAGAGAGAGCGAGATGGAGAGAGTGCAAGCAGGGAAGGAGCAGAGAGAGGGAGACACAGAATCCCCCACAGAGGGTGACTGTGGAAATTATCTGCGTGACAGAGAAGAAAGCAGCTCATCACCTACATCACTTAGAGCATCTGGCTCAGTGCCAGATGGACCCACGGACCAAGAAAGCATGCTACAGAAAGCTCAGCATGTGACACTTGTCAGACTATCCCAACTCTTGAGTTCTGCAGCCTTGCACATGTGCATTGTCAAGTAAATAGCATGCATTTTGGACATATGGTACAAAACTTTAGCACACACTTCAGTGCTGGAAGTGTTTTTAATTTTCTCAGCTTTATTCACCGTTAAGTAACCTATGTGTCACCAACCTTGTCCTGCAAACGGTTCACATTTACCACAGAATGATGAGTACACTCAGAATGACTCAACTGGGGGCATTTTGGAGGGAAATGACAGCTCATTTATATTGAGCCCAGGTTTTTTTGGTCTAACTTAAAATTTCAAACTATTCCTCCTCGATGGTCTGCTGGATAACTTTTGGCTTACCTAGAAGAGCCTGTCGTTCTTGGCAAGGCAAGCAGAGTTGGTGGTGGTCTTCGTTAAATCTTCAACAGGTTTTTGGGGCGTCTGGGTGGCTCAGTTGAGCGTCCGACTTCGGCTCAGGTCATGATCTCACGGTCCGTGAGTTCAAGCCCCGCGTCGAGCTCTGTGGTGACAGCTCAGGGCCTGGAGCCTGCTTCGGATTCTGTGTCTCCCTCTCTCTCTGCTCCTCCCCTGCTTACACTGTCTGTCTCTCAAAAATAAATAAAGATTAAAAAAAAATCAATCTTCGACAGGTTTTTATTCTGATAGCAGTTATGAGTGTGACCCAACGTCCTGTCTGACCACTTGAGTATGAGGCCAAACTGCTAAAAATGATTCAGGAGGGCTCTTTAGATGCAACAACTTTAAATACAGAGAGAACAGGAAAGGAAAGAACCCCAGAGACATGTAAGAAGCCCTGTTGTTCAGGAAATAACGACCACCAACTGCCGAAATCCAAGAAAAAGCCCCAGGACTGAAGCCGAGAGGAGTGAAAAGAGTGGGTAAATAAGGAAGAGAATTACGGGAGGCTTCGTTAATACTTTCCAAGGAGGAAATATGTGGTCAGGAAGTGGTTTAAGACTATTCAAGGAGGGGCGCCTGGGTGGCTCGGTCAGTTGAGCGTCCGACTTCGGCTTGAGTCATGATCTCGCAGTTGACGAGTTCGAGCCCCGCGTCGGGCTCTGTGCTGACAGCTCAGGGCCTGGAGCCTGCTTCTGATTCTGCATCTCCCTCTCTCTCTGCCTCTTCCCCCGCTCATGCTCTGTCTCTCTCTGCCTCAAAAATAAAGATAAACATTAAAAAAATTTTAAAGACTATTCAAGGAACCCAAATCTATGAAAAAACAGAATGAAGAAATAGGGAATATTCATTTAAATAAAGTAAATCACGCAGAGGGAATCCTAACCCACCTCATACATGATCGCTTGGAATCTGCCTCCAGAAACACTGCATTCTCTGAGAGTGTCTGAGGGATGGAGAGGCAGATGAGAGAAAAAAATTGATTATGACGGCCTTCCTGACGGCATGGAGATATACTTTGTCACCTACTTGTGTGAGGCTTGCAGGCCTTGCTTCTACATCATCCTAAAGCAGTCTGCCCATGACGTTGGATAGTCTTGGCAGAGGCAAGGAGGAGAAAAAAAAATGTCAATAAAAAACAACAAGCTTTAAGCTCCCAATTGGTCTCCCGGTGGAAAATGGCTTCCAGAGGCCACCTAAGGAAGGAATCTCTGGGAGCACTGCTTAAGTCTGCAGCCAGTGCTCCCGCTCTTTCCCAGAGCTCACTCCTACTCTTCCCCAGAAGGAAGAGAAATCCAAGTTCTCCAAGCTGAGGCTAAGACATGGCAAGGAATATAGAGATGGATTGAGAATGGGTGAAGTCCCAGAGAATTCTTCTGTCTTAAGACTTTGGTCCTCCCATAAGCCTGCAAGGCAATACGATGATGTCACGACTAGAAACGCTCAGCATCCGCTACTCCAAAAGGGAAGAAATGGAAAAGTAGCGCGTGGGAGTCCAGAGTTCAGCCCCAACATCCAAAAGCGAGAAGGCCTCCTGGCTTCCCTAAACCATTTTGAGGAGCCAGTGATTATCAACACCTCGTGACACTCTGGCAGCTTCCATACTAGAGGTCCCAGCAATAATCCCATCTGCAAATCCAGGCCCGGGCAACAGTCGTTCCGAGAGCACTTGCCCCCAGTTGCCAGGCTAGGCTGTGTTACCAGGAGCTGGCAGAATACACAGCTATGAAAAATGACATCTCGAGGCTGTAGGTGTTCAGTGTCACAGAGACAGTACAAGGGCCTGTGAGTTTTCAGAGCCAGAGACAGCTGATGACAGCCTCTTGAGCTTCTGTCCTTCAATTCCAAGCTAAGCGGGTGCTCCGGTGACCTCTAGCTTTGGCTGTGTCCCAAAGGCTTACGGTAGAGATACAAACCCAGTCGATAGTATATAAACCAGGATTGTGCGGTCACTGCAAAACCAGTCATGCAAGATCTACAGTTGTAGGATGTGGGCAGCATTCTGACAATGGCAGTGACTGACTGAGGGAGAAGGGAATGAGCCAAGCAAGCACATCCTATTTACTGATTCTTAAATAGTTCACCTGCCTTTTCTCTCTGACTTTATTAATGTTTTTAGGACCATAGAACCATTTAGCAATGGAAAAGACCATTGTAACTTATTACCTGACTCTCGGCCTAAGTTCTGTGGCTAGGATGAGAGAAAAGAAACTACCGGCTTTGGGGAACTATATAATACAATTTTGAACTTACGATCTAGTTTGGAACATCAGATGAAGAGACAAAATGGCTTGATACCTGGGGAGCGAGGTGGGGACGTGATAGAGCATTAGGGGCTGGAGAAGCAAGGTGGGTTAGGGGCCCAGCAAAGATACAGAAGAAGCTCAGGTCAGACATACAAGGTTCGGTTGTGTTTGGGACCTGGTTATCTGGCAAGGCCGAAGGCAGGGGCATTCTGTGTGGGGAGTATGGAGCGATTCACCTAATAAATATAGAAGGTTCAGTATTGAGGAGTCATTGGAAAAAAGAGAAGCCAAGTAGAGAGGTTAAGAACATGATTTGGTGGCTCAGTTGGTTGAGTGTCTGACTCTCGATTTTGGCTCGGGTCATGATCTCATGGTTCGTGAGTTCGAGCCCCATGTCGCCCTGTTGGCACAGAGCCTGCTTGGGATTCTCTCTCTTGTTCCCTCTCTGCCTCTCTCCCCCCTCAAAAATAAAGAAATGAACTTAAAAAAAAAAAAAAAAAAAGAACATGGGTTTGGAGACCAATTTGAATCCCAGCTGGATTTCCTTGTAGCTGTGTGACCTTCATCAAGTTATCTCAACTTCGGAGTCTCAATTTCTTCCTCACCTGTGAGATGGTGCCGTTCACCCCATCAGGTCGTGAGGATCTGAAGAGAAAACCCACGTTCAGTGCCTGGATGGGCAAGCTGGCAACAAAGATTAGCTCTTATGTGTTTTTAGTCTCCATGAGAGTAGGGACTCTGTCATTGTTTCCTAACACAGCACATAATGAACTGGCAACACGTGTTCTGGAATAAGTGAGTATTGAAATATATACTTATATATAAATTATATAAACATTTAGGTTGAAATATGTGTATGTTTAAGTATGTATAAAATATACATATTTACATATAAATAATGCAAATGAATGAACAAAAGATCCGAAAGAGGAGAGTAACCCAAGTGAACATATTCATAATCACGTCGCCAAGAAGGGTACCAAGTTTCTTTAAACCAGTTGTCACATTTATTTAGATAGAAATTCCTCCTCATGGGTATTTCCTCCTTCAGTCATGGGAAACGCAAACAAACAAAACACGAAGAACCTGATATCTCATTGATGGCATCACAATTAAAAAGAGGATTATCCGAAGGAATTATCTATGGTAACATTATCATGTTCAAATAAATCCAATTTTTCATGTGTAAAAGTTCAGTGAGCGTTCAGGTTTCTCCGTAGAAAAACAACAAAGATCTCTGTCCATTATGTAAAAACCCTAGCTACTTTGTTTAGGCATACAATAGAGAGAGCTATGATACAATTTCTTTTTTTTTTTTTTTTTTTTTTTTTTTTTATTTATTTTTGGGACAGAGAGAGACAGAGCATGAACGGGGGAGGGGCAGAGAGAGAGGGAGACACAGAATCGGAAACAGGCTCCAGGCTCCGAGCCATCAGCCCAGAGCCTGACGCGGGGCTCGAACTCACAGACCGCGAGATCGTGACCTGGCCGAAGTCGGACGCTTAACCGACTGCGCCACCCAGGCGCCCCTATGATACGATTTCAAGAAGAGTATTTTTGTTGTTGTTGTTTTTGCTGGTCAACAATGCCCCATGTCATTATGATTAGTTATAATAGCCAAAAAAAGAATCAATTTGATATTGAACTCCGTTCGTTCGTTTATTGTAACGTGAGTGAATTGGAGTTTAAATCTGACTCTGGACATGCACCTGGAATAGTTTATGTAGCCTCCGACTGCAAAAAACAAATGGATTTGGGTAGCAGGTCAAGAGGACAAGTGTTAGAGATATTACCTTCATACCCATTGAGGGCCTTGGACGTGTGAGATCTCATCAGATTCACAGATCCAGGGATGAGGGCAGGTCGTCTTGAAGTCCATTTTGCAATCCTGTCTACCACTAGCCTTCATTGTTATCCGTGACCCATAATCATTGATCTCTCTCCACGCACCTAGACCAGTATCTTCCGCGGAGAATGCTGTTCAGAGGGGAAGTTCTTTTGGCTTGCCACATTCAGACAACTGCTTAGTTCAATTCTCTCCTTCATTTGGCCTACACAGGCATACCTAAAGTCTATTTCACTCAAATGAGTCTTTAAAATGTGCTCCAGACCCAGCGTTAAGAGACTTGAAATCATGATTCAATTTCAAATTCTTGCTGTTTTACCCCATCTTATTGTTACTTGCAGAATGATGCAGAATGAGTCTGAGCTCACAATGATGTCAGCTAACTTCCCAACTAATGCCGTTCCATTCCACGGGCCCCAAATCTTTCAATGCGTACAAATTGGAATTGGAATTGGAAAAACTTTCGGCCAATTTGTAGCAGGTTTTCCAGAGAAGTGTTTTTCACTGACATTGTGGAAACCTAAATAGACTTCTCCCTCAGGATCGTCGTAAGAGTCTGGAAATATCAATCAGCCCTAAACACAGTCCAAGAGTTTAGGTTTTCTGGTTTTTACAAACTGTCAGTTTTGATTTTTATTGAGCAATAAGAAGTTTAGTTGTTTATTAGAACAAACAAGGCTGGGAACAATTCTTTCCAAGTGCTGGATCTTTCTATTCACTTTAACTACATACAGTATTCCTGGTATGCCCATGAGAGGCAAGAATGTACAAATGGAGAGCCTGCATTCGCAAAAGGATTCGCGATGTCTCTTGCGGGTCATTTCCCCATGAACCGCCTGCTTGTGTCTTGTTTTCTTTTTAAATCTTTGCAGATACAGGTCGGATACAAATTCCGATTCCCTTCCGGTAAAATTGGAAGATACTTCAAAAATGAGCAAACAGAAGAGGTGAGGATGTTTTGTGGACACTCGCGTGCTGTGGCCTGTCCGTGGCCCATAGCGATAAAAGCATCAGTCGCTGACATCCAGGATGACATCCTTCATCCGATGGATGAAGTCGCTTCCATCCATCATCATCTTAATGATGAGGGTGGAAGCATAGTGAGGCCATAAGCTTAGAAAATGAAGGAACCTTCCCCTCTCTCAAGAGAACCGTGTTTTATTATGTCCTCTTATTTTGAAAACAAGGACGACTTATTTTTGCTATCATTTCATTAAAAAGCCCACACATTAAGATATGGATGTAGGCATATTATAAGAGGACCAAGTCTTCCAGGCTCCAATGAACCTCCCTGGCTTTTAGCTGGTGAACGGCCAGGGAGGAAGTGATCTTTTTCTCTCTCTTCACCATTCTAGAGGATCCTCTCTTCCCAGCATACACCAGAACCAATAAGAATGCCTCTGAATAGAAATGTATTTCTTCCACCATTTTTTCTGTACATGTTACGGAAATTTCTTTCTTTAGCCTGATCACACATTTTCACATTCAGTAAGTTCAATGGATGGGTTGGTGGTTTTAGAAACCAGTCCTGACCACCATCATAATGCCTTGGGATTCCTTTCTCATTTGACTTAGTGACTTAGTGACATAAATACATGTGCAATCCTCTACTCTGTCCTAAAGGGACCAGTCTTTTTTTTTTTTTTAATTTTTTTTTAACGTTTATTTATTTTTGAGACAGAGAGAGACAGAGCATGAACGGGGGAGGGTCAGAGAGAGGGAGACACAGAATCTGAAACAGGCTCCAGGCTCTGAGCTGTCAGCACAGAGCCTGACGCGGGGCTTGAACTCACGGACCGCGAGATCATGACCTGAGCCGAAGTCGGCCACTTAACCGACTGAGCCACCCAGGCGCCCCGGAACCAGTCTTTTTGGCATAATGTTCTCAAAAACTGTTGAGGGGCGCCTGGGTGGCTCAGTCAGTTAAGCGTCTGACTTCGGCTCAGGTCGTGATCTCGCGGTCTGTGAGTTCGAGCCCCACGTCAGGCTCTGTGCTGACAGCTCGGAGCCTGGAGCCTGTTTCAGATTTTGTGTCTCCCTCTCTCTGACCCTCCCCCGTTCATGCTCTGTCTCTCTCTGTCTCAAAAATAAATAAACGTTAAAAAAAAAATTAAAAAAAAACTGTTGAGTTCCCAGTGACAAATCAATGAATCTTTTTTCCCCCCCTACTTCCTGGATCTCTTGATGGGCCTCAGATGAAAATAGAAAGATTCACCCTACTGTTTTTGAGCATGTTTTGCTGCTTTGGGTAAGAATCTTTGGGCAGGGGCGCCTGGGTGGCTCAGTGGGTTGAGCGTCCCGCTTTGGCTCAGGTCATGATCTCACAGCTCATGAGTTCGAGCCCCACGTCGGGCTCTGTGCTGATGGCTCAGAGCCTGGAGCCTGCTTCACATTCTGTGTATCTCTCTCTCTTTCTGCTCCTTCCCTGCTCACATGCTGTCTCTCTCCCAAAAATAAAGATTAAAAAAAAAAAAAGAATCTTCTTGGGCAAATTGCTTGAAGCATAAGGCAAATCTTGTGAGAAACTCCCCAGCTCAGCCCAATTGCTGTGTTGTGTGGACTATCACAGTGACAAATGAGCTATTCTGTAACTCCAAGAATGTTTTAGCTGAAAGGGGTCGCAGACCCTATTTGACTCAAACTTCTCATGCTGCGTGCAAGGCGACTGAGATTCAGAGAGGCTTAATGAGTGAGCCAATGTCAGTCTCCCAGTGGAGAGTTTGAAGATCTTCTATCAGAGGGCCCCATTTTAAGGTGTAGTTCAAACTCATCCGAGTTCCTCCAAAAAGGAGATAATCATGAATAGACGCCCGGTTTTGATGTTAATTTTAACCACATGTCCCACAGTCAGGGTTAGTGCCTAACTGGCGCTTCTACACGTTCCTGCTGAAGCATATAAACTGTCAGGAAATTAAATTTTGCTTCATCCTTTGTCTGATAGAAATGGCATCTTTGAATAAGGTGGTATGTGAAGTTCCTCATGTATAGTTAGAATTTTGCCATTCTGTGTTCATTTTTATGAGGTGTTCAGCGGGTCACGGGTGGATACCCTAAAAACCATGCCTAGGGTATTGTTGGTCCCATCAAGCTGCCTGTCGGTGTGTGTGATGGGAAAGTTTTAGCCTGACTTCAGAGTAGGTGCAGAAAGGTTCAGAAAAACCTGTCAGGCCATTAACACGTTTTTGGATTTCCCCCATCCGACAAAAATATATTCACGGTGACCCTAAGAATCAGAAGTTCTAGAGCTTTGGATTCTTTTTTTACAGTCTGAATTATTACAAACCTAGACTTGAAAAAATGGCCAGCGAGGGGCGCCTGGGTGGCTCAGGTCGTGATCCCAGGGTTGTGGGATTGAGCTCTGCACCGAGTGTGGAACCTGCTTCAGATTCTCTCTTTCTCTCCCTTTGTTTTTCTCCCTCCCTTGTGTGCTCTGCCAACAGTGCCAAGGTTGGAAAACTTTGCTCTAAAAAAGAGGGATGGGGCGCCTGGGTGGCTCAGTCGGTTAAGCGGCCGACTTCGGCTCAGGTCATGATCTCGTGGTTCATGGGTTCAAGCCCCGCATCAGGCTCTGTGCTGATGGCTCAGAGCCTGGAGCCTGTTTCAGATTCTGTGTCTCCCTCTCTCTGACCCTCCCCCGTTCATGCTCTGTCTCTCTCTGTCTCAAAAATAAATAAACATAAAAAAATTTAAAAAAAAAAATAAAAATAAAAAATAAAAAAATTAAAAGAGGGATAATTCCAGTCTGCATACCGAATATTAGTGCAATATGGTTAATAGTCTTACAATTCTTAGCATATGCTGCTCAATATACATCAAGAATTATAACCCCAAATGCATTCTTCAATGGGAACTAGAATATGACAGAGTGAAAAATATATATTTAATGAATTGAACTGAAAGCTAGGAAAGACAACTAAATATGAACACAGTGGACTATTGTATATGCAATAGTTTTGTCACATACATACATATAGACGTACGTTGGAAACTCACAAATACACAGAAACCTATTTCATTGAGATGTGGGGCCTTTTATATTTTTAAGCTATGGCATAAGGACCTTTCATCATATTGGGTTGACATACTTTGTCAGTCCCCACATTCTGGGCCATTAATCATGCAGGCCGATATTGTATTTTCATCAGTGAGATTTTATCAATTAGTCTTTGCTGTATAACAAACCACCCCCAAACTCAACCAGCCTTCACCGATAGACGTTTACTTTTGTGCACTTGGGTCTATAGGTTGATTGAATGGCTGATCTAGGTTGGGCTCAGCTGGGAAATTTGGGCTTAGCTCTTCATCGTGGGTTGCATTTGGATTTGCTCCGTGTGTGTTCTTTTACCCAGGCCAAAGGAGCAGCAGGAGCTCCTGGGAAGATCCTTTCATGGTGATGGTGGATGTGCAAATCAGGAAGCAGAAATGCGATGTATCTTAAGATCTGGGCTCAAAACTGGCACATTGGCACACTCTATTGGCCAAAGCAAATCACAAGGCCGCGCCTGGCATCAGTGGGGGTAGAGGAATGTTCTCTGCCACCAGTGGGAGGACTGCAAAGTCACATGACAAAGAGTATGGAAACGGAAGAGTCAAGAAGTCGTATCGAATCCACAACATGCATTATGGTAATTCCTCATGGCATCGTCTCAAAAGTGTCTTGGGTCGTTGTAAAGCAGCTGACATCTTACAGACATTCGCTGTGGCCAGATCATCCATAAACATATAATTTTTTAAACATATAATTTTTTAAAAGCTCAATTTTCTTTCATTGTGAAATAAATAAAAAACTTATTTTGAAATGAAAAAATCATTGACAATATTATAATCCACAGAAAATGACTATTAATGTCCTAGTGTAGGGGCGCCTGGGTGGCTCAGTCGGTTAAGCGTCCGACTTCAGCTCAGGTCACGATCTTGTGGTCTGTGAGTTCAAATCCCCGCATCGGGCTCTGGGCTGATGCCTCAGAGCCTGGAGCCTGCTTCCGATTCTGTGTCTCCCTCTCTCTCTGCCCCTCCCCCGTTCATGCTCTGTCTCTCTCTGTCTCAAAAATAAATAAACGTTAAAAAAAAATTTTTTTTTAAATGTCCTAGTGTAATTAGTTTTAACATTAAATTGCTTTTAAATTAGGGAAGTAATGTTTGCCTCTGTTGAAAGTTTGGAGAATTGCAAAAAGGACAAAAATCACAATAAAAATTGAAATCCCACTATATAACATTGTTAACATTTTTCAATGCACAGATTTTGTTTTACTTAATTGGTATCAAACTGTATATGAATTTCTCATGTTAATTTTTCTCACCAAAATATATATTAAGTATTTTCTATGTCATTAAATATACTTTGCAGACAAAACTTTAGTAGCAGTCAAATATGCCCATACATAACTGTCCTGTATCCACTCACTCACTTAAGCTATTTATTTTTAATTTAAATTTTGATTAAAATTTTTAAATTTACATTTTAGTTAACATACAGTGCAATATCAATTTCAGGAATAGAATTCAGTGATTCATTACTTACATATAATACCCAGTCCCCATCACAGCAAGTGCCCTTTTTAATACCCATCACCCCTCTAGCCCTCTCCCACCCACCTCCCTCCATCAACCCTCACTTTGTTCTCTGTCATTAAGAGTCTTTTGTGGTTTGTTTCCCTCTTACCTTTGCTCCCCACTTCCCATGTGCTTATCTGTTTTGTTTCTTCAATTTCAAATATGAGTGAAATCATATGGTATTTGTCTTTCTCTGATTGACTCATTATTCTTTAGCATGATACATTCTAGCTCCATCCATGTTGCTGCAAATGGCGAGATTTCGTTCTTTTTGATGGTTGAGTAATATTCCATTGGATATATACCATATCTTCTTTATCCATTCATCAGTCAATGGACATTTGGGCTCTCTCCATAGTTTGGCTATTGTTGATAATGCTGCATTATCATTGCATGCATGATCCCCAAACATGCACCCCATGGGGTTTGCATGCACCCCAAACATTGGGGTATATGTACCCCTTAAAATCTGTATTTTTGTATCCTGTGGGTAAATACCTAATAGTGCAATTGCCGGATTATAGGGTAGTTCTATTTTTAGTTTTTTGAGGAACCTCCATACTGTTTTCCAGAGCGGCTACACCAGTATGCATTTCCACCAACAGTGCGAGAGGGTTCCCCCTTTCTCCACATCCTTGCCAACACCTGTTGTTTCTTGTGTTGTTAATTTCAGCAATTCTGACAGGTTTGAGGTGGTATCTCATCATGGTTTGGTTTGCATTTGCCTGATGAGTCATGTTGAACGTCTTTTCATGTGTCTGTTAGCTACTGAATGTCTTCTTTGGAAAAATGTCTGTTCATGTCTTCTGTCCATTTCTTAACTGGGTTGTTTGTTTTTGGAGTGTTGACTTTGATAAGTTCTTCATAGATTTTGGATACTATTCCCTTATTCAGCTATGTCATTTGCAAGTATCTTCTCCCATTCCGTAGGCTGCCTTTTAGTTGTGTTGATGTTTCCTTCACTGTGCAGAAGCTTTTTATCTTGATGAGGTCCCAATAGTTCAGGTTTGCTTTTCCTTCCCTTGCCTTCAGTGACATGTCTAATAAGAAGTTGTTATGGCTGAGGTCAAAGAGGTTGCTGCCTATGTAGGATCTGTAGGATTTTGATGGTTTCCTGTTTCACATTTAGGTCTTTCATTCATTTGAATTTATTTTTGTGTATGGTGCAGGAAAGTGGTCCAGTTTCATTCTTCTGCATGTTGCCGTCCAGTTTTCCCAGCACCATTTTTTGAAGAGACTGGTTTTTTTCCATTAGGTATTCTTTCCTGCTTTGTTGAAGATGGGTTGACCATATAGTTGTGGGTCCATTTCTGGGTTTTCTATTCTGTTCCATTGATCAATGTGTCTGATATTGTGCCAGTACCATACTGTCTTGATGAATACAGCTTTGTAATATAGGTTGAAATCCATAAATTATTTTTATCATCATCTGTCAATCCTCTTAATGTAGTGTTCTCCACATAATTTATAAGGCACATCTTTGAAAAACAACGAAAGGGAAAAGGGAATGTATCCCAGATGTTGGTCAAATTTTGGTTTTATACAACTTTACAACTTTTTTTTAGTAGACATAGTGATTAAAATGATTCAACTATTTCTAGCAAGGCTAACCAGGACAGGAGCCAAAATTCACCAGTGCCAACAAAAGTCACAAACATTCTTTAAAAGTTAATATCTGGCTTATTTATTATCTTGGACCTAACAGTAACATATGCTTTCCTGGTGACACTTTCTAATGATTTTCTTCTAGACAAAGAAACATTAAGGCTTTAAATCACAGAATTCTGACAGTTCACAATATTGATTGCTTTTCATCGTAAGGACTTTTAGAGCTGTGTGTGTATTCTAAGAATGGGTAGCCCTTTGGTTGACCATTTAGGGTGTGGCAGTACATATTGATGAGGCTTGAAGTGTTAGCAGATGTAAATGGTTGAAGGATCAAGTTCCGAATATTTATCCCTTTATATACTATAAAATGACATCTGACAGTTGAAGAAAATGTACAAACCCGGTGTATTAGTTTCCTAGCCCTGCCTTAACAAAGTAACCCAAACTGGGTGACTTAAAACAACAGATTTATTGCCGCATAGTTTTGGGGGCTGGAAGTCCAAGATCAAGGTATTGGCAGGGCCGTGTTCCCTCTGAAACCTACAGGGGAGAATTTTCCTCACCTCTAGCTTCTGGCGTCTTCTAACAATCCTTGGTTTCTTTGGCTATAGATGCATTGCTACAATTTCTGCCTCTGTGACATGTCACATAGCCGTCTTTCCTTGCATGTTTTGTCTCCTCTTTTAAGATCATCAGTCATATTGATTAAGGGCCATCCGACTCCAGGATGACTTCATCTTAACTGATTACATCTGCAACGATCCTATTTCCAAATGAGGTCACAGACTGAAGTATTGGGGTTAGGACTTCATATCTTTTTGAAGAACACAATTAAATCCTTAACACCAGGAAATGGAAAGTTAAAGCCCTAAGTAATTGAAATACCCCATATGAATATTGTTCCTATTGCTGAGCTGGAAACAGGGAATAAATAACAAAACGTGTTTCTGCAATTGTGGGCTGGCTTTAATTAATAGAATAATGAAAAGTTCCCTTTTGGCCACTTACTAACATACATTCTGTTGAATCCCAAACTTCAAGAGTAACGTGTGAGCCTGGAGTGCATAACATCTCCACGTGTAATGACCGCAGCATTAGTAAGGGAACCTCCTGAGTTAACTAGCGTTTTCTGCGAATTTCCCAGGTTTTTCTGAATTTCAGCCCATGCGACACGACCCCGTGTGACCGCTTTGTGTGATACAGGATGATAACGGCTGGAAAGGACACACTTTCCTAACTCCTTGTAGGGTCTGTGATTTGGCTAATTCCGTCCATCTCAGTTGCAGATGAGCCAAAGGAGAAAAAGATTTCCCAGAATGAGGCTTGATTAGAAAAGTCTGCCCCAGTATCGTCCAACTGCGGGCCAATTGGCAATATCTTGAATCACCAAAGAGAGTGCTGCAATGTGGCTTTCCGCATATTTTGCTCCCTTTATCACTCTTGTAAGTAATGATTAGCCACTGGGATCTTTTAGAAAGCACTTTTTAAAACCCCAAAGCCCATTGATTAATTGATTGCCAAGTAATTAATTACACACAGACACGGTCTGTAGCCAAATGGTGTTCACTTTATTTAAGCAACTGCACTAACAGAATACTCGTGGTATGAAGAATTCGGAGTATATAAAGTGAACTCACTGGGGGAATGATTTATAAAATACTCCTAGAACAAGTTCAACGGAGATACTTACAAAGGTTAAGATGATTTTGCTTTACGTTAGAACTGGTGAAAGAGAGAGGAATGACATTTTGTGTTGATAATAGGCCTCTCAGTAGAATTTAAAGCACTATCTAAATGTTATTTTTTTTTTTAGTTTATTTATTTATTTTGAGAGAGAGAGCACGAGTAGGGCAAGGGCAGAGAGACAGAGAACCTCAAGCAGTCTCCATGCTGTCAGTACAGAGCTCCACACGGGGCTGGAACTCAACGGCCGTGAGGTTATGATCTGAGCCGAAACCAAGAGTCAGATGCTTCACCGACTGAGCCACCCAGGTACCCCTACATGTTAATGAAGCACCCTTGTCCTTGAGGTAAGCACAGCATTTTCTAGGAGGAAGATTCGAGACAGGGCAATAACCAAGTGACTCACTTATGATCCTAAGTGTTGGATAGGATTAGGATGCTAGTTTATGATTTCTACAATTTCTTTTTTTTTTATTTTTTTATTTTTTTTAACGTTCATTTTATTTTTGAGACAGAGAGATACACAGCATGAACGGGGTGGGGGGGGGTGCAGAGAGAGAGGGAGACACAGAATCGGGAGCAAGCTCCAGGCTCTGAGCCATCAGCCCAGAGCCCGACGCGGGGCTTGAACTCACGGACCGCGAGATCATGACCTGAGCTGAAGTCGGACGTTTAACTGACTGAGCCACCCAGGCACCCCGATTTCTACAATTTCTAAGTGCACACTCACAGAAACGTGTATACAGTATGTTTACTGTGCTCAGTCCTCTGTAGGACTTCCATGTATCTAACGTCACAGTGACCTTATGTACTGGGAATTGTCACCACCCCCATTTTAAAGATGAGGAAACTGAAGACCAGAAAGGTTAAAGAACTTGGCCATGGCCCCAGGCTAATATGAATCCATGGGGTAATTCCAACACCTGGCTTCATCCTAAGTCTGGTTTATTCCCATTCCTTTAAGTAATGTCCTTAAGCTCTCTCTCTCTTTTTAAAATTGTTTTAATATTTATTTATTTTAGAGAGAGAGAGTATAAGTGGGGGAGGGGCAGAAAGAGAGTAAGACACAGCATGTGAAGCAGGCTCCAGGCTCCAAGCTCTGAGCTCCAAGCTCCAAGCTGTCAGCACAGAGCCCAACATGGGGCTGAAACTCACGAACTGCGAGATCACGACCTACGTCGAAGTCAGACGCTCAACGGACTGAGCCGCCCAAGCGCCCCTTTTAAGCTGTCTCTTTTGAAGACATTCTGTACCTGTGTTTCCAGCCAGCACTCCTTCCAGAACCCATCACCAATTCAAGGTGAACCTCATGGTATGAGCAGGCAAGTTAAGGAGCATCTGATCAGAACCACAATCCTCGTCCTTGCCTGGGTACAGCTTGCGCGTGAGGCTCCTGCCGAAGGTCGGGTGTGCGCTGAGGTAGAGGCTGGAACAAGTGCGTGCGACTGGCCACCTTCCCAACTGGATGCAGGCTGGAGGTGTCACGGGGCCCAAGTACCTCCTTCGCATTCCTCCCAAGTCACATGAGCTCCCACTCCTCCCGTGGAAAGCAACCACCGCATGTGTTCAGTATGAGAATGCAGATTCTGTGAGATTATAAATAACACCACCACCGCCCCCCCCCCCCCGACCCGAGCATATTCCCGGAAAACATTTGGGGAGCCTAGAGGAAGATGAGTAAGTAGAAACAACCTTGGCCAGCTCTGACTAGTTGCCAAAACATGCGTTTTGAGGTCAGAGCGCTGTGAGTTAACTGTGCGACGGGGAGCTGTGTCCAGGACCACAGGTTCCCTGCTTTGTTTGTGAAATAGATCATTTATGTACAGAAACGCTTCCCCCCAAAGTGAAATAAACCCAAACGAAGTCACCACCAAAACAGCTGGCTCTCGTGATCGAATTATATGAGGTGTGAGAAACTGTTTGGATAGCCTTCCTTGATGGGGAATGCGAGCAATGGGGAAGAGCTGACTCACTCCATCGCCCTTAAATTGTTTTACAAGGCTTTCCTCTAACATCGCGGGGGGGGGGGGGGGGGGGGGGGGGGGGAATGACAAAGCTGTTTCCATTCAGTCTCGGTGGTTTGTTGGCCATGGGGAAGGGGGGAAGGCGCTGCTCCTTTCTGATACTCCTAAAATGTTTGTGTTACTTTGGTCCCTAAAAGTGAGGCCACAGCCACCTCCTCCCCGCCCCCCCCCGCCGAAGTGATGTCACCGGCAGGGGTGCATAGCCAGAGCGTGGGGCACAGAGATGTCTCCTTCCCCGCCCCGTCCTCCCGCTGTCTCCTCACCACTGCCTCACCGTGATTACGGGAACCTCCCAGCGGGGACCAGGCCACCTCCAAAAATCACAACACCTCATTAAACCGCAACTTCCAACGTCTCCTACCCTGCTTCCCAGCAGAACCGTGCCAGTAGGGAAAGCATCGGATGGAATTTCAATTCTATTCTATTTCCTCTCCCTCCTCCAGACTGTGAAGGTCTGGCGGGGTTGGCTAAGCAGCGAAGAACTTCTGAAAGAACCAGAATGTAGAGGGTCTCGAAACCCACAGCTGCGTGTTAAGTACACGAGTGATAATAACCGGCAAGCCGTAAGCGTTGACCCAGATCCGGGGAGAGGGGAATGGGATTCTGATCCTGGGTCTCATCCTTCACCGGCTACAGACAGAGCCCTGCTGTCTAGATGCCTCCGCTCCAGCCCTCTGTCCACCTGGGGAGCCAGTTTGGCCCCTGCTGGGGTGGGCGTCTGTTTTCCAGCTAGCTTCCCACCTATTCTGTCTCTGGGGTTCTGTTAAGTCCTTTGTTCACAGGGCACCGACCCACCCAGTCATTCCTCTGCTACTTGTGTTTTTCCTCAAGAAAGCCAGCTGTAGCTGGAAACCCCCAGAAGCTAGGTTGACAGAAAAGAACCAGAAAAATCCAATTAACAGAGGGCCGAGCAAGGCAGCCAATCCCTCCTAGAGCCTCCAGCCCAACTTGGCGGGTGCAGGAGGAAGGATGCGGTCCCGGGGAGACGGGCCAATCTGGACAGTGGATACCAGCTGTCAGTTCTCACACCCAGAGATGCTGATCGTCAGTGTTCGCACAGTGATGGCGGTGGTGATGAAACTTTGCAAATGGTGCATAATTGACATGTGAAATGAAGATAAGTGGATCCCTTCCTCAACGAGAGTGGAATCACTTAACAAACAGGAGATGGGCGTGCTATATGAAGAAAGTAATGATGCACCAAATAAACATGTTTCTTCTGATTCAGCAATCACTCGTTAGGAACATACTATGCACAAGGCCTAAAGGAAACATTCAAAGATGTAGAAGTCTCCTTGTCCTAAATCTTACACTTGGGTTCCAGGCTCCAGACAAATCCTAAGTGGCTCTGAGTGTATTCTTGTGAATTACGTAGTAACGTGTCTACCTCTTGTCTGCATGTACACCCTTCGTCCCCATACGTGCTGGAAATTTTTCTGATTGTGGTAACATCTGCAGTCATCCATTGGTGCAGCAAGGTCCCTCCTTTTTTTTTTTTTTTAACGTTTATTTATTTATTTTGAGAGAAAGAGACAGGAAGACAGACAGAGGGCAGGTGAGCAGGGAGAGGCAGAGAGAGAGGAGAGAATCCCGAGTAGGCTCAGCACTGTCCGCGTGAACCCAACACAGGGCTTGATCTCATGAACCGTGTTGTGACCTGAGCTGAAAGCAAGAGTCAGATGCTTAATAGACTGAGCCAACGGGCACCCCAGCAAGGTCCCTCTTTATGACTTTGCACGGTGGCTGCTTCGAATTTTGCACTCTGCCTGTGGGTACGGAGCTCCGCAGAGCGGCCTGGCTCACGCAGGGACTGTTCTTTGAACCTTGTTACCGTGGAGCACCCAATTTGGCTAACTCATCGTGAACAACGAGACCTCCCACCGGACACTGTAAAGGATGAGTGTTGGATTCACTTCCTCTGTCCTTAAGGGAACCCCAGATCTTACTTGCAGGCAAAGCCCAGGCTGCCTGGTCTGGTGACCCAGGCCACTACAGGTCCCCAAGGGCTCTATGGAGACCAGATCTGAGGGAAACGATGGTGACGGACCCAAACGAAGTTTCTATAGGGATGATGGCTGCACTGTGAGTCCTGATGCAAAATGCCTTTTTGTCGAGAGTCAGGGCCAAGAGAGGGTAGTGGCTGAGTGTGTGCATTCCCAGACCAGATAGCCTGTGTCTGATTCCAGGCCCCCGTGCCAGGTGATCCTGGATGAGTGAGCGACCCTTCCAGGCCTCAGTTTTTTTCTCATCTATAAAATGGGGCTAATAACACTTGCCTGGTAGGCTTGCTGTGAGGACTGGGTGACATCACATCAGTAATTACGTAGAACAGTGCGGGAGGTAGCGAATAGTTGATAAAGGATTGGCAGAGTTGTTGAAGCGTGATAGGATCCAAGGTCAACCTCGATAGGGACACCAGAGCAGTGAAGAATGTGCATATAAGCCCTCGTCTGGCACCAGCCCCCGAGCCTGGCAATAGATAGGGATATCACAAGCAGGATTACGGCCCTTTCAGGGACACCCATATAGCCACAGGGGAAAGGCCCTTCTCGTGAGAAAATCTAAGGTGATAGTGCTTAGGATAAAGGGCTTTGACTGTACTGTGGTCTGTTTGATCTCTGGGGGAAAGAAATCTCTTCCTTAACACCAAGTTTTCTGTACCGGAGTACCTCTCACAGGAATGACAGTGTTTTGAAGGCTTATGCTGAATCTTCCTATTTTCCTTCAGTCCCTTAAACTGCTGCTCTAAGTTTTCATAACCTTGAAAACTTAGAGCGGGGAATTTGGGCCAGAAGAAAACTAAAGCCAGCCTCAAAATAGTGTTGGCTACAAGTGTCCTAGTGTTGCAAAGGCGTCTTATCAGTGAACCAGAGTAACTTCCACACGTTTGCGAAAATGTCTTGATTTCCAGAGATGAGGCTTTAATGCCTCCCAAAGGGTACAGTTTCCTATGGCAAAACCACACAACTCAACCTGCTTTGATTTATTCACTGCTCACTGCGTGGAGAACGAGTTTGGCCCGAAGAGGAAGAAAGTCGCTTTTGTACGGAGGGGCTGTTAAGTGTAGGTAGTTTAAGCCACTTGCCTTCTGACCCCTTTCTCTGAGACCTGATTAGACGTTGATAGTGTTTTTGCAAGAAGTGAGAACTAAATAAATACAGAGCCACAGAGCTGTCACAATGGCATAGGAGCTCCTTAGAGGGTCACGGGTCCTTTGTGCTTTGGGGTCAAACGCAAGAATCTCCAATTACAATGGTCCTTTTCCGAATGCTGGCCTTTAGTGCTGGTATTAGAGGAGAGAAAGTGATGTAACACGCCTGGATTCTTGTGGCTATACCACTGAGCCACGTGTGGGTCCATCTGGACGCCTGCACTTCAGGGTCCACTCATCTCTAAAAGTGGAGTCTTAGATACGAGGATGGCTGAAAGGAAACTGGTGATGGGTGGCCAGTGACGCCTCGGTCCTTGCTTCACCGGACACGGTCCGCGAAGGGCTCCCCACGTGTATTGCGTTTCCTTCCTTCCTTCATGCGTGTATTGCGTTTCCCTGCCTGCAAACGTGTAAGCAGCAAGCTCTACATTAGTCTTTAAAGAAAATGAATAAACTCTCTGGTTCTTTCCTTCCCTCACCCTACCGGCACCTGCTCTCGAATCCTGCAGAAGCCACGAAGCCCCACTGACACTTGGATTCAGCACAGCAAGACTGATACCGGACTCCGGGGTTCTAGAACTACCAGATAGTAAATGTGTGTTGTTTTGAGCCACTAAGTGGTGGCCACTTTTTACGACAGCCATAGGAAGTTAATGCAGGTGTCCCCCGCCCCTCCCCCCACTCCTATAGCCCCTAACAGACCCTCGGACAGCATGCAGCACCTAGTTTGGGGTGGTTAGTTATCTTGCTGGTCCCCCCGTCAGGGTTGGAGCTCCCCGGAGACCACTGTTCTCTTATTTCCTTTAGTCACTAACACACCCGGCATTGCCGGCCACACAGGAAACACTCATTTGATTGTCTCTGTGTGTGTGTGTGTGTGTGTGTTTAAATTCTTTTTAATGTTTATTATTTACTTTTGAGAGAGACAGAGCGTGAGCGGGGGAGGGGCAGAGAGAGAGGGAGACACGGAATCCGAAGCAGGCTCCCGGCTCCGAGCTGTCAGCACAGAGCCCGACACGGGGCTCGAACCCACAAACCAGGAGATCATGACCCGAGCCGAAGTCAGACGCTGAACCGACTGAGCCACCCAGGTGCCCTAGCGTGTGTGTGTTTTAATGAATGAAGGTAGGGGAAGCCTATTTCTCCCCTCTTACGGTGAAGGAAGACCTGCCAAGAATGCCACACCAATGCAAGCAGCACGTAGGCATCACCGTAACGAGACAAGACAGAACAGCCTCCCTGGCCAGCAGCAGGTGAACAGATGGAGGCAGGCTGCACCTGCCGGAACGCGTGATCTGCTCGAGAGACTCTGAAACCAGAAGCTTCAGGGCCGTCTTGGATTCGTGAAAACTTGCAAAATAAACAGAATTCTAAGAAAAAATATTTCCCCAGATCTTCCAGTCACTGCAGGACAGCTGAGAGATAAGGTAACTGCTGAACTAAGGTGTGGACACCAAGGCAGGAGGAGGAGGAGGAGAGAGAGAGAGAGAGAGAGAGAGAGAGAGAGTCTAAGCAATGAGATCCGACCGAGTTTAAAGGTGTAGAGGAGATCCAGCCAAGAAGACAAGAAGAAGGATGTCAGGGCAAGGAAGAAACGCTAACAAGAAGATGGGGGGCCGGCTAACGGTCAGGCTTGGGGAGGGGAAGGTTTAAACAGTGGGATTGGGCAACAGGAGATAATAGAATTAGAGACGTGGATAAATGTCTGTAGCACAGGATTTCTCAACCTCGGCACTAATGACGTCTGGAGCCATACAGTTTTTTGTTGTGTGCGGTGGGGCGGGGGCTGACCTGTGCATCGTCGGAGGGCGAACAGCATCCTGGCCTCTACCCAGTAGATGCCAGTAGGACCCTCCCCAGTACGACAACTAAAAATCTCTCCAGATGCTGCCGAATTTCTGCTGGCTGTCAACGATGCCTCCCAGTTGAGAACCGGTGGTTTCAAGGAAGAGATAGGATCGAGTCAGGAATATAACAGAAACAGTCAAGTCAGAGGCCGGAAAGTGAAAGTGGGTGGGTAAAAACAGGGCAGAATCGGAGCAAAGGAGGAGATACAGTGAAATGATGGATGAAAGAGAACAGACAAGAAGGCAAGCAAAAAAGCAGAAACAAGACAGAAAGACCCAAGAGGGTCTGAGAGGAGATCAACTTCAAAGTGGGTCACTCGGGGGGGGGCGGGTTTAATGGCGGGTCACCGACACGAGGGGTCAGGGCCCATCAGTCTTCCATCAGGACGTGAAGATGTGAGAGCCAAAGACGTGTCACATTGCATACGCATAACTTTCCGGCTCATTATAATTACACTGCAGATAAATGCTGGAGCTGGAAGAAGATATGCAAGGTCCCAACTCCCTTTCTGATGAATTATCAGGACGCTTATCAGCGATCAAACCAAATAAACAATACTTGAAGGTACACTCCGGTCCAAACATCACCGATCAAGCAGAAAGAAGGCAGACAGTCGCCCTGAAACACCTAAACGAAAGGAAACGCGTGTCGAGTTAAGGGAACCTAAACCGGGGCAGCCTTCTTTATCTGGCATTCCTTGGGGATCCTGCATTGTTGGTAAAGATTAGGACAGAAGAATGCAAACCCATGCTGCTTTTAAACATCTATTGCAGACAAGCCAGCAACCTCTGAGCGCTGGGCATGGGGACAAATGGCAGGGGGGGAGGGCTCCGGGTAGTGGGGAGGGGGCTCCAAAACCCCACCTTTCTTGAGCACAACTTTGGTCGCAGCTACTTTCTGGGTCTCAACCAGGTTCGGGTTGGAAGGAGATTCCACGGGATCACGCTGGCCTCTGAAGTTTTACAAATACTTTGCGTAGGTATTTCTTTGTGGTGACTGCAAGATTGCTCCCCCAGAGTACTTTCATAATCGGTAAGAGTTCTAGGTCTGATAAAGACCTGTCTCGGGGCCAGGGACAGAACTGGAAGGACGGTTTGCGAAAATGCCAGAATGCCAAGAGTTTTGAAACCTGAGCTCATTCTTCTCGGGCCAGCATTCCACGTAAACTAGCAGACTGTGTGGCTCCACGAGGACAGGTCCCGTGGATATAGTTCAGCTTTGCCGTGGAGAGAGAGGTCAGCTAATAACACAGAGGTGAGAACGTATGGGGCCAGCCGGTTGGCGGGGAGCTGCCAAGGAAGGATCATGTCTGCGCATGAACCATGATGGAGTGTCAGGGTTACCGGCTGGGGTGGCGGACCTTGGGCTCTCCAGGTTCTCACGTCCCTGGACAAACATCCTAGGTGTAGCCTGTCTCTTGGGAGAAAACCGCCCAGATGCTCACTTCTCCAAAGGGCAGTATAATGTAAATGTTGAGAGCATGGGCCCTGGGGCCAAAAATGCCCCAGTTCAAAATCAGCTCAGTACTCCTGACTCGGTACCTTAGGCAGATGTTAATTAAAATCTTGGCTGCAGTTTCCTCATCTGTAAAATGCAGCTCATAATAGAATCCGAGACAGAGGATTAGGGATTAAATGAGATAATACTTGTGAAGCACTTTAAAAAATGCCCACACACGCCCAGTATTTGCGTTGTCATTCTTTGTGCCAAATCCTGGGAAAGTCATCATCCGCGAACAGCTTGTAAGAATGTGGCTTTCTTGGTATTATAGCGCGAATAGGCCCCTGTTTTGGTTAAGAAGCGTACCCCACCTTCTTGGGGCGCCTGGGTGGCTCAGTCGGTTGAGGTTCTGACTTCAGCTCTGGTCATGATATCATGGTTTGTGGGTTCAAGCCCCGTGTCAGGCTTTGTGCTGACAGCGCAGAGCCTGCTTCAGAGTCTCAGTCTCCCTCTCTCTCTGCCCCTCCCCCACTCTCTCTCTCTCTCTCTCTCTCTCTCAAAAATAAATAAATAAACTTAAAAATTGAAAAAAAAAAATAAAAGTCAGCACAGCACTCAGAAGCATAGTGATTCTCCAAGGAGAAGCATATACATTCTCATTTCTAGCGACTGTTAGTGGATTTGACTCACCCAGAGCCCTGGTCATTCTAACATCTAATTCAAGCATGGTGGTAGTGACAGCCTGTTCTGTGACAGGATGTCTCTAGCCTTGGCCATCCATCTCCAAACTATCTCTTATGGAAGCAAACTAGAGCTGACAGGGTGGATGGCCCACCATACTTGCATCAATATTTTTGAATAGAAACATTGAAATAATATTAGGTATCCTGTATGACTCCGATGCAGCAGGCATGTTATATATTTCATTCACTCTTTTCAACAATCCTATGAGTTGAAGATTGTTGTTTCTATATTATATATGGATAAACTGAGCCCCAGGAGGATTTCACAATTTGATGAGGATCACAGAGGTTTTATGCTGTAAGCTAGATTTTAAATCTAGGTAAATCTGAGTTTTTAAGTCTAATTTCTTCCCATTTCTGAATGAGTCCATTTTTTAAAGAGGGAGGTAAAGTCAACCTCATATCCCGAGGAAAAATATATTTTAATTATAGATTACAGTAAGTACTTGTGATCTGCTAGCAATGGGTAATAAAATTATCTTTATTCCACCAAGATATCCCAAAGGGCATTTTGGCTCCTATTGGAAAACTTTTAAGGTCAACATTCTTATTACCTGTCAAGTTGGCTTGATATCATATTACTGAGCTGAGTATCTCCCAGTTCTCAATAAATGTTAAATAAGAACTCTTAACCCCATGGAGGAAAGGGATATAAACAGAGTTGGCCCTACACAAATAAAGCACAGAAGTTGTGTATTCGAGTGGCTGATACTCAAAGGAATCAGCTGATAAATGCTGGGATAATTCTTTAAGTTTATTTATTTTTAATCTGGGGGGGGGGGAGGGGTAGAGAGAGAAGGAGAGAGAGAATCCCAAGCAGGCTCTGTGCTGTCAGTGCAGAGCCCAATGGGGGCTTGAGCCCACGAACTGGGAGATCATGACGTAAGCCGAAATCAAGAGTTGGATGCTTAACCCACTGAGCCACGCAGGTGCCCCAATCCTGGGATACTTCTGATTCCACTTACTTGACCAGAGATCAATCACGAGGTATGAGCCACTGGTCCTACCTCTAGTGCTGGCCCCTTATCCTTCCTTGTGTGTGCTTGTGGGGACCCAAGAGATGGGGCCATCTCAGCTGCATATGCTGTAGTCTCCGTGTGTCCCAGAAGGAGCTGCAAAGTTGAGTGGTGTTAGAACACACTTCTAGAAACCCAGGGTCTGATCCTACAACTCCACGGGTCGAGGAGACTGCCAATTCCTACTGTTTCAACAAGCTCCTCCTTTGGGAGAAACCCCAGCCAGGGACTCAGTGTGTGTGTGTCTGTGTGTGTGTGTGTGTGTGTGTGTGTGTGTGTGTAAGAATACAACATCCAAACTGCATAAACAATGTTTCTTGATTTTGTTTTTAGACATTCAACCAAGTAAGTTCTCACTCATTTTCATCGCTTGCACGGTTTTCTTTTAGCAGCCTATAGACACATGGGCTAACTAATCTTTTAAGATTGGTTTCATTTCAAAGTTTGGCAAAAATTGGGATTCTGTCATGGGTGTAGGAATCCGATGTTTCTTCCTGTTCTAGGAGAAAATTCCAGAGATCCATAGCTTCAATATATGTTCAGAATTTGTGCAAGTTAAAACGAAGGCAGACCAAGTGCAAAGACAGCATACACACCCCAGAAACTAGGACTTTAAAACCCTTTTACTGTGTTGACATGTTTGAGTTTTCTTGCCTGAAGCATTTCCTCACAATGGCTTGGAGACTGGCACATTTAAACACTTTTCAAGGTGTAGCCCTGTTTCTCTAAGCCAACCTGGCTGGAGGGTGATCAAAACCGAAACTGAAGGAAAGGTATCAGGGCAACCTGTTTATTTCGGGGAATTATATTGTATGCATATCACTCAAATTCAGTAAGAACTCTACCCACACTTGTTGAGTCTTGTTTCTATGACAAGACCTTTACCTGACAGAGGGTTGTTGCCATATTTCAGAGAGACCAACAGGAAAAATCTGTGACTTTTTTTTTTTGAGCAATTTATAGGCTTTTCCTTTACAGCTACCTTGAATTTTTTAACTGATCATGGAATTATCTTGAACTGACGTCTGAGAATCTGAGAACTGACTTGTGATCTGCTTTGAACGTAGCACAGGACTTTCTATATGATGATCCTGCCGACTAACTTCAGCTTCATTTTATTATTTATCCTGACTTTGCCTTTGCCTTAGTTGCTTTACCTAATCTTACTCGATTCTGTATAGAATATCCTATACATAATGCATATAATATAGAGAAATAGACACACTGGAAGATAGTATGTTTTTGTCAGCCACCACAAATCCTTTTTTATAAAAAAAAAAAAGGTAAACAAATAAAATGACATGACTTGTGCCCTCAACTGGTGGCTCCTGTTTCTTACAGTAATTGATCTTTTTTATCGATCTCTTTTTTCTATTTTCTCCAAATAAGTTATTGGGCTCCCTTAAAAATGAGTGGAAAAGGCCACTGGTCTCATTTAGAAGGGCCCTAGGACCTAGTTTTACTTTTCTTTTTTCCTTTCACTTTGCTTTCACATGCTGGCATCTAGATTCTCCAGTTAAGCAGTCTCCTTCCACGCTGCCCCCTACACTCAATATCCAGTCCACCAGGGAGTCTAACCCACAGCTGAGTCTGTACATTAACGCCCTAGACACAGCCCCATGTCCCTGGGACATGGTAAATTGTATAACAGTCCACCCTCTGGTTTGTTTCAGGGAAGCTGACAGGTCTGTATGGAAAACATCGCGGAGAATGGTATGCTGAAAAGAAAGAATCATCCAGAGACTCCCCTGAGGAGACTTTAGGTCCCTATCATTAATCTTTGCCACACTCCTGTGAAAGAGGCACTAGGTGAGGGCTCTCATCCAATGTCTCATAAATGAGAAACGGGGCAGATTGTAGGGGCGAGCCGGGGAGTGGGGAGCTCGTGCATGGTCGGGGAAGGAATGAGGGTGTTGCGACAGAAAACCTAAGACCCCGGAGGTCTCCACCACACTCAGTCTCCTTCTGACAGCTCCCATGCAGGCTGCAGCCTGAGCAAATGTAGGTTTTGTTTTTTTGCAGGCGTGTTTAACTTTTGGGGGAACTGGTATCCATACAAGGCCATCTCATCTCCTTCTGTTTGGTTGTGTTCTCCAGCCCAGCCCCCCAAAGCCTGACACTACATGTCGTGCTATCAGTAGCTGCCAATGAGTTTAAATTCCAGGCCTCCGGGCAAAGGTTTTCTCCAGGTCTCTGCTCCGGCTCACCTCTTCCAGAAACGCTCTGACCAGCCACTCCTGGGATTTCCTCTTCAGGCAGAGCTGGGCTGATTGCTTGGCCCCAGCACATTCTCTGATGCCTCGTTGTCATATGTGCTCAGTGCAGTGGGCTGAAAATAAGGTGGCGGCAAAGTTGGCTTTGTCCCCAATCTTCTGCCACCAGCTGTGCGTAATGGGCATGGTCTTGCTCTTAGCATTTTGCAGCCTGAAAATCCTTCTCTGCAAAGCTGCATGTCTCCGTATGTGGCTCATTAACTATTGAATGAAAGTAATAACGAATCTCCCTCGCCATTCTATTATTTGTAGTACGGACATCCACAATGCAACAGCAGAAAAACAAAACAAGTAACAATGAGAAAAATATAGCAAAATATCAGAATAATTGGTAATAAAATAAAACGAGAACCTCCTACAGCACAGCGTCCTCCCTGCAAGATGGAGATTAAACATGCCTATGGTGCAATCTAAAGTAATACAATTTTCACCAGTCCCAGGATGCCTGCATTTTTCATGTGCTTAGAGAGGTTATCTCCTTGGAAACCCAAACAACTGTTGTGAAATAAACTTCCATTTATCTAGAAAGCAGAAAAAACTAGAACGTTAAAACGGAAAGATCCGTGCAATAATTATGTTAAAAACGCTACCAGTGGGGCGCCTGGGTGGCGCAGTCGGTTAAGCGTCCGACTTCAGCTCAGGTCACGATCTCGCGGTCCGTGAGTTCGAGCCCCGCGTCAGGCTCTGGGCTGATGGCTCGGAGCCTGGAGCCTGTTTCCGATTCTGTGTCTCCCTCTCTCTCTGCCCCTCCCCCGTTCATGCTCTGTCTCTCTCTGTCCCAAAAAATAAATAAAAAACGTTGAAAAAAAAATTTAAAAACGCTACCAGTTAATGTCTGCTGAGCACACAATACATGCTGGGCACTGTGAAAAATACTTTATATGTATTACCTCATTTAAAACTCATAGGGGTGCCTGAGTGATTCAGTCCGTTCACTCTTGGTTTCCGATCAGGTCATGATCCCACCGTCTTGGGATGGAGCCCCGCGATGGGCTCTGAGCTGAGTGCAAAGATTGCTTAAGATTCGCTCTCTCCCCCTGCCCCTCTCCCCAGCTCTCTCTCTGTCTCTCTCAAAAATAAAAAGTAAATCAACCAATCACAAACATTCATGAGGGAAGTCTCCGCATTTTACTTCGTGTGTGTAGCACCGTATTTCAGTACTGAGTCTGTTTTATGGTCTGCTGTCTCCGTGTGAGCGTTGCTGGGGAAAAACATCTCACTGAACTAAGAAATCAGACTCCTAGTTTCAAGGGATAGCGTATCAATAAAATCCACATTCATGAATGTGAAAACCCTGTGGCAAATCTAAAAGCATTCTACAAAGGGAGGAAGACGCCACTGCTATTAAAAATGTCAAGGTGTGGGTGATACGCCTGGCAATTCTCAGTTGACCAGAACATTCTGAAACAAAACATCTCACACCGGTAACTTGGGAACAAGCTACTTCTCGCCCCGCGGCTGCAAAACACCACGCGTCTGTTAGAGGCCAGGCATTACAACCTCGTGCTCTTGCCATGCACTTCGGGGCCGCGACCACTTGCCGGCTCCGTCCGGCACGTCTGTGTCACGAGTTTTTCCCTTAACAGGCCCATTAAAACGCCTGATGTTCAGCGAAGCGTTACGATGCAGAGGTGTAACGAATTACGGTGGCGGGGTCGTCACCAAACCAGCGGATTTACCGCCCCCACGGGGCTTTGGCTCCGCGCGAACCCCGCCGCGTTCACCAGCAGCGCGCAGGGCCGGTGATTAACCGCCCCCTCCGCGCCTCACCTGGTCTTCCAGGAGTTTCCAGCGCTCACGTGTGCTGGCCCACGGGGCGTGGAAACAGCACGAAAGCCAATTAGGGCGAGAGGCTATAAAAGCCTCCAGGAAGAGCCGCCGGGAGCTCCTCACTTGTCTCGGCCACGGGCTGGGGAGAAAAAAGCGGCTTTAGATACAAGTGTAACCGATCGGGAGACCTTTCTTCTAAGGTTCCAAGGAAGACAGGCTACTACGCCCTGTAAATTGCTCCCTCTCGGGCGTGGAGAGACGCTGTAGCTTTCCGACTCCTTCCCCCCGCCCCCCCCAATCCTGCGGGGTGAAGCCCGGGGTGGCGGGAAAGCACGGCGTAGGCGCTGGAGGGGGAAAGGCAGCCGCAAGCCTGCCCTGGCCTTCAGAAGTGACCTGACGCCAGGAAGAAGGCTGATTAACCCTTGGGCTCCCCCTCCCTCTCCGGGGGGTGCGAGCCAGCTCCTCCTCCTCCTCCTCCTCCTCCTCCTCCTCCTCCTCCTCGCGGTCGAGCGACCCTGGAGCGAGATGCACACAGCCGCCGGCTCTGCGCGCCCTGCCCTTCCCTCCCAGCCCAGGAAGAGGAGAGCGGCGAGGGCGCAGCCCAAAGTCGAGTCCGGTGAGTCTGTGGATCCGGAGTGAACCTCCCGGGCGAGCCGGCTTAGGCCCCGCGACCCTCGCGCCGGCCGTGCACCGCAGACGATCCCTCCACCCGCCCCTCCGCGGAATTTGCACCCAGCACCCGGCTCCTGGCCCTGACCCCAGGCCCCGCGACGCCCCCAGCCCCGTGCCTCGCGCAGGTGGCGCAGACGCCCCTGTTCTCCGGCGCCCCCTGCCGGGGAGAGGGAAGGCGGCGGCCGCGGACGAGCCGGGCGCAGGCGGGGAGAGAGCTCCGGCGCCGCCGGGAAGAGGCCGGGAGCTTCCCTGATGGTGCCGCCACCTCCGAGTCGGGGAGGAGTGGCGAGGGGGCAGCTGGGCAGGAGCCTGGGTCCGCTGCTGCTGCTCCTGGCGCTGGGACACACGTGGAGCTACCGAGAGGAACCCGAGGACGGCGACAGGTAAGCGCTGCCAGCCCCGGCTTGGTGGGCGCCCGGCTCTCGGGGTGCGGGCGGTACCCCCCCGGTTCCCCCAGGCACCCGCATGCCCTCGCTCCGCCGGCTGGGTGCTCGGTTCTCCCAGGCGGCATAAAACTCGGCTCCCCGCCCGGGGTCCCCTCATCAGTGGGTCGGTGTTCCCTGTTACCGCCGTCCTGGGGGCTCGGTTCGCGCGCGGGGACCCCCCCCCCCCCCCGCCAGGCCCAGCCCCAGCCCCCGAGGCCACTGCGCGTCCGCGCTCTGGGACGCCGCTCCCTGCCACCCTCGCGCACCCTGCCCCTCCCCTCTCCCGTGGCCAGCGAGCGAAGTTGCCCCTCGACCTTTTCTCCTTAGGGAGATCTGCTCGGAAAACAAGATCGCCACGACGAAATACCCGTGTCTGAAGTCTTCGGGTGAGCTCACCACGTGTTTCAGGTAAGCCCTGGGGCTTTGCCGAGTCCGCCAGGGCGCACCCTGCCTGGCTGCTTGGAAAGGCGGCTCCGCAGAGGAGGGGTTTGGAGACGCGCTCGCTTTGCGCCGGGACGTGTTCGGGGAGTTCTTGGGCGTAACCCTTCTGGTGCGGTTTTGGGGCTAAAGCAATGACGGGCGACCGAGTGTGAACCTGGGGCTTGCACCTAAGTGCACCTGAGACCCCGAGCTGTTTACCGCTTCCCGGAATACCTTGCGTGGTGGCCATCTGAGAAGAGGAGGCTGGAAGCTTCTAAGAAAAGGGGATCGGACAGTGGGTATCAAACCGTGCGCCACAGCAAACACGGCTGGTGGCGTTTGCGTTTTGTTTAGAAACGTTGACAATTACCGGGGCCTTGTGACACTGTCACGGTCTCTGGGCAAAAGGGTGGGGGAGGTTTGCGGGCTGTGGACGTAGTTGTGTTGAGCGAAAACAACGTCGAGATTGAGCCACAAGGAGAGGATTTCCTGAAAATGCAGTCCACAGATGACCTGGATGCCTGTTAAAATTACCCCTGGTTCGGGGGTCTATAAATTGGGAAGTACTTCCCAGGTGGTTCTCAGTAACAAGGAGAGAATCCCTATTCCCTGCTTGCTACCTCAGAGGTGAGGGTCCGTTTGTTTTCACCTTCAAGTTCCTGGCTTGTTTCCGTGCTTTCCCTGGATGGGAAACACGTACCCATGAACACAAGTTGCCTTTTAAAAGTACTGTGCGAGATGGGAATCTCACACCCGTGCCACACTGTCTTCAGGGGGGGTGGTCCTACACTCTGGGGTGCCAGGATAAATCCTACAAGACAATCTGGAAGTCCCCCCAAGTGAATTTGGAAGAAAGCTTTACTGTTGGGTTCATCTGTTACAGCATTACCATGTTTTCAGCTGTAGAAACCTTATTTCACACGCTCAAAAGCTTGCATGTGTTTCCAGGGCTGGCAAGTTAAATGATCTAAAAGCTGGTAATCAGTTACATTATGTACTGTGCTCTAAAATCTGCCACTGGCAGCGGACTATCATGTAAGCGAGTCCATACTCCTTGGGCTTGGGAAGGGTGGTCTCCAGGACGTGAGTAGTCAACACTGAACACATGGGGTTGGGGGGCGGGTGAGTCCGTTCAGTTTGCAGGTGTAAAGGCTAGAAGAGGTTAACTACGTAAGCAAGGTCACCCAGTTGGTGAGATGAGAGGGTGCGGGCACGAGGATCGCTGTGTCCTCCACGTGACCGCAGTACTAGGACATGTGGTTTTCCTATCAATACAGCACGAAGCCTCTAACTTAACGAGGAAAGCGTCCCTGAGATGGTTCACTCATTTGTTCGGTCCCTGAAGGTCAGACTGCACATAAAGCAGTGGCCTTTGCAGAATGCATGTCTAACTTTCAGAAACCACTGGTGCCCTGATAGGGGTCTTAAGTTGACTTCATTACGCTGTTACCGTCATTTTCCCCAGATGTTTAAAAACCGTGGCTTTTTTCTACACAAACTCGAGACCCTATCCATGTCTTGACAAGCTGTTCCTTTGGATAGCTGTTAAAACACTCGAGGGTTAACAAATTATCTCTATCACAAAGTAAGGAGCTTTGTTCTGGAGGGGGGTGGTGAATGGAATGGGGAGGAGGGGGTTTTTAGTGGGGGGGGAAAGTGGGGTTAATGGTCCCTGTGCCTGTTTTCTGGTTTTATGGAATTCGAGAGTTTTGTGTATACTCCGTTAGCTTTGGACTAGGAAATCGCGAAGTCAGGGGAGTAAAGTCCAAGGTTGGCAACTGCTGCCCCTGTTTGCTTTTGAACCCCACGGCTGCAGGAGTATTGTGCTTGGGTTGTGAATTGATGGGCCGAGCCCCGTAGACCCTTGCTACCCCAAGTGATCTGCAAACCAGCATCCTCTAGGAGCTTGTTAGTCTCGAGGCCTGCCCCTGACCTCCCAAATCAGAGCCTGTTAGCGCAATTACGTTAAAGGTGAAGCCCTTCTCTAGGAACCACGGTCTTCAACCTGGTCGCTGCAAACCCACTTAGACCGAGCCTTCGAGGAGCACAGAGGCTTCTGCAGGTGCACACCTTGTCCCTCCTACCACGTTAACCGAACACTGAAAGGACCATCCTTCCGGGAAACAAGACTCTTCACATCTTGGCTGACCCTGGATTAAGCTTCAGTACAGTAGTGGAGTTGCCATTTAGGGAATGCAGATGGATGGTCCCCACTCGTTACCGCTTGTCCTCAGTTTTTAGCACTGATGAACTGTAGAAGTCCCTGCTGAACTTGTTAAATGATTTTATGTGACTTCGGTGAGGGAGAGGAACGAAGGATTTTACTCCCTTCTGCCATGTTCATTTTAGTATTGGATCTGTTACTCAAAAGTAAATGGAACCCTAAATGATCTAGAGAATAAAAGATGGGCTCAGAATGTTCATTCTGGACCCCTTTCCTGCCACCTGTGCCCACTTGGGTTACACGGTTTCATCTCAGCAGTACCTTTCCATGTCTGTCTTCTGTTAAATGACAACTTTGAGGACTTTGTACTCAACCCTGTTCTGTGCAGGTCACATGCACATCTAATCCACCGGGCCGCCTGCATTGGTGGTTCAGTTTTACAGGGGGAGGAACCAAGCCTCCAGGATTAAGTAAACTCGGTTGGGGTCGCCAAGTTAATACACGTGGGAGCCGAGATCCAAACCCAGGCTTGTCTGACTTCAAAGTCTGGGCCCAGGCCCTTTCATCATCCCGGGCGTATCTTAGGAGGCAGAATTTTCTGGGATCTAAGACTATAAATTCAGGTGGCTGTGCATTCAGAAGACCCTGATAGAAGACCCCCGCCCCCCGTGGCTCTTTTTGGAATTAACCCTGCCTTTGAGATCGGTCTTAGACAATGGACTTCATACGACCTTGTCCTACCCAAAATTGGTTCATATGTATACAGCTTTCCTTCCTTGAAGGGTTTCCTCTTATCCACAGGGTCTGTCTGTGGAGACTCTCCACCCCAACGTGCATTGTGCCCAGTGCCCCCAAGTTCAAACACTGGAGTGAATGCTGGTAACTGCCTCATGTAGAGTGCAGGTTGGGTTGTTCAGACTTCTCTGGTGCAGTGTGATTTAACTACTGGTAAAGGAGTGTACCCTAACTCTGACCTCTTCCCTCAGACTGTTTAGCGAAACCAAGTGCGTGCTTTTATCATGGTGTTACCCTCCTGTGTTAAAGGTTTTCCCACAAGTTGACTTTCCCAACCGCGTAGCTTTGAACAAAACGTTTGTTTACCTTTTGTTTATTGGGTCTATCCATAAAAATGACAAGTTAAAGCCTCCTGGAAGATGAAAATCCGTGGTGTAGGAAAGGTCCAGAAAATCTGATTTTTGAGGCTGTGTCTGATAAACATTGTAACTTTTCTCACCCATTGAGAATCTGTTAGCACCTTAAGATAGCCTTACAAAATGCACATAAAAGAATAAGCTACTGTCTCTGATCTCCATTTGTAGACCTGATTTTTCGACCAAGGCCTTTGAAACCATGAGGATAGATCCAGTTCAACGTCCTACAGTTCAAACTGTAACTACCCGGGATGGGGAAGAGATTCGAAGAGGCCAGGAATGGTTTTCTGGGCAAGAGAAAACTAACACTATGTTAGGTGCTTAATTTGCATTAGGTGTGACTTTTGTGATTCCTGGACCTCCGAGGCCCGTAGCTGCCCCTCTGTGGTAGGTCTTTCCGTAGAGTCTCCTTAGGTACTGCTTTTGGGGTCCGTCCGGTGGGAGATCATGACTTAAGGATGCAAAAACTCCCACTTTTCCATAATGTGTGCATTGCCAAATCCTGTTAAGAGGTCGAAGTTAAGGGGATAGTCATGCAAGTGTGTTTGAGACTTGGAG
Source organism: Panthera leo (assembly GCF_018350215.1). Lineage (NCBI taxonomy): Eukaryota > Metazoa > Chordata > Mammalia > Carnivora > Felidae > Panthera > Panthera leo. The sequence goes on along the minus strand of NC_056690.1, from coordinate 78,027,101 downwards.
GACAGCAAAGTCCCTTAGAGCCGTGCTGCTAGGCTGACGACTCTAGCCGAGGCTATGTTGAAGGAAAGACTGTAGAATGCACGATCTGGTCACAGAGCTCCTACGGAGGACATGAAGGTCAAAACCGCAGTAACAGGAACTGTCCCGGTTTGAATCCCAGCTCGACTAAATTGTGACCTTGAACAGCTTAATCTGCTTTAGTGGTCTCCTTTGTAAAATGAAGATTCTTAGTACTGGAGGTACGGGGTTACCCTGAAGATCAAATGAGCTGATTGATGTATGTGTTTCACGATTACCCCTTATGATCACTACTGAATTATGTTTAGCATATCGAGTGCACATGGTAGATGCTGATTGGACACTAAGTCTTGGACAGGATGGTGGCAGTTTTTGGGAAGAAAAGCTCAGACCGTGTCCGGAAAGAGCGTATACCCCTGGGCACAGCAGTTTTTAGATGGCTTTCCAAATGTGGGGATAGGTCAGAAATCCAGTGCCTTGGGAAAAGTCACAGAGAGTGGGTCTTTGCTTCTTCCTGACTATGTAAGGTACCCTGCTTGCGTGATGAGTGGGTGGGAGGCCTAGTTAGCTCCCTTTAAAGAATCTTAAAGGCTTGTGTCTCGTCTGGAGTCATCAAGGGTGTTCTTGGTGGTGACCGGAAGACTAGGAAACCTTCCAGTTCCCAGCCTGCTCGTCTCCCTTCTGTGCCTCTGTTCTGTGGCCAGCATAGCTCAGAACAGGCACTAGGTGGCCACACCGCGACTAATTGTTCTCTCACTCGGGGTATGCTGTCCCTTGTTCAGAAAGCGTTTGTATCCTTGTGACCAGCTATCTAAAAGTGAGGGCGTACTATGAAAAGAGCAGGACACAGGTAGAGACAGCTTTGTGCAGAACTGATTAAATCACAAGCACATTGCAGGCAGCCTCGGTTTCCCCGCGTTAGACCCTCTTTGTCACTGGATGGTGCCCTCACAAGGGTATTGGAGTGTCTGTCCCCTGGTCTGCGACCGTGTCGTCAGAGGCTACTCTCCTGCCTGGACAGTGTCCTGTACCTTGTCAAGTGACTGAACGTGACAAGCAAATGGAAGTTGACTTAGCCTTTCTAGAACTCACGTTGCTATTCTATCCAGATATGCCTCCTTTTCTAGTCTGAGGGGCAGGAAGCTGCTTTGTTTTTTTAGAAACTGGATTTCCTGCACTGCTGAGATGCCGTCATGCCTTTCGTTGGTTCTTGGCTTGACCCGTTTCAACCAGTGCCGTGTTACAGGTGCTGAGTCTGGAAGTTACAACTAATGCCATGCACTTGGTGCTTCCCGTAGCACCTGGAGAGAACGTGGGTGTTCCTGCCTGTAGTTAACTGTCCCATAGACCCTGGCTTTGAAGTGGGGGGTTGCGTTTTTACGGGGGATCCTGCTCCCTTCCACGTTTATCCTCCGCGGAAGGACCCGTGTGGGAGGCAGAGAGGGGGGGAAGGTATCGGCCAAGGCAGGGGCCTGTATCACTTTTCACTCCTTCTCAGGAACGACACAAAGTGCTAGGAAACAACCAAGCATTGAATTCACCACAAAAGGCTGTGCTTTCCCTGGGGTGCCCTTTGAGATGGCTCCATTGGCCGTGCTCATTGTCCCTGAAGTCATTGATGCCTGACTTCCTACATTAACTTCATCTGAGTGAAGCTGCGTGGGTGCACCCGGAAAAAGCAAAGGCGCTCTTTATTCCAGAATACTCTATCTGCTCAGGAGAAAGTTTGCATTTCAATCAGTCTTTTCCGTGTCAGTGAGTTCAGCTTCCCCAAACCTACCACCGCCTGCCCAGCGGGACCCTCCCTGCTTTTGTGAGTTAATGCGTCTTGCCTTTGGAGTGCCGTTGATTGTCCGGAGAACAGAGATCTCTGCTCTGTTGATTGCTTTTCTTTGGGGATGAAAACATACACAACTACAACATCCGTGGGTTTCTCAAGCTACGTTCTTTTCCACGAAGCCGTGGGGCAGTTGTAAAGTTTTACCAACGATTTTGGTTCATTTATTCAGCAAATGCTTGAGTCCCTATGTGCCAAGCACACTGCTGGGGCCTCCGTGTGTGTGTGTGTGTGTGTGTGTGTGTGTGTGTGTGTGTGTGTGTGTGTAAAAGGCAGGAAAAAAAAGCACCTCTACCCTCCTAGGACTTAGGGATTTTAATTCCATTTCTCTTTCACTAAAGGCATTTCGAGTCCAAGGTCTTTGGGGCTGTTTTTGGCACACATCTGATTAAGGTGACATCTGGGGGGCCTACCTGTATCCTTTCAGCCCAAGAACCCTGCCAAGCAGGAACCTGAGAATCCAAGGCTGGTGGTAACCAGAGTTCTGCAGGGGTGTTAGACGTTAGCGTGTGCCTCCAGTCTCTCCCAAGAATCACTGGGATGGGAAGGTATTAAAGAACTGAATTCTCTGGCTCTTTGCCCTGTCAGGTGGATGCCAGCATCAGAACGGGCCCGCTGGGAACAACCAGTTCGCCTCGGCTCTCACCACCCTCCTGTTTGCCAACGGTAACTTGAGGCAGACAGTTGTGAGGAGGAATGTCCCTCCACATTCCTTCGTTGTCCTAACCCATCCTGGTTCACTGTAGTCGTAAGCTGAACTTCCTGGACGATTTCCATTCTGGGGAGGAGAGGGGAGAGTGGGGTGCGAGGTCTACACATTTTTAACCCCCTTTGAGCAGAGCACCTCTTTCTGGCTTCAAGTCCAAAGTGTGTGTGGGAGCTTGGAGGTGTGAATAGACTGCCTCATTCTGTCTGGCGGAGTGTGGACGAGATCATTTTTCCCTACCCTTCGGGATTTCAGGAAACCTGGACTGCATCTGTTCTCTGCCTTTACCTCTGGTCTCAACCTTTCTTTCTTGGCTGTGTCTGGGGGCCGTCCTGTGTTTGCCCCACTCTGGTGAGCACCCCCCCCCAGCTTCCAGGGAATGGTGATGGCAGTTGTCATCACAGCAGTGGCTGGTAGAGAGCCCGCAGGAGGCCAGGAGAGGTTCCTCTGCTCTGGGACATGGCTCTGGGAGTTGGGGATAGGGCAGGAATCGGCGAAGTAGGGCACAAGGCACGTTTTCCACAACTTCTGGCCTAAGAATGCTTTGTAGGTCTTGAAAGAGCTTAAAAAAAAAAAAAATGCAACAGAGACCTCACTTGGTCCCCTAAGCCTCCGATCTTTACCATCTGGCTCTCTCTAGAAAGTTGGTCAGCTTCCAGAGTCATCTTCACATGAGGTCCGGGAGTGGGGTCCTCCATCTGGAACCTTGTCCACAGATGGAAGTGTCTCAAGAAGGTGACTTTAGGGACCTTTGGCCAGCTTTGTCTTCAGGTTCTTGCTTTTCTGTTCCCTTACTGTATTTGGGTCTCCTGACCTGTGCATCTTTGTGACTTGGTTTCCTGATCTCCAGGAAGCTGGAACTCTGTCCACCCCCCGCCACCCCTGCCCCAAGTCCTCATCCCCAGATACCATAAATGGATGTAACTTGTCAGTGTTGTAAAGCTGACCTTATTGCGGGTAGTGGAGTACTAATTTCTGCTTTTGTGCGTGTTCTCAAGACCCGGCTTCCTGTGCTAGTTGAGTAGTCCATGGCTTGCCAAGGCTGATCTTCCCCTCCCCCACCCCTAACCCCATACTTTAATTCCTGACTTTGCGCATTGATGATCCCATGTTGTGTTGACTCCAAGCCACTGCTCTGTGAATTTGTTTTGAATTTCTACCATGGGAAACATTGCCTTCAAAAATCAAATGATAGTACCTACTTGAGGAACATGCGTCAAAACCCTTTCAAGGCGGGGTGGGGGGGGTGCTACTCTAAATCAGAGTTGCAACGTTCCGTTTTTCCTTCTGTGGCTAAGAAGTCGTCTGTTCCTCCATTCCACTAAGCACAGTGTCTGCCATTAAACCTTTGAATTTAAAGTCTGAAGTGCCTTTTAAAAACGTCAACTCTTTTCTGTAAAGATCACAAAGCCTTCCTAGCGATGCCTTCTGACACTGAGCATGTGAGGGAAGTGAAGGAAAGAACTATTTAGAAGCCATAGTCTGAGGGGGGGAAGCCAAATCTAATGGCCTTTTGGGGAAGGGGAAGGTTGGACTCACAACCTGACCTATTAAGAGGAATGCCATGGGGGCGTGGCAAAGAGGAAAAAAGGTACAAAAACTTGCTAGGGAATAGAGAGCATCCTCTGGAGGTGAAGTTGGAGAAAATGCTTAAAGTCACGTGGGAGCTTCTGACCTTGGTAACTGCCATTTTCATGGATTCAAGTAAACGGAGGTGAAAAGAGTGTGGGAAGTGTGACAGATCAACACTTGGAATTTTTGCGACCCGTGGTGTGTGCCCAGCCAGCACTGTTGCTGTGGAGATGAGGCAGGCTAAATGGTGGTGCAGATGGGGCACCTTGGCGCCCCCCTGCCTTGCTTTGATGTCACTGGGCGTTGCTGTCAGGAACGGGCCCAGGTTTCGTCTGGGAGGTGTCTGTACTGACACAGCTCATGATTTTTGTGGTGGAAAAGTTGCATGGCTGGGCAGAGGTTGCCTTCCTAGGAATCCACGAAGACCTTCTTTGCAGGCAAGGACGTTCCAAAAAATGGCACTGGAATTGAGTTCTGGTAGTCCCTGAAAGTTAGAAGAATGTAGAACACAATGTTGGTGAGATTCTATCTCTGAGGAAAATTTGAAGGACTTTTTTTTTTTTTTTTTTTTTTTTTTTTTTGCAAGTCAGTAAAAATTGAATTCAATACTAATTTGTTTTCTAGACCTCTTGTACCTTCTGGCCTAGCTGGGCAGACACAGGGAAAGAAGTTTCATACAGGAACCCTGTACTTCTATGGAGGTTACTACAGGCATCAGTTTCTTTTTCTTTTTAATTTTTTTTTTGTTTGAGAGTGAGCACACAAGCCGGAGAGGGACAGAGAATCCCAAGCAGGGTCCATGCTGTGAGTGCAGAGCCCGACACGGACTCGATCCCACGACCCTGGGATCATGACCTGAGCTGAAATCAAGGGTCTGGTGCCTGAGCCACCCGGGTGCCCCAGGCACCAGTTTCTATTCGGAACACAGCTGGAAAAGGAGACGACAGAGGGAGTTCGGATACCGAAACCACAGCGACAAGTGGGGTGGCTGCTTTCCTTGTGAGTCTGCGTGCCCGTTCCTGCTCAAGGTCCCAGAGCAGGTGCGTGGCAGAGCCCAGCTTCTAAGGCAAACCGTCTGACTCCAGAACCTATGTTCTTACCCACAGTTCTTCCTAAGGGCCTGATCTTCTGGTTACCTTGCTTTCCTCCTGCCAACCACAAACCAAAAAGTGGCATTTAGAGGGGAGAGGAAGTGCTAGAGACAGGAATGTCTATTCCACAGGAATGGCTGAAAGTGTAAGACAGATTCTCAAAAGTAGACCCAACAACCCAAGCGCCCCCCCCATGTCCATTTGCTAGGCCTGCCCAAATGACCTAGGCTCAGGTGGCATTAACAGAAACCCCATTCTCACAATTTCGGAGGCCAGAAGTCTGAGCTGAAGGTGTTGATAGAACTGATCCCTTTCCAAGCGTCTCCTTGGCTTGCAGACCGTTGCTGCCTCCTGGCGTCTTCACCAGATCCTCTCTTGTAAGGACAGCACTTCATATCGGGTCAGGCCCCTCTTAATGACCTCATTTTAAGTCGTGAGCTTTTCAAAGCTCCTATCTCTAAATGTAGTCCCACCCTGAGGGACTGGAGTTCATTCAGACTTCAGCTTTGGGGAGGTCACGATACAGCCCTGTAACCTGCCCTCCCAATAAAACACAGCACACACTGGGCCGTGTATGTGTGGGCGGGGGGATGTTTTATGTACGTACTGTAATTCCCACGAGCGGCCCTGTCTGCCCTGGTGATCCTGAGTGATCGAATGCAGCTAAGGGCCTTCAGTGCCACTGAAGAAAGAAAAGGCTTAAACTCGAAAATCGCATAAACCACAATGTTATTTGTAACATTCACTTCTTTGGAACCTCTCTAGGTGGACATCAGATGGAGGCCGTAGACTGTTCTGACCCTTACGTAGAGGCATCGGAACTGAAGGTGCTGAGGCCCCACTCCAGATCTTAAGCAGAATCTTGCATCTAGACAAGGTCCTCAGGTGTTTCCTATGCATGTTACGTTGAGACGCACGGTCCTGATACGTCATTCGAGGGTTTGCTCGCTCTCCTGTGGCTCCTCTTTGCTTCTGACGTAGAGCCACGGGCAGGGATTCATAACCTGGGCTGCACATTGGAACCCCTTTGTGAGTGTTCGGGAAAAAAAAAAACCACCCTAGTGTCTACATAGCATGCTAGACCCAGGTACGTCGGAAACTCTGGGGGTGGGCGTACCTGGTACCAGGGAATTTCAAAGCTCCGTGCGTGATTTCAACTTGTAGCCAAAGCTGAAAACCTTGGAGCAAAGGGCAAAAGGGAGTAGTGCGCAGCCTGGCTCTTTGCCAGAGGATAAACGGTTACTTCTGGAGCTGGGTCCTCCTGTCTTTCCTTGCGGGTCCGTGCCCCTCAATGGGGGAATTTACAGTTTGTGTCGGTGGACCATCTATCAGCCTGGTGTCCTCATCCCTTGTCTGTTAGGTCCCAGTCTTTCTCCCTACATCTCCTTTCCACTCCTGGGGTGGGGGGGGGTGGGTGATTCGAGGGCAACTGGGGGAGCGATGGTGTGGGTGCAGGTGAGTCAGGGAGGGTAAGACTGGTCTTCCTGAGCTCGTCTGCGTTTCTGAAGCTGAGCACCTCGAAGTCTCTTGTGCAGACCCCACCGCTCGCTCTTTCCCTCTTGAAGGCTCGCAGCTTGGTGTTTGGAGCTACTTAGTGACCTCTGGTGCTTTTTAAAAAAAAAACAACATTTTGCTTTGTTGCTGCACTGCATGAACCTTCTCCCAAGATATAAACATGGCTCAGCGTATTATAAATGAAAGCTTTTCAATGTCAAGCTGTGTTTTTCTTTCCTTGCAAGCATCAAACGCAAGCACCGTTTTTTTCCACATGGTGTGATAGGAAATCTGTGTGCCGTCAGTCTCTTCCCGTTCCATCTTTAGGTTTTTCTTCAGTGTTCTGAGCACCGAAAGAACCTCTCCATCCCTAGCAAACGTGAGGCTTTTTGTAGGTTTGCAATTAACTTGAACACAAAACAACATGCTCTAGTTTGTATGGTTATCCCCCGAGCCCCATATTTACCATATGGCCTTAAGCCAGGCAGTCCCCAAATAGGTCTACATAGAGTGCATGGCTATGTGCAAAAAATTGCCTTTTTTTTTTTTTTTTGAGTAACAGCAATCATGTTGATTAAATCCTAGAAATAGAAATTACTATAAACCAAGAAAGGAAATGAAATTGCGTTTCCTGGATGGATATGCTCCCGAGGCTCTTTAAAGAGGGCTTTCCTTGAATTGGAGGCTGGGAAGGTAAAGTGGTGCGTAAATGACCTCAGAGTTTGAAATCCACTTTCAGAGTCTGACAGCATACTGTGTGGCACCCTATTAGAGAGGATGTGATCGGAACGGATATTTAAAATCTCCAGGCATGAAAGGATCCTGACAACTTCCTCAGCACTCTGCCCCCACCCCCAACACGGTCTTTCAAGTCTTTTCCCAGAGACCCCTAGTGTTTGGGAACCATGTTTTCGGGTTGCGGCACAGATGAAAATTATTTGCGGAGGGCACGTTGAGGTCACTAACAAAGGCTGCTCGGGGCTGGAGGTGCCTAGCCTGGGAGGCTCTGGCAGTCCAGCTGCCACCTGCTGTCCCAGGGCAGGAGGAGGAGGTCTTGTTACACCTGGAGCCACTTGTGGGCCGTGAGGGGGGTGGGGGGTGGCTCATGGTACATCTCCAGTGTAGACTTCCCCTCCTCCACCCTCATAGCTCTTAGCCATTGGGCTCTGTTCAAGCTGCCCCACCAAGTCCGAAGTCTTCAGTGAATCTGCTCTTGGCTGTTCTTAAGAGCCCGTTTCCCCCGTCCCTTTCAAATGATTGCATCGTCTTGGGATGTGTACTTAACCTGTCGCTTATCTACAGCTCGGTGGTTGGATTGTGCTGACACGTTCGGTCTGTGTATCTGATGCGATCTCTGCAGTCATTCTGTGCAGCCCTCGGTGCTCCCAAGGCCACGGTGACACTCTGTGTCCTGAAGGGATGGGGGTTTCGTCCCCACTTCTAAGGATGCTGCAAAAGGAAATTGCCATAATGATGAGGGGAAGATGCTTCTTGTAGAAAAACAGGTAAAGGGAACCCTGCTTTGAAGCTCCTGCAGGGAAAGGGACACGCAAAAGAGGAAATCTTCCCTTCTTAATCGCAATGCTTGCTCTGTGCACGTTGCACATCCTAGTGATGTGGGACTTCTCACCGTGGGTGCTCCCTAATTCCCTCTCCAGGGTAGTGACTGCCAGGGGACCAGAGTGTGTGTCTCGCTCTTCTCTGTGCTGGTGTGACGATATTTGTAGTTTGCCTCTTATGGAAATGGGCTTGTTCTAGAATTGCTTCCCCCCCCGCCCCCGTAATTGGTGAGGAGCCCCTCTTATCACCTAGGGCGCTAACTCACTTTCACAGCATAGTATTTCATTGTCTGGATGCACCTTATTCAGCTCCTTGTAAGGCAAGTGAGTGCCAAGGGGCCCTCCCCGAGGCCTTGGGTTCAGGTTTTAAACTTAGGATGCGAATTTCAAGTAGGTCAAGTTTTCCCGAAATGAATCGGAAGGAGCAGATAACCTAGTACCGCTAGAGCGTACTCTGGGCTGGAACCTGGACGACCTGTCACTGCCCTCCTAGAGCTGTGGGTGCCGGTCCCCGTGAGCCTCTAGGGCTGACCCTCTGATCCTCCGTTGTGGGAGCTTGGGGCTTTGACTGAGTTCCTTCCAGGTCTGGTCATCTGAGACTGAGCACTCCACAGAGCGCAGAACAAACGGAAATGGGCTTAGTTTACAGCCCGGGGGGATCTGCTTGACCTAAAGAACATCTTAAGGGCGAGGACGCTGTGGAGCGTTCTGGATGCTTCTCTCTAATCCGCCTTAAAAACGGGATCGCCATCCGTGAGCTGCGCACGGAGTGTCTCGAGTGCCTTCGGTAGTTGCCGTTGCCCCGTCACGAAAGAGGAGACTGTCTTTTTACTCCCCGGGTGTATACTCGTGAAAGCAAACCTTCTCTTGGCTGTGAGCACAGGAGCCCATCTTCTGCAGAAGTGTCTGAGGCCATCCCTTCCCGTCACACCCCACCCTACCGGCTGGCTTCTGTCTGCTTGCTTTCAAGACCTCCAGTCCCACAGAGCAGGCTAAGGCGGGCGAAGTATGCGCTTCCCCACGTAGGGCAGAAACCTCCTCGTGACCCCCTCCTTTCCAGAAGGGAGATGTTGTTGCACTCGGGCAGACTCCTGTTAACAAAGTGGGACCTCAGATGGGAAGGCTTCCCCATAAAACGTCCTTCACCTCTTTTTATCCTAACGTACTGGGCTCAATGTGCATGTGTTCTGTTTACAGAAACTTTTATTACGAATTTGTTTCGATGCGTGTCCTTTTGAGTTTACTTATCGAGGGGTCCTTGTGAGGACCGTGAGCGCTAATTGGCCTGCGGCCGCGCTGCCCGTGTCTCCATTCTGCTCTGCTTCTGGTTCCATATTTGGCTGTGTTTAAAGCTGCCCAGGGAGGAGGGAACGTGGTGAAACAAGGCAGCTACATGCTTTAGACCGAGAATTTCGTTTTCTGCCAGATTACCCACGTAAGAGAATGTGGCATCTCTTGAATTACCCAGATGATTATCAGATTTCTTTTTTACAGGGAAAAATTAATTTTTTTAAATTAAATCCAAGTTAGTGAACATAATATAGTGTAATTTAACAAGTGCCCTCCGTAATGCCCGTCACCCATTTAGCCCATCCCCCCCCCCAACACCCCTCCTGCAACCCTCAGTTTATTCTCTATATAGAAGAGTCTCTTCTAGTTTGCCCCTCTTTTTATCTTATTTTTCCTTTCCTTCCTCTCTGTCCATATGTTTTCTTAAATTCCACATATTGAAATCATGTGATAATTCTTTAATTTCACTTAGCATAATTCATTCTAGTTCCATCCATGTGTTTGCATGTGGCAAGATTTCGTTCTTTTTGATGGCTAATAGCCCATTGTGTATATACACCACCTCTTTATCCATGGTAGCACTACTGTGAACATTGGGGTACAGATATTCTTAACCCCCTTCTGCGTGGGTAGTCCATCCTGGTTTAAGACGACGGTAGCCCACTAGAGCTCCACATTAAGTGGACAAGTTCCTCGTTAGCTTGAAGTTTGATTCTGTTAATCTTCTTGTGCACGACTCTTTGCATTTCAACCTGTGTTCCTTCTGTAAGCGTTTTCACCAGGCTGGGGGTATAATTAGACAAACGACTCTAAACCACAGCCTTGGCTTTTCAGGGTACTTGCATCATAATCACAGAGGAAAAAAAGATACGAATTTACCTCCTTTTTGAAAGTGAAAAGCCAGCCGTATTTTCCCTCTGCATTTTTTTAAATGATGAAAATATGAAATATGCTATAGTAGGAAACTCAATTGCCATAGACTCCACTACCAATATCAGTAACAAGGTTCTCCATTGGGGCGCCTGGGTGGCTCAGTCGGTTGAGCGTCCAACTTTGGCTCAGGTCATGATCTCATGGTTTGTGAGTCTGAGCCCCAGCTCTCTGCTGTCAGTGCTGAGCCTGCTTAGGATTCTCTGTCTCCCTCTCTCGAGTCTGCCCCTCCCCTGCTCGTTCTCTTTCCAAAAAAAATGCTATTTCATTTATTTTTGTACTTGTGTTTTATATTTAGGATCTTTTAAACCAAGTGGACAAGACTTGCGACTATTTCCCCATAGCAAAACTGTATTAGCTTCACTAATGCACAAAAATGCATTAGCTTCACTAATATCAAAAAGCAACTTAGATATTCTTAACTGAAAGGTACCCACAGCTGCAGTCCTTTTGTTGTTAATGTGGTGCCTTATTCGTGTGCATGGTCAATGTTTTACGTAGTAAAGGAAAATCAGTAGTATAACTTTTGTTTAGTTAATGTCCTACCATAGTTTGAAATATTATCTAAGTTAGAGTTTTAGGGTCCAGTGACTCCACAGCGGAGAAGACAGACGGTAGGCCCTCGACCCCTCCCGGGACCTCTGCTCCCACCCCAGCACCACATTCCGGTTTTCAAAACTTCTTTTGATTTGTCTGTAGCTCCAAGTAACTCAGAACTTTTTGTCAATTTCTGTCGTCGTCTCTTGACAAAGTCCTTCTGTGGGAGAGACTTCAGCTGTCCTCAGCCACCGTCCACACACTTCCCATCTTTGCAGCCAGTGGACTTCTGGTTTGGGATAGACCAGTTTTTCATGGTCTTCAGGGTGATTGTGGAAATGCTATTGATGTCTAAGTCCTGAATGGGGAGTGCCTTTCCTTTCCCTCTGTATTTTGCCTTTCCTGTAGCTCAAAAAAAAAATTTTAGCTTCAAAAATAGAATTGTGACTCCAACCCCCAAGGCACCCTCATCTGTATAAATTTCCTCCCATCCTATTTAAACTTATTAAGCGTGTGTCATTTCAGACTTCTTGGAGAAGTTCCTTTCAGAGCTTGAGGCCTGCCCTGGTCTGAACTGGTTTCTTGCTGAGCCTGCTGTGGCTTTGAGATCTCCCTTACTATCAGCCTGGGAATATTCATATTCATTCTCTCTCTCTCTCTCTCTCAGGGTCGGTCTCTACTCTCTTGGTCTTCACTCTGTCTGTCGTGGTCTACTGTGTCCAGGTCCCCCTTGGTCTCTTGTGTCAGATTCTGGGTTTCCTGGACCCCATGTTTTCCCCTTTTCTGATTTACTCTGTTTTGGTGGAGCCTACAGTCTAGTACTTCCCTGAGAGTCTTTGGAGGGATTTTTTCTTTTTCTTTTCTTTTTTTTTTTTTTTTTTTTTGAGTCACAGCAATTCACCCATCCAGTTGTCCATTTGGTCTCCACTGGTTGTCTTTTAGACATTTCGAAGATAATCCATCCAAATAGACACGGTGATCATGTCCCTCTCGATACAAACACTGCTGCCTTCACTTGTGACCTCAATACCTGATGAGTTGCTCTAGACTGATCTGGAAGTGATTTTAGATTCTTCCTATCAAATATATCTAAACTTGGGCTCTGTTGACTGCTACCAACCTGGTCCAGGCCACCTGTATGTTTGGCCTAGACTGTTGTAACCGTTGTCTCCTGTCCTGCCTCTTGGAATCTGTTTCCATGCATCAGAAAGTGAGATCCTGAACCTTAAAAGGGATGATGCCTGACCCCAGCTTAAAATTCTTCAGTAGGCTCTTCCTGCCCTGGAAACAAAATCTATACTCCTCACCTTAGTCTGTGGGGCCTCTAGTGATCTGACCTCTTCCTGTCTACCCTCATCCTATGTTCTTTCTTCAGTTTAGCTCATTTCTTTAGATGGCAGACTCTTCCTTGTTTCAGGGTGTTGCCTATTTGATTTCCACTGCCTGGATTAAAAAGTCTTCCCCTGCTTAAGAACACAAAACCCCAGTAGTCGCTCGCTCCCAGTCCTTCAGAAGTTAGTGTTACCACAGTATTCTCCCCAGTCTCTGTGGTTCTCCATATCAGGTCCTTGTTTTATCCTGTTAAGGTACTTAAGTCCATTTGTGGCTTTATTTTGTATCTTTTCCTGACTAGATATAAGGGCGGGGTCATGCCTATCTTACTCTGAATCCCCGTGCCTAACACAGCATCCTGCCTGTTTTCCACACAGAATGCGTGTTTGGGGAAAGGTGAATGAATACACATGGTCCTTGTGCAATAAGGTCATCCTCTGAAACAGAGCCATGTTTACTCTTTGCGGATTTCAGTTTGTACTCGGCTCTGTTCCAGATCTGTAGGGCAGTTTACAATACATAAGATATGAAGAGAACGTAAATTAAAAAGACCAAAAGAAAACTGGGACTGGAGAAACAGAGCCAGGATTGATGGTAAGAATGTCTACCATACAGACAAACAGACCTGCTATGGGTGGCCCAGCTGGCTCCCAGCGCCCCGGCAGCCAATGAGAAAAACCGCTCCCCGAGTCCATATGGTAAAAACTGAACAATGCCTGGGGGAACTACAACTGGTCTTGATATGAAGACCAAAGAAATTTCGCCCGAAGGTCACGGTGGAAAGAACGGTACGTAACGTGATGGAGCCTTCCCTATAATGGACGTGGTCAGGTGCACGGGAATAACTCAACCATGACCTTCAAGTGCAGACTCCTGCTGTCCAACCACGTCCGGTTGCCTTGAGGCCTGTTTCTGGGCCCCTGTGACGTTGCTCGGGCCATACGTGCTGTGTGGTGACGTTCGTTGCTGCTGTGGTTGCTGCTGCCTGCTTCGAGGGAGGACCTATGTGGGTGGGGACAGGGGTGTCCACTCCGGCTTTAACTATTTGTAACTTCCTTTCTTTGTCCTAACCAAACATTACTGGCTCTTAGTATGGCGTGCCTTCTCTTCCTGACTGGCTCCTGTTAAACATCTTCGCGATCCTGCTTTCCTTCCAGACGTTTCTTTTTCCATCCAGCCCATCTGTAGGTCTGGTATATACTTCCTCCAGCAGTGTCTCGTGGCTTAAACAGGTCTAGTCTCCAAGACAACACTGCGAGGATGTTGTGAGTCTTCATACTTGAAAATGGCCATCCGGAAAGCAAGGAGTCCGTCTTACTCCTGCAGGTGCCTGTACGACATAGACAGAAGGTATTCCTGAATGGGTGAAAGGATGGGGGGATGGGTGAATACATTCCTTCCCAAAGGCCTTCTCTAGCTACGGTTACCTTACCCCCACTCTGGATAGACCAGCTGGCTTTTCATGTTCTGGATGGTGTGTGGGGCTTTCCAGGGCTAATCTGTGTGCGCTGTCACTAAGATTCTACGGAGAAGGGATATAAACGAGGACGTTATTTTCCTTAGCTTTGTAGAAGAGTAAATGAAGTCTCTGAACGTGGGAGCTGTCCACTTAAGTGAGGCTGCCCAGAGCAAAACTGTGCTCTGAGGAGTGGACGATCTCATACTTAGTTTTCTCCGAAGATCGCTCAAAGTGAAACCAGCCACTGAACATTCCAGTCGCTACTATGAAAAGTGAGCCGAGTCCGTAGATTTTTATCGCATCGTGGGTAGGCTGCAGACCTCTCCCACGGGATCAGCTCTAATACCGAAATGCAGTATAACGCGACAGAGGACCGAACGCCGTTTGCTGCACAGGCTGCCGCTGTTTGTAATGAAGCTTTCCTTACCGGGACCGGGAAGTGTCCGTAGCCACAAAAGCTGGGGCCGCTTGGTCTGGTCAGCTGACTGGTTCTGGGTTCTTTCCTTCAACATTCTTCTAATCCAAGTTGCGACTTAACACTGGGGGTCGTGTTCACGATTTCCGTTTCGTGCTTGACGAGAAGCCGCGGCTGAGGAAGATCGGAATGTGTACGAGGGCGTGCAAGTGACAGTCTTGGTGGAGACCGTATGTGAGAGGCCTTGTGACCTAAAACCTGGATATGATTAAATGCTTGGATTTGCCCAGGGATGTTGAGGTTTTAGAGCCGTAAGCTGTTGTTATTTATTGAATTCTTGCAGAAAATAAACTGTTGTTGTAAATCTGAACCTTTGGAGATCCTAAACCCCCTTTTCCCAGCGGAACAGTTTTTCCCGTTCATAACACAATTGTTGATTATACAAGATTTCTTAAGAATGCGAATATTGTGTAACAGAAGAGATTGTGTTTAATTTTCTGGACGTTGCCAAATACGCTCTTCACATTAATTTTGGTTGTATCCAGAAACATTGACTTCGCTTTTAATAATCATAAGATGCATTGCACACCTCCCGTGTCCCAGGCACTGCCTTAGGCTCTATACGTGATTTTCTTGAACCCTTTCGGCAACCTTATGGCCATTTTTATTCACAAATGAGATGAATTAAGGCTTAGGACTATCAAGCAACTTAATGTCCTTGAGCTTGTGACAGACCCATGGTGGAGCGGGGTTTCCAGTTGTGATTATTCTTACTCCTTTCTTTCCACAGAATTTTGTCCCGTCCTCTTTTGCAGCATAACTAACCACCTTACGTCTTGGTGACCCAAAGCCAGGATTTTCTTGCTCCTGGTTCTCTGGGTTTGCATTTGGGGCAGGGCTCAGCGGGGATGGTGTTGGCTGGAGGAAGCAAGGTGGCCTCTGTCGTGCGTTGGGGGCCTTGGTGCTGGCTGCCAGCTGGAAGGCCTCCATTCTCTAAGTGACCTCCCTACCTGTTCCTTTAGTCAGTAGTCTGGGCAGGGCCTCTCCTCATGATGGTCTGAGCATTCGAGGAGCACAGAGATGGAAACTGTCTGAGATGGAAGCTTTTAAGGTCTAAATTACTCAAGACTGGAACCAGAGTAGGTCACTTTGCTGTATATTGATTGTGTGTGTGTGTGTGTGTGTTTTTAATTTTTAGAGCATGAGAACACGAGTGGGGGGAAAAGAGGGCAGAGTGTGTGTGTGTGTGTGTGTGTGTGTGTGTGTGTGTGTGTGTGTATCTTAAGCAGGTTCCATGCTCAGCACAGAGCCCCGTCCTACAACCCTGGAATCATGACTTGAGCGGAAATCAAGAGTAGGACTCAACTGACTGAGCCAACCAGGCACCCATTGTGTATTTTTTAATTTTTTTTTCTAATTGCAGTGCAGTTAACCTGAAGCATTATTCGTTTCAGGTGTACAATATGGTGATTCAGCAGTTCTGTACATGACTCCGTGCTCATCAAGATAAGTGTACTCTTAATCTCCACCTATTCTACGCATCCCCCCCATCTCCCCTCTGCTAACCATCTGTCCTTCTAGTTTGAGCCTCTTTGTTTTGTCTCCTTCCCCCCCCCCCCCCCACTTGGTTCACTTGTTAAATTCCACATATGAGTAAGATCATACGGTGTTTGTGTTTCTCTGACTTATTTTGCTTAGCATTACACTCTCTAGATTCACTGATGTTGCAAATGGCGAGATTTCATTCTTTTTTGTGGCTGAGTAATAGTCCGCACACACCACATCTTCTTCACTTCTTCATCTACGGATGGACACTCGGGCTGTTTCCGTGATTTAGTTATAGCAAGTAGCATTGCAATAAACATAAGGGTGCATGCATCTTTTCGAATTAGTGTTGTATCCTTTAGGTAAATACCTTATGTGCCGTTCCCGGATCATAGGGTAGTTCTGTTTCTAATTTTTTGAGGAACCTTCCGACGGTCTTCCACAGTGCCTACGCCAGTTTGCATTTCCACCAGTTGTGCGTGAAAGTTCCTTTTTCTCCACATCCTCAATACTTGAGTTTCTGATCTTTGCCATTCTGACAGGTGTGAGGTGATCTCTCACTGTGGTTTTGATCTCCTTTCCTGATGATTGATGGTGAGCAACTTCTCACGTGTCTGCTGGCCATCTGTAGGTCTTTGGAGAAATGTCTGTCTTCCCAATTTTAATGGATTATTTTTTTTGTGGCGTTACAGAAGTTCTTCATGTATTGTGGGTACTAACCCCCTGTTGGATGTGTCATTTGCAAACATCTTCTCCCATTGTCTTTTAGTTGTGTCGTTTCCTTTGTTGTGCAGAAGCTTTTTATTTTGATGTAGTCCCTATAGTTTATTTTTGCTTTTGTTCGCCTTGGGAGACCTACCAGAGAGTTGTCATGGCTGCTTTCAGAGAAATTACTGCCTGTGCTCTCTTCTCAGACTTTTATGGCTTTCAGTCTCAAATTTGTCTTTAATCCGTTTTGAATTTATTTTTGCATGTGGTGGAAGAAAGTGGTCCAGGGGCACCTGGGTGGCTCAGTTGGTTAAGTATCTGACTCTTGATTTCTGCTCACGTCACGATCAGTCAGTTCATGAGATTGAGCCCCATGTCGGCCTCTGTGCTGACAGTGTGGAGCCTATTTGGAATTCTCTCTCTCTCTCTCTCTCACCCTTTTCTGTTCATGCTCTTTCAAAAAAAAAAAAAAAAAAACCAGTTTCATTCTTTTACACGTAGTCCAGTTTTCCCTACACCATTTGCCAAAGAGACCATCTTTTTGTCCCTATTGTATATTCTTCCTCCTTTGTTGAAGATTAAATGACCATATTGCAAATTTCCATCGGAGTGCTCTATTCTCCATTGATGTCTATTTTTGTGCCAGTACATACTATCTTGATTAGGACAGGTTTGTGATCTAGCTTGAAATCTGGAATTGTTACCTCCGGTTTTTTCTTTTTCAAGATTACTTTGGCCATTCAGGGTCTTTTGTGGTTTCATACGAATTTTAGGATTGTTCTAGTTCTGTGAAAAATGTTGTGGGTACTTTGGTGGGGATTGGATTGACTCTGAAGATTGCTTTGGGTAATGTGGACACCTTAACAATGTTTCTAATGCTTGAGCATGGATTGTCTTTCCATTTGTCTTCGATTGCTTCAATGTTGTATAGTTTTCAGAGTACAGGCTTTCGCCTCCTTGGTTAAGTTTATGTTTAGGTATTTTTGGTGCAGTTGTAAATGGGATTGTTTTCCTAATTTCTCTTTCTGCTGCTTCATTGTTAGAGTAAAGAAATGCAGCAGATTTCTGTACATTGATTTTTGTATTCTGCACTCTTACTGAATTCATTTATCAGTTCCAGTTTGTGGAATCTTGAGGGTTTTCTACTTATAGTATCCTGTCCTCTGCAAATAGTGAAAGCTCCTTACCAGTTTGGATGCCTTTTATTCCTTTTTCTTGTCTGATTGCTTTGGCTAAGAATTTGGGTGCTATGTTGAATAAAGGTGGTGAAAGTGGAATCCTTGTCTTATTCCTGACCTGAAGAGAACAGCTCTGTTTTTCTGCATAGAGTAGAGTAGCTGTGGGTTTTTCACATATGACCTTTATTATGTTGCAGTATGTTTCCCCCAGGCCTCCTTTTTTGTTTGGCTTTTATCATGAACGGATGTTATACTTTACAAATGCTTTTCCTGCATCTGTTGAAATGATCATAAGGGTTTCATTTTATGTGATGTATCCCATTGATTTTGTGAATATTAAACCACCCTTGCATTCCAGGAATAAATCCACTTGATCATGGGGAATGATATTTTAAATGTATTGTTGGATTTGGTTTGCTAATCTGTTGAGGATTTCTACATCTATATTCATCAGGTTTGTTTTTGTTTTGGGTAGTGTTTTTATCGGGTTTGGTATCAGGGTAATGCTGGCCTCATAGAATGAATTTGGAAGTTTGCTTTCTTCTTGTACTGTTTTGGAATCCTTTGAGAAGAAATAGGTATTAACTCTTCAAAAGTTCGGTAGAATTTACCTGTGAAGCCATCTGGGCCTGGACTTTTGTTTTTGGGAGTTTGATCACTGATTGAATTTCATTGCTGGGAATTGGTCATTCAGATTTTCTATTCCTGATTGTTTTGGGAGGTTGTAGATTTCTAGGATTTTATCCATTTCTTCCAGGTTCTTCATTTTGTTGGTATATAATTTTTCATAACCTCTTACAATCTTTTGTATTTCTATGGTGTCAGTTACCTCTCATTTCGGAGTTTGAGGGTTTGTTTGGGTTTGAGTCTGGCTTAAAGGTTTATCAATTTTATTGGTCTTCTCAAAGAACCAGCTTCTGGTTTCATTGACCTATTGTTTAGTTTCTCTATCATTTATTTCTGCTCTTATATACTGGCTTTGGGTTCTATTTTTCTAGCTTCTTTAGGGGTGTGTAAGGTTAGGTTGAGATTTTTCTTCTTGAGGTACGCCTGCGTTGATGTAAACTTCCCTCTTAGAACAGCTTTTCCTGCATTCCAAAGACTTTGGACCATTACATTTTCATTTTCTTTTGTCATTTTTTCATTGTTTTCATTTGTTGACCCATTCATTTAGTAGCATGTTATTTGACCTTCATGTATTTATGCTCTTTCCAGATATTTTCTGTGGTTGATTTTACAGTCACGTAACATTGTAGTTGGAAAAGATGCACGGTAGGACCTAAGTCTTTTTTGTTAGACTTGTTGTGGGGGCTAATATGTGATCTATTCTGGAGAATGTCCTGTGTGCACTTGAAAAGAATGTATAGGTGTGTGCTATTTTTATGGATGGTATGTTCTGAATATATCTGTTAAATCTCTCTTGTCCAATGTGTCATTCAAAGCCAATGATTCCTTGTGGATTTTCTGTTTGGATGATCTGTCCATTGATGTAACCGGGGTTTTAAAGTCCCCTGCTGTTACCGTTTTATCAGTTCCTTTATATTATTTAAAAAAAAATTTTTTTAATGTGTTTATTTTTGAGACCGAGAGAGACAGAGCATGAGCAGGGGAAGGGGCAGAGAGAGAGAGAGAGAGAGGGGGAGAGAGAGAGACAGACACAGAATCCGAAGCAGGCTCCAGGCTCCGAGCTGTCAGCACAGAGCCTCACACAGGGCTCGAACTCATGGACCGTGAGATCATGACCTGAGCCGAAGTCCTTTATATTATTTTTTATGAATTTGGGCGATCCCATGTTGGGTGCATAAATATAACTGTTAAATAATCTTGTTGGATTGTCCTTTTTTATTATAGTGTCTTTTGTTAAGGTTTCTTTGTGTTGGAGAGTGTGAGTGGGGGAGGGGCAGAGGCAGAGAATCTTAAGCGGGTTCCACGCCCAGCGCGGAGCCCAACATGGGGCTTGCTCTCACGACTGTGAGATGATGACCTGAGCTGAAACCAAGAGTTGGATGCTTAACTGACCGAGCCACACAGGTGCCCTTTTTCAGAGTCGCTTTAAAGTCTTAATTTTGTGTGATGCAAATGCTATCCCAGCTTTCTTTTCACCTGCGTTTGCATGAGAAACTTTCTTCATCCCTTCACTTTTGGTCTGCATGTGTCTCTAGGTCTGAATTAAGTCTCTGGTAGGCAGCACAGAGTCTTGTTTTTTTACCCATTCTGCCATCCTGTGTCTTCACGGGTGTGTTTAGTCCATTTACATTCCAAATAATTATTGATATGTATGCACCTACTGCCATTTGTTACTTGTGGTTGTTTTTGTAGTTATTACTTCACTTGTTCTTTCATAAGTTGGCTTTCTTTAGTGATACTTAGATTCCTTTATTATTGCTTCTCTATTCCTATCTTTCAACTTGTGGTTACCATTATGTTCGTATATAACCTCTTGTGCACCTAGCCATCTATATTAAGTTGAGGGTCACTTTGAACTCATTCTTTACTCTCTCCCACCACCCCCATGTTTTAGGAATATGGTGTCCAATTTCACATCCTTTTCTGAGGCCCTCGACTGATTTTTACACTTAGTTTACTGCTCTTAGGCTTCCTCTTACTCCTGCTTATGCTCTTTCCTTCTCCTCAGAATCCCCTTGAACATTCCTTGTAGGGGGCTGGGTTAGTGGTCATGAACTGTTTGAGAAACTCTTGCTCCTTCTGTCCTGAATGATAGCTTTGGTGGAGTATTCTTGGCTGCAGATTTTTTTCCTGTTTAGCCCTTTGAATCTATCCTGCCACTCCCTTCTGGCCTGCAGACTTTGCTGAAAAGTCCACTGACAGCCTTATGGGGTTTCCCTTCTATGGAACGGTTTTCTTCTTGCTGCTTTCGCCATTCTCTCTTTATCCCTACTTTCTTCCATTTTTAATTACCATGTATCCCAGTGTGGACCTCCCTGGGTTGATTTGTTTTGAGGGCTCTCTGTGCCTCCTGGATCTGGATTTGTTTCCTTCCTCGGATTCGAGAGAATTTTCAGCTTGTTTCTTCAAATATTCTGCCTCCCTCTCTTGTCCTCCTGGGATCCCTATTATTGAATGTTGTTTTGCTTGATGGTGCTACTGAGTTCACGATTTTCATTTTTTCTTGTTTTCTTTCCTGGTCAGCTTGATTGCTTTCTATTGCTCTTCTAGGTCACAGATTTACTCTTCCTCTAGTGTGCTGTTTATTCCACCTACTGTAACTCATTCACTGTGGTGTTCATCTCTTTGTTTTCTCTTTAAGGGTCGTCTTTTAAAGGTCGTCTTTTCTCATGTGAGTATCTTCATGATCACTTTTTTTAAAGTTTATTTTTGAGAGAGAAAGCTTGTGCAGAGGAGGGGCAGAGAGAGAGGGGAGATAGAGAATCTCAAGCAGGGATGTGGTGGGGGGGGAGAGGGGTGCTTAATGTCGCGGGTGGGGGGAGAGGGCTTGAATTCACGATCTTGTGAGGTCATGACCTGAGCTCAAATAGAGAGTTGGATGCTTAGCTGACTGAGCCACCCAGGTACCCCATGATCATTACTTTAAACTCTTTTAACAGACATATTATCCACATTTGCTTAGGTTTCTTGCTGCGATTTTGTCCTGTTCTTTCATTTGGGAGGTATTCCTCGGTCTCCTTGTTTTGTCTAACTCTGTTTGGAAAGTCCGCTAGGTCTCCTGCTCTTGAAGATCGTGGCCCTGCGAAGAAGGGGTCCCGTAGTGCCCTGCAGTGCAGTGGCCCCTGGTCACCAGAACTTGGCACTTCCTGGGTATCTCCCAAATGGGGTGGCCGAGCCACTTTTCCCTTCAGTCCGGTTGTCTTGCAGTGGCGCCCTCTCCCTGTCGTGGGCAAGGCTTGGTCCCTGTATCGTTAGCGGGCCAGTCTGGTGCTGTCTTCGGCTTGAGCCGAATCAGACCTGGCATTCCCTAGAGATGTAGTAGCACCAGACCGTAAGGTGTTTTCCATGTGTTGTGTCTGGGAAGCTTTGTTTGGTGGGCAGGGCTTGCGATCACACCAGCTGCCTGTCCACAGCCCTCTGCTGGGGCCACAGTCTGAATGGTGTGTGTGGTTATCTTTCCTGCCCACCCCCTCCCCCCCACGGCAGGAGTCACTTTGGAGTGGTGCTGGCTCCTGTTGGGGCTGCTTGCACATGGCTGGGTGTGTGTGGTGTCGCTTGTTGGGTGGGTTTTGGCTAAGAGCACGTTGGAGGGGTTTTTACCCCGAGTGTAATAAAGTGAAGCGTAGTGAGTGTTGGGACTGTGCTGGTTCCCGCAGGGGGCTGTGTGTTTGTGCTGGGGAGTGGGAGAGGGAAATGGCACCTGCCAGTTCCTTCGGTCCTGGCAGTCTCTCCCGATAGTCTCTGTCCCTCTGGGGTAAACTGCTCCCCCTCCTATGTGCCCCAGGTGTTTTTCAAGCTGCTCCTTCGGGGCGTCTGGGTTGGCTTGGTAGGTCAAGCGAACGACTGCGGCTCAGGTCATGATCTCGCAGTCTGTGAGTTCGAGTCCCGCGTCGGGCTCTGTGCTGACAGGTCGGAGCCTGGAGCCTGTTTCAGATTCTGTGTCTCCCTCTCTCTCTGACCCTCCCCTGCTCATGCTCTGTGTCTCTCCATCTCTCAATAGTAAATAGTAAAAAAAAAAAAAAAAAAGTTAAAATTAAAAAAAAAAACCCAAAACTCCTATGCTGTCTCTGCCCAGGCTCTTTGTTCTGTCTCTTTAAGGATGAGGACTCCATTTCCTCTTGCCCTCCTGGCTCTCCCAGAGTCGAGCCTGCTGATTTTTAAAATTGCAAGTTTTAAGGCCTGGTTGTAAGAGCTCAAGAAATTTGACTCCTCTGTTTTTCAAAGCCACATGTGGGGTTCATCTTCCCTGTGCGGGCCTCCCCAGTGTAAGCATCTGTTTCTCTCTCTTCTTTGCACCTGTGGGTCTGTTTCGCTCCCAGCTCTTTTCCCTTCCTACCCTCTTCGATGTGGCCTCTACCCTGCGTTCAGCTGCGGGGTTCGTTCTGCCAGCCCTCAAGTTTTCTGGGTTATTTACACTGTTCTGTTACCTTGTTGTATCTGGGACGAGGCGGGCTTACATACTCGGCCATCTTCCCTAGACGTCTCTGTGTGCTGTTGACCTAACCAAGTGACAGGGCCAGCCCAGATTGTAGGGAGGTGGCCTGTGCAGATGGATGGGAGGGTTGTTGGAGGTGGTTCTTGCAGAGAAGCTTTGCTGTAGGTTCCTAGCCACCAGCCCATGGACCAGAATCCTCCTTCTGTTGACGTCTTTTTTTCTGTTGACTTAGAGTCTCATGTGGCTACTTGGACTTTCCGGACAGCTGCTCCAGCCATTTCTTTGCTCCATTTTCTTTTCTCTATTTCCGCACACGATAGCCGTTTGGAGCTCTTGGCCTCAAGTTCTAGTTTGATTATGGCTGCATTCGTGCGCTTGCTTGTCTATGTGAACCAAGACTGTCCCATGTCCACAGCTAAAGACCTTCCGGCTTGCTTTTCTCATTCCTTTGAAGGCCGTGCACATTTCACTCCTCTTGCTTGATTTATCGTGTTCTCTCCAAACTTAGCATCCTGCCAGCCTTCTCCTTGTGGCCAGTGGAGCCAACACTTTCCTGGCTCCATAAACCTGCTATCTTGGAGTATTGATCCCTCTCGTACCTCTCCCCCCTGCTCCTCTAATCCACCAGATAAGAACAGCCTTGACATGCGTGTCTTCCGTCACCAGTCATGGGCAGGCTTCTGTCACCTCATCTGTCACAGAACACAGCGTTCCAGCGGTCCTCCTCCCTCCTCCTCTCCCCCTGCTCCACTGTTCTTCCCGCAGCTGCTGCTCTTTGGAAAATGCTATTGATGAGGCTACATCCTGTCCCCTCCTTCCCACCAGTTACTTATTGCTGGACACTTGAACTGCTTTCTGTTGTTCTGGACCTTTCAGCTGCTATTGTCTTCCCTCTCCCCCCCAAACTCAGTAAATACTTAGGTGAGAATTTTCCCCTGTTGTAATCTTTAAAGCCCATTCAGCTGCTTTCTGTGGAACTGTGCTCAAGGCCAAATTGTGGCGTAGCTTTGAACGTCTCGGGTTTAGGTTTTATTTTGAAGAGTTTCCGAGATCCTCTTTGTACCATGGAGTTGACAGGATTGAAGATTGGGCGGGGGGGGGGGGGGTGCATAGGGTGCATGGTAGCAATAGAATGTTTTGCTAAGGAAGAGACCGGTCTGCTTTGAGATAGTGGCATTCTGGAAATGGATAGTTAGCTGGAGTTGTAGAAGACGGGGGTCGTGTGGTTGTGTAGGATGTGAGCCATCCACACCTGTGTGTGTGACAAGGCAAGCCTTAATTATAAAGGAGGTGGATAACCTCTCCATCTTCATACGTCTTCCCTTAGGATCATTCTTTCCATTCTAAGCTCAGGTTTCCTCATCTCGGGCCTATCTGTATTTCGCTTTCTGGCGCTTTACCCCCCCTTGAGGAAGAAAGAATCCGTTAACACTTCTGTTGATTGAAAATGGCAGGGGACTGAATGTGCCACCCTCCCCCTGCCATTCATAGGTTATACTGAACCCCCAATGTGATAGTATTAGGTGAAGTCATGGGGGAGGTGATTAGGTCATGAGAGTAGAACCCTTGTGTATGGGATTCAGGCCCTTGTTTAAAAAAAAAAAAAAAAAAAAAAAAATTTCTGCCATGTGATGACCCAGCAAAAAGACGGCTGTCTGTGAACCAGGAAGCAGGCTCTCCTCAGACATGGAGTCTGCTGGCACCCTGACCTTGGACTTCCTAGTCTCCAGAACCCTGACAAATGAGTGTATGGGGCTTCAGCCACCCAGTCTCTGGTATTCTGGCATAGCTGTCTAGACCAAGCAGTAATTCCTATGAAAGTGTCTGTTTCTTTAGTTGTGAGATTTAAAAAAAAAAAAAAAAAAAAAAAAAAAAACAAAACCAGAATACGGTTGCCAAAATGTGTAATGCTTGTGGGTCTTGCCTTAAAAACTGGGGGAACCCTCCCCCCAACACACACACAGGCCATGCCTCTTATCTCGGTCCTGTTTTCTTGCTACCTGGAGCACAGTCGTGGTGTGGGAGTGAAAATAGAAACCCCTGAAAAGCAGGAAGCGGCAGCCCAGTATCCTACCAGCCTGTGCTGCTTACGGACATCATAGCGGGAGAAATCGATCTTTGAGTCGTTGTTAGTGGACTTTGTAGCTGCCGAATAGATCCTCAAGTTAATGTCACGTCAAGACTCCTACGTGTTGGGTGCCTGTTCCGCGCTCTGCTGGGTGCCTTTTACACGACGGCCTCATGAGGCGGCCGGTTCTCACGTCTTTGACCCGGGCAGACAGGCTGAACGTAGTTGATAAACTTGCCTGAGATCCCACAGCCGCGAGGTGGCCCTGTCTCTGGGCTTCTGTCCAGGTCAGCCTGACCCCGGGCTCAGGAGCTTCTCGTCATACCAGCCTGACAACCTGTTTGTGGACAGACAGGAGGAGCCCAAAGTGATAGCCGGGCGGGTCACTTCTGGCGGGAATCTGCGGGAGAGGTCACGAGGTCACCTTGTGTGGCCTTGCTCCTGCCTCGGCCTTGGAGGTCTGTGAGCCTCTGCTAGAGACCTGGCTTCAAAGGCAGCTTGCTCCTAGCAGCGGGGACGTGCCCGGGCCACCACCGCTGTGCACGGGCCCTGAGGGGCGATCGTCCCCCGCCTCGCCTCCTGGACCCTGTCCTCCGAGCCACAGGACACCCCTTGTTACTGTGTCCTTCGGTGCTTAGGGTCCTGCCTCTGCCTCCTGTAGATTTCAGGGGTCGAGGCTTGAAGGGAGCAGGCAGCTGTTGGTCAGAAACCCCACTTCCCGGGGGAACCTGCGATGGTTAACGGAGGTCGGGTGCACCGGCCACAGGCATCCCGTCTAGATGGGACCTTGTTACTCAGGAGTACGGTCCAAGGCCTCGGTCTTCAGTGTTGGCGACCATTGTGTGGACGATACTCTGCTGGAGAACAGTGACAGCCGGAATAAGATAAACGCAGCTGGGAAACGGGGCCGCTGGCTCCTTTGTACGTCACATCCTGCACTGGTTTCCCCAAACGCTGTGCACATCTTTGTGGCTAGCTGTGAAACAAGATTTGCCTTTGGGAGGAATACACGGGACCGTTCCTAATCTGTCGGTGGTGAGCTTGCCTGATGGAGGAGGACAAGGTGACTTGTAACTTCATAGATGTGCTTTGTAGCTTGGTTGTCACCTTCAGGGTAATAGTAAACCCTCTCCAATGGGTAGGACGTGGCAGCTTCCGCGGGCCCTGGGTGCTTTGCGTGATCACAGTTCCTGGCTCAGGCCACTGGGCTGGGTCTTCAAGCAGAAGGCCATTTTCTCCCAGCTTGCACAGAAAGAAGGAACTTTCCCAGGAGGCCGTGAAAACATGGGTGCTTGTGCTCTCTAAAGAGGTGAGCCTTGCAGGCTAGTTTGTATCAGTTTGCTCCCTGTTCCCTTGGCATCACCCCCAGGTTTCCACTACTGCCTTCTGCACATTGTAGCCTTCACATGTTGGTGAACTTGATGGATTGACTCCAGCCCCCACGGTGTTCTTACTCCATTAGAACCGTGTTCCTCAGCTGACAGTAATAGCCATAAAGCGGATGTTCACTAGACCCATTTGTCCTGTCTCCTGGTGAGCAGTACGCTTTTCAGTGGGAAACAGTTAAGCGGCAAGAGCTTGGCCCGAAGGATATACATGAACTCAGACCTATAAACATGACTGCCCTTGAGTGTAATGCTCCCTGCTGTCTAGAGGTTTCCTTTTATTTTGCCTTCAGAAGAAAATCAGATTTTCTTGTTGTCTACCCATCGGGAAGTGATACACTCAGATAGTTCTATGAGCTTGAGTTGTTTGCAGTTGGATGTATAAAATGAGCATAGCCAGATAAATGGTTAAAATGATGTGCTATATTCCTACTTCTTGAAGAATTTTCATGAGGTTGCTTCACCGGTAAGCCTAATAATGATTATTTGACACGGGATAAAAAAAAGTTTCCTGTGGGTTCCTTCTGTGATTACAAGCCACCTAGTCTGGTGTTTTGGTTGCCATTCACCGTTAGGAAACTTTCGTGCTAATAAACTGAGAAGTCCACACATGTTCTGTGCCGTAACCAGTAAAATCAGGTTTAAAGTGCTGAGATCGGGAGGATCCTCTGTCTCTTGAAGATCGTTATTGGTTACAAAGTAGGGATTTTTGCCTGGGTCCTTATGAGTGAGCTTCCATGTGGGAAGGTGCACCCTTGTTGACAGGGCAAATGGTTGCATGCACACGGAGGGGAGAATGTCGGCTAATACATACAACCACATCAGCTTTGTAGGATTTCTCCCATCAAATCGTGAGAAAACTGCAGTGGAATCTATTTGAAGTCCTGGCTAACTTTAGCTACTTGACTTATGTAAGTAAATGTAATCCCCAAGAGAGGAAGCCAGAGGGAGGGTATTTAAAAAATCGGACTCTACTCTTGTTTCTTACCAGTCGTTTTCGCTTTGTTTCTGCCTCAGCTCACCTCTTTGATACTGTGTTTCAGATTGCTGGTGGGTAGCTCTTAATTGGGAAGACGTACTTAATCGGGGCGACGTAGTTTAAAGGCCAGGGGTGGAGGTGGGTAGAGGATTTCTGTTGAAGCCCCATTTGGAGTGTGCCCATCCTTTCTAGAGTTGTGTGTTTCTTGGGCGTGTCTTAGAGGAGGAGAGTTAATGCTCTGGTTTGTGTTTTTTTTCTTTTAGAGACCAGCGCGAGTGTGGGAGAGGGGGACACAGAATTCGAATCAGGGTCCAGGCTCCATATTGTCAGCACAGAGCCTGACTTGGGGCTCAAATTCATAAACTGAGATCATAACCTGAGCTGAAGTCAGATGCTTAACCGACAGAGCCACCCGGGTGCCCCAGTGCTCTGGGTTCTAATGGGGGGTCTCTCCTTTGAGTCTGCAGCCCCATCACCAGCCAGAGCTATCTCCTCTGTTTATCCTCACCTGCCAGATGCACATGGATGGTTCTTTTCTTTCTCCAAACCTCTGGTGGCACAACGGCCCTTCCCCGGGGGGAGGGGGGTGGGGGCTGAAGGCTCAACACACACAGTGCGTGCAAAAACAGAGCTCCTTTTCCCAGCCTAGGGTTCCAGACTTGGCTTACGGTTTTCAGCACCAACCTCCCGGTGTCCCAGACCGCGGTCACAGGAGTTACCCGTTTTTCTCTGCCTTTCAAAAATACTCTAGGCTCACTCAGTTGATACCAAAGCCTCCATCTCACGAGTGTCTCACAAGAGATCTCTGTCCATCTCCAGTGTTCCTGAGCTCATCGTCTCTTGCCTTAAATATGGTCTGCTGGCCTCAGCCTCTGAATAGTCTTCCTCCTGATTTTCTCCCGTGCTGCCGCGTCCCCTTGTTGAGGCCGCCAGTCTGAAGTCCCCTAGCTCTGCTTGGCTTTGCCTGGAGACTGCCTTTTAGCTTGGCCAATCCAGCGGTGCCAGCCTATAACCCTGTCTCCTCCCCCCTCCCCCTTCTCGAGTCCCAGCCTCACTGAGCCCTGCCACAGCAGCGAAGATGGGTCATCCAAATCGGGACACTCGAGAACGAAAAGGCTATTAATAATTATTCCGATATCCTAGGCAAGCATGGAGACTTTTCCCGGCAAATCAGGACATCCGTTCACTCGATGTTGCCTCTTCCCTTGGGATCCCCCTTCCCACTCAGCCAGCAGATTCCCGCTGTCCTTCAAACTCAGCTCAGATATTACCTGCTCGGTGCATCCCTCTGTAACCAGAGAAGAGCTAGTTTTGTCTTTCGGGCTTGGCGTTGCTTTTTCATGCTGTTCTTAAATAAAGCATGTGTATGCTGTGTTCCACAGAGTGTCTCTCCCCAGTCCCGGTGACGGTGGGCTCTGTGACCAACGGAAAGAACGCTGTTTCTCCTCTGTAGCCCTAGCATCGTGCCTGGTGCCTGGGCAATAGTAAATCTGTTGAATTTAAAAACATTTTTAAAAAAATGAAGTACATTGAACTTGGGAGCCAGGTTTCCTTCTGTTGCATACCTTGAGTATCACGTGACCTGATGTAATTATACCCAAGCTTGCCTCTAGGCTTTTACGTTTGTCCTGCCTTCTAGCCTCCAACCTGGGCTTTGGTACTTATTGTCCTGATCTTCCTGAACCTACTGTGGTATTATGGTCTCCCTTTTACATATCTCCTTATCTTCTACATCCCTCAGTTCTCACACTTTGTAAATTCTGTATCTGGGTGACTGTTATGTTAGTTCATTCCCTGCCTCCTCCCCAACTAGACTTTTAAATTTTTTTTTTTTTTTAACGTTTATTTATTTTTGAGACAGAGACAGAGCATGAACGGGGGAGGGTCAGAGAGAGAGGGAGACACAGAATCTGAAACAGGCTCCAGACTCTGAGCGGTCAGCACAGAGCCCGACACGGGGCTCGAGCTCACGGACTGTGAGATCGTGACCTGAGCCGAAGTCGGCCGCTCAACCGACTGAGCCACCCAGGCGCCCCTAGACTTTTAGAGTGAGAAATGCTGTCTGTCCTGGCCACCTTCCTAGCACAGTGGCTGGCATTTAGGAGGCAGTCAACATTTTAGGGAGTGGGGATAGGGCTAGTTCTCATTATTTGTGGATGACGTATTGGCAGATTTACCGGCTTGCTAACATCTATTTGCAACTCTCCCAAATCCGTGCTCGTGGGGGCTTCAGTGGTCATTCAGAGACACGTGCAAAGTAGTGAGAACTTTGTCTTGATGTGCACCTTCCCAGCTGAGGGTGAACAAGGTGACGGTCTGGCGCCTTTGGACACTCCTCCCGTAAACAGGTATCCTTTTTTTGTGGTCTTAGTGCCAGGTTTTCCATATTTGTGTGTGCTTTTTGTTGGTGACTCCACTGTTTGAAATGGACCCCAAGGATAGTGCCACAGTGCTGTCTTGTGTTTCACGGCCCAGGAGGCTGTGGTGTGCCTTACAGAGAAGACCTAAGCCCTAGGGAAGCCTTGTTCGGGCATGAGTTAGTGCGTGCTGTTGGTTGTGGCTCCATTGTTCATGAGTCCACGATATTAAATAAGATGCCTTTGAGCAGGAACGTAAAACAAGATTATGTAGCCATCCGTTGACAAAAATGTTGTGACCAGAGTCTTGCAGGAACCTAATGCTGTATTTCCCCCAGTAGCAGTTTATTTGCAAATTTAGTGTTTGTGGCAACCTTCCAGACCATAACTATGGTAAATAATGAAAACTATGGGAGCCCCATTTTTCAGGGAAGTTAAAGCTCTGAGTATTTCAGTGTCTTGCATCGAAGCAGATCGCTAGTGAGTACAAGACCTGAAGCTTTCACTCATCTAACAAATATCTATTGAGCCACTGCTGAGTCAGGCACTGTGTACGTTTGACCCTCGAGATCCTTCACCCCCGAAACAAATGGATGTGAACAAAGTTTCCTGACTTTTTCAGTAAATTATTATAAACAAAAAAGCCTCAGTCACACAAATCACCAAACTCCTTTGAGCTAGACCAAAAATATTTACTCTGTGTTTTTGGTCTCCAATCTGCAGGTCCATAGAGACGCCTGTTAGATGGCCGAGTTGTTTTTTCAAGTTGCAACATGTTCCGGATGAATTCCACGATGGGAGAGTATGTTAGTATATTGTCAGAACATCTCCGGGGAAAATGACTTTGGTGAAGGGGGGGAAAAAAAAATTCACATTAAAAAAAAAAAAAACCATTTCATGATCAAGTCATCAAGGGAGGAAATAGTTTACAAAGATGTATCTATTTCTATATTTCCCCTTAGTCTGCCAGGTATTGAGATGTCTCAGCAAAAGGCGTTTGTCAATCCGTGGTTAGCCTCTTGGCCACGGGATTGTGAAGTTATTCTAATGAGAGACCAGTTCCAGCTGATGATGTCCCAGAGTCCAATTTTCTAGGCTTTTCAGGAGGGTTTTTTTGGATTACTTCGTATCATTTTTGAAAAAACCGATTAGGTTGAGCGCTCTTATTCGTAGAGGCAGGAAATGGGGGACGGAGTCTTTGACTTAAGAGGACAGTACTGTGGTCTCTACCCTCTGCACAGACATCCCCAGAATATTGCAGGGGCAATACTCTGAAGAGTAATTTCACTATTCGGGAATTGGAGCGCGGTCACTGAGAATGTTAAACTTCTATTTTCCTTAGGGAAAAAAAAAAAAAAAAAAAGACTAAAATGTGAAGATTCAGGCTCTGCAAGCAGTCTGTCTAAAGGGCACTTTTTTCTCCCTCCTGTGTTGGACTGAATGATCATTTGCTCACCTACTTAGGTTTCTACTTCTGGGGTCTGTGAAGAGGTTCATGTTTCCAGGCAGGGCTACCGTTAGGATGTAGCATGCTTTGGCTTGAATCGGGAAAAGGCATCTCTGGAGCTCTAGGCTGATCGACCGGGGGTGCAGGCTGGATCTTGGCCCTGATTGGCTCCCCCACGCTGGGCGCCCATGTGCAGGGCAGAGCTGTACCGCTGTACAGAGAGGTCCTGAGTCCTGGAGAGGCCACCGAAGTGGACATACGGAGAATAATCATGGGCTCATGAGAAACTCGGACGTTGTCTATCGCCGGCCGAGGAGGTAGCTAAAGAGGACGATGTTCCACGGGGACGGTACCGGGGCTAAAGGGACTCCGTGTCCACAGGGACTTAGGACTGGAAAGATGTCTGCACTCTGGTTTCGTCTCTACAACCTCTCATTTTACAAGTGAGCAAACCGTCTAGGAGACTTTCATCTGGGTGTTTGATCGTGTGGCCCCTTGCTGGCAGTGGGGAGAGTTTTGTGCTTCGGTCCCCTCGGAAGGGACCTCTGCGTGTCTATAACACAGCCACATGTAATAAATAGTAGTTGCTAAAAGTACAGCCAAATTGTTGAAGCTCTTTGATATGCTGGGAGTAATTTCTGCCTTCCCACCTCCCCATTTTTAAATTAAATTTTATTTATTTAGGTGCTGGAGAGAGAGTCGTACTTTCAAGAACTGCTGGTTATTCGAAAGCCCTGGAAGAAATCTGTGTTAGATTTAACGGTGTCTGTACTGGCTTCTCCTATTCAAAATTGGCTCCTGTTTAAAAGAACACCGTTTTTGAAAAAACTTAACATGTTGAGAGTATTTACGGAATGTGCTCCAGCTTCAGTGTGGGAGGCCCCATTTCCTTGTAGAATTTCCGCGGTAACCGAATCCTCAGTGTTTACATGGAACCTTTCTCCAAGGAGATCAGAGGACTGGTAGTTCTTATTTCCTGCCCCCCAGCCCGGCTCTGTAACGTGCGTGGAAGCCACGCAGAGGAGCGTGTAGCGTGTGCTGGCTCAGCTTGCTTGCTTTTTCCATTTTTGAAAGCTGATTACTTGTGGCATCGTAGGCACTGATCTGGGTGCGGCTGGAAAGATAAATTGGCTGAGCCTTTCTGATGATACAGTGCTGAGCATCACACCTTTTTTTTTTTTTTTTTTTTTTTTAACGTTTTTGAGAGCATGCGTATGGGCAGGGGAGGGCCAGAGAGAGAGAGGGAGACACAGAACCCAAGGCAGGCTCTGAGCTGTTGGCCTGTAGAGCCTGACGCAAGGCTCGAACCCTTGAACCCCGTGAGATCGTGACCTGAGCTGAAGTCAGACGCTTAACCGACTGAGCCACCCAGGTGCCCCTCTTCATCAGTTTTTTTTTTTTTTTTGATTACAATTTTATGACCGAGCATGTTAAGCCTATAGATTGGTGTCATCAACAGTCTTGAAACCCAGATAACCCGAAGGGTCCGTGAAGAATATCCTTTTTGTTATGGAGGATCTGAGTTTGGTGTCCCTTGTGTGGAAGGACAATTGCTGTGCGGTGCCCTGCCCCACTCGGGTTCGATGTGAATGAAGGATTAGCCTTTGTCTTGGGGTCTCTCTTTCTCCCTTTTCACGCTGCTCCGTTCTTGGTGTTCCTTGGCCGCTCACTCCTCACTGCAGAGCTTCCTCCCCCCTGTTCCGGGTGTCCCTTGAACTCCCTCCTGTCTTAGGTCTTGTTCCCTGCAAGCTTTGCTGAGTAGCTCGGCTAGATCTGAACCACTTGGTGTAGCCATGATCGGATGGTGGTTAGTCTTCTGCGATGTGAACCACTTGGTGTTGTGACACAGATAAGTGGTTTGTGGCTTTCGACAACTTCTACACAGGACTGCTAGAGATAACGGGACCAAGGAAATGAGAGGCTCGAGGTAGACTTTCAGGCTGTGAAAGACCAGGAGTGGAGACATTTGGGGGGCCTGGCCTGTCCCTGACCCTAGGGTATACTCCGTGAAGCCTGTGAACCACGTGAGACCCTAGATGACTCCCCTTCCCAGCTGTCACGGTTTCTTGTCCCTTTCAGGGTTTCTGGGCTTGACTAATGGCAAATTACAGTGGCCTCCCGGTGTGAAGCGCCCAGAGGATAGAGGCTTTGGGGGGCTCCCCCTCCACACTCCCAACTGAGGCTTGGTGGTAGTATAAAGGAATGCTGAACCCCTAGTAGTTTCTGTAGTAGAGGAAGCCCGTGAAATTAGCTTTTGGTATCTAGGAAACTTTATGCTTCAGACCAAATAATAAGCCTTGTGTTTACAACTCCATCGCTGAAAATGCCGACCTCTTAAAATATGTTAGTTAGCCAGACAATTGCCCCGCTAGATACACATGCGAATAATTAGGCCCAGATGCCATTCCTGACCACCAGGAACAAAAACTAATGGCCTGGAATTCATGTCCTCTGAGCGGAGTCCTTAAATTCTCCCTTTGTACAACTAATTTAAAGCCATGGCTCACTGGAAGGTAAATTAACCTCCTTTCCTATTTTGCAGACCAGCAATTACCAAACACCCGAGAAAATAATTTAGTGTTGAAGTCGCTGCTCTTCCAAGATTTAATAGAACTTAAAAGACTCCTTCAGACATTTGACAGTTAAATGAGCCACAGCCATGAATGCTTTGTAGGTTTTTAAAAAATTCTGTTTAAAAATAGTACAAAATATAATTGGCTTGCTTTTTTTTCATGAAGTAGGAGAACGTTTCGGTGAACTCTTGTGCCCCCTTGAGATCCTGCCCCATCCTGTTGAGACGAACACTCTTCTTTCACTTGACATGGACCTACTTCTTGGAGATCTGATTGTAAAATTATAGTGTGCAAGCTCACTTCTGTGGGGATGGTCCTCCGGGTTTTTGTTTTTCGTTTTTGTTTTTTAAGACTCCAAAGCAGAAATTATATTTAGGATACCTCATTGTCCCTGCCTTTTCCTCCAGCCGCCCTCTTGTGTTCTGTAATCCTGGGCACCACATTCAAAGTAGAGTCAACATTTGGAATAAATCACCAGACCAGATTGCTTACAGGTTTGTGAAAATATCCCAGACTTGCTATATCAGGCTTCATAAAAAAAAAAAAAAAGTGAACATGGGTTCTTTGCTTTCTGAGTGATAGTGTGTGTATTTGGTGTATTCACATGGGGTTTAATGTCTGATGGCTGAGTGGCAGTCCTGAAGAGCCATGCACAGTGGCCTCTTGTGAAGACGGACTGTGGCCAACAGCTGTGGCCGGTGGGCTCCCTGCAGCCCGCCAGCCTTTCGTGGATGTTTGGACCCCGAGGAAACCTGTTCTGTCCCAGGGGTTGGCAGCGGTTCAGCTGATGAATCTGGCTGCTGCAGGTTTTTGTAAATAAAATTTTACTGGGACATATCCATAGCTATTTCTTTACATGTTGTTTATGGTTTCTTTCTTGCTACAAAGGCAGAATTTGAGTAGTTGCGGGGGAGAGACCGTATGGCTCGTAAAGCCTACGAGATTTAGTATCTGGCCTTTTACTGAGAAGTTGCCAAGAGACATTAAAAAACACATTCGATGTAGCAAGTCCTTGAAGCTGGTCTCCTTATGGCGCTCGCCGCCTTTCTGCTCGGTGGCTCCGTGTTCTCTCGATTTTTCCCTCCATTGCTAGCTCCCGATGGGTGGTTAGTCTTGTGGAGCTGGGTGATTGGGGGCTGGCTCTCCTACTGACCTGTGGTCACAGACTTTGCCCTTGGATTTCTATGTTGAATGGAGCCCGTCAACGTTAGTCACAAACTAACCTCTGAGAGTATGAAAGTGAATTTTAGAACCAGAGACCACACCTCATGGTCAAGCTCCCTTTGTGTTTGGACGACCATGTCCAGAATCCCAGAGGCTGAGGGACTGCCCAAGGTCCCATGTCGTGGTGGTGGCCATCACCATCTACTCTGGGTCTCTCTGCCCTTGTTCCAGTTCCCTTCCTACCACCGTGTTGTTGCCACGCCCACACAGAACATGTGCTGTGTGTGTGTGTGTTATGTGAACATTTTCTTCATTTCTGCTGTATGTGACTTTATACCAAGTTAGCAAGAGAGCTGTGCTCAAAATAAAAAGCAAAAATCCTGTTAATGCTGGATATATGTAGTCTTTTCCTTCACTGTTGATCAGGGCGGTACTCGGCCATTAAACAGAATGGAGCATTTTTAAATCTTTCGTCAATAATTATAATTCTACTTTTTCCAGCCTAGTTTTAAACCATTGAATTGTGCCTCTTTCTCTCTTTGTACTATTTTAGCGATGCTGAACGCCTTCTGGCTACATCTATAACCTCTGGAATCAACAGTACCCTGTATTAGTATTTCTTATGGAGCTGATATATTTGCTTCTGTATTATAGGCATGCAAGTTTTGTAAATAACCTGGAAGTCCTCAATCCACTTCTGATAGGATTCCCTATTTTCTCCTCAGGAAGATCCGTATTAAATCGAATAGTAACTAATATTTACTTTTGATTTTGAATTACACTAAGATGAACTCAGGGGAAAGCGGTGCTACGTAGAGTTTCAAACTCTTGCACCCTTTGCTGTCCGCGTGGGATCTTTTATTCTGTTGGGAGTATAAAGCGGCATTGACTTTGAGAATGAATTTGGGGGCTTTATGGGAAGACTCTGGGCAATCTTAACTCCTCCAAGCTTTAACTCCTTATCCATAAAGTAGAACTAATGTGCTAATAGGAATGTTGTGAGAAAAATGGCACGATGAGTGAGAAGCATAGCCCTGTGTTCAGCACAGTGCTTACACTCTGAATGGAAGCCTTTAAAACTGTCATTGGTTAAAATGTTTTCTGTCTAGATACAGCGATGAGACTTCAAATATATCAGTTTTGTTAAGCGGATGGATTAAAAAAAAGTGACCAGCTTGCATTTCCCCTAAATTGGGTATGAAAAGTTTTGGTGTCTCCCTCCCTGACGGAGTGACCCTCAGCTGTGTTCAGGGTGTCTATGAAAGGCCTAGACTGGTTCTTACTGGGCTCCTGGGGACAAGAGGGACGATTGCCAACTCTGCGGGGATTGTGGGGCAAGAACAATGTCGTTCTTTGAGAGAGCTGGAGGAAAGGGGAAGACCGTGTTAGTGGGAACGTTTTGTCCAGGCTCAGGCCGCAAACCTACATGATGATTTTTGCGGAATGTGGGCGGGGAGGGACTGAGAAGTGAAATGGTTAGAACAGTCTGACCCCATCTCCTTTTCAGAGTTTTCTATAAAAGCACCTTTGCAGTGGGACTGTGTCAAACAATAATGGAACTGAAATGCCTTCAGCGAGTGAAGAAATGGCTTTCTCAGTTGGTTTCAAGTCCAAACGGGAGGGCAATGGCAGCTGCCTCTGTTTCCTTTTTTTTTTTTTTTTTTTAACCCTATTGTCACAAAATATTTTTATGGACCTAAGCTTTGTTAAGGGCTATAGCATTTTAGTCTGGGCTAGAGATTTCCCATCTTAAAGTCAAAAGGAAGTCCATTTGTGTGTTGTTCTTACTGAGCATCAAAAGGATGCCGAGCAAGCCTAATTATCCATCAGGCTCCCATAACTTGTTTCACCCATCAGTGACAGAAGAGGGCGGAGTTTTCCTTGATTCTTTGATTCCGAGTTTGAGACTCCTGGGAGAAAGGCGTATTCTAAAACGATAGCCCTGGATTCTCCCCCTTGTTTTCCCAAAGCTGACATTTTCGTCAGTGACGGGAAAGAGGTCCTGTGTGTGGGTCTCGAGTCTGAAGGCACACGGCAGCGTCACCAGCTGTGCGTGCCTCCTACCCACCTCCCTTTCTCCGAGGGTCTTGCCTAGGGGGGAAAAAAAAGCCACGCATACAGCTGCAGAAGATTAAGTTCCTGTCAATCACTCCATCTCGGGAAAGATCCTTGCTCTAAGATGTGCTGGGCCATGGCTAACAGATTGGTTCCCAGAAGAAAAACATTCACACTGCAGAGAAATCGGGTTAGTTGTAGGAATGACTGCCAGCCTCCTCACTGGCAGAAAGAACCTAAACTCGGTCTAAATGGGAAAACGGCACTTAGTGTGCGCTCTGGGCAATACCTGTCCCAGAAAGGGGAGCGGTGGGTCTTGTCTTAAAAATGCCTCATTTTGTTTCCTAGCAAGGCAGTACGTACACGCGTTTTTGGATACCTGCAGCAAACCCCAGCGCCAGCAGCTCATCTTGTTAGATCTGCTTTGTTGTCCAAAGAATTACGTAAACGATCTGAACATCCCTCGCCCCAGTTGAGTTCAGACAATACCGCGCTTGGTGCGACCGTGGGGGTCCTTTTCTTTCTGTAGTCTGGGTGTGGCTTCTCCCGTTTATGCCTCTGGAGAAATGGAATAGGGTAGAAAGACCTCACAGTCCAGGGGTGAGGTTAAGAAATTCTGCGTGATATGGGGCCGCCTGGCCAGCTCGGCGGGTTAAGCATCCGACTCTTGATTTCGGCTCAGGTTTGTGAGTCTGAGCCCCGCGTCAGGCTCTGCGTTGGCGGTGCGGAGCCGGCTTGGGATTCTCTCCCTGCCCCCGTTCCTCCCTTGCCTGTGCTCTCTCTCTCTCAGACTTAAAAAATCCCGCACGATGTTCAGATTCGTTAGCTGTCATAGCCCGGAAATGGTCTGCTCTTGGGAAATTCACCGTTGCCCCTTCCGTGCCGTCATCTCTCAAGCTGTGCTAGGGTCTGTTTCTCGAGGTTCTGGGGCTGCTCCCCGTGCACAGACAGGGAACCTTTGTTTCCTTCTATTTGGCTTGTCCCTGCTGCCCATTGACCACGGAACGCTAACCCGGTTTCTGACTCCAGTGACTTTCCCTGGTGCAGTTTTGGGTGCTGAGGTGGAACGTGAAAGACAGAGGGAGACGTGTGGCTCTGGAATGTTTGGGGAGCGTTTCCCAGGGCATCAGAAAATGCTTGAATG
This sequence comes from Panthera leo, assembly GCF_018350215.1. NCBI lineage: Eukaryota > Metazoa > Chordata > Mammalia > Carnivora > Felidae > Panthera > Panthera leo. Next base: position 77,989,196 of record NC_056690.1, on the reverse strand, counting down.
TGCAAATTCCGGCTGGGATGAGAACTTCAGAGGAAATTGCGCTTAACGTAAGCCGGCGCAGTTTTCTCTGAAAAGATTATCCCTTACGCTAAAAGGATTAGGTACCTTTTTAGTGTGTTGGAGGCTTTCCGAACCCGATCCCGTTAGGAGGTTTCCCATGGAAAGCTACAAGTCGAGGGGAGCAGGAGGTTAAGTGTCCTTCAGTGGTAGGAGCCTGGGGAGGAAAGGGTCACTCTGCAGAGGTTTGGAGCCTTTGGTTTGAGTGGAGAGCTTGGCCCCTGCTCTGATGGTCGCTCCCAATCCCCTCAGTCTGGCGTCCAGGCAGGGGCGGACTGAGGACACTAGCCTGTGCCTCTGTGCGTCGGTTTGTTTTTGCTTTTTAAATGGGTTCTCTTAGATCGTTCCATGGGGATGATTCCGCAGTCGAAGCCTTTCTCTGAGTAGTAGTTCTGTGGCTTCTGCCGTATTTCAAATTCTCCCTGTGGTCCTGAAGCCGGGACACTCCGTGCAGAGGAAGAGGGCGACGGAGTTGGCATGAACCATGGCTCACACCCTCCTCCCAAACTGTTAACCGAAGCAATGGGACGGAGCCTGCCTGAGCCCTTCCCCCCCACCCCCCGCCCCGCTGCTTCCCGTGTGCTCCTCGAGGCAACCCTTTCGTGGCCCTTTTCTCCCCGTAGACAGAGCTCTGAGCTCCTTGATGATGGCCTTGGCTTGGCCACTCTTGGAGCTCACACACCTACAGTGGGGTAGCCCCTGCCCCGTGCACGTGCCCCGTGAAGGCTTAGGTTTGTGACCCCTTTATCTCCACTCCCCCGCCCCAAGTTTCAGTGAGCAAGGGACGGAAGGGGGTTTTTCATTACAACTGAACAGTAGCTGAGATGGTTGAAAGACTGTACTTTGGAATCTGCGAGATGGGGATTGTATCCAGACTCTTCCACTCCCTAGTTATGGGGGCGGTGGGACCCCTTGGCCTCGCAGAGGCCCAGTTTCCCCATCTATAAAATGATTGAGGAGGAAATCCGCTAGTGCGTGTGAAAGGCCTGCCGTGTAAAATTAAAGTGCTCTGTTGATAGCAGCTGCTACTTCGCATGAAGCATTAATTTACAAATGACTCATTTCGGTAAAAGTATGGAGGGCTGGGGGTGTGGGTTGTCTTACACATCATGAGATCAGTGGGTGAAGGTAAACTGTGCCTCTGGCTGCTGAGTGCGTGGAGCGTATTTTCCGGGCTCCTCTGACTGAGGAAGTCCTGGTAAGGGGCTGAGCCCAGACGCACGGCCACCAGGCCGTGCACAGATCTCCCGGGGGCCACTCTTCTCCACAGGGTATGGGGAGGGATGGAAATTGCCTGAAGTCTCTTGTGTCTTAGTAACTAAACAGCAGTAGCATGCAGTATTTGATGAGATGCTTCCTGTCTGCTCTTAGAAATACACACAAAGTTTCATAAAACGTCTTGATGGGCCACTATCCGTTGAGGCGTGGATGACAAAAGGGGGTCAGAAGGTACAGACTTCCGGTTATAAAATGTCACGGGGATGTCATCCATAGCACGGTGACCCCAGTTAATACTCTATTGGCTGGCTCAGTCAGGAGAGCCTACAACTCTTAATCCTCGGGGTTGTGAGGTCCAGCCCCATGTTGGGTGTAGAGATTACTTAAAAAAAATTGCTAAGAGTAGATCTTAAAAGTTCTCACAAGAAGAAAAAGATCTGTAACTACGGTGATGGGTATAAGCTAGATTTTGATCATTTTGCAGCGTATATAAAATATCCAGTTGTATGCCTGAAACTAATCCATGTCAAGTATACAGGTCAGCCCCCATAAAAAAATAGAAAGTGACTTTATGTTAACGAAATTTATCACACGAACACAGTGGAAATGTGTGCCAAATAGAAAACTGTGAAAATTCCTTCCTCCCAAGTATCCAGTTGAATTTGCATATTGTAATCGGATCACCATTCACAGACGGAGGGGCAGATTCTATATACAACACAAGCGTTTCCTTTCATGACTGGGTTTCTGGGAAGTGCCAGGACTTTTTACAGAAGTTAACATGCACAGGAGCTTTCTGCGAGCCCTGGTAAGAGCAAACCTTGTGGAGCAAATTGGATCATTACGTAATCTGACTGCAAAGCACAATGGTCATTGTAGAAAACTACAGAAGTAGGAAAACAGTTGATCCGTAATTGCGTCCAACAGAGGTGTAGTATTGATGTTTTGCTGCATATTTTCCCAGTGTTTTTCTGTATGTGTGACTGACTATACGCTTGAGCTCTTGTATACAAGTTTTTTCATATACAGCGAATATTTCCTGTGTCATGCAGCCATGAAATAAGTAATACAGAATAGGTATATTTGGGGAAGACTTTTCATACCCTCCACTTTATTTTAAGGCTGAATTTGTTAATACGTGGTGGATATTTTTAGGCAGAAATGAAACCAAATGTAAACAAGGATTAAAGAAAAAATCTGGGAAGCTGTTACCAAGGTTGTTTTTTTGTTTTTGTTTTTGTTTTTTGTCTAGCATCAGCATCAACTTTTTGCTTTAGTTGCTCTATTAGAGAAAATCAATGCAGTGAATTCCTTCGAGAAGGTATGGCTCCCGTCCTCAGGACCACAGAATGATCCAAGCCTATTTCATTGTTCTGCTAAGGCTGGCAGTCCCTAGTGTGTGTTTCGGGGTTAACCTGGATTCAAAATGGTTTTCTGGGAGGAAATACTCTAGGGACCCGGCCGTCATCCTAGCTGCTTCCAAGTGTATATGGCACTGGTGGTCCGTTCACAGCTAGGCTGGTGGCTGAAGCTGGTGGGTCAGCACTTCATCAGTAACAGACTCCCTGCACACCAGACCCTCCTCAGGAAGTAAAGTTTTGAACCCCTGGCTATATAAAACTGCTAAAAAAAAAAAAAAAAAAAATCTCAGATGTTATAAGGGATGTTTACACTTTTAGGGCAGTGGTTCTTTTTTTTTTTTTTTTTTTTTTTTTTTTTTAACTTTTAAGTAATTTCTACATCCAACATGGGACTCGAACTCACAACCCTGAGATCAAGAGTCACTCCATGAACTGAGTCAACCAGGCACCCCCAGGGCAACTGTTCTTAGATGGGTTTGTGGTTTAGTATGGTGAAGGGTCAGAATAGCTGGCCGTGTATACGTGAAATTTCTGCATGAATTTCACAGGATTTATGGTCCCCTAAAACCCTAGCTCATTCCCAAGTTGAAATTTTGCTTTCGATACCGTAAGCTCTAACACCTCCATGCTTCCTCACCAGCATTCCCAGAACACTGGCCACAGCTTCTCTGTGACCATGCAGGCTCCCCAGTGAGTTCTTGGCCACCCACTTCTTGGTTAGGATCCTCTCTTCCCCCAGGTAGGCCTTTTGGGTGGGTCCCTGGTTTCTTCTTGAAGTCTGTAACTGACCCACAGGAAACTCAGTTCCTTGACCCTGAAAAATTCTGAGGATGGTTATCTGTCTCATTAGCCTTTTAGGCATCTACAGTGTGATTCCAGCACCAGTCACGATGCCCTACAAACTCCAGTGGACACTTATTGCGTGGAACCCCTCCCACTTGGTAAGAGGAGAAGGGTGGAGTCCTTAGCTTTCTTCAAAGAAATTCCCTATACCTCTCAAGCTGTCTTCTATAACCCTGAGCAAAGGCTAGCCAAATTGGTTTCAAGACCAGTTAACGTCTCACATGGGGTGTCTATAGTGTCTTTGGAATAAGGGGGAGGGTCTTGGCCACAGATTTTGTCCTAGTTCATGGACCATCTGAGACCAAGTATTTCATTTTTAACATCTCAACCTAGATGGCTCTTCCTACAGCCAAGTGTTAGGGACCTCAGTGGAATGGGATAGAGGAGGGGGAGAGTGCCTTTTGTATTAGGAGGAGGTGCTTTGGAATGCTTCTGGAAGGAAGCAGGTAGTCTTTAAATCTTGTTCTTCTCCTTCCAAGAAGGGCCTTGTCCAACATCAGATGAAATTTTTATGACCTCATACTGCGAGTGTTAAATACCTAGATGTAAAATCCTGGTTCTCAGAAGCCATGCGTGAGTTTGGGACGTTCCCGGGATCTGTAAATCAACAGATGACTTACGTTGGGAGCTAATACAGCATTTTGATGGGCATAATTTTGTATCATTGTTTATATCTAGTAGAAGAAGCAGATGAGAACAAGAATTTTTCCACTGACAACTTATGGGAAGCAGGAAAATCTCTGGCTTTAAAGCCCGAGGATACTCTGTTAGGAATTGGCAAGGGTATTGGGGGGAGGTGGCGTGGATACAGGATCTTTTTCCCTCCACCTCCCCCCATTCCAGCTGGGAGTTACAATATGGAGGGGAGGGATAAGGGGTATTAGGGAGACATCCATACACGTAAACATTTCATCACATGTTGAATTAGAGATTCATTTTTATTTAGTTCTTGGAAATGGCAAGTGGTTCTTGAAAGGATTACATTGGCGTTCAGTTAAATAATCAGATTGGTCTGAGGGTGGTGGTTCTGTAGAAATAATGCCCAGGAAAGTTCGGGAGCCTGTACCTCTGAGGACAGATTAAGATGGCTTGCTAGCATAGTCTGGGGGGCGTACCTTCCATAGCCACAGGGCATAGGAACGCCAGACTTTATGCATTCAGTCAATAGAGACCCATAGAGATTATCTAGGTCAGTGGGTCTTAAATGGTGTTGCACAAAATCCTAACCCCTGCGGGATGTTTCAGAGGGGGGAGAGAGGAAGGATCTTTGGGTCAGATATGTTTGGGAAGCAGTACTTGGATCTCTCACTTGGGCATCCACGGTAAACTTGAGCATATTTAGGACTCTGAGAAGACTTGGAGTTGAAAAACTTATTTAGCTGGATTAAGGAAGCGTTTTCCTAAATTGCTTGGCCAAGGAGCACCCTCTACTCAAAGGACTGGGGCATTTGGGATCTTGGGTGGCCCATGCTTTGGAAGGTACTAAGCTTCCAAAGCAGCTGCTGTGACTTGAAATGCTTTTTTTTTTTTTTTTAATTTTTTTTTTATTTTTGGGACAGAGAGAGACAGAGCATGAACGGGGGAGGGGCAGAGAGAGAGGGAGACACAGAATTGGAAACAGGCTCCAGGCTCTGAGCCATCAGCCCAGAGCCTGACGTGGGGCTCGAACTCACGGACCGCGAGATCGTGACCTGGCTGAAGTCGGACGCTTAACCGACTGCGCCACCCAGGCGCCCCTTGAAATGCTTTTGAAGCTCTGGTTAAATGGCCTTCAAACAGTGGAGCATTTGCTCAAGTAGCCTGTGGTGGCTTGTTTTCTTTACCTTGAGGGTTTGAAGAGAATCACGTGCTTCAGGTCTGATGAAAAGAGACAGGATGAATGATACTAGACAGGGTAAATAATGTGAAATATTTGCATGTATTAGATATATTAAATGCATATAAATGTGCCACCCAATCATCCATTCATAAACTGATTTTTATAAAAGGATAACCGTTTTCTTAAATTGTTTTCTGTATTTCTTGACTTTTTTCCTTTAACATTGTGTTTGATCAAGGCAAAAACAAAATGAAAACAAAACCCCCCAAAACCCATTGTTTGAGTCCTTCCCACCCCCACCCCCACCCCCACCCCCCGTGGTTGGTCCATTTTTCCTTGCAGCGTAGCCTTCCATTTTATGAAAACACAATTTCCGGGGCACCTGGGTGGCTCAGTCGGTTAAGCGTCCGACTTCGGCTCAGGTCATGACTCGCGGTTCGTGGGTTTGAGCCCTGCATCGGGCTCTGTGCTGACAGCTCAGAGCCCGGAGCCTGTTTCAGATTCTGTGTCTCCCTCTCTCTATGCCCCTCCCCAACTCATGTTCTGTCTCCCTCTGTCTCAAAAATAAATAAACATTAAAAAAAATTAAAAAAAAAAACAACACAATTTCCATATTCTGTTGCAGACATTTGAATCGTTCCCAAGTTTTTGCCTTTACAAACACCACTGCTCTGAACATTCTCAGGTGTGTCTCCTGGGGTAAACCTGTAGGAGCTCTTGTAGAGGATGTCCTACGAGTGGGTCTGCGGAACTCTTGGGAAGGGGGATGTTCAGCTTTGCTAGAGGATGCCAGTTTTCCCCAGTGGTGGTATCAGTTTTCACTCCTACCAGCAACGGAAGGGGATCTGCAGAACTACTGGCTCTCCCTCTCTCCCCCTCCCCCAAAAAGAAACATTAAAAAATGAAAAAATTTGGGGCGCCTGGGTGGCTCAGTTGGTTGAGCGTCCGACTTCGGCTCGGGTCATAATTTCGCGGTCCGTGGGCTTGAGCCCCGCGTCGGGCTCTGTGCTGATGGCTCGGAGCCTGGAGCCTGTTTCGGATTCTGTGTCTCCCTCTCTCTGCCCCTCCCCCGTTCGTGCTCTGTCTCTCTCTGTCTCAAAAATAAATAAACGTCAAAAATTTAAAAGAAAAATGAAAAAATTTGAGAATCCTTTATTCCCAAATTGAGTCTTCATATTCATGAACATAGTATATTTATGCATCCTTTTAGGGGTTCCTTAATCTTGTACAAACTTCTTAAAGAATTAGAAAATTTTATAAGTCTTTCTAAAAGCTTTATTATAAATGGAATCCTTTTTTAAAAATTACATTTTCTTAGAGATCTTTGTAAATACCTTTGAGATTTGTGTACTGCAACAGGGATAAGCTGTAGAATCTTTTTTTTTTTTTTTTTTCATTCAAGAGCAATCCTATCTCCAAATGCGTTTTGTTTTTTCCTTTCCTTTATCTTGCCTCATTGGTTCTACGGAAAATCTCTAGTATGGTGATTTTCAAACTTCACTATGCATCAGAATCACTTGGAGGGCTTATTAACACATAAATGCTGGGCTTCATTGTCAGTTTCTGATTAAGTGGGTCTGGGATGAGGACAGAGAATGTGCATTGTTGGTAAACATTCTCGGTTTTGTTTGTGAATATTGACATTGTATTAAAGAGACCTTTTGTTTCTTAAAATGTTTTCTGAGTGTGATAAGTCTTCCTCTGGGTTCCTTTTGTGTTTTGTAATTTTTGGCTGTGAGCTCCTATCCCTTGAATCTGTATCTGGGAATGTTCAAGGCCTGGGAAAAAGGTTTCCTTCAGAAGAGAATTTGTGGTCCCATTTCCAGATGCCTGTACCTGTGACCACTCGAAAAGACGCTTATTGCTGTGTGCTTTTCAGCCAAACCTTCTTGAGAACGGGTCTGGGGTTAAAATAGTGCTTTTCTTTTCTCCCCCCTCACATAGTGCCAAGATCAAAATGACTATCCTGATCTAAATGCTTTTTACCTTAATGTCTCTTTTGTCTGGTTTAAAAAAAATTTTTAATGTTCATTTTTGAAAGACAGCACAAGCGGGGTGGGGAGGGAACACAGAATCTGAAGGCAGGCTCCAGGCTTTGAGCTGTCAGCACAGAGCCCGACATGGGCCTCGAACTCATGAACTGCGAGATCATGATCTGAGCCAAAGTCAGATGCTTAACTGACTGGGCCATCCAGGTGCCCCTCTTTTGTCTGTTATTAATGTCGCTTTTTTCCTCCCATCATCTTTACTCTGCCCCCCTTTTCTAGGTCTTCATTTTAAGTGTGTCTTTTCTAAGCATGTAGCTAGCTTAATTGTTGTTTTTTTTTAATGTAATCTGGCTCTTTAAAAGTATATTGTGACTTGTGATATAAAAACTATTTGAATGATCATCATCTTGTATGTTTTCTTTCCTATGGTGTTGCTTCCTTTTGATTTTCCTGTTGGATTTAATTTAAAATATGTTCCCTCTTTTTTGTTTTGTTTTTTTTGGAAGTTAAACTTCCCATTTCTAGTCATTTAATGGGTTACTGTTTCATGTGCACACTGACCTTGAAATCTGACTTTTTTCTTTCTGAATAATACAGTATTTTGTTAGAATGTAATTTTGATCATACCTTCTGTAAGTTTTGATCAGTATTTTAGATCTTTGTTCTAATCCCCTATGCTGCACATTTTGTTAGTGGTTTTTACAGTTGATAAATATGAAATCTAAAAAAAATTATCTATTTGCTTTTCCTTACTGCATATCTGATCTCCCTTTTGTGAGATGGTTTTCCTTTTTTAAAAAAAAATTGTAAAGTTTGAGAGTGAGACCAAGAACAAGCGGGGGAGGGCAGAGAGGGAGACACAGAATGTGAAGCAGGCTCCAGGCCCTGAGCTGTCAGCACAGAGCCTGACGCGGGGCTCGAACTCACTCATGGTGAGATCATGACTGGAGCTGGAGTTGGATGCTTACCCAACTGAGCCACCCAGGCATCTCAAGATAATCTTCCCTTCTTGTGAAGTACGTCCTTTGACAGTTCCTTTGGTGATGTGTGCTGTTCGTACTTTCTCCTTTTTTGTTTGCTCAGGATTGTTTCACTGAATGCCAGATTAGCTGTCCACACGATTCTAGATTGATAGCTATTTCCTAACAGCACTTTGAAGTTATGATTTCGCGGTCATCTGGCTTCTATTTCTAACTATTAAAATCTGATGACAGTCAAATTGTCCTTGCTTTGAAGTAATCGATCTCTGTTTTCTGCCTGTAAACTGTCTTTGCTTTCTAGATTTTTATTCCGTATCAGCTCCCATGCTTTCTTCCTTTCTCCCTAATTAGAATGTGTTGCACCCTCAGAATCTGAGGATTTGTGTCTTTGGTCAATGCTGGGCATTCCTTAGCTCTTACCTCTTCAAATGTTGGCTTATCGTTTTTTCTTTTGGAGATGTAATTAGATGTATGTTAGACCTTCTGTCAGCCCTCCTGTCTCTCCATCCCTCTTCCATTTTTTAGTTTCTGTGCTGTGCGCAGGGAAGTTCCTTCCAGTAACTAATTCAGTCTTCAGCTGTCTAACTTTTTTAACTCCTTTTGGGGTCTTTGATGTTAGTGATTATATCTTTTGCATACCTAGATATTTAAGTTTGAGAGAGACAGTGGGGGGGGGGGGCGTTGCGGAGAGGAGGAGAATCCAAAGCCGGCTCCTGCTCAGTCAGTGCAGAGCCCAACACGGTTCTTGAACCCACGGAACTGAGATCGTGACCTGAGGCGGAAATCCAGAGTTGGAGGCTCAACCGGCTGAGCGACCCAGGTGCCCCTTGCCTATTTAGAAATCCTATTCCCACTCCCCACCCCCCCCCCCCCGCCCCATTTCCCTGGTCCTTTCAGTTCTACCCGTTCTCTCTTTAAATGACATTTTAAGTGAAGATCCAGACGGATAGCCTTAAGTATTATCATTCTTGATGGTTTTTGGTTTGGCAGACTCTAGCTCAGGGAGTCTTGCTTCCTCAGTGTCTTGTAGTTGTGGTTTTTTTTGTTTTTTGTTTGTTTGTTTGTTTGTTGTTTTTTTTTACTGTGAACTCCTATGTAGCCACTATCCTCTGTAGGAATCCTAGAAGGGTTGGCTTAAGGATGTGCTCCTCCAGTGAGACTTGGGTTTGCTCCTGCCAAGTGCTCTGAAGCGTCTGGGAATCGGGACCACCTTCAGTTCCTTTTTATGCAGCTTGGGGGGTCTCAGATCACGCACTTGGGATGAATGCAAACCCTGAGGCTGTGTGAATAGAGATCTACGATTAGGTAGCTTGATCGGGGGAGACCTCGTCTGTTGGGGGGCTCCGCTGAGGTGAAAAGTTTCCCTCGCTGGGCAGCTGGCCTTCCCGGCCCCTCCCTCCCTCCGCTGAGAGTGGGGCCCCTTGAGGGTTCTGTTACCATGTTGCAAAATGATTGCCTTTGACTTAAACAGTCTGCTATTTATTTTAGCGTCTTGAGTTTGTCCTAGATTTTACTTCTTAAGTTGCCTTCAGATCCCTGGAATATTCACGTAGTTGAGACCCCAGCCATCAAGAAGTCCTTCCTTTCTTTTTCATAAATTGACCGCAGTTCTTAGAATTTTGCAGGCACATCTGCCAGGCCGGTTTTCTCATGTTGGCCATGCGTCCCTTGAAATTACAGCTACTCATCCACAACTGGGTTAATATTTTTCTTTAAGGCAGGATATTATGACCCTTTGTTTAGGCGTTTGTCCAGTTATAAAATCCATCATTTATGGTTGGGCCCTGAGGTAGTGGGATGCTGATACCATAAAAGAAACCTAAGGTTGTACTATAAAATTACATGCATAAACTCATTTATGCATATAGTAAATTGTATACATGTATGTAATGCGGCAAGAAACAGCCTGGTTTTGGACAGGTTGGCTGCCCTTTGCTCTCCTGGCTACTTAACCTCCTAACAATTTAGACCATGCTTTCCGTGTTTTGCCTCCGGGGCTATTGCTGGCTGAGTGTCCTCCAATAATGACCATACAGATCCAAAGGAGCCTGAAAACCAAGTTTAATGAAATGCGCAGATGATGGTAAAAGAGGGCGGGGTGCCATTTTCAGTGGGGACAGGGCTCAATAACCAGAGGAAAAACTCTAATGCTGTAGGCGACGAATAATGATACAAGAGCATATGCCTGAATTTTGACTAGAGAAAATTAATGTGTTTCTTGAAAAATGATCTACGGCGAGTCTCAGAGTGATTCTGAGAATCAGAATCAGATTCACTTCCTACAGTGAAGATGGGATCTAGAGAGCGATGGGGGTGGGGGTGCGGCTACACTGTAGTTAATTTCAGCTGCTTGGTCATTGACCTAACACCAGGCAGTAAGGAAGTTTTAGTTTTCTAATAAAAAAAAAAAAAAAAAAAAAAAATGCTATCCTTGGGGAATAGCATAAATACTTGCAGAGTAGTACTGTTTTGAAACTGCGGTTTCCATCTGTCACCATAGGTGATTCCTGCCCTGTATTGAATTTTACAAGATCTCCTCACTGTGAGCTCCTGCTGTATCCATTAATCGAGAGGAATGCGTAAGAAAGGAAGCTGTTGGATCATCCCCTCAGTGATGAAGTCATTTAAGCACAGAATGCTTAAAACCAGTTTCAAAAAAATTCTATAGCCTCCAGCGTGAATGCCCAACCTTACCCTTCCGACCCTCTCCTTGGCTCACTCTGTTCCATAGTTCCTAGAATGTGTCTTCCGTGGGCTCTTCAATTACCAGGCCTCATCGATCCCCTGTGATCCTGTGCAACCATGTGGGGCCATTGTTTCTTCATCAGTGCCATGAATAGCTTGAAATGGCACTTCTGACTCGGGTCTGTGGAGGTTCCTACTGCCCTTTTAGCTGATGGCGTTAAATTCAGCGCTTTGCTACTCCTGCTCTTTGGAGTGGACCTTAAAGTTTTTGCAGGTTGGTTTTGACTTCACGCTGCTGTTTTTACGTTCTCGTGGATGTCCTTGGCTGGTCTTTGTTGAATCTGTAGGACAAAAGATGGCAGTCTAGTGCCGAGCACAAGGCACTAAGTGGTGGTTGTCCCACATTTTTGCTGTCTTACATTCCCTGTTGTCCTGAGATTTCCATCCCATACTTAATCGTTAGGGTCTTCGTTCTAATCCGTTTGTTAAACCCCCAGATTTCTGCCTCCCTGATGCATGGGTGCCACCTAGTGGGCACAACTGGCAACTGTAGGCTGCTCGGTGCCCTGCCCTTTCCCCCAGGTCCTTTGTGTAGTTTCGAGTCCAAGACGGAAGTAGGCACTTGGGAGTGAGTGGCTGTGGTGTGGCTGCCTTGGTGCGTGCACGACAGTTGGCTGGAATCTGCGTGGTATGATATGGCGGTAGCGGATCTGGACTGTGCTGTTCCAGGGGGAAGACCTTTCCTGGTGAGCTTGGAAAGTGCATTCGGTAAGATCCGCCTTAGGTTTTCGTACCTTAACCATCGATCCACGATATTGTGTTGCTTCTCTGCCCGTGTTCCTTGGGTAGAAATCCGGATTCTCAGTTACAAGTGAAAGAAACCCAACTCAGACCTTTTTAAAAGCTAACAAAGGGAGTTTACCTCCTGTCACTGGAAAACCTCAGGGTAGGCTGGCTGCAGGCACGTTGGCAACGTTTCCTCTGGATTCAGCCTCTTTCTCGGGATCTCTTGGCTCTGCTCTTGGCTTTAACTTGATGGCGCTTGTTTTCCCCTGGGTACCAACCTGTCAGCCTCTCCCCATGCTTTTTGCTTTCTCCTCCAAATCCTGCAAAAGTACTGAGATTTACTCTTCTTGGCCTGTGTATCAATCCTTGAACCAATTACCATGGGGGAGGGGGAGAAAAGTTGAACTCTGGCCCACTCTCCATCATGTGCCCACCCCGATGCCAGGAACTGGAAAAGGGGAGGGGATTATCTTCTAAAGGAAGGTGGAAGTAGGATTTCCAGAAGGAGGATTGGATGCTAGGCCAGACACTGCATCTGTTAGCTCGTTGCAGGCAGCTTGTCCTTTGCCCCACTACCTGCCAGTGTGGACACATTGCTAGATCCCTCGTACATGCTTAATAATTACTGACCGAATGAGGAATCCGTGGGAAGGGAGGCCACCGAGCACCCGAGAGCCACTGGGTGCCAGGAGGAAAGGTGGACAACTAAGGATACGTGTTGTGTGGGTAAATTCAGGAAGCCGTGTCCTAGTTTTCAAACATCCTCGGAAATATTATGAAGAGCCTACTGGGAAGAGGGGTCTGCGTTCCCTCCCCTTGAATCTGGGAGGGTTTCTGATGGAATTAGTCCATACACTGTGAGGCTTCTGCAGAGAGGTCCTAAAAGACCACGCAGCCTCATTTGCCGGGACACTTGATCGTAGAGCCTAGATCTGCCACACGAGAAGTCGAGCATGAGACTGCCTGCCATGCTGGAGAGGCCACCTTCAAGGGCTGTGGTGGACGGTCCCAGATGAGCCCAGCCCTTCCTGTTAAAGTATTATCGTGCAGCTGGCTCAGGATCCTTCAGCCCAGACCATCTACCCCTGGAGTGAATCCAAGGAACTGCATGCCAGGTGGGACCGAAGAACCTCCCAGCTGAACCCTGCCTGACTTCCCTGACCCACCAAAGCGTCAGACCGGGTAAATGGTGGCGGTTTTAAGCTTGACGCTTTGGGTGTAGTCTGTTCTCCAGTGGCACGGGACCGTAACAAATTGCCATCTCTCCAGCCTTAACGAGAAAGGGAACAGCAAACACATTTCACGTTACTCTATGATCTCAGCGCAAATGTGCTATAAAAAGGACTGTTTATGAAGAAAGATTAAATGACTCTTTTCCCCAAAAGGCTTTCAAATAATCAATTTGAATAAATGCCGTCTTCCTGCCAGCAGCTTGTTGGCGGCCTGCCTCCTTTTATCTCAAGGAGCCTCATGTAGCAAGAGGCAGAGGCTGGAGTCTGAGTTGCTGTCCCAGATCTGCACGCGGCAGCTGGCTTACACATCCCCGGGGCCTTGAGGAACTTCTGTTTCCTCCTACAGATGGATCTTGGTGGGCAGGTGGAGTGTGTTCCATACGTGGCATCGCAAAACAGAAAGTAGGCTTCCTTTCTGGAATTTCGATGGAGTTTTTTTTCTATCCCCCACCCCCTTTCAGACCAACAGCCTGTCCTTTGGCCCAGAACCTTATTAACGACTAGGCAGGGAGAGGAACAGGTGAAATTTGGAAGGGCGGCCTGAGTGTCGTGAGCAGGTGGGAAATGATGTCAGAGGGCCACGTGAGCCATGTCTGAGAGAGACGGGAGCCACTGGAGAGGGTTTTTTTTTTTTTTTTTTTTTTTTAAGTTTATTTCGAGAGTGCACAAGCAAGGGGAGGGACAGAGAGATTGGGAGAGAATCCCAAGCAAGCTCTGTCCTGTTAGCACAGACCCCAACACGGGGCTTGCTCCCCCAGACCCCGAGATCGTGACCTGAACCGAAACGAAGACCACGCTGTGTTCGGGAGGGAGGGCTGTTGGACACCTGCGCGGAGGTGAGTAGGCGCTTGGTCACATGGGGGTTGGGGTGAGGACCGGGTGCCTGGATGAAGGGCTTTCCCACCAAGCTGTCTCCAGTTAGATTAGGTCTCAGAGCAGACCTGGCCCAGGGCTCGGCCCTGTGTCTCAGAACGTGCTTCAGCCCATCCGGTCTTGTGATGGCCATCTCTTCCGCAAAGTTGTGGACTTGACAGAAAAACAGGATGTTCACGACATGCTCTGGGATTGGCCATGACAGTGCTGTTGGCCCAGAGCGTGGATTGGACTGTTGACGTGGGCAGATACAGAGCAGTCTTCCCTGGAACTGTGTGTACTTAAGTTTGAAGAGCCTGAAGGCAGTTTTTTTTTTTTTTTTCCCCCTCCCATCACCTCATGTCACTTGAGGGTAGGGGAATCGGGAGTGGAAGAAAAACTGTATAGAAAAATACATTTTATTCTGAGAAGGCAAGAAAAGAAAAAGCACCGGGTTTTTTTTTTTTTTTAGTATATGAAATTTATTGTCAAATTGGTTTCCATACAACACCCAGCGCTCATCCCAAAAGATGCCCTCTTCAATGCCTATCACCTGCCCTTCCCTCCCCCCCCACCCCCCAATCAACCCTCAGTTTGTTCTTGGTTTTTAAGAGTCTTATGCTTTGGTGCTCTCCCACTCTAACCTCTTTTTTTTTCTTTTTTTTCCTTCCTCTCCCCCATGGGTTTAAGTTTCGCAGGATCCATATAAGAGTGAAAACATGTGGTATCTGTCTTTCTCTGTATGGCTTATTTCACTTAGCATCACACTCTCCAGTTCCATCCACGTTGCTACAAAGGGCCATATTTCATTCTTTCTCATTGCCACGTGGTACTCCATTGTGTATATAAACCACAACTTCTTTATCCATTCATCAGTTGATGGACATTTAGGCTCTGTCCATAATTTGGCTCTTGTTGAGAGTGCTGCTATAAACATTGGGGTGCAAGTGCCCCTATGCATCAGTACTCCTGTATCCCTTGGGTAAATTCCTAGCACTGGGTTCTTATTCCTGTCTCCTTTTCCAGCGAAAAATCCCGGCTTCCACTTGACTCCCCTTTGTGTGGTGATCATTGAAAATATCCTCCCCCAGAGATACAGGTCCAAGTCTGGCATTTTAATCCACTTTCAGGTATAGTTTCCAGTATATACCTGTATCCATTTCCTAGAGTTGCTGTAATGCCATAAACTGGGTGGCTTAAAACAGAAACTTCGCCTCCCGTTCCGGGGACCTGAAGCGTGAAGGCAAGGCGTCTGCAGGGAAGGGTCTGTCCTCGCCGCTTGTAGCCTCTGCCGGCGGTCGTGGATCCCTGGTGGCTGCGGCTGTGGTACTCCCATCTGCCTGTTTTGTCACCTGGCCGCCTCGTGGGTCTTGGTGGCTGAGTTCAAATGTCCCTCTTCGAGGCACAGCAGGCATTGGATCAGGGCCCACCTGGATCTCGCATGACCTCAACTTGATTATGTCTACGGAGGCCTTATTTCCAAGTAAGGTCCTATTCCCGGTTCTGGGGGATGAAGGCTTGAACGCCTCTCTTGGGGGAGGAGCCGAGGATACCCGCTCTGACAACCGAAGGACAACAGAACAGGCTGTAGAATGCTATATAAGCTAAGGAAATAACGCTTTTCTCAAAAGAACTTAGCTGCTTTAGTAACCTTTCATATTCCTTTTGTAAAAACCTCGACCGCTTCAGAGAAGTTTGGAACTTTTCCCCTCCTAGTTCCTGAGATTTCAAGAGCTCGAGATGGATTACGCATGCGTCCACTCCAAGCAGGGACGACGTGTCGTGGTACGTGTGGCATTCTGGGAAACGTATTCGCATCAACGTGACAAGGAATGGACCGAAATCTGCCGTCTTCACCCCGAACGAGCACGGACTGCTGAACTTAATCAGTGACGGATGTCTGCTCTGGGCTTCTCTGAAATGGGGATTCTTCAAAAGGAAGACGATGCGAGGGTTGCTCTGTAGGAACAGGATGAGTGGTTGCGAAGCAGGAGAGGCAGGAGCGTGTGGCGAGTGCAGCTTCCTTGCCCCCCCGCCCCTGGGTGGCTCCGTAGGTTGAGCGTTTGACTCTTGATTTCGGTTCAGGTCATGATCCTACGGTTGTGGCATCGAGCACACTTCCTCTCGGTCTCTAAGAAAAAAATAAAAGTGCAGATTGCAGACCAGCACAGTACAAAACCCCAGCCCATAAGCCCCGTGGCTCTTAATTTTCCTGTCTGTAGAATGGGCGCATTGACTGCACTTATAGGGTTCTTTTGAGGACGTGAGTTGAGATTCATGTGC
The DNA here is from genome assembly GCF_018350215.1 of Panthera leo. Lineage (NCBI taxonomy): Eukaryota > Metazoa > Chordata > Mammalia > Carnivora > Felidae > Panthera > Panthera leo. The sequence goes on along the minus strand of NC_056690.1, from coordinate 77,973,092 downwards.
AGGTGGCAGCAGGTAAGAGCACGGATTCTGGAGTCAGATGGTCCGAGAGCCAGTCCTGCTCCACTGCTCCCTCCCTCTGTGACCTTGACCAAGTTGCTCAGCCTCCCTGGGCCTCAGTTGCCTCTTCTATAAAATGGAGATAATGGCTACCTCATTGTTATTCTTAGGACCACGCCTAGAACAGATCCGTCCTCTTGCAGTGTTTTCTGTATTAAAAGTGTTTGTAGGGGCGCCTGGGTGGCTCAGTTGGTTAAGCGCCCGACTTTGGCTCAGGTCATGATCCCACAGTTTGTGAGTTTGAGCCCCACGTTGAGCTGTGTGCTGACAGTTCAGAGCCTGGAGCCTGCTTTAGCTTCTGTGTCTCCCCCTCTCTCTGCCCTTCCCCTGCTCATGTTCGGTCTCTCTCTCAAAAATAAATGTTAAAAAAATATTAAGTGTTCGGGGTGCCTGGATACTAGTGTAAGCTCAGTAAATGTTAAGTGTCCCTATTGTCATTGTCCCCTCCTCCTCCTTATCCTGTCCCTAGAAATGGAGCGTCAGCCACCTTCATTTCTCCTCTGGGTCCTGAAAAAAAAAATGCTTCCATAGGGGCATTTTACCTCAAGGACAGCTCGAACTTTCAAAAGGAACGCATGGAGAAATGGCCTAACTTTTACTCCAGGATTTACCCTGGGATTCTTCAAATGTACTTTGAGGGGGCACTTTTAGAATTAACTTCTCTATAGGACTATCTTTTCAAGACCTGACTGGGTGTGGAATAGATACTAAGATTGGGTAAACTAAATGTCCCCAGTTCCTTTGTCCATGGGGCATCCTTAGGGGTGTCCAGTTCTGGGCTTTGACACTTGCACACAACATTTTAGCCCCCCGCTATTTTCTTAATCCCCCCCCTTTTTTTTTTTTTTGTAAATGTGCTGCCAAAGCGAGCTCCTTTCCTTGTTAACTCGCTGTCAGCCACAATGACTAACTTCAGATCTCTGTTGGAAGGTGCTTCTGAAATTCCCAAATCGCCCCCCCCTCCGCCCCCCCACCAGTTCAAGAATGTTGACTCAGATGGCAAGGTGGTTCACTCTCCAGACGTCCTTTTCCTTTGCAAAGCTGTGAGTCTCCAAAGCCCCCCGTAGACGCTGGCATCTGGCTGCAGTTTGACTCCCCCCGTGTTGCTCTTCCCCTCTGTTAATAGCACACCTTTCAGTTGGTGACACTGGTGTTCAACCTGGGGGATGAAATCACGGATGCCTTGGTCCCGAGGCCCCTGCCCCCCACCCCCCAGAGATTCTGCTGTGTGGATGGTACCTGTGTACCCAGCATATGGCCGTGGGTAAGAACCATCAGCCTAGAACCACGTACTGTTTTCTTTACCCACGATTGTGTGTTCGCTTCCTAAGTTCAGTGGATGATAAAGTTAACCGCCTAGTAGCGTGGGCGGCTACAGGAATGACCGAGGTTTGCTCAACACTGATGAAGCCTGGGGAGGTGGTGACCCGGCCGACGTTGCCACGGGCTGGGAGCGAGTCTGTCTGAGCTTGTCTGAGGCTCCTTGTTTTTCTTTTTTTTTTTTTTTTTTTTTTTTGCTGCTTAGCTATGTTCAAACAGCCTGGCGGGCTTGAAACCACTGTGGCCGTGTGCCCGTGCTCCTGAGAGGCTGAGTGCCACTCTGTCCTTCGTCATCCTGTTTTCGCGTGGGGCCGACCCCTCCGTGACTGTACTTAGACTGGACTCGGCCTCCTGTGTTGGCATCAGGAAGCCAAACTTCGTTATTTTACTCATAGTCCCCGGAGTATGTGGAGGTTGGGAACTTGTGCTCACTAGATGTTGATATTCCAACAATCCCAAACCTCTCTCTCAAAACCTTAGACAACGACTCAAATCTGCAGGTTTCAGGAGTGATGCCTACGTTCTTACTCCCCGCCTTACAACCCCACCGCCCCCTCTCCGCGCCAAGATGGCCTTGTAACTGAGCCCCAAACGTTCTACCACGGCCTTGGAATGGTCCTGTCGTGGGCCGGAGAGAATTTGGGGCTGAGATGTTAAAGTCTGGCCAGTGAAAAAGGAAATAGCAATAACGTTCTCTTCCAGCCTTGCAGTGGAGAGTAAGGGCAGCTAGAGTTGCAAAGCGCTTCTCGACCAGGAGCTCTGAGAAACGTCGTCTTGAATTGCAATTCTAGCAGCTCTGGCCGGACCACCCTCCTTTTTGTGCAGAAAGGTAATTCTGCTACTAAGTTCAGTCCGTCAGCCCCTGTCATTTGGAACCAGTTATTCCTATCGGCCTTGTGGTTTGGGTCTTTGTGTACGAGGGAACATGTTTAATGAAAACCACACAATTCATCTTGACAGCCTTGGCTCCTCTCTCCCAAATTGAGGAGCTGCTCGTGACTTTCTTCTATTTTCAGTTTTTGGGGTTTTTTTTTTTAATTGCACAATCAGGCATTCCTTTGAATTTATGTGTGTCCTTAAAAGCCGGCCATGTCTTCCTGAGCTCAGGCTCACCCCTCTGTGTGGCTGCTGGTGGATGTGGAGGGAATCATAAACAATCACTGGTAAACAGCCTTCCGGGGTCCTACTGCTTGAAGGCAAAACGACAACAAAGGCGAGAGTGCTGCTTTCCTGTTGTCGATGGGCTCCTAGCACGCACGGGAGGAACCCTGGAGCTTAGAGCCCGCTGCTGTCTGTGTGCTAGGTGGCTTCGTGTGTTCCGTGGGCGTGGTCCCTCGGAGTCGTGGCCCAGGATGACCACCCTGTCCTTATGCAGAGTTTGCTCAGTAGGAAGCGGGGTGACCCGTGCAGAGAGCACGGCTGGTGGGATAAAAGACAGCTGACTCGGACCATTTGCTCTGCCATTTTAGTTTTGTGCCTCGCCCACCTGCCGTGACTCCGTTCCCTTCTGCAAAACGGGAGAGCGGCGGCAGTGTTCCCCTGCTCAGGAGTAGAGCTGAGTGCCCACCAAATGGCAGCTGTTAACGGGCGGTGGAAGCCGTGACCCGCAAAGGCAGTGAGCTTGCCTCCTGTGTGTGTGCTGCCTTTCGCCTCCCGGACGGTCTTGCTTGCTTGCTCTTTGATCAGATTTGGCCTTCGGAATAACGTTGGACTCTTAAACCTAAACCAAGAGTTGTGCCTCGTGAGAATGCTTAGCACGTTGCAGCCTGGGAAGATAATTTCCGCAGATGAGCTCCCCCAAAGTTGTGACAGACGTGAGGAGTGTTGAACTTCTGCAGCTGTGTGGTGTGGTTGCACGTTTGGGCCGATCGGACAGAGGGACGTGCACGCCGTTTCATCTGTCCGGGACTCGACGTGGGTGGCCTTGTGGGGGCCCGGCCTGGGAAGGCCCTCTTGGGTAATGGGCAGGAGGCACCCCCGCAGCTGGCCACGGAAGAGAGCACAACGGGTGAAGGCCTGACCTGGGAAACAGGTGGGCAGGTACAGAGGAGGCGGAGAGAAGCCGGACGAAGCTGGGCTCTGGTTTGTCGGTCTCCGAGGGGGAGGGGATGCGTTCAGGCAGACTTGTCCGCGCCGCGGTCACGGGCCTTCTGAGTCGTGCCAGAGGCTCGAGTCCACGGGCTGTGAAGTCCAGAGCTGGACTCCGTAATCAAGGGTGACGTCCGAGTTGCCTCCTGCCGGTCATCTAACGTGGCCATTTCCCCACGGGTTCGGCTGACGGTTCTGACGGTAAAGGCCAAGAACAAAGGGGTAGCGACCATGTCCTCTTTCATCTGGGGGCTTGGGCCGTGCAAATGACAACAGGACGGAGGAGATTTGGAGAGTGGGACGTGGGAGTTCACTCACCAGCACCGTGGCTTTGACCGGTTTCTCGCTTCTCTGAGCCTCTTTGCTCCCCTGGAAGATGGACAGAACCCCCATTTCCTGGTTCGGATCTGGTCACGACCTGTGTAACGTGAGGCGTGCGGAAGATGCTTGACCTGGACGTATCGCGCCTCTGTCTCTACACGCACTGGCGTGTTCTCTGAGCCGCTCCCCTGAGAAGTCTTGAAGGCAAACCTGTGACTCCAGCAGCCCCAAGGCACTTTGTCAGGTGGTGATGACCTCCAGAGAGAGGACTGTCCAGGCCCGAGTCCCAGAGGAATGGGTGGCTGATGCAGCTTGCCCCGATGGGCTGTTCACCTCAACACCTTCAGCCCAAGTGTAGCCTTGAGAAGCCCCTTTTTCCGGTTAACGCAGCTTGATCTGCGCGTGCGTGGGGTTTGTGTTTGGCTGCTCGTTTCAGAGCTAAGTAGCAGGACAGGTGCGCTGTTGAGTGATGCATCATTTCTCAGCAGCCCATGGGTCCCCGACACCAGGGTGTGTATTGTTCCAGAATCTTGGGATGCCCGTCTGAGGAAAGTGTGACGATTTTGCCACGCCTTGAGCTGCTTGAACTGGTAGACTCTATCACTACCACCTCATTCCTGCTTTATTTCTGTTTTACACAGTGCATTGAAGTTTGTTTGCCCCGACAGGCCTGGCCGATGACAGGAACACTATTCTAGAAACCCTTCCCATTTGCAACCAAGCTGGGATCCTGCCACATACGGTGTCCGGATTTGCACAGTCCTACGGAGATGAAAAACCAAGAGAGCATCCATTTAAAGTCATAAGGGGCTCGGCTTTTTCTTTGGAAATCCTCAGGACGCTGGCCACACTGCAGAGGGGGGAGATCTAGCCCTGCAAATTGAAGCCTTTCCAGCCCCTCGGAAGTTCTTTCCCTCCAGCCAGCTGTATCCCCCCAGAAAGTCCTAGGAGAAGTGGATTTCTCCTTTTAGCAACAGGACGCTGGAAGAGAGTAAAGAATGTAGAAGCACCAAGGCCAGAAGTGAAGGGGGAGGGGGAGACCTTTAAGTCATGTGGGAAGGCTGGTGTCAAGGTTCTCACAGTGCCCAGTGTGGGGGGGGGGCGGGGAGGGTTCATGTGTGTGCACAAGTGCAGGTGCATATCTCTCTCTCTGCAAGGGTGTCGTCCTTACTCTTTCCCCTGCCCCTCTCGAGGCTTAGCTTACAAGGATAAAAGCTAAAAGCTGTACAAATGTATAATGGGATAGTGAACAAGGGCTTTCCCTCATCAGCTTTCTATCATAAATTCCCTACCAGCTTAGTTTGCTTGTTTTAAAGGAATTGGTATCCCTTTACACTGTATAATCATAAAGGGAACAATCCAGTGAGGCATAATAATTGTAAATATTTATGCACCCACATGCACAAAGTAGCTAATAACAAACATGAAGAAATCAATAGTCATACAATAATAGTGGGGGACTTTAACATCCTACTTACGTAGGTCGTCAAACAAAATCAACAAAGGAAACTGTGGCTTTGAATGGCACACGAGACCAGCTGGATTTAACAGAAATATTCAGAACATTCCATTCTAAAACAGAATACATGTTCTCAAATGCACACAGAACAGTCTCTAGATCCCAGGTTAGGCTACAACACCAGTCTCAATAAATTAAAAAAAAAAAAAAAAAAGGTACTAGGCATTTTTTCCAATCACCATGCTATCAACTAGACATCAACTGTAGGAAAGAATCTTGAAAGAACATAAATACTTGGAGGTTAAATAACATGCTAGTAAACAGTGGGTCAACCAAGAAATTGGAATAAAAAATACATGGAGACAAATGAAAACACAATGAGTGGTTCAAAATCTTTGGGATGCAGCAAAAGTGGTTCGAAGATAGAGGTTTATAGCAATACAGGCCTACCTGAAGAAGCAAGAAAAATCCCAGTCAACCTAACCTTCTACCTAGGGGAGCTAGAGAAAGAACAAAGTTGAAGGAAGTAAATAAGGACGACAGTAGAAATAAATGAAATAGAAGCTTAAAAAACAATAGAACAGATCAGTGAAACCAGGAGCTGATTCTTTGAAATAATCAACAAAATTGATAAACCTCTAGTCAGACTCTTCAAAAAGTCAAATGGAAAGAACCACCGAAACCATAGAGAGCTACAAAGTAGTATGAAAAAATCATGAAAAATTGTAGGCCAACAAACTGGACGACCTAGAAGAAATGGGTAAATTCCTAGAAACAGAACTTCCCAAAACTGATGTGAGGAAGAAATAGAAAATTTGACCAGACGGATTACTGATTCAGTTTTGTGGCTGGTAATCAAAAAGACTCCCAAAAAGCAAAAGTCCAGGACCAGATGGCTTCATAGCCATCTGTTTCTGCCAAACATTTAAAGAGTTAACACCTGTTTTGTTCTCAGACTATTCCAGAACCAGCATTACCCTTCTACCTAAAACCTGACACACTACAAAAAGACCTATAGGCCATTGTCTCTGAACATAGATGCAAAAGTTGTCAACAAAATACTAGCGAACTGAATCCAACAACATAGTAAATCATTCATCACAATCAGGTGGGAATGATTCCTGTGATGCAAGCTGGTTCAATATTTGCAGATCAACATGATACAGCAAGAGAAGAGATGATGTGATCATTTCAGTAGAGACACAAAAAAGCATTTGATAAAATACAATTTCCATTCATGATAAAAACCCTCCAAGAAGGATTGGAGGGAACACACTTCAACATAAAGGCAATATATGAAAAACCACTGCTGACATCATACTCAATGGTGGAAAACTGAGCTCTTTCCACCTAAGATCAGGAACAAGACAAGGATGTCCATTCTCGACACTTTTATTTAACATAGTGTTGGAAATCCTAGCCACAGCAGTCAGGCAAGAAAAAGAAAAGGCATCCAAATAGGTAAAGAAGAAGTAAAACTTCCACTATTTTCAGATGACTTGATACTATGTATAGAAAATCCTCCAGACTCCACCCAAAAACTACTAGACCTGGTAAAGGAACTCCTAAGAATGCAGGATACAAAACCAATATACAGAGATGTGATGCCTTTCTATATGCTAATCTTGAAGTGACAGAGAAAACAGTCCTGTTCACAGTTGCACCAAAGGAAAAAAAAAAAAACATACTTAGGAATAAACTTAACCAAAGAGGTGAAAGGGCTGTCATCTGACAACTATAAAACATTGGTTATATCATTTTCAATTTCTTTATTCAAATGGAAAAATATTCCACGTTTGTGGATTGGGAGAATGGATATGGTTATAATGTCCATACTCCCTAAAGCAATCTCCAGGATCCATGCAGTCCAGAACAAAACTTGGAGATAGCACGGTTCCAGACAGAAGATCTACAAAGCTGTAGTAATCAAAACAGTATAGTACTGGCAGAAAGAGATGCATAGACCAATGGAGCAGAATAGAGAGCCCAGAAATAAGCTCGTGATTATGTGGTCAATCTTCGACAAAAGAGGCAAGGATAGCAGTGGGGAAAAAGACGGTCTCTTCAGCAAACGGTGTTGGGAAAACTTTCTTAAACCATACACAAAAACTCAAAACGGATTAAAGACCTTGTCTGTAACCCTCCCACTCTGAACACACTTGATCTCATCTGCTCTCAGAAGCTAAGCAAGGTCAGGCCTGGTTAGTATTTGGATGGGTTAAAGACCTAAATGTGAGACCTGAAACCATAAAAATCCCAGAAGAGAACACAGGCAGTAATTTTTCTGGCGTTGGCCATAGCAACATTTTTCTAGATACGTCTCCTGAGGCAGGAGAAACAAAAGCAAAAAAATTGGGACTACATCAAAGTAGAAAGCTTTTTCACAGCAAAGGAAACTGTCGACAAAACTAAGACAGCTTAATAGAAGATATCTGCAAATGACCTATCCAGTGGTTAGTATCCAAAATACATAAAGAACTTCTGTAACTCAACACCAAAAAACAATCCAATTTAAAAATGGGCAGAAGACCTAGGTAGCCACTTTTCCAGATAGCCAACAGACACATGAAAAGATACTCATCGTCGTTCATCAGGGAATTGCAAATCTGAATCGCAAAATAGCTCCTCATGCCTGTCAGAATGACTAAAATTAAAAAAGAAAAATGTTGGCCAGGTTGTGGGAGGAAAAACCTCTTGAACTGTTGGTGAGAATGTAAACTGGTGTAGCCACTATGAAAAACAGTATGGAGGTTCCTCAAAAAATTAAAAATAGAACTACTCTATGATCCGCTAACTCCACAACTATTTACCCAAAGACAAACGAAAACATGAATTTGAAAATCTATGTGCATCCCTGTGTTTATTGCAGCGTTATTTACAAGAATCAAATAATGGAAGCAGCCCAAGTGTCCATCAGTAGATGAATGTATAAAGATGTGTTTCACCCGATGAAATCTTGCTCCGCCATAAGGAAGAATGAAATCTTGCCATTTGCAACAACATGGATGGAACTGGAGGATATTATGCTAAGTGAAAGAAGTCCGAGAAAGACAAATATCCTGTGTTTTCACTCATGGGGAATTTGAGAATCTTAACAGAAGACCATGGGGGAAGGGAAGGGGGAAAAAATAGTTTCAAACAGAGAGGGAGGCAAATCATAAGAGACTCTTAAATAGAACAGACTGAGGGTTGATGGGACGAGTGAAGAGGAGGGGAAATGGGTGATGGGCACCGAGTGGGGGCACTTGTTGGGGTGAACACTGGGTGTTGAATATAAGCAGTGAATCATGGGAATCTACTCCCGAAGCCCTGAACACGCTGTATATGCTGTATGTTAGCTAACTTGTCAACAAATTATATTAAAAATAGCTCCTAAAACTTGAGCGGGACAAATCAGAGATACTTGATCCTTTAATATATAGTAGCAATTATCACAAATTAATGCAGAATTAATGTGTAGTTTTGGAACAATTGGCTTGCAGTTTGGAAAATTAGTACGCATTCTCGTGTGATAGTCTAAATAACTAGACATTGAGGGAAAAGTAAAATATTTTTGAAACTTTAGGATTTAGAAAAACATGTACTACATGATGATGACATCATTTCTAGTATGATTTAAATCATTTGTGCTTTTGAGGTAAACAGATTCTTTGGGGCTGATACATATTTAAGATTTTCAAGTATTTTCCATCCTTCTTTACTGTTGGAAAAAATTTTTAATGCTAACAACAGGATAAAACCCTTATGTGTAATTATGAATGTTTAATAGTCCCATAACATTGAAATCAAGTAACTTTCTTACACGATGATAGCTGGGGTAGTGTTTGTTCATTCTGACTCTCTACCTTGCATAAAATACAAAAAGTTTCCATCTGAAATTAAACTATTGCTTTAAAAACATCAGTAGTTCATAGGCACGTGATGATTCTCAGCCCTTTCTTTCATCCCAAGGAAAGACACCATTTAATATCCCTCAAGGTCTAGTTCAAAGGGGGACTTTTCTAAGGACATAATGGATGTAGATTTCTGAAAGTCACACAGACTTGGGGGACAGGAGTTGGCTGCACCAAATTTGATATCTTTAAATTGCATATAAACCACCACAAAACTAATGTAAGAAATCAATCCTCGTTTATGGGGACATTTAACTTCAATACAGAATCATGGTTCAAATTGGTTATCTTAGATTTTTTTAAAAAAATTTTTTAATGTTTATTTTTGAGATGGAGGGAGGCAGAGTGGGAGTGGGGGAAGGGCAAAGAGAGAGGGAGACAATCTGAAGCAGGCTCCTGGCTCTGAGCTGTCAGCACAGAGCCCGATGTGGGGCTCAAACCCACGAACCATGAGATCATGACCTGAGCCGAAGTCGGACGCTTAACCGACTGAGCCACCCAGGCGCCCCGGTTATCTTAGATTTTTAATTAGGGATCCTAGATCCACTTTATCTCTTTGAGGTAAGTTATGAAATACGATCCATCTGTTAATTTATCGTGTCTGATTAATTCTGCATGACGTGGAAGTCACATACTGATTTGATTACTGCAGGCACGGTGCCTTGGAACCTTCTCGGCGGGCGGGGTGGGGGGTGGGGGCAATGGATCAAATAAGAGCACATTCACACGTGGAGGCCCCAACGTCAGCATGGCTCAGATCGGAGCAGACTAATCCCCAAGTCAGAAGTATTGTCTTGAAAAATGTGTCTGCTAACATGGATGCCTCGTGAGCCTAAAAACGAAAAACCTGATGGCAGAATTTTCCAGGAAAAGATGTTGGTGGGAGTCAGACACTGGCCAGGGCAACACGGGCATTGCTTTTCAGCTCATGGGGGGGGAAGGTCTCTAAGAAATCCCTCGGAGTGGTGTTTGCCTCTGCCTTTCATCCTCCCTCCTCTGCCCTGTGACCTGCTCTTGGTCAGACAAAGGCAGTCAGCTCTGATGGAAAATTGCATTTCTCTTCATTTTAAATCACCCTTCTCAGGTTTCCTGTTCTTTCTCAGCCCCCGACCTTCGGTCTGAGCAGCATGTGCTCAGGTGATGTCCTTGCCAAAGGCTGGGCTTATGGTAACGCGCGTGCCACTTTCACAGGTCGTTTTGCTGAACAAAGAATCTCAGACCAAAACCCGTAAGCGTTTCAGAAGTGTACCTGAGGCATCCAGTAACTCCTCCTCTGGTGTTAAAAGTGTGCGGGGAGCGATGGGAAATGCGCGAGAAGCAAGTGGTGCCTGATTCTAAGGAGGTGCCAGAACAATTCTTTCACCCTCCTTTCCCCGCCCCCCCAATCGCATGAAGCAACGCTCCGGTAATGATCTCGGGCATCCCTGCCCTTGCCGTTGTGTTGTAAATTCCGACTCTGGCTGTGTGTTAGAATCACCGGGGCAGCTTTTAGGAATGCCGATGCCCGGGCTCCACTCCCAAAGGTCCTTAACGTCTGGGTCTGGGGGAAACTGGACAGCTAGGTTTGTGCAGCCACATTTGAGAATCAGAGGCTTCCCATCTGCCCTGAGAACCAGACCAGAGGGACCCTGTTCTCTTAGCCTCAGCACCCGTGAAAGTTAAAGCCTGGGCTGAGGTGTACCGACCTGCCCAGCGTTACCCAGTTCGTGGCAGGGTTGGGATGAAAACCCAAGCCTTCTCTCCGAGTGGACTTCGAAATGAAATTCGGCAGCGCCTTCATCACGCTGTGGCCGTTGTGTGAAATTCTTCGGGTATTACGTTAAGAATCCGTTTCTGGGAAACGGAATGCAACTTGTTCAAGCCTGGACTCCCTCCAACCTTAACGGACTGTCTCCCATGCACCAGGCGTCTAGTGCCAGGCGGGAGAAAGATGAAGGCGACCGGGCCCTTGGAAGAGCCAGGACTGAAGCAGTGGATTTGGCTGGGAGCCTCGGAGGGAGTTGCACAAGAGGTCAGCTCCAGCCATCATGGCACTACCTCCCTGTAGCCCGGGGGTAGGGGTGGGGGGGGTGTCCCGTTTCCTCCCTGGGGAGCCATAATCCCAAAGAAGGGGGAAAGGGGCAGCCCTTCCCTTCCTCATGTTCTTCATGTCTAGACTTGAAACGGATCCAACTCTGCAAGTATTTTAGATAGTGCTGCTTAACCCCCAGTCCCTCACCTCAGAGCCCGTGTTGACCACATTTGGGGTTTCCCATAAATGCTTTAGCCATCACTTCTCAGCCTCTTCTGGCTCACCAGCCCCCCCCCCCCCATTGTTGCCAACTTTTCATCAAAGGCAAGCATTCCTCGAGTCTGTCCTCTCGATGTTCTTCCCTTCCTCTGTCTAACCACGTGCTCCCCTGACCCCACAGCAGCCCTCGCTGGTTGGCCAAGGCTGCCCACGTTGTCCAGCTCTGGAAGATTCTCGAGAGCTGGTCTCTCGCCCTCACGAGGATCCTCGGGTTGTGAGGGAGGCGCCAGGTGTGTGCTAGCCGGGGTGGGGGCAGGCCAGGCCACCCATTCACGTGATCTCTACCTCGTTGGACCACAGCAGGGCTTGGTTGTGTCTGGTTTCTGTGACTTCAGAATTTTCTCTTGATCCTGATGTGGCCATGGTGGTAGTTGTTTGGAAGTAACCTTTTACTGCCAAAGTCCCCTTAGAAGGTACCCTCCTTCTTCTGAAGGAACTTTCTTCTTGTTTCTTCCTTTTCATATCTCGAATGCTTACGTGCACTGTTGTAGCTATGCCGGTGAACAAAACAAAGTTCCTGTGTGGATCTTGCCTTCTAAGGTGACCTCTGTGGGGTTGGGGAGGACGTTTATTTAGCACCTACTTTGTGCCAACAATAACGTCCTCCTTCGTGGAACAAGCGGCAGGTTAAATATGCTGAGTGTTGTGTCAATAAAGAATAAAACAGCTCCTGACTATGTGCTCGTACCTACTTAGGAAATTTATAGCTTAATGTGGCCAATGTGTAGATCAAGTGCAATGAAAACACACGTAAGAGGGGAGTTTTTGTTTTTGTGTTTTTTGTGGTTTTCTGACAATTGATCTTGAAAGGCTTGACTAGTGCAGGTGACATTAGAAATGAGCCTGGAATGAGGAAGAGAGGAGAGAGGAGAGAGAGGGCTGTTCTATTCAGGAGGAGTTGGGTGGGCCAAAGTGCAGGACATGAGTGAGCATGGTGTCGGGGAAGAAGAACAAGGGATTCTGGGAACGAAACTGCAAGCAAAGCCATGAACAGCCTTGCACATCCCAAAGGGAGGACCCTGTAGATAGTAGGAAATTACGTCAGGTTTTACAGCTCAGTGGTTGATCCCAGCAGAGCCGTGTGTTCAGAGGTCCCTTTGGCGGAGTGGGGGACATCTACAGGGGAGACGGGTTAGGACTCTGAACTGGGGGTAGTCTTCTAATCAAGACGGAGAAAGGCTCTAGTCTGTGTCCTAGGTAGGGCAGGTGGAGGGGGAGGACAGGAGGCAAAGAAGACGGGACGCACGGTTGTCAGATGTTTGTAATTGGATGTGCCGAGGAGAGGAGTCATTGAAGACGTGGGTTTCTGACTGGAACATCTGGCTGTGCCGTCCGCTAGGAACAGAATATGACAGTGCCGTGCTTAAGACCCACGACTCGCATATTAACGTTTGTTCTGAGAGCAACCCTGAGACCCCTAGGTGGGGTAATGTCACCCCGTTTTATATCAGGTTAATGGAAGTCAGGAAAAACGGTCATCCGCTCAACTTTGGAACTGTGGCCACGGAGGCCAACAACGCCTTGAGAAAGACTGGGTAAGAGCCAAAGAGCTGAAACCTCCAGCCTCGGCTTGAAGGAAGTTAGCTACAATCCCGGTGTCCAGGCTTACAGGATTCAGACGTCGGCAACCGGTACTTAAGGCTAGGGATGTGGGCTGTGAGGCCATTCCTTCTGGGTTGTATTGACTTAACAACCATAACACGGGACGCTGAGAAAAATTGCCCCGGGCGTCTGCTGCTCCAGATTGTGGCCAGGGTGCAAACCCAGCCAGTTAAAAAAAAAAAAAAAAAAAAAAAAAAATCCCCCAAAGCTAGTGTGGAAGGAAACTCAAATTATTTGGGAAGGCATGATTGTTTCTTGAGTGGATTAAGTGTGTTTTAGGTTCAAGTAAGAGCTAAGTAAAAGCAAATCACATTATTTTTTGGCTCAAAACCAAAAAATACGTTTGCTATCTCAAATATTGTTGGTATTTAAAATTATAAAAGTGCTGCCTATGAGAGAAAAATTCTTTTGCTTCTATTTAAAATAGGTAATCGAGTAAAAGGTTTTAGACTCATGTTTACAAGCATGGAAACTGATAAATTAACGGATAAATGAGAGACATTAACTGATTATATTGAAATTTTATTTATTTATTTTTTCAACGTTTTTTATTTATTTTTGGGACAGAGAGAGACGGAGCATGAATGGGGGAGGGGCAGAGAGAGAGGGAGACACAGAATCGGAAACAGGCTCCAGGCTCCGAGCCATCGGCCCAGATCCCGACGCGGGGCTCGAACTCACGGGCCGCGAGATCGTGACCTGGCTGAAGTCGGACGCTCAACTGACTGCGCCACCCAGGCGCCCCTATATTGAAATTTTAAATGAAAAATCTGAGTTAGGTGGTTGACGTACTCTAAAAACGGATGATTGAAAATTTCTGACTGCGGTTAAAAACATTCAGAGAGCGTCATTTGTGAACTTCCTCTTTAAAAGAATTGTTAGCGTCACTCTATGGATTTGTAAGGGGAACTTAAATTTGAATTTGTGAACTCAAACGCATTGAACATTCACTTTTTTGTAAGTTGACTTTGAGCGAGGGCAAGCACGAGTGGGAGCTCATGACCCGAGCGGAAATCAAGTCAGACGCCTGAACAGCTGAGCCACACAGGTGCCCTGAATGTGAACTTTTAAAAGTGACCAGTTCAGAAGTAACTTTGGAATTTTTAAGTGTTCCAGAAACCACTCTGGAGAACACGAAACGCACTGACAGCCGGTGTACTCTGCAAGTTTGTATTTTGACGCTGTGGATGGCGACTAATGACAGCTGTGCCCTGCTGGCCGCTGGGTCATGTGATTATCTGCGTGTGTATGTGCAGCCTCTGGTGTTTGTTCCTGTCGTTCCCCACCCCCTGCACCCCCTCGCCTCAGGCCCCAGTCGGGAAGCTTCCTTGAGGTCTGTCTGCTCTGACTTCCTTTAGGGTTTAAAGTCCATACCGCATAATTTTACTTAATTATATGCCCTCTTGCCACAGTCTCGAATTCTTTGGGTACGTCTTGTTTTCCCACCCAGATAGGTTAAAAAAAACAAAACAAAACAAACACGGAAGAAAAAGCCCACCTCTTGGGTTGACTGGGTTTGAGTTTGCCCTGAACCACCGTCCTCTATAGGGGAACCACAGGATGTGCGTTTTCAGAATCCTTTACATCAGTGGCTCCTACGGCCCAGCGGAGAAGGCTTCAGAATACCAGGGCTCCTGTCTTGACTCCGTGACTTGTTGGCTGTGTGAACTTGGCTAATTAATCAGGGCAGTCCAGGCCTCCATTTCTTCGGCCCCTTAGCCCAGCGCCTGCCAAATAATCAAGCTCCATGAGTCTTCCTTCTTCCTGTTCCTCCTTCCTTCCTTCCTTCCTTCCTTCCTTCCTTCCTTCCTTCCTTCCTTCCTGCTGCTGTATTCCCGGGAAGAACAGGATGGCAGCATCGCCGGCTAGGTGGCTCTCCTCTGGGCAGGCCAGGATGGAGAGGGAGGGCAGCTGGGGTGGTCCTTGTACCCTCTCTGACAGCCCTGGGGTTGCTGCCTGGAGGAGGCGGGAGGGAAGGCCAGGGTCCCCTCTGGAGCACATCCGCGGCGCACTGATGGAGGGTTAGGTGGTCTGAAGGATGGTTGCTTCTGCCAAAAGGTTGACTAAGCTCTCGACGCTTGAGGTTTGCCCCCGTCGCTCTTAAGGTAAAGGTGAGCAAAAATACGTGTTCGTTCAGCCCACACTTTCTGTGAATTGAAGGAATTCTGAGGGGGGAGGACTCCGCAGACCCAGGGATGCGAATAATCGCGGAGCCCCGGCAGTCTGCCACATCCCAGCAGGTCTCGAAAGCGCACGGACTGAATAGCTTTAAGTCAGCCAAGCGGGTAGACCTTGTCCTGCTCCTAAGACTTTTTAGATCTCTGTTTTCTCCGTTGACTGTGTACTTGAGTCAGCATCTACTTGAGCCTGAACTTGATGCCTAAGATCTAGGCTCACTTTTGAAGCTTTTAGGTCAGTGTCACGAAGGCCACCTTTCTGCCTTCAGAGAAACGCTTTTTGGCAACCTTCTGTTTTGCCCAAGCGTGGGTGTCTGCTGGAGAGCATTTTGAATCGTTTTTCTGCTTTCTGAAAAAGTCTGGTCGCTGTGCGTTTCCTTCTGAGCTGTGCCCGGAGGGGAGGGGCCGCGAGAGAGCAGTCACCCTCAAGCAGGTGTCCTAGGGGCCCTTTCCTGGGTTATCACTCAAGTTCTGAGTCCTCACCAGTCCTCCACCGGAAGGAGGGAGTGTTGATGCTGAGTACGCCAGCTGAGCGACACCTAATGAATGACAAAGGACATGCATTGATGGCCGGGCTGCCCTGAGTGTAAGACTACCTTGTTCTGTTGAAAGCGCCAGAGCCAGCTGTGAGATCAACCAGTCGATGTCTCGGTACCTTCCAGTTCTCTGAAAACAAGCCTGCTGTCGCAGACGGTTTCGTTTCCTCCTCCTCTTTGTGCTAAAGCATGAGGCCTATACAGTAAAAAGCAACTCAGAAAGCCAAGTGAATCTGAGTCAAAGAACATTGGCTCGGGAGCTCGTCAGAAGTTGATTGTTGTGCATAAAGAGGCCCTTTGGGTTGTCTGGTGTTGAACACTTGCAGGCAGCTCATGAATCCCCCTCCCCCCTGCCCCAGGGACTTCGGTAGGGAGGAAGGGGAACGGTGTGCCGGAATTCGCTTTGCTAGCTGGCTCTGCAGAGAACGAGCCCTGTCACCTCTGGTCTCCGTCTGAGGCTCAGCTCGTGTGTCCACCTCTAGGGGTCGGTGGGATTATTTTCTGAGCGAGCCCTGGAGCCCTCTCAGGAAGCGGCTGGAGGCGCCAGTGCTGCTTTCCCGGTTCCCAGGCGGGTCAGACCGGTGCAGTTATGTAACGTGCATATGAAACAAAAGCCCTTCTGAAAATGAACACTAACGATCCCGTTAAAGCACAGTATCCCAATTCTGGGAGTGCTTCTAGCTTCTAAATTTTATCAGCGAGTGCCGGAGGAGGAGATTTCCTACGGCCAGAGTCGAGGAAATCCTTTTCTGTTCTAGGGGTATATTGGTCTGTAACGTGATTACGGGGTGGCTTTTTTTTTTTTTGAGAGGAAGGGGTGGGGAGCAGCAGAGCTTAGGACAGTGTTAGATGGTCTTTGCATAAAAAGGTCTGTTCTTAGAAATTACCTTTAAATAATTTCTGAATAATATATATACACACACACAATTTACTAAACACTGTATGTGTATACATACACACATTATATGTATTATATACGTTGCTTAATATATATAAAAGTATAGAACAATACTACAGTGAAGGCCCTTCCAGCACTCAGGTTGATATGAAATATTTCAATGGTTAACACACCCCTTGGTCACCTCCCTGATTTCAGCCCTCTCTATTCCAGCCACACGGAGCCACGATCCTGAACCTTGTTATTTGTTATTCCCACACATTCCTTATGCTTTTGTTGCTTATGTGTTTATCCTGTAAGTGACACATAGTACTATTTTTCGTGTCTTTAAGTTTCACATAAATCATCATGTGACTTTTGTTCCCCACCCCCCCCCCCAACGTTAGGTTTATGTGCTATATCCATGTTGACCCGGATACTTAGCCTACTTTCACTTTCCTGTGATATCCCATTGTATCCATGTCCCAAAGTTGGAGAAAGAATACTGTGCGGAAATATTTCATATGTAAAAAAAAAATCTTTTTAACGTTTATTTTTGAAAGAGTGCAGCAGGGGAGGGGCAGAGAGAGCGCGCAGGACATAGAATCCGAAGCGGGCCCCAGGCTCTGAGCTGTCAGGACAGAGCCCGACGCGGGGCTCGAACTCACGAACCGGGAGATCATGACCTGAGCTGTTGTCAGATGCCTAACCCACTGAGCCACCCAGGTGCCCCTCATTCATATTTTCTTGGTAGTAAGTGGAAATCTTGTCCATTCGTGCTGAAATATTATGCCTATTCCCTCCCCCCATAACTGGATCATTGCCTCTATGGGTAGATTGGCGTGACTTCTGCTTTGGAAAATTCATGCTTTGGCAATGTTTCATATTAGACTCTTTCAGAAAAAGCCTTTGCCAATCTACTCCATCAAATCTGATGGCATGAAGGATGGATAGGAGGAGAGTGAAAGTGATAGGAGGTAAAGATACCTTCAGGGTTAATGAGGCCAGGAAGTAGGAAGCCCTTGACTAAACCGTGGCAGCAGGGATGGAAAGATCTATGAGGGCTGGAGAACTAGTAAGAGTGTGGAACCTGTAGTACTTGGTGGTGTAGTACAGGGAGGAGATCAGAGTGGCTTGTCTGGCTTTGGTCTATTAGGTGAATAATGGAACCATTCTTTAGCATGTGGAATTCCTAAGGAGGTAGCTGTATTAGTGGTAATGAGGTTGGGTAATGATGATTGATTAGTCTTGGACTTGTTGAATTTGAGCTGCCTATAACATGTGAGAGATGTCCGGTAAGCAGCTGTATGTATGCGTCTGGGAACAGGAGAGAGAAATGAGCTGGAGTTAGACTTCTGGCGTACGAATGGTGGATGAAGCCACAGAAACAGATGAGGCTCCACGAAGGAGGGTGCACGATGAGAAGGGGGAAATGGCTGAAGACCAAACTCATCAGAACACTGAGAGGAGCCTGTAAAGCAGAGTGGAGGGTGGCCGCCTAAGAAAGGAGAGAGAAAAGTGCTGTCCCGAAGACGAAGGGAGACGTTTCGAGAAGGAGCAGTCGGTCAACAGACCAGATGTGACAGAAAAGTTAGGCAAGAACTCAAGGCTGTTGGATGTAGCCTCAAAGAGAACATTGGTGATCTTCAGGAGAGCTGTGTCAGTGGAAGGAAATCTGGATGGGAACCAGATTCTGAATCAGGGAACACTGGGTAATGAGAGAAAAGAGACAACAGATGTTGAATACTGTTTCAGGAGATTTGACTGGGCCTGGGAGAAAGATGGCAGCAAGAGAGGAACTTGTTCTGAACCGAGAGGAGGCATGAGCATGTTCATATGCCCAAGGGAAAGATCCAGTATAGAAGACTTGATAAAGGAAATGGGAGGTGACTGAGGAAGGAATGGAATCCATATCAGAAGGAGAAGGCTCAACCTTGGGTTCCCACTGAGGAGGAATGGCAGAAGGAAGAGGCTGGTGGGGAGGGGGATGCATTTGTAATTGGGAGCTTGGGAAGTTGAGAATACTTCTGCTTTACCTCTGCAGATGCCTTTCATCCACCACCACTACCGATCCTGAGGAACTTCCGGTTGTCTTACAGGAGTCATTCAGCAGCACTTTCTCAAGAGCTGTCCTGTCCAACATAGCAACTGCTAGCCACCTAAGGCTATTTAAACTTAATTTTTTAAATCGTCTTTAATTTTAACTCCATTTCAAAATAAGCCACATTTCAAAGATACAGTAGCCACATAGTGGCCACCATATTGGACGTCAGAGCTGTAGAATATGTGTAGAGTTCTCCCTGACAACTCCCCCTTCTGTAAGCCTGCCTTCTGTATTAGACCTGCTTTCTATGAGTCCTCTATTCACCTCAGTGGCAACTATTTAAAAGGCAATTCAACCATCTATAAAACTTTGTATCCTAGTTGCTAGATCAATTCAACAATCTATAAAAGTTTACATCCCAGTAGCTAGATCAGTGTATGGTTCACAAGGAATGGTGAATGAATAGTCATTGAAAACTCAAAGGAACAAACTAAAGAGTGAGTGAATGGGTGCGTTGGCCTAAGTCTTTGGGCCTTATGGCAGTGAAGCTTGGGGCTCCACAGTGATTGGATAATCGTTCATTCACAATAAACACCTTCTTTGTATTAAAGTTCCACTTGAAATGCTCACCGGCAAGTCTTGAGCTTCTCAGAAATCTTTACCTTTCTTGAGTAGTTAACAAATTCTACTTCAAAGAACCTTCTCCAGATTATTCCATTGCTGATATAAAATTAAAACTGGGCTTTAGTCCTATGTTTCTCCTGAAAGGTAGGAAGTAAAGACCGAGGACAGCTCCTCTCCTTTGAAATGCAAAGAGAGCATTTGGTAGGATGACTGCTAAATAATGTTGTCTGCATTAACATCTTGGCCTAAGTGTAAGTAGTCTGTTTAGCACAAGCTAAAAGTAGGGGTCTGGGGATCTGGAACAAAGGAGAATTCATTGTCCTATTGACCTATAAGGAGTCAAAAAAGATTTAAAGTCCTGGAAAAAGGAGTTTTGTAAATGATGCAACAACAATATTAGCTAATGCTTATTGAGTACGTGTGGGCCAAACACTGTATTGAGTAGCTTGTTATATTTTAATTTTTCATATAAGCCCCTCACATACATGCTTTTATTGCCCCCATTTTGTAGATGGTAAACCAACAACCTGAGGTTTGAAGAGATTAAGATAACCTCGTTAGTATCACACAGTAAGCGGTTAGAATTTGAATTTAGGTAGGTTCCAGAACCTGCGTTTAACCACTGTGCTATACTTACTCCCAAGCCCCGCAATGGTGCTCTGGGATGAAACCCGAGTCTGTCGAGGACAGCTGAAGGGCGTTAGAGGGAGAGCAGCCAAAGAAACCAAAATGAATGTAGCAATCATGCTTCCCTTTTAGCCTTCGTAGGCAATCACCAACTCCTAGAGGAGTTGTGCCCCCATCGCTCATTGTAAGTCCTTTGAAATTTGGGATGATTGTCCAGTCGGAACAATATCCTAGATGGTGTTGGGTCTCCAGGGTAGCAATCTGCATCCACGTAAATAATTCATCCTTTTGAATTCACAGACTATCAGACTCTGGACATTAAGAGGGGGATCTTCACAGTATATCCGAGCTCATGAACCACCATCTACCATGCTGATTGGCACATGCTTTTATATAAAGATCAACCCAAACCACACAAAATTAGAGGACCAAATCCACAACTGCAAAAAGGCTGAGCATTTCCAGGTGGACAGGATTTGGGGGTTAACCTTGGTTTTCAAGAGGACCACTTTGGCCTTTAATCGGTCTAAGGCATGCGTGTGCTTATTGCTTCGGGGGTTTCATTTAGAGTGTGGACATCCATTAAAAAAGCCCTTCTCTGAGTAGCTAGTGAAATGTCAAGTGAGAACGTGCATTTGTGTTTATCAGTGTAAGGTCACACGGTTCGGTTAAGAAAGCAGTTATGCTCAAAGTCCGATTTCTTGGCTAAAAAAGAAGACTTCATTAGGTTCTCTTTTCATTGTAAAATAGCCAGAGGGACAAAAGAGCCAAAATAAAATGCAGCCTCCAGAGACGATACTTGCTGTGTTTGACACACCCTCTGTGTATGTCCCCCTGTGGCCACTTGGAGATGCTTGATTTACAGATGCTGAGCTGGTCCCAAGAGGGGACCCAAAGATGGCAGGGCTTCACATATGGGCATTATCTTTGAAGGCAAAAAGTCATGTTTACTACATCTTTTTTTTTTTTTTTTTTTTTTTTTTTTGGTGACCCTTTGGAATGGGATGTCATAACAGACTTGTTAAGCATGTAGATAATTAAAACAAAGTTTGGTTTGTAAACAAGGCGCATAGGAAGTCAGCATTTCACTTGTGTGCTTTGTGGTTTGCTATGTGGACATTTTCCTCCTCACAGATGCCTTTCTGATTTCCCTGAAAGGGTCACTGCGTCCCTATCCCATCTGAGGAATTTCATCCCAAGTAACTAAACAATTCTGGGGGAGTTCTAATGCCTTTAGCGCAGTCATAGAGCACACAGAAGAGATGCCAGTGTGATCCCTGCCCTCTGGGAGCTCCACAAAGCATTGGTTTTTTTTTTTCTGAAACGGTTAACAGATAAGGACTAATTTTGTATTACTAGGAAAACTATATTTGTCCGACTTGAAGTCTGGGATCGATTGGACTTTGTCCCGGAGCACAGCAGGAGCTGAGATCATCACCGTGGCTCTGGAAGGGTAACGTGTTCTGGGCAAGAAGCTGTGGCTGGGAAGTTCAGGCATTCAGATTCCTGTCCCAACCCCGTTTCCTGGGGCCCGGCCTAAGCCGTTTTCAAGTGGAACAGGTCACTCGTTCGGCTTTTCCCACGGAAATTGCCAGGAGGACAACAGGTTATCCCAAGGCTACCTCATCAGGCAGTGGTCCCGGGGGCTCTGGGCCGTTGGGCCCTTCTCTGGCTTTTCCTGTCTGACGACAGGAGTGTATGTTAACTCGGGGGTCTCTGGGGAGTAGAAAGGGTTTCATCCACCTAGGAACGTGTCACCTTTAGGTCCATGGTTTCTCAGCAAGGTCTTAGCACAGGGGAGGCAGTCAGGAACTCTCTCCTGGGCAGTGATCCTAATGGCTGCAAATGGGGGTGCAGAGGACCTGGTCATAGGACATGGTTTCCTCTGCCCAGAGTTGCCTCCATTTGCCACCCTCTCAGCATCTACCTGGCTCACTTTTTTTTTTTTTTTTTTTGGTCCTTCGATGCTCAGTTCGAGTAATGCTTTGTCCGCGAAGCCCTTCCCATCCCTACCCGGCAGTGAGGAACTCTCCTTAGGCCATGCCAGATAGATCCCAATTCACGCCTTATTCCAGTCCTCTGACCGTCTGTTCTCGAAGGATAGGACGTGTCTTTTTCCTTGTGGCTACTCGGTGCCTAGCACAGCGACTGGCTTTCAGGAAATGAAGGCATGATCAGGCTTCACTCTTCTTTGGTTTTAAATTTTTCTAGAATTAAAAAATTGAGCTGTAATGGGCATACAATATAATAGCTTAAGGTATACAACAGAATGAATCGATGTTTGTATATATTTGAGAAATGGTTACCATAGTCTAGTTAGCATCTATCACCATACATAAAGAATTTGTGATAAGAACTTTTAAGGTCTACTCTCTTAGCTGCCTTCAATATGCAATACTGTACTAACTATAGGCACCATGCCGTATGTTATGTCGACATCTTTTATAACCGGAAGTTTATACCCTTTGACCCACTTCACCCACCCCTCCCTGTGCTCTCTGTGAGCATGGTGTCTAAGAGTCCATATATAGTCTTCATCGTTTTTTTTTTTTGATTATTTTTGAGAGGGAGGGAGTGAAATGTGTTTTATATCTGTTAGAGTGGACTCTAGAGAAGGTCGGTTTGAAACCCCTCTTGCTTTTACTGGAGGTGTGTCTGTGTTGCATGACATAAACCCCTGCTCTGAAAAGGGGGCTCACAGACCCCTGACTGGTGGCGCCATGGGTCTCTGTCCAGTGACTCTTTGGCCTTGAGGGTCTGTGTAGCGCTGAACCTCTTGAAGCGAAGGCCACCCCCCCCCCCCCCCCCCCCCCCGTGTCCTGTGACTACTTTCTCCACTGGGTTCTTCCTCACTGGTCTGCCTGAGATGAGATAAAGTACCTTAACCTCCTTTCTTTTTCTTTTCTTTTTCTTTTTTTTTTTTTTTTAATGTTTTCTGTCTTTCCATTTTATTTTAGTGTGCGCAGGGGAGAGGGGCAGAAGGAGAGAGAGAATCCTTTTATTTATTTATTTTGAGAGAGAGAGAGAGAATGAGCGGGAGAGAGGGAATTCCAAGCAGGCCTCCGCACTGTCAGCACAGAACCCGATGCAGGGCTCAATCCCACGAACTGTAAGAACGTGACCTGAGCCAAGCTCAAGAGTCAGACGTTCAACCGACTAAGCTACCTAGCGCCCCAAGAGCGAGAACCTTAAGCAGGCTCCCCGCTCAGCTCAGAACCCGACGTGGAGCTCGATCCTGTGACCCCAGGATCATGACCTGAGCTGGACGCTCAACCGACTGATCCACTCAGGCGCCCTCCCGGCTTTCAGTTTTTAAAAAGTGATAGCTAGCATCGGTGTTTCTGCTCATCGAGCATCAGGCTTCCCACGTGGTCCTATACTGGCCCTACAGAGTCCTTCCTGTTTGGATGTGGAATCTGAGACGTAAAGTGGTTGAACACCTTGCAGCCCGAGGAAGTCCACGTCAAGCTCTAGTTGCTCCTTTGGATCCCCTTTATCGTGTCTGAGCTGCTTTTTTTTTTTCTTGACCTATTTGCTCGGTCTCCAGTATTTTAACAAGGACAGGAGGTTCTTCTCCTCCTAAGAGAAAATTGGTATGTTTCTTTATAAAAGATAGAGGAGAGCGTTTTCTGGGTTGAGAGGAAAAAAGAACTACCCTGTCAGGAGAAGGGTGCTAATTTCACTTCATGTTCTCATTAGATTCAACAACATAGGAACATAGAATCACTTAGTAGATAATTCTGTAATTACTTAAAGATGAGCAAAAACTTGAAAATGACCCAGGATGTGAAAGGTTTTGAAGTCAGGAGCTGTGCTCCCTGGAGAAAGCCAAAGACTATATTTAAATCAGATGTTTTATGGAGAGATGAGCCGTCCTTATCTAGAAAGGCCACATTCTGCCTCTTTGCAGCAGTAGAAAAAGACTGTTTTAGAAATAATAATAAAAACTTTATTTACAGAAACCTTTCATCCAAGGACCCGAAGGGCCTGGCTGACATTAATTGATGAGTCCTTGCGAAACGTAGCGTCTCCCATTTCTTCAGCGTCTTCCAGAAGAGTTTCAAGCCCCAGGGACGAAATCCTATGCCCTGATATTTGAGGCTGTAGGAGCCGTGGCTGCTTAGCCTCCAGTGGTTTATTCCAGGATCTTCTGAGCGGTTAGCATTTGGCTATGGCGCGCACACACTCTGGAATTTCTTTCCAAGGACACTTAAAATGTGTAATAGCAAGCAAATTGAGTATTGTGCTCCTGGGAGCACGTGAGTGCAATTCAAGCAGTCTCCTAGTCCCCGCAACCACCTTACAGGGATAGGTACTATCACTTCATAGTTCACGACTGTAAGACACAGAGGTTCAAGTTGTCCAAGGGTGCAGAACCTGCCAGTGTGAGGCTAGGTTTTGATCTCAAGTCCATCTGACTTCAAACTTGACCTCTTTATTTTTGGCTACAAAGTCTCTCCCGTCAGATCGCACGTTCTGAGTTGGAATTGGAAACTGACCATCGTGTAATCCTTCTCACAACGATGTTAGGGTCGTACTGCTATTGGGTAAGAATTTATGGCCCACAATTCCTAGGTCTTCAGGATTTACCCCCTCACTTCTCCATAGACTCTCCTTTTCCCTTCGGTCCCTGCCCCTATTCCAAGTCCTGCTCGTGCCTCAAGGCTTCCCCCAAAGCCTTTGTGGTTGTTCAAGCTTATTGTGATCACTCCTTCTAGAGATTTCTCCCTGTGCGTGCTATACACATGCCCCCTTTCGGTATTTCCTGTTTCACAGCGTGGTGTTTTCCTAGTGAGGTCATTGTCAGTGGGAAAATGTGTTTATCCAGAGGTTTTATGTTGAGTTTGTACTCTGTGCATAAGCATCAGGGATACTAATGAAAAATGAGAGTCTGTGCTTTGAGTCTTGAAGGCAATACTAATAAATCTTGATGGAAGGAGGGAGAAATAAAGGATCGCATGAAGATAATGCTTGTAATCTCAGTCTTTCCCAACATGCTTGTCGAAAGGCAAAAGCAGAATAAGAAAAGACCGAGGTAAGAAAATCATGAAAAAATTCAGCTTGTTTTCCTACTCCAGTCTCTCTCTGCCCTTTCATTGCTGTAAAGATGGATCCTGGTACCAAATTCTTGTACTTTGGGCCCCATGAAACCCAGCTGTGGTGTTTAGTAAAGGACAGTGGGTAGGGTTCAGTTGTACTATTGTACTAACAAGCGATCTCATAAATAATGCGCTCGCATCACTTGCAGTCGATTTTTTTTTTTTAATTTCTCTATTTTTTAAATGTTTCAAGCTTGCGGACGTTTGGACTTCGCTGTGCAAGCAAGAAGATCAGATGTTGAATTTGCTGATTATTTAAAGATGGGTAAAATTGAAAAGTCCTTTCGGAAAAATGAACAGTATAGAGAGGGGATGAAGGGTATGTACATGGGGACGGAGAAGGCACGGTTTCTTCTACAATTTCAAAAGATGGGATTACACTGTCTGGTTTGACGAGCGCAGAATGTCCTCTCTCCCAATTCCATAGTGTTCTGGGCTCCACATGCTTCCTCAGTGCAAGTTCTGTTAGGTGACAAAAGCAATGAAAAGGAAACAGGGATAGCTAAGAGGGGTCCCTGTTTAAAGCAGAACATAGGCCCCCTTTCCTGCAAGCAGGAGAAATGGACTCTGTGAATTACAGGAATGAGAAATGACGTGTTTTTCCCTGTCTCCCCTCACCAGCCTTGAGATCTTTAAAGGAATATCGATCCCGAGGCTCAGGGGTGGGGTCAGGGCTGAGGATGCCAACTGGAGAAGTCTGAGGACTAAATTGGCCCTTGTAAGAAAAGGGGCGAGCTGTTCTGAGGGGAGAATCTGTGTGCCGAGGAGTCGGCGGTAACCAGCTGTGGGGTGCGTGGGGTGGGAGGCAGCTAGAACACGAAGGAGGCTCTGCTGACTGGTCTCCCAGCATATCCCTTAGGGAAACCCACTTTACTCCCTTAAAAACGTCTGGCATTTCTTCTGACCTTAGAACTGCTGGGAGACTGGTGGGGGCTCTTGCTGTCCCTCTGGAATGACCTGTTTCATTCAGAAGCACCATAGCTCTGGGGGGTTAGGATGAATTTTTGACCTTCAGCGATGAGAGTTTTGCTCTCAAATGATGGGTGGGATAGGAATGAACCAGGGGTGACACCGGGGCCACCTTTTGAACCAACAAGTGTGCGAGGTCATGTGATATTTTCATTTCGTAAAATGCAGGGACATGACTCAAATGAGAATTTAATTGCCACTAACTACGGGTTCCATTTTCTAGACGTGCCGCCTTCCACTTGAAGCCTCTCAGGTCTCTGAATCTATCTGTAAGACCCCAGACTGTGTAGGTTGCTTACAATAACTCTCCAGACAGGAATTAACATCCCAGTGGTACAGATGAAAGAGTTCAGGCACCGAGTGTAATCTGCTCGGATCTCAGGAAGAAGCGGAGCCGACGTTTGAACCCAGACCTGACTCCGTATTTGTGCTCGTAGCCACCAAGCCGTAAGGCACACTGTCACCAAGTTAATGGTACGTCAGTAGTGCCCCCGGGACAACGTGTGACTTCTGCGAAGAAACCAAATGTAGCCAATCACTCTGTTTACTACAGCGCGGTGACCAGAATTAAGGAAATGGACTGCAACAGAGTAGTTATTTCCATTTTAGTCTTTATTTAATTCGGTGCTGCGACTGTCCTATCCAGGCATGGTAACTCTGAGTTTTAGATGTCTGCCGCGTCCCAAACTGCATAGTGTCTCAATTAAGCACTTGTCACATACATCAGCTCGCAAATTGGCTCCAAATGAGCTAATGGAATTAATAGCATCCGGCGTGGTGCCTGGCACGTAGAACTTCTAAATCTGCAGAATGTAACTGATCAATCCTCCTTCACCCACCTAGCCCTCATCTGCCCTTGGCTTTTCCTCCTCTCTTCCCTCCTTGCATCCCCTGTAGGACTCCGGACTGTGGTTGCAGGGGGGAAGTAGCAGAACTTTAAAAGAGTGAAAGGAGAAGAAAAAAGAAGCCAAGACCAAGAGAAGAGTGAAAGGAGAAGAAGAGTAGGTGGGCTAATAGGAAATAGTAATAGACTATCAGACGTGGGTCTGAAATCAACTACGGCCGGACTCAGGGCCCCAGTCCGTGACACCAGGATTTGAGACCACTCTATCTTTTGGTTCTGCTCCCCTCCCCTCTGTGTTGGCTTCGTTCTCAGGCATACTTTGCCGTGTGCTGGTGCGACAGCCTCCAGAAATGCCAGCCTCACGTCCTTGTGGCCCTAGATCCATCAGAAAGAGATGGTCTTTCTCAGGGGATCCAGAAAGACCATGGAATGGAGCCTCCTCCCCGGCTTGGGTTGTGTGCCCACCAGAGAACCCATCACTGAGACCGGGTCTGGTTCACACACTACCCTTGAGGGATGGGGGGTCGTCCCTACCTCAGCCCACGCAGTTAAACAGTAGGAAGGGTGATGGTCCACAGAGTACTAGGGCACAGAGGTGGTTCTGTGAGGAGGTTACCTCAACGGCCCTCCCAGCTGCCACCTGCTGTACTTTGGCACACTTCAGAGGGTAGAGATCTGGAAACTGCATTCCCTCCCTCCTTGTGGCTAGGATTTGGACCTTGCCAGTCTCTGGTACCCGAGTGAGACCTGGGTTCAGAACTGGGTTAACAGGTAAATAAGCAGCACGTTTGGCTGGTGTGGACCCTGTCCGTGGCAGTGTGATTCAGCAACTTCATACTTTGGTGGCGCCCCGCGGTGGTGGGTGACTTTCTGTATCATGACACATGCAGTGTCATTCTGTGGGGACTTTTTTTTTTTTTTTTTGACTGCTTCACCTAGAGCCTCCTGCTCCAGGCTTTGTAAATCACTTGACATCTGATAATTAATCTTTTTATGCTAAAACTACATAGCACGGTTCCTGCTCCTCTTTGCTGACCCCTACTTCATAGCGCCTTTTTTTGGGAGACGGGTGTGGGTACTGGGTGAACAGCACACAGCGTCCACCGGGGTCCCTGACCCTCCATTTCCATCCTGCCTTTTCTTTCCCTTTCTCTTCTTCGTTCCCTTAAAATTCAGACCATGAATGAGGTTCCAAGTTGCGTTCCTTGAGAGGCTCCAAAATACGATCCTTCCCAACAACCTTGAAGCAAAGGGTAGTTGACTGGTAAGGTGCTTGAATGAAATTAATGCGGAGACGGAGTCGGACTAGCAAAGCTCTTAAGGTCCTTTCTAAGTGTATGTATTTGCGTCCTCGTGGACATTTCCTAAGGAAAGACCACGTTCATGGAAATATGAGGGATTTTGAGGTCAGACTTGGGTTCGTATCCCCCGCTCCTCTGTTCACTAGTTGTGTGACCTAGGGAAACCATGCAGTGTCTCTGAGGCTCAGTTCTCGTGTCTATAAGTGGATACTTATTAATAAGGCCTCATGGATTTGCTTGTGAGGATTACGTAGTATACTATACATACAGCGAATGCTCCAGAAAATGCCTTTTTCCTCCTTAAGCCTTAATCTTTTCTGTCCCTTTTCTGACTCCACATTACGCTGAGTGATACTAGTTGAACACTTATGTGTCCCGCCATGTTACAGGGTTTATCTCCTTGCATCTTTACAACAATCTCTTGGGATAGATACTGAGATTATCCTGACTTTACAGTTGAGAAAAAGGCGTGGAGGGATTGTGTAACTTGAGTGAGTTTACACAGCTAGTGAGAGGTCTAAGGTTTAAACCCACCAGTCTGACTCCAGAGCCCAAGCTCATCACCACTGACCATAGTATTATTTTATTCCTAGTATCTTGGCCAACCAAAAACATTAAGTGAACTTTAAAGCCTTTAATAACTGGAGAAAATGTACTGTGATTCCTCCTCGAAGATGATCTGATTAACATCTCTTCAGAATTTTTGTTTCTGGCTGTGTTGACCTGTTTGCATTGGGGCACCGACGTGTTCTTCTGTGGCCATCTTTGGGACGACTAGCTTCTGGTTCCAAGCTTTAAAAGGACGTGTGTCCTTTGATTATGGAAGAGGTTTTACCCATCTGAGACGGGGTGGCCTCCTTAAAGGTCAAACCCATCACTTTGTTTCCAGAGGAGTCCTGTTTTAACCAAATGAACAGCCCTGCTTTTATTGATGGTTGGATCCCGCTCAAATACACAACAAAACAGACCAGAGTCTTCTGTGAACCGTTGCTGTCTCAATATAACAAGATGGGGTGTGAGCTCGCTCCTCACCTGTCAACTGTGAGAATCTGGGCGCCACCGAAATCTGGGTGCAGGAGGGGCTGCTGCACATGGGAGTTTAGCTTCTGTTGTAAAACTGAAGTTAGTTCCTTATTGTAGGGCTTTCTTCCTCCTTTGTCCTATATTACAGCCAAGAATGAATTCCTGTCAACTTAGATCTAACATGTTTCTGAAATATTAGTCATCTAAGACTCTTGAAGGTAATCCAGATACTGGAAATGAAACATTCCAAAAAGGGTCCACTCCCATAAAAATTTCCACGCACACCTAATTTTTGGTGTTAAACCAGGAAAACAATTACGTGGAGAAATTGTTTCAAAAAGTCTGTCATTGTGATCTGTTCTCAGCTGGCGTGGAGTCAGGATCGTAGACTCTGATGTTTGGACCTTCTGCCCAATCTTCGTCCCTGCCCGCCCCGCTCTTCTTTGCTAGAAACCACTGAAATGTTTTAAGCTATACTTTTGAGAAATGAGATCCTGTCCATTTCTCTCCATTTCTTATAAGGGAAGTAAACAGCTATTGTATTCAGAACTTTCATTTATTTACCCCCTTCTTTTGCCATTTATGTAAAAAAAAAAAAATTCACTTGGGAATTGAAGAATTAAAAGCCCCACAGAATAGGCCATACCAGTTCCCTGTAGACATTTTAAAATTATGTAGGTTTCCATGGATAATGTTTCCAGGAAACCTGTAACCCCTAAATTTCACTTTTCAGGCATTTCTTGGAGGTGGTAAAGCCTTTGGGGTAGCCCTTGGGGAGGGCTGTCACTGTGGGGACCCCATTGGTAAGTTACGCCTGGTAACTTATTTATACACATGTAACGCTATGTTTATACACATAGTACTTTTCAGACTATTTCTTAATGCTATAAAATTTGAGAGCCAAGGGCAGTCACCGGTGGTAGGAATTTAAGGCAATATCTTGCCCGAGGGAACTTAACCCTAGTTTCTGGATGAGTTCAGGTGATGATACAAATATAAAACATCCTGAGAAACTTACAGGGATCAGGTTCACTGCCAGGTGATTTTTCTTGCGTCGTTCCGGTTGGTTCTCCTAATGACGTGACGGGGTTGGCTCTGGAATTGTTTCCGTTATTCAGATTAAGGTAACTGAGGGAAAGGAATAAAAGTATTGAACCTCGAGGTGCCACTGCACACCTATTAGAATGGCCCCCAATCCCTAACAGTAACCATACCGTATGCTGGCACCGATGGAGTAATAAGAACTGTCATTCGTTGCTGTGGAATGCAAAATAGTGTAGCCACTTTGGAGGACCGTTTGGTGGTTTCTTGGAAAAGTAAACATACTCTCACTGTGAGATCCAGCAGTCATGTTCCTTGGCGTTTACCCAAAGGACTTGAGAACAAAAACCTCACTGATGGTTTATAGAAGCTTCATTCCTAATTGCCGAGACTGGGAAGCACCCAAGATGTCCTGCAGTAGGTGAATGGGTAAAACAAACTGGGGTACATCCAGACAATAGAATATGATTCGGGGCT
The DNA here is from genome assembly GCF_018350215.1 of Panthera leo. Taxonomy (NCBI): domain Eukaryota; kingdom Metazoa; phylum Chordata; class Mammalia; order Carnivora; family Felidae; genus Panthera; species Panthera leo. The sequence goes on along the minus strand of NC_056690.1, from coordinate 77,942,423 downwards.
AGAAAGAAATGAGCTGGTGAGCCACGAAAAAACATCGGGAAGCCTTACGTGCGTGTTACTAAGTGGAAGAAGCCAGTCCGAAAAGGCTACATCCTGTATGATTCCAACTGTCTGGCATTCTGGAAGCGGCTAAAACTATGGAGACCGTGAAAACATGAGTGCCTGTCAAGGGTTGGGGGGTGGGGAGGGATGGATGAAGAGGCAGAACAGGGGAATTTTGAGGGCAGCGGAACCACTCTGTGTGATACTACAATTGCGGACACACGTGTCAATACGCTTGTCCAAACAACGTGCGAAAGAATGAACCGTCAACCATGGACTTAGGATTGTGACAATGCTACCTATCCATGGAGGTTCACCAGTTGCACACCTGTGCCACTCTGGTGGGGGGTGTGGAGAATGGGGGGAGGTGACACGTGTTTCTGGGAAGAAGGTATTTGGGAAAAGTTTACAAATATGACGGGGAAAAAAGGTATGTTGACAGTGATTTTGCAGCTCGTAAAGGGCAGGGTGGGGATAAAAAACTGTGATGCTGGGGTGCACAGGGGAGAGCCTGTTATGTGGAAGTAGGAGATTGGAGACAGGAGTGGGCTTTTAAGAAAAATGCAAAGTTTAATGTGAAATATCAGGTGTTGCAGTGCTTAGGTGAGGGGACCCTGGAACGTTAGCCTCCTTAGGCTTCCTGGGGAGCCACGTTTGAGAGCTGATGTCCTTACTCACTTTCTGGGTATGTAATAGGCAGCCTCCCAGGCCCCACGGGTAGAGGCTCAGCTTCAAAAGTTACCAATGGGGGGGGGGGGGGCGCCTGTGGTTGAGCGTCCGACTTCGACTCAGGTCATGATCTGACAGCTCGTGAGTTTGAGCCCCGCGTCGGGCTCTGTGCTGACAGCTTGGAGCCTGTGTCTCCCTCTCTCTCTGCCCCAACCCACTCGCATTCTGTCTCTCTCTCAAAAATAAACAACAAAATAAAATTTTAAAAAAAAAGTTACCAAATGGAGGCAGAGCTGGAGTGAATTTGCTGGTAGGCTCACTCCTGGCAGGTCTGTTCCCTTTCGAGAAAAATTCAGACTTTCTAAACAGAACAATCAACTTTACGGTAGAATTGTGTTTTGCTCCGGAGTAACCTGCAGGTCTTTTGCTTCTTAAAAAAAAAAAAAAAAAAAAAAAATTGTGGCAAAACACACATAACCTAAAATTCACCACCGTCACCATTTTTAACTGGAAGGTTCAAGGACGTTAAGTACGTTCACATTGTCGTGCGACCATCCCCACCATCCATCTCTGGAGCTTCGTCGTCCCCAACTGAAACTCTGCACTCGCTCAACACGAGCTCTCCTAATGTTTCCTAGTTCTGAGAAATAATTGAATACATCACTGCTTACATTTAAGGCGTACAGCCTGATGGCTTGGTTTACGTACCCTGTGAAATAATTCTCTCAATAGGTTCAGCTAACCTCTGTTATCCCCTATAGATAAAGTACAGCTTTTTGTCAGGATGACTCAAGATTGACTCTTCAACAGCTTCTCTGTATATCACACAGCAGTGCTGGCTGGGAGGTATCATGATTATATGACTCACTGTCTTGTAAGTGGGAGTTGATTTTATCTGTTGTAACTAGAAATTTTTGCCTTTCGACTACCTTCCTCCAATTGCCCTTCTGCCCACCCTCTGCCTCTGGTAACCATGTCTTATTTTTCTGAGTTTTTTATTAAGATTTCACGTGAGATCATACAGTATTTGTCTTTGTCCTTCTGTGACTTATTTCACTTAGCGGTGGTGCCTTTAGGGTCCATCCATGTTGTTACAAATGGTAGGATTTCCTCTTTTTTTTTTTTTTTTTTTTATGGCTGAGTAATCTTCCTGTGTGTGTGTGTGTGTGTGTATGCACACCTGTTACAACTTCTTTATCCATTTATCTGTCGATGGATACTTTGGTCTTGGCTATTGTAAATAATGTCATGAACATGGGAGGTGCAGATATCTTTTCCAGTGAGGAAAAGATATATTCCCCAAAGTGGAATTCTTGGATGATAACGGTGCCTGAAAAGACGCTTACCATCACTAGTCATTAGGGAGGTACAAATGAAAATCACAGTGAGAATACCACCTCATGCCTGTTAGAATGGCCATCATCAGAAAGACCAGAGATGTGTGGGTGTGGAGAAGAGGGAATCCTAGTGCACTAGTGGAATTGTAAATTGGGACAGCTGCTAGGGAAGGTCCTCAAAAAATAAGACCTAGAACTGCCACGTGATCCACAAAAGGTTCAAATGTCAGCATAAGTTAAGAATCTCGGGAATACTCAAGCCAGCACTGCCTGCAGCCAGGATTCTAAAGCTTATAAACGTGTCTGGCGAGTTCACAGAATTTCAGACCTTGTCTTCTGTGAGAACCCTAGGCCCGTTTTACTTTTTCTTCCATTTTTCTTGAGAAAAGGAATTAAAATTTTCTTTCTGGTTTTCATTGTCTATGCTGTTGAGGGAGGATAGCAGTGTCGATAATCCCAAACAGCTGATGGAACACACACACTTCAGCATTTACAGTTGGTACTAGAATGCGATGCAATAGTTACTGTTGGCAACACTTAGTCTCTTCTGTTTGTCTTAAGCTAATCTGAAGGATGAGGATATGTTCTCTGACCGCGCAGCATCTGATGGAAGGCAGGGGTTGCAGCGTTGCACTAACTCAGCTAGAAAAACGCCGAAGGCATAAGGATGTCCGCAGATCGGCATCACGCGGACCATCGACGAGTGGCTGTTTGGGCTTTTCTCAAAAAGCTTTGTGTTGTAAACTGCAACACAGAAATAGAATACTGCTTAAAACAACTGTGCCGCTTGATACAAGGCGGACACCTTCGTAGCCAGGACCCAGGTCAAGAAATAGCCAGCCAGACGTGTCTCCGTGTACCATGTCCCCAAGCACAAGCCTTCTCTCCCTCTGAAAATCGCCACTTTCCTGATACTTCCTCGTGATTCTCTGTGGTTCTGTCTCCCCTGTGTGTATCCCTGAAGTCTAGGGTTTGCCCATTTTATTTTTATTATCTTATTTTTGAGACACAGAGAGACAGAGTATGAGCAGGGGAGGGGCAGAGAGAGAGGGAGACACAGAACCTGAAACAGGCTCCAGGCCCTGAGCTGTCCACACAGAGCCCGACGTGGGGCTCGAACTCACAAACCGTGAGATCGTGACTTGAGCCGAAGTCAGACGCTTAACCAACTGAGCCACCCAGGTGGCCCCAGGGTTTGCCCATTTTTAATTCAGACTGTCTTTTACAATGGTTTTTAAATCTACGGACGTTCCCCTTCTTGCCTTGACAGTTGTTTGTTGAAGATCCTGGGCCCTTTGGTCTGTAGAGTTTTCTGTGGTCTGGCTTCCGCTGACGGAGCGCTTAGTCCTTACTGAGGCAAGTCCTGACGATGTGAGACAGGAGCGTGATTCCAGAATGCAAAGCTACCCAAAAGCGAAAACTCGGAAGTACAATTCCCTATGTTAATCTGTGTGTTCCATTTTTGCCCAGTGATCTCGTTCATTTCTCCTTAGGTTTCTGTTAGCAAAAATCGATACATATATATAAAAATAGTGGCATCCCTTTATGGGACTAAAGTGTTGGGCCGTATACATCCTGATGCATTTTAACTTTCTTCACTAGGCATTATTTTGTGGAGCTCTCCCTCCGTGTCCGTTTATAGGGATCTTCGTTTGACTTTTCTTCAGCCGCAGAATATCCCATTCTGTGGCTATACCATAGTTCATTCAACTTGTCTCTCCTGTTCGGGTGCTTTTCCCATTATTTTGTAGTGACCCGTAATCCAGTCAATAGGCTTGTGCACATGTATTTTCACTTTGAGACACAAATTCCTAAAAGTGATGTGGCTAAAACCCAGCAGTAAATTTTTCGTAGGTTTTTGTCTGTTGTTTTAGGTGTTTCCTGATTCCCCTTCGTAAGGGGGGGGCCAGTTTGCCTGCCCACCAGCAATTTCTGAGCATGTGTGTTTCCCCAAGCCTGGACGACAGTGTATTCAAGGTCTTTAATTTTTGCTGATCTGATAGATAAAAAGAGGATATTTTCATGTACTTTTAAATGGCTTTTCTTATGGGTAGACCTGGGCAATATGGGTAAATCTTTTCATACATTTAAGGGGCATTTTTACATCTTCACTGTCCATGAATTTAGTCCACTTTTCCATTGGGCTTTTGCCCCACCCTATTTTTAAATACGTACGTGCAAAATAGACTTAACATATAATTGCATTTAATACATAAAACCATATAAATATCAGCCTTTTCGTTGTGGCATCGCTACAAGCCTTTCCTGCCAGTTTGTCCTAGGACCTACGGTATTCTTTGCGATGCAAAAGTTTTTAATTCCTGTGTAGTCGAATTTATCAATGTTTTTAAAAATTGCATGTGGAATTTGCTTATACTTAGCTGCTTTTTGCTCTCAGTTTATAGAGGCATTCCTCCCCCTCCCCCAGCCCATGTTTTCTTCTAGCACGTTTGTTTTTGCATTTATAACCAGATTCATTTGAAGCTGATTCTCATGTGCAGATTGAGGTCTGGATCGGAGTCTTTTTGCAAACGGCTGTCCAGTTGTCCTCGTGCCATTTATTACTAAGTCCATCTTTATCCCCGTGACCTGAGATGCCTCATTTTACATACGAAATTTCCAAAGTAGTTGGGTTGGTTTCTGGATTTTCTGTCCTATTCCGTTGGTTGGTCTGTCCCCACCGTGTACCACTTTTTAATTCTGAAAGGCTTTGCCGTATGTTTCCCGTCTGGCAGGGCAATCCCCCCACTCTTCGCTGGCTCCAGCGTTTCCTTTTGTAGTGTCATCTTAACTATTCTTGCACTTGGCCTTTCCATATGAACTTCAGCATCCTCTTGTCTAGCTCCATAAAAAGCGAAAAGTTTTGTTGATCTTTTTATTGAAGTCGGTAATTTTATTAGAATTTATAAATTAGGGAGAACTGACATCTTTATGATGCTGAGTCATCCTATCCAGGGACAGGGGGTGTCTTTCTGGTGGACTTCTTTGTCTTCCGAGAGCGTTTAAAAAAATATCCTTTAGGTAGGCTTCGCAAATTTCTTGTTCTGCGGAACTGAGCAGAGGAGTGCTTCTTGCTTTCTGGTGGAATGATTGCGTGTTGTTCTTCACGTGCTTTAAACCGGTTCAAAAGGAAACGTTCTGTTTGATTCCAATTACGTGAGCAAGATGAGACCAAGCTAACTGGTAGTGTTAAGAGTCAGAATAGTGGTTGGCCTGGGGGGACTGTAACCTGGAAAGGGCATGAGGGAACCTTACTGAGTGGTGCGGGAAGTGTTCACGTCTTAATGTGAGTGGTAGTCCCATGAGCTCTACCTATGTAGACAATCACGCTATCCGCATAGATTTTTGTGAATTCCGGAACTTACTATGTATATCATACCTCAAAAGTTAACCAGGGCTGTTCTTGGCCCTTTGGTTATTCTATGTCAATTTTAGAACCAGTGTCCGGTTCCACCAAAAAAAAACCAAAAAACTGGGGATTTCAAGAACTGATGTCTTTATAAGTCTTGCAGTTCATTATTACGAGTTTGTTGCCTTTGGCCTTTTAAGATGTATCTCACAGTTTTTGTGTTTTTGGAATTCTTCAATTTATTGCTAGTGACTTGACATTTTAATGCTTTAAAGTGATATCTTTAAATGCTTCGTTACCTCTTTATAAAATAAAATTGATTTCATTTGTAAAATTCTATCTAGCAAAGTTAATAACTTCCTATGCTAGGACTTTATCTGAAGGTTTGGATTTTGTCTTGTAATCTTATCAGCGATAAATACAAGTTTTATTTCTTTTTTAATCCTCTCGTCTTTTATTTATTTTTCTTGACCATCTCAGTAGTTCAGGCTTCCAGGAAAATGCTAATAGAAGCGGTGATAAGAGCCATAAGACAAACCGCCCAGAGAAGTTACTTAGAGCATAAGCCAGGGGGAGGGGCAGAGACAGGGTCCACACTGTCAGTGCAGAAGAGCCCGATGCGGGGCTCAAACTCATGAACATGAAATGGTGACCTGAGCCAAATGAAGAGTCCAGTGCTCAACCTACTGAGCCCCCCAGGCACCCCCTGTGAGTCTGTATTTCTTATGTGAACAAGAAATATGCTTTTATGTATTAAGCTGTTGAAAATTTTGGGCTTGTTCCTACAGCATATCTTGTCCTAACTAAATCAGGTTCTTTTCAATTCCTAGTTTGCTGAAAGGTTTTTATCCTACGTGAGTGTTTAATCCTAGCAAATGCTTTTTTGGCATCCATTGTGTTGATTCTATGATCTGTTGTCTTTACGCAGCAAGCTATATTCATTTTTTCCAATGTTAGGACAAACTTGTATTCCTGAGATAAACCCATAGTGGTCATAATGTATTATTTTTCATTTGTTGCTGGATTTGGAATGCTAATATTTTGTTTGGGATTTTCATGTTGATGTTCATGAGGGAGGTTAGCGTCCTTTCTCATACATTTTTACAGGGCTTTATTAAGGTTTATAAAGCGAATTAGGAAGTATATCTTCTGGTCTCTCAGAGTTTACAAAATTGGAATTATTCAGTCCATATTTGGTAGAATCTGCCAGTGAAGTGGTCTTCAATTCTTTGTTCAAGTTCACCAGTTTTCATTTCTGATGAAATAATCCTTTTTTTTTTTTTTTTTTTTTTTTAAGATTTTAATGTTCATGCTTTGTACTTGGCTCTGTCTCATACCTGCTTTTTTCCCCCTAATCTCCAGACTTCTTGGAAAATTTCTATTCCTTCTCCCTTTAAGGAATAATTTTTGAGGTCATTTTTAGGCTGCTTCACGATTTCGTTTTCATCTGGTTTTTTTTCAGCCGAATTCTCCCAGTCGTGGGTCTGCAACGTGTTTCTCTCTGAGCTTCCTGCTAAGTTTTGTAGCAGGGAGGCAAACCCACCTTACGTGTTCCACGCCTGTCTCAGCCTGGTCCACTAAGATTGCAAAGCAGCGGATGGGTCCTCAATTGAAGTGTGGGGTTTGTCATACAAGGAGATCATCCTGGATGCTGTGCTCACTTGCGGTCTGGCAGGTGCTCTCAGACGTGGCCGATGCACCTTCCTCCTTGCCAATGGAAGAATGTTACATTTCTGCCTCTGTTAGAGGGGTTGCTGTGGAAGCATGTTAGGTCTAATGTCAGCCTAATCATAGCTCATTACTTTTCCAGGGAACTTGGTTCTGGTTGTGTCCCAAAGCCTGTTTGTGAGGGCTGTTTGGCTACGTTTCCTAAATTCAGTGGGGACCACTCCCAGAAACCAGAGTGTCTCAGCCACTCTCCACTGCTTTTTCTCTCTTCCCAGACACGGAGGTTTTTCTTATTGTTCTCAAGTGTGCCTGTGCAGATCGCGTTTCCCTACCTCCCAAATATTGATGCACTATCTGGCCTCCCTGTGTGTTTGACATGGAAGGAGAAAAATAATTCGGAGCTCACTCCCTCTTCCCAAGGGTTATCATGTGACTCTTCCTTTTAAACTTCCTGGTTCTTTTTTGGACTCAAAACTGATGAAAAAGCCTCTTAGGGTTGAAGTAGAGAACATTACTCTAAAGTTAGGTTGAGCACTTCCTTGTCCGTGAAGCTAGTATTTGTGTGCCACTTTGAGCTAATAAACAGCATATCAAATCTTAAGTCTCAATATCGAGAGACCGTATTTCTTCCATTTTGATAATTTTATAGCAAATACTTTTAAGATCTGAAGCTTTTTATTTAAAATAAAAAAATTATATATTTAGGAACATGGCAGTGGGTTGAAATACAGGTGTGTAATTAAAGATGGTCTTAGTATATGCTGCTCTTACTAAGTGGCTCCTCTTGCCACAATTTTTTTTTTTTTAATATTTAAAAAATGTTTTGTTTTTGGGAGAGAGGGGGAGGGGCAGAGAGGGAGACACAGAATCTGAAGCAGGTTCCAGGCTCTGAGCTGTCAGCACAGAGCCCGACCCGGGGCTCGAACTCATAAACCAGGAGATCGTGACCTGAGCCGAAGTCAGATGCTTAACTGACTGAGCCACCCAAGTGTCCCAATTGCCTCAATTAAAAAAAAAAAAAAAATCAGTGCTTACAAGTGTGATGTAAGCTATTTGTACAAACTGAAGAAAAAGGTGTGAGCAGGACACCCACGATGAAGAGCTGGGAGTCTTGGGTGCCAAGTAGATTAATGTGCCGAGCCTCTTTAGTGTCTATAGTTTTACCTCCACGTGGGCTTGTGACAGCTTAAAAAAAAAAAAAAAAAGCTGTGCTGATCTTGAATAACGTAAGACGCTTTGCCCCTTTTCTACCTCTGGAGAAACAAGAGTTTGACGCCCCTGAGAGTGGTGCTCTGCGAATCTCAATGGGTTTCATTCCGAGTTCCCGCACCCACCAGTTCCTTCCTGAGCTGCTCTGATGTGTCAGGCTCTGACCTTGGCATTGAGGGCTTAGCGGCAGCAAAACCCGGCACGATCCTTGTTTTCAACGTGGTGGTTGTGGCTCTTTGTTTTCAAGAGTGAAGGCCAGGGGCCAGTAGTGACCAAGTTACCACAGAGGAAATGTGAAGTTACCAACGTGGGGAAGTGGTAGGAAGCCGATGAGCGTGTTGATGAGAAGAGACCTGGGTACCGCACCGCAGGAGTGGAGGGGGCGTCAGAGAAGGCTTCCTGGAGGAGGGGACATTTTAGGAGATATGAAGGGTAGTAGGGGGTACTCCATATGCAGGGAATAGCTTGTCGAAACTCCATTCGGCAGGAAGGAAGGTGGCGTGCTGGAGAAGCTGAAAGAAGGCTAGCGTGGCTCACACGCGGACCGCCAGGAGAGGCGTGGTCCCTGGTGTGTCTTCATGAGACAGGCTGGGGGCGGGGCGTGTCTGTGATTTTGATCCTTTGCAGGGACAGGAAGCCACTAGCTTTTGCCAGTTTCAGGCAGGCAAGTGACAGAATCAAAATTGTGTTTTGGGGGATTCTCTGAGGGTACGTGCAGAAGGCCTGGAGTTTGTAAAAGGCTGCAAACGAACACGAGGCTAGTCACACCCTTGGGACCAAAGAATTGGCCTCGTGCGGGAAGATCTCTACCTCGACTCTGTGATCCAAGATCCACGGAGCACGGTGAAGGAGTGAAGCCTTTGGCTGTTATCTACGGGGGGGAGAAACTTTCTCCCCCCTAGCAATAAATCCTAAGGGAAATTTGTCACGTGGCTCTCTAGAAAAAGGGCATTGGCTGTGTTTGGATAACGAGAAACCAAAGCAAAGAACAGAGCACGTTCTTGTCATCATGCGCTTTTCATCTGGGGACAGTTTTGCCCTCCACCCCCACAGGAGACAACGTTGGGTTATATATATGGAAGAAAATCAAGTAGTAAGCATTAAGATGGAGAGCTAGAGAGTTATCTTGAAGTTCCCTTCCATCCATGAGAATCTAGTTTTTTTTTTTTTTCAGGTTTAGCAGAAGTTCCTCGTGTGTTTTATTTTTTTCCCCCACATGAACTTAAAGCTAAAAGTGTGCATTTCAATTTAGCAAAGGTATTTCGTCAGGAGACCCCACCCGCCTCCTGAGTTCAGGTGACGAACCCTGTGTGGGGTTAGAATTTAACTTAAAAATGGTTTGTATGCTCCTTAAAGCTTGGCTTTTTTTTCCTTCATAAAAATAACCACTTTATAGCTGGCAAGTTTAGCATTTTTATCTGGTTGTAAAAAAAAAAAAAAAAAAAAAATGAATTCACTCTCTCTGGTGAACAGGATAGAAAATAAACCTGAGAGTCCTGATCCGGGGCCTGGGTGCAAAGGCATCCGGCTCTGGGGCCGGTGGCCACCCTCAGTGGGGGGCTGGTGGGGCCCCACTGTCACCACTCCAGGGCGCACACGATACCAAGTGAAAGAGGGTGACATTGTAAGCCACTAGTCCCTCTTGCCCCAGTCCCCACTAAGAACCTCCAAGTGGACTCCCGAAGTCTGTTTGCACATTCACATTCCAGCCTTTTCTTAGCAAGCACTTGTCATTAGCGGTCGTCTGGTGGTTGGTATCCACTCAGCTGAATAAAGCCTCAGGCTTGGACAACACAGACTGGGTTCTAACACCCTAAGGTCTTAGAACACATCAATGGAGCCTGCGCTGTGTTGGGTCACAATGCAGTTTACTTTAAAAAAAAAAAAAAAAAAAAAAAAAAATTTTTAATGTTTATTTTTGAGACGGAGGGAGAGAGAGACCATGAGCAGGGGAGAGGCAGAGAGAGGGAGACACAGAATCTGAAGCGGGCTCCAGGCTCCGAGCTGACAGCACAGAGCCTGATGCGGGGCTCGAACCCACGAACTGTGAGATCATGATCTGAGCCGAAGTTGGAGGCTTAGCCCGCTGAGCCACCCAGGCACCCCTGCAGTTTTCTTTCTTTTTTTTCTTTCTTTTCTTTTTTCTTTTCTCTCTTTTCTCTTTTCTCTTCTCTCTCTTCTCTCTCCCCTCTCTCTTCTCCTTTCCTTCCTTCCTTCCTTCCTTCCTTCAAGTTGAGCCAAGAGTGTAAGAAAGGTAAAGGAAGAAATGGTAAAAAAAAAAAAAAAAAAGCCTCATGGGAACTGTTGGTGACTTGGACCTTCAAAATCCAGTAGGGTTTCTCCTGGTGGAGACAAGGGAGGAATCCTAGCAGGAGGAACAGAGGCGGGTAGGTTAAGTAGTAAGCGGTTTTGTGGGAGGGAAGGGGAACCCTAAACCCCACGGGTGCGTTAGGGTCGGAGGGTAACCCCCGATTTTCCCCACCTTAGCATTGCATCTTCACGATTGGCGCCTGTGACAAGGGAGGGTTGTTATTAGCAATAAGACCAGGATAGAAAACCCAAAACCTTTAATGGAGCTGCCGCTGGGGCTGAGCGAGACGCTTGAGGGCACGGGCTCGCCGCTGCGTAGTGGGGACCGTTAGCAGCATCCGAAGACCTTTCTGGTCGTCGCTCCCGGCGTCTAAGGGGCAGAGGCCAGGGATACCACTAAACATCCTACAAAGCACAGGCCGGCTGCCCTCCCTGCCCCCCAACAAAGAAATCTGCAGCCCCAGAGGTCAGTAGTGCTGACGCTGAGAATGCACTCGTGGTGGGAGTGTTGGAGGGACCAAAAAAACCCCCTTCCATTCCTCTTACCCCTTAGGTTTGCCAAAAAAGGGTAGCGACCGTGGCCTGTTTCTCCGTATGGGAAGCCGAGGGTGTGCTTCGTTACCCGGTGAATTCGGGAACCCCCAAGCTGGGGTCTCTAACTCTCCTGCCCCCTATCCTGGGTAGGAACGTGTCTGTTCCTACTTTCGAGAAAGGTTGAAGAGACAGGACTTAGGAGTGCCTGAAACATTTTCCCCAAGAGCTCAGCCTGCCTGGTAAGTTTATATTTCTGCTGTCAACATACATTCTGCTCGGCTGCTTCTCAGTGTTCTGCGTGGTACAAGAAGCCGTGCCATTGGTTTCAAATGTGCTGGCAATGGTTGCCCAAGCGAAAGGCAGTAAATAAAACCAGAGGAGATCGTGCAGAGCTCGGGTGCCTTTTCTCATCTACCCTAAGACGGCTTCCAATGAACAGCACGTAAAGGTGGATTAGAATCACAGGCGCCCAGTCTGGCCAGCATGTAGTGAACACCTCCCGTGGTCTCGGGTTCCTGAGTCTTGCCTAGCAGTGAGGACTGGAAGTTGGAAACAAGTAAATCGTCCGGTGGGAAAAGCATGGCCATCCTGGCCCAGTCCCCAGCCCCTACCTTGGGGGAGTCACTACATTTAGGACTCTATGGCCGAATCTCACGGATGAGACTGTTGGACTAAATTACTCCCAGGGTTGTCTTTGCCCTAAGACTTCTTGTAATAGCCCGACGACTGGCTTCACTCTCTCAGGCTCTCAGTTGGGTTTTCTCTGTTTTCCCTAGAAAACAAATTTCGCTTCAATCAGATGTGACTTGCTCTCCTTGAGTTACGGAAAAGACGGGAGCTTCGGGAAGATTTTCTTAGGCTGTCATTCCCCCGTTTCCAGATCCCGGAGGCCTCTTTCTCTGGTGGGTTCAGCCTACCAGTTCTAGTAAATTCCATGAAGGCTGGATGCTGGTAGCCCGGCATACTCCGGGCACGTGCTCCTGTCAAGTCAGGTCCACGCGTGGTGGTGAAATTGCTAGAAATCTGTGAACAATGAATTAAACAACTGTTCTCTGCGGGAACCACAATAATAGTTTTCAACCTCCACTGAATGCTGAGAGCTTTTTGAGGCACTCAGTGCCCAGAGGCTCCCCAGAGCATTTGTTTTATTTTTCCTTAAATTTTTTAACATGTGTTTATTTTTGAGAGGCAGAGACAGGGAGGGAGACACACACACACAATTAGAAGCAGGCTGCAAGCTCTGAGCTGTCAGCACAGAGCCCGACGCGGGGCTCGAACTCAAGAATGGTGAGATCATGACCTGAGCTGAAGTCGGATGCTTAACCGACTGAGCCACCCAGGCGCCCCTCCCTAGAGCATTTAAATTAGCATCTCAGAGCTGGACCTAGGATGTCTGCTTTTTTTTTTTTTTTTTTAAAGATACCGTAGGATTCCAGTGGGCAGCCGGGGTTGAGGACACTTGTCGGGAAGCGTGTATCAGGTGTATGATCTCTGTCCTCTTTGTGCATCTATGGCACGGACAGCTGTTTTTGGTTTCTTCCTGCTGTGTTTCCTTTGGCTTTTCCAACTAACTTTAACAGCTAAGAAGCCAATAACAAGCACGTTTGCCAAAAATGCAGCAATGCCAGTTGTCAGAAAAGATTCAGGGGCGTCTGGGTGGCTCAGTCGGTTGAGCATCTGACTTCAGCCCAGGTCATGATCTCCTGATTCACAAGCTTGAACCCCACGTGGGGCTCTGTGCTGGCAGCTCAGAGCCTGGAGCCTGCTTGGGATCCTGTGTCTCCCTCTCTCCCTGCCCTTCCCCAGTTCGTGCTCGCTCCTGCTCTGTCTCTCTAAAAAACATTAAACATTTTTGTAATTCAAAAGTTGAAAAAAGCCTGACAGGGATTCGTTTTGGCAAGGGGATTCCTGTGCTTTGAGAGAAGTCGGATAGAGAATCTCTAATATCCTGAGCTCCTAATGATGAGGCTTTGGTCAGTGAGGCAAAATGACAGACATCCACGTTAGCCCTGTGTTGTGTTTTTTTTTCCTGTGTTCTTCATGATGAAGGCAAGTATCTTGAATTTAAACTGTTTCAGTTCTGTAGGTTGGCCCTTTTCCTGTGTAACCAATTCACTTGGGTCAAATAAATCATACTGATTTTTTTCTTCAAAATTAGATACAGTTCTACCACAACTCCTTTGTGTACATTCACCGTAAGATAGATGTATGCGTGTGGGTACAGGCTGTATTCTGTATAACTCATGCACTGATTTTTTTTTTAAGTTTGAGACAACGCAGGTGGGGGAGGGGCAGAAAGCAAGAGGGATAGAGCCTGATGCGGAGTTCGAACCCCCCAAAGCCGTGAGATCATGACCTGAGCCAAAACCAAGAGTCGGACGCTTAACCCTCTGAGCCAACCAACTGAGCTCCCTGTGCACGGATTTATTCATAGATATCTATAGAATTGATAAAAAATCCACAAATCATACTAGCACTTCTTTCTACAGGGCGAATGAACGTGAGCCTATTTTTATCAAGTCTACGATGTTTGGGGTGCAGTGCCTTATGACTTAGGTTTAGAACTTGGGAGAGAAGTGGCGTCAATCAAGGGCAGCTTAAGCTGGTCCCTTGTGTCTTTCCAGGGGGCTTTCCTTTTACTAAATTAATCTTCAAACCTCCACTGCACTGCCAGACTTGGCTTTTGTTAAGAAAACAAGATCCAGCTGGAGCTGTGGCCTGGAAACTTAAAAGCAGCCTCATAGAGGCTGCACCCCCACCCCCCGACCACCGGTGACCCCGTGAGTCTCTCTCCCCCTACGTGTGCATTTGCCTAAGTGTATAGTTTGTGCTCCTGCCTTTCTCTCGCCAACTCCGCCATCCCTTTCCCATCTGTGTCCAGATCCGGGAGGGCCATACGTTCCCAGGCACCCCTGCTCCCTTGCAAACACAAGTCTGCACGAAGACCTTTTGGAGAAGACACTGGGGCGTTGGATTTTTTATACGTGAACCAGCTGGCTCTTGGACTTCCCACCAGGATTTCTCTTGGTCCCGTGTATAGGGGGGGCATCCACACACCTGGCATGGAGTTCAGAGAGAAGGGGGGGGGGGTAGGAAGTGGTCAGAAAACCGGGGGTACGCAAACCCAGTCTGCAGGCGTGCTGGCATCTTTGCTTACGAAGATGGCAGGTCTCTGGGGAAGATGCACTCTGGGTGAGACCTACACAAATTCTCAAACGGGTGCACTTCACCTCCTCGATGCGTTGGAGGTGACCGTTCATCTGATTGGCACACAGATGCCGTGGTAGGAACTACAGGTGGAAGAAGGGTGGGCCAGCGGGGAGTGGCAGGGTCAAAGCCACAGCCTGGCTCTGCTCACAGCTGGTCACTGTGTGTTGGGGGGGGAGGGGGATGGCAAAAGCAATCTAATCCCATATTGAATCAGAGGCGAAATAAAAGCAGAAAGAAGTGGCTTTTAGTCTTAGGCCTCTGTTCCCTTACAGTCTTGCTACATTTGTTTGTTGGCTTAATCCTAAATACCGAGGGTTTCGACGAGTGTTAGACATCTTCCCATTTAAAATAACACTATTTGTAACGCACTGCTTGCTAACAAAAACATTTACTGACTAATCTTTTCCTGAATGTCGAGTGTCCTATGGAGCCCGTGTCGTAGGTGGTGGAAAAAGCTACTTTAGAAACAGCTGTCTGAACGGCACGACAATTTCTGGAAAACAGTTTGATGTTTTTTTGTTTTTTGTTTGTTGTTTTTTTTTTTATAAAGTTTTTACCCAAGTGAGACGAAAGCTTATGTCCACACAAAAAATGTGTATGCAAATATTTACAGTGGCTTTTATTTTGTAATTGCCAAAAACTGGAAACCAGCCAAATGCCTTGCATCTGGGGGTTGCGCACGGCCACGGTGCATCCCGACCACAGAGTACTACTCAGCAATAAACAGGAACTGCTCAGACATGTGAGAACGTGAACAGCTTTCAAATGCATCATGCTAAGTGGAAAAGGCCAAATACAAAAAGGCTGTGACCTCCTGTGTGATTTCTTTTTTAGGTGACATTCTTGCCGAGGAAGAGTTACAGGAACAGGAAACCGATCAATGGTTGCCTAGGGCTGGAGGGGTTTCGGGGACAGGATTGGGGGGGGTGGGGATGGAACTGTTCTAGATCTTGATGGGTTACTGACTACACGTGTACCAAATCTTGCACACCATACGCTTAAAAAAGTGAATTTTAGGGTGCTTGGGTGGCTCAGTTAAGCATCTGACTTTTGATCTCTGCTTGGGTCTTAATCTCAGGGTCGTGAGTTCAAGCCCCATGTTGGGCTCTGCACTGAGCATGAAGCCTACTCAAAACGTGGGTGCCTGGGTGGCTCAGTTGGTTGAGTGTCTGACTCTTGATCTCAGCTCAGGTCATGATCTCATGGTCGTGGGGTTGGTGCATGGAGCCTGCGTCTGTCTGTCTACCTCTCCCCTTCTCTTGCTCTCAAAAAAAAAAAAAAAAAAGGGTGAATGTTACTATGTGATTCATGCCTATATATATATATATATATATATATATATATATATATATATTCATGCCCATATATATACACACACATATATATATTCATGCCCATATATATATATACACACACATATATATGTGTGTGTGTATATATATATGCCCATATATATATATATACACACATATATATATGTATACGGAGTGGGGAGATGAAATCCCCTGTGTAAGATGGGGGGGGGGGGGCTCTTACCCAGTATTGCCGATGTAAGGCATCAGAACTGTGGTGGCCAGAGTAGATTGGGTCCAGTCTTCTAGATGATTACCTCTGGCCACTTAGGACTTTATGAATGATTGGAAGGGCATCAGGACATCCAGACGCAGGCACGCCAGAGAAACCAGAACTATGCAATTAGGTATGGCCTGGGCAAAACTCGACCAAACTCGGAGGCCTCTGGTCTCCGTTCCCGTTCTCTTTGCCTTCAAATTCTGTCTGTTGTCCATGTGGATCATCTTGTGCTGGCCCACGTTAGATATTCATTCCTACTACGAGAGTTATCATTTGAATTGCCCTGTAATGTGTTCGGTTGCCCCTTTGTGGTTCTGCGTGGGCTTTGTGGATTGGTGTGGGTTAGTTGGCGAGGGCTGCTGGTCCCACAGATGAGGTAATTTCTCATTTCTCAAAGCTAGAAGTCTGAGATGAGGGCATCCGTGGGGTGATGTGAGGGAGAATCTGTCCCTTGCCTCTCCCGTAGCTTCTGGGGGTTCGTGGCAGCCTTCGACATTCCTGAGCTCCTGCCACATCACCCCGATCTCTGCCTTCATCTTCGCACGGCTTTCTCCCTGTGTGTGCACCTGTGTCCTAATTTTCTCTTTTTATACGGGCACCAATATAATGGGTTAGGGGCTCACCTTACTCCGGTATGGCCTCGTGTTAATTAATCGTATCTGCAGCGACCCCCCTTTCCAAGGTCACATTTGGAGATACTGGGAGTTAGGATGGTCTCGCCTCACCCCAAATTTGGCAAACACACAGGTGCCCACAAGACTTATGTATCAAAGCTAAACACCTTGCCCAGGCTGCAGCGAAATAGAGATGATCCCTATACGTTGATTTCCTGAAAGCTCCATCCAGAAGCAGGCTTTTTGATTGAACCTTTTCTTCCAGAATAGAGCCTGGAACTTTGAAGGTACGTTTTCATGGAATTTATGCATGGAACGCAACAAAAATACCGTATGCAAAGAAGTTGGTGAAACCTATTAGCCATTTTGGCCCAATTCTTAACAAGTGCTCCCTGGGCAGTGGCCTTCCTCCCATGATGTTTTCAACACAGGCCCCATTTCTCAAACGCTCAGCGTTACCAAATCGTTTCCTGTAAGTGTGGTTTATTGAGAAGATAGTCCGTGGGGTGACTGTCAGCTTCGATTTCAAATCATCAGTGGCCCTCGACTAACGTTCTGGAAGGATTGAAGCAGTCTCACCTGACATTAATCAGGTCGCAGGGGCGGCCCTGGTGTGAACCAGGGAAGACTAAACTGAGGTCATTCGGAAGTTGCTAGGCCAGTGTGCAGCTTTTCGAAGCCAGTTGTACAGGTGGAGCATGAGCCCACCAGAGGGGAGGGGGAAGGTGTGAAGGAGCGGAAGAGGCTTAGGAGAGCATTGACTCTGAAGATTGCAGCCCTCATTCATTCAGCAAAAAGTACATTTAACACCCATGCTGTGTGACGTGAGTTTCAGGTATACAACCTGGTGACTCAACGACTCTGCACATCGTGCGAAATTTCAGGCATTCTCTGTCCTCAGGATGCTCACACTGGACTGGGGAAGCCAAGCATTGACACTAGAATGACCTTCTATAGTGAATGGAATAATGAAGTGTAGACGAAGTTCTGTAGGGTTTCCAATGTTTATGGAAGTTACTCCAGTTTGCGGTAACCCTAGTAAGCCATAATTTCATTTTCTGCCTGGAAAGTGGGGACACTGGGTTTAAAAAAAACTCTGGAAAGTTCCCCGATTTCCACCCCCCCCCCCCCCCGCCGTTTTGACTAAAGTGTGTCAATTAAAATGAGAACAGAAGAGCAGTAAACATGTTATGGAGACTGTGGGTCAAAAGTTAGGGTTGGGGGGCTGTGTTGGAGTTTCCCCAGATAAACAGAACCAATAAGATCTATATTTGGACAGAACTTGATTTCAAGGGATGGACTCCTGCAGTCGTGGGGCCAGAAAGTCTGAAATCTGTAAGACAGGCCTGCGGGCTGGAGTTTTGGGGAAGAGTTGCTGTAGCAATCTCAAATCTGACGGCTGGATGCTTAGGCGGATTTTCTGTGTTGTGGTCTGGAGGCAAATTGCTCTTTTTGGAACCCTATGTCTTGGCTCGTAAGATCTTCAAATAGAAGAGGCCTCCCCCTCATTACGAGGGGTAATCTGCTTTATTCAGAATCTCCAGAGTCCAATGTTAATCACATCTAGAAAGTAACTTTACAGGAACATCTAGATGAGGTGTTTGACCAACCCGCCCGTCGGCGTAGTCTAAGTTGACACACAAAATTGACCGTTTCGGGGACATACGTCGGTATAGTCTTCACGCTCCTCAGGACTTTGCATCGTGAACGAAGCACCAATGTTCGAAGAGTTAATAGTTGATTTTCTTGAGCCTTGTGCCGGGATTCGGCTTCTGCTTCCTGCTATACACAAGGCTGTCTCAAGAACTATAGCTCACCCTGCTTATCTGTATTTGCTGAAGTTTGAAAGTAAAGCTAATCCAGCCAAGCTTGCCCAAGCAATATAAATTATCTTGACTGATTTACATATTTTGACATTCCACATAAAGTAGGGGTTTTTTTTTTCCCCTAAACAATGTGTTACCAAGTCATGATCGAGAACATGAAGAGAAAGGAAAAAATTGCTGTATAGTCATTTTTCTTCCTTGAAGTATTTCATTTGGAAACATGGTCAAAACAGTCTGTGACAAGGTCTGTGTGGTGCCATTTCATGTGGGTTTAATTATGTTTAAAAAAAAAAAACACCCAAATCACCCATACAATATTATTGTAGTACCTCAAAAAATCGACCCGTGATAACAGGAAGTTCGGGACCTCTTTTTATTTAGTCTCCCTATAACAGCAATTGGTTCCAGCTTCACAGGGCAAAGGAAACAAAATTTGTGACACCTAAAATAATACTGGCTTGGCTGGATTAAACTCAACAGCAAGCTGATCAGGGAATTGATTTGACGCTACAAGACATTTTTTAAAAACACTCCCTCACTGTTACGGGTGTTCATGGTTTATTTCTCTTTATGCTCCATGACTATGAAAATGCTAGTGAACTCCAAGGTGATGCCAGGCAATATGTTCTTTTCATTTTTGTTTTCTTCCCCCAGCGACCGCCTCTACCAAAACAAGCACCACGAAGATCCATGTTGGTGCCCGGCTTAGATTGTTCTGGAAAGTAGGCAGGGTGTCACTAGGTTTCTCCAGTGACTGAAGACTAGACCCTCCGGTAGGCTAAAGGCTAAGCTCTGTCCAGTGTCTGGGCAACACTGGAAACTGGCTCAGATTGCTGGGCCCCTGCCCGAGTTTGATTCAGTAGGTCTGGAGTGGGGCCTTAGAAAATGACATTTCCAGCAAATTCCCAAGTCCGGATCATACGTTGAGAATCACTCTTCCGTGCGTCAGAGATAAACTAGAATGAATCAGTCTTGTTATGAGATGCAGATATTGGGGCACCTGGGTGGCTCAGTCGGTTAAGCGTCCGACTTCAACTCAGGTCACGATCTCGCGGTCTGTGAGTTCGAGCCCCGTGTCGGGCTTTGGGCTGATGGCTCAGAGCCTGGAGCCTGCTTCGGATTCTGTGTGTCTCTCTCTCTCTGACCCTCCCCCGTTCATGCTCTGTCTCTCTCTGTCTCAAAAATAAATAAACGTTAAAAAAAATTAAAAAGATGCAGATATTTCTACCAATTGCCCATGTCCTCTGTTCCTTTATTTTAGTATTTAGCGGGACTACTGTATAGATAAAGGAAAAACCCCATTATAGGCCATGTAATCTGTTTTCTGAATTTTTTTTATTTTTGAGAGAGTGCATGCAAGCAGAGGAAGGGCAGAGAGAGAGGGAGACCCAGAATCTGAAGCAGCCTCCAGGTTCTGAGCTGTCAGTGCAGAGCCCGCCCCGGGGCTCGAACCCATGAACTGTGAGATCATGACCTGAGCCAAAGTCGGATGCTTAACTGAGCCAGCCTGGCACCCCTATAATCTATTTTTAAACACCCACGAGTCACGTCATAATGCAGCAAAACAATATATGATGTGCCAAACGTCTCAGCCTTTCCTGATGCCCTTAGCAAACCCACCTCTAAAAGGAAAGAAGTTCATCTTGGGCTTGCTCCACTTTTGAGCAAAAACAGAAAAACATGTTTTACTTTGGGGGGGGGGGGTGTTGATGACTATTACTCTAATCAGAAGTGGTAGGGTGAATTTCTGAGGCAAGCTCCTACATTCCAACCCAGCGGTCATTTACCCCCTCTGATGGAGCGTGAAATCGAAGCAATATGCGCCCCCCCCCCCCCCCACCGCTGAAGGACCTGCTCTGTGGGATCTGGGCCCAAGGCACTGCTGGGGACCACATGAATGACTGAGGCCCCGATGCCTCAGTTGTCATCCTGGTTGGTGGGCGGCCATGGAGCATCCAGCTCTCTCGGAGCCCCTGTGCTGGGATTCTGCCCCGATTCTTCTGCCCAGCAGAGGTTCTGCCCTGGGTTCTTCCGGGAGGCCTCCCACAGCACTATACGTGAAGGCAGTTTCCTTTTCATATTCTGGGAGGTCATCGTCCTGGCCACGTCACACAGGACTCTTCTTCCTTGCCTGTGATCTCGGGGTCCCTGCCCTAGCAACTATACTTGCTCATGGCTATTTGGGGCTCAAGTCAAATCCAAGAGAATCTATGCCGAGCGCTTGCAGAAGCCAGAAATGTTAGAGCGGGCAGATCCGGGACCAGAGGCACCTTCCTTAAGCGTCAGTGTGCGTCCCTGATCAGAAACTCACTGTGGATGGTGTTAAGCTCTGGCTCAGAAGCCTGACTTTCCAAAGCCCTCCCCGCCCGGCACGTAGCCTGTTTCAGGGAGTGGCTCTGCTTGGCCTCACGTAACGTTTCGTGCCTCCTTGGTGAGGGTTCGTGTCCCTGTCCCTCTGCAGACTCCGTGGTTCACGCCCGATTGTGGTGATGGTGGGCACACAGCTTCCTACTTCAGTTTTCCGGGCCCGTAAACCAGGTGTTGCCCGGCTTCTAGAAGACGAGCTTCTGGCCTTTTCAGTTTAGCAATCTCCTTAGTTCTCGTGGTCAAGAGAGGGAGAAATCGGAAGGCTTACGTTACTAAAGGTTCTCTCAAAACCCTTCTGAGAAGAAAATAGTCCTTTGGTTAGTATTGCGGAGGGCAGCCAGGAAAAAGAGCTCGTGCTAGTTCCCTTCAAGAAGTCTTTTGGGGGAGCAGAGGAAGGCTGGCTGTGTCCAGTCACACCTCTGTTGCAATACGCACCCACCTCTCTGGCTGTACCGTTTCATTTGCACAGCCTGGCAGTAATGTCATTGGACAGAGTAGAGGCAGAATTCGGGGTCAGATCTCTTTGTAAACCAACCGAACAGCTGTGCGCCGATGGCACCGGGACAGCAAAGCAGAATTGAACGTTTGTTCCGCGGAAAAATCTTGGCCTTTTGTTTCTACCACATCGTTGGAGATGTCAGGACTGGGAGGTGTTATGGACTGATTGTGTCTGCCCCACACCCCCAAAATTCACGTGTTGAAGCCCAAACCCCCCCCCCCACATGACTGTATTTGGAGACAGGGTCTTCATGGGGGATAATTAAGGTTACGTGAAGTCCTGAAGGTGAAGTTCTGATCGGCGGGATTACTGTCTTTGTGGGAAGAGACCCCAGAGAGCTCAGTTGTGTGTGCTCGCTCTGCCCCCGTGGGCACAAAGAAAAGCCATTCGAGGACACACATGGCTGCATCTGCAGCCCACGGCCAGAGTCCTCACTGGACACCAACCCAGCCGGCTCCCTATCTTGGACTTGCAGAAAATAAATCTGTTGTTTAAGCCACCCAGCCCATGGTATTTTGTTGTGGCTGCCTGAGCTGATGAATTCAGGAAGGTTCAGGCTTGGAAAGTGCTGGAAGGACCCCTGTAGAGACCCACTTTGGCCCCCACGAGGAATTTTCTTCCCGGCGGTTCTGTTCCTGTATGAATTCAGATTTCAAAAATTAGAGAAATAGCCACGACAGCAGTATTTTTATAGCCTGTGAATAAATAGACAAAATTAAAACTTCAAAACAAGTTACGCATTTTTGAAAACCGTGCGATTTAAAAATAGCATCAGGAAAGGGATGTCTTGCATCCATGTTCTGGTGCATGAAATACGAGTCTCCTCAAACCTAGAGTGAGCGGGGTCTGCTTTAAATCTGCACATCATGGACAATGACTTTTATTCGTGTCGGAACAGAGTTTTGTTGTGCAGAGTCGCATTGTTGGCCGATCTTAGATACAGTTCAGACCGTTCTAGGCAGCACATAGGACCTCAGCCCTGGAAAACATGCCACGGGAGGACATCGGTTACCAACAGAGGCCTTGGTCACCAGCAGAATCACTGTATTATCACAGGATCCACTTAGCAGCTTAGAATGGTCTGAGGGAAGGGGCGCCCGGAGGAGGGGGTGGGGTGGGGCTCAGTCAGATGGGTGTCTGACTCTTGACTTCAGCTCAGGTCGTAATCCCAGAGTCATGAGATCGAGCCCCCAGTCGGGCTCCTTGCTGAGTGTGTGGAGGCTGCTTAGAATTCTCTCTCTGCCCCCGTCCCTTGCTCAAATGTGTGCTGTCTCTCTCAAAGAAAAATAAATAAATGATGGTCAGAAGGTGAAATCCAGGGAACAAAGAGTGTCCTTTTGCCTCCCTATCTCTTCCTACGTTCGTTTTCCATCAGCTAACTGAAGTGTCTCCGTGTCCTCCAAGAGTCATAGGAGCGAGGGAGGTCTCACGAAATAAAGGAGCAAATGTGAGAACCTGCGTCTGATTATCTCTCTCGGTAAAGACAGAATGGCTGTTCGCGTTACAGATAGGAAACAGTTTGCAGTGTGACTTGTGGCGGTCATGTGGTAGGCCTCGGAAGCTGGTCTTAAAAAGAAGAAGAATCCGTTTAGTTTATCTTAATTGCTCATTTCACCACGACTTTCATCTTTAATGTCTTAGGCTTTACGGATTTTTTTTTGGTAGCTAGACATTCCAGGAAGCATCCATCATTTTCCCGCCCCCCCCCCCCAACCCTTGGAGGAAAAACGTGGTGGGGAGCGATATTTCTTAAGAGACAACTGTTACCCAGTCGTCGTGTCACTGGTGGTGTTTCTTACTAAGGGAACCTAGGGATCTTATTAATAGGTTCAGATAAGATTAGCATCAGCAAGTCGCATCTTTGGCAGTGCACAGAAGAGCGGAAAGTTCTTTCTCAGCATCATCGTCGGGCATTTCTTGCCTACTTTGTTAGGGGGCTTTTTTCAAACACGTGTCTGAAGAGCCCGTACTTGAGGATTTTACTGCCTCTCTAAAGTTACGGTTGTTGAAGGATGGTACTTCCGCCCTTTTAGGTTAATCTTCTATGTTTTTGCTTAAATTTTACAGCGTTTCTGAAGACAAGTTTAATTAGGGAATACTTGTAGGTTATGCACGTGAGCCGGAAGCAGACACGTTCAGTATTAAAGTGTTCCCCTGCTCCCCCTACCCCACCCCAGAAATTTGTCCTCAAGGTGGTCATAAGAGTCCAATGAATAGTTGTTTATAATGGAAACAGATGCATTATGAGTGGTCCCGGAAGAGGTGTTTTGTGCTACCGAGAGGGAAAGCTATACCCCGTGGATGAAATGATTGGCTGATTCGCTTTGCTGTCGCCGGAACCCCTTGTTGCGGGGTCCTGGCATTTCGCTATCAAAGTCCTCTTGGGTGTGTTCTTTCAGGGAGTACAGTAGAGCCTCCTGTGGTCTGGACGGTGCCTCCTGGAGTGCAGAGGCCGGAGGTGGTGACTCAGGAGTCGTGGGGGGAGTGATGACTAGAGACGGGGCGGGGTGTTGTGGACAGGAGTCCTGAAGTAGACTGAAAAGTTCTGCCTTCGACTAGCTTTTTTTAAGTTTGAGAGAGACCAAGAGAGTGCAAGCAGGGGAGGGGCAGAGGAGAGGAGAGGGAGGGTCCCAAGCCGGCTACACATGGTCAGTGCACAGAGCCGGACGTGAGGTTTGAACCCACGAAACCATGAGATCATGACCTGAGCCGAAATTAAGAGTGGGACGCTTAACCGACTGAGCCACCCAGGCATGCCTTAGAGTACCTTAGGCATTAAGTTGGGCTTCGCATAGGACTTTGGGGAGAAAACAGTTTGAAAACTCAACAGTGTGCTTAAGAATCTAACAGGATACTTGTGCTGTTTAAAAAAAAAAAAAAAAAAAAAAAGTTGACAACTCATCTTGCCCTCTTTGCCACAGGGTCTGGGTTTGTCCTTCCCGTGCAGGCAGGGCTGGCTTTATGGCCACATGGCCTCTGCAAATGCCCAGGGCCCCATGCTTACAAGGGCCCTGCATGTAGTTTAATGCCCTTCTGTCACCATTTTGAGAAGTTTTTATAATTTTTGAACAAGGACTCCACATGTTCTTTTTAGAGAGAAGGAAAGGGGCGGAGGCAGGGGACGTCAGGGGGCGAGGAGAGAGAGAGAGAATATGAGAATGAATATCTTAAGCAGGCTCCACACTCAGAGCCTGACTGGGACTTAATCCCACGACCCTGGCATCATGACCTGAGCTGAAATCAAGAGAAGATCAACAACTGACTGAGTACCCCCCTCCAGGCGCCCCATGGGCCCCACATTTGCAGCTCGTGCTGGGTCAGACAGATTATGTAGTTGGCCTGCCTATACGGTCTCAGCCTAACCCTGATTTCAGGCCCTGAAGTCTTCGTGCTCTAGCCTGGCTCAGGTCTGGGGCATAGAGTGTGTCCTAAATCCTGCAGCCCCGTCTGCTGTGAAGCAGCCCTTGACAGAATTTGTCAGCTATTCTCCTTGGGGGCTGGATTCCTTGTCCTCAGCCTGTGCCATTGGCTGGGATCTCGTTCCTGTTTTGAACAAAGCAGACAGACTTCCTGGAAATCTGACCTACCTCTGTTTTTTTATTTTTTTTTAAACATTTATTTTTGAGAGCGCAAATGGAGGAGGGGGCAGTGAGAGAGGGAGACACAGAATCCGAAGTAGGTTCCAGGCTCTGAGCTGTCAGCCCAGAGCCCGACATGGGGCTCAAGCCCACGAACTGTGAGATGGTGACCCGAGCCAAAGTCGGACACTCAACCGACTGAGCCACCCAGGCGCCCCAATCTGACATACCTCTTACCTGACAAAGTCCCGACCTCAGCCCCCCTCTTGCTTACTCCCCTCCCCTGCATTTTGACAGGCTGAGTCTCCCCGAGAAGGCCACCACCTGAACCAAACGCGTAGAGCCTTGCTTCTCCTCCCAGTGGATCTCCCTAGCCCCTGACCTGGCTCCCCCTCCTCTGTAGAGGCCTGTCGGCCAGCCCTGTCGTGAACATGGGAACAAAGCCAATTTTTCAGTTCTGTTGCAGTGGTCATGCTGGATTATTGAAGCCATCACGTTTGTTGGTTTTAGCTGGGATTCATGTGACCAATGCCCGAATACATATTTTGAAGTCCACTTGTGATCTGTCTTTAAATCACTCCTAGGTCCGTTCTTTGTGTCCTACTTTCAGCACCACGGACCTAGCCCAGGTCTTTATCACTTTGTTCTTGGCTTCTTGAAGACATGGGCTTTCTGTAGTTGTCTCTGGTTTCTCCTCCGTCAACCTCAAACGGCCTCAGCATTCATTGGCCTTCATTCCGACTACAGGAGCCATTCAGGGAAACCATCTTTCTAATAATTAGCAGGTCGGGTCTTCATTTACTCTGAATTCTTAGAACACTTGCCTTCTGAAAACATTTTAAATTACAAGTACAAAGTCATCTAAAATTCAAACTTTATAGAAAGGCATAATGGAAAAGGTTAAATTCCCCTGGATCCTACCCAGTAGAGACTATGATTCACTTGCTTTAACTTTATATTCTCTTTTTAATGCTTATTTTTAACAGAGACTGAGCATAAGAGGGGGAGGGGCAGAGAGAGAGGGAGACACAGAATCCGAAGCAGGCTCCAGGCTCTGAGCTGTCAGCACGGAGCCCGACGCAGGGTTCGAACTCACGAACGGCAAGATCATGACCTGAGCCGAAGTCAGACGCTGAACCAACTGAGCCACCCAGGCGCCCCTTAACTTTATATATTCAATGCACAAAGGGAGGTAATTTATAAATACAAAAAGGAGTTACTGTGTGCATACACCCTGTATTCTTTTCACTTACTATATATGTTTTCCCACATCAGTACACACACTGAGCTACCACCGATTTGGAGTTATGGTCATGAACAGTCTTGTACCTTGTACAGCTGGTGCACATGTCTTACCAACTCCTCGCTCTTAAACCTTTTTATTGATGAGAATTGTCTTCTAATCTCAGAAGCGTGAGAATTCTGTGTATCTAGTAGGCGTTCAGCAGAGACTCAGTGGCTGAATTGAAGCCCAGGGAGCTTCGTTTCCAACCACCCATCGACGTTGGCTCGCTTTTAGCAGAGAGGGCCTCACCCTGTGAGACCCAGTGATGCTCAAAACTCTTGTGTCCTTTGAGCCGGTCAGAGGAGGTCCACGGCCAAAATCAAATTGTGGCATCGCTTTCCTAGATCACAGGAGGAAAAAGGTAAAGCAGAATTTTCTTAATTTTATACATTTCCCATATATTTTTTAGAAACCCTTGATATTTGCTGCCAATTGTTTGCTTATGAGTATTGGCCAGATGGCCAAATGAATGCACAAGCAGTGGACAAACATCAGAAAAAAATTAGGAACAGCTGATCATGTCTTCGCAGATTTGTCGTCCGCTTCCTCCCAACCCACACACTCAAGTGTGGTTAGGTTTTGTGTTGGACACAGGACAGAGAAGCATCTTGTGTTCTGTCGGGGATGCACCCCTGCCATGGCATTGGCGCTGATGCCATACCGCCTAGTGGGGTCAGGTTGCGCTCATCTCCACACCCCCCCAACCTAATCATGGACACAAATGCACCAGAGAATAAAAATATGTAAGCGTGGGACACCTGGGTGGCTCAGTCAGTTAAGCCTCTGACTCTTGATTTTGGCTCAGGTCATGATCTCACAGTCCTGAGATGGAGCCCTGAGCACGAAGCCTGCTTGGGATTCTCTTTCCCTTTCTCTCTCTGCTTCTCCCATGCTCCTGCTCTCTTTCTCTCTCAAAATAAACACATAAACGCTTAAAAATAGGCAAACGTTCCCGTAGACGTGCCAACAGTTCTCGTTTTAAGCTAAAGCAATCTGTAAACTTGATGTATACGGAACACTGCTGCTGAGTTAAGGAAGCAGAAACAGCATGGCTGAGACTAGATTGAAGAGTCCAAGAGAAATTCACTACAGGCCCGGTGGTGACACGGACAACTGTACCCAGAGATGTGTGACCTCTTTCCACGCCCCTCAGGGTGAAGGCTCTTGCAGTAGAGACAGGGGGAGTTCTCTGCAGTGTCAGAGGGCCAGGGGCTGATCAGTAACGAGAGTACATGGTGTGGTTGGGGAACCAACGCCTGGGTCCTGGTCGGAGCTCACCTGGTTTTAAGAAACAGATCCAGGGAGGCAAAGTCGTATTGCCAGGATCGGGGGGCTGTCCAAATGCACCAATTTGCCTGTGATGGGAAAAGTCTACTCTGCTCCCCAGTTCTGCCAGATTTATGTCTCTAAATTTCTTAGTATTCTAAAAAAGGAGATTTGGATCGCTTCTTGGTCTCCTCAGGGGTTAGTTTCCTGTAGGTCAGGTGTTCATGCCAAGCCAGTCAGCCTGTGTGTGTGCACACAGGCCTATGTATTTTACAGATCTGAGAATTCACAGGTGAGCCTATGACCATGTATACTGCTTTTGTCCTGGGACTTTGATTTTCGACCCTCCTGCAGATGAATGGCCCTGTACGAGGAGCCCTGTGCTTCATCTTCAACCAACTATAGACTGTAAATAATCTATGTGGATGCTGAATCGGGGAAAGCTGTCCCCACCTTGTTGCAAAGTGGCCTTGGATTTTTGCATAAAAGTAAGTTTCCTGATCTCATGAACCAGGCAGTATTTCCTTCAGCTAGAAAACAGGCAAGTGGTGGTAAGGCAAATGGAGTGGTTCGACAGGTAAAAGTTGCAGTTACGCAAGATTAAGTTCTAGAGATCTGTGTACCAGTGCCGACAGTTAACGGTACTGTGCTGTGTACTTAAAACTTTCAGAGGGTACAGCTCCTGTATTCTGCCTACGGTAATAAACTACATGCATAATATATACATTTATATTATATACAGCTTTGGCTTTTTAAAGGTGCGTGCTAAGTCACCTAGAAAGTGAAATACAGGGGCAGTTCTTGAGATGGTCTCTGTCTCCCTCTCCTCCCCCTGCAACCTCTCTGCTCATGCTTGCTCGTGCATTCTCAAGATATAAAAAAGTGAACCACAGATCTGCCTGAGTCGCCAAACATAGAGCTGCCTTGTGCTCTTATTTGGGAGAGAGTCTTGGGGGTTTTTCTTCCTAGGACTTTCTCATCTTCAACACAGGGTGGTCATGACCATGATATGGTTGTTAAAAAAAACCCTCAGTTACATATCCCGATACAGTTTGGTAAAGATACGTGTATTAGGGACCTAGAGGAGCAGAAACACTGATAAAATGAGACTTATTATGAGTGCCCACAACTGTGCCCAGTTCAACAGTCCCTCACCTCTGTATCTGATGCTGAACCTGAAGTCTGTGGGGCTGGCATTGGAAGGAAAGATGGAAACGGAGAAGAGCAAGGACGAGCTGGAACCTGTGTCCCACTGCGTCTGGCTCGTACACCGTGGGCAGCCTGCGGAGAAAGCTGGTCCAGGATGCCCAGAGGCCGAAGGGAGGGCGGGCCCAGCTGCTGCCCCAGGAGGTGCGGCGGCACCTGCTGCCCTCTGATGACCTCAGGAACATGCGAGGCCTGGCTGCTGTCGCACCTCACTCTTAACTGGTGACCAGTGTTCATGTAAGACTATCCAGGGCCAGGAAGCCCCAGCTTAGCTGAGGCTAAGATGTATAAACGTTCCCATCAACGATGCAAACCATTTTATCTTTGTCTTAAGCTATCCATAAGATGGGTTTCCAGGGAGTACCTCTTTCCTTGAATGCTATCACTTCAGGGGAACCAAGGAAAAGCGGGGGAAACATCGGGTTGAAGTTAGGATGATGTATTCTTCAAATAATTTCAGAACTGACCCGATCCTTAAAACCTGCTAAAAATGGTTGGTGCTCTGAGCAGAAAGGAACCTTCTCGTTAAATTCCAACACACGAGGTCACTGTCATGGCTCTTGCTCCAGCTGCCTAATTTAATGCTGCATAAACCTCTGTCTTCTGCAGCTGGGTCACATTCAGTAAGTGCTTACAGCACATCTGATTAAGGTCAGTCCCAGGGCTTCCATGAATCATCTCCAGGAAGGAATGCTGGGGAGGCAATGTGACTGCAGGTCACTTTCTTCCGTCTTGCTGCTCCGAGGACGACTCCTGCTCTGCGCTCCATCACGTCCCCCACATTAATCGTTCCTGGAAGACAGAACACAGCTGGACCCTGAACACGCCCAGGACTTGGCCACAGCTGGGATTTGGCCCTGCCGCGATCTCAGGGGCTCCGAGGGCAAGACGCCTTGTCTGTCTCTCCTGCATATCCCAAAGCAGCCCGCGCCGAAGCCGCAGCAGGTAGGGCCGCTGAGATGTCCTTCAAGGCGGTCACCAAACAGGAGGCTGGGTGTCTAGGGGAGGGGCAGAGGTCCTGGGACAGAAGAGCCAACCGGGGAGCTTGCATAGCTGAGACCTGGGTGTCCCCTGCTTCTGAGCGAGCCCTGGAGATGAAGAGAATCTGAATATCATGTGCGTCGAACGAGCGCGTCCTCGTCAAGGCTGCAGGCAGCAGAGTTTCCCTCTGGCGAGCTCTGTCACACCCCCAGCTCCTGAGCTACGGTTTGACTGCCCAGACAGGACTTCATCTGTAACAGATGGAGTCGGTCTGTTGCTTTAGGATGTGTGAGCTGTGACCGCGACACCGACTTCCCTTCACGTGATAGAAAATAAAGAAGGACTCCAGGTCGCTGGCATTTGCACAGATAGGGCGGCATTTCTTTCAACTTCCGAACATTCGGAATGGAAGCAAAGACTCCCACGGTAATTTAGCGCAGCACCTGCTCCCCCAGGCAAATAAAGTGACTTCAGTCCCTTTAATCTTGCCGGACTAGAAACCCAAAGAGCTGGCGCGGGAACCAGACTCGTGAGTTCTAACACTGGACCCGGACTTTTGGAGCAGAAGCTGAACGTCACCACTGGTTTGGGCAGACGTAACAGGAGAGACCATAAGAGCTGAGGCCGTGGGTCATGGGGTGTCGGTTAAGCACCCAGCTTCAGCTCAGGGCATGATCTCGCGGTTCGTGAGTTTGAGCCCCGTGTCAGCCTCTGTCAGCCCCGCACAGCCTAGGGTTCTGTGTCTCCCTTTCTGCTCTTCCCCTGCTCATGCTCTCACATGCTCTCTCAAAAATAAACATTTTTTAAAAATTTATAAAAATTTACTGTCAAATTCAGCTCTCCCTCCCAAGAGAAAAAAGCCAGGGATCCCTGTGTTTGTTTAAACTTCATTTTTTGAGTATTGGGTAATCAATAATTCTCGTTGAAGGACTATTAAAATGCATGATTTCAAAAAAATGTTGTAGATTCTGAAACCACTTAACGCTGTATTTCCCACTAGAGCTGAATGGGTAACATTTTCCATTTGTCTGTTAAGTTGGCTCTGAGAGAACAACATGAATGTCACAGCCAGAGGAATCTTAAGAAATCCTGTTCTCCAACTGTTTTATTATACAAATAACTTCAAATCCACGCCTGGCTTAATTAAGGTCTCTGCTAGTTACTGGCAGAATTTGGCACTGTGATTTCCCATTCCAGCCTCTTTCTATACCTCAAAGCTGCTTTATTCTGTCCAGACACTGGGGCGTGCCATTGGAGACCTGTGGTCCCACTTCATATGAGCACGTTTCCAGGTAGTGACTGGGCCAGGCCGGAAGGGCCACAGCCTGCACCCCTGGAATCTCTCCTCATCTGCCTCCACGAGACTGTCCCCCCTGCTGGACTGTGAACCACCTTCTCGCATAAAATCTGCAATGTGATAGGGAGAGAAGAGATCCCAGTTGCCTGTGGTTATCTGGCACATCTAACTTTGGAGGCCTTGTGAGTTGGCCACGTTGGCCTGTCATTCTAGTGACCCACAGGGAGTTGGCAACGACCTGAACACGATCGTTGCTCAAAGAGAGATTGTGGTTGCTCAAAGGCCATCTGGTCCTCCGTGAAATCATGAAATTCTTCATGCTGGATGATCTGTTTTAAGCCAGATGATCATGTGGGCAGGTCCTATGCAACAGGGTCCACACACAGCCATGGATCAAAAATGGCAAACTGGCCTTACATTTTTAAAATAATGAGCCAGCATCTCTCCCTAATTTTTGTACCCCGGGTCAAGCTTGTGATGTGGAAAGAAAGGTCCTCTCTCCTCATTGAACGCTGAGCAATAACCAGATTCTGTTCTAGATGGGAGCTGTCTACAGCAGCGTCCCCTCTATAGTCTGGAAGGGGGTAGAAAGTTCCTCCATCCTCGGCTGTGCCTTGCAACACCACAGACGTATTTTATTTCCACTTCCAGAGCCAGAGGGATCATCCCTCCTCAGGCCTCCAAGTCACCGAGTGGAGATGGGCTGCAGGGCAGGAAGAGCAGCGTGGCATCTGTGGCCAACCCAGGTTACGGAAGTCAGAGTGGTGACAGGTCCCTTCCACCTTTCAGGGATCTGGGCTCCGTAACAGGAGACTGTTTACGAGGCAGGCCCTGCCCACCTAAAAAATGTGCTATTCCCAACCAGAAAGTGTCGCGGCAGGTTGGGATTGTGCCCCAAACTTTATCCCTTTGACTTCACCCCTGGGACAGAAAGGATTTTCATGGCTTGAGTTTGGTGCTACTGAAAAGGCACAACAGCGTTTCTCTGTGGCTGTGACGCCATACCCATCCAGGGCCCGGCAGCCAGTCTGTTGATTCCAAGTGGGGCCATCACTGCGTCTGGGTTATATATGCCTGGTTTGTGCAGTAACTGTGTGTGACAGTCGCTCTACTTGAGTGTAAGAACCTCTCTGGGCCTCAGTTGCCTCACCTGCGAAGTAAGCGGGGTCCCCTGTGCCTCTGAGGGTCTAGTGTCCTGAGTGCCCGTACTCCCGTGGGACCGATGCTACTCCTGATGTATCTCCCTGATGTTACTCTTTTTATCTTTGTATGGCTGGACAGCTGACTCAACTACATGATCAGAGGAAGGTCAGCTTCGGTTCAAGGGAGGAAAACTCCACCTTTAATACAGCCTAAATGCTCATCGTAAGAGCGTCTACGGGGTGGTTGAACGTCCGACTCTGATTTCGGCTTAGGTTGTGATCTCATGGTCCTGAGATCGAGTCCTGCGTTGGTTGGCTCCACGCAGAGTGTTGGAACCTGCTGAAGATTCTTTCTCCCCTCTCTGCTTACACTTGCATGCTCCTAAAAAAACAAACAAACAAACAAAACACCTTAGGAAAAGAAAAGAGCATCTCCAGTGATGTTGTCCCCCCTGCCAAATGATTACGTGGGTTCTTTCACTAGAGAAGTGAAAATACTCTACGTTTGCCGTAGCCTGTCGCCTAGAATTATTTATCGTGATACTAAATGAGTTTGACCAGGTATCTTCTGTTTTGATGGCGACAACTTCCCAGGACAAAGTCCTCTTTCTAAATGAGGTTTCCTGCTAGGAAAACTCTGCTGGACCCGTTGCCAACTTTGACGAACGTTCCTTTCAAATTAAGTGAGCGAATGGGTACTTGGGATAGCGGAAGCCTAAGGAGTTGTCAGATTGCCTCCAGACACAGCACCAGGACGCACAGTAATAGTGTTTTTAAGGCCATCTTGCCAAAAACCGGATGAAGAGAGGTTCTTTCCCTGTGGCCCTGCAAGTTCGTGAACCAACCCCCCCCCCCCCCCCATGAAACCCGCTACGTGTGTTCTCTCCTCATCACAACAGGCAGCAAGATACAAACATCCTGGAGGAACCATGGCTGTGACATTTTGCTGCTCATTTCATCAAGGGGTGGAGTCCCTGTCGCCGTCTCTCACGGCGTCCTCTGGACAATAGGATGTGACAGAGCGATAATGTGCAAGTTCTATGGCCTTCGCCGCAAGAGGCGGGCCGGCTTTTGCCTCTCTCTTGGAATGCTCCTGCCCCCACGTGAGGGAAGTCCAGTCTTCCTTACTAAATGATGACAGGCCCCCAGAGAGAGGTGGGCCCAGGTGACAGCCAGCGTGGGGGCGCTAGCCATATGAGTGAGGCCATCTTCTAGCCTCCAGCTCCAGGCCAGCTGCCGAATGGCTGCAGCCAGACGCGTGAGTCAAGATCAGAACTGCCCAGCTGAGCCCAGCCCCGGTGGACAGTGATGACCAAATAAGCGATCCTTGTTCTAAGCCGCTGAGTTTTGGGGTGAACTGTTACCTAGCAGTAGAGAGAAGCCACATAGCTCTGCAGTGCAGACGGAGAAACGTGAATCGGGATCAGGGATGTGAAGTAACTTGGCCAAGGGCTATAGAGGCAGTAGGTGGGCGCAGTCATGATCTGACCTAGGTCTTTGTGATATCACATCCTCCTTTGCTTGTCCGTGTCAAGACTATTCCACCTAAGTGGAAAAAGTCCTGAATTTCAGGAAATGTGAAGGAGCAGCTTCTTATAAGCAGATGATGGTGAAGATTAGTTAAAACATATTTTTTTTTTAGTAGGTTCCTGCTTTTATTCGTTAGGAAGTGTTTTCCAAAATGGCTTCAGAGAATGTATCACCTCTCTTTTTAGGAGCAGGATTCTTGAGCTTACAGGGTTCTTCAGCTAATGTTCTGACCTGGGGCTTGGGTAGGCACAATTCCTCTGAAATATGGGTTTTTTCGTAGGGGCTTTCTAGTCCAATGCACTTGATGAGAAAAGGTTTACTAAAGGATCAGCCTGCTGTAGAACTTGGCTGTCTGAAGCTTGTGAAGTCTTACAAGTGAGGGTCCTTCTAAAGCGTGGGGCCACCAAATAGGGGGCAGGACATTTTTTCCAGAAAGGACCAGGTAGTATTTTGAGCTTTGTGACCCATACGGCCTCGGTCAAAACTAAACTCAGTTCTGCCTTTGTAACTTGAAATCGGCTGTAGGCAATATGTAAATAAGTGAGCGAAGCTGTGTTCCGGTAAAATTTTATTGACAGAAATGGCAGGCCAGATTTTATCCGTGGATCATAGTTGTTTCCATGACCCCTGAATTCGAGGAAGACTGCCTGCCAATTAGAGGAAGGCCGCCTATAGCTGAGCTGCTGGCCCGGGTGTCTGCAGGGTTTGAGTGACTACATAGCTTCCAGGTGGCTGTTACATAGAGGGGCTAAAGCTAGGAGTGCACAAGCCAACAGGATCAGACCAAGAGATGCTTTTTAAGGAACAGCCCCCTCATCCCAGCAGACTCCCGAGGAAGCCCGGTGGCTGACAGCCATCTGGCACGCGAAGTTCCTCAGTTGTGTCCTCGGGCAAATTATCTTTGAGGCTTAGCCTGCTTATCTGTACAATGGGGAGGGTAATGAGGAACAGACTCTGCAAAATGGGTGGGCTCTTATGTCACATGGTGGTGTCATGCTCACGGGGGAGGGGTCAGGTTCTGTGCTCTCCTTACCCAGTGTGGAGAACAGCCGCGGATCATTGATTATTGCCCATGAGCTTGGCGAGGGGCACGCTAATTGCCCGACCAGACACTACGTCTCTGAAGTGTTGTTGGCTCCTGGTCTTGCTTGTTCGTCCCCTGGTCTGAGATTTGACCTCTCCATCATTGTTTTGACCTCACTGGTGACAGAGGCAGCAGGGCAGACGGGGGTTTGGTGCCTGGTGTCCCCAAGGGTTTAAGCTGCTGGTTGGCAGAGGTGGTTACCTTGGGCCCAGGTGCATCGGAGGGTGTCTATTTTTTAACGTCAGCCTGAATCAATGAGATCAAATAATACCTTCCCTTAAGTCGGTTTGCCCTTGTGTCCCTCCAGGGATGCCCGTGATTCTGTTTGCTCCTTCCAACTGCAGTTTTGTCTGGCTGGAATTCTTCTGGGGGATGGTAGAATAATAAGAATAGCTTACTTACCAGTCTACATCCGCCATGGTTACTTTCCCCGGTGTTCCATTTCTAGCATGCCGCCATATTCGAATCAGATGCTGCCGCTTTAAAGTGCGGGTTATTTTAGGTTTTAAAAGTGTGCATGAAACAGTCTGGTCTAGATTTACGAGGGCAACGGAGAGCTTCCCAGGGCACAGTGTATTTCTTTTGGTCATGTTCTGAGTCTTAAGGGCATTCTGCCAATAGTTGGTCCATGATTCCACTTGTTGGGCAGCAGCTGATTTGCTCTGAGATTAATCGAAAGGGCTTCCCGGTTTGTTTTTTCTCATATAATTGTTCCTTGCCAGATCTGAAGGGAATCTTAGTGGCTACCTAGCCATGCCCTGTAGTCCCTATCCCTCCTCCTCTTCTAGACTGGAAAAATCAAAGCATTCCTCCTCAAGTGTTCTGTTGTTTTTGTTTGGTTTTCTGTTGAGCGTAGCTGACACACAGTATTATGTTAGTGTCAGGCGTACGACGTAGTGACTCAGCAAGTTTATACGTTACGCTGTGTTCAAGCGTAGCTGCCCTCTGTCCTGATAGATGGCTATTTGGAGGTCATTGATTATATTCTTTATGCTGTGCCTTTTATTCCTGTGATTTATTCCGTAACTGGAAGCCTATAGAAGTTTTCTCGATGTTGTTACAGGACTGAATGATCGTGTTCTCCCAGAAGCTGATGGGTTGAAATCCTAGCCCCCAGCGGGATGGCCTTAGGTGGTGTTGGTATGGCAGAG
The DNA here is from genome assembly GCF_018350215.1 of Panthera leo. Taxonomy (NCBI): domain Eukaryota; kingdom Metazoa; phylum Chordata; class Mammalia; order Carnivora; family Felidae; genus Panthera; species Panthera leo. Next base: position 77,906,697 of record NC_056690.1, on the reverse strand, counting down.
CCCTCATGAATGAGATTAACGCCCTCGTGAAAAGAGACCAGAGAGCTTGCTTGCACACACTCTGCTCTCTGCCGTGTAAGGGCGTAACGAGAAGGCAGCTTTCTTCGTCATGGGGAGAGTAAACGTACAGGGTATTGGGGCCCCTGGGTGGCTCAGGAGGTTGAGTGTCTGACTCTTGATTTTTGGCTCAGGTCACGATCCCAAGGTCATGGGACGGAGCCCCGCTCCACACCCGGCACGGAGCTTGCTTGAGATTCTCTCTCCCTCCTGTGTGCAGGTATCCTCGTGCCCTCTCTCAAATATTAAAAAAAAAAAAAAAAAGTACAGTGTATTGAAGTAAAAGTCTTCAAAATCTCAGCTGAGATGTCCAATGCTTGTATTTCGGTTGGGTCATCCTTCCCTGCAGGAGCAGAATGACCCGAGGTCTCTCTTGCTGTAAACAAGGAGAGCCTTGCTAGGGGCCCCAGAGCCCTGCTGGCATATTTCTGGGCACTCCACACCCAGCCTGTGCAGTTTCGGGGTGGCGGAGGTGGCTGGATATCTCACTGTACGTGTTCACGTTCACTTTTTCCGTCTCAGCCACATTGGGAATCATAGCCGCAACTATTTCCAGCGCCTAGCCCAAAATTGTCTTTAGCCGGAAGCCGATATCTTCCATGCATGGAAATGTTTATCAGGTGGGTGACCCCCATTGTATTAGCGCTTTTAGGGAGCTGTGAGACGATGCCCTTCCGATGTCGTTACTCTAAGCGGCTCTGTTCTTGTGGCTCTGCTGGTGATGCCTTAGCATCACCTTCAAACCTGTTTTTCCCGCTGGGGCCATTCCTGCTAGGATTGCCTGCTGGACACGTCAACTGGGAGCTTTGGTTGACCTCTTGAAAACCAAGTTCCTCGTCTTCTCCCCCAACACGAGCTTGCTCTTCCCAGTTTTAATTTCTTCCAGGGGCTCCGCCATTTTCTCAAGGTAAAGTCTAAGCTTCAGATCTGTGATGCTGGCTTATTTATACTGCCGTCCTCCCCCTACCACCATTGCCAGCCCAACGTAGGTCTTGTTTCTTCCAGAATATTCTGTCCTTCTCCCTTCTGCCCTCTTCTCGCTACCACATGCCTAAAGTACAACAGCGGTCCATGGCTCCACTTGGTCAACCTCCCCCGGCCTTTCCACCCAAAAAATCAGTGTGATTTTCTCATGTCCAGTTGAAATCTGAACCTCTGTGTTGGGTTTCTAAAGTCCTGGATGCTTCCATCCTCCTGGTCTGGTATGGAAATATGATTGTTTCTGCTCAGGCCCGTTGCCAAAACATTGCCGTTCACTGTTGCTTCTGTCCTACCCTCATGGGGATCCTTCATCTGAACTGCCCTCCAGTGTCCCCCACCCCCACCTCCACCCATTCACTTGATGTTTCACTCCCTCAAGCCCTCCCTAATTTTGCTGTTCTTTGCAATCTCTTCTAGGTGTGTCATGTCGTATGAACCCCACTTTGCCTGGCCCTGTTGTTCCTCATGTCACATGGATGCGTGTTCTCTCCCTCGTTAGGCTGTAACCCAGTAGCTGTCATGGCAACGCTGTTTCGTGTTGGTCTCCGGATAGTGATGCTGTTGGCCGGGAATGCCGTGGGGCGCCGACCTGGGCTGTACTGCTTGGGGGGAGCCTCCCAGACATCTCCCCTCCCGGAGCCGATGTTGTGGCTGCACCGGCCCCTGTGGTTCTTGGGATTTCAAGGCGTACCTTAGCAACAATCATCAGGGAACTTTGAAAAAACAAGGTTTATTACAAGTCCTGGAGGGTACACAGCATGCCCAGGGCCACACAGCAAGAGAGAAAGCATAGACCTGGCATTCTGCCTTTGTTGGGGTCGAGGGTGGGGGCCTGGGGTTTCTATGGGTTCACTCTTTATTGGCGAATGTAAAACATCGTAACAGTGGGAATTCAAGCCTGGGAAGGGAAGAGCAGGGTCGCTCCAGCGGTCAGTAATCTAGGTCACCCAGGGTTTTCTAAAAGAAGGCCGTGGGTGGGGTGGCCTGGCTCTTTGTCTCGTTGTGCAGCTGGCAGCGTGTTCATTTGAAATGGATTCCGCAGCAAAAACTTGATGTCAGGCGCTACATTACAATAAAAAACCCTGGCGGTCGGGCACTTTGCCTGGGTGCCACAGCCTGAAACTATAGCAAACTGCCCCCCACCCCCCCGAGCTGAGCTGAGTAGCCAGTGGCCCTACCTGCCGAGCTTGGCAGCCGTTTCCTCACGCAGAGGTTGCTGTCCATTTCCCTCCTTCAAGAATGCCATTCCCGACTCCACCTGCAGAGCCATTTTCTCTTTCAGGAACCTTGAAAGTGGATTATGCTGATCTTGGTTTCCAGACACAGAACCATAGATTTTCTGCTGGTCAGAGGTCCCCACCTAGCCTCTTTCTGTCGTCTTTAAAGCTGATACCCCAAGTCCCTTTTGTGCCTTGGTCTTAGAGTGTACCCTTGACAAAGGGGTCTCCCCCCCCCAGGATCGGAGAGTGTGAGGGATACTTGAATAGTCCCGTGTGCTCAGGCTAGAAATGAATGCTGAATTGAGGTAATAAATAGAAGAGTCCTGTCCTTCCCGGGGCCTGACGATGAAGAGCCCAAGGAGTGATGTGTGGGAGAAGGGCAGCGAAGAGAGTAGCGCCCTCAGTTGCCCCCCACACTTGTTTCTGACTCTTCCTTGTGATTCTCCGAGCTCTATGCAGAGAGTGGCTGGCCGCCACTTAGGATGCTTCACGAACCTGAAAGGTTTCTTGGAGACGAACACGAACTGATGAATAAGTTGTTCCCTCTGGGCAGGAAGAGCTGATCGAAGAATCTTGGCCATTCCTTACCTTTACCAAATGTTCCCAAGAAAAGCCCCATAGAAGGACATATTGTGTGTGTCCCCATCTAGGGATTTAACGTCCACGTGTGGACCACCTCCCCTTGCTTGTGGCTCGCTCACTCTCTCCTGTGGACCTAGCCGACCTTTTAGACCTAAATATTTACCAGAGAGAGGTTGGTAGGAGAACAGGGCTACACATGAGGGAGAAGAATGTAGGTTTACGATCAGGAAACGCCTCCGAGTATCAGAGGAATAAGTCTCCTGAGGGAGTGCTCTCTCAGGAGGCGAAGGAAGGGAGAGGTGTCCCCTTGGCTTATGTAGTTCTCCAGAAACGTACTTGTTGACTGAAGTGGGAGACTAGTGAGGATGGTCTGTTCCCATCCCAGCTGGATTCTTTGTCAGAAACCACACTGGCTGTCCTTAACTAGGTGGCTGGGTTTTCAGGGTGTCCTTGAACACAGATTGGGCTTCCCCAGGTTTCTTCTGTGAGGCATCCTGCCTCCCGTTCTCCTCAGGGAATTGAAAGAAATGAGAGAGTTGCATAGACAGATGGTCAAAATTTGTACAGAGCCCCCAGTGTTAACATTTCAGTGCCAGAATTTTAAAAGAGCGTGAAATGATTCCGGTGGCCAAGTTTTAGGAATCAAAGCTACCCAGTTTCCTGCAGGTATAGAAACCATGGTCTCAACAAGGGCTGTGATGTCTTATCGTGGATGGAAATGCCTGAGATTTCTATCTGCTGTTCTTGTTAGGTATTTTAGAGGTCACGAGTAATTAGTCATCACCAGCCCTTTTGATTGTCATGAAAACGCCTCCCTCCCCCGCCTCCCTTCTACCCACAATTTGAGTGATCTCACGTCAAACTCCACAGATGTCTCACCTGTGAATGTATAATATTTTATTAACAGTTTTGCCCACCTTCTTGCCCTTAATCCATTTTTACTTCCAGAATAATCTCCATAAACCGGATCTCATTAGGCTACTCCCAACTTAAGGCCCGCTCTAACTTGGCATTGGATGTTACCCTTGACCTGGCCCGCAATGACCTTTCCAAGGTTCAAGGTAAACAGCTTGCTATAGCGCACACCCCTTCACTGGGGGGCCATGTGCTGGCAATTCCCTCTGCCTGATGACTCACATATGTACCCCCTTCACATCCAAATTCCATCGGTCCTGGAGACTCAGCCCGCATGGCACTGCCTCCACAGACCTGGATCTTTCTCCTCTTCCCCACTCTTCATCCCAGTTTGTCCTTTGGCCACCCACACTTCCAACCTTGAGTTATGATCTTTTGTCATTGCGTCGTAGCCCATCTGCGTTGTAAACACGCTGTGGCCATAGACCGTGCTTTCAGGCTCTGAATCTAGCTATCCCAGAGCATCATCCCCAAATGAGCATCCGATTAATAATCGTTGCTACGGTAGGTCAGTTAATGGGCTTAGGTTGTGTCTTATTCAATAAAAGTTGTCTTAAACGTGCGTTAAAAACCTTTTATGCCACTTATAGAGGCTCTTATGTCTAGAACTGTCCACAAGCTAATGATTGCTGTAAGCCAGAAAATATAAACGCAAGAGTTCAAAATAACTTAGAGTGACGCAACATGTTTCTCCCCCTCAGTGAGTGTAAAGTAAACCCTATCAAGACATTTTCCTTCTTGGAAGAAGAGGGAAGGAGGAAGCTCTACAGATTAGACAAAATGAGATTACTATAGAAAACTCAAAGTTCTGTCAGTTTAGATATTGCCTTAAAATTTCTATAGACAACATCTGGAAGATTAACAGATTTGACTGCATAACCTTTACCATACAGAAGATTAGCACGTTTGAAATGCTGACTGGGAGGAATACTTACAGGCTATGTAATGGGACAAAGGATTAAGACTCGCCAAATAGAACAAGTTTCTATAAATCCGTATAAAAATGGATGAAGGATTGTGTTTGCTATCTATTGCTAGTGAACGAACTACCCACAATGCGCTGGGTTGAGTGAGCACTGACTCCGTGTGCCTTGTGGCTTTGCAGTCTGGGGCTGGCCCTGCCGGGTGGTTCTTCTCCATAGGGTCTCCCATCCAAGTACTAACCAGGCCCGACACTGCTTAGCTTCCGAGATCAGACGAGATCGGGCGCGTTCAGGGTGGTATGGCCGTAGACGGTTCTTCTCCGTAGGGTGTGCACCGCAGCTGGCGTGTCCGAGGTGGCTCCTTCAGTGGCCTGTCTGGGGCCTCAGCTGGAGTGAGGAGAACAGCCAGGCGTCTCGTCCTCCATGAGGTCCTGCTTGCAAAGAAGCTGGACCTTTATGTGGTGACTTAGGGTTCTAAGAGTGAGCTGTCCGAGGGAACAGCCCCACCGTGTAAGCACTTACCAGCAAGCCTCTGTTTGGGTCATGCTTGCTAATAACTTTTTTGGTCGAGCAAGTGACTTGGCCGAGTCCATTGCCAATGGTGGAGGTGTTAACCCAAGAGCGTGAACATGAGGTGTGATTTACTGTGGAACATCGGTGTAATGGCCCGCTACCCATATGACAGGCAGTTCACTAAAGAAATAGGAATGAGTCATAAACAAGAAAAATGCACAGTTTTGTTAGCAAAGTAATGCAAGTGAAAATGGTGACAGGCTGTTTTCATTAGGAAATTGACAATACGCAGTATCTAGTTAATATCTAGGGTTTGGGCGCCTGGGTGGCTCAGTTGGTTAAACGTCCGACTTCGGCTCAGGTCATCATCTCGCGGTTTGTGGGTTCGAGCCCCGCCTCGGGCTCTGTGCTGACAGCTCAGAGCTGGAGCCTGTTTCGGATTCTGTGTCTCCCTGTCTCTTTCTCTCTCTGCCCCTTCCCTGCTCACACTCTATCTGTCTCTCCCAAAAATAAACATTAAAAAAGATTTTTTTAAATCATTAAACAAAAACATCTAGTGTTAACAAGCCTTACGGGAGAATCTTCTACACTTTGGTGGGAGTGTCGATTAGGGTGACCTTTTTAAAAAAGTTATTTGGCAGCGGGTATCAAAGTATAAGATGCGTGACTTGGCACCTTCCACTTCTGCAGGTAAACATACTTCTATGTGTAGAAATATTTTTGTAAGTTCCCCGGAATATTACAGAGGGATGTTTATATATCACCATTTGTAAGGGTAATGAAGTAGAACATAAAAGCCTATTAGAGAATGTGTGAATTATAATAAAGCTATACTATGGAATATCGAGCAGCCACGTTAAGGTTGGGTAAGAGTCTGCTGGTGTGGAATGATCCCCAGAGAGGTTGTTGAGTGGGAAAACAGGCACTCTGGGTATTCTGTGTCAACGCTTTCATGGGAACAAAATTTGGGGTAAATACACACCAGAAGGAGAAAGGGGTCTAGAATAAAGAGTAGAAACGGGCTGGGAGTTTATTTTTGCTTTTTAGTTTTGTATGAATGCCTGATTATTTGGAATCTTTTCTGATGAGAACGCATGGCTCTCATGACGGGGAAAAGTGGAGGCTCCCTTAAAATTTGCACGTCTACGTGTATACCCACACATGCATGTGCAAATGTACGTAGAGGTACAGCATAAGAGATCTTAGGGGAAGGTTCCTTGGATACCCGAAGCTCTGCCAGTGAGCCTCTCTTGCCCTCTTCAGTGCCCTCAAGCTCATTCTCTCTTCTGGAAAAATAGAGGTCTGTGAGTCACTTGTAATTCCTGATAAGAGGCACATTTTTGTATGATTTACTTCTGAGCTTTTTAAATTGCACGTTGATTGTATTAACCGAAAAAATACACTATTTTGTTTTTTCCGCATCTGGAACCAAACTACACATTAGGAATGAGGGATTGTTAGAAAAGGTGGACTCAGTGTACCCGTTCAGTGAGATGTCCAATTTCCGCGTAAGCTCCTGGCGTCTTCTGACGCCCATGTGGAATGGGTACAGTTCAAATCGGGCTTCTCCGTGGAAGGCGTAACGGGGAAATGTCCAGACTCACTTCTGCGGTGGTCAGAGCTGGCATTTCCCTTCTGTGTTTCCTCCTGCTGATACCTGAACAAATCCTCGCTTTCCTCCCTCTTCTCGCCTCGTGTCCTTTTCAAGAAAAAGAACACATGCCGTTAGCTCCTGTGCGGTGAAGCTCTTTAAGCCGCACACGTGGAAGAGAGCTGGGCCCAGGAGGAAGCCTTGTTCTCTTCGAGGTCAGAGCTGCCGCAAGGTCAGGCATGTGTGAGACCCAAGACGAAGTCTTGTTTAGTTTGAAAAGATCGTTTATCAGATGGTACCAAATCTGATAGTTTCTGCAAGGATAAAGCAGTGGTGTAGAAATATACGAGAGCTTTTATTTCATAACAGGGGTTCATTTCCTTGTATCGTTAAAAACCATCTTAAGGCAACACGGGGTTTTTTTGTTTATTTTCTTATTTTTTTTTAATTTTTTTTTATTGAGAGTGTGTGTGTGAGCACAAGCAGGGCAGAAAGGGAGAGCGATCCCAAGCAGGCTCCGTACTGGCAGCCCAGAGCCCAACTCGGAGTTCGATCTCGCAAACTGCAAGACCGTGACCTGAGCTGAAATCAGGAATCAGATGCTTAACCAACTGAGCCGCCCAGGCGCCCAAGGCAACATGGTTGCTGACAAATATGTTTTGAACTCTTACATCTTGGTTTCTAGTTACATGGAGGGAGACCCATGAAGTTTCAAGAAGGATCAAACATCACACCAGGTAATCGTTGACGCTTCTTCCTGGCAGTTAGGAAAAGCGCTCAATACATCAGTGTTACAGTTTCTTAAAGCAACTGTTTCTTTCATGCCTCGATCAGCTGCTTATATGTTATCTCTGTTGTGCTAGATATTTTAGACATCGTTTTCATTTTTTGGAAGTTACACAAAGGAAGGAATACTTAGAGCACGTGATGCGTTACTTTCTAAGAGTATTTTTATACACTGGAAAAAAAAAAACGTGCTGCTTCCAGTATACCTGTGTTGCATCTTCAGTGCTTAGCAGGGAAGGTGATGCTCATAGAAACACAAACTGAGGGGCCGGCCGGCTGGCTTAGTTGGTAGAGCGCGTGACTCGAGCTCAGGGTCGTGAGTTCAAACCCCACGTTGGGCATGGAGCCTATTGAAAAAAGTCTTTAAAAAATAAACGAGTAAACAAAAAAGAAACACAAACTGAGAACCCCAGAACTATGAGAAATCTGAACTTGCTTTCAGATTCCCACATATTGGTTTCGTAGAAGCCTTGTAATAGTCTGAGGTAAACATGGCTAAGGTTTTTTTTTTTTTAACATGTGTTTTCTAACTTATCTGAAAATCATATATGCATAATGAAACTGTTGTCTTTTTACAACCTAAACCATTTGCCAGAGGAGAAATGAAGTCGTTCTCTGGGTGAGGGGAAAAAAAGAAAAAGAAAAAAATGACCACATCTCTCTTGTGAACCTTATTCCCTAAATAATGTTGAATGAATGTTGGCACAGAGTTCTAGATTCTGTAGCAGGGTTTCTCCAGGTGTGCCCCCCAGGCTCTCGGGGAGAGAGGAGGACTTGTACCAGATCCTAGCACCTCCCCCCGCCCCATCCCATCAAGTCAAAGACAAGGTCCTGGAGTCTGTATGTTAAACTACTCCCCAGGCAGTGTTTAATATATAGTGAAGTATGAAACATTTAAAAATGAACTAGAAAAGTCTAGGACTTCCTGAGAAGGAAGCCAAAATTCTGAGGAGGATTCTAGTTAGGCTTGTTGGTTTGTTCCGTAAAAGATTTAGAAGGACTTTTCAAAAAGAGGGAGGAGGAGGTCACTTCTGGGTGGCCTGGGTTTGGCTGGATCTTGGAGGAATCAGTCTTCCTCCCTGGTGGGGTTCAAGAGGTTAGGAGGGATGGGGAAACCAACTGTGGCCAAGAGAAGAGAGACGTTGGCAGGTCAGAGCTTCGGAGGAGGTTCAGTTACGTGAGGCACTTCCCCAGTGGCCCTTGGGGGCACCAGGAGAGGAAGGGCTGTGGGGTCAGTGACACTTCGCTGCTCCCAGGCACTCTTCAGGTCTGCCTTTCTTGGACTATCTTGGCCAGTGCTACCATCAGAGCAACGTTACATAGATTTTTCAAAAGTGTTGGGGCGCCTGGGTGGCTCAGTCGGTTAAGCGTCCGACTTCAGCTCAGGTCACGATCTCGCGGTCCGTGAGTTAGAGCCCCGCGTCGGGCTCTGTGCCGACAGCTCAGAGCCTGGAGCCTGTTTCAGATTCTGTGTCTCCCTCTCTCTGTGACCCTCCCCCGTTCATGCTCTGTCTCTCTCTGTCTCAAAAATAAATAAACGTTAAAAAAAAAAAAATTAAAAAAAAAAAAGTGCTTGCCTCTTTTAGCCTATTTCATTTCTGAGACGAGCACAGAGCTCCAGAACATTAGGAATGATTTATCAGTCCTATTAAAGTGAGAGTATCGTCTCTTCTCCTTGATGGTGTTCTTTCTAAATATCTAGAGGTATGAATTTTTAAAACTGTCGTTTTCGGTTTATGTAACTCCTCCGTAGTGCTTTGGAAGTTTGCACTAAGCATCCTGCATTTGTACGAGAACTAATAATTTATCGTGTTATGTGAACAGCTCGCTCATAGACCTTCTGGAACCTCCTGCCTGGAGGGGTTGTCAGACCTCATACTGTACAAAATATACCCCCTGCTTTCAGTAGGAGCACATACAAGGCACTATTCAGCAGCAGGGGGACCCAGATGCACCAAGACAGTACGATTCTTTTAGGGACAACTCTCATCGTAAGAAAGATTTTATTTCTTTTTAATTAAGCAGATATCTGTCTCCTGGCATCTTGACTCTTTCATTGTGACCTTACTTGGTGAGAAGAGCTGGAAGAAGTCCAATGTCTTCTCCGTCACATCCCCTCACCTGTTTGAATACAGTGAGTGTATCATCCTGTGTCTTCCCTCTCAGACCACGTGCCCTTGAACGCTTCCTCCCATGACCCAGTATCCTGGCCCTCCCTCCACCTGCTGATCCCTGCTGGTGGCTCCAGTTACCAGGGACCCTTAAATCTGGACGCCTGGGACTGAACTCAGGGTCTGCGAAGTCTGAACAACAGCATTCAGCAGGACTGTTAGCCCTTTCCAGATACCACATGTCCGGAAGCCTTACCCTTTCCCCTGGTTTTATGGAGGTACAATTGAGGGATAGCATTATACAAGTTCAAGACATAGAGCATCATGATTTGGTCTCTGCCTATATTGAGAAATGATTAGCATCCCTCACCTCACCTAGTTATAAATTTTATCTTGTGATGAGATCTTTTAAGATCTAGTTTCTTCACCGCTTGCAAATACACAATACAGTATCGTTAACCCTATTCACCATGCTGTATGTTACATCCCTAGAATTTATTCATCTTATAACTGGGATTTTGTACTTCCCATCTTCTTCACCCCACCCTCTGCCTCTGGCAACCACCAGTCTGATCTGTTGCTATGAGTTTGTTTTTGTTTTTGTTTTAGTTTCCACATATAAGTCTTTGCCTTTCTAGGTCTGATTCCACTTAGCATAATGCCCTCAAGGTCCATCATGTTGTTGCAAATGATGGGATTTCCTCCTTTTTTTTTATGGCTGAAGAGTATTTTAAGTAGCCTTGACTCCTTTCTTACAGCAGCTGTACCATAAGAGCACCGCGCATTGAACTTCTGGTTAACTAAGAAATTAGACCTATTTACAGGCTGACTGCTCTCAAGCCTCTTTCCCATTCTAACCTTCTGAAGTTGGTGTTTAGAATTCATTACACGTACTACCTTAGCGCAGACCTAATTCTGGCTTATTCTTTACAGCCTGTTGATACTTTGGGGTCCTGACTCCTCCCTTACATACATGGTGGAGAGAATGTGGACTTACCAGTAGAACACAGATTAAGTCCCAATGCTGTCACCCATCAGCTGAACTTCGTTTCCTCCCTTGTAAAATGAAGGGGGTAATGATACCCAATTAACCAAGCCCAGATTATTTAACAGGTGGTTTACTGAGATGCAGAGCATACAAAACGGACATGAAAATCTATTTAGACCGCGAACTACTATAGAGAATTTTACGTTTGCCACCCATCCCATTTTCAGGTCACCTGCACACATAGGCAAGTTTTTGTCAAAAATCTTATCCAAGTCATTAATTAGTATGTAGACCGATTCCAGGCCAAGAATAGATACCAATCCATTGGTATCTTGATTTGATAGTACTCTCCATTTTCAATACATTTCTTCAGCTCGGCCTCGATGAGATTATAAGACCTTGTTAAATACCTTGTTGAAATCCAGATATGCCCACAACATTTTGCATGTACTTACACTTGCCCTTGTCCAAGAAAGTAATGAGAATATTTGGAAGTACATGTTCTTAGGAAATGCATCTTGATTTCAAAGGATCCCTACACCCCCTCTTATTATTGCAAAGCTCCTCTTACATTAATCTGGATGTTTGCCTGTGATTCGTCATAAAGCTCCCTGATGTATGGTTATGGACATCATCTTCTGTCTATGTTTTTGGTTTCTAGTCATCACATTTTTCATTCTTTTTCTTTTCTAACTTTCAAAGAATACAGAACGGCATTTAAGCAAATAAATTCTCAAGGCTACTTAATTCCTTAAATTGAATAGCAAACCTCATACTAGTAAACACTGAAAAAAGACAAGTGCAAAGTTACCCCATATAAATTATACCACGTCCTTAAGCAACCGTGAGCGATAGCTCAGATATTAATGTCACATGTAGCGAGCAATGGTCTTAACTTAGCGTTGTCCAAGATTGCCACGTCTGAAGACGTTATGTACAGACTCAAGTGTGATTCCTTAGATTCCAAATTCAGCACTGCCTCTAAGGGAAGAAGTAACCAGCCCGTCGTTGGTTTATTTTTCTAACAGTTCTACCTAATTTACTATAAAGCACTGGCTGGACAAACACTATTCCTTTATTTCTATCATTTTTTAGAATGGGAGTCTGCAAACCTTTTCTGCAAAGAACCAGATGTTAAGACTTCAGGCTTTGCGGGCCTTATGATCTGTTGCAACTACTTAATTCTGCTTTTGTAGCACGAAAGTAGCCCATAGACAACATGTACGTGAAGGGTTTGGCTGTGTCCCAGTAAAACTTTATTTACAGAAACAGAGGGCCATTGTTTGATGCTGTGACACCTCTTTTAGAACTTGAATTCATTTAGAAATAAAACTTTGCAACATAGATTGGGCTTCTTTGTGAAAGTGGTTATGTTAAGAAAATCCATTGGGGGGGGTGGATTTGGGTGGCTCATTTGGTTGAGCACCCGATTCTTGATTTTGACTCAGGTCATGATCTCATGGTTGGTGAGATTGAGGATTCCCTCTCCCCTTCTCTGGCTCTCCCCCACTTGTGTTCTCTCTCAAAATAATAAACATTTCTTAAAAATTGATGAGGGAAAAGGATTATATTGGTACTTTAACCTAAACCATTACAGTTTGAAACTATAAGAAGTCAAAAAGGAACCTCCCCAACCTGCCTCCCCCCCAAAAAAATGAGAGCAACACCTCCCTTTACCCTTCTCTCCATTACCAGCCACTTAATACCAGGGTTGGCCACAGTCCACCTATAAAATGGCAAAAATTGGCATTCAACTTCATTGGAACATTAGTCGACCCTGAATTATTCTAATACATTTATAAGAGACCTAAAATGTACTGCCTTTCTGGGTCCTGTATAAAATTTTTCAGATAATCGACAAAAATTGAGATGTTGACTCCTTTGGATTAGAGGCAATATGAAGAACACAAAACCCAAAAACAAATACGATCCTAACATTTAACTACCTTCCTCTACGGAGGAAATGTTAAGGAGTGTTTCTAGTAAGTACATCAATTCTCAAAGATAGCAGCAGTGGATTAAGTATATGTTAATTATTAACAAATGCCTCCTACTTCCTTTTCTTCTATTCGTCATGAGAAATGAGAGGATTATGTAGAATTTCAAAATAGGTGTGTGCGTGAATTTCAAATTTTTATGGGTTCAAGATTATGGATCTGTTGTTTTAGTTTTGTTTTTTTTTTTTTTTTTTTTGAGACAGAGAGTGTGAGCGGGGGAGGGGCAGAGAGAGAGAGAGGGAGACGGAGAATCCGAAGCAGGCCCCAGGCTCCGAGCTGTCGGCACAGAGCCCGACGCGGGGTGCGAACCCACAGACCGTGAGATCATGACCCGAGCTGAAGTCGGACGCTCAACCAACTGAGCCACGCAGGAGCCCCTGTATGGATCTTTAAAGTCAACCGAATGCATTAAAGAGGATTCAGGAGGTGGGGAGTGAGGCATGACCCCTAGGGAGAATTTACCAAATAGAATTCCCCATGGGACAGAGTCCTGGAGAACCTTGAAAAAGCCTGTTATTATAAGATAACCTTTCAAAAACAAAGACTATAGAAGGAAAATTAATAGTGCTCCCAGGGTATCACGTAATTTTAAAAGAAGTTGAAGATCACAGCTATTGGACTATTATGTAGGTTTTAAAGCAACTTTGAGAGAATTTCTTAGTTTCCAAACTGATGAATGGAAGTTTAAAGGTTTTGAGGACCCAGAAGATCCAGTCAGATTCATCTAGCTCTGGAGAATTAGGGTGATATTAATGCAAACGGCTTTACCCCTCCTCTGATTTTCACTAGTTGATGGACTTTGTATGAGTCGATACATATCCAAATACCCCAGAACTTGGCAGCTTAATACACTGTTTATTATCTTAGTTTCTGTTGGTGAGTTATTCAGGCCCTGCTTAGCTGGGTTCTTTATTTCATCAAATGTCAGCTGGACGAATGGAAGTTTCATTGGGGGAAGAACTTCCAAGATCACGTGATTGGTAGCAGGATTTAGCCGCTCAGGGGAGGTTGGATGAAGGGCCTCAGCTTTTCACTGACTGTTGGCCAGAGGCTACCCTCCATTCCTCGCCAAGTGGGCCTTTTCCATGTTCTCCATCAAGCGGACTGACCAAGGAGACACTGGAGACAGCCAGCAAGATGGATGCCAGTCTTTTCTAACCTCGTCACAGAAGTGACCGCCTATCACCTGTGCCACATCTATTGGTTAGAAACAAGTCGCTACGTTGAGCCTACCCTCGAGGAGAGGGGATGACAAAGAGGTGAATGCCAGGTGTCATTGGGGTCATTGGAGAAGTACCCTCAGACTTCTGAATTCTTTCCTGGCTCATCCAGTCCTTGAATAAAGAGAGAGCCCGTAACTGTCACCAGTGTCTACCACATGTGACTTACTTTTGGCTGTTTTCTCTCGTTCCCCCTTAGGTTAGACATTGATTTTGTGAGTTGTCATGGGTAGCAGCTTTGACTAGTAGTTCCCATAATTAAATACAAATATTTCAATGCCCTTAAGTTATCCTTTCGAGAATTTGGGTTCTATAATAACATACCCAAGAAAATATCTATGTTCTACACAGAGAACGCGGGAGCGACAGGTTTGAGAGCGGTCCACAGAAATATTTGGGTGTTAGCCTTGTTCTTTTGGAAAGTATTGCAATAATAGATACAAACCTGTTTATGATTAAGTTTAATGGGTCTAAGTTGTACTAAAAAAATAACGGCTTTATCAGAGAGATTCATGGATGGAAATGAAGAGAAAACAAACGTACATGTATATTTTGGCAACTGAAGATGGGCATTTCTCTGAAGTTCTTTGAAGTTTGGGAATTCTCTGAAAATTAGCGTGGAGTTTTTTAGAATGGACTCCTCCGTTTCCCAGCTTCTGCTCTAGCTATTCTATACTGTATTAAAATGTGTTTATATCTGTCTTCATCTTTGCTCCATGGGACCATGAATCTTTCGATGTATTGTCTATTGGCTATACTTAGCGAAAAGCAAGATGTTGTGTTGGATAATCACGTTGTCTCGCAAATGTAGCTTATTTACAACTATTTTCTTTTAGAAATACATCTTGCAATTACTGCGGTCCACGTACTCTCCAAGGTGTTTTCAGATAACTCATTTAGTCACCATAATACCCCTGTAAGTAAGCACTAATACCATCTGCATTTTCCAGATGGGGAAAGCGACCTAGAAGAGGTTAAGTGACCTACTCAGTGGCACACAGAGAGGCGTGCGGCTGTGAATGCGATTCTGTCGAGGCCCATCATGTAGTTCAGCTCCGGTTTTGATGGATGAGATGAAAAACGTATTGACAACAGATTCCTTATGCGTAGATACATTGAAGGTTGTGTACTTTATTTTCTGTGTGTGTGTGTGTGTGTGTGTGTGTGTGTACTTGATAAAAGATGAAAGTTGGCTAGCCAAAAACAAGAAAAGCTCAAAATGTTCTTTTATCTTCCTTGTTTAGTTTCAAGAAATGAGGCTGCCCATTTAACACGATTTTGCTCCCTGAGTTTGTTTCAGTCGGTCCTTCTCATTGGTTTCTGTATCACCATTGCCAAGTTGTGGTTCTCCTGGCACTTTTTCTCCCCTCCATTTTCCTGGGAAAGTTGATATTTTCCCAGTCCAGGATAACCATCGCTTTATACATAAAAATCTTCCTCTCGCATGGTCTTGGATATTTTCAAACCCAGAGCTGTGGCTTGCGTATGCTAATGCATTTGAAGGAATCTAGCTGGCAAGAGAGGAGGGCTAGATATGACGATGGTCACGTTGCAGGAGAGGGAGGGGAAGATGGGAAGCCCAACAGAAAGACACAAAGACTTCTTGAGTACCTGCCTGCTGTGTGCCAGATGATAACAGTGCTTGCTTCAGAGGGGAGCTTAGGGGGACTAAATAAGTTATTTTTAAATACCTTGAAGGTTGTTTGGCACATAGCCAACGCAATACGTATTTCTAAAATGTAGACAACCTCACAGATGACCTGTCAGCGGACCCTCCATATTCTCCCACACCAGATAAGAAAATGAAGACTCATGGGGGTTAATTTGACCCAAGTCTTGCTGTTAGTAAGGGCTAGAGTTGCTATTCCCATCTCTCTAGATTCAGAACATATTTTTAAAATGAAAAATTCGACCTTTGCGAACGCTAGAGAATGGGGCACCTGGGTGGCTCAGTCTGTTGGGCGTCTGATTTCTTTCTTGGGCTCAGGTCGTGATCTCAGAGTTTGTGGGATCGAGCCCCACATCGGGCTCTGAGCTCTGATAGTGCGGAGCATGCTTGGGATTCTCTCTCTCTCTCTCTCTGCCCCTCCCCTGCTTGTGCATGCGCTCTCTGTCCCTCAAACTAAAATAAACAAGAATGTCATGATAACATTTTGTATTCACCTGGAAAAAAAATTAAAACATGACAAACACAAGTGAAACTCCATGTATCCTTCTCCCCCTGGAAGAGAAGTTCACGCTATCCCAAATCTGGATTGTATTATTTCTCTGAGATGTCTTTATGCTGATATATGTTTGTATTCCTTAGTAATAAATACTTACTATTTTCAAGTATGTAAACTTAGAAACGGTATCATGACCTATCTTTTCATAGCTTGCTTTTTGTATTTTACCGTATCAAAACACATGATGCTTTTCTGTATGTTAAACCAGTTTATATGTCCATTCTCTTGACAGACATTTGGATTATTTCCAAAAATTTTAGTTATTAAAAACAGTGCCACGGGGCGCCTGGATGGCTCAGTTGGTTAAGCATCTGACTTCGGCTCAGGTCATCTCGCGGTTCATGAGTTTGAGCCCCGCGTCAGGCTCTGGGGTGACAGCTCGGAGCCTGGAGCCTGCTTCGGAGTCTGTGTCTCCCTCTCTCTCTGCCCCTGCCCTGCTCACGCTCTGTCTCTCTCTCAAAAATAAACTTTGAAAAAAAAAAAAAACAAACGGTGCCACAGCGAACATGCCCCTGTGTGCACCCTTGTGCTCACGTGCCCCAGTTTCTCAGTGTTGCAGTCCATGCACTTGCTTCCCCGGGCATGCACGTTGCTCTCCAAAACGTGCTGATTTTCACTTACGATAGTAATTCGTGTTTGAGAGTTCCTGTTGCTCTCCATGCTTATCAGTACTTGTTTCTGTCAGGCTTTGCGGTTTCTGCCAGTCTGATGGGTGTGAAATAAATTTAATCTGAATAGCTGTAATTGCCACGGATGAAAACCTTACAAAAGGTTTTCTCTCTTTTACAAAAGAAAGCCGGGGCTGAATGAGGACCCTCATGTTGACAGATCTCAAGACCCTGTTCACCAACACTGACAGTCTCCACCTTTCTTAGCACCTTTCCAGCATCAAGATTTAACGATGCTACTGACTTTGTTATTACTGAAGACGAAACGACAACATTCTGCGTCGTTTGCCGTAAGATCGAAGAAGTTGTAGGACAATTTTCATGAGTCTGTCATGTAGACCTAAGGAATCGTTGGTAGAAACTGTGGTGTAGCATTCCTAAATACTAGGTGGTGGTGTTTTTTTCTTTCTACACCTTAGCACCACGACTTACGACTTTTCTCCTTCATGTGCATGGTCAGTTGGGTGACTTGTGAGATAAACAGGCCGTGAACTCCGGGTTATACAGGTCTAGGTTCCAGGCCAGAAGTTCTGGGAGGCATTTTCAAGGGAGCACAGGGAGGTTTCTGGAACCAAACAGAGTCTGGGTAGAACATCGTCTTTAGACCAGTGGTTCTCTGATGTCTGTGAGCCTCTGGAACGAACTGGCAGACTTGTCAATCTACAGATGGCCCGGCTCCGTCCTCAGATTTCCTGGTTCAGTAGGTCTGGGATGGAACTGAAAATGGACTTGGGCAACAAGTTTCCCTGATGCTGGGGGCCACCCTTTGAGAATCCCTGCTTTGGAGCAATTTACCCCAAAGCTGGGGTGGGACTGGACCGGGGTGGAGCGCTCAGACTGAGGGTCAGATCCAGCCCCAGCGTTAATACGTGACGTTAGAACGTAGGGGTGTGGCTAGTTAGGTGTGCGAGTGATTTCTGTTTTACTCTTGGTGGCTTTAGGCATATCCTATGTAAGGATGTGTTTTTAAATATTAAGGACCAGGCTGAAACGAAGGGGGGCCGAGGGGCCTCACGCAGATTAGGGATTCGATAAGTAACAGATGGTTCTTATTTGGAACTTGCATTTTGAAAATTCAAGCAGAAGTTTGAATTCATGATATGACTATGACAAGTATGTTGTGTTTAGGCTAATAGACTTTTAGGAATGTATGGCTGGGCAAACGATTTCTAAGATGGTAATAGCCACACATTCATTTATCATCAGCCCCTGTTTAGTCATCTTCTGTGTGCCAGGTTATAAAGGCTGAATTATGCAGTTTTTAAGAGGAACACATTTTTTCTGTTGTTGGAGCTCTCCCAACGAAATGAATCGGCCCAAGTTCACGGATGCCCAGGACATGGGATGATAGTCACTTGGTGACTGCCGTTACAAATGAAAAGTTATGACTGACTTAGGTAAATGGATTAACGTATTTTTGCCCTTCTATATACGCATGGACACATGCACATATATATAACCTGTATATGTAACCGATCACCTGAATAACTTAGATATTGCAGCCAAGGTGATGTAACATTTCTGTGCATGAAAAAGCAAAATAACTTTCTTAAAAAAATAACAATTAGCAGACACATGGCATGGAAGAGGAATGTTAGGGTGTTGGTAAAGGTCTGTGTTTTAACTTGGAGGATATTTACACGGGTCTTTGAAAAACCTTTGTTTCAACAGAATATATAATTTTCGTGCCAATCTCCGTATGTTTCACAATAAAATGCTTTAAGTATGAATACAGTGAAAATCAAATTATTTAAATCCTTTCCATCGTGCTTATGTGTTTTTAGAACAGTTAATGCATATTTAATTATAGCTTATTTTTATATGTGCCTGTGTGAACATAAAATTTGAAAAGTATGGACCAAAAGCAATATGAGAAAGTATTATTTACTTCTAATGTCTATCTTCGTAAGTGGTCTTATTTGGTATGAGTTAGTTATTTTAAATACTTT
The DNA here is from genome assembly GCF_018350215.1 of Panthera leo. Classification (NCBI taxonomy): domain Eukaryota; kingdom Metazoa; phylum Chordata; class Mammalia; order Carnivora; family Felidae; genus Panthera; species Panthera leo. The sequence goes on along the minus strand of NC_056690.1, from coordinate 77,887,971 downwards.
AAACAAGTGGGGTTTGAGCTTCAATTTTTATTTTCTATTTCAAAAGACAAATTACGGATCCATAAGGGAAGTAATGAGAAGTCCTAGGTCTGTACTTAAGATATACTAGCGTTTCATTGTAACCTGACCGTTCTCCTAGTCTATTTCTTTTGAACTTTGCTCAGAAGAAAAGGTAATTTCTAATTGTAATCTTTGTGGTTTTTTGTCTCTGAAGATTTTGTTTGAACGTACGTGTATGTTACACACAACGGAATGGGAACCAAGAATAGCATGGGGGGGGGGGGAAGCGAGGATCAGGGTTTCAAAATATTATGAAAGGGAAACGATCAAATGCAATACTTCCCTTTCATGTTGAGCTTCTTTTTCTGGCTCCCCACCCCCCGCCCCGGGCTGAACGCTCTGAGGCCTGCAGGCGTTGGTGACCGCCAGACAGGAGGTTACAATTAGCAGTCACAGGCAGCAGTCCTGTGCCCCACGGATGGCATTTTGCGGAAGAGGACGAGGCCGAGCTAGCAGAAAAATGGATGAGGCCAGGGTCACGTTTCTGTTTTATACAATTTGTTGTCTCGAGGAAAGTTTCATCAGACATCGCTACCTTCTGAGTCTGAAGGTGGCCTAACGCTGGTAGAAAGAACGTGAGCTTTGTGATCCGGTAGTCGCACTCCCCTCCCCTCCACCCCATTGCTAGCTGTTTACAATTCGAGTGAATCATAAATCTGCAAGAATGCTGCCTCAGTCTGTGGAGTGGGTATCCTAACGTGTCGCAGGATTTGGAGGGTGACACGAGACAACCTACGGGAAGATGTGAGACAGGTTGCTGGGACTTCGTAGATACTGTGCCCCCCTTCTCCCTGCCCAGCAAAGCCGCAGCACCAGCAGCTTTGGAGGCTTGAGCAGGCTATGGCCCCGTCACTGGGAGACATGATTTAATGGGCTGCCGTCCATGTTTAGCAGAAGGCAGGTCTTGCCTTCTAGACCTCCAACCCCTAAAAACACAACAACGTAAGAACATTAAGCGAAGAGAGCTATAGGTGGCCACAAGTGTTCATTCGGTGCCTGGTAGATGAACATGACGTGGAAATGGCTCAACTGGTGTGGCACATGCTCGTCTTGGGCGCCGAAGCGAGAAGCAGTGTCACTTCCACTGGGTCCCTTTCAGAGGCTGTCCGGGGCTGGCCGGCATGGCAGTTGATGGGTCTGTGTCTTTCCCTGTTGGGTGCCCCCTTCCTCCCTAGAGCCCAGATCTCGCTTGTGCTCAACATGCCCAGCACCTGTCAGTTGGATGAATGAATCACCAGCATTTGAACAAATGAGGTTCAAATTTGAGGTTTGTAGGTTGGCCCCAGCGAGCGTGTTTATGTTCCGATGTCTTGATAATGACTCTCAGCAGGGTCAGGTTTCTGGAGATTCAGTGAGGGACTGGAACTCCCCAAAGCAACAGTGTTCCGGGTCCTGGCCTACTTTGTTTTTAATTTACTTAGGCTTTTGTTTTTCAGTTAGAGTACAAGGACTCGTGGTGTATCTTTGTACCTTGTCTTTACTGGAGACGGGCAGCACCTTTGCGATCAACCAGAGGGTTGTTTCAAAGCCGTGACCGGACAGGAATGATAGTTAACACTGCAAGAGTGTTTGTTGCTAAGTCAGGCATGCCGCTAAGGGCCTTAACGTTTTTTGGAGCATCTGGGCTTTTCTCAGGTGTTAAGGAGAACAGTGAAACCTTAGAATGTGTAAGATAGGATAGCCTCTAATCCACATGCTCTAGTTTTAAGCTGAAACATGTATTATCATGAGATCTTTGTAAGGTAGACTGTCAACCATTAAACTTTGTAACTCTGTTCCCCGAATGGACAGGTAGTCTAGTGAATTCTGTGTTAACCTGGGTCATATATAATCGTATGAAGCTGCTAAATGCTGAAGTAATTCTCAACGAATCAAAAGCAACCGACATTTTTTTGAGTGCTTGTTCTGCACCAGGCATTGTGATGAGCATGTTATGTTTTATGTCACTTCATACTCAGAACCACCCTATGAGGTAAATGCTATTACATGAAATCCAGATGTTAAAACTGTGGGGTAAAGAATTTATGGTCAGCTGACTCCACACCGCCGTAATGAAGACATCAGTGGGCAGAGGGCCCGGGAGAGTTGTCTGAAGTCAGGACAGTAAACTGATGGGGCTGGGATTCAGAGAGCCTGTCTTGACCTGTGTTCTTTCTGTTCTGCATGGTCCTTAAGATGGTCTTTACATTCTCCCTCTCCTTAATTAACTTCTATGTTTCTGGAACCCTCTTTGGGACAAAAAATGGGGTTTCGCCCCACGCTACAGTGAGTGTTGGTTAACTACCACTCATAACTACTGTACCCGTATGCTCCTCGCACTAGAGCTCTGACGTGTTGTCCCCGAGACCCTTCTACCATGGGGCCCCCAGTTCCCCTGTCTAGGTGTATCTCTGTCACTCTTCTTTGGGCATCTTCAACTCTCACCTAGCCCTGGAGAAACTCTTTACAGTCTTGAACGTATCCCTTTGTTCACCCACTGTCCTTCGGTGAAATGTCAAAGACCTGGCTTAGTAATCACCCAGTTCTGATCTCACGTCATCTGAGAACCCTTCCTGGGATGCTGCCCCCAGTTAAATCCCCGTTGTCAGAAAGCCTGCACCTCTCAGATCTCTGCCACTCATTTATCCTGGCCGGATACTAACTTGGACGGCTTCTTTTTCTTTCATGCTTGTGTGCTTTGGCTCCCCAAATGAATTGCCACTTGAAGGTACCCCCTTCCTATATGCATAGTCTCCTAAATACATAGTAAGTATGTAGTAAGTTTTTTCATTCCTGAGGACATCTTTTTTTGTTTCTCATTTTTCTTTTATTCTAACGAGAGGCCTGATTTGATAGCACATGAGATTCTTGGACATGAAAAGGAAAAAAGATCACATGTGGTTGAAAGGGAATGTGCTTTTTACTTTTATCTTGAATGTGTCTCTTCTTGTCTTTCATTCTGGCGGGGGCACTGATGAGGCACTGTTTCCAGTGTCTGGGTCATTTCTTTTTTAATGTTGGGAGTTCTTTGTGTTCAGTAATTGTGTGGCCAGCAAGTTGATTTGAGGGGTATCAAATCATTCGGTTTACCCTGATCCCTTATTATGCTTGAAGAACAGTGAGTTCTCAGATGTATTTAACAAGACAGCCCTCTCTAGAGGACGTTCCAGCTGGGCTTTTTGGTATTCAACTTTTAACAGTCTTGAACCCATCAATTCATAGCCATCACTTAGGTGACAGAGGATGGAAGAGTTTTCCCCACTGTAATGAAGCATCTGATTAAAATAGTGTGCTTAAGAAAACAGCTGGTTATAATAACACCTAGTGCTATTGATTACCATGGTATTTGAGAAGAAAGCTCTTTTTAGAACAACGGGAAAGTGGTGCTTTATGGAAATGGTGTGTGTATCACTGTTCCCTTCGTTTTATGCCATGGACCATAGCTCAAGCCAGATTTTCCAGAGAATTACAGAAGCCATGTCACTTTCACGAATGCCAGCCGATAGGAGAGAAATTGAAAATTAGCATCAGAGGATGGGACGTCCGGCCTCCTGTTCAGGGCCAACCTGACCTTGACCCCATTCCCTCCTACTTCCTCAAGGAACTTGTCCTCTTGGTCCTCTCCACTCCGTTCCTTTCTGGATTCTCACTTAAAAAAAAAAAAAACAAAAAAAAAACAGGGGCACCTGGGTGGCTCAGTCGGTTAAGCGGCTGACTTCGGCTCAGGTCATGATCTCGCGGTCCGTGGGTTCGAGCCCCGCGTCGGGCTCTGTGCTGACAGCTCAGAGCCTGGAGCCGGTTTCAGATTCTGTTCTCCCTCTCTCTGACCCTCCCCCGTTCATGCTCTGTCTCTCTCTGTCTCAAAAATAAATAAATAAATAAATAAATAAATAAATAAATAAATAAATAAATAAATAAAAATTAAAAACAAACAAACAAAACCTCCAGCATTCCTGCTGGCTATTATCAGTCTCTCTCGTCCCATTTAGCATCCCAAGTTTTTAAAAAGAATCACTCACGTTTACTCCATTATTTCATTTTTACCTTTGCTCCTTAAGGTAGCCAGCAGTAATAGCCTTTTGCCCACGCTGCTCTTCTGAAATGGTTCTTCAGGTAAACAAAAGGTCCCCCTCTAGTTGGATGCAGTGTTCATTTCTCCATTCTTCTCTTACTGAGGCACTTGTTTCTCCCTTTCACCTTTCTTGATCATGGTCTCTGGGTCTCTTCTCTCTGTGACCACTTCTCCCAGGACGCTCATTGGCGTTCCCCAGGGTTTCATCCGTGGACCACTGCTGTAGCTTTGCTCCCTTGTGGCACGTAAGATTTCAGCGCTCGCAGTCCCGTTGTGGCTGATGACTCCCAAGTTTTCCCTCCACTCGGGGCTCACTGACGGCTGAACTCCTTCACTTGATTTTCCAGAAGGACTTCAGATTCGGGGTTCAGCCCCCACCCACGTTTCCTCTTTTTTTGCTTCCATTGTTAGTAGCACCCACCCACAGCTCTGTTAGAAACAAAGAAGTTGTCCTTGATTCTTTTTTTTCTCCCATATCCAATCCATTGGCATGCCTTTAGATTAAATTTCTAAGTAGTTATTTCTTGAATCCTTCCCCGGGGCTTCTGTGACCTCCTCCTCTCCTACCTGGTCCCTCAGACCTCAGTCTTGTCTTCATGAGATTCTGCTTTGTTCCAATGGGAGTCCTCAACTCCTGTGTGGTCATGGCATTCCCTGCCCTGGAAAATGACAGTGGTTCTCCACGGCCGGCAGGATTAAGTCTAGGCTCTTCAACATGACACGAAGGGCCCTGATTTTTCCCCCTTGACCCAAGAAGCAGTCTAGAGACAGGCTGAAGCTAAGGACCCTGTCTCTGTTGGAGCCCCAAAAAGTGGATTCTCCATCCCGGGGCCAGGACAGTTTGGTTTCACCTCTCTGCCTTTATTGCCAAGGAGTAAAGCAGAGGCTGAAGCTGGCCCTTGATCATCTCCCAGACTTCCTTTTCTAAACAGCTGAGGTAGATAAGGAGAGGAGCTTGAGCCCTTAAGAGTACATTTAGTAGACCTGAGCAAACAGGGCAAGGCTGTGTGAAAGATAAGATGCAGGGGTGTGCGCTCCTCCGTAGGTAAACGAAAGGTCCAGAGGATTTGGGGATTTGAGCCTTTGGTCATGGTATCCCGTGCTCCCTTAGCTGTGTGTCTAATCAGACTTTTTGCACAGCCAGCAGCACGGCTTCCCTTACGAAGGGCATCTCGGGACCCAAGGTTCTTGTGGCTTCATAGCAGGGCAGTCTGAAGGAGGCACGTTGTAAGCAATAAAAGGACTCTGTTTGGGTCGAGGAGGTGTGGATGGTTGTCACTCCGGGGTGGAAAACTTCATTTAGTCGCAGAAAGGTAAATTTAAATCAAATGCACATAGAAGTTCACATATCTTGGGATCTCATCAGTGATGCAGAAGGCTGTCCTGTGCAAATGGGCGGCATGACACGGTATTGAGTCCAGGGGCAGGAGACACGGGGTCCGGGACTATCCAGGCTCTGCCCATCGTGGGCCGTGGACACTTTTACCTCTTTGAGCTTCGGTTTCTTCATCTCAAAAAATTCACCACCCAGCCCTGACTACCATTCACAATAAAGTTCAGTAAGGGTGCGTGAAATCACCTCGGCAACCCCTATGTGCTAATGAGTTACAAAACGGTGTTCTAATTATTACAGGTTATAGTTTCATAACAACTGTGGCAGAACGGTAGCTGAGCCAGTCACCTTACGTGCATTATCTGATGGAAACTTTCACAGCCCTTGAGATCGATATTGTTAAAATCCCCATCATACGGCGGAAGAAATGGAGACGCAGGAAGGTGGGGTTTCTTGTCGCAGACCGCCCAGCTGGTAAGGAACAAAGCCAGGGTCTGAATCCAGAGTGTAAAAGGTGTCTATTAAAGGATTATGTATCTTAGCATAGAATTTCAAACTATATAAACATACAGTAACTAGAGAAAAGTTAAATCATGGTTTATCCATAATACAGAATATCATGTAGCTAATAAATGTCTTGTGTTCACAAAGTGTCTAATGACAGAAAATACAGGACTTTCAAACGAAAGCCAGGAACAAAACCGCATAGGGTAAAGGCTTTATTTTAATATATGTGTTTAACATACGTGTATTATACAATAAGATGTACACAGTCTTTACAGATGATGAGAAGTAAGGTTATGGAATCTTTTTATTCGTGCTGTATGTTTTGCAACTTTATATGACCCCCGTGTAGAATTTTGTTCGTTTTTCAACTAGCATTGCTTTACAATTTTTTCTCAAAACGTTCACTAAGTCCAATGAATTTCGTCTTTTAAAAGTAGAATTTCTCACAATTTTTTCCATTCTGCAAAGCCTACAGATTTCCTGTAGTGGCGTGATGACCGGTGACCACAGGCCAGTGGTGACCTCTGGTTCCTTGTTAAATCCCCCATTTCTTCACCTGAGTCTGGAGTGAGGGAAACACAGGAAAAGCATTCTTGACCGGCCGCAGCACCCACAGGTATCAGGTAGAAAGCAGGAACAGACGCCCCAGTTGGATCCACTACTGACAATAAAGGCTGTGCTGTTCCCCAAATTCCCTGCTGACCTGCGTATTGGGGGGAAATGCTTCCCGAAAGAAGAAAAAAAAAGCAGCTGTTTCTCTGGAAGGATGTGTTCACTCAGACTCACCCACGTAACTCATGAATACGTTTCTTGTCGCCGTAACCAAAGAGCCGGGGAGATCTGCATTGAAAAGAACACAGTTGTGTTGAAATCATGAAATCCAAAGATCCCAATTCCGATGGATAAGAAAGCTGGGGGATTTTTATCTGTGTAATGCTTACTGGAATTTGGCTCTTCATTTTCAACTTAGTAAAATTCTTGTTTGCTTAAAATAGCTCTTCTGGAGCAACACTTGTATGCGAGTATAACACATGGGGTTTAGCTGTTGCTGGCAGGGAGGGCTGAAGATTCCACTTTGGACTGTAAAATCCGCACCACTGGCTGAGAGAGGAAGACAGATGGATTGAGTAACAGGAGAAGTTCAGCATTCAGAGAATATTGTTCCAGAAAAATAGCTTTATAGTCCTTTTGTGACTGATGAAAACCAACAAAAATCTATTACTTTTGAAAACACTATTTCAACAAAACACCCAACCGTGTACTCTGCTACAGTTAAGAGGCATTGTGCCAGATTGGATTAATTTGTATTTGTGTTTAGCATGTCAGGATCTGAAGGCTTTGAACGAACATTTTTTTAGAGAAGGAAATGATGGTAAGCCGGAGGCTCATTCTGGCCATCAGCCACATTCAGCTCAACTGAAAATCATTATGGAAAATTGGATACATACGGTTCTGGTAGACGCTTACCCTATCTGGCAAAATGAAATCGAATATTATTGTGAAGCTCAGAGTCAACCTTGTTTCCTTCTGTGGGTCTCGGTCGGGTGCTTTGCATGCAGAGGTCTGCAAGATTGCAACATGTTGACCCTCCTTGTATGGATACTGGGACATTTATCTGAAATGTTCCCATTGCAAGAAGTTACTTGGGGAAAGTTCAAACACACATTCTCCCTTAACTGCCATTGATTCATCGTGCAGTCAAGCAGGTCAGTGTAGCCTGTGTTGAATTCTGCTTAATCCAAAACTCGTGAGTGGGACCAAAGTTTATATTTAACATCTAAATTTTGGTAGTGGTACGAGTCCTAAATAATTTAGGACACGTTTCCTTGGAAGAAACCAGAGCTTACCTATAGAAGCCATTTATCCTTGGATAGTTCGTTCAAAAAAAAACAAAACTATTTTAGGTGAAAGTTGATGAGATTTGGGTGTTACTTTAAGTTGAAATGTGGAGAATAAGCTGATTTTCTAATTATTAAAATTATTCTGCTATGATGAGAGACTTGAGAATATCCAAAAACTCAGATCAATTAATTGAATTGAGGGAAATCTTTTTTTTGTTTGACTCACTTTATTTTTTTGGTTTTGTTGTTTGTTGTTTTTAAATTTAAGGAAATCTTAAAATGAGGCCAAAGGTTATCAAAAGCTCCATTAAATATAGCATATAGGTTGGTGGTAAAACGCTCAAAATAACAAAGTTTTGTAGCCATCCGAAATTAAAGTTTGAGAATAAAATGCTTATTCTGTAATATGAAGTGAGGGAATCATACACAATGGGATATCAGTATGATGTCACCTATGTCAAATATGTATAAAATGTCAAATGTCAATGTCAAATATGTATAAAAGCAGAAGGATAGTTGTGAAAAACTTGATATTCTGGGTTGTAGAATTATGAGCGATTATTTTGTTCTTTGTATCTTTTCATAATTTCTAGGATTCACATCTTTAGATACTTAGGCATATTAATTTACAATCCTAAAATGGTAATAAGAAATTACCAAGTTCTTAACTGTTTCAGAATAGTAATAAAAATTTTTAAATATAAATCTTTTAGAAGTCTTAAGGAAAGGGAGATTTCTGGATTGATTCACATGCCCGTCAACCTAATTTAGAAATAACCAAAAAGAATGTTTAAGCAGACCTATATATTTTTCCCCCCAAATCGTATCAATTTAGCGAACAACATGTCCTTCCACTGCCTGGCACCTACTCTCTCTTCCTAGTAATGCTGTCCTAATTTTGTTTTGGAGAAATTGTTCTTTCCCACTCTGAGTACATCAAGTGGAGCAGACCTCCCATGCTGGTTGGAGTGTGTGGCTGAGATGTGAGCCAAAGCATTAGCCCCAGAGTCACGATGCTCGGTGCAGAGAGAGGCACATGACCCACTTTGGGCCAGTGGGAGAGAGTAAATCCTAGGACTTGCATGGCAGTGTTGCCCTATGAAACGTAAGACCCTTGAACCTGGCGTATGAAGATGTATGCCTCGGAACCAGCCAGCAGACCCAGGAGCGGCAGGACTGAGACAGGGATCCTGTGATGGCACTTCTGACACCCTGGAATTAGACAATCCCTTGAAGTGAATCTTTCCAATGGTCTGAGCCAGTAAGTTCCCTTGCTACTTATTCTTGCCTGGGTTAAATTTTCTTTCAACTAAACGGACACGACCCGCTACTGTCCTAAACGGTACAGAAACCGAATGGGAAACTTGGCACAGAAGTTAGGAAACACTGTGATCAATCCAAAATTCAAAAGTGGAAATCACCATGATCCTATTACACAAAACATCAATTGACATTTAGACTGGGAAGTTTTATGGCTTTTAGACTGGGAGAAAATAGGATTATGTAGTAATTTCTGTCAGTCTCTTTTTTTCCATTACTAAGTGGACCTCTTCCCAATTCATTACACATTTTACAATGACATTTTAAAAAATCCTGGTGCCCCATTAAATGTATTGTCGCTTATCGTTAGGTATTTAGGTTGCTTGTAACGTTTCTGTTCTTGCTGCGACAGTACGAAGAACATCCTTGAAGGTGTGTACTCGATCACTATTAGAGTAAGTTCCTAGATATTAAGGTTTCCTGGGTCATAGGGAGAACCACATTTTAAGGATTTTTCTCTTAGGTTGTCCGCCAGGAAGTTTATACCAATTTACCTTTCCAGAAGCATAGTAGGAGAAGGCTGCTTTCTTCATACTCTCACGCCTTATCATTTGAAAAAAATCCTTGCTCACCCTTGCAGAGTTGACACGTGTAAGATTTAACATCACTCTCCCCCCACCGGACTGTAAGCTTTGTGAGCACAGTGTCAGCTTCTCTTCTGCTGGTACCTTCCACGATGCCTGCCACACAACAGCAAATCTCAGTAAATTGACTCTCAGTAAATCGTTGATGGATAGATGAAGACACGTGTACCTGTATGCAGGTGTGGGTATCACTTTGGGTTTGCGTTTCAGTGAGCGTAAAACTTTGTGCTGTTGATAAATCCCAGAAACTTCCGAGGACTGACTACATGAAACTAGAAGTAAGCCCATCTCCGTTACAAATGCGACACGTGATCGACTGTCCCTGTCGTAACTGCTCAGCTTTTGCTGTGCGCTAAAACCAGGCCTGATTATAAAGTGCCGCGTCTCCTTTCTTTTGTCCTCTCGTCGCCCTACCACAACGTGCCAACAATCCTACAAGCAGAAGAACGTGGGTTTTTATTTTCATCTTACAAAATTTAAACATTCAGAATTGTTTTTAATTTGAGACCAAGACTCTGGGAAGCCATACATTTTCTAGCTTATTCAGAGCTGTTCGCAGAGACCGTGGTGCGTCCAGAAGGACTCCGTTCTTGTATTTCACGTATCGATTGATCTGCAACTCCGTGGTGTCTTTTACTTCGTTCCTCTTAGTGTGTTCCTCTTCAAGTATGTCAAGGACCTCAGAGCTGGTGCTGATCTGAGGTGAGGTTCTTGGTAGGGGGACAAAGAGCCAGCCGGTGACTGACACCCAGGGAGAAGCCACTTCCAACGCAACCTGTCTAATCCAGGTTCATTTGGCCTGCTTGGAGAACTGTTCGATAATAGCATAGAGGTGGGTGTGGTATGGGGTTTGGTTTGGGTTCCCTCAGAAGCCAACCCTGAGGCCGAGACTTACGTATATGTGGTATATTTGGGAGGCGATGTGGGGGTGGGGGGGCACTTGTAAGGAAGGTGGGCAATGGAGGGTGTGCTTAAAGTAAGTTCCCACTCTGGGGCCCTGAAGCTTGATCCTGCTGGGAACTCTGGGAATAGTCTAAAGTTAGAGACTGATCCAGGTTAAGGGCTGTTCCCAGGGAGCTGTGAATTGCCCAGAAGCTCCTCCTCCCTTTGGGTGGCCCTGCCAGCAGGCATGTGGGTTCTGGGAGCCAGAGAAGGCGCAGAAGCAAAGTGATACAAGTGCCAGCTGTTGCAAGTTGGGGGGGTGGGGGGAGCGGGGCGTAGGCTTTGAGTGGGTGCCCCGTGGTATCTGCTCAATGTGTCTCCCTGTAACCTCATGCCCACACCACGCCTGTGCCGTTTGTGGGAGAGTAATGACCACCTCATCCTGGTCTACCCACTGGCAAATAGGCAGTTTTCACACATCGGCCTTAAACTACAGGCAGAATAAAGACAGAGCGAGTATGGTGGCCAAAGAGGGAAGACCCATTAGCAAATGAGTTGGACTTTTGTTTATAGTTGCGTTATGAATGGTTTGTTTTCTTAATCGTGACCCTATAACCAAATGTGCGTAAGCACTGACTGAATAATGTGCCTGCTACTGGTTGAGAACTGAGGGATGATAAATACAGAAAGAGAAAGCCTCCCAGACGGAGATCTGGTCAGCCGCACTGGAATCCCAGCCTATCAGCTCCTCAGAGTTGAGCTTTTTTTTCTTCTTCTCCTAATTAGTAAATTTGCAGGGATTGGACTGGCTGGCAAATAAGGTACTATTAGTGTCCTTCTCCCACCCCCAAAAGATCTCTCTATACTAATAATTCATGGATTTCTTCTCTTCCAGCCTGTGTGATGGTTTGTTTTTTTGGCATAGCTGACACGCGATGTTCCGTCAGTTTTAAGTATACGGCTTAGTGATTCCACAACTCTGTGCTGTATGCTGTGCTCACCACTAGTGTCCCTTCTGTCACCATGCAACACTATTACGATAGCCTTGACTACACTCCCTGTGCTGTATGTCCCTCTGTATTTTTGCTTTGGTTTCCCTTGCCTTCGGAGACATATCTGGAATAAACAATGGTACAGCCATTGTCAAAGAGATGACTGCCTATATTCTCTTTTAGGATTTTTATGGTTTCAGGTCTCATGACCTACAAACATTCAAACATACTCATTTTTTTTTCCTGTGACTTTTTTTTTTTGGCTGGGTACAGTATATTTTATTGATGGTACATGACAAGGTGTAGGGGTCCCCGAGCCCCTTCTCTTCTGCAAGGGGTCTGGGATGGAAACTCTGTAGAAGTCAGGAGACTCTCAATGTATGACGGGATAAGTTGGGGCAAGGACTTCCCAGCGGCTGAGGGCCTCTCTCTTCCTCTTGCCCTTGCTGGGGCTGGTGGCCCAGGGGGCTCCTACTCCTTGGAGACCGTTTGAACCATACGGCCTACCACCGATTGCTGTAGCCAAATTCATTGTCATGCCAGGAAATGAGCTTGACACAATGGTCTCTGAGGGCAATGCCAGCCCCAGGATCGAAGGTGGAAGAGTGCATGTCACTACTGAAGAAGCAAGAGACAGCCTGGTCCTCAGTGGAGAGTCGAGTATGCCCTTGGCCCTCCAATGCCTGCTGCATGGCCTTCTTGATGTCATTGTATCTCCAGGCAGCAGGTCAGATCCATGACTGACGTGTTGGGGGTGGGGCCACAGAAGGCCACGCCAGTGAGCTTCCCATTCAGCTCAGGAATGACCTTGCCCACAGCCTTGGTGTTGCCGGTAGAAGCAGGGATGATGTTTTGGGCAGCCTCTTGGCCGTCATGCCGCAGCTTCCCTGGAGGGCCATCCGCAGTCTTCTGGTGGCCATGTGGTCATGAGTCCCTCCACCAGGCCATAGTTGTCACAGATGGCCATGACCACAAGAACCAAGGAGCTGGTGGTGCAAGAGGCATTGCTCATGATCTCAAGGGAGTTGTCATTTCATGGTTCACACCCATCATAAACATAGGGGCATTAGCAGAAGAGGCAGAGATGATGACCCTCTTGGCCCCACCCTCAAGTGAGCCCAGTCTTTTCCACGGTGCTGAAGACCCCAGTGGACTCCACGGGGTGCTCAGCACTAGCATCACCCCATCTGATGGTGGCAGGATCTCACTTCTGGAAGGTGGAGATGGATTTTCCATTGATGACCAGTTTCTCATTCTCAGCCTTGACTATGCCACTGAATTGGCTGTGGGTGGAATCATACTGGGAAATATAGACCATGTGGTTGAGGCCGATGAAGGGGTTATTGATGACTGTATCCACATTGCCAGAGTTAAAAGCAGCCCTGGTGATAGGCACCCAATACGGTCATATCCATTTACTTTGACCTTTACCCTAGAGTCTCAGAGATACAGCTGGCACTGCACGAGAAGGTGCAGCTGTCAAAAGAGGGAGGATCAGAGAGCCTCCTGTGACTTCCTCATTCCGTAACTGGAAGCCTGTATCTCCCACTCCTCTTAACCCATCGTGCCCATCCCCCTACCCCTCTCTCCTCTGGCAACCATTGGTTCTCTGTATTTATAGGTCTGATTCTGCTCTTTGTTGAGTCATTTCTTTTTAGCTTCCACATATAAGCAAAATCCTGTGATATTTGATTTTGTTGGACTTAATTCACTTAGCATAATATCCTCTAGTTTATCTACATTGTTGCAAATAGCAAAAGCTCCTACCTTTTTATAGCAGCATGATATTCCTGGTGTTGGTGTATGTATGTGTACCACATCTTCTTTATGTATTCATCTGTCAGTTGACCTTTGTTTCCATAACTCAGCTATTGTAAAGTTGCGGTAAACATAGGGGTGCATATATCTTTTGGAATTAGTGTTTCCATGTTTTCAGGGTAAATACTCTGTAGTGAAATTAATGGGCTACATGGTATTTCCATTTTTAATTTTGAGGAATCTCCATACCATTTTCCACAGTGGCTATGGCAATTTACATTCACATCAACAGTGCATGAGTGTTCCTTTTTCTCCACATTCTCAGCAACACTTCTTTCTTCTTGTATTTTTGAGTCTAGCCATTTTGACAGGTGTAAGGTCAATATCTTATTGTGGTTTTGATTTGCATTTCCCTGATAGTGATGATGAGCATCTTCCCATGTGTCCACAGGTCTTTAGAAAAATGTCTAGCCTCTACCGTTTTAATCAGATTATTGGTTTTGGGGAGTGTTGTGGAAGTCCTTTATATATTTTGGATTTTAACCCCTTATTGGATACATCATTTGAAAATCTCTTCTCCCATTCAGTAGGTTGGTTGCCTTTTTGTTTTGTTGGTTTCCTTCACTGCGCAGAAATGTTTTATTTTGATACAGTGTATTTTTCCTTTGGTTTCCCGTGCCTTAAAAGAACTATCTAGACAAGTATTGCTTCAGCTGATGTCAAAGAAATTACTGCCTATGTTCTCTTCTAGGAGTTTTATGGTTGCAGGTTTCCTGACATACAAACATACTCAAATTAAGCCCTTAAATCATGCAAAAGAACTTTGGAAGATTCCCATCAAAGAGATGGTAATGATCCTGAAGAGAGAACCTTTTTAAAAATATCTTTGATATTTTGAAATCTGATATTCCCCAAGGAGGAATTCTGCATGTCAAGGAAGCAATAGAGGTTGAAAACTCCCTAAGTTCTTGACAGATACGTGTGTGTGTGTGTGTGTGTGTGTGTGTGTGAGAGAGAGAGAGAGAGAGAGAGAGAGAGAGAGAGAGAGAGAACAGTGAATGGAACAATGTAAGCACTAGATGTGTTGGCTATTATTGTGTTATAGAATAGTAACTCTCATCCAGGATCCTGAGAAGGTCCCTAAAGGGGAAGCTTATCATACCATCGAGGAATTTGTGTTTTTTAGAGCTACTATGAGTGTATCCTCAGAAAAACGTTGCCAACCACCAGGAGGTCCCAGGGCTTTTTTGAACCTACTGTCTTATGTTCAAACCCACAGAACATCGTCTCCTTTCTTATGATACTGATCACAGCCTAGCAACAGAGGTGCAAGTTCTCTCTGTCCCACCCACCTTACCCAGAGAAGTGCCCTTCCTGGTTCAGAACCATGGACAGTGTCATGGGCAGCGTTAGTCCCCTGCCACCCAACGATCTTATACATGCTGATCCTGTGACACATCTTTTCTAACCTTTGAAACTCCCTCACCCCCTTGACTATGTATGTTGTGTTGTCAAGATAGTATCCATCTCTGCCAAAGTCAAGACCTGTGCCTTTCAGTGACTGTGGCTCTCACCCCCTGCCAGCCTAATGACTGTTGGCTCAATAGAAAAACCAAATGCTCCGAAAGGCCACTTCTTCACGTGTTTGCTGTTAGGAGTATCCGGTTTTAAGTGCAATGTATAAATGATTCTAGGAAGAAAGGAGCAGAACTTACCAGATGTTTTCACATAATCAGGGCACACATCCTCAGTCTTAAAATGGGGCTTCCATACAACCAGGCACTCCGGGGTTCAAGATGCTCGACAGGCCAAGGATAAGACAACAATGTGCATTATAGGGGAGCCCGTGAGTTTTAGCTTGAGGTGTTTATAGATGATATATAATGCCTCTATGACACTAGGTTCTTTATATGTAAATAAACGACTTTTTTTTTCAACCTAAAGCAGAGCCCACATAATCATCACCAACGCTGACCCTTCTTAACACAAACAGATGAAAACTCTTCTTACCCCAGAAGGAAACCCTGCCCCTAATGAAGCCACATTGATCCAAAAATGCCACATGCCTGGGATTCCTTACAATGAGCAACACTGGAAAAGGACAGCTTGTTTGAGTGAACCAGTTAATGGTAGTGATACAGTTCAGTTGGGTGCCCCATTCTCCACATCCTGTGCTCAGAAGGGCCCTAGCAATCTCATCTCCCATTTTTGCAAAAGTGAGGAAATAGAAGCATAGATGACCAGTAACTTGTGTAGTGCTGGAAACTCCTCTACTCCAGTGGCCTGTCTCGCCTGCCACGAGAAAAATGTGTCGTCTTGGTTTAGACACTTCTGTCTTGTGTAGTTTGTTATGGGCGATAGTGCCATGGGAACAATGGTGGTCAGGTGAGCTGGCTGGCACTAGGAAGCTTAATTGGTACTTGGTTTATTTCAAGATGTCCTGAATATGAGATATTGGTAGGAGAAAAGGGCCCACCGTGCTTTCGAAGGAAGATCCAAGTGAAAGAGTTGAGTTTGGACAGAGCTTCTCTCCTGGCACATAGTGGTGTGGACAGCCATTGCAGATTCCAGTACATTCTCTGTTTACTGCAATAATTCCGGCAGCCAGCTTGCAGGTTACCGTCTGCTCCCGCTACATTTCGCTATAACACTACCCAAGAGGGCCGAGGACTGGCCTCCAGGGCATCTGGTGTCTCGGGAACCAGGTCACAACGTGGAAACCAATTAAGCAGAAATTTGGTTCGCAAGCCAAGGTCTGTGGTAATGAGCCAAATCATCTCATAAGAAGAGAAACAGACCCTGAAGATGAGTCCTCACAGAAGAGTAAACAAAGATAAACCTTGGTGACCACCCCTCCCAACTTTCCTTTTCAGCCCAAATCATTTTACCCCCTATCAGTGGAATGTTAATGACTTACATCCATCCCCTCGGTACCGTTGCAACAACAAACAAAGGCAGCTGCTATCGGCCACTAGACATGTTTCGCTGGCCCTTCTCGTTTTCACTGGCTCTTACCCCTCCGCCTTAATGAAGACTTATAGATGTTTGCCTTCCTAGCCAGAGAGGAAAAGTAGAGGTCTTTCTGAAGAGGAAAATGTTTGCCCTTGTTCTCTTTCCTTGGCAACGTGGCTCCTATACATAAGGGCAGTTGGGCTCTACAAAGTGAACGAGAAGAAAAACTGCCAGTGTTTCAAAGGGGAGCACATGTTTGAGCATCGCTAGCACAGTCTCCTCAGTCTCCCCTCAAGCCTGTAAAGTAGATCTTCCTGTTCTGCCCATTTTGCAGATGAGGAAACTGAGGCTCCGGGTCATTAGCTTGTCTGAGGCACAGCTGGCAGGTGGCAGAGACAGATTTGAACTCAGGCAGCCTGTCACCTCAGCTTCTTTTCTCCTCCCTCTCTCTGGAGAGGATTGTACAAGGCCTAGAGAAGAGCGACGTAGAGCCGACGCGATTTTTAAGGTAACGTTTTCCCGAAGGATCAGTTTTCTTACTATTTAATTACTGCTCAACACACTTAAAGATTACGTTGGCCTTCCAACCTGAAATTGTGTCCAAGACAGGCTTTCCGGAGGGTCTGTGTTGACGATCCAAATGAACTACTGCTCAGAGAATCAGACCCCGTGAGTTTCTGGGCTCAGAAACTCGTAACACGGTAGCTCTGAGAAGACCTAAAAAAGACACGGGCAGAGGAGAATCTTAACAGCCTCGTTCTTGGAAATGATACCATTTATGGGAAAATTGCAGCTCAGGGTCCTTCTTAGGAAGATCTATTATAGACCTGTTACTAAGATCCATTGTCTGGATTCCTGAAAAATTGGTCTTTAAATAAAACGTAGCTGTTCTTGGCATAACTAGAACGCCAGCGGGAAACTTTGGAAGCAAGCATGTGGCTCACAGTGGCCCGCAGGCATGTTGTGATGGTTGTGTCTTTCTTCCTTTGGGCCCAATTCTAGCCCGGCTTCCTCTCCCCACCCTTCTTTTTCTTGCACCCCCCCCCCCCACCTTTTGCCCTCGTTCATGTATCACCTTATGCTACTTTATACCCTCTTCGGAGGAAGCGAGGACGTGCATAAATTTAAAAAGTAAAATAAATATCAGAACTTCCTGCTTCTCAGCTTTGCAAACATAAAAGGAAAACCATGTGTATCTGAACCTGGCCCCCTGGTTATTGTAATGCCAGGTGTCGTCCATAAGTACAGTCGAGCTAAAATGAGGAGGGTCAGAAATTGAAATTATAGAGATTTATCGACCTAGGGAACTGTGGCCAAAACAACTTAAAATGGCTCTACTAAAGTAGATGACTCTTCCTTTGTGTTTCAGTGGTTGAAAACCAGAAGGCATTCCGTGTCGTGGCAAGGGTGCTCTGGAGTAGGGATTAAGTGTGTATTCTTTCAAGTCAGCAGATGCCACTTAGATTAGAGTTGCAGCCTTTTTATTTTATTTTTTTAAGAAAAGGGGAAAAAAAAAAAGAAAAAGAAAACATGCCTGAATTCCCCCAAGGGAAGTCTATATTCCATAGCAAACAAAACCCCAGCCAGAAGCTACCCTTACATGCTTCAGCCTCAGCGTCTGAGCCAGCTGAAAATGTCACCCGTGGCTTTCCAAGTCAGACTAGCCTGTTGGGTCACTGGTCTTGGCTGCACTGAAGGCTGAGCTTTGGGAAAACAAAGCGCCAAATCAAAGCAGTGAGACCGTGGCTCTCAAGTCAACTTGGTGGGGCCGTGGGGGTGGGGGGGGCCGTGTGTCCATTGAGGAGCTAGGTAAGGGGAACGCCAAGAGTCCAGGCACGGTAATCGGCACGTATTAAGTGCCACTGTATACTACCTAGCAGCAGTCTGCTAGATGCTCTGAAACGTACAGAAGCGGTCCCTCATTGATGTCACGAATTTGACACAGGCAAGTGGTGTGTGTGTGTGTGAAAGTTTTTTGAAAAGGATAAGAAAGTGATGGCCCCGTGCCAGGTGGTGGTCGTGCTGCTGTTCTCGTCTTTCTAGTGTCCCAGAACTCCAAGCTGCCTCTGTCTGATGGAGGTCAGCACGGCCGTTCAAGTCCCTCATGCCCCTGGCAGCCAGCCCGTGGTGGTCCAAGCCTGGCGTACTCCCCCCCCCCCCCCCAGGGCAGGAACGGTCTGCCCCCTCCTTGCTTCCTGAGATGGTGTGGAAGGCAGGAGCACGGGTTGGAGCCAGTCAGACATGGGTCTGGGTTCCAGCTCTGAGCCTCAGTCTCCTTCCCGCAGGGCTCGTAACTCTGAGGTGAGGCTCTCTGACCTGTTTCACGTAGGTGTCGTGCGGCCTCTCCCCTCTGTTGTCACTCAAAAGCGTAGCCCTTACCGAGGCGCGAGGTAGTCTGGGGTCTCTGGTCTGCCACCTCCGGGCTGACGGGCCTGCTTCTGCCACCAGAAGCTCCCACTGGCTCGATGCTCGGTCTGCCCAGAAGACCGCCCCCCCGCCATGTCCCTCATGGCACGGAGTGCTGGCCACCTGTCCCGCCACCAGGCTCTACGTACCTGACTGCGATGTCAGGCGTTGCTGACTGATGTTCAGGCTGGACATCCCGTCAGATTCTCCCTGGTGCCTACACCGATGTCGCTTTCCAGTTCCCTTCAACTCGAAAACCTCAACCTCTCCCTCCGGGAAATGGCATACTCTCAAAAGAAGGAGGTGGTCATTTTGCCCCCTCAGTCTTCTGTCATCAGGAGGAGGGCAGGGGACCCCCGGGAGGTGATGGGGGGAGGTGAGTATTTGTGTTCTGGCTCCTTCCCCCCTCCAGCGAGGGCTGTGGACCTGTACTTCCTGCCAGGGAACCTGTTCCCCAAGCACAACTCTTGTTAAGGTTGATTCCCCACCCCCCACCCCCCCATCCACAACCAGGCCATATCTCATCCAGCAGAAAGCATGCCGTTCCTAGGAGCAGGACTCTGGGAAAGGGGACCCCCCATATAGGCTGAGGAGCTGCGGGATCTTTCCTGCCTGGCCATGGGCCTTCCAGAATCACACAAGGATGCCCACTCTGCCCGTCTCACAGGGCAACATCACGGTGCTCACACGTTCTTTACTCCCATCTCTCTGGTGGGTGGTTTGAGGGTAGGGAAGTTTCCAGCTCCTACGGCCACAGCTCCTTTGACAGCCAGAAGCAGAACTCTACCTCGGTGGGGGGTATCAGAATTAATGGTAAGGCTACAGAAGAAGCACCAAAGCTAAGGACAGAAAATGAAGTCTGCATGAGCCTTGTGTGATCGAGAATTGGAAAGTCAAAGGCTAACGTTACTTTCTCATTAAATGTCTGTTCGCTCTCAGTGTGGGTTCTTGGTCTGCACATCTTACCTTTTCCATTTGATTCTCTTCCTGTGCTTGTTTGCTATATATAGCACCCACCCCCCGCCCCCAGCAAGGGGCTACCCCAACCTTAGAGTCAACGAATGGTCTGCTCTCCACAGCTAACTACTGGCATGGATCCCCTATCTCGGAGTGGAAACCCCTCAGCAAATTTGATTGGCTCAGCCCAGTTTATGGCCACTCTTCAAAGCCAGTGTGCACTGACGTGGGCCGGGCGGGGTTCTGAACTGTGATGCGCGGTCAGGAGCTGTGAGAAGGCCAGGTTCCCAGAACTAGGATGTGACCACGTTTGTCATGAGGAGGAGGAGGGCAGTGACGATGACCAAATGTCATCAATTTTAAGATAGGGGAGGTAGCTTTCGCTCATTGTATCCAGGCAGCAGAGAGGATTTTTTTTTTTTTTTTTTTTTTTTTTTTGGTAACGTCTGCAAGCTCTCTAACCGCAAACGTGCTGGCATCACAGTTGCTGCTTGGGAAAAAGCCCTGGGGACACAGCAAAGCATTAGTCAGCGGACACAGTTGACCTGTAATTCCTTAGAACCGAAAGGTTCCCGGGGGGGTGGTGGTGAATCCGATGTCTCCAGCATTCCTGGAGCAGGAGTCCAAAGTAGGCTCTCAGTACTCAGACTACTAATCCAAAAATGTCGCATCACCAATGGTCCCATGGCACAAAGGACGTTTTGTGGTAAAGAACAGGAATTGGGGACCCTCCGTTGATAGGCTGACGCTGAAGAGTCAGACTTCAAATGTGAAGATGTTTTAAGACCATCTTCACCAGTCTCTCGTTACCACACGTGACCTATGACAATCTGTGTCTAACTAGGATTAAAAGAACGATTTTTAGCAAGCCTAGAAGACTTTCAGTGATGAAGCATTGTGTCAGAGTTTAACTGGCAACTTAACCTGTTGCCTCGAAATAATGGTGTGGCTTAAGTCTTGCCACTCAGTGAAACATAGTGATGTCATCAACAGAAGGGGGTGCAGAACTCCGACCGGCAGGAGCGTAGAGATAGGGATCTGATATGCGGGGGGAGAAATCTTGGGGGACCTTCCTTGCATTAGGGTTTGCATAGCGAACATATCTTCACGTAAATTGTACTTGGCCAGCCCATAAATATAGCCGTGTTCTTGAGGAATCCTTGTATTCGTGCTTCATGTGAGAATGCCAACACGTCAGCCCTCTAGGTGTGGGAAAAACACCAGGAAAGAAGGGGCGTGCTGTGAGATGGGGGACGGAGGGGGGCAGCAAGCAGGCCCGTGTAGCTCCAGCCCAGACAACCAGGGAGGACCTCCGTGTGGCCAGGAAGCCAAGGATTTGATCACATAGGCATCTATAGACCAGAGCAGGGAGTTTTGAATTTATCCTGTAAGCAGTGGGACGACACTGGCGGAGTTTGAGCAGAGGGCTGACACATTTTAAAGGTCATCCTATTTGCTAGGAAAGCAATGGCCTATAGGTAGTAAGGAGAGAAAGCAGAGAGATCTGAGGCTTATAAAAGTGTCGGGGACTAAAGATCGGGGTGGGGAGAGGGTTGGAGCAAACAATTAAATCCTAATGAGCAGATCACATGTAGGGCACACAGTTCTGGTACCATTCACTGAGCAGCGAGAACCGATGGTCACGCGGAAGAACATATGGTTGTCCCTCTGCAACATAAGTGGCATCGCTTCCCAGATATTTGTGCCTTTCATAATCCAAAAGTCCTTGATGAGGGCGGCTCACGTTTCACAGCGTGAACTCCAGCAGCGCTGTGGCCTGACGTTTGGGTTCACGGGTTTTTCTGCTGGCTCCTGCCGCTGGCAGCTGAGCGCCCTTGTACAACACGGTTCACACACTTCCTCCCTTCCCCAACCTGCCCCTTAGAAAACCACCATTCCAGGGCTTGGGAAACATGTTGGGTCAGTTAATTATTTCTTTTCTCACCCAGCTCATTAATAATGACATCCCATAAATCAGCCCTATCTAAGAATACTCTGAGAGCAACGGAACCATCTGGATTCCAGAAAGGTCATTAGAAAGTACACATGAAATAATTTTGTGCCATCCCCTCCTGTATGAATCTGGCGTGTTTCCACCAAAGTTCCCCTTTCTGTGTGGCATTCTTCTGCAAACTTAAGAAACGCGCCAGATAGCATGTGTCCAAAATCTCACGGTTTCAGTGTGTGTCCATGAGGGGTGCTGGTTCAGGACCAAAGTCTTTGTTGCTTTTCCTTTTTTATCCCCTTGTATTGCATTCAAAGTAAACACGTTAGCGTTTTGTGAGTATTAACTATGCATCTATGAATGCGCAACAATAAAGATGGCAATAAAATAGCTGAATTTTCCGGAGTATGTTAGGTGATAGCAAATAATTTATAGGTCGTATCATTAAAATTCTTGATCACACTAGGTTACTACCCACTGCAGCTCTTGCGAAGCGTGCACATAATTTTTCACTCAGGTTTGTGTCTTTACATAGGTAACTTTTTGAGGAGCTTTTGATTTGGACCTTAAGCAATGCCCGCAAGGTGGCTAACAGCATTGATAAACACAGACAAGACCAGCATCGGCCTGCTGTGGCCAGCTTCTCAGTCTACCGAGGACGCAAAACAGTTTGGGATCTGTACAAGCACTGATTATAGGTTTGGTGGTTTGGAAAAACCGTGGTCTGGAAGTTTATGTCTGCTTTTTCTTAGCCGTAGAATGGCTGGGCAAAATTGCTGGCTTTAAGGGACAAGGAGAATGAGAACGGGGACCGTGTGATGTACCCCAGCAACCAAGTCTCCGTGTCTGGGCTGCGTGCGGTTACAAATGACACACTTACTGCCCTTGAGTAGAAGTTGCGTGACTGTGCCGTTCACTCTTTACGCGAAGAGGCTAACTTTAGGCCTGTAGAGCGTGAAGTGTTTTACGTACGTTAGCTCTTCTCAGCCTCCCTATGACTCTTGTGAGGCAAGTTTCAAATTGCCATTTAACAGATGAGAAAACTGACACGCAAAGAGGAGATAACGTAACCTGTCCAAGGTCACACGAGTAGAAATGGATGGACTCAAACTGTGACTTCGGTCTGTCTGATACCAAAAGCTCAAGCCCTTGATGACTGTGCTGTAATACCTTCTTTGACCCAGAGAAACACGAACGGAGTGTAGGTGACTGTTCTCATCAGGTGATAAAGGGACAAGCATGAGGGTAGGACGGCAAAGGAAGCAGCTTGGCCACAGCAAGGTTCTCCTGGACAGATGGCCGGAAATACAGTTGGAAAGGTCGAACGGAATTGGAACGAGAAGGAGTTGGAATCCTCAGCAGCCAGGGGACAGATTCAGCATCTGACAAGTGAGGGCCTGCGGCAGAAAGGGTCACGGAGAATTCGAACACGGGTGTGGCACAAGGAAGGTGGCATTGCCTGGCCATGGCAAAATCGGAGGACCTGGGAACCTGGAGTTGTGGAAGCCAGCTCAGAGCTTGCCAGCCGTTACTCAGTGCAGACAGATGTGGCTTCAACGCAAGGAGTGGCAGTTGTAGAAATGGAGAGAGGGTGAACAGAGGCACAGTGTCTTCATTAAAACCAACAAGCCTTGATATTTTGGGGCAAAGAGAATGAATCAGAGAGTGTCAGCCTAAATGGGTTGGAGAGGTAAGATAAGGAATTCCCAAGAGGATGTTGGTTTTGGAAAGAAGATGGTATGGTTGATCCTCGAATGTTTTGACTCTGAAGGGCTGACGAGCTGTCTTGGTAAAGATTTCCTGGGCTGGGACTGGAGCTGGAGAGGGAGGCTGGGCTGATGGTGCGGATACGGGCATCCCTGTTACAGCAAAAACCACCACGAAGGTTGAGTGTGGAGACCGGAGAACAAAGGGGTCAAAGAGAGAAGCTTGAGTTACAGTTTTGTCCACCCCTCCAGATACACTGTCCACCCTGTGACCTCCTGCTCTGTGCCTGAGGGCTGGCCTGTGTGGCCCATGTCTGCAGGCCTCTCACACCCTCTGTTTGGGTATAGCTGTTGGGTATAACCCATGAGAAGCCCCAGGTGGAGATGGGAGGGATGGAAGAAAGAGGGTGAGGCTGGGACATTTATTCCTCCAGCTCCCTTCTTACAAGGCTGTCCCAGCCTGGTGCTCTCCTGCCACTGAAGGGTCGCCGCCCCACCCAGGGGCCCACTTGGCACACAGTCTCCCACTGGGCTCCGTTCCTTGCCATCTTTTCATCCCTTTAGGAAGCGCAGGGGTATATTAGTTTCCTGGGGCCGCCATGACAAATCACCAGAAACCGCGTGGGTTCGCACACCAGAAATGTATTCTCTTACGGTTCAGGAGGCCAGAAGTCTGAAATAAAGGTGTCATCAGGGCTGGTTCCTTCTGAAGGTTCTTAAGGAGAAGCTAACCTGTGCTCTTCTGAGAGCTTGTGGTGCTTGCCAACAGTGTTTCGTATTCCTTGGTTTGCAAACATATGACTCCAATCCCTGCCTCCGTCTTTACATGGTTGCCTTCTCTGTCTCTGTGTATCATTTTCTGTCTCATACGAGGACACTACCGTTGAATTGAGGGCCCACCCCAATCCAGTATGATCTATCATTACCCGATTTACATCTGTAGAGATTTTATTTCCAAATAAGATCACGTTCTAAGGTTCCTGGGTGGAGGACCAGTATTCAACCCCCTACGGGCAACAACAGCTCCTCTGTGGCCAACCCTGAGTTCCTGCACTTGGCCTTGTGGTTTCCCTACACCCTGACCACATATTTGTACTTTAGCCTCTTTGTAAACAATCCCTCTTTGGGTTATCCTGATTTTATTTTATTCTTTAAGTTTATTTTTTGAGAGAGAGTGAGCGAGCATGAGCGGGGGAGGGGCGGGGGGGGGGGGTACCGAGGATCCGAAGCAGCTCTACACTAACAGCAGACAGCCAGATGGGGGGTTCGAACTCACGAACCGCGAGATCCTGATCTGAGCCGAAGTCGGACGCTTAACCGACTGAGCCACCCTGGCGCTCCTATCCTAATTGTAATGTACCGTCTGTTTCCACTTGGGACTCTGAGTGATGAACATCCCTTTGGTAAATTTCCCACCTTTTGTACAAACCTATACATGTTAGAACTAACTCCTCGTAGGTCCCTTTTTAGGCTCCACGGCCAGGAAAATCAGCTCCAAGCATAGTGCTCAACTGTAGAAGCTCTCTTTAGCCTGACTTTCTGCTATCTTTATCTCTTCCTTTGAATGTGATCTTGTTCTCATTTTAACGTGTCTTTATAAATTATTTTTTAAGATACGGAATTATGTAATTTAATAAGAAAATGCTGGTTCTCCAGGTCTCCCTTTCCCTTGCCAAGTCCCTTACAACTCAAAGCTCATCCCCAGAGGAATCCACTTGTACATCTATTTCTTGCGTTTCAAGGGATGTAGATTTGGCTCATCCACAGCGGTATGTTTTGAATTCACCTTGGTTGATCATGACCGAAAGGAACATTTAAGTCGCTTTTCCCGTGTGTGTGAAGTATGAGTTTGCGTATGATTGCAGTCACCCATCTTTATCACGATGAACGTGTCACAGCATAGTCGATACAACCTACGGCATCAGGCCCAATGGACACTAACTCTTACCCTGCTGGGCCATCTCCTGGTTGCGTGTTTAGTTTGAGGTTGCCATCGTGTGGCCTTGTGGAAAATGAGGAACGTCTCCAAATCATTGTTTTCAACTCTTAAATCGTTTGTGACCCAGAGTTCTATACTTTTTACCCTTCACCTTCTACCCCACAAGGGAGCTTTCAAATAGTGTCAAAGTATCTGGCCTTTTTCATAGAGTTATAGATCTGGAAAGAAGCTGGAAGGAGGCCATGTAATTCAACTCGTGTAACTCGCTCATTTTGCAGCCAAGTAAACAGAGGTCCGGCGAGGGGAGTCCACCACCCGGGGCCCCAGGATGCATTTGTAATTCAACTGGGATGACGGTCCCAGCGCTGTGCCCTGTCCACTGTGATTTGCTGCATGTGACTTTTTACAGGGCCCTAGTGACCCACAGAACGGGTGCCATGAACGTTCAGGGGGAGAGGAAGTCACTTTCCGCTTGGCTCTAAGAGCCAGGGACGGTGTCAAAGCAGAGGAGGTTGAGATAAACCTTGAAGCTAACCTCTGCCCAGGCTAACTTCCACTTCTCACGGGGAAGGCGGGAAGACCCTGCAGACTCCGGGTAATCCCCGGGCGCCGGCTCTTTATGTCATCAAGTGAGGACAGCAGCAGTCAACCAGAATTCTTGATGAACCGAGAAAATTGTGCTTTGGCCAAGCAAAGAGAAAGGTAGACGTTCTAGGATCAGATGCTACTGTGAGTAGCTAGGTGTCCCTGAGGAAAATACTTTTGAGCGGAGTAAGTCTGGACTGAAATGTCCAACATTTTTAGCTAGAATTCAATTTCTTAGTTTCTCGTGGCTATTCCCGAAATTTAGCGAAATCTAGGACACTATAACATAGGAATTGTTAAGACTGATGATACTGAGACCCCCATGCATGTATAGTCAGTTGTCAGAAATTCAGTGATCGGGGCACCTGGGTAGGTCAGTCGGTTGAGCATCCGATTTCGGCTCGGGTCATGATCTCACGGCTCGTGGGTTCGAGCCCCGCGTCGGGCTCTGTGCTGACAACTCAGAGCCTGGAGCCTGCTTCCGATTCTGTGGCTCCCTCTCTCTCTGCCCCTCCTCCGCTCATGCCCTGTGTCTCTCTCTCAAAAATAAACAAACATTAAAAAAATTAAAAGAGTTGATGTGTCCTTGGCACCCAGTCACATTGAGATGAAGCTTATTAGAAAAAAAATTCAGTGATCTTTGCTTCCCCCTCTCCCCCCTCCCCCCACTGCCCCAACTTAGAGATTCTGTTCCTTCGATCAGTGAGTGAGTCAGCTTTGTAACATCCGTGAGCATCTCCCTTCTGCCAGATCCTGGGGAAATTACAACGATGAACAAGACCAGCCTCCTGCCTCCTAGGAGCTCACGGTCTGGGCGGAAGGACAAACACATAAACAGGCGAACTGAAGGAGGCAGAGAATTTTTACAGAGGGTTCTTCTGAGCAGGACATTTGGTGTGGCTGATCACGGTGGGGAATGATAAAGACAGAGGGTGAGGTGAGGTCACTTGGGCCTCACAAAGGATCGGACTGGAGCAGTCGCCAAGGGACATTCTTGCACAGGGTCGTAAAATAGATACACTTTAAAATGTTTGCGCTTGGTGGGATGTGGGAAAGATTGGAAGCGGGATAGATGAATTAAGAGACTATAAAAAAGGTAAGACTGAGGGATTTTAGGTCTGAGCTAAGGTAGTTGCCAGCGGGGACGGAGAGAAGTGGATTCCAGAAACATTTTCGAGTGTCCGTCCTGGGACCCAGGAGGGTTGTATAACAGCGAGATTCAGAACCCAGGCTTTCGAGTCCGGCCGATTCTGGTACCGATTCCAGCCCCGTCCCTTGTGGTGTGACCAGAGCAAGTCGCCTAACCCCTGTGGACCTCTGTACGGCCGGATAACGCCTCTCCCTGCTGCTAGCGGACCGAGAAGATGGTCGGGTGCTCCATAAACATTGGCTGCTGTCTCTACTGCCGATGCCCAGGAATCCTGACTTCCAGCCACTTTGTTCTCGAATCACTCTTTCACTGTAGCTGACATCTCATGGCCCACGAAGGTGCTTGATCTCCGCAGAGACAGTTCTCACTGCTCCCCCCACGGCCACCAGTGTACCCGTAGGACAGCAGGCTGTGTCATGTGCACATCACAGGCTGGTCCTCCGAGGGAGGGGGCACCGACCCGTCCCCGAAAAGAACAGCTCAGAACGCTCGTCTTGCTGGCAACGAGCCAGGAGCCTGTCTTCACAGGCGAGAGGCAGCCTTTCCTCCACTTCCATCTGCAGATCGCCATTGGTCTCTGTTCCTTTTTTAAGGGGATTTATTATTCATCGGTGGCATAGAACATTATGCGTCCTCCGACAGGAGAGAGCGCAAAACTGGAAGGGAGTCGGCGGTCCACCTCCTCGCCAGTGAGTTACGACTGTTTGAGTTCAGCAGCCTAGCAACGAAATCGCAATCGCAGCAGCCACAGAGCTCGGGTCCCCACAGCTCCCCTCTGGCACGCCTCTCACCTCTGGAATGGAATTTATGGTCTTGTAGCTAATGTGCCTTTCTTCCATTTTTTTCTTTCTTCTTCTTCCTTTTTTTTGGGGGGGGGGGTGGGTTAAGGAAATTGGAGTCACAAAGCCAAGTCCTATAAGCTTGAGAATTCCAAGGGCGCAGAGTTGGGCTCAAGTTCGCCAGACAAGCATTTAGCGCTGCCCTCTGGCTCACCTTTGTTTAGATAAATAATTGAAAGTGTGCCATTTACAAGGCTGGGGCCTCAGAGGCACACAAGGAATCTGGCTGAAGCCTCCTTAATTGAAAGCAGGAGATAACCAACAGCATAGCCTGTTCCTCCCCTGGGATGTTCACGGGGTGAGGGGAGTGGGGGATTTATTTTCTTTGGAATCCGTGTTCTTAGGCTGCCTGTATCAGAGGATGAACACATAGGACTCCTTACAAGACAAAGCAAAACGTGCCCCGTATCCACCTGGGGGCTATTGCGATTTTCAGTCGAGGGTGCCATCGCTCAGCAAGCATCCGATGAGCACGGGTGATGGGGAAGCCTGGGCTTGGTGTCCAGAACAGAGCTACATGGGGCTGGGGCTTTGCCCTGAGGAGCTCCCAGCTAGATGGCAGTGGGGGGGGGGGGGGGGGGGGGGACAGGGAGGACAAAAAGGCCACAATCAGATTTCAGGGTGCGGTAGCCCTGGTCCCCAGTCCTGGCTGATTTTTAAAATACTGACTCCCACGGGGTGTCTGGGTGGCTCCATCGGTTAAGCGTCTGACTCTTGGTTTTGGCTCGGGTCATGATCTCGCAGTTCATGAGTTCGAGCCCCACGTCGGGCTCCGTGCTGACAGCATGGAGTCTATTTAGGATTCTCTCTCTCTCCCTCAATTCTCTCTGCCCCTCCCCTGCTCACTATGTTTCTCTCTCAAACTTAAAAAATGAAATAAAAATACTGATTCCCTGGTGCCAATCCCAGAAGCTCTGATTCAATTATTCAGAAGTTGGGCCTGGGCATAAGTATTTTCATCATTTTTTTTTTTTAATGTTTGTTTTTGAGAGAGAGAGGGAGAGCCAGAATCCGAAGCAGGCTCCAGGCTCTGAGCTGTCAGCACAGAGCCCGATGCGGGGCTCAAAAAACTCACAAGCTGTGAGATCATGACCTGAGCCGAAGTCAGACACTTAACCGGCTGAGCTACCCAGGCGCTCCTTCATTGAAGAGGAAAAGTTCTCCAGTGAATTCCAGCGGGCAGCCAGGATTGAGAACCACTGTTGTTTGGGGTTTTTTTTCCCCCTTAGATCTCCTGGGATGAGCCCCGGTGAAATGTGGATGTTCACAGGAACTGGAAACCGCTCCTAGTGGGTGGGATTTCAGAGAAGGCTTCTGGAGGAGGAGGGAGTTGAGCCGAACGTCGAAGGGCAGGTTAGGTGTATTTGAGGCCAGGCAGGGGAAGACTACTCACACTTCCGGTAGAGAGTTCGGGGGTTTCCTCCGCACCTCAGCGGGTTTTCTAGCAATTCAGCCCTTGCCTTCAACCTGGCAGTCACTCAGCTTTGCTCCCTGCCCACAGTCCTGGCCTGGGTCTCAGGAGGGATAAATGGGCCTTACCCACCCTTGTGTCCTAAATCAGTGAGCGTGGGTCCAGAGCTACCCTCTAGAGCCAGGAGGTAGAAGGCGAGGTGGTGTTCCCAGGGAGGAGAGGGCAGCCCCAGCACTCGGACTCCTCGGGCCGATGCTCCCGTCGAGCAGCCCAGGCCCTCCTGGGCTCAGGACGAGGCTCTGCTGGTGATGGCATGGTTATTTCCACGTCTGCAGGTTTGTTTTGTTTTGTTTTCAGATCTTTTTAGCGAGTGACTGTTCTGAGCCAGACACGGTACTTTGTACGTTGAGGACTGAAATCCTGGCTCTAACCCTCCTTCACGGTATGACCTCAGCCACGATTCTTAAGCTGTCTGGCTGGCACTCGGTTTCTTCACCTGTAAGATGGGGGTGATCACAGACCGTCTCGTCGTTCCTCGTGAGGATTTGATACGACTCCATAGGAGGTGGCAGCTTCTCACCTGTGACCCACCCTGGGAAGCCCTTCCTTACCCTTTTTGGATTTCTGCCACCACAGGGATGGAATGGTGAAAATACAGTCTGTGGAGGCGTAGAGGCAGGCCCTGGGCATGTGACTTGCCCTTGCTCCGTTGGCTTATGCTACAGGGTGTGATGGCACAAGGCCACGTACAGAGAGGGAGCATTGCTGTGCTGTTCCCACCACCATTGTCCCTCCTTACTTGTCCGACTTCCAGGTTTTATCACGCAGCGGGTCTAAGCAGAGTAGCCTCCTTAGAAAGGGGGCCCAGGGTCTAGAAGGGTATGTTGAGTTTGCTGGATGGAGTCAGCTGTTCTCTCTGGGCCTGCACCTGCTGAGAGGCTCCGAGAAGGACACCCAGGAGACCATGGCCTCTTTCAGTAGAAAGAAACCAACAAACCAAAGGGAAGTCACATACCTGAGACATGCCCCACCTCCTTCCAAAGGTCCCCGCTGCTGGCAGAGCTGTCCCAGTGGAAATACAGAAAGGGTAGGCAGGGTGTGGCCGTGGTTGTCCCCCAGGGTGAGCCGCACAGGGAGAAAACTGTTGATTCAGGTGGTCTTCTGGAATCTGTGGAAAAGCACCACATTCTGGGTCCAGCCGGCCGGCACCACTGTGGGCTAGGGCTGTGCTATGGCTGGCGCTGATGGGGCATCCTCGGGCCAGAGGGTGGTCTGGGTGGTACCTGGCATAGTCCTACCCCACTTTCCTGCGAGTTCTCTCTCCACTGAGGACAGCCTCTGCTGGAGTTCTGCCTCGTAGCCCTGGGCTTTCTAGAAGCGGAACCTCATTCCATGATACGCACCTGAGATAGCCGCCTTCACAGCTGTCCAAAGTCCCTAGAGCATCAGTCCCTGGAAGGTAGCGGCTCAGACAGGAAATGGCTAGAGCAGTTGGGGCTGTGTGAGAAGGCCCCTCCTGCCTACACCTGCTCCCCAGCCGTTGCCCCGTCTTGCCACCCCATATAAACACACTTCAGCCCCTGAGCGACATCAGCTCTCCTCAGTGTGGAAGTTCCGTGGGCCACTGTTGAGCATGAGAAGACCATTGCTTCCCTAGTGTCACTTATTAGAACTCAGAAAGCAACCCCCGGTTCGTCCCTCGCCACAGGGCATCACTCCCCACCCCCCGCCCCCGCGGTATCTGGGGTTCTTCACTTGGTCACAGTGCCCAGAAGTCGAACAAGGCATATTCCTCTGAGTTGAACACCATCCTTTTGAAAAGTTGATGCCTTGAGAGATTGGTGTCTTATAGTATACAGTTCTTTTTAGGGACTCTGGTTTGACTCTCGCCTCCAGTTAAAGGAGTCCTCTGTCACTAGACTTTCTAGCAGTCCTTGCTTGGGATGTTGGAGTGAACACTGAAGTCCCTAGGGCAAGTGTTCAAGGTTCCAGTTACTGCTCGATCCCACGGCACTGTTTGCTCATTATCGGAAATGCTATACTTGGGGGGGGGAGAAGAAAAACTGCTCTCTCCGACTTCTGAGAACCACTTGGCCTGAGGTTGTATCAGGAGACCAGATCAGGAAGCATTTCAGAGATCTGGAGGAGGGGCAGCTGTTAATATAACAGCGAGGAGTGGTCACCTGCATGAAACAGCAGTGCGTTGATGTGTCAGTCTTGCCACTTCTTTCTAGTGCAACCCACAGAAGGGTGTCTTTTGGCGGGGAGTAAGGAACCAGACCCTGGGGAAAGCCAAACAGAAGTCAGAAGGCACCGAAGCTCTGCCAGCGACTTACGCACTTAACGTTGCCAGAGACACGAGAACTTCCCTTGTTCTTTAAAGCAGGCTCACGTTTGAGAAACGCGTTTCCTCCTTGGCTTGCTCTGCCCTGCCTGGTACCACTGGTTTCTTGTTTACACTCAAGCCACAAGTCTTTCTCAAGGTCACCAGTAAATGATTTCCTACTGCCGAAAGCACCTGGACGTTCATCTGTTATTGACAGAGTCCAGTTCTCTGTGTGATAAGGGCCGTGTCTACAGGTTAATAAGAACGTGTATATTTGAACTACCTGTGAGTGATTTCTGTACCCAAAACAAATATCTGGGCTCTTGATAAAACCCACAGCAATCACAGGAGCCTTACTTGCAACTCATCCCCAAATCAAAAAGCCTTTTGTACTCTTACTTCCCCAAATGGGATCATCCCTGTTTGCGGGATAACTGGAAAAGAACAAGATCTTGGGGTGGCAAAGAACAGAAGTGCCTCAGGAGTAAAGGGAGCTGTGGTTACATTACTTGGTGTTGAAATGGGGGTAAGGGGGGAGGTGGTGGCCTTAGAAAACAGGGCAGCCCTGGGGGCTGGCTCCCCCCGCCTCTCCCTCATGAAGCATCTGCTTCTCTCAGGAGTCTGGCCAATGCCCAGTTTCCTCCCCCAACTCAGGGTTTCAGCTCACCGGTCTCTCCAGACCTTTCCCAGCTGCGGGAGCCCCCGCCGTACCGCCTCAGCTAGCTAGCCTGCTCTCGGGGTGTCTGTTAATGCAGAGCCTTGGATGACAGCATGAGATCGGTCTGGCCCACTGTTTTGTCCCCGGAGAGATGGCTAGGTTGGCCACCTTGTATCCACGTGCCCCTTCCCAGTCTTCTGAACCTAGCAGGACAGCAGTGTTGCCTCTTGGTACAAAGTAGGACCGGGCGGTCTACCCAGGGGGACACAGCAATGGGCTGGGCAGTTCTCCCTGGGAAGTAGCCATGGACAGGCAGGTACAGTGACTGACGTTTCCGGTTCAAGAGATACCCGGGTGATTTGCGGTTCTCGTTAACGAGGCACTGCTCTCTCTCACCACGTGACAAAACTCCAACAGTGCTGTGTCCCTCACGCCAGGATGGTCAGCACCTCGAGGCAGAATGCCCCGCGTGCCCCGTCTTTGCCCTGAATGGCCTTCCATTCTCTTCGCTGTCTAGATAGATCTTATCCCTCCTGCAAAATCCAAATCTAACTCACAGAGAATTCCCAGACCATTCCAGTCTGGGCCTGCCCTATTCTGTGGCAGTTTCTGATGGACTGGGTGTCTTTTAATGTCTTGAGTATTTTATTATTTTCAAAGGTTGCGTTGTAGTTGAACGGTTCTTATGTCCTGCGTCGTCCGTGATTGTATCAGCTCTTTTTAATCTTAGGATTCTTTATGTTTCCCAAGGCATCCATCAGTGACTTGCCCAGGGTCAGGATCCAATTATTTTTTGATCCAATGTAAGTTAATGTACTGTTTAGCCTTCGTGCCTTCCAATATTTTACAGCTGTTCATCACAATTGGTATGGGGAGCCTGGGTGGCTCACTCGGTTAAGTGTCCAACTTTGGCTTAGGTCGCGATCTTGCGGTCCGTGGGTCCGAGCCCCGCATCGGGCTCTGTGCTGACAGCTCAGAGCCTGGAGCCTGCTCCGGATTCCGTGTCTCCCTCCCTCTCTGCCCCTCCCCCACTCACACTCTGTCTCTCTCTGTCTCTCAAAAAGGAATAAACATTTAAAAATAATTCAATTGTTATAAGCATTCATTAAACATATACTGTAACCCCTACACTGAAGAAGAGGAAAGAGTCTAAACAGTAATTGTTACTGCTGTCATTATTGCTACCCTTTTATTGGACATTTCCCACATAACAGGAACTATACCAAGCGTTTTATCCATCTCATTCAAGCCCTAACAAAGCACGTATCAGTAATACTGCGTTTTTCAGAAGAAACTGTAGAATATAAGTTTCCATATAAGTTACGTCAGTTGGCCAACCCAGTAGGTGGTGGAGTCGGGTCTCAAGCTCAGGTCTGCCCGACTTTACAACAGCTGCCCATAGAGTGATACCGTGCAGTGTCTCCACATTCTTGTGTTTCATGGTGTTGATTCATTCAGGCCGCCTAGACACAGAGGCCTATGTTGTCACCGGGCAAAGATCCAAAGTTGGCAGCCTGAGACGTCCTGGTGCCCTGGACGGAGCGGCTCAGTTGCCAGGCAGCCCCTGGATTGTTTCTCCAGTCGTGGACACCTCGCTTGGATTACCTGGGCGTCCCAGTGCTGCTTCTCAGAGCACACGGTCTACTTACTCCAGATAAAGCTATTTTTAGTCCTGGGATTTGTCATTAGTCCATGCAGGAAACATGACTGGGGCTACACCCTCCTTAACTCCTCCCTGTCCATTACTCCTGCCAGTCCCTAATTCCTTCTGTACCTTGTGATCTAGAAAAGGAAGAAGAAAGAGCCCACAGGAGGCCAGAGAAGATAAACCAAAAGGAAAAAAAGAAGATAAAGGTATTACTCTTATCATGTAAATAGCCCCTTGGATAGCGTCTTCCCAAGGAAAGTTGGAGCCACGTTCAGTTCAGCCAGAATGTGCTGAGCACCTGTGATCTTCAGACGTGGGGCCAGGTACTCAGGATAACCAAGAGCCGATCCCTGCCCTGGAGGAGTTCCTGGTCAATTAGCAGAGCCCGGTTACAGCAGGTACAATGGTAGGGATTTGCGTGTACTCTCATGGCCTAGAAGATTCTCTGTAGAGCCACCTTTATCACAGAGCCCCAAATTAAGCTCTGTTGTTGGGGATCAGACCTCCTACTCTTAGGTGCATGCGCATGCCCTCTCTCTCTCTCTCTCTCTCTCAAAATCTGCAAAAAGGAAAAATATGATAAATGAGAAACTCCCTAGTGGACTCAATATTAATACAGAGATGTGGGCAGCCTCTCCCTTCTAATTGATACTTGAGATACCAGTGATCCGAAGTTGTATCGAAAGTGGGTACCGCTTGCGTCAGGAACATCATTCCTGCGCCTTAGAAACCCTTAAGTTGATCCACATGATGACTGACGCGTGACGAACTCCTGAGAACCACCACTTGAGCAAACTTGTCTAGAAGTGACTAGCACCTGTGAGCTGCAGGTGCCAGGGAAGCCAGGCTCTCCTAAAAAACCTGCACATGCCACATCAGAGGGTCATCCACAGGTTCGTGTTACTTTTGCACGTGTCCGTAAAACATTTTCAAGACATCTCGCTCATACCAATGTCTGGAATGATCGGAAACTGATTTCTCAAAAGAATTCCTTCGAATGCATGCCTGTTTTCTCCCCCTGGGGATTGAGGGTATACATTTTTTGACCTGTATTTCTCTTTTCTCTGGTGAAAAAATACCCATAACTGGACTGTTTCATACTATCGTTGATAATTTTGCATGGTGGGGCACCTGGGGGGGCTCAGTCGGCTAAGCGTCCGACTTCAGCCCAGGTTATGATCTCAGGGTCCGTGAGTTTGAGCCCCGCGTCGGGCTCTGCACTGACAGCTCAGAACCTGGAGCCTGCTTCTGATTCTGTGTCTCCCTCTGTCTCTCAAAAATGAATGAATGTTAAAAAAAAATTTAATAATTTTGCATGGAATGGTAATTACTCGGAGCCAGAAATTTTTTTAAATCAACTTAAGTATAATTGACAGCCGATAAAACGCACCAATTTTAAGTGAACAGTTCAATGAGTTTTGACAGAGTATATGGCCGTGTAACTACCACCACAGTGAAGATAGAGAATATTTTCATCACTTTAAGAGCCAGGGAATTTGGGAGTTAGGGGAGATCTTAAAGACCACCCTAGTCCAAGGCCCTTTTTTCGCGGAATGGGAAGCAGAGACTCAGAGTAAGACTGGCTTCCTTACTGGGCCCAGTTCTTGCGGGAGGACATCTCCCCAAACTCTGTCCTTGGCCCATACCTTCCCTGGGTGTGTTTATCCGACACTTAGCATCACCTGTTCCTCTAAAGCCCCTGCCTTGCCCGTGAGTTGCCTGAGGCCTCAAACATCCTAAATGCTGTTACAAAACTGAGGGTAATTAATACCTTCTAGTCATCCCCAAATCTGTACTATAACAGTCTTTTGTATTCGCTCTTTTCCCGTGTAACCTGCACCAGCTACAGGTGACCTCATCCTCCAGGCAGCTCCCCTGAAATCATTCTCCAGTCTTGGACTTCTCTGTTTTTCTTATTCTCTGCATCCAGTGTGTTGGGAAATCCTATCGATTCTGCCCCCACGATTTCTTTAAAATCTATCCTTATTTCTCAATTCCCACTACCCTGTTGACAGCCTCTTAACCTCTTGCCTGAACCATTTCGGTAGCCTTTTTGAGGGCTCTCAGTCTGCAGTCTCTTCTACCCGACCTCTCCTCTGGGCCTGTACTGTTAACTCTCTGACTTACGGATTACGTGAGTTTCAGGCTTCGGAGGCACATCCTAAAAGTGATCTGAATCCTGAATCAAGGGCAGGGGATTTTCCCCCAAAGTGAGCCGAGGCTGCAAGACAGAGAAGGTGGATTTGGGGCCAAGCTAGAGAGTCACGGCTGGGATGTAGCAAGAGGGAGGGTCCCTTTATAGGGGCCCCGATCTAGCTTCCTGGACTGGAGCAACACCCAGGGGCGGCACATTCCTGCAGCCTCTGAAAGTGAGTTCTGACTCTTCCCTTCTGTCCTGAGGAAGCACACTGTCCCGGCATTTTGATGCCGATAGTGCCCTCTCTTGTGGTCTCTGTGGCTGTGCACTTGTGTTTCTCCCACACTGATTGTTTTCAAGGACCAAATGCAAATGGCACTCATCTCCCTATCGCCTGTAACACCCACTTCCGGGAAGAGGTGGCCCCTGGAATCCTGCAGCCTGGGTTCATGTTCAGCTCGGCTACTAATTTGTTATTTACCAAGTTCTGTGCTTTAGTTTTCCCATCTGTAAGAAGCATGGTTACGAGTATTTAATGAAATAATCTGTGGAAGATGCTTGGCTTGGTGTATAGGAAGCTTTCAATTAAGTGTTGGTTGAATTCACATTTGATGTTTCCAGTTGCTGGTTAATCCGAATTAAAGCTCTTACTGTGATATCGGATCATTATGTAATTCAGCGTCTAAAGTAGAAGACTCCTGCTCTATTCTGCGAATCATCTAGAGGTAGCGTATGAATTTCGACCTGAATTAGCACCAGTTGTGTTTCATTTCATTTTCCGTAATAATTTGATGCATATGAGGAATGGCATATGTCACATGAGTGATGGAAGAAAGATCTCCGATCGGGCTCCCTCTGTCTTTGAGAGTCATTACACGTAAAGCTGTCTCCTTTCAGACTGCCGCATTTAATTCCCAGCTGACCGACCCGTGGGCAGAATTCTGAATCGGGAAATTGTCGTTGCAAGAGCCCTCGGGAAATGCCTCACTTACCAAGGTGAAGTACAGGAAAGGGGGCTGAGTGCCAACGAAACTCTGCCCACGGCATGGAAAGAAGGATCGCGGCCCTGTCAAAGCAGAGAGGTCTTTAGCTTTGGTTAATTTGCAAGGACGGCTCCACTTATATTTCAAGGGTCAGCGTTTCACGAGGCTCAAGGGCTCCCTGCACAGTTGTTCCTGAAGTGGAATAAAAGTCTGGTTCTTCTCCAGGCCCCTTCTGGCTTGCTAACCTTGCATTGCAGTAGCCTTGCTCCCATAGGCTCATTCCCTTTAGTTATTTTAGTTTTCTGGCTGTATTAGGCTCCTATAAGCTGAAACCAAAAATAACAGTTTAAACAAGGTGGAAGTTTGTTCTCTTACACAAAACTGTCAGGAGTCCTTATCCTCTGTGGTGGCTGGACAGCAACATTGACCGAGCTCCTTGTGTGTTGACCCACCCATCGCTACGTTCCAAGATCGCTCACTACCGTGTTCTTGCTGTCACTCATGGGAAGGTGAAAAGGACAGCTTACGTGCCCCTTCCATTTAAGGTGTCACGGCTACTCACATCCTGTTGCCAGGCTTATTCGCAAGGCAGTGCCTGGTGGGTGCGAGGCTGCAGAATTCTTCCCTTTCTTCTGGGAGGTTAACGTACCCAGCTATAATCTGGGCTTTTGTTACAATGGGGGATAAAAGGAAATAGTTATGGAGAAACAGCTAGTTATCTCTGCCACGGCAATGACCTTTGGAAGTGTGGCTGTTGTGGGTAATTTGGGTCTCTTACTAGGGAGAAAAACCGAAGGCAATATATAAAAACGGTCTTGTGGGTTATTGGCCTCCGAGCTCTGGCCCCATCAGGGATGCTATTCCCTTCCACGGTGGCAGCGAGAAGTTAATTTTCTTCTATTAGTTTTAAAATATAACCTTTTCTCACTATGAAAGTTAAGACCTGATAATTACAGGAAACCTGGAAAATACAGGCAAGCAAAATGATCGCATCTAGGGGGCCTGGGGGGTTACAGTTCAGGAGTCGTAAACAGAGGTCAGAGTTGAAATCCTGAAGCTGAACCCAGCCTTTGAAGAAGAGAGAGCAGCGAGAAAACGCTGGCTGAGCTGCACAGGGAGCCCAGGGTGGGAGGAGAAGGTGGAGGAGTCGTCAGGAAACTTCAGAAGACTTCAGGAATGCTTTGGGAACCACCGTGGATGACTTCTTGTATTGCTCGGTTGATCGTGAACAATTCATTGCTTGAAGATCTGATTTTCTTGGTGAATGCCATTGGAACAGATTATTTTTTTTTTCAACGTTTTTTATTTATTTTTGGGACAGAGAGAGACAGAGCATGAACGGGGGAGGGGCAGAGAGAGAGGGAGACACAGAATCGGAAACAGGCTCCAAGCCATCAGCCCAGAGCCTGACGCGGGGCTCGAACTCACGGACCTCGAGATCGTGACCTGGCTGAAGTCGGACGCTTAACCGACTGCGCCACCCAGGCGCCCCAGGAACAGATTATTAATAACCATTCAGGCATCCCTTGGATGCTCAGAGGGTTGATAGGATAAAAATACATCTGGGACTAGGCCTTTGGGCCCCCCCAGTGTCACTGCATATGGTGAACTATATCGCTGCAAGGAATGGTCTCCACTTCCCACACGCTGTCCGTGTCCAATGGAGCAGAGAGTACGACACGATTCACAGCTATCAGTGCTTCTGAAAATTAGCAACCCTGGGAATAAACGTCGGCAGAGATTCGTTGGTTTAAACAGGTCTTATGAATGGGGAAAATCATTCTCTTAAAATCCTCCCTTCAGACGAACCTCTATTAAACCGTTTTTCTGATGTGAAAAAAGGACAAACATCCTTCTAAACGATGCCCTAAGTCCCAGAAGTAATTTTATGGCATTAATAAATGCCCTACATCGGTTCCAGGTGACTTGGGTCAGAATCAGTTCGGCTGAAACCTAGTTGTCCAAAATGTAAGTCTTGAGTTTCCGGGCGAAGTAAATCATGGTGGGTGGGTGCCTATGTGCACTGTTCTCAAACGCGCTCATGACTGCTACTCCTTGGCCAACTTTCAAAACTAGCAGTTTCCAAAACTGTTGCCAAGCCTGGCATTAGAAATGTACCAAAACAGGGGCACTTGGGTGGCTCGGTTGAGCGTCTGACTTTTGATTTCGGCTCAGTTCATAAACAGGGTTGTGGGATCGAGCCCCACCTCTGGCTCCCTGCTGAGTGTGGAGCCTGCTTGAGATTGATTCATATCCTCTCTCTCTCTCTCCCCCTCCCCCCCCACACATACCTCTCTCTCTCTAAATTTAAAAAATTCAAAACGTATGTACCAAAACACCCTAAAAAATCCCTCTCGTTTGATTATTTCCTTTATTTTCTCTTATTACAAAATTAGCACCTGTTCATTGAAGGAAAATCAGAAAACACATTAAAAAAAACCTGACTTACTGTGGTGATCATTTCACAGCGCATACAAATATCAAATCGATATGTCATGCACCTGAAGCTGGTACAATGTTATAGGTCAATTACATCTCAAAAAAAAAAAAAAATCTTACCCACGTAAAGAGATCCATGAATACCCAACCTAACCTTTATTTTTTTAATGAAAAGATCTTTTGCCTATGTGTATATAAATATACAGATGCATACAGTTTTTATCTTTATCTTTTTTATACAAAGGTAATGCCAAACTAACTACCTTTTTCAATGTGTTACCATTTTTCCTTACGTTTCAAAAACGGCCAACTTCTCTATTGAATCAGGGAAAAGACAGCCAGGGAGCAAGACGATGAGGGTTCGTGGGGTAGAAAACTCACTTGAGGAGGTGGGGAAGGAGGGAAAAGTGTGTGAAAAGAGAGCTAGATATGTAGCGTTGGCATCGTGGTGAAGAGGCAGGCAGTCAGCCCCAGGTTCTTGTCTCCGGGACCCGTGTGGACTCAGGGATGCCCTCTGCGGAGCTCCCTGACCCTGTGAGAATGGCTGATGTGGCAGGGAGATAGGGAGGCGGCGGAAACAATACACCGAAGTGGCTACACGTGTTCTCAGCCCCGCAGCCCAGGCAGTTGTCCGCGCCTCCCAAGTGCTGCTGAGCCAGCTTTGAGCAAACAAGACGAGATCCTGTCACGTGCCTCTCATCATGGAGAACAGATATTACACTGATCACATAGAGGGGAGTGTGATGTGTTAGTGGCCTGAGAGGGTTCTCCTGCTAGCTGATAAGATCATCTTTGAGTAGGCACGACCGTGGCAATGAAACGGCCGAGACACTGGCTTCGGTACTGCTGTCAGTCAGCCCTGGCTTCTTCTCAAAGCCAAGCCGATGGGCAGCCAGACCGTGGCTCAGCCGCTGACTCCCTCATGCTCCCTCCTCTAAAACACACCAGGGTCCTTGAAGGTGAGCATGAGAGTGGGACACAACAGGAAAACCACATTTCTTTGCACGTTCCCTGTTGGTCTTCATGCAGCCAGCATTGTATTGAGCTCCATATGCATCTTAACTCATCGAACCCGCACACCAAGCCAGCAAGGTGGACATGATTATCATTCCTCTTTACAGATGGGGAAATGGAGTTAGGGGGACTTTAAGTCACTTGTCTAAGGTCCCCACAGCTGGAAAGCAGAAGAGCCGGGATTCAAACCTAGGAGGTACATCCCCAGGGGCCAGGGCCCCAACCACCGGCTCTTCTGTCTTCCTGGAAGATGCGTGGTGAACATTTGTTGGATGAATACATTATTATCACTTGAAGCCTTGTAGGAATAACTACCTTCTGGTTGTTACCTTAGCCCCATCTAACGATAACCCTCACATGCCTAAAAAATATTTTCTCTGTAATTCACACAGCTAAAACCCAGATGATCCCATGCCCCAGGTATTAATGGTGAGAGGAACGGCTTCAACATCTTTCCCCTCCTCCTCTAGTCTTTTCGTGTATGTGTGGGAAGATACATCCAATGTAAAATTTACCACGTTAACCATTCTTAGGTGTGTATTTCAGTGCCAGTAAGCACGTTCACATTGTTGTGCAACCAGCAGCATTCGTCTCCGGAACTTCCTCATCGTCCCAAACTGAGACTGTGTATCCATTGAGCAGCTCCCCATTCCCTCCTCACCCAGCCCCTGGCCATCACGGTTCGACTCTCTGCCTAAGAATTTGACTGCCCCAGGCACCTCATATAAGTGGAGGCCTACGATATTTGTATCTCTCTCTCCAATATTTCTTTGGTATGATTTCACTTAGCATGATGTTTCCAAGTTTCCTCCGTGTTATAGCATGTGTCAGAAGATCCTTTAAAGGATGAATAATAATCCGTTCTCTGTGTGTATCACGTTGTCTTTACCCATCTGCCAAGGGACGTTTGGGATGTTTGTACCTTTGGCTATTGTGAATGATGTTGCTATGAACAAATGTGTCTTTTGAGTCTGCTTTCAATTCTTCTGGGTATATACTCAGCAGTACAATTGTAGGATCCTGTGGTTACTCTGTGTTTAAATTTTTGCGGACTTGCCGTGCGTGTTCTGCATTTGATCTTGGCCGTCGGTAATTGTGCATATAAGACCACGTGATATGTAACATACTGCTTATGAGTCTCTTCACGTTGTCACTGAGATTTGGCAGGAGCAAGTTTATATGTAGATGAATAAATGGGTTTGTTTGGTTTTTTTGGTTTTTTTTGTTTTTTTTGTTTTATTAATTTTTTTTTTTTTAACGTTTATTTTATTTTTGAGACAGAGCGAGACAGAGCATGAACGGGGGAGGGTCAGAGAGAGGGAGACACAGAATCTGAAACAGGCTCCAGGCTCTGAGCTGTCAGCACAGAGCCCGACGCGGGGCTCGAACTCACGACCGCGAGATCATGACCTGAGCCGAAGTCGGCCGCTTAACCGACTGAGCCACCCAGGCGCCCCCTTTTTTTTTTTTTTTTTTTTTAATCTTCACTGATTGCTACGGTAAACATGATCTTATTCCATTTTCCCGGGAGGAGCACTTTCTGGTTACAGGACTGGATCCAGGCAGGCCTCGATGGGAGATGAATCATTTTACTGGGTTCCGTTCTCAGGGAATCTGGTGTAAGAGGCATTCTAGAAGTTCATGTGAAGTCATGGAAAGCTCAATCAAAGTTTCTCCAAGAGAAGAAGGTTAAAACAAAGAGGAAAACTTCCTCACTCTAAGGAGTTTGACAAAGACATTCAGGACCGCTTTCAAATCCTCAGGCAACTTTGAATTTAGTCCCAGGAGTTGTGTGCTGTTCCTGGCGTCAGTCTCTTATGGACCCCTCGTCTGACATGTCGCAGTGTAGTTAGTAGTTAGATGGTGAAAAACAACCACGCTGACTGGGCTCTGCACTTTCCCAGCCGCCTCTGTCTTCATTTAGGACTAACTGGTTGGAGATGCGCGGAAGCCGCCATCGGGGCCTTCAGAAGCCATCACCGGGAGGCTTCCATTGTTGTGCAATGAGCTATCCCATTGAAGGGACTCTTTAAAAATATTTGGAAACTCTGTGCGTGGGCAGGAGTATCTACTCATGGGCATATTCCACGTGGGCCTCTGGCTTGGTGTGACAGTCGATCTCCTCGGGTACAGTTTTCCCCAAGGAACGTTCCTTCTGCCTCTCGCGGTGGTGGACGAAGGGTATCCGACAAAGGGAGCCCGGGGTCAGGAAACCAGAAGTCCTTCTCACCAGACCTTCAGGTTGGCCTGCTGTCTGTTGGCCTCCACCTTCCTCCATACCTGGTGTCTCCGATTCCTGAGCGGGGCCGAGCCTCCGCGGGGCCAGTTGGCTTCTCCACGATAACCGCCCCTGGAGGCACGTAGGTTTGAAGTCACTCTGCTCTGCGAAATCACTTCCCATTCTCCCGTCCACTGGCCGTGTTCATATTAACTCCATATTAGAGGGGCACCTGGGTGGCTCAGTCGGTTAAGTGTCTGACCCTTGGATTTGGCTGTGGTCATGACTTTGCAGTTTCATGGGTTCGAGCCCCACGTCTGGCTCTGTGCTGACAATGCGGAGCCTGCTTGGGATTCTCTCTCTCCCTCCCTCTGCCTATCCCTCCCCTACTCACACCATCCAAAGTAGATAAACTTTAATAAATAAACTAACTCCATATTAGAAATATACTCCTAAAACTATGGACTATCAGCTTGAATTTATAGTTCCTATTCCCATTATTTGGCATTAGCTTGTGAAACAAAAGGACAAAAATGTTACTTTTCCATGTTGAAATCAAAATTTTCTCCCTCCCTCCTTTCTCCCCCTCCCCCTCTCTTCCATTTTTGGAAAAAGAAAGCAAATACTGTTATTCATGTTTTATCCACGAGGAATCTAAAGCCTCAACAAGTTTAAGAAACAAGCCCAAAGTCCTATCACAGGCTCTTTTTT
The DNA here is from genome assembly GCF_018350215.1 of Panthera leo. Taxonomy (NCBI): domain Eukaryota; kingdom Metazoa; phylum Chordata; class Mammalia; order Carnivora; family Felidae; genus Panthera; species Panthera leo. The sequence goes on along the minus strand of NC_056690.1, from coordinate 77,844,619 downwards.
TTTTTAATTTTTTATGTGTATTTTTGAGAGAGAGCGAGCACACAGGGTGGGAGGGGCAGAGAGAGAAAGGGGGAGACACAGAATCTGAAGCAGGCACCAGGCTCCCCCACCCGTCCGCGCAGAGCCCAACGCGAGGCTCAAACCCACGAACCACAAGATCATGACCTGAGCCGAAGTCAGACACTCAACTTGACTGAGCCACCCAGGTGCCTCATCATCACAAGCTCTTTAAATGACAGAGCCAGAATCGAACACCAAATGTGCTTGACCCCAAAGCCACCGTTCCATCCACTACCTGTAGCTGGGCAAAAAGAACCCCGAAATACTCTAAAAAGTGCAGTTTTTTCCTCTCATTACAAACAAAACAAACAAAACATCTGAGCTGTCTGGTGCATGTGTAGGCAAGCGATGCAGAGGAAACCCCAAATAAATCTTAGGAAAATTTACTGTTGCAGTGGGATGAGTGTTGAAATATCTCTTGCCTACTAGCTCACTTGACCTTTCAAGGTTCCTTCTTGCCCTTCTAATTCCGCAGGGAGGTTTTTTGTTGTGGTGGTGGTTTTAATTCTTCTCTAGAATCTGATAACTAACAGCAGGCAGTCCGATGTTGATATCTCTGCCACCGTCATTTTCCTGATTCGGTTTTTCCTTCCAAAAGCTCTCACACACGCTCGGTTGCTGGGATGTATTTCTGGCCGCGCTGTTTTTATTTACAACGTTGTGTGTGTGTGAATGCTCTGGGGCACCCAGGGGAAACCTGCACAGACTTTCCTGGTGAGCAGATGTCGCCCTTTCTATGTAACAACCACCTAATCGCCACTTCCCCTCGCCAAGAAACGGGAAAGGCATTTTGCGTTTGGAAAACCGAGCTCTGCCACATGAAGCGGCTCACAAAGGGCTGTCTCCCCCAAAGTCCACATGAGCTTTCCCCATCTTCGTTTGTTTTTCTTAAAGATAAAAACCGCACGGCCGTGCTTGTAGTTAGGTCCGGTTGCATAACGAGGAGGTCTCACTTAGGCCATTTCAACTTCATTATACGTAAGTTGTGTTGTAAGTAATCTTTGAAATGGGGTAAGATGTGCAGCCAGTTTTTATGTTTTTATACTTTGGAATATTCCGTCGTTTATTTTCAATCGTGACTTCTGCTGGATGGGTGTTTGACCTGCAAAATAATGCCGTCTTCAGGAGCTCTCGAAAAGCAAGAGGGTACAGTGAAGTCACAGACCTCCTCGCCTCGAGCAGAGCGATGGTGTTAGGTATGCAATTAAGAAAAAAAGCCAAGGGGAAGTTAATTCTGGGCTGAGCAGGTATTTAAAGGAAGCATGGCCATCCCGAAGCTTAGATCTCCCGACAGGGCTCTGTAGCCTTTTGAAAGCATTATCAAATCACTGTGTTATTTAATTTTGTAGCAAGGCAAATGACAGGTTACTTTTGGCTCCACTAAATGGACAACCCCAAGCTCTTGCAATGCTCAGAAAGATCAGAATGCCCAAGTAGGATGTCTTGGATGAAGAGAGAGAGATTGTAAGGGTTGTATCCGTGTGCGTGAACTTTGAAATGCCATCAAAGTTCTCAGCGGCTGTATGTTAGGTGCGCCATTTACATAGAAACAGACAAATAGAACCGTATGTTTAAATGTGGCGTTGCCCTGAAGATATATCAAAAACACATGTCTCCCCTCCATTCCAACTTTCTTATGATTCACTTGAGTTTCAGATCATCTAGGGCACTGTTGTTCCTCTTAGTTTTCCATAGGACAGCTTCAAGTAATACAGTAAGTAAACTGTAAAATTGTAATGAATACCCTAGTAAGCAGTTTTCTTTCTGGTTGTTAGGAACTTGGACTCTCTTAAACCATGGAAAACGAGAGTTTTATGGAACATCAAGGTAGATCCTCTACTTCTGTTAGAAATAATCATCATCATGAATTTGTACACCATGGGTTTCTCTTGTCATGTAAAATTACAGTTCAGTTGGAAATGCTGGGAGATTACGTCTAATTGTAGGAAAACTCTGAACACTGCCACATGTTATTCATAGCAGTAAATCTCACACACACACACACACACACACACACACACACACACACACACAGATATGTAACAAAATATGCTGAGGAAAGATTCAAGGTAACCTATATTGATTGGACAGGTACAGGTAGGCAAATGCGTCCTTTGCAGGGGACGGGACCCTGAATTATTTCATTCAGGTCTGATTCGGGAGCGTCCCAGCTGCTACTGTCCTTTATAAAGGAAGCCCACTTATTATGCTTTTGAAGTAAGATTGTCTACCACAGCTGGACTGCACATGAGGAAGGTTGCAGGGAGAAAGGAGGCGGTGTTGCTGTACCCAGCTGGGCCTCAGAACTTTCTCTTACCAGATCAGTTGTGTGTGCATGTTTAATACATTATCTGAGAAGTTTTTAATGGATTTAGTACAATCCTTATAAATTTTGTTAAATTGCTGTCTTACTAAAATGTGATGGAAAAAATACATTTAAGCGTACCGGATTTTTCTCAGAAGGTCTTGTCTAATCTGGTTGAAGGTTCTGACCGTTTGACAAAGGTAGGAATTTGCTTTAGGACCTAGAGAATGCCTCATCTCCCAAATCTTTGGTTTCCGACCTTGTATTCAATACAACATACAGATGATAGGCTCACACGCGTGGTATAGAAAGGCCACAGGCGATGTGCACTTCCCAGGCGGGAGACCATATTTAACTGCCTTTCTCTTCCACCTAGAAAGCATGTCCAAATGCAAATTATTGAGACCATTCGGATAGCAATAACCTTGAATCTCATTTCTCTTATGGTTACACAGAAACAGTTTTGTTTTGTTTTGTTTTTTAGTTTTATTTATTTTTGAGAGAGAGAGATAGAGTGAGCCAGGAGTGAGGGAGGACCAGAGAGAGAGGGAGAGAATCCTAAGCAAGTTCTGTGCTGTCGGGTCAGAGCCCAACGTGGGACCCTGACCCATGAACTGTGAGATCATGACTGGAGCCAAAATCAAGTGTTGGATGCTTAACCAACTGAGCCACCCAGGCTCAGGAATAGTTTTGGGTGTTTCTTAATGATAGTTTGACCTTGATAGTCAAGGAAAAAGAGCAAAAGATCCCGGGCTGTATTCTTGAGACTTGCAGATTCACTGCCCCCAGCTTAATTCTTGGCCTCTGAATGAACATACTGATTTTGGAAGTGGTAAAGGGAAGTTCTCTAGGAGCCCAGCGGGGGAGGGGGGTTGGGGGGTAGGGGAGGATGGGGTAGGGGGAAGGGAAGGGAAAAGTAAGGAGGCCCGAGAAACCCAGAACAAAGGGGAATGTTTGCCGCAAGGGAAGTGTCAGAATTGTACCATTTTATACGTGGTGTAGAAATTTTGTAAGCATGTGGGTCCATTTACATTATGGACCTTGTGGGTCCATTATTCTGTTGATTGCATTTACTTGCGTTATGAATCCTGCAAGACAAGGACATACAGTTTTTGCTTTGAAATAATTAAGCGTGAAAAAATCACGTTTTATATAGGTACCAAGACATTTACCATTTAAATACGAGGCATTTCAGCCCTTCCTAAAAGTTCAGGTTTTTCTCCCTGGTCCCTGTGTTTTTATTCTGAACAACTCCCTGTAGCATTTCTCATAGCCCAGATCTGCTGGTGTTGAATGCTTGGTTTTCTTTTTTCTGAAACGTCTTGATTTCCTCTTCATTCTCGAAGGATATTTTTCACTGCATAGAGGATTCTGGATTGACAGTTCGGTTTGTTTTCTCAGCACTTCAAAGATGTCATGCCATTGTTTGTGGTTGCCATGGTTTTTGATGAGAAGCGCATGGACATTCAGATCATTCTTTCCTGGTATAGAATGTGCAGTTTTTCACTGCTGGCTTTCAAGATTTTCTCTCCTCTTTTTTTTTTTGTTTGTTTGTTTTTTTGTTTTTTTTTTCAGCAGTAGGACTATGACATCTCTAGACGTACGCGTGCACGTGTGTGTGTGTCTTCAACCTGTTTGGCTTTTGCTAAACATCTTTAGTGTGTAAATTTATGTTTTTCACTAAATTTGGGATGTTTCAGCCATTCTCACATTTGTTTTCTTCTCCATTCTCTCTCTGTTTGCCTTCTGGAACTCCACATACCATACCTTGGACCTTTTGAGGTTGTCCCCCCGCCTCCCCCCCAGTCCCTGATGTTTTGGTGCCTTTTTTAAAATCACTTTTTCTCTTTAAGTTGGGTAATTCCTGTGCATGTATCTTCCAATTCACAAATTCTTTCCCACTTCATATCACCATTCTGTTGTTAAACCCATCCAGCAAGTTTTTTTTTTTTTAATTTGATACGTATATTTTCCAGTTCTTGAATTTCTTTTTTTTTTATTTTTTTTAATGTTTATTTTTGAGACAGAGACAGGGCATGAGTGGGGGAGGGGCAGAGAGAGGGAGACACAGACGCGGGGCTCGAACTCACAGACGGTGAGATCTTGACCTGAGCCGAAGTCGGAAGCTCAACCGACTGAGACACCCAGGCGCCCCATCCAGTTCTTGACTTTATATTTCGTTCTTTTCACAGTTGCTATTTCTTTTAGGTCTCCTACCTTTTCATTTATTACAAGTGCCTTTTCCCTTACCTCATCGAACACCATCGTAACAGCCGCTTTAACGCGGTGTCTGATACTCACAACCTCTGGAATTGGGGTTGGCATCATTGATGGTCTTTCCCTCGAGAATGGGTCACATTTATACAAGTTCTGTTGCGGAGATCCTGGATCCTGCTTTATTCATCCAAAAAGCGTTGATACTTTTCTTGGAGCAGGCAAGCAACTCGGATGGATGGAATGTGCAAACGGCCTCGCAGTCGGCATTGGTCAACCCAACCCTCGTCCAGCCCGTGTGGCCTTTAGCTGGGGTGTTTCGAGTCTGCTCACTGCATGCCTGGGTGAGGGTTTCCCCGCGACTGGGCAGAGTTAATACACAGAACTTAAGGCTCCTGTCCTCCAGCACTCTCATTTCCAGGATTTCCCCTGAATTTTTCACACCTCTGGTTATCCCTGTTTTGCCCTCCATCTGATCGGGCCGAAGCCTGTCACAGGTTCTCTGTGTGTTCACTTTCCCCACCACATAGCAACTGTGATGGGCGCTCGGGCCAAAGTCCTGAAAAGCAGGAAAGTTAGCCTGGGTTAGTCCCTCGTTCCAAATGTCAGCTCTCCTCTTAAATCCTGCCCGCCTTTCTTTGCTCTCCAGAACCTGCCAGCGGTTGTTTGCTTCTGTTTTGTCCTGAGTTTATATTCTCTATCTGCAGGGGGTCGGTCTGTTAAGAGCTTGAAACCCCAGACCAGAGACCTCATCTTTCCCGTGGAGGTTTACATTTTGAACTAACGGTGCCATTTCTCTACCTCAGGTGGAGATGGACGTCTTGGAAACTTTTGCTAGAATTGCCTGTTTGCTGTTTGTTTGTCTGTTTAATTCAGATAATTTAGATAGCTTTTAGTACCTATGTGGTCCAGGTGAAGCCAGCCTTCAAATGGGGGACCGCTTGGGCTTCAGCCTCAGCTACCTAATTATAATTTGCAATCATTAGGTTACAATTACCTAGTTATTTATTATTAGCAAATTGTTATAATTGGCAAGTCACGTGAATCCTTGGCTTGTAGCATGAGGGGCCCGGCCAGCCTCAGAGTTCCTTTTCAGGATGCAAAGTTTCTTTCTATCCTTTATGTAAAAGTTCTTTATATCCTGTAGGCCTCTGGTCATCTGCTACAAGTAGCTTGAAGTCTCTGAATTAATCCACTTCATAGAATTCAAGTGATTAATTCCATATATTATGTGGTAAAAAAAGGACCTTCTGCTACTGGAACATGTGGTCATGTGCTGTTGATTATATTTTCCCTTTGTATCTCTATCTCAGCTTTCCTTAAAAATACCCAACCCCTAGGGGCGCCTGGGTGGCTCCGTGTCCAACTTCGGCTTGGCTCATGATCTCGTGGTCCGTGAGTTCGAGCCCCGCATCAGGCTCTGTGCTGACAGCTCAGAGCCTGGAGCCTGTTTCGGATTCTGTGTCTCCCTTTCTCTCTGGCCCTTCCCTCTCGAGCTCTGTCTCTGTCTCTGTCTCTCTCTCTCTCAAAAATAAATAAACATTAAAAAAAAAAAATACCCAACCCCTTCTTTCCCTTATACCTCACTTTTTCCTGGGCACAAATCACTAACTGAAAAGAATTATAAATATATATTATACATATATTTTAAGTTTATTTGAGAGAGCAAGCATGCGTGTGAGTGGGGGAGGGGCAGAGAGGGAGAGAGAATCCCAAGCAGGCTCTGCACTGTCAGCCCAGAGCCCAACATGGGGCTCAATCTCACGAACCGTGAGATCATGACCCGAGCCAGAATCGAGTCAGATGCTTAACCGACTGAGCCACTCAGGCACCCCTGAAAAGAATTATATTCTTAATCTGACGTCACATTTAAAACACACTTTTGTTTGTTTCTTAGGAAAAAATGCTGCAAAGGGTATAAATTTGTTCTTGGACAATGCATCCCAGAAGGTACGTAATGTAAAAGATTATGTCTTCTCACCTTGTTTGTGACTAATCGCTAGGTGTCTGTAGAGTTCCGATGTACGTAGAATGTACGTGGATTATCTGCGTGTGATTTCCGTTTTCTTCTGGCGTTGGATTCTTCTAGTGCCAGTTTGGCTACACGTAGCATGCTCCAGCTCCATCGTTACCCGACAGGTACACCTATATTGAGTAATTCTCCTATTTCAGGTTTTTTTAAGCTGAAGAGGCTATCATCCCGTCATCAGCATTTCATACACAGAGCACACACGTCCTCCTGACCTCTGTGTTTTCCACATGCTGAACTCAAAGCCCCTCCAGACACTCTGCTCAGCCCAGCACTAAAGGCGTAGAGCAGTGGAAGCAGCAGGTGCCCAGCTCTCAGGGCATACACCCCCTCAAACTGGTGAGATGGGGTATAGGTTGCATGGAGTCAGACCTGAATTTTAATTCCACTTTCCGTATTGCCTTAGTCCATTCCGGCTGCTGTAACAAAAATACCATAGTCTGGTGCCTTACACAGCAAACGCTCATCTCTTAGTTCTGGAGGCTAAGCCAAAGACCAAGGCGCTGGAAAACTCCACGTCGGGTGAGAGCTTCCTGGTTCATTGACTGCCATCTCCTTGCTGTGTCCTTACGCGGCAGAAGGGGCAAGGGAGATTTCTGGGGGTTCTTTTATAAAAGCATCAATCCCATTGGTGAGGGCTCTACCCTCATGATCTAAGCACCTCCCGAAGGCCCCCACCTCCCAATACCGTCACCTTGGAGGTTAAGATTTCAACATACGAATGTCAAGAGGACGCAGACATTCAGTCCACAATACAAATCCTACCTTAGTTTTTGTGGGAAAGTATTTGTACTTGGCTCGTGGTTGTTTTAAGAATATTACCACATGTTAAATACTTGGAACAGAGGCTGGCTCTCATTAAGTGCTTGATAAATAGCGGTTGCTGCTGTTGTGTTTAATAATAACTGTGATATGTGCGGTCAAGGCATTCGGGGCTGCAAGTGTTTGGAGCAGGCGCACAGCACAGAGAACCAGAGCAGTTCGAGGTGGTCTCCAGAAGGAGGGGGAGCCGGCTTACCAAGGAGCCCCGGCTGCCCGGGGCCTACACAAATAGGAGGAAGAGAGCTGCAAAGGATTCCCGCGCCGATCCAGGAAACACAAAGCCCTGTCTGGAGAGCGCGAGATCAGTGTGCCTGGGGCTGGGGAGAGGTGGGAGGGTAATGAGAAAGAGGTTTCTTCACTGTCACCCAAGAAGCCAGATCTCTGGAAGAGGGCTTCTGGAAGACCAGAAGCCCAGCCGAGCCAATTCATGCTGCATTATCTCCTAGAGAGCAGGCTCTTTGTCAGAAATAAGTGAATCCCTCCCGTGTATGGCTCTCTTCGGTGAAAGGGTGGAAGAATTCACTAAACCATAGCTGGGGAGAAAGCTGCTTGAGGAAGAGTGGTTAGGAAATCACTTAACATAACGCTGGTGTATGTGGCCTTGGGTCTTCCCGAGACAGACTTGTCTCACTGCCAGCCAGTTCTGTGGGTTAGAGCGTGGTGGAAAGCGACAACAACAAAGGTCCAAATAATCGCATTCTTGTATCAGCCAGCTTGTCCCAGTCCCCAGCCGTGTCCTTTATATTGCAATTGGGCAGATACTAAGAAAATTAAGTTTGGACCCATCACTTTAAGATCTCAGCTAAAGACCTTGCCCAACCTGATTAAAAGCAGGTTACGTGGGCACCACATACTTAGATCTTCTTTAAATGTTAGGTCTTGTGGTTTCAAACATCAGAGCCTACAAGCAGCGCCCCTCACCCTCGAGTCTGTGACACCTGTGATTAACGTAGCCTCGCCATGATAACACTCTGCTCTGTTGCTTTCACTGGAACATTTAAGCGTTTTAATCTGTGGGAATAAGTCTGTGTGTGTGTGTGTGTGTGTGTCTGTCTGTCTGTCTGTCTTACTAAAGATCTCTTGAGTCATCAAGGTTTCTGTCACCAAGAATGCAAAGTATAAACGTAGAATTTCAGAAAAGATAAGTGTATCAGTTAGGATTCTCCAGAGAAACAGGTTCATTTTAAGGATTTACTTGGAGGCTGGCAAATCAAATGTCCGTACGGTCGACCGGAGACCCAGCAGAAAGTTACAGTTTGAATCAGAAGGCCATCTGCCACCAAAATTCCCTCTTCCGTGGGGGAAGTCTTTTTTTCTAGTAAGGCCGTGAACTGATTGAATGGGCCCATCCACCTTTTGGAGGGCAATCTGCCTTATTCAGAGTCTACTGATTTAAATGTCGATCCCATCTATTAACAAAAAAACGAACAAAAAAAAAAAAACATCTGCACGGAAACATTAAGAGTGTGTTTGACCAAATATCTGGGTACTGTGGCCTACCCACATTTGACACATAAAATGAACCATCACAGGTGGTAAAGAGACCAGAATGTTTAACCAAATCTGCTGAGTAGAAGCTGCAATTTAAAAGTTGTCTCCTATTTGTTGCTCTAAGTCAAAAGTCAACAACCTGTGGGCCAAATCTGACCCACTGCTTATTTTTGTACATAAAGTTTTATTGAAACACAACCACACTCACGCACTTGAGTATTTATGGCCGCTTCTGCCCTACCACAGCAGAGTTGAGGAATGCTGGCCAACCAGACGTGCTTTGCTACGCCCTGCTGTGTTATTTTGATTGGCCAGAGTGATAGAGTAATCTCATTTGTTCTAGTCCAACAGTTATTAATTGAGCATAAACTGTAGGAAGAGAGTAGTGCCAGTTCCTCTAGGGGACACAGTCCTTGCCAGATACCCAAACAATCGTCAGAGCGAAGCCATAAAGGAAGCAGAAGAACAGGGTGAAGCTTTTGCTGTGGGTCAGGCACGGTGCTCCATGCGTCATCCGGGTTTACCTTCAGAAGAGCACCCCGAAGTCGGTATTCTTGTTACCCCTCTTTTACAGGTAAGCGAACTGAGGCTTAAAGGATCCGAGGTCACAGAGACAGTAGCAGAGCTGGGAGGGCTGGCTCCAGAACCTGGACCCTCCACCAGGAGGCTGCATGGCCCCTACAGTGGGGCCTGCTACAGGGTGTAGGCATTCAGCAAACAAGGCAGAGCACAAAACATGGGCCGCCTAGAGGCGATTTTCGGCAAGGAAACCCAACCCGTGCGGGGAAAAGCAGGCCTGGAATCCCAGTTTGTGGGGGGAGGGGACTTGCAGCGAGGGCAGCTTCCCAGGTCATCGCGAGAATGACATGCTCCTTGTCACACTGACCCCGCCTGCGTCGCGGGCTGACAGACCCACCCATCCCGCCTTCCTGTGTGGCGGGGCGAGCAAAGCCAGGCTTACTCCGCATCCAAATATCGTTTATCTATGTCAGCGCCCGGGGAAGAGAGCGCAGTGATTGAGATGCTGGATCTAGTCTGGAGGTAAAAACGCGGCCTGAGCGCCCGACTCGCAGCCGGAGTCCCTTCAGAGGCTCATGAGATACGTTTGTAAGGACTGGGCGGAAGAGATGCTTTAATTCTTTTCAGGTTAAGAGGGCATCCACGCCAGTTTGCTCGGAGATCTCCAGCCACTCGACCCCACCCAGCCCCTTCTCGGCACGTGGGGTCCGTCCTGGGCACACACGGCTACAACACACTGGGGGGCCCAGCTCTGCAGCGCCCACACCGTCTCTGTTCCCAAGCCCCACTCACACTCCTCCTGCCCCCGCCCGACTGCCAGCCCCTGCCCTCCTCACACTGTGATGCCCACGCCCCTCACCAGGCCCGGCCTCTCTTTCAGTGTGCATCCGGAAGGAATCCCCTGTCTCTACCGCAGCTGGCGAAAGAGACAAAACAGGCCCCCAGGTACTGCCGCGGGGGCCCGGCCGTCTAGAACGTCTTTGCTCTCTAGATGAGGGACAGACACCAGAGGGCGAAGAGGTGACCCGGGGGAGGGTCACAGGTGACGTTGGCATCTAAGTGGCCGTGCTGAGCACTAAGTTACCTGCTGTGCTACACAAAGAGTTCGTGCCCTCCCACGCACAGCTGGCCACGCTTCCCAGGTCCCGAGCGGAATGCAGCCCAGGAGGTCTGCTCCAGACCCGGGCGCGGCGGCCCCGCCCCCAGCTGCTGAATGACCGAGGCTGATGTGCGCTCACGCTTGTCTATTTCAGATTACGATGTGTGTGCCGAGGCTCCCTGTGAACAGCAGTGCACGGATAACTTTGGCCGAGTGCTGTGTACCTGTTATCCGGGATACCGGTACGACCGGGAGCGACACCGGAAGCGGGAGAAGCCGTACTGCCTGGGTGCGTTGCCGCCACACGTGATCTTCCAGCTCCTGGGGGGATGATTCTGTCCTCTGCTGGACACTCTTCGTGGGTGGGACCAGCCCCCAGGAGCCGCTTTGATCTTCGTTTCTTCCCTTGTGTCCCGATACCCAGATGGAGGTGTGTTAGTACCAAAGCTAGCGGGCACGGGCTTTCGTTGTGGTGGTTTTTTTAAATTTTTTTTAAATGTTTGTTTGTTTATTTATTTATTTATTTATTTATTTATTTATTTATTTTTGAGAAGAGAGAGAGAGCATGAGCAGGGGAGGAAAGAGAGGAAGACACAATCTGAAACAGGCTCCAGGCTCTGAGCTGTCGGCACAGAGCCCGACGCGGGGCTCGATCTCACGGAGCGCGAGAGCGTGACCCGAGCCGAAGTCGGACGCTTAACCGACTGAGCCACTCAGGCGCCCCTCGTTGTGGTTGTTTAAACCAACCACGGCCAAGGAATTCTTCAGGGAGCCAGTACCAGTCAGGTCCTAACAGGCGGTGAGACATGAGAGCAGGAGAAGGGGACCATCGTCAAATGAAAAGCAGAACAATGTCACGCAGAATGTAAGCGGCCAGAAATGTTAAAAGCACAGACAGGTAAGAATCCACGTTCTCTCGGAAGACTAGGAAGAGAGGGCTGGGAGCCAGGAAGAGACCATGTGGCAGGCAGGTTGAAGTGAGTCCGAGGGAGCTGAAGCCAGCCACCTGGAGCCCAGCTGAGAGAACTCAGCGCCACCCCTGGCCACCAGCGGGTTCCTTCCCCCATTGGCTTGGCTTTCCAGCCGCGCACTTTGCAAGTCCCGGAGACAGGTTGATGGGAATTGTTCCCTGAAGCCACGTGTTTCAGAGTGCGGTCAGCCTGTGGCTAACCTGTCTCAGAAACATCTGGGGTTCTTGCTTTTGCAAAAAAACAACGATCCTGGCCTCGCCTCCAGAGCCTGAGGGGTGGGGCTGGATTCTGCGTTTTACACAAATGCCTCGAGTGACTCACGTGCACATCAAGTTCGAGAATCAGCTGGAGGATGAACTGAGGAGCCAGGCAGACGGTCCCAAGTGGAGAATAAATGAACTGTGATGAGTGGCCCCTCTTCCTCTGCCCCAGCGGGGACTCTAGCAAGTACCATTTAAGAGAAGTTGTAGACAGTAGCCTCCTGGTTTGTCCCCAGTGGCACCCCACGCTGACAAAGAGGAGGATGGAGACCACCAAGTGAGTGCAGCCGGGACCACCGGTGCCTCTTACAGAGAGTGCGATGTGCCATTCTGTCCTTCCGTGGTCCCAGGCACGAGGGTTCTTCTTTGAGTTTGTGATAGCCACGGTACCCTGTGCTTCCCATATGGGGGTCAGCAAAAGAGCATTCTGCTCAGAATTCCATCTGTTTCTCTCCTTTCAACCTTGCCCTCCCTCCCCTGGACAGTAGAGGCAGCTTCACGCTTAGGTCAAGGGCAGAGAAGGGCTTGTTTGATGGGCTCATGGCTCGTTTCCGCAGCTCACGGGAGGTCTGTCTGGGTCATTGATGACACCGAAATTTCCTGGGGAAAACTCTCTCCGTTAGACCCATCGTGACTATTTTCTTTCACCCAAAGTGGCTTTTCTTCTCCGGTTTCATTACCTCTCTTAACTGGGAAGGAGCCATTGACCCAAAGTTGACCTTGGGTCACCATCCTGCTGCTCAGAACCCAGAGCCGTAAAGGGGAACGTAAAAGCCCTCGGCACACATGGGTCCTTGTAGAAGTTCATGTCTCTGATGCCTGCTTTTCCGTGTACGTTGCTCTCCATCATCTCATTTTCTCTCCTGATTTGCCCGGTGAAGTATTTCGGGCAGGCATCGTTCGTGTTTTGTAGGTGGGAATTTTGAAGGCTAGGCACCGGAGGGGGGGGGGGGGCGGGGGGCGGGAACCAGGTCACATGACTTGGTGGTGGCAGGGCCACCATAGAACCCCATTACTGATCGGCTTGTCACCACGGTGACCCTGCCTGAGGCACTCCCCTCGAGATGGCTCCTGTTTCTAGCGTCCTGCTTCATTCCAGCATTCTCAGAGGGAGGCTGGCAAAGGGTCCCCTGCAGACGTTCACAGGAAGGCCAAGCCCAACGTCCCCCTGTCATTGGAAGAGAGTTCTCTGAAGCGGAGCCTTCTCTGCCTTTGGTCCAAACCCAGATATCGACGAGTGTGCCACCAGCAACGAGACACTGTGCGCCCACATCTGCGTCAACACCGTGGGCAGCTACCGCTGTGAATGCCGGGAGGGTTACATCCAGGAGGACGACGGGAGGACGTGCACCAAGGGAGACAAATACCCCAACGACACTGGTGAGTAGTCCAAACGAAGCCACCCCAGGAGGTGGGCAGGCCCCCCGGGAGACCACTAGCATTCCTCCGGGAGCGGCGGGCAGGAAGGGGCATTTACGCGACTGGCAGGCGGCATCTGGGTGAGAGAGGAGGAGGACATCAGGCCGAGCCCCAGCGGAGCAAAGCCTGCCAGCAGGGAGGGTTGCGAGCCGGGGTGTATTTGAGGAAGCTCCCCACCAAGTGGAGGCGCTATGCTCCCGCCCCCGTCGGTAGAACTTAGCTACGTGCTGGCACCCACCTCAGATGGGCAGCGAAGGGGCCAGAAACCCTGTGTTCTCTCAGAGAAAGGGTGGAAGATCGACAGGAAACCTTCCCATGCCCGGGAACCACGCACATCAATGCCACCTGAAGTGCAGTCCGTGCCCCGTACCTGCCCAGATGCATTTGTTACCTGGTTCATCATTGGATAAAAAGAGAAGTGAGAGCGTTGAGACGTTTTTGTACCCATTCGCTAGACGTTGTGTCTGAATCCAAAGATCTAGGCTGGCAGGTGGTCTAATTTTCCTAGTAATTGTAGTTTTCTAGAAAAAAAATTTGAAGTTTTGATCGTGTTTTGCAAATACAGTCCACGACGCAGCGCTGCGGTGTGAGAAGCGGGCCTTCACGGTTTGAGAGGCTCATGTACGTTACGTCAACCCCGTCCCACTGACCTGTCACTCGGGGATCCGATCAGCCCGGATGTTGGGTTGCTCCTTTAAGTTTGGAGGAAAGGAGCCCCTGTGCTCCTGTATCCAACACTCCTAGGCCGGGAAGCCTCTCCCGTAGTCCTGTGCTCAGGGCCCAGCTCTCCCCGGGCCCCCTCGGAAAGGGAGGTGACAGGACCCTGTCTGTCTGTCCGGAGAGGCTGGCTGGGCCATGGGCATCTCGGAGCAGGGAGGGGCTCCTGGGCAAAACCCATGTACCGGGACATGCAGGGGGGTGAAAAGGCCAAACAGTCTGGGCGCTCGGGAGGTCGTGATTCTTGGGTGTAGCCTGAAATTCACAAACGGGTAGAGGACCGTCGCCATCCGCTGAGGGCAGCAAACAGCTGGGGAGCAGCTGCCTCGCATGGAAAAACTACAAAGGGAAATTCTGAGAACAACCGGCTTGAGTCGTGAGGAGGCCACCATATACTAGAAGATGCAAAGTCTCTTTGGGGCCAGCCCAGGATTGGGCAATGTGGAATAATTTGGGCTTGGTGACACTTTGGAAAGCCTAAGGCATGTGGGGCCGGGGTGCCCAGAGGTGCTTAAAAGCAGGGGTAAGCAGCCTTTTTGGCCTAAGGGTTGATTGAGGAAAAGTGTTGCTGGGGCTTTTTTTGTTTGTTTGTTTAATCCAAAATTAAAATCACTTCCTTTTTGTCCCACGGTGAAGACGGTGGGGGAGGGGCACAGTGTGTCACTTATCTGTTTGATTATCTCCTTTACTGGAAGGAAGGAATCCTTTGGAAAATGAGATGCGGCCTTTCGGCCGCTGACATGCCAGTTCTCGGGCCACCTTGAAAGTTGGCAACAAGAAAGCCGCTTTCTAATTTCTCTTTTTGGAATTGGGCTTCCAGCTATGCTCTGAGCCAGGAAGCCGGGGCCTGTGAGCCAGGAACCTGGCAACTCCATTGCCTCCTTGCCTTAATTTATATCCAGGTGGAACCTGTTTACTTGGGCATGACGGGCAGCGCTGAGCAACGCAGTCTAGAGCTGTCCCATCAGAAATTGCAACGGTAAACGTTTACTGCTGCGTGCCAGGGTGGGATTCGATGGGGGGGGTGGATCTCCAAAGAACAGGACCTGGCCTCACCCGTGAGGGTTCCCGCCCAGAGACCCGGCCTTAATTAACAGGGAATTAACCAGAGAAGCTGGACGGAACATCCAGAGGCAGGGTAGGACTTTATGCTGACATGAACTTCTTCTCTGGTCTCCGGCTCCCTCCCTGTGCAGCACCCTAGGGAGAGCTCTTGCCAGAGTGCAGGGACCAGGTGGGCCTGGTGGGAGACGCTCACCTCCTCCCACCTCGTGTAGACCCAGACGGGCCCAGCAAGAGCACGGCGGAGGCACAGGAACGTCACCATTGTGTCTTTGCAGTTGGCGGTCTACGGAGGTTACGTTTTGTCTTCAGACCGTAGGTAGTCCTCTGTCTTCTTCCCCAAGGTGCGAATTGTACCACTTGAACATTTTTTGCATGGCACCCAAGAAGTGTTAGTGTGAGGGATCAAGTTCAAGAGATCAAGAATTCTAAAGCGGTGAGCAGTTTGGCTTCTACGGCTGAGAATTCAGGGAGAAACTGAAGCGGTCACAATTGTAAGGGATGGACACGTGCTACGTTTCGTGCACCGTCTCTAAGATTCCTTTGATTTAAAGGCGGACCTCTTCTGACCATCTGCTGCCACGGTTCCCCCACGTTGTATTCTCTTTCTTTAGAAATGTCTGCGTTCGGATGTTTGGGGAAGAACACGTTACTACACCCACTTAAGGGTTCATGGTGCTGGTGCACGAAACGCTCGGAGATTGCCTTTTTCAGAAATGTCAATTTTGATGAAGCCTGAATGTCCCCCAAATTATTTAAGTTTATTTTGAGAGAAAGAACACCAGCAGGGGAGGGGCAGAGAGAAGGGGGTTGGGGGGGGGGGGGGGTAGAGAGAGAATCCCAAGCAGGCTCTGCACTGTCAGCCCAGAGTCTGATGTGGGGCTCAGACTCACGAACTGTGAGCGCGTGACCTGAGCCGAAATCAGGAGTGGATGCTTAACCCTACTGAGCCACCCAGGTGCCCCTCCCCAAGTTATTTTCTTAAGATAATCCCTGTGAACATCTCACAGATGATAGGGTCCTGGAGATTACCATTTGGAAAATTAACATCAAAGGCCTAAGCTCGGGGGTTGAGCTTGGTAGGTCATCTGGTTGACTTTTAGGCAAGGACGTCTTCATCGCTAGATGAAGCGGCCAAAGTCCGGAGGGAAGCCTCTTGCTGCAGACTACAGAGCATCTGATGAGCCAGGACGGGACTCCTCTGTCCTAGCCTACAGAGAGAACGTTTGTTCCTGCGTACGGTGACTTTAAATGGGAGCTGACTTTCCGTGCAATTAGTGAGAACCGGCTGGAGGGTATACCACTGAGCTTTAGCGGGACATAAAACTCGTTGCACAGATAAGCCTAGGCTGCAAATTCTCTCTCCTCTCTCTTCCTCCTCCAAATATAACAGCTACCAATACTTTAAAAGCAAACACACACACACACACACAAAAAAAATACCAAAGCTTCAACATCACTGTCTGTTGAATCACAGTCCCCTGCCGCGGGCTGCCGCATTAGAAAAGAATTTCTCAGGGTTTAATTTTCAGTCACCGGTGTCTGTTGGATTCACCACACATGCAACACGGGATTAGCATTTGGTTTTCGTATTTTACTAAGAAAAACATTCCAACGGCAGTAACCAAGAACGTCAGGAAGGTAGGGACGGAGAGGAAGAACTCTCATAATGAAAACTATGAGAGAGGACAGGTGTGTCGTGTGCCCTGACTGTTAGGGTCCTAACCCGAGTGATGGGCCACGGAGAAGGTGGGACCCTGATGGCCCTGATGGTTCTGGCAGCGAAAACAAGCACCCCGGTTGCGTCTCTTTGACCACCGCGATGCCGTGGAAAGTTCCTTGGCTTGGAAGCCGGGGGAGCTGGCCCGGAGCTGCTTCAGTATCAACCGCGGAGTGTCGCGGGGCAGGCCCCGGGCCTCGGCTTCCTGCTGTGTAGGAAGACAAGAGTGTGGGACTGGGTGAGCCCCGAAGCCCCTCTTGCCCTCCCTCACCTTTTCCATAACTTGCTGCGATGCAGCATAAGTAATCTGAGCCCGACCGGCCCCGTGAGCCCTTCAGTCCTCACCGCGTTGCCCTCCATCTGTGCGAGTGCCAAAGCTCAGCGGCGTGGCCAGCTTCGACACCTCAACCGAGAACTTTCCTTACGGTATCTAAAAGATGAATAACGAACATCCAGATATTTGGCCCAGCGACGGGGAAAGTTAGCCGGATGAGCCCTGCGTCTGGGACAGCACAGCCAGTCTAAGCAGCTTCATCTGCTGTGGACTAATTAACAAAACGAATATTTCATCATGGTTAAGTTTTTTTCATGAAGAGATAATGATCATTGGGTATAAACACATGTGATCTAAAATCTCCTTTCCCCATCCCCCCCCCCTTTTTTTTTTCTTCCTTCGCCTCGTCCCATGTCTGCGATGTTATAGCCGGAGGAATTTAAAAGTCAAACACAGCCTCAGCTCACTCTTAGAAGAGCGTGTGGAGAGCAGAAGGGGGCGGCCTCGAAACTGCCCCTGCCGGTTGAAGGGTGGCCGTGTACACACAGGCACGGTGACACAAGCCGTCTGGCTACCACACAAGAATGGCGGGCCGGTTCAGACACCCCAGGGAGTCTGTGTAGCACCGATGGGGAGACAAATTTAAGGACACAGTGGCTCCGTGGTAATTAGCTTACTGCTCTATTTTTCCACTTGTGTTTACTTTCTGATAGACTGACTGCGGGACCCCCGGCGTCCCTTATTACAGTTCAGAGTGTCAGGGACGGCCAGGTGTTTCATGTAACTTTCAAGCTCCACTTAATCCATAGATCAGTGGTTCCACCCGGGGAGCTTTAAACATTGAGGACCCTGTTCCCTTGCTGCAACCCCCAGATGGGTGGGGTGCAACACAGTGGTATTTTTTTTTAACCCCTCCCCCTCCCCCAGGTGGTTATCACGTGCCAGCAGGGTGGAGACCGGCTGCCCAGGGCCCAAATCTGCACAATCAGCTTTTCAAAACAAACCTCCGTTGGCTTGTGACATTGCCCACATGAGACATATTGGGAACATTCTCTAGTTTCCCTTGGGTTTCTTGAGATACTCTTCTTTCTAATGCTTACGATGTGTGTCGCCGACAGTAGTAAAAATTAGAGCTACATGCCCCCATGTGGCTAATCAATAATAATGCACCTTTAAAGCCTGAACTGGTTGGAGCAAAATGTTAAGTAACCCCTCCCTTGACAGGGGCTGCTCACAGTTGGGGATGTTCGGTGACCACAGCGTGAATTGAGAGGTCTGAAAACATGCAGAATCAGAGATGTCTACTCAGACTTCTAAATGAATCGTTAACGCACGCACAGGATGGTTTTAGCTCCACATTTGACAAACTGCGGGACAGATGAGCCCCAATTCAGAACAGACTGCATGCTTCAGGCCTACACACGCAATTAATTTATCTTCAGACCATCTGAGAGCTCCTTCCAAAGGGTGATGTAAGGAACTGTTATTTTGTAAGGAACTTCCTACCGATAATATTTATGGAGCAATTGCCCTGTACTGAGCCCTGTTCTAGGAACTTACAGGTGTCACTTCATTGATGCCAAAGCAACCGAGGTGATCGAGGCTTTTGTCATTTTATTATTTGAGGAATGTGCCCGGCAGCTGTGGCCACCAACCCACAGGGTACAAAGTGGCAGCGTCGGGATCCAAATTCTGATCATCTGCCTCCACCAGAGCCTGGGCTCCTTGCTACTGTGTCAGTCCCTGTCTGTAGAAGATTGACAAATCCTTTGGACAGAGTCCATCTTGAGGTCTGTGTTCTGATAATTACACAAAGGGACAGAGAACAGACCAGGCGTTTTCCAGGTGAAAGTCCCTCGGCAGAGCTCATCCCCGGGAGTGGTGATGGTTGAACAGGCAGGTGCTTCAGGGTCCCTCGGAGGACTCTGATGGAGCTATGCACTAGGACCTGCTCCCAGGATTTCAGATTTCTGAGAGCAGGTTACATGCTGCTGCTGGCCCAGCAGTCACACGACGACCACTGTCCTGGGCTCCGCCTGGCAGAGAGCTCTCGGGTGTTCTAAACGCAACTCCCAACACCAGGCTCACCGCATCCCCCCGATGCCACATTCGGAACCTTCAAGTCCCCAGCCTGTGTACACAGGGAGACCTGAAGCAAGTTACGTTTCCTTATCTGGAAAGGAAAGATCGAACCAAACTGTGATCTAAATAGAGTCTAGAACCTGGTAGGGAGGCTTACTCTCCTTGTGAAAATACCAAGTCGCCTTCATCACACCGGCACTTGGAAAATTCAGCGGAGTATATGGAAGCAGAAATGGAAAGACGGGCTTCTAACTCTTGTTCGCGGCGGCCTGGCTCTCCAGCAGGGCTGGTTCCTTACAAAGGCGGATCACAAATTGTTAACTGGGCATCCTCGATTGCTTTGCATCCTCACGGCGTCACGCGGCCTGGCGAGTAGCAGATGCTCCGGAAGTGGATAAGAGGGAGAGAGGGAGGGATGGGTAAATGGATGGATGAACAGACAGGTGGATGGGAGAGGGAAATGGATGGGAAGCAGGGACGAGACTGTATGAATTGGCCAGTAGAAGGGCTGGAATGGATGGATGCTAGGTAGGCAGAGAGGATGTGCTCCAGCCGTCCTTCCGTACTAACAGACCGAATAAACCTGCAGCCGGGGTCATCTCTTTATGCCGGGGTCCACCATTCTCGGCCATCAGCACGCCCAGAGTTGGTCAGGCTTCAGGCCTTCACCACCAAGTGCTCTCTTGCGTGGAAATGCCCTCGTGTCGCTCTTTTATGCTGAAGACTGATCGAAGTAACTGGCTCTCCTCACATGAGTTCAAGTTCTGTAAGCAAGTAGGACTGTAAATGGGTACATTAAACGTGGCTAAAGAGCCCAGAGGAAATTGCCTGATTTGCAGAAAAGGCGTCGGGCTCCGATTCGGGATACCCCAATTCCAATAGCCTACGTCAGCGGACTTGCGAGATGGCTTCCAGAAAGTCACCGGATGTCGGTTTTCCCTCGTCCTGTTTGCGTTAATTTCTGTCCTTCGAGGATCCTGGGACTACCAGGCGAAAGGAAGCAAAGGGCTGGAGGGGTCCGAAGACTGAGCCAGGCACCCTCTCCTGTTTCTTACAGCTTCTGTGCCAGCTCGTGCACAGACCTCCCCTCGCTCATCACCGTAGTATCCTTCCGATGCTGTGGTTCAGGAAACTGGGGCTCACCGAGGCCGGATAACTTGCCCAGGATTCCTCAGCTAGTCCTCGACAGAGCTGGGCTGTGGAGCCAGGACAGTAGCGCCGTGGAGGCCTTGCTCTTAACCGTTCCATTTTGCCACCTCCAAGCAAAGACCTCCGTCCTCCTCCTAACTCGCTCATTATTACACAGCTCTAACGTGGGTCCACATCATTCCCCAAGCGTACGAACTGGCCGTGCGGGTGGGGAAGTCACTGATAGGACGGTTAGCATGGGACGTGGGAATTGACGAGGTGGCCCGTTACATCACATACACGTAGGTGGATTTAAAAAGTGACTGCCAGGGGCACCTGGGTGGCTGAGTCGGTTGAGTGGCTGACTTCGGCTCAGGCCATGATCTTGAGGGTGATGAATTCGAGCCCCACTCGGGCTCCCTGCTGTCCGTGCCAAGCCCGCTTCGGATCACCTGTCCCCCTCCCTTTGCCCCTCCCCCCCCCAGGCACACTCTCTCAAAAATAAACATTTAAAAAATGACATTAAAAAAGACTGCCACCTTCCTGTGGATTCACGTGCATCTCCCAGTCTTTCAAAACCTAAGCTAGAGGTTGCTTTTGGTAACTTAGAGACTGAGCACTGCTTCGCTGGCTTGAGAAGTGTGTTCCAAGCAGGGGCGCTCCAAGCCTCAGGCTTCTGTGAGGGGCAGGGACCGGGGGCGGGGGGTGATGGGTGAGCTCTGAGCCGCCCCCTGCTATGCTGCCTGTGCTAGTTGCCATGTTGCCCCCCCCCCCAAGGCCCACCCCACCTCCCAAAGAGCAGAAACGCCCACCACCACGTAGATCACCGAGCAGGGGACTGACCCCGTTGGAGAAAGCAGCTGGGCTTGGTGAACAAGGTTCGTGTGAGCGTGGGGCTCTCCTGACGCCCAGGGCGGCCATCTGTTTCCCAGGTTTGCCATAGAGAGCCACCAACTAGGTGGCTTAAAGGGCAGAGATGTATGATGTCTGTTCTGCAGGCTACAAGTCTGAGATCAAGGTGTCGGCGGGGCTGTTTCCCTGCCCCGTGCCCCTCTCCTTGCTTCTGGGGTTTGCCCTCGGTCTTTGGCATTCCTTGGCTCCTGCTGAACCTACCTGATCTCTGCCTTCACCTTCACGTGGTGCTGCCCCTGGGTGTGCCTCCATGTCCTGAGTTGTCCTTTTTGTAAGAATACCAGCGTCTGTCTGTCTGCCCCCCCCCCCTCAAAAATAAACTTAAAAAAATAATTTTAAAAAATACCAGTCACATTGATTCCAGGCCCGGCCTGTGACCATATGATGTCATCCTAACTAATTACGTCAGCAATGACCCTGTTTCTGAATAAGGTCACATTCTGAGGCACTGGGGATCAGGGCTTCAACATACGAAGTTTGGCAGGAAAACAGTTCAGCCTATGGCACGCTATTTCACAAATATTTTTTGAGCAGCCACTGTGTGAGCTATGGGCAATTCCAGTCCTCAGGTGGCTTACACTCCGGTGCTGGGAACCACTCTGCAGAGAAGTCCAGAACATGCTGCCTGACCTCAGGACTGTGGTATCTCTGTAGAGAGGGAGGACAGGCTTCATGGTACATCTGAACTGGGTCTTGATAGCTGATGGGTCTCCGTGAATGGAGGCAGCAAAGAGGGCTTCCCAGAAGAGGGGAATAATAAAAGTACACGAGCCTAGAAGGACGAGAAGGGACTTAGAGGGACCCCAGCTGCGTTCTAGATCGCCATGGTGGTTCTCTGCACACCCAGCCCAACCCCAAAGGCTTTCTGAGCTCGGCACGTTTGCCTGTCCCTGGGTGTCAAAGTGCCCTACCCGACCCCATATTCACACACTCTCTCGTCCCACAGACACCTTTCACACACAGCTTGGTGGTCTGCACCCACTCATCTCAGCGAGAGGACCTCTGGTAGCCAGTCTCCCGCCCCCCCCCCACCATGCAGGCTTGCGCAGCCCATTTTAATGCCCGTAAGCTGAGAGTTGGGTGAATTTGGGGGTGAATGTTTGACCACGTCACTGTTCAAGTCACCCATTCTTTCTTTCCCAAATACAATTTCACGAAGAGCTCTTGGAGCTTCTAATGCTCTACGAGACAGCACTGGGACCCTTCCAGTGGACAGCCAGACTGCCTTCCCCGGTGCCTGTCCCATTTTACCCCAGGCAGGTGTGTCCAGAGCACCTGGCACGTTTTCCATCCTGGCCTCACATCTCCCTGGGGTGGGTGCGCAGCCCTGATCTGTGACTGACATGCACACACACACATACGCACACACACACGCACCTGGCCTGTGCTCAGTTCAAACAGCTGGACTGTCAGGGTTTTTAGAGACCAGTTTTGTGAGCCCTGCACGAGAGTCCCATTGCCTGAGCTTGGAGGATAACTTACAGCAGGTGAAATGTTGGCCCTTGGATGGGTGGGAATGTGACTCATGTCACATTGGCAGATCCCACCTCCTGAAAGGCACTGATAAAAGGGCCATGGTTCACGCGTTCACGCGTGAAAGAGGAAGATGCTGGGCTGCCTGAATGAGAACGGCTGAATCCAGAGGTTTTTTTTTGGGGGGGGGGGCGGGGCGGAGGGGTGTCTCTGTCTCTCCCCTGACCCAAATGTGCGGTCAGTGACCTGAGCACTGTAAAATCGCCAGCCTCTCTCCCTCGCACGCCCCCGCTGCCAGCCGATCCCCCTGGGACTGCCCTTTGCGATGCTGTCTCTCTGGGTCTGGGGGTCCTCCGGCCTCCCAAGCCGACCTGAGCCCGCCTCCTCCCACAGGGCACGACGAGAAGTCTGAGAACGCGGTGGAGGCCAAAACCTGCTGTGCTACGTGCACTGAGTTTCTCCAGATGAAGCAGACGGTGCTGCAGCTGAAGCAGAAGGTACGTGCCTGTTACGGTAGAAGCAGCCGCATAAAAAGAGGACTCCGGGCAGGTAAAGACGAAGAATGTTTAGAAGCAGTAAGCAAATAAGGTGTCGCCCCCGACTGCCTTGAGCATTCACTGGGGCTGGTGCCAGCTCGGTTTGGAGTTGGACTTAGCTTTGCCCACCCACCCTCAGGGCTGACAGCTAGAGGGCGACAGGACGGCCGAGTCAAGGAAGGGACTGATGAGGTGACTGGTACAGCAGGCCGCGAGGAAGGGGCACGTGGCGAAGACGTAGGCAGGAAGAGCTAGGATTGTTGCAACTTTGGGTCAAACGAACCACGTCCAGACACATGGTCCTGGGACAGACTCACCCAGCTTTACTCTGTCTAACGTGTCGACTACGTTTTACGATAGAGAGCGTCCTGTCTAGAAACTTCCACAAGCTGACGATGAATTTCTGTAGCAGCTTTATTTTTTCACATTTAAAAGCTATGGCCCGTGCTTTGTCTGGGCTGCATCACCTTGGAAAATAGCTGTTTGGGTACCTCGTGTCAACAAGAATGAGGATTGACTCATTTTACAAAAGGCTGCCACACATACCTCAGAGAATATCAGGTTTCTAGTAACGTTGGTTATGCTGTGAGTAATGGCCCCGTGATGGATCTAGTGACCTGATTTCTTGAACAACTGTCCTGGACCCAGATCAATGCTATTTATTACATCTAAGGTCGGTCGATTTCTCCAACTTGTCAGCGGCTCAGAAATCGCTCTAATGCTGCTGAAACAAACGAGGATCTGTTTATATATCCTGTAATCACGATCCCAAGTGGCCTCTGACCCAATAGGGAGAACCAGCAGAACACTTTGTAAGCGTAGCAACGTAAACACAGAGATAGAAATGCATCCCACACACATTCTCAGGTTAACCCTGGATTGATGTTAATATTTACCGAGCAAATCCAAAAAAGGGCTCACGGAAGAAACTTTGTGTTGCACAGAGGACTGGGCTTGCGGGGAGGAGTTGCTCAGCATCTCAAGACCTAAAGCTACACTCTGCTTCCTCTCCCGGGTAGTTAAAAAATCCGAAAACCGTAGGGAAATTTGTTTTCCAGCCTGGACGATCTTGAGAACAGGGCGACGAAATCTCCCAAGTTGTTCAGAAACGCAGTTGGCTAAATCAGTATCCGGCTTTCCCTCGGGCTCCGTGGCTTTCATGAAATGTACGTTCTGTGAAAGAAATATCTAAAGAGTTGAAAATTTTGTGTCGCAATACCCACCACCTTTAAAGACCTTGTTGTAGAGCTCGTACAAATCCAAGAGCAAGTACTTCCTAGTGCTTCGGTAACTCACGTGGTACCTCTCACACGCTTAATACGCCAGTAACTCGCGTGCACTTAGTACTCTGACAACTCACAGGTTAACTCTCAAATACTTAGTACGCCAGTAACTCGTGGTAACTCATACACTTAGTAGTCCAGTAACTCAGGCAATAATTTGCATGCACTTAGTACTGCAGGGACTCTCATGTGGTAACTCTCACGCACTTAGTGCTCTGGTAACTCACGTGCAGTTGGTCGGACAGCAGTTGATCCATCTCATGCTGAACTCTGCACACACATTGTGACAAGTCGAAGCTAATGCTGACATTCAAAGAACGTTAAGAGGAGCGACTCCTTTTAAAAGGCGCCTGTTGGAAGGGGCGGCATCCTACGGTTTCCAAAGCAGGCTTCCATCCAGGGCGCCATTTGTGCCTGTGCAAGAAGGGTGCGGCGAACCGCGGACAGGTGAAGTCACTGCCCGAGAGGCAGGCCAGACTCCTGCTCCTGCACCGGCGGCGGGATCATCGGTTGGTTTTCACTTCATCTCACTACTCCCGAGGCCGCGTGTTCTTTCAGAAAGAGCGTAGGAACTCTCCCCAAATCAGCTGGCCGAGAGGTAGGTACTGGATGTCAAGGCCACGGTAGAAAATAGGGTGCAGACGTGCCGAACGGCCCCGTGGGTGTAGTCAGCCAAACCCCAGCTGCAGAGACTTGCCAGGGGGAGTGCCCTGGGTTCTCTGATGGGTAAATTGTCAGGAAAAGAAAGAGGTGGGGCGACGACCTGAAGGTTAAAAGAAACCGAAAAGACACGTCATTTTGGTAAAATGAACAAGACTAAACCGTAGCAGGTGGACGTGCGTGGGTAGGCGAGAGATTATTTTTAAGACACAGGAAGTGATTACGATAAGGAATAGCGGTCACTTGGGGCGGAGGGGAATGAAACTGATTGGGTCGGAGCACATGAAGGGTGACTTCTGATGACTGGCCAAGTTCTGTTTTTTTGACTTAGGGTTTCATTAAAAAGGTGCTTGCCTTATAATAACTTGCTAAGATACAGATTCGTGGGTTTTCCGGATTCTGTGCTTTTATTTTCCCCTTAAAAGGTTTTCCAAACTGTGTGCAGACATCAGTGCCCCCAGCTTCCTCATTTCTTCTTCGGTTTGGGAGAAAAAGGAAAAAGCTGATTTTGGCTAAAAAGGGAGACTAGGGATGAAGTAAAATACCCATCATTTAACTCGTAGAGGGGGTGCCAGGCCCGTGAGAGCACTGAGGGAAAATCCGCGGCAAGGAGTCAGGTTTTTAGAAGCCCCTTGTGTTCCTGCTGCAGGGACTATTTGATTGGAGATCCACGCTGCGGCAGGGCAGTTGAGAAAAGCGTGAATCGTGAGCTCAGGAAGGGTTGGTGAGCACCTGCTGTGCCCTATGGTGGGCTGGGAAGTGAGGAAATACGAGACGGTGTGGAATGAAATCCTGCCTCTGTAAAGTGTTTCCTCTGGGCAATCAAGCCAGTGGCACAGGTCAAACCCCAGTTGCCAGGCGGAGGGGGGCAGCCGGTCAGAGCCTCAGAAGTTACAGGTCCGCGCGTTTTCAGAGGCGTGCGCACATTTGCAGCCCGAGGTCTGCATTTGCTCATCCTAGTGCCGCCCTTGGTGCTGGGGGACTAACTGGCTTCTCGATCAGTTGTGACTTCCTCTGCTACCTTGATCTAGTTGCTCTGCAAAGTGGGTCTTCTCAGGATATTGAGAAGACTAATCCATACTAAAGTGACTATAGATTGCTTTGCAGAATATCACTGGTAATATTGAGAGAGGCGGCTTGATGTAGTGGTTAGGAGCACAGATTCCAGAACCGTGTTGGCTAAGTTAAATCCTAGCCCTGCTACATGCCGGATGTGTGACCCTAGGTAAGTTACCTAACGTCTCTGTGCCTCACTTTTATTAAAAGGGGACAGCAGGGGCACCTGGGTGGTTCAGTCGGTTAAGCATCTGACTTTGGCTCAGGTCACGATCTCACAGTTTGTGAGTTTGAGCCCCGCGTCAGGCTCTGTGCTGACAGCTCATACCCTGGAGCCTGCTTCAGATTCTGTGTGTGTCTCTCTCTGCCCTCCCCGGCTCATGCGCGCGCTCTCTCTCTCTCTCTCTCTCTCTCTCTCTCTCTCTCAAAAATAAAAACATTAAAAAATTTTTTAAAAAGGGACAACAATGTTTCTGTTTTCATGATGATCAAATAAGTTAACATTTATAAAGGACTTAAAATGGTATTTGCCACTTAGAGCTTTATAAATGGTTACCCAGTAAACAATATTAATTGTATATCCTCACAAAGTGCTGCACAGACAGCATCTACCTGACTCGTACCAACAGCTCTATGAAGTGTAGATACCTTATCACAAAGGCTAATACAAGATAACGATATTCACGATTCCATTGGTTGGAATCTAGGAGAAATGGACACTCCTCTGTCATTACCATGACCTTCACACATACCTGCATCCCACAAGCCAGTCCTCCGCTGTGTTTTTGCAACAAGTCACACCAGGGACCCTGGACATCTGCCTCCAAAACTCTAGCACCCTTACTTTCCCACTCATCCTGCTGACGTGTAGGGGAGCCGAGGGAGCCAGAATGTAATCACCCAGCCGGAGATCAGCCAGGAAGCGGAGGTTGACATTTATTGGGTCAACTCACAACTTCTACAAGGGAGCAGAGAGAGCTGGACATACAGATCTCGTCCTCCAGGCTTGCTTACAACACTGTAAATCCAAAGGGTGATCATCTGGCCCAGGCCTCTCGATTGGTAGGCGTGGAGGTGCGAACGGGGAAGGGAGAAAGGACTCGCCCAAAGTCACACAGCCAGACATCGTCCCCTTCACGTGCCCAGCAGGCCTTTCAGGGGGATGTTAACAATCTTCATTTGGTAGATGGGGAGATCCCCCGGGGAAAAATAGTAGCAGGGCTGAGACTGAGACCTAACTCTGCCTAATGCCAAAGCCCACAGATGTGATCCACATTTCAGTTTTCCTCTCGGAAGCAGATAATAACATTGGACCAGCCTTCAGCTGCCAGTGTTGGCTGTTCCCTAGTTACGGTAGATTTGCTTCTAAATTCCCCTCACTCGTTGGTTCCCTCCCGTTCCACGCCAGGGTGACAGGCCCACGTTTGCAGGTTGGAGTGGTATCTTGCCATGACCCAGTGACACCAGCACCGTTGTAAACCCCTAGATCACAGTAGCGTCCTGGTGAGGGCTTTGAATCACGAGTCCTGATTAAAAAAAAAAACAAAAAACTGACTTTCAGACTGCGCAATATTCTAATTCTTATGGTTGGCCCCACTGGCTTCTGAGTGATGATCACGGGGGTCATTGTTTGCATTTTTCAGGGAACACTGGGTCTTCTCAAGGCATGGAGGAGGGCAGTGAGTGGTCAGGAATCTCCTAGCTCGTGGACCCTTAACGGCTGTCCTTACCCAAGGATGTGAATACTAGGTAGGGGACTGCCAAGCATCCTGGGATGTGCTCGGAAATGCTAAGGATATCGAGGGGACTCTTTGAAAGACGTTGTTGATGCTTCTTGGAACTCCCTGTCCTCTGAACATCCTCCTGCCCAGAGCTGGATAGATTTCAGTAAGAACCTCAAGTTCTTTGGGGAAGTTCCAGACGGGGGAGCATCCCGGATTCACATGGGTCCCCTAAGGCAGCTGAAGCAGAACAGGACCTTGACCGCAGGAGAGCCTGCCCCGCGCTGTGAGGGACGCTGAGCGGGAGCAACACCTTGAACCTCTTGGCCCCGCTTGTTCTTCACACCAGGCTGCAGGGATACAGCCGAAACCTTCCAGGGGTTTCCCATGAACTTGCCTTTTAGAAAAATTGCACATGCTTCTATTAAGAAGCTATTAGGATGCGGTATTAGGGAGTCGCCCTGCAAAGGAGCCAAAAGAATTTGTTCTCCATGAGACATATCGGATAAAAGTAAAAACCTTATGTTGCGATGTTTGCTTTTCACTGATACTGGATTCCTCCATTGGCAAGAACATCCGTCTCCATGACTAAGAAGAATCATCAGTTTGTAAAACGGGATCGAGCCAGCCCCCCACCCAGCGGCTCTCCGGCGGGAGAAGGGGACCTCGGCCAGGGGTCCCCATCAGAGTCCTCTTTCATCACGGACGTGCTAAGTATTCCCAAGCCTCCATGCTCAGAAGTGGACACGAGTGCAGGAGACCAAGGACTTTCTGAAGCCAGATGAGGTCATCTTGGACAGCAAACCTTTCCCAGGCCTACCGTCCACCTCCTGATCTCTCAGTGGTGATTTAGTAGATGCATTTTGTAGCTCCTACTCTCCCCGCAGGCCTAGGCTTCGGGGCTCAATATCTCATGATCATCTTTTATTCTGTTACTGTCGAGCCAGGTGCCCTAACCCCTGATAGTGAATTCCTTATTTATTTTTTTTTTTTTTTTTACTTTTTAAATGTTTATTTTTGAGAGAGAGAAGCAGAGCATGAGCAGGGGAGGGGCAGAGAGAGAGGGAGACACAGAATCCGAAGCAGACTCCAGGCTCCGAGCTGTCGGCACAGAGCCCGAGGCGGGACTCGAACCCGTGAACCGCGAGATCATGACCCGAGCTGAAGTCGGATACTTAACCATCTGAGCCACCCAGGCGCCCTCATTCCTTACTGTTAAAGACACGTGCAGGCCCTGAAGTCTTAGGGTGGTTTGTGTGGCCTCACTGACAGAGGGTTTCACTCTGCTGCATCAGAACTTGACCAGAGAGAGGGCTGTAGTCTCTTGGAAATGGGTGGAAATCCCTGAGGAAGGAAATAGGAGGTGAGAAAGGGTGACTTGCCCATGAAGGTGGAAAGGGAAAAGACTCCCAAGATCGAGGTCATCCAAATCCTCTCCCTACATGGAAAGCCTGTGCCCAGAGGGCAACACCAGGAGGCAGCAACTGGCAGAGCACCTTGTTGTTTTGTGCGCCCAAAAGTCATAGTTCAGGGTTGATAACGAGCCTCAGAGGAAGAACGTTGTACAATTTTTAATTGCATTTGCTGTGCTGATGTTGGACCTCACAGGGCACAGAGCTGGCCACCTCTGACTATGCAGCGATGGTCGGTACCTCTCTCAAAAGCTCAGATCCAAAGATGGATGTAGCGCGTCTAGAGCATTCCAAGGCTAGCGATGAGCCCTGCCATGCACCTTCTCCTGGCCTGTGTTGTGCTCTGGGTTTCTAAGCAGAGCCTCCTCTGGGAGGACATGGGAATGAATGTAACATGTTCTAGAAAAATCTCAGAAATACCTGGTTTCTACGGGACTCCAGAGTAAATCTTCTGGAAGGGATAGCTCTGACCCTCATAAATGAGCCTTTCTCCACCTGACTTGGCACCCCAAAATTAGCTTCTTGAAAAAGAGAGACTGGAACTAACATCTATCAAGCACTTAGTATGGTCCGGGTCCTGTGGTGGACACCTAACCTCCATTTCCTGTTCAATCCCCACAGCCCTAAAGGTGGGTGGTGGTGTTCCCTTTTATGTGAGGAAATGGAGAATCAGAGCATCCAGTTCTCCCCGAAGGTCTCACGGATTCACGCAGCCTACCTGATCTCAAGGAACGTGAAGGTCATTTGTCTGGGTGACCCCTCTGGCTTCCCCCTGGAATGAGCTGCCTGAAATCCAGGAGGGAAACCATAGAGGAAGCCATGGTGCATCTTATGCTCTCATCTCAGAAGTTACACACCATCCCTTCCGCCATTTTCTAGTCATTGGACATGAGTTTCTAAGCACAGCACACGCTCCGAGGGTGGAAATTAGGTTCCCCCTTTCGAAGGTGGGCATGCCAAAACCTTTGTGGACCTATTTTTTCCATCACAGTCACTGTTGGCCACTGGTTCCCAAACACCTGAGCGTGCAGGTGAACCTTAAGCCACCTTCTCGGTCCTGGCTCCCTAGGCTGAGGGGTCTCTAAGAGCGGGGACCCTTCTCAATCGCCATTGTCACCATTAGAACCAAGCACAGGGCCTGGCACGTGGTAGGTACTAAATAAAGTAATTAACAAATTGAAGACTCAAGTAATGAGTCTAATGATCACATCTCGGCTATCTGGCGCCTATCCAGGTTTATCCACTAACCAGCCAAGTGATCTCATACGAGTAATTTTCACGGGAAGGCCTCTGGGTTAGAAAGGGATCTCTACAGCCCGTCTGAGCTCTAACTCAAAGCGGGGGGATCCAGGAGCTCTAACTCGTGGAGGGAAGTTACTGCAAAAAGGATTTGCAGCCTCTGTGAACACACAAATGCGAACAATCTCCCTGGCAGTGGGGCCATGGCTTCCTGACCGAGGATCGTCTTCTTTTTACAGATTGCCCTGCTCCCCAACAGTGCTGCCGACCCGGGCAAGTACATCACTGGCAACAAAGTGCTGGCGTCAAATGCCTACCTTCCAGGACCTCCTGGGCTGCCTGGGGGCCAGGGCCCTCCTGGTGAGTTTTGGGGAGGGTCAGGGAGGGTGAGGGAGCCACCAGCCAAGACCTGCCAGAAGCTGCCACGAATGCGGGCTGGACACAGATCAGACTCCATGGGTGAGGGCCCCGGCAGGGGTCCAGGGAGCTCCCACACCAGTGTGATAAGAAGCCTGGGGGGGGATTGGGTCCTCGAGCCTGAGAAACCCTCACAACCAGGAGAAATCTGGGAGAAAAAGGTCATTGTCCTCGGCTTGGGTGAGATTCTTAGAGATCATGTTAAGTTACAGAGAAACAAAAGGAAGAATTATTTCTCATGTTAACGTACAAGAATAGAATCGGGTAAGGAACCCCTAGGGCCACATCTTATTCTTAACCTCGTTCTTCCTCTTTCCCCTGTTATTTGTGAACACGCGCACATCTGTGTTTCTTTTTGTATCTATATATTTTTTGTAAGTCAACTTCATTGAGGTACAGTTATATACAGTAAAACGTACCCCTGTAATCACAGTTCAACGAGTTGTGACAAATGTATACGTCCTATATCAAGCCCTTACTAGTCAGCACCCTATCACTGTATCAAGACATAGATTATTTCCATCACCCCACAAAGTTCCCTTGTGTCCCTTTGCAGTTTACGCCCATGTCCCCAACTGTAGGCAACCACTGACCTGCTTTTATCACTAGTTTTGTCTGTTCTAGAACTTCAGAGCAGTGGAATCTCATCACGGGTGTGCTTTTTATCTGGCTTCTTGCATTCAGCGTATTGTTTTGGAGATTCACCCTTATACTTGAAGAAAACCCTAAACGTCCCATCATTCCATCAGGAAATACACAACGAGAACTTTCGAAAAATAGTTACATCGCGTTTTGTATTTTATCGTGAGTCCCTCCATAGACAGATCAACAGAATTTTTTCCGCACCAATAAAGGAAATGACATGAGTGTTAGCAGATGATTCTAAACCATGGGGAGGGTCTTATCCCTGATTATCCTCACTTAGTAGTGTGCTAGATGTTAGGAGCGACCTGGCATTCTAATGAGAAAGACGAGACACAAAGAGCAAAAGCCAATAGAACAAAACAGTATCTGCATGCCCCTGAGTAAGTGAACAGGGGCTTCCCACCGTGGGAGCTTATGGAAGGGAGAGACCACTGTGGCCTCCCGTGACTCCAGGACTCGGGTTTGACCTGGACATGAAAGGCCTTGTAGGGTTTGTTCGACCCGGAAGGACGTGGGCAGATTATAGGTTGGAATCTCAGCAAGAACAAAGGCTCAAAATTCTTTCCAGACTGTTTACATGTTTTCCTTTCCACTTATATCTTAATCGCCTGGTTTCTACCCAACATACGTACCCTGGGCCTCAGTCTGTACAAGGAGCAAGAACTGGTCCAGGACTGTGGTTTACCCTCTTGTTCATCCCCTTGGCCTGAGGTACTCTGGGCCATGGTAGAGTTTTCTCCAGATGCCTCCCACAGGCAGCCTCTTGCTGAGTCTAAGTAGATGTGGGTCTCCTTACGAACTGATTCCTAGCACAGAGCTCTCCACCCTTCTCTAAGACAGTGCTCTTGCTCTGCTTCCTTGGAGGAAGTTCATCTCCAGACCAGTCTATGTATCAGTCCAACAAGGACAAATGAAGTAGAAACAAGAGAACTGTTGGCTGGCTTTCTTCTCCATGAATGACTTACTAGCCCTCCTTTCCAGTTCTGCCATCTGATTTCTAACACAGTTTGAGCTGTCCAGGGTCCTTGATGGAGCAGTGAGTAACCGAGGAGTGACTTTAGCAATGGACTATGCCCTTGCTGTGTGCCTCCAATTCTTCTTGCTCACCCCTGCATCAGTTTGTGATGCCCTCCATTGAAATGTATCAGGGGAGCCAGAGAGATTATAAGGTTTCTCTTACCCATAACTAGAAGTCCAGTCCCGAGGCTAACGATAAATCACAGTCTGGGCCGCCAACATTGGCAACTATGGTGGATTGGAAACCTTTGACTTTGATGGCTGCTGCTCTATGGCCCCCACAGTTATGTATAAGGTGCTTCCATTTGCACATCAAAGCCCCACATCCTAAGGACCCTTGACATACAGTGATCTCTGAAGTTCATTGATTGGGAAAATGAAGGCAAAATGTTATTCTGGCCTTTCCTTGTGCTACTGGAGTTGAAGAATTTAGTTACAGGAGGAATCTGGTCCATTTCTCAGATAAATTCTTTCAAGATGTGCTTAGAACCAGCGTTGAGAGTAAGGGGGTGAAACGTGTTTGGATAGAACATTAACTGTCTTTAACTTTGGCTTAGCCTATGAGCTAGAAAAGACTTCCCCAAATATGAAAAGCCTGGTCTTCGTTTCTCTAACATTTGACTTGCTCTGTTTTCCGGTGCATGAAAATTATTCCATCCTGTCCCTGTGGTCTGTCAATAGTAGGAGCTAGCTAGGTATCTTCCAAAAGTATTACTGTATGCATTTGAGATAGACATCGCCGGTGAATAATTATCGCACAGCAATCAGCCCACCCTCTTCAGTGTGCTCACTTGATGTGAAACATTTACTAAGCAGCCTGTGTGTACCCAGGACTCTGCGAGTGTGCTGACGATTCGGACATGGCCCATGCCCTCACAAAGTCTACAGCTGAAAACAGGTTAAAACTCCTGTTGTTCCGTATGCAAAAGAATGGAGTTTGACCCTTATCTCACACCATATACAAAAATTAACTCAAAATGGATTCTAGATCCCGATGTAAGATCTGAAATTATAAAATTCCTAGAAGGCATTATAGGAGAAATGCCTCATGATGATGAATTTGGCACAGCTTTCTTGGGTGTGACACAGATGACAAAAGGGATAATAGACAAAGGGGTCTACATCATACTTAAAAGCTGTGCGTCACAGGGTACAACCAGCAGAGTGAAAGGCAGTCTACAGAATGGGAGAAAATGTTTGCAAATCATTCACCTGATAAGGGGTTAATATCCAGAATAGAAAAAAACCTGCAACTCAACAACAAAAAATCAACTCGATATAAAAATGGACAAAGGACTTGAATAGACATTTCTCCAAAGTTGATATACAGACGGCCAACAGGCATGTGAAAAGATGCTCAGCATCACTAATCGTAGAGAAATGCAAACCGAAACTTCACATCCATTAGGATCTCCCTTAGGATAGCCACTATCAAGGAGAGAAGAGAACAGGCGTAGGTGAGGCTGTGAAGAGGGGAGTCTTGTGCACTGTTGGTGGAAACGTAAAATGATGCAGCCACTACGGAACACAGGGTTCCCCAAAAAATTAAAAGTAAAACTAATATGACCCAGAAATCCCACATCTGGGTATAATATCCAAAAGAATCAAAAGCAAGATCCCAAAGAGATGTTTGCTTGCCTGAATACAGGACAACACTATTCACAATAACCAGGCTACCCAAGCGTCCATCAGTGGATGAGTGTATAAACAAAAATGTGGTATACACAGGAAGGGAGTATTATTCAGCCTTAAAAAGAATGAAATCCCGCTGCATGCTATGACATAGATAAACTTTGAGGACATTAGGCTAAGGGAAATAAACCAGTCACAAAAAGACAAATGCCGTATGATTCTACTAATACGAGGTATCCAAAGTGGTCATGTTCAGAGAGACAGAAAGTAAAATGGCGGGGCTCAGTCGGTTGAGCGTCTGACTCTTGCTTTCAGCTCAAGTCATGATCTCACCGTTTGTGGGTTCCATCCCCACATTGGGCTCTGTGCTGCTCTCTCGCTCTGTTTCCATCTCTTTCTCTCAAAATAAATAAACTTAAAAAACAAAAACAGAATAGTGGTTGCCAGGGCGCCTGGGTGGCCCAGTTGGTTGAACATCCAACTTTGACTTCGGCTCAGATCGTGATCTCACGGTTAGTGGGTTCGAGCCCTGCGTCGGGCTCTGTGCTGAACGCTTGCTCAGAGCCTGGAGCCTGCTTCAGACTCTGTCTCCTCTCTCTGCCCCTCCCCCACTCACACTCTGTCTCACTCTGTCTCTCGTAAATAAATGTAAAAGAAAAAAAGAAGAATAGTGGTTTCCAGGGGCTGGCAATAGGCACAGAGTTTTAGCTTTGCAAGATGAAAAGTTCTGCCGATCTGTTGCAAGACAATGTGAATGTACTTAACATTACTAAAGTGTACATCTTAAAGTAGTTAAAATGGTAACTTTCATACCATGTGGCGTTTACTGCAATTTAAAAAAAAAAAGGTTCTCCTAGAGCTTACACCCTTTCCCCCCCCTCCCCCCACCCCAGCTGACATCCGGGGCAGAGGTGAAGTCTGCACCAAGCGCTGCCCTACAACTTAGCAACCACGCTCCCCAGGAGCCAGTGAGGCTCTCCCTCACTGTGTCACAGACACTGGGCCCCGCCCCCCCCACAAGCCCCGCCCAAGCCGGAGTGGCTGTTTACAACTCTCTGTGTCTGCAGTTACAGACAGATGAGGCCTATAGGTCACGTCCCCGTCAGCTTCCACGATAAGTAAGGCCACATTCTGGTCCTCATACGATTACTATCAAGCAGGCACAAAAGCAGTCCTGTAGCTCGCTCTTAAACTCCACGTACTCCCAGGGCTCTGTCGATTTAGACCTCAGAAAAGAATTAGAAAACAAAGCAAAACCCTCAGTGTCTACAGGGACGAGGCAGGTAGGCACAGGTGAATGCAGGGCCAGGGTGTGAGCAGTGGGGAGGAAACTAAACCAGAGAGGGCAGAGCCCCACCTTGAAGGGGCAGCCCCTGCGTACAGCTCTGGTCAGGTGTGCCAGTGGGAGAATCGCAGTCCAGGCTTTACTTCTTCCTGTTTTCAAACAGATCCCAGAAATCTCCCAGTTTTTAAACCTTAGGACATTGAGAGGATAATGGTATCCGTAAACAACTACACACACACACACCTGTATGGAGTATACGTGTTGTGGATTTGCATATATGGATACAGTCATATATGTCTATATCTGATATATAGCCAATGTATATATCTATGATATATACATGCACCTTATATTTATACTATGATGGTACACAACGTTGTAACCTGTTAATTCTCTTGCAGAGAAGAGGCACTGAGATGCCCCCGGAGAAATAAGGTCTACAACGATTACATAAGGGATTGAGAATTCTGATCACGTCAAGTTTAAAATGCCTATAGGGCACCTTAGTGGAGATGTCAGAAGGCGCAGGGCAGATTGCAAAGAGAAATGGCTGTAAAGGGCTCCCAGACCCTCCTGTCGGCCAGAGCCCTTGTCCTTTTCATGGGATATGGAGCTAATGAGATGTTCTCTGATTACAGGCTCACCAGGACCTAAGGGGAGCCCAGGCTTCCCCGGTATGCCAGGCCCTCCCGGGCAGCCTGGCCCACGGGGCTCCATGGGACCCATGGGACCGTCTCCTGATCTGTCCCACATTAAGCAAGGCCGGAGGGGCCCTGTGGTCAGTACTTTATCAGACATCCATTTGCTGCTGTTGGGGAAGGCGTGTTCTTGTCCCGTGCTTTTTTTCCTCCCCTTCAACTAGATCCCCGTGTCTTGTAGGGTCCGCCAGGTGCACCAGGAAGAGACGGCTCTAAGGTAAGTCTGATGAGTGGTCCTTACAAGCTTAAGATTTCCCATTTTCAACCTATTGGGCAGGCACCAAGTAAAGCTCAAGCACTGTTTATTGTCCCCATTCTGCATGTAGCAAAAT
Source organism: Panthera leo (assembly GCF_018350215.1). Taxonomy (NCBI): domain Eukaryota; kingdom Metazoa; phylum Chordata; class Mammalia; order Carnivora; family Felidae; genus Panthera; species Panthera leo. The sequence goes on along the minus strand of NC_056690.1, from coordinate 77,808,129 downwards.
CGAGACACATCTCTCCCCCCCCGCCCCGCCCCAAAGCTGAAAAGGACATCTAAAAAGCAAACACCTGTGATAACAAAAACAACAACCAAAACCATCCCTGCGAAAGATTACCCTGGGGCACCTGGGTGGCTCAGTCGGTTAAGCGTCCGGCTTCAGCTCAGGTCGTGATATCGCGGTTCGTGAGTTCGAGCCCCACGTCGGGCTCTGTGCTGACAGCTCAGAGCCTGGATCCTGCTTCGGATTCTGTGTCTCCCTCTCTCTCTGCCCCTCCCCCACTCACGCTCGGTCTCTGTCTCAAAAAAAAAAAAAAGTTCAAAAAGATTTTGTAATAAAAAAAGGAAGATCACCCCTATAAATTTTAAACAAGCTGCTGGGTTGCCATAGTAGCACATGTCTTACTCTTTAGCCAGTGTTCTTTCGTGGGGCTATGCGGTGTGTCCCCATTCTTTGACACAGTCAAGAACAGGAAAAGCTGCATTTTGTGCAAGTGGGGGTTTCGCTTCAAGAGCCGCCTGCCTCGCAAATAAGGCAGGGTGTGTTACTTTAGAAAGTTTCTAAGTTGTCACACACACACACCACACACACACTGCCTGGAACACAGGCATTCCTCGTGTCAGATCTGGTCTGGAAATACACAGCCCCGGGGGGACATCGGGATGAGAGACACTTGCCCCAAGCAGATCTGTTCCAATGAGCGGTCCCGGGAGCCGAGCTTCAAGCTCCCATTCGTTCCTGATAGGGGACACTTGTCATTTGTGCAGGGCAATGGTTACGGTGAGGGTCTAAGTAGAAGACCGGTGGTGGTGGCATCCACGTGGTCTCTGTCCACAAAGCTAATCTGACCTTCTTGCTTGCAGGGAGAGAGAGGAGCACCCGGACCCAGAGGGTCGCCAGTAAGTAGCCCTACCTGTCCCGCTCCCCCAGGGGGAATGTCCTCAGGGACGTAGCTCAGGGGGGGCTACAGGTTGGTCTTACCGGCTGAAGCCAGCCCCTTCCAGCCTTTACTGAGCCTACCTAAACAGAACTCAGTGGTTAGGAGGGCGATCACGGAGGACTTTAACAGCTGGTTGGCATTTATTTTTGAAACAGTTCTTCTGTTTTAGTTGTCTTTTAACCGTGGCTAATCTTTATCCGGAAGGTGTTCTTTTAAGGTTACAAACAAAAACCAGCATGCCATGAGCCTGTTTCCCTGTATGTCCTAAAACATCTGATGGTGCCGTCATAACCCTGAACACATAAGAGTTTAGCCGCCGCTGCAACTCGAGCAGATCGGAGGACCATCCCTTCCCAGAAAAGTACAGACATACGCAGGGCTGCTGGGGATCTCTTGAGAGTAAATGAGCTGGGATATACACGTGGTGTCTGGGAAGCGAGAAATGAAAGTCAGTATCCAGAGGGCAGAAAATTCAGGCAACTCCCGTGCTATTGGAAAGATCAGTGTCATTTCTGAAGAAAAGACAGCCTTTGGCTTGGATGCGGGAGGTCTGGCTTCCCATGCCAACGCCTCCACCTCTTAACTGTCCGCTCCTGGCCATCCTTAGCACCCCCGGATGTCCCTCCCCTCCCCTGTGCGCTGCCAAGCAGTGTCTGAGCTGTGACCCTTCAAGCGAGCATCGGTTAATGTCAAAATACTCTCCTCCACCAAGCGCTCTGCAGATGAAATTGCTCTCTCTGGGAGCTCCAGCAGCAGACGTAGCGGGGTAATAAAGATTGTACTGCAAGCCGCTAACAAGCCCAGACCTTGCTTGTTCACACGTTATCTTGCTGTGCCCCACACAGCGCCATGTAGAAACTGAGGCTTAACAAACGCTATATATAATGATAAAAGTCCAGCCGATAGAAAGATTAGGAAGTCCTTGGACCTTTCCTGGTCAATGGGGAAGGGGTGCCTTTACAAGCATACTTTCACCTTCAGTCAGGTGGCATTACAGTCAACGATCCTTAGAGACGTTCTAACGGTTTCATTTACTTAAAAGATAACATTTTGAGCATTTGTGATGCTCTAAGCCCTTTACGTGTATTAACTCACGTAAATCCTCACTTATGAACCCTACGAAGCTATGAAGCCCCATGACACTGGGACAGTTATCATCCCCATTTTACAGATAGGGAGGTGAAACCCCGAAGAAGTGGGGTAACTTGCCCGAGACCAGCTAGCGGGCCACAGAGCTGAGATTCAGACCCAACAGAACCCCAACCCCTTAACCACTGCTCTACCCTTCCGTAAGTATCTCCCGGTTTTCTTTGGAAGGCAACATAGGAGAGTTCTTCCGTTCCTTGATTTGAGGCAGCCGAGAGTTAGAGGAGAGGAGAGGTGAGCGTGTCGCCACAGCTCGTAGGGGAGATGAAGGGATTAGAAGACCATCTTAAGAACTCCCCCTGCCCCCTACCCGGCTACTGTAGTAGCTGTTACGTTTGCTCCATTTGGGACACAGAGTCATCTGCCACATAGCTGCCACCAAGCAGGGGGAGTGGCAAGTCACGGAGCCCACAGAAGCCATGGCTTGGCACAGGATTGAGTGTGTGGTTTTCTGGCTTTGATTCCTCCCCCATGCACAGGGACCCCCTGGTTCTTTTGACTTCCTGCTGCTGATACTGGCCGAAATCCGCAATGACATCGCTGACCTGCAGGAGAAGGTGTTTGGGCACCGGACGCACTCTTCAACGGAGGAGTTCCCTTTACCTCAGGAATTTTCCAGCTCTCCGGAAGCCATGGACTTCAGCTCTGGAGACGAGTACCCAAAAACAACTGAGACAAGAGACTTGGGACCCACCAGAGACTTTTATCCTTAGCCCATCCTAACATCTTCATGCCAAAGGAGGAGCAAAGAGTGTTTTCACCTGCAGTTAAGTCATATACAGAAAAAAAAAAAAAACACTGGAGACCTAGAAAAGATACATTCTTAATTTCTTGAGCTCTTTTCCTGCCTCCTCCTTCCTCCTCTTCTTCCAAATACTGTTCTCACAGTCCCCCTGCCGGAGACATGAGGGAGTAAGTCGCTAATTACATGTTTCCTTCCAAGAGCCATTTGGGGGGGGGGGGAGGGGGGAGGCGGGTGCTGGGGGTTGGCTGTTCTACATTGGAACTTTCCCTCCTTCATACTGAGGAATTTCTGGATTTCTGAGTTAAGTACTCTCATGGTATCTTAAAGTTTGGCAGAATATCCAAATGGAAAAAGTGGCAAGGTAAGTTCTGAGAAAACGTGAGGTTACTTATTAAAAATATATAGATGGATATGTGTCCAAAATCAGTAATCACTCAGTATCAAAATTAGGCTTCTTCAATTAAAACAGGAAGGCAATAATGTATATTTACCTTGGCAGATAATTCTTTTTCCTTGTCAATCTAACAGTCTAATATATTTTAAATGTTCTACTCTCTTATCCAACCTCGTTTCCCAATTTTGATTAAAGAAAGGAGGGAATGGAGTAGGAACGGATATTAGGGAAAATGGAGAAAAATTAGAGTCCTATGTTTACTGTCCTATAAGTTGCCACATTCTAAGTTCAAATATGACCATTAAGGGTTCATGCCCTGCATATCTGCAAGTTGCCTGTAGCAATAGGAGTAAAAACTCTTCTCAAAACAAAGCAAACAAATGAAGAACCCTTATTCCCATTAGAACAATGGGCTTTGCCAGGACATTTTAAAGCGCTTGATCAAATGAGTGGGCTTGCTCAGTAAATCACAGATATTAAATAAGGGTGGCTGACCCTTAGGGAGACGCACTGAATGGCCAGGCTCAGACTGGGTGCCCAGAAGGTGCCATTACGCCCTGATCCTTGTTGGATCGGTGTGCACTGGGGCTGGAGGCTGCAAGGAGGTCGCTCACTTGGGTTGTGGGGGAAGGAGAAGGATAGCCTCAGGCAGGGACCCCACTGAATCTGCAAAGGCAAGTAAATTTGCCATCGTTGGGAATTGGAAGTCCTTGTCTGGGGCGGGTGAAGCTTGCCAACACAGATACGCTGTTAGAAGTTCTCTTGGATGCAGAGGGAAATAACAGTTTTTCTTGTTTGGCAGAAATTTGCTTCCCGCTCTTCCCATTTTTCCTTAATTTTCCATAACTTAGTCCAGGTTCCAGTTCTTACAGGCCTTCTTGATTCCCCTTCCTCAGCAAATGCGGGAAGCAGTTGGGAAAGTGGTGTATTCTCAAACCCGCCATTGAGTCTGTGTTTGCTCGCACAGCCGCGAGCCTTTCCAGAAAAAGGCCGCCTCTGGTTCCATAGAGACTGGAGCGAGAGCAGTGCTGAAGAGACCAGGAGCATTTTCTGCCTTGGAACATCATTGGGGGAACGTCTTGGTTTTGGTGGGGAGCACGTGGGGCTCCTCAAGTCCATGTTCGCATCTACCACGTGGAAAGGCGGCCACCTGCTCGGGGCCCTTCACCCCGGCGTGGACCCGCACAGATGCTCGCTGGCACACGCACGCCTGCTCATGTTGGGGTTCCTATTCCCCACCCTGCAGTTTGTCCCTGTATTTCTGGGAAGGGTGTGTCTACTCATTCCATCACCTTTTCACCCACCACAGAACTATCTTCCTGGGAAACCTTCTTTAAAAGCCACTGTTGGTGTTTGTCGTTCCATCTTTCCGTCTTCTTCCTCCAGAACGATAGGCAGGGCTTCTGTGCGCGCATCTCAAGTGACAAGAGCCTCCCTCCCCCTGTTGCCATCAAGTTAAAACCCTGGGATTCCAGTTGGTCAGCTGGTGGCTGGAGTTTCCACGGACCCCCAACACCACTGTTTCTTTCTCCTGCAAAATCCCCAGTGACGGTCCATCAGAAAGTTACAGCGACAAGCAAACACGTTCTCAGTGCGCCTTCTCTAGCATTTTCCGTCGCTCCCCAGTCTCTCCGGAGTCCCATCTTCACCGCAGAAGGCCTCGCCAACCTCGGGTTCACTAAGAGCTGAACTGAGCGGCCGTGGATTCCCATCTGGAAAGCATTTAACGTTGCCGGCTCGTGGAACACAATATTTAAAGGGTGTGGATGGATGAATGCTAAAGAAAATTCTGCACAGGCTCCATGAGAAATGATTAGGTCCATCTTTGATTTTTTTTTTTTTAAATGAGGATTTGTGTTTGGAAATATGTCTCTTTTTTTGTCAAATGTTCGTAATATACAACCGAAGAGCATGTTTGACGGGAGGCTAGGATAATTCATTAAAAAAATGAACTGAAGGAAGGAATAGTTGGGATTCATGAGACTAGATAATATTCTCTAGCCAAACACACAATAACCTGTGTCGTATGATCTCAGTCTGCTAGATCAGCTTATAAAATAATTGTTCATCCTCAGATTTTCAAAACCACGGACTGCTCCCCCGGACTAAAAAGGTTCTCTGTAGGTCCAAATTGTACTTTTCAAAAATAAGACCTAATAGTGCATTGTTAATCCTAATGTATCTTTTAGTTTTGGATAGAAAACCAAAGCTCACTATGTAAAACAGGGGCTTCTCAAAACCTAACGGGGGATAAAATTTGCTACCGTTTTGCTGAGCCGCCCCATGTTTTATGGGGGGAAAAAGATCTTTGTACACCTCCTCAACTCCTTAGCGAAATACTGACTTTCATGTTTTGCACCCTGATGACTAGAACTTAGAATAGGACCTAATAATTGCTTTTCTTTTTGGAAAGCAGTGGGAATAAAAATAATGCCGTTGAAAATAGTGCACAGAAGGCACCATTTTAGTTTAGGAAAACCCTCCTCCCTTCCTAAATTCCAGAAGGAGAAATTACATGCTTTCCCAGGCCAAAGAGTATGGGGGCACAAGGGCAATGCTGTCTTCTCTGTCCTCTGTTAAGTCCAACACCTGCTACAGAGTGAACTGACCAACTGAAGTCATTTCTACTCTATGAACTCAGGTGGGTTCATACAGGTAAATAATAAATACACATTGGCATGGAGGGAGGAGTATTACCCCACCAAGTATCGGGTGAAGGGGACACTGGTCATGCTCCCTTTCCAGGGTTCACAACTGTTTGCCTCGTGATCGCTTTTTCCAGGCAGGCAGGGGAAGGAGATATTCTCCGTAACTAAGCACCAGGCATCTCCTTGGGCTGAGAGCAAATCCCTCACCGTACTTTGGGGGTCACTGCCCCTCCTCCTCTCCCCAACTCCAGCCTGTCAGAGACACAGCCGCCTCATTGTGCAACCTTGACATCTTTCCGATAACCTTCCTGAAAAGGAAATTTATATACGGGAATCCAGGCCAAACAACTAATAGAATAGAGCCGTCTCAAGTTGTTAATAATGAATTCAGGGAAATAGATGAAATTTTTCCTGGCATGGTCAGCATGTGTATTTCACAACAAATCAAAAAACAATTTCCATTTGGAAAAAAAAAAAAAAACCATGACTGATTGCTAAAGCATAAAATCTTGGACTTCATCTGCTCAAAAAATATTACTGCTTTAGGGAAATCAAAGAAGAAGGAAAGACCCTTTCACGCATCCCCCTGAGACTTGAACATTATTAGATCCTGAAGCATGTGCCCTGGGGATTTAATGTGTCACGATGGTTTTTTATTTCCTAGCGATTACTCCTGTGCTTCAGTAGCCATGTTCATTATTTATAACAGGTCTATATAACAGCTGAGCTAGTATTGGAACAGTTACGGATGTGATACTATGAAGTACTTTTGATAAGATTATATATGCTTAATAACAAAGTTATTTTTCTTACGTGGTTGTGCTGTGTTTTGTACTGACTCCCCGTCTTGCAGAACTGAGCTGTCTTCTTACAAGGTGAATACAAGGAGATCGAGACATTTCTCCCAAGAGCTGGACCCTGCATTCTGGGCAGGCCGCCTGTTGGGGTCTGAGTGTGGACCCAACATTTGAGTCTGAGTCAAGGTCTAAAGGCCCAGGTTCCATTGAATCTGAGTCTCAAAGGCCCATGTCTCCAGCTGGAGAGGACCCTCTAGGACCCCCAGCGTGGGCTTGTCAAGCCAGAAATCTCTGGGGACCATTGGAGAGGCCTTACGGGCTCACAAAGGGGGGAGGCCTGTGAGAGTTCCACCCCATACTCCCATTCCACTGCGATCAACTCCATTTTCAATTGATTCTGGATTAGAATTCCAAACAAGGCTGCCTTTGGAGGAGGGAAAAGGTTGACTACCTAAAAAAAAAAAGTCAGGATGGGCAGGAAGCCTCGTGAATTGGTAGCTGAAGTCCCCTATGTGAAGACAAGAACAGGGGAATTGTTATCAATTAGGCCATGGGGAAGATGGGGGAGTTTCATAAAGGGAGGATACCTCCAAGATTTTAAGCACACTTCCGCAGGGGGCCTTTAACGCCCTGATAGTGGGCCTATATCGATACATCTCATTTTCCTTCAAATATTTCTCAAATACTTGTTGTAAGCTGCACACTGCTATGCACAGCAGACACAGCAGGGAGCAACAAAGTCCTAATCCCCATCCTCCTGGGACTCCGGCAAAACAGACAAGGATCCTCCTCCCAGGCAAAATCAATTGAGTACAAAAATCTGCAATTACAAACTGAGAAGTTCTGGGAAGGAAAAGTGCTTTGAGAGCCAGTCCCAGCTCGTGCCAGCAGGAGCGATCCCCCGCCCCTCCTCCCCCACCCAGCACCCTGCACCCAGCAGCACCCACACGACGGCCACACAGGGCCTCCAGCACCGGCAGAGAATCCTCTGGGTGAAATCACTGTCCGTGGAAATCTGGGAGACTACTCCACGTATAATTTCTCCAGCCTTCTTAATTCAAGAAGCAGCTTGTAGGGGCGCCTGGGTGGCTCAATGGGTTAAGCATCCAACTTCGGCTCAGGTCACCATCTCCCGGTCTGTGAGTTCGAGCCCCACGTCGCGCTCTGTGCTGACAGCTCAGAGCCCGGAGCCTGCTTCGAATTCTGTGTCTCCCTCTCTGCCCCTCCCCTGCTCTCACTCTGTCTCTCTCAAAAATAAACATCCAAAAAATTAAAAGCTTGTGAACCAAGAGCTGGGTGAACGCTCCTTCTCGTCACCTCCAGACGTCCCATCTGTGGGGTTGGCTGTCACCCCATGGGCTCAGGTCTTGGTTCGGCAGAACCGGAAGCTGATTTCCTCCCAGCCCGGACCCTCAAGCTTTGAAGAGGCTTGCTGTCCTTTTGAAACACCCTCAGCTCTCTGTGCAGATTTTAATCACCTGTTCACTTGTAGATACAAGGTTCCAGAGTGGCCAGGTGGGAGCCTGCACTCAGCATTTGTGTGTGGGGGGGGGGGGGCGGGGGGGGAATGGTGCACAGGGAAAGGCAACTCAGGGGGTCTATGGGGGCAGCTGCAGTTGAATTGCAAGGTTCTGGGAAACAGAGACGTGAGACGGGTGTCTTCACTTCCTCCGGCCTCCAAAGCAGAGCACCACAACCGGGGGCTTGAACAACAGCATTTCTTAACAGTTGTGGTGACTGGGCATCTGAGAGGTGTCGTACCTTCTGGAGGCTCTGCGAGAGAAGCCATCCACGCTTCTCTCCCATTGCTGGAGGTTGCCGGCAGTCCTTGGTGTTACTGCCTCGGACGTCACCTGCTGTCCTGCCTTCACGTGATCTTTCTGTGCGTTCTACGTCGCTATTTTCTCTTCTCACAAAGACGCTGCTTATTGGACGAGGGCTCACCCTAATCCAATGTGACCTCACCTCAGTGTAATGACGTGGGAAGACCCTGCTTCCAAAGAAGGTCTCGTTCTCAGGTCCAAGGTACACGTGAATTTTGGGGAAGTGGGAAGGAATACCACTCCACCTAGTACAAGAAGGAAATTTCCAACCTACCCTTTGGCATTCATCACCCTGCTTATCCATCTTTTCGAATCTGAAATTCTTGCCCCCTTCAGTAAAAATTCATTGAGGACCAAGGACAGAATAGTGGTAAGATACGGCCCTTGTCTCCTGGAGTATGCCTTTTGGTGCAGGCAAGAAACAAATGTATGTGTTAGGGTTCTCCAGAGAAACAGAACCAACAGGATGCATGTGTGTGTACAGATAGGTAGATATATTGATTGTGTGTGTGTGTGTGTGTGTGTGTGTGTGTGTGTGTGTAATATATATGTATTTATACAGAGAGAGTTACTTTAAGAATTGGCTTATGTGACAGGCACCTGGGTGGCTCGGTTGGTTAAGCGTCCAACTTCAGCTCAGGTCATGATCTCGCATTTGTGAGTTTGAGCCCTGCGTCGGGCTCTGTGCTGACGGCTCAGAGCCTGGAGCCTGCTTCGGATTCTGTCTCCCTCTCTTTCTGCCCCTCCCCCACTCACTCTCTGTCTCTCAAAAATAAATAAACATTAAAAAAAAAAAATAATAATTGGCTTATGTGATTGTAAAGGCTGGCAAGTCCAAAATCAAAAGGATAGGCTGGCAGGCTGGAGACCTCAAGAAGAGTTGACGGTTGATATTGTAGAGAACCCAAAGGCAACCTGCTAGCTGAATTCCTTCTTTGGGGTAAATCAGTGGTTTTCTGTTAAGGTCTTCAACTGATGGGGTGAGGCCCACCCACGTATGGAAGACAATCTGCTTTATGCAAAGTCTACCAATTTACATGTAATCTCATATTTAAAAAAAAATAACTTCATAGGATCATCTAGGATAACTTTTGACCAGATATCTAGGTACTGGGGCGTAGCCAAGTTTACACATAAAATTTACCATTATGGTATATGTCCACGTTAAAAAGAGCTATGGGGGCGCCTGGGTGGCTCAGTCAGTTAAGCAACTGAGTCTTGATTTCAGCTCAGGTCATGATCTCGCAGTTTGTGAGTTCAAGCCCCCGTCATCAAATCCCTGCTTGGGATTCTCTCTCTCCCTCTCTCTCAACCCCTCCCCTATTCACATGCACGCTCTCTCTCTCTCTCAAATAAACTTAAAAAAAAAAAACTTTTAAAAAAATAAGTAAAAAATACATAAAAAGAGCTATGGGGGAAAATAGAGCAGAGGAATAGAGAGAGAGTGAGAGTAGGAGGGCTTACTTTAGGTGTGAACTCCTGGAAAGACCTCCCCAACAGAGGGGTTGTGAGCAGAGACCTGAACGAAGGGAGAGGTGAGCCATAAGGAGATCTGGGGGAGAAACGATCCACATAGAGATTTGAGCAAGACGCCGAGGCAGACCTGCCTGGTTATGCTCAGAAAGTAGCAATGAGGTCATTGTGGCTGGAACGAAATACACAAGCAGGGGGGTGGTAGGAAATGTCTTAGAGAAGCAGCCACAGCCCAGAAAAAGCCTTAAGGCTGTCTGTCAGGACCCTGTATCTCCTTCTGGACCATGGAAGGTTCTTGAAGGGGGGAGGACAGAAGGGCAACCCCGAGGGAGACTGCAGAAGCGAGTGCCTTGTTTCTTGACTGCCTGCCTGCCTCTGTGAGAGTTTGCTGCTTGCCTGTTGTCTGCTTCCTTGAGAGACTGGAAACCCCACGGGGGCAGGATCTCTCTTTGTCTCTACTATATTCCCAGCATCTCCCACCATGCCCAGTATACAGTGGGAGTCCAGTCAATATTTTTCATAATGAATTTGATAGAATTCACCCGTTTTGTCTTCACAAAACCCCCCAGGGCAGGTACTTTTATTATCCCTATTGTATACATACACTGTGAGGTAAAACAGCTTGCCCAAGGTCACAAAGCTAGAACATTCGTAACAGACACAGGCATCTTTCAAAGCAAACATCAATTCACTGTCAGATTAATCCTGTAGGATACACCCAGCTCAGCCACCCAGCCTCACCCTCTCCTGCCATGTTGGAATCATGTGTGACTTCACAGAATATATATGATATATTCTCAAGGAAATGATGAAAGAATAGCAAAGTGTTATAGCTATTTAGTGCTAGATATGGCCTAAGGAAAAGTGGAAGCCAAGACTCAAAAAAATATATAATATGGGGTGCCTGGGTGGCCCAGTTGATTGAGCGTCTGACTCTTGACTTTTGGCTCAGGTCATACTCCCAGGGTTGTGGGATCGCGCCCTAATCAGGCGCCACACTGAGGGTGCAGCCTGCTTAAGAGTCTGTCTCCCTCTGCCCCTCTCCCCTGCTCACGTGGACGTGCTTGCACGTGCTGTCTCTCTCAATAAAAGATACTATATACATAATAGGTTAAATAACACAATCGAAGGAAACATGCTGTCATCCAGGAGTTGTTTTTTCTAGAAGGAACATGTCCAATGAGTCCTTATTAAATAGTCACTGATCAACACATACGACCTTATTTCTTCATGGTAAAAGGCCAAGAAAGCATGTTTTCATGCAGGTGTATCTGCAGAGAGGGTAAATTCGTGAGCTGCAGGCATCCATCTGGTGTGCGACCTTGATGGGAGGGGAAAGCTTACACTGCCTACGTAACCAACCAGACCTCAAGACCGGTGCTTTCCACACACTTTTGACAATGACCCATGGGAGTGAGGGAGGGGAGAAGCCACCCATTTTGCACACTGACCCAATATTCACAGCGATGGAAACAGAAGTCCCGCCATATTTACCCTTCCTCCGCACGATGTGCTCTTATACGTTCCCTAGAGGATTTCTTTTCTTTTCTTTTCTTTTTTTTTTTTTTAATCACGGTCCCAACCACGAAGTTGATTTCATGACTTACTACTAGGTGGCAGCCCATAGTTTGAAAGCCACCTGCTTAACCGGGGATTCTCAGACCTCATCGTGCCTATGGATCATCTGAGGGCTTTTGAAAGTGAGGCCTCCGATTCAGCGCACGTGGGCAACGCGGGGTCTGAATTCGCGTTGGGACACGCTGCCAGGTTGATGTCACTGCTACTGCTCCGTGAATCGCACCGTGACTGGCAAAGACTCATTCGTCATGCAGGACGAGTGGACTCTGCTCTGGACTTTGATTGGAGCAGGAGAGAAGCAGATCGATTTAGAACTCCACCAAGAGTCGGGAATGCAGATACGGCTCTTACGGTTCAATTATTCAGTCCTTTGTGCCTGATGCATCATGTGGGTTCCCTGGAAACTGGCACATCCTGAGATAGCGTCCAGGAAAACTTCTCTCTCCGTTCACGTTTCATCGGGAATCAAGTCGATGGCCAGCTGAAGGGGAAAGGAAATATGTGGAGGGGGACGGGGATGCCCCTGGAAGGGTGTGAGGGAGGGCGGCAGACACAAGCTTTGCCCACTCTGTTGCCTCCCTCCCTTCATGGGCCCTGGCACAGGTTGCTAATATTTTGTAGGCTGGTTCCCAGGCATGGGAGGGAAGAATGAAGTCCATGCAGCTCGTCGATCCAGTTAAGCTCCTCTTCCACCTGGCGTGGTCTTCACCAGGATCCCCCAGGTGATTCAGGGACTCCCGATTCTCGTCCATGTCCAGCAAGGTGACGATGTTCCAAATTCTTATTCCTCCTCCAGTCTACTTCCTGTGGCTTTCTACCGTCTTCCATCTCTCACACCCCTGCCAACCACGCCGGGAATGAGAGCTGGGCGGGGAAATTGTTAAACCAGAAGGAAAGCTGTATCTATGGAGCCCCATGTGGCTTTATGAATCGTTTTGAGGATATATGAGGATGGAACTGTTTCCAAAGTTAAGTTTTGTTGTTTGGGGTTTGGGGGTTTTGTTTTTGTTTTTAACTGGAATCCATGGGCATTCTCGGCTCTCTCTGCCCTGCCTTCTCCCCCACAGTAACATGACGACGTGCCGGATATGCCCTGAGTCAGCGCTCAGGGAAGGTTGCGACCTTTTTACCCCCAGCATTCCGGAGATAACGCACAGCATCTTGTAGGCTGCCACCGTGCCATGGAATGTGGAATACTTCTCCAGTGTTCCAGCGGGGTCATTTATCTACAATTCAGTAAAAGTCTCAGCCAAAACCAGCGGAACATATATATGATTATAGAGAGCCAGATGTGGATAATTTGCCTTCTGGAAAAAAAAAAAAAATCTGGAAAAGAGAAAGGTGCCACAAATTGAATTAGGCTCGGATTATTCAGAAAGGAAATAACAGCTGGAAAACATTTCAAAAAGAGGTCCCTTCGAAACAGCCTTCCTAGGACGGGAGCCAAGTACATTTTTCTTCCAGGGCTTAGTCTATGGCGCTGTTGGCTGCTGAGGTCCAATACCGCTCACCCGATTGGTATACACTTTATCTATAAATATTCATGCGAGGTGGGATGGAAGCCATTGGGTTGATACGATGTGATTTGGTTGTTCCAAACAAACAGAAGTAGCCCCAGGGAATTGGCTTTCGTAGCTACACGGGCATCCTTCTACCGAAGATAAAATCCATGCTTGGTATAGGGGAGCATTTTCTCTTAGTGAGTCTTTCTTGGAGAATCAACACCCACTTGGTGGCACGTGGGTCTTTCTCTGCTCTGTTCCCTGACCACTGGACTTGACGTTCCATTCGGTGGCCTCCTCATGGTCAGATGCACTGGAAGGCTGCACCCGTTTTGCAGAGAGGTGCGTAGTCATCTCCCAAGCATCCCTTTCTCGAGCAATTCCGGCTCTTTTGTGCCTTTTACTTGATTCCCAAAGTCCCCTCGTGCGACCAAGGGGTCTGGTTCTGTTCTAAGTTGCCCCGGGGTCACTCAAGGCTAACGAGATCCAGGTGCATGGAAGGGACCTCAGAGGAATGAAGGGCCACCCTCTGAGGGAACAGGGAATATGCAACTGACAACCTGAAATACCAAGCACCCCACCGTCATGAGTCTGTGTCAAGCCTGAAATTCTCCCCAGTGACTTCCCTTCCTAAGCACCATGCACTTAGGCTATAGTTTTCGGTGATGAGAGCTGATTTATTCATCAACCAGCAGGTACGTGGAGACATTAGTCACCTGATTCCATGCTAAGACTCAACAGAGAGCAATTTTGAGAGAATCGGTGAGATAGAACGAGGAGGAAAAAAAAAAAATCTAACCTGAGAGCTAAATGTGGGCATAGCTAGTCCCCAGGGAAGGAGAAGGGGAGAAGGGGAGAAGTCAAGACAACCCATGAACTTTGTGATCTCAAATGCACCCCCTCTTCCAGTTCTGTGAATGTTGTCTCCCCCATCATTGTGACTGTGAGGGTTCCTGAGCTACTCCCATTACCAGCTAGGTGACCCCCATGTCATATTAAGGAAACATGAAGGAAGGGATCCGGCTTCACTTGAAACAATTCGGATCAGGGCTGTGTCCTGGTAGGAGCCACACCAGGGGCTTCACCCCCCACCCCTTGTTGCCTTCAAAGACGGGGTCCTTGCGTTCTCCCGAATAGAATCTGGAGACTTTATTGGGCAGGTAGGTGCGTCCATCTGTCTCCCACTCTTAGTCGTAAGCTTCTCGAGGACAGGAGTTTAACTATCTTCATAGGTCCCGGAGAACCTAGAAGAGTGCTTGGGGCGGTTAGAGTTCAGAAAACGTTCGCAGGAAACAATCAGTTGCTAGGGACGCAGCCTCTGGTGGCCCCCAATTACTTCTCTTCCTCCAGTCATTCAGAAAATACACATTGGCTGCCCCCTATGTGACATACACTGTGGCGAGCGCTGCAAATCCATTCGGTCTCAAGACCGGTCCTGGTCCCTGGTGTCTGGGCTTATAGTCTAGTGAATGAAATCTCAGGCCTGTGTGGACACACGCTGAAGCCCCATCGCCTTTTTTAAATGTCTTTCTGTACAGAATTTTCCCGAGGGTCTTTGTTCTCCAAGCCAAAACTGGATTCATGCTAGGTAACACCACCTATGCTGACTTTCACGCCCCTCTTAAGGGAGGGCAACCACCTACAGACTAGCCAACAAAGCAAGCCCTCTCACAAACTCTCTGCCGCCTCTTCAACACTAAGTGTGCATTTACAGGTGGCTTTGGCACGCTGCCGGTCCTGCCCAGGAAATGGGTTTTTCCCATTGGGCCAAGATTGTGTTTTGGCCCAAGGCTGAAGACAAAATGCATTCGGAACCCCCACATTCTAAAGTGAGTACCCCCAAGTATCTAGGGAGCAGCCACCTCCCCACGGGGCCGAGGGAGCAGCTCCTGCTCAGAACTGGGTGTCCCCCCGCTGCCTCCCCACCCAACCGCAGGCTGTGGGAGAAGGAGGTGTAGACAGCCGGCAGAGGAGACTGTTCTGGATGGCCGGGGATGCCCTGCGTACGGGGATGAGGAGAAGAGCTCCCCATCCCTAGAGCCAAGCGAGAGGGAGCCCGGCAAGGAGTCCCCATGCCAATGTGGGGGGCTCGTAGGAATGAAAAAGGGCAGCCGTTCTCCGGCCAGGTGCGTCTGAGCTGCAGGACTCACGGGTGTGCGTGGTTCCTGCCTCGCGAGCAAGGCCCAGGAACAAGCATTCTTGGAAGGATGCTCTGAGAGTCTAGGAGTGTAACATGCTTTCCTTTTCCACCGCCACCCCCCACCGCCATGGGGAAGGAGAGAGGGGTACTTAGCACGTGTGCCCTCAAGAGAGGGGGACATACTCCTACCGAAAGTCTAACATCTGTGCTGGTGAAGTCAGAGGCCCGGTGGGAATAGCCTCTCCCGCGGAGCCTGAGGGACTCTGGTGTCTCGTCCCTGGGAAGAAGATGGGGACAATGGGGACAGACCCTGGAGTTATTTGCAAGGGGCCTGTCCGCATGTGAAGGAGCCCGGAGGTAAGAGGAGGGGTGCTAGGAGTCCCTCCCCACTCTGACACGTGGTCACCGAAGCCAGTCATCACACCCCCGGCCTCTCTCCAACCCTCCAGAAGCTTGAATCCGTAGAGGCAGGGGGTAGAGGACTGTCAGCCCCGGACCCCGGCTCCCTTCCAAGCAGCCAGGCCCACAGCCCGGGCCTCCACTGGAGTTGGGGAGCACGGAAGAGCCAAGATTTAAATCAAGTTCAAGGTTAAAGCATTTTAAAATTTTTTTTTTAACGTTTATTTATTTTTGAGACAGAGAGAGACAGAGCATGAACGGGGGAGGGGCAGAGAGAGAGGGAGACACAGAATCGGAAGCAGGCTCCGGGCTCCGAGCCATCAGCCCAGAGCCTGACGCGGGGCTCGAACTCACCGACCGCGAGATCGTGACCTGGCTGAAGTCGGACGCTTAACCGACTACGCCACCCAGGCGCCCCAAGGTTAAAGCATTTTAAATGAACAGGGACTTGGTCTTAAATTCCAAAGGTGACTAGAATTTGGCCAAAATCTCATGAGAGGAACCACAACCCCCCCCCCCAAAAAAAAGAGGAGCGGGGAAGTTCAAATTTAGACTCAATAAACAAGATGAGTTGCATCATTTTTTTTTTTTATTAGCACTTCGGAATCCACTTTATAGTTAACTTACTCCGGAGTTCTACGTCGTTTCTTTTTATTTACACACAAAGATTGTCTTTTCTAAATCTTTTCAAGGCTGCGTGGGTCCAATCCCAATCCCCGGCAAGTGCCAGAGAAGCTGTGGACCCGCATATCTAGACGCGTCCCTGCGTCCCGGTTGGGATACGGCGTCCTGCCTTTGGCACCGTCGGTCAGACTCCGCCCTCTGGTTTTCAGAACAGACATCTCTGCTGTAACCATTCTGGTATTTCGCAACTCACGCTGCCTCGGGGAACGCATGTGAGGAAATCCAGACAGAGGCAGAGATTTCCTTCAAATGCGGGGGGGGGGGGGGGGGGAAGGGGGGGTTGCCTGGGATGCAGGACGCGCAAGGCAAACCAAATGTTGAGGCCATTTGGTCTCAAAATGGGAGGGAAAAATGCAAGCATGTGCAGATTTGCCTACAAAGATTCACAGTTCTTGGACCTGGGGCGCATAATTATTAGAGATGATGCTGTTGGCACAGGGGATGTCCAAATATCTCCGTAATTATTCTCGATTGCAGTGATTCACCCGGGAAGAAGGCAGATGGGGGGTGGGGGGGGGGGGGAGAAAAACAGAATTGGGAGGGGCTTGTGTATCTAATTCTGACTGCTGAGTTTGTAGAAGTCAGTCCGCGACACCATTAAAACGTTTTATAATTCTGTGATTTTTTTTTAATCTTTTAAAAAATAGTTACTTAAAATATTGGGATGTGCTAGACGATAGCTGCAAAATAATCCCATGGGGGCGGAGGGAATGGGTGGGAATATATAGATAAAACAAGATTGGTGGGGTGATAACTGAAAGCTGAGTGGTGAGCACGTGGATGTTCATGATAACGTTCCCATGAAAATGTCTTTAATAAAAGGCCCTTCAAAAAATGCATGAAGATTTAGAGGCTTAAAAAGCTCATTGGCTGGTTATCAAGTGGAAGCGTTCCCGTCCTAAGGTAGAGATCACAGTCTGGTGTCCACCTGGGCCACGGGAGCCTGTCCCCAGGGGGGACGTTTTGAGCCTCCCTTTCTGGAACAGTCCCCATATTACAGAATCGGCTCTGTCCTGGAGAAATCGTAGCCATACCTTTTGGATGAAGTAACATCCCATCTCTCTGTTTTTCCCTCTTTGTTTTCCTTCCCGACAGAATGGGCAGTATCTGTGGAAGAAGCTGAGTCATGCGCCCTTCACTACCCTTTCTGAACAAGGTTTTTCCTCGTAAATTGTCTAGTGGGCTAGTCCGTTTGGGGATTTGTCACAGTCATTTCCTGACCATCCCCATGGCCACAGGCGAAAAGCACTAGAATGAGATTTGGCCCCTAGTGAAAAGAGTTCCCCAAACCCCAACCAACTAAAAATCTTTACGTGGAATTTTCTTCAGGCCTCCTTCCACAGGACCAGCCCCCACGCATTTATACCAGCTTCTCTCCACTTCCCTTGGCCCCGGACCAAAGGGACGTGGGGAGCGTGGAAATCTGGGTCTCGTGGGAAAAGATTCCAGGGATTTTCCTTTTTTTTTTTCCTCTCTGTGCCATTGGGCAACTCCGTACGTTGTCATTCCAAATGCATGTGAGACTTTGGTTTCCTGTAAACAAACACGGCATCTGGGGCGGTCAAGGGGTATCTCTGCTGTTGGTTAAGCCACGAGTCTTCCTCTCCTGGCGACAAAATCTGCTTTCCTTTGGAGAACACTCTGGTAAGTCTGGGGCGCGGCTGACCCCGCTTGTACCGCACGGGTGGGGCACATGCATAATGCGGGCCCGTCTACATGGGAGCCCGGCCGCCAAGCAAAGCCTTGAACACCGTGTGTAGCCCAGCAGTTCTCAAGTGTTTCTATCCCGGCAGCTCTTTGTGCCTGTCCATACCGCGGAGGACCCCAGGGCGTTACCCTCAGGGATTAAGTCATCTTTTCTGCCGCCTGGAGAAAGGCTGCCTGAGGATGAAGCCCAACCAAGAAAGCACAACCAAGAGGCCGAGAATGAAGAACCCACACGCCACGATCTGACCCCTTGGAGCATTGCAAAGTGAGACCTACCCCGGCATTTTTCAGGTGCGTGAGCCCGGGTAGGTTGGATTTCTGTTAGCGTCGTCGCTTGCGGCAGCCCTGCTTAGGCTGGAGAGGGTGATCCCTCACCGTGCTCTTTCTCACAGGCCTGGGTGCTCGGTAACGATGGGTCCATATGGCTGTGGAGCACACAGTGAAGCAGTTTCTAGAACCTCCCATAGGAGCTAACCGCCATCAGAAATTTCAGAAATGTGAGATACGGTATTTGTGAGACATAACGGTCCAGAAAAAAAGGCTAGAATATAGCCTTTATATTAGAGTATACCCCAGAATATTAAGATATTCTAGAATATTCTAGAGTATTCTAGAATATACCCCAGAGGCATTTCAAGAATAGATAGGCTCAGGGGCAGTGATGACGCTAAACTACATACATGAAGGCTCCCAAGGCCTCAACATTAAGAGTTGTTTGGTGCTTAAGGCACACAAATGGAAGCTTCTGGGCAGGACCACCTCAGTTCCCTAGAACACGCTTGACGGTGGCTGGAATCCGTGCCAAATTCATGACTTATGACCCAGCGAAGGCCGCTTTGCCTTATGTTCTGACAGAAAACAAAAAGCAAAAAAAAACCCACAACACTGTGCTGTTTTCCAGAGAATCACAGAAGGACCCTCGCGGCCTCGGGAGTCTCCAAAGCAAGTTGCGTGAAATAACGTAGAGAATAAATGAGCAGTTCGGAACTCCCTCGCTTCCCAAAAGACCTACACAATTTCTTGCTGTTGGTGAAGTTCATCAGGACTGAGAAAAACAGAGAGGTTAGTCTTCCGGCAGAACCGGCCCCAGAAACTCAGGCAAGAGACTCTGGGGTGGACCCGGGAAGCCAGAAGAGATGGAGGTTGACGCACAGTCCTTAAAATTGGACGTCTGAGGCAGACTACTAATCCTCAACCCTCCCACTTAGTAATAAAACTCCTGATTTTTCACGGGGCTTGTGACCGTCCAAAATAAAGGGTACATTTCCCAGCCCCCCTCCCCCCCACAACTAGAGACGCCACGTGACTAGGGACCAGGCAGTGGATGTCATGTTTAACTTCCAGCATGTGCCCTCAGAGAAAGGGGACTTGCTCTTTTCCTCCCTCTGGCTGGAATTTAGATGTGATGTTGAGATCATGAGTAGCCGTTTCATACCATGAATTAAACCGCTAAGGCTGGGAAAGCGGGAAGAAAATGGAGCCAGGGTCCCTGATGATCGTGGAGACATCATAAACCTTGGCCGCCTGCATCTGGCCTTGCCTGTGAGAGAAACATGGATTTCTGTCTCTGTAAACTCTTGGAGTTATGGATATTTTTTAGTTTTCTGTGATGGGCGGTCAAGCCGAATCTGATCCGATAAAACCCCCGAGAGACAAATTCTCTGCAAGTGAAAATTAGCAAATCCTCAAACCCAAGTAGGAGACCCTCCAAAACTCTGCCGCAGGCCTGGAACGGACAGCGTGATATGATGTGTTTCAGAGCCGATGAGAGAGGCGTTCCGCCCCTCCCCCCAGGGTTGGTGACGTTAACTCCGAAATGATGGGGACTGTCCTACTTTCTCTGGCTGTGGCCCTGGGTAACTTGAAGAGGCTGCTCGCTCTCAGACTTGCTTTCCTTCCCACGCAGGCTCTAACCTTGGAAGGGAGGTGGTTGAAAGCTACAAGGTCAGTGTGTTTGCATGCTCGCTTTTTGGAAATTTGCTTTCCCAGCCCCGGCCTTTGTTAGAAGAGACCCCAGTGCTTGTCAGCACCTCCAGGAGCACCAGAGAGCGACATTCACCCGCGGTTCTCAAGCCTGAGTGTGCATCAGAGTGCCCTGGAGGGCTTGTTCAAGCGGCTCTTGGTACCAGAAGCCCACAGTTTATGATTCAGCGGGTCTGGGGTGAGGCGGAACATTTGCATTTGCGACGAGTTCCATGAACCGCACTTTCAGATCAGATTATATATAGAAACAAATATAATATCCTTTCCGTATCGGTCTCCTCTTTGACCAGGGGAAGTGTAACCAGACAAAAATAACTAACCGAGGTCAAGGTACTGTGCCCAAAAGCAGAACTGAAGAAGAGGGTGGTGAATGAAAAGGAAGAGTCCTTCAGAATGATCTCTCTGGAAGCCGGAAGTGCAGGAGGCAGAGGGCCCTTTGGAGGGGGCTCTGCAGAGGCCTGGTCCAAGTGGACAAGGCAGGCCTGGTAGAGGCTGGGCGGTGGGGTTGGGAGGGGAAGGCGGAGTTTGGGGACAGTGCTCAGCTCTGTTGCTGCTGTGAAAGAGCGGGTAGGAAAGACACGAATCAGTGTTTGTGAAGAGCAGAGTTGTTGTGAAAACACGTTTTAGCAGAAGCGTCTGTAACATGCAGCGCTCGGGAAACGAGCACGTACAGCAAGACCTTATAAGCATCCGACGTGCAATTAGCTTTCCCCGCCGCGTGGCTAGCCAGTGGAATACCTTGAAAAGTCCGGCGTGCCGCTTAACAAGTCTGTGAACTTGACAAAAGGAATTCAACCTCTCGGAACCTCGGTTTCCTCATCTGTGAAATGAGGCTAATAGCGTCGTCCTTGTGCGGGTTTCTCTGACTCATAAATGTCACCGCCGACCGGCTCGGTCTGTGGAAGGTACTAGCTGTCAGATCAGCCTCCTTTCCTCCCCACCCCCCACCTCCCGCCGCCCGAAACTCACAACCTTCTGCATTTCCTGGCTGAGTCGGCAGATGGGGTAGTTGAGTCGCCCGGTGAGCCTCGCCTGAGTCTCGTCCTCAAAGCAGCTGTCCTGAGCTGCTTCTACTGGGGACAAACCTATATTCCTTCTTGACTGCTCCTCAGAGGAGGGCAGCGGTCCTGGCCGGAGGCGGCAACAGCAGTGTCGCTACAAGGTCTGAGGTTTCACCTGAAACACCCAGCTGAGCTGCCGGGAGGCCCCAGGCGTTGCAAACTGTTTTTCATGCTAACCGCAGCTAAGCCGGGTGTCTGTTGTTTCCTGAAGGCGTGCTACAGAGAACCTTCTTCAGGGTCCAACTCCTCATCAGATTCATACTCTTGTCTGTAAGGAAGGCGTTGTTAGTTGCCTGGCATTAATGAAGTGTTCGGTTTTCGGTGTTTGGTTTTTTTAAGCGTTTGGAGTCCAGGAGAACGAACGCGTTGGCTCTCCGCTGTTTCATCTGCTTGGGTGAAGGGAAGCGGATGTTCCAGGTTGGACAAGGGACTGAAACAAGCTAAAGAAAGGCAGCCCCTTCTATCCGGCCGCCTTCCCTACATCTGTCCTCAGAAGTTCCCGCCCGGCACCTAACTTTCTAGGATTCGATACCTATCGCCTGGTCTGCTCTGCTCCAAGAAGCCAGGTTAGCGCTGGACCAAACACGACGTGCGGAGGACTGAGTCGGGGCGTCTGTGTTACAGCAGCACAACGTCCAGCCACGGGAACAGTCACTGCTGGGTGTCGGGGGCAGAGCCCAGAGCAGTAATATTCCAGAGCACGATTGATCTCCAGAGCATTGCGGTGTAATAGAACTGCTGAGGGTCGCAGGTTCAGTTTGAACAGCACTATCCGATCCTATCAGACCCAAGGCCCTCCCTTTGATGACAAATATTGTGCAATTCTCCCCTACAGCCTCCTAAAACGACAGGCACAAGTGTCTACCCAGAGTTGATCTGACCCACTCTAATGTCCTCACAATAGATAAAGGATAAATAAAAGAGAAGTGGTTATAATAAATTCATACGTATTTCAGCAGCTAGAAGACAACAAGGGAGTAGTCTGGTGCTTGTGCCTGGTCACGCATTCACCCAAATAGGACAACCGCCAAGCGGAATTGAGTGTTGGTGACTCAGGTCCCACGAGCGGCATTGTACTGGTGAATAATTCTCTGTCAGATTCCAACCAAGCGTAAGTGTAATCTTCCCTTCATTTACATAGAAGTATCAAGTTGTAAAAGATAAATTGTGTTTATATGTAGAACAGAGTGAGGCTCTTGACTCTTCATTCGTTGTGACAGCAACCCCGCTTATAAAATTCCTGCGCGAACACACACACACACACACACACACACACACACATCATTTCCTAAACAACCCCTAGGAGGCAGTATTGCCACTGTTGAGAACCACTGGCTTGGTGATCAGGGAAGTGCCCCCCAAAACATGGGGAGTGCCTCTAGCTGCCTTCCAATACTTCTAGAAAGCATCAGGTTCTCCAGGTAATTACCTAACGCCTCCCCAACCGCAAAATCCAAGACCTGCGTACCCGGTAGCCAGATTGGATGGCAATAAGGTAGATGCCCGTGGCAGGTGGCTCTGCCCTGGATTTCTGCGTGACAACGTGCCTATTAGCTCTGACCTCAGATCAAACAATCGTGCAACCCACCACAGTCAGCCTGGGAGAGGCAGGCAAAAAGGGACCCCTGGCCCCTGGCTCATTCTCCTGTGCCAGCCTCCACCCCACCCGCCTTGCCAGGCTACGGAGCAAAGGCCCGGAGGCTAAGCCCACAGCAGATCCTCACGGAGCAGGGCTGGCCCAGCTTTGCACCAGCCCCTGGGATTATTGGCAATCGGGGGTGTCACGACGCTCCCGGTTCGGACTCTCATTAATTAAACGTTCTGGTTACTTGACGGTTAATGCACCATCCTATTTGCTCCGATGCTTGTGAAAGTTTTCCAAAACTCGCGAATTCACCCTTTACCCAAACACCACTGGCTTAGTTAGCAGGCAAGATTCCTTCTCCTTTCATCTCTTTTCCAGTTTCCCATAGTGGAATCGTAATATTTTTGTATTAATAGAAATGCATTTAGTAAACACACAAGCCCAGTTCCCTGGCTTCCTGAAAGCACGTTGCAGAGAGCTGAGCTTTTGTTTTCAGATGACTGCCACATTTGGGGCTCCTCCTGCCTCGCCACGGTGCCTGTGCAGGCCTCAAAGACTGGGTTTCATGTGGAGTCAGATCTCAGGAAATGTCCTGAAAACTTCGTTGACTTTTCTGGTTTCCGCAAACTTTTTTCTACAATAAATGGAGTGAGTGCGCTGGGTCCGCTGGAAGGCGGGGTGGGGGGGGGCAGGGGGGGGGGTCTTCTGAGAAGCAGACGAAGGTGGAATCCCATGTGCAATGGATTCTATTAGGGAAAGGCCTACGTTGGACAGTGTGGAAGGAGCCAGGACGGGCTGGAAGCTGTCAGGCCGCAATGCAAGTATTACCTGGAGTGCCTATCAGGATACTTAGGTCGCTGGTAAAATATTAGCTAGATCTATGAACAAGTGAGTACACGAGAAAGACAACAAAATTGGATACGGTGAAGAGACTTGGCAAAAACGATCATTAAAACATTTTTTTAATCAAATCCGTTATGGTTAAGATTGCTCTACAGGTTCAGGGGAAGCGGGGGGCTGGCCGGCTCAGTCAGTGAAACATGCATTGGGGTTGTGAGTTTGAGCCCCATGTCGGGCGTAGAGATTTCTTAAAAAAAAAAAAAAAAAAAAGAACTGGGGCGCCTGGGTGGCTTGGTCGGCTAAGCGGCCGACTTTGGCTCAGGTCATGGTCTCGCAGTCCGTGAGTTCGAGCCCCGCGTCGGGCTCTGTGCTGACAGCTCAGAGCCTGGAGCCTGTTTCAGATTCTGTGTCTCCCTCTCTCTCTGCTCCTCCCCTGTTCATGCTTTGTCTCTCTCTGTCTCAAAAATAAATAAAGGTCAAAAAAAAAAAAAAGAACTTTAGGGGAAATTTATTAATATTTAATAGAATTCTACACTTTTATTGTGTTACAGGGTCTCTGCAAATCAGGGTCTCTGATTCGGTGGGCTTTCTCAATTAGCCAACCGACTGCTGACCATGGGAGGCTTCTACATTTGTTGCACACGGTACAACTACATTGGCCACTAATTTGTCATGTGGGATAATAATGAAAACACCAGGATGTATCTGGGATGGAAAGCGTTTGTGAAGGTCAATTTAGGGTCCCGGTTAGGTCCTTTCATTTCATAAATATTTTTTTAAGTTTATTTGTTTTGAGAGAGAAGGCAAGAGTGAGCATGAGTGGGGGAGAGGCAGAGAGAGAGAGAGAGAGAGAGAGAATCCCAAGCAGGCTCCATACCATCAGTGCAGAGCCCAATGTGGGGCCCGAGCCATGAACCGTGAGATCGTGACCTGAGCCAAAGTCAGATGCTTAACCCACTGAGCCACCCAGGTGCCCCTCAGAAATATTTTTTAAGAATGGTTTTAGAACCTTGTTGAAATCATAAATGGTCTATTTCGACTTCATCTGTACTTGGCAAAGATATCAACATGTTATACGTATATTTTATGACGATATGACTATATTTTATAACTATATACATATAGCTATATATAGTTATACATGGAATAATTTTCTAGATCCCAAAGGAAAAAGATCAGCCAAAGGGTTTTGGTTTTCTGTCCAAGACATGCTAGGGAATATTCAGCTATCGCCCACATTGTATTTCCACTGAAGGAAGCATGCGTTTTAAAATTTAATTTGTCCAAGCCCATCTCCAATCCCGGGCCGTTCCATGTGGTTAATCCATCATGCAGAATTGCCTGCAAACCCTTAACTGCCCCAGCCCCAGCCGGTGGTCCGGGAAATGACCCGCTCTGGAGCCACACGGTCTCCGCCCCAGCTCTCCCTGCCTCCCACAGGGATCGGAGCAGGCCCTCCGCCTCCACGAGGCTCTAGTTCCCACCTCTAAAGGAAGGTCCTAACGATAAAGTTTGGGGGTGATAGTGGGGTGGTCCGGAGCCGACGACCAAGAAAGAATTCTTGAAGACGTCCTTGGTGCAAAAGGGTGATCTTATTAAAGCATGGGGACAGGACCCATGGGCAGGAAGAGCGGCACTGGGGTCGTGATGGGTAACTCATCATATACCCTCAGGTTGGGAGGGGGTCAGGGATAGAGTAAGTCCCTAAGGTACTTTGGAAGCAAGGTTTCCAGGACCTTGAGGGACTAGCTGTTGCTAAGAGAATGCCATTTATTACCATTTAATAAAACCCCAGTCATGAGACCCTTTAGATGTATATCGATCGGGGAGCCCTAAACTCGGAGTAGGATTGCCCGCATATATCTTGGGGCAGTTGAGATAAAGGAAGTTGACTTACAGGATCCTCAAGGTTGGGACAATGTTAAGCTAAGGTTCTCTTCTGCCCCGGCAAAGTGTCCTCCTGGAGGCAGCTGAGCTCCTAGAGGGAGGTCACTCGGCCGCAGGTCTCAAGGACCTGTCAGGGGGCTCTAGGCAGTAAGGGAGGTTACTTTTTCATTTACCTTAGTTTCCCACGTCGCCATGGCAAGCACTTAAACCCCAGCGTCCGAGGAAGATCACACCGATCTCATGTGGCGTGGGGGCGGGGGGTGCTAGCTTGTGCTCCCTCTTCACTAACGCCTGCTCCAAGCTCTTATCATGAGGCTCACAGGGGACAGGCTGTTACAGCTCCTCACTCGCACAGGACACCACGAATGGATGCTCTCTCCCAGCTGGCTGCGTCCTCACAGCGCTGGAAAGTTCTGTTCTGGAAGCGCTTTGGTCATCGTCCCCTCCGAGGACCTCCATGCTCAACATCCACCGTGCAAACATTGCATGGTAGATTTAATTACCTCTGAAATGACAGGCACGTTATTTCCCATTTTAACATCTACAGAATCGAACGCGTCTTACCGATCAAAGCCATTTCATAATTGCTGTCAACCAGGCGACAGTCTGCCCGTATCTGTCACCACCTGTGCATCTTCCAGTTACCCACAGCTGTTCGTGTTACCATCATCACTGCCCCTGAGTTATATGCATTCTTGGTACTCACGCACCCTTTGAGATGGCCTCAAGAGAATTCCACCGTGCCTCAACGTGGAAACGAAACGTTACTGTGTCCACAAAGAGGCACCGAACGAGAGCAACTGGGCGTGAACTTGCCATTAGTAAAGGAAATATTCTTCAGCAAGTAGACCGCGTTTCTGTATTTTCTTGCCGATCGCTTCAAAAGACCCAAGACTTGTGGATACCCACAAGCAATTGAAGGCTGGTCACCTTTTGTTTACTGAGCTAAGGCTTGCTTACCAAGAAACGCAACCAACCGAAGGCAGAAGAACAGGCCAGATCCCTCAGGATGAGATCTCTCAGGATGAGAGATGTTAAAGCAATGAGAGACCAGTGAGAATCACTACGTGCATCGCAAAGGACTGTTGTCAAGATGGGGTCAGGGTTTAAGGGGCGGTGGGTTTTCTTTTTTAGAGATAGTCCAGCTAATGACGGGTCTTACCATCCAAGGTCTCTTAGACTTGATAAGGCATAGCGTTCTCCCTTTTGGAAAGAAAATAAGTAAATTCGGCATAATGTGAGTATCGTCTCAGGTCTGAAGTCGCACTGGGATCCGGACATGACAGGAGCGCCAGAGCGGTGGACCCTGCTGCCCCCAGGAGTGGCGGTAGGGGAGGGACCTCTGCCTTCCTTCCTGATGGCTTTGCCCTTCATGATTCCTCCTCCTCGCAAGGCCCAGCTGCGCTTCCGGCTCTGAGACACTCTTTCATCCTTGTAGATGGAACTCACTCTACCTTCTTTACTTTCCTCATTGGCTGGGTTCTTCTCCTGCGGTCATGATAGTCTTGCTGAGGCATGAGTCCTGCTACCTACCCTCACCCATTAGTCTGCGTCCCCAGTTTGGATTCCTCTTTCTCAAGGAGTGATCGTGAGTTCTACGGACTCACCCACTTCCTTGTTTAGACTCCGGACAGCCCAAGATGCGCAGGTGGTGATCCCGAGGAAGTGAGAATCTTCTGACTGAGAGATCACCACCACAACCACCCTGACTCTCCCCGCAGGTTGGCCTATGGTTTGTGGTAAGATAGTTAACATTAAGCGTTTAAATAACCATTTAATATAGGGCAAAAAAATTAGTTATCTGAAGTGACCGAGTGTGGTGTGGTCTACTTAGATAAATGTTCTGATTATTAGATAAATATCACACACTCCATAAGCAAATAAAAATACAAAGAACGATAACAGAACGCTTTATTCTGAGCACAATTGAACCTTGCGAGATGTTATGGTTCTTTGTTGTAAATATCAACTGTCTTCATCCTGTAGGGTTGAAACTCCAGGTTCAATAAAGAGACCTGATTAATAGAATGGTAAATCAGCATTTCCTGTCTGAGTTTTAGAAGAAACTTCTGAGAAGTTAGTTGTATATTCAGTGTGCCTTTCATTAGTTTCAAGTTTTATGTCTCCTCTAAAAATGATAAGGACAGGGGTGCCTGGGTGCCTCAGTCCACGGAGCATCTGACTTTTTTTTTTAATGTTTATTTAGTTTTGAGAGAGACAGCCTGAGCGGGGGAGGGACAGAGAGAGAGAAGGGGACAGAGGATCCCAAGCAGGCTCTGTGCTGAGAGCAGACAGCCTGATGTGGGGCTCAAACTCACAAACTGTGAGATCGTGATCTGAGCTGAAGTGGGACGCTTGGCTGACTGAGCCTCCCAGGCGCCCCTTGATTTCTGCTCAGGTCATGATCCAGGGTCACGGGATCGAGCCCCACATTAGGCTCTGTGCTGAGTGTGGAGCCTCCTTGGGATTCTCCCTCTCTCTCTCTCCCTCTGCCCTCTTTTTTTTCTCTCTCTCTAAAATAAAAATAAATAAATGTAAAAAATAAAATTAAAATGACGAGCACAGAAGTCATTTCCCTGAAGCTGTTCGTGAAGCTGAACGAGCTTAGAACATCCACATTCCCCTCCTCTCAGAAGCACATTACCGTCTCCAGCATTGCCGGCTGGAGGCAGAATCTCATTTCCAAGGAGTGAACCCTGGATGCCCAATGATTATCTAGAACCCGCCCCCCATGCAGGGGACCTCTTGGCGCCGGGGCACAAGTGGGGCCCAGCCTTAGTGTTGCCACTGCAGTTCCAAGGGCAGGGAGGCGAGGCAGGTCGGAGAATATAAGAAAGCTGAGTATTCTGGTAAAGCCGGAGACTGGGATTTCTGACCCTTGTATGCGGAAAAGGATGTGGCCGTGTGGCCCTGGGGCACATTAAGGCCCACATGCAGAGCGCGCGTTTGAGAATTAAACCATCCATAAGGGAAGGCATTATAAATGGGCTGTGACTGTGGCAAACATTTACGTTGGGCCACAGAGGTCTGGATTTGCTAAGCGTCACGGGTGAGTGGATGATGGGCGTCGGAGCCAGAAGGTAACCAGACTCTGGTCTGGGGCTCTGGAGTGTTTGCAAGTCAATAAAACTCCCCCGGGGTGATCTGGTGGTGGCCGAATGGGACAGTATAAAAAACCCCCGCAGAGAGACTCCAGCCTCGTTGTCTTTTTAAATAAAATCGGGGGGGGGGGGGGGGGGGGGGGGGGGGCGGGGGGTTCCTATTAGAAAGTTTCGGGGGGGCCTTTTGTGGCAAATTATGAATTCCACTTAGGAACCAAACAGAACGGGCTTGAACATACCGCTCTCTGAAGCTGGAAGGACAGGCCGCCCGCGCTGGCTGGCTTTGCTCACCACCTGTCTACTCGCGGAAGAGACAAATCACCCCTGTGGTCTCGTTGCCCTGGCTCACCCCTTGAGAACCTCCTTTTTCTCTCTTCCCTGCTCCCCTTTCTTTATGTACATTTGGTTCCCACAGGCTTCCTTTATCAATATTTCAATTGGTCGCTGCTGACCTATACTTGAATCCAAATATTTGCCCTATTCAGCGTGAATTGTGCATTCAGCCAAACGCTTGATTACGTCTGTGCTCTTTTGAGCACACTGAATGGGCTACTTGACTAGGTAATGCCGATACAGCCTGGTCATTAGTAGTATTTGTTCGCGCTGACGAGATGCCACAAGGAAAGAAGGAGAGAGAAGAAGGGGTTTATGTTCAGGTTTCCTCCCAGCGCAGCCACGGGGCAGAGAATGAAATTGTGTGCTTTCCGGGGCGCGATTGCAAACTGTCTCCGTGCTCTTCGGAACAGACTCGGAGTCCAGCGTGAAGCAAACGAGCCAGCAACCAAAGGGGATGAAAACCCCTGAAGGCTCACGGTTGTATTTGCTCCTTGGCAAATCGTCCCCCGTAAAACGAATATGGTATTTTTCGTGGTGGCCGGCGTGCTAATTTCCATCGTTCAGCTGAGGACGCAAAGAATGAAATCGAGCTTTCCACCCCACTTGCCTTCCGTCACCACCCGTCCCTGCAATGCCGCACGAGCGTGGCATTTTGCCCCCCACACAGGCTGACCTGTTGTGAAAATCCGCAGGGCGGCACGCTTTCCCACTGTAATACGCTAAAGCATTATTCCTACAGTTACATATCCACCTACAACGCGTCCAGGACTGAGTTGTGTTGCAGAAACACTTGGCGTGGAAGAAACCGGAGTTAAAATTCTTGGCCCCGACCTGGCAGAGGAAACCAGCACAGGTCCCCGAGGATTTTGCCAGAAACAAGAGTGGCTTTGAAAGAGACGTGAATTTGGCCAGCACCCCAGGGCAGGAAGTGGTAGTAAGAACGCACCTGTGTGTTTGCACTTGCCCTCGAGGAGTTCACAGCCGGTTGGAGGAGGCAGACCCGCAAAGGGTGCAGAAAAGGCAGGAATGACAATACTTGGGGCAACATACAAAGTGAGGTAATTACGGACCCAACCAAAGTGTGAATGAAAGGACTCGGGTCCTCCAGGAGTCGGTTAGAGGAGATCATTCACAGACACAAACAGTATCCAAGGCAGACTGTGTTTTAAAAGATGACAAGGCAACGTGGCTATTCAGAGCCACGAGAAGTCACATCCAAGTATGCTGGGTATGTCTAACCTATGTTTTTTAAAGCCTTGCTTGAAGCCCATGGCTCTGCCATACCCGGAAGTTCACACCGTGCATATTTTACATTTGTCTGAAGAGTTTACAGAATTCTTTGAGTATGTCCCACATAGCGCTTTGATTAAAAGTGGGTTTGCTAGGTGCACCTGGGTGGCTCAGTCGGTTAAGCGTCCGACTCTTGACTTGGGTTCAGGTCATGATCTCGCTGTTTGTGAGTTCGAGCCCCGCATCGGGCTCTGTGCTGGCAGCGTGGAGCCTGCTTGGGAGTCTGTCTCCCTCTCTCTCTGCCCCTCCCCCACTTGCTCGCTCGCGCGCGCACGCGCGCGCGCTCTCTCTCTCTCTCTCTCTCTTTCAAAATAGAATAAAAATAAAACTTTAAAAAAAGAGTGGACTTGGCTGCCCGACCTCCCTGTTTCTTTTATACTAATGCCCTGTTTTATTTCTTTTAACATCTTATTTATTTCTGAGAGAGAGAAAGAGGGCACAAGCCAGGGAGGGGCAGAGAGAGAGAGAGGGAGACAGAGAAGCAGAAGCAGGCTCCAGGCTCCGAGCTGTCAGTGCAGAGCCTGATGTGGGGCTCAAACTCACAAACCTTGAGATCATGAACCCGAGCCAAGGTCGGACGCTTAACCAACTGAGACACCCAGGCGCCCCTAATGCCCCGTTTTATAAAAGAGGAGCGGGATGGACAGAAACGGATGTCTCTTAAGCACTTACTACGCACCAGCTGTTGAACTAGACAGTTTCAACTTTGTTTCTCATTTCCTTATGTAAAAGATTTTCACTTACTCCTTTGTTCTTGATTCTGTCAGTGCCATACTTACATCATTTCTCCTCTGACTTTTGAAACGTACATATTATCTTCATCTTAACAACGAGAGATGCAAGTGACTTCCCTTAACGAGAAGCTCACCTTGACATCCGGTGTTGCTCTGTGGTCAAGAACACCACAGAGCAAGGGCGAGACATTGAAGTGGCCCGCACATATGTTATTTTATTTAGGGGGTGGGGAAAGGGACGGTATCAGAGAAGTGACTCAGAATTTTTTTTTTTTCTGATAAATATCCACCAGTGATCAAACTGTTACTGCTTGACAGTCTTTGGAAGGAAAAGGATTATATGAACAAAAAATGAATACATAAATATTGTGCTAATAAGAGCATGCGAACATGATTTAGATAATAAATCACTATATTACTAATAATTGTGATGACAGAAGAGTAAGGCCCATCACTTATAATGAGGTTAAATAATAGCTTCCTTTTTTTAATGTTTATTTATTTTTGAGAGAGACAGAGAGCCCACATGCACACACATGCACACGCGCACGTGTAGGGGAGGGGCAGAGAGAGAGGGAGACACAGAATCCGAAGCAGGCTCCAGGCTCTGAGCTGTCAGCACAAGGCCTCATGACCGGAGCTGAAGTTGGATGCTTAACCAACTGAGCCACCCAGGCGCCCCTAAATAATAGCTTCTAAAAACATTTGTATCGCACCTGTCGTTCTGGAGGGCTGCCAAACAAAGTACCGTAAAAGGGGTGGCTTCGAACGCAGAAACTTACTATCTCACAGTTCTGGAGGCTAGATGTCAAAATCAAGGTGTTGGCAGAGGCACGGTCCCTGTGAGGACTCTGGGGGAGGCTCCATGGGTTAAGTCCGCCCTATGCTAATAGGACCTCATCTTGACTAGTCACATCTGTAGTGACCCTCTTTTTAAATAAGGTCACATTTCCAGATATGGGGGGTTAGGACTTCAAACTCTCTTTTTGCGGGGAACACAAGTCAACCCATAACAGCGCCTATTTGCCAATGGCCTTGAAGCAACTTGGTATCTTATGTGGACTACACGGCCAATACAATACAATATGTTTCTAATTCTAGAACTGAATCACAGTGGTCTAATGATTTATTGATATCAGTGATGTGCCAACAGAAAATCCTCAGTTAAGGGGAAGCGCACAAAAAGGTGCTTCCCAAACCCTTCTCTTTTGGTATCAGAAGCCTGAGGTCATGTCTAAAGATTGCACTGATGGAGTAAGGGGAAGGGGAGCGGCACGGCTGGAGACACCATTGTGTAGAACATTACATTTAACGAGGTATGTTGTCCACATCACTGTGCCTGACATGTCAGGAAGACCAGAAGGCTCACAATCCAAGCCAGCCAAGGTTTTAACCTTTCTCAATGTCACGCGCACACACACACACACACACACACACTGACCATAAACAGGGAAGGAGTGGGAAGCTGATTTAAGTAAAACAGCAGCCAACATGAAGGAAGCTTTCCCTGAGAAGATCCGGCATTCCCAGCTCTCCCAAACCCGAGTATGCTTCATGTTTCCAAGTCAACAAAATAAGAGCCTTGATCCAAAACACACAGTGGCCATTTCAACAATGAGCAAGTCCGGTAAATTATAACCAAAGACCAGAAAAATATCGGTGCTTACATTGGCATGAAGGATTATTTGCTAGAACAACTAATATTGTATTAATGAAGGGAGATAGTTCGTTTTGCAAATAAATAGTTCTTTATTTTTTTTTTTCAAATAATATGCTTGGCTGTGACAACAAAGAAGAGGTTAAAATTTGTAAATTATCTGATGGAATTACGTGGACTTGATGTAAAAAAAACCCCACATTTTCCCCATCGTCAGTATTTTTTTTAATCTCAAGGGCTCAGAAATGTATAAAGTCTATAGTGGCATGATTTTTATAGTGACATGATTAATATCTGGTAGTTTTAAGAGAGTTATTACTTAAAATATGATCTTGTAAACCATACAGATTAAAGTATATGAATTAATACAAAAACATGTGAATTGATGCATCTTTCCAAGATATGGAAGGAGTTTCGCTAGGTTCAATAAATGGTTATTTTTAATACCATCTTTTTCTTATGAAGGGGTCCAGAATAAGCCATGGTGGCATAAAAATTTTGTTAAGCTGAAACCATTTAAGTTCCTGAAACCCCTTATCTGCCTAAAAGCAGGGTCTCCTAAAAAGGAGTCAGTTGTCATAAATCCTTTCCCCCTAGAGCAACTCTAATCTCTACTTGGAGGGGAAGTCTACACCACACCCAAACCTACACGGCCACAAAACTATCATATCTCCGTCTATTCTCCCAAGGGCCATTTGTTTTTAAATGCCCTTTCTTCCTCTTCTCCACCCTGTTTCTAAGCAGCCATTTGTTCTCCCAGAGGTGCCCCTCTGCCCCTCCCCATCTCCCGTTAAAATGGTCTGTGTAGTCCCAGATTCCTCCTTAAGTCACATTTTCCCGTGAATAAAAATCTGTCTTTTCTCTTGAGAACCTGTCTTTTGTCAGTTTCACTGGCAGGCCTCAAGTATAGAACCTAAGAGAGTAGAGGGAAAATATTTTCTCCCCAGCATTTACTCTCTGAAACTTGTAAGGCCCTGTTTATTTGTGTACTCTTTTCGTATGTCATCTCATCCTTACAAATTGGTTTTGTTATTCCCCTTGGACAAATGAGGTGGCTGAGACGGAGAAAACGGAAGTAAGCTCTCCGTGGTAGAGGTGGGATTTTTAAAGCAGATCTATCTGACCCAAGTCCCATACTCTTTCTATGGAGTCCCTTTGTTGTTTAGATGGTGGGGGTTTTTTAAAGATTTTATTTTTAAGTAATCTCTACACCCGGTGCAGGGCTCCAACTCACAACCCTGAGATCAAGAATCCCACGCTCCACCGACCGAGCCAGATAGTCGGTTATGGTTTTGATGGTTATGGCCATAAATTCAGATTTTAAAAAAATGACCTACTCCATCCACTTGTGATTCGCATGTGTGACATGTAATAAACCATGTGCTACATGATTATATATACATATGTGTATATATTGCGTGTGTGTGTGTGTCTGTGTGTGTGTGTATATCTCACCGGGCAATCTATTTCAGATAGGAGAGTATTTAGTATTACCTGGCAGTGTAAACTTTCCTTTATTTACACATTCAGATTGAGCCAACGTAAACCCACTTGAAACTCTGGATGTTACAAAAAGGCAGCTCTGTCCTCAAAACTGGAGTATAAGGGCGCTGCCCCCAGCTTGCAGCGTCGTAGCTTCTGGTCCTGCGTTTGCCACTAGCCGTGATTTTTTTTTTTTTTTTTTTTAGTAAATCCCTCAGACTCCCTGAACCTCTGCTTTTTCACCAGGCACTTAATATCTAAGCCTTCCTTCCTAGGATTGTTGTCTCGGATGAGAAAATGTCAAGGAAAGAGGTTTCTAAAGGTTAAATCCCCACAGTGCTATAACTTTAAAAATCATTATGAAACACGCCAGTGGAGCTCCCTTATCTGGTGCTCCCCGCGCTGAGGTGTTAGGTCAACCACCCGCTTGCTCGGTCCACACACTTAAGGGTTTGTTTTTCCCTGGAAACAGAGGCATGCATGGCGCCCCTCAGGACTCCTGCTAGAAAGCACGGATAATAAATTATTAAGAGAACAAAGACTGAGCTCATCGAAAAGCTATTGCTCTGTGGGTAAATACAACCCCACTGTGTATTAAACAAAAATTAAACCCCATTTTCTTTTTTGATAGTTAACTTGCCATCAATTCAAATAGAGGGAACAAGGCACTGGACACAGTTAATAGTCTGCAGACCGGCCAGGCCCGGCTTTGAAAGCATTTAAGCTTCTCTGAAGTGCTTCTTGTGCCCAATTATAACTCACTACTTACCATCTTCATAATTTAAATCTGTCCGCCCCTTAGGGGGGAAAATTTTTTGCTAATCAAAGCCATGAATGCACCTTTTTCCTTTTGACAGCATTAAATTAAAGCTAAATGGTCGGTTTTGAATGAGTTACTGTGGAGAATAAAGGCATTAATGAGGTAATTTCATTATGGAGACTCATCCAGGCCTATGTGAAAGCGAGGGAAGTAAGCGGAGGGGAAAGCGGCGGAGGAAATTAGGGTTCCTTCCACCCTAATTACTGTTTGGGGGCATTTAGTACAGGCACCAAATTAACTGCTCCAAAGAACGCTCATTGAAAAAAAAAAAAATACATTGTTGCCCTCCTGTGTAATTAGAAGACACTACAAGGAGAACCCTCTGTGAGGATAAAGCCAGGCTTTAACTGAGTCGGCTGCTCCCAGGGAGCTCGCCATTAGGGAGGCTGAAGTTTAGGGAAGCACCAGGCGGACAATATAGGATTGTTTAGGTCCGGGCTCCGGGAGCTGTAAACAGGTAGCCTCTGAATTAGGAATTATGAGACTCCCAGGAGGCCTGTCTTCCCAGCAAAACAGTCTTAAATGCATCCAAAAGGAAGAAAGAAAGGTGAATAGGCCCAGAGTGGTTAGCAAAGAGAATGGTCAATGCTTGTCTTAAGTGATTACAGGAGGTTGTGCCGGCCTCTCTCATTGAGTTATCTTTACACTGCCTTTGTCTCCTCTAATTGGAGCTGATGAGGTGCTAATTGGAGGCCTTTTTTAAAAGCCCACTACTTTAATCATTGGAAAATCTGGGGAGACTGAGGGAGTGGAGTTAATGAGACCAAAAAAGAAAAAAAAGAGAGAGAACTATGAAGTGCAGCCTGACAATGAATAAAGCTGTCATTTGTGTGTGTGTCCAGGAGGGGTGAAAGGGGAAGGTTCGGTGGGGGAGACAGGGGCGCGTCGGAGAGATTGGATTTCTAGATCTTTCCAGAGCATCTTCCCAGGTTAGCCAGGACGGGAATCATCTGGTTAGTCGGGCTGTGTCCCCACCCCCCACCCCCTTAATTCCCATATTGGGCTGAATGCGGGCTAAAACCTTTGTGTTCCAACTCCCTGGCTCCCCTTCAACCCCGCAGGGAGAGACTGTATGGAGACAGGCGTGCGTCATCCCGACCTCTGTCCCTCTTCTCAAAGAGAAAAAAGTTTTTGGATGTGATTTGCCATTTCTTCTTGCTGCGAAGGAGTCTCCATCTCAGACCTGCCCAGGAACGGAGTGATACGCGGTCACGAAAATTTGTCTTCAAGGAATATGAACTAGTGAAAAGAAGGGAGAAGTGACTTGCCAATGCTGCTTCTGAGGGTTGAATGTGTTGATCTGTTGTTTGTTTGTTTTTGTTTTTGTTTTTGTTTTTTTGCTTCTTCTTTATGCTTTTCTATGCTTCCCAAATCTTTAGCATGAGCCCGTGTGACTGTTATCAGCAGCAAAACAGCATCTTAATCCCTTCAGTCAAGGTGACTGTTTAAAGTTGTAAGTAGCAATGAAGAGGGCAGGAGAGGCGTGCTGTGGAGCAGGGGGCTTCCAGAAACACCTTCTGGCGGGCGGGGCGCCTGGCTTGCCTGCTCTCGCTGTGTAACAGGACCCCGTAGAAAGGATGCCAGGTGGACCCGGAGATAAGCATCGAGCACGTGGCTACACAGGCTGCGGTTCACCTCTCCCTTCCCTGCCCTCTTGGAGGATTTAGAAAGTATGCCAAGGGTTTTAGCACTTTGTATATTATCTAGCACTGTCGGCAAACGCTCCTTGCAGCTTGCAGGTTAATTTCCCGATACATTGTAACTTCCTTTAGGGCGCTGACCCTGCCCTCCGTCTTCCGTTCCCACCTAAGGATTCAAGTGCTTAAGTTACCTTTCCATGCCGCCTTAATGTAAAATCTAGCCACCCCAGGGCCATCAGTCAAAGAAATAAGAAGTCGACTGCCACAGCTCAGCAGGTAACACGAGCCCCCGACGGGAGCAAACCCTGGGGCGACTGTACTTTATCCTTGTGAAATGAGTCGACACGTGTCAAGTGCTTGGAACAGTGCCTGGCACAGACGTTAGGTGTGAATAACTGAAAGCCAACGCAAGGGGACCAAGTGAGAGACGGACAGGAACCCAGGGAGCAGACAGGGTCGTAAAAGGCAACAATGGTTGTGCAGCATCGGGTCTGAAAACTGTAAATCTAAGGAAGAGTTTGGTTTAGGGGGAGACACTCGGAATGAACCTCATTTATGTCAACTGTGGGCCGAGAAGGCAGGCAGCCTGCCGGTACCCTGGCCCTGCATCGGTGAGACCACACTCCGCGCGTGGAGACCCTTAGGATTGTAACGCTGGGAAGATCCCTACAGGTGCCACTGTTCTGCGGGTGAAGTGATGAGCTTACAATCACCCAGGGCTGAGCCTGC
Source organism: Panthera leo (assembly GCF_018350215.1). Taxonomy (NCBI): domain Eukaryota; kingdom Metazoa; phylum Chordata; class Mammalia; order Carnivora; family Felidae; genus Panthera; species Panthera leo. The sequence continues at coordinate 77,771,014 of NC_056690.1, read as the reverse complement.
CCCAGATTCTAGATCTTCAACCTGGCGGGTCAATGTTTGTTTGTTTTTTTGCCCCCTAATGACATGCAGCCCCACAGGACCAGAAACGGGCCAGTCTCCTCCTGTGAAGTCCCTGCGTATGTTAGATTCGAACAGGAGGGCCCTGCTGTCCGTTACATACACACACGTGGATCTGCACACACAGTCGGATACTTAGACCTATGTGTCAGCCCCGCCCCCAGGGGCAAAATCCTTCTTTAATTGTACGTGGACAATTGGAACATCAAAAGGAAGGTCTCTGTGTGTCCGGGTGGCTCGCCATCAAACCACTGCATCTGGTCCCTCGTGCACCTGTGCATTCAGGGTCGAACAAGTCCTGGGATGCCTACAGAGCCCCATACCCTGAGCTGAGCACAGGGGCTATGAAGGTGAGCAAAACCCAACACAGCCTGCCCTCATGGAGCTTCTTGTCCAGGACGGGAGGCAGGCATTGCACAAAGATTGATGCAAGAAATGTCCTGATTCCTGATGCTGTCAGAAATGCTGTGGAGGAAAAGCTGTGGGTGATGCCGGAGTATGGATCTCGTGGGACACGTTTCCCAAGGTCTCTGGGTGACACTGAGGCAGGTGCTTGGAGCTACAGTCAGCAGACAGCAAAACCTCCCCTCAGCTGCCCTCAAAGCAGCTTCTAATGAGTTAATGAGCAGCCTGGGGATGGGGGTCGAGTAGGCAGGGGCGGGGTTGGGGGGGGGGGGGGGGAGCGAGGCCACACCGCAATCTGCAGAGCCTTCGCAGATGCTTCAGCAGGAGGCGTGGGACCCTATTTGCCAGTTGATTGCAGCTTCTGAAAGAGCAAGCAGAAGGGTCAATCAATGTGGCCTCTGTTAGTTCGGTGACCATATTTTTTAATATTAAAAAAAAAAAAAAACAACCTGAACGTGTATCTAATGATGTTTATGTTTTACAAACGAATTTCATAAACTAAGGTGCACGGACAAAAATGAAATTGAACCTAGTTATATAATTATTTAATGGACTCCATCGGAAAAAATAGCTTTGAGGTCTGAGACACAGGAGGGCCAGAAAGTAGAGACATGTCTCCCAATTTGATAAGGAAGAAAGGAAGATCCAGAAAGGCAAGTGACTGCCTCACAGATCATGCCAATGGCAAGATGAGAGAACAGGGCTCCTGGATAATAATGGAAGTGGAACAAAGTGCATCAAATACAATAAAGCCATGAGTTCAAAATGACATCATCCAACAGAATGCCAACAACAACAAAAACACATAGGTCACTCCTGGATGATGCCTGGGAACTAACTCTTTAGTTTGGAACTGTTGGAGAAGAGGGAGAAGAAGAGGGAGAAGGAAAGAGAGGAGGAGGAGGAGGAGGAGGTGGAGGAGGAGGAGGAGGAGGAGGAGGAGGAGAGGCGCCTGGGTGGCTTAGCTGGTTAAGCGTCCAACTCAATTTCAGCTCAAGTCACGACCTCACAGTTCGTGGGATCCAGCCCCACGTTGGGCTCTGTGCTGACAGCATGAAGCCTGCTTGAGATTCTCTCCCTCTCTCTCGGCCATCTCCCTCTCTCTCTCTTAAAATAAATAAATAAACCTTAAAAAAAAAAAAAGAAAGGAAAGAATCAAGAGTTTCCCTGCCCTTGTAAGAACAGAAGATCAAATTAAATAGATGAGAAGTTGGTTTTCATAGAACTATCCAACTAATAAAAGACATAGAAGTGATGGAGTTCGGGGCGCCTGGGTGGCGCAGTTGGTTGAGCGTCCGACTTCAGCCAGGTCACGATCTCGCGGTCCGTGAGTTCGAGCCCCGCGTCGGGCTCTGGGCTGATGGCTCGGAGCCTGGAGCCTGTTTCCGATTCTGTGTCTCCCTCTCTCTCTGCCCCTCCCCCGTTCATGCTCTGTCTCTCTCTGTCCTAAAAATAAATTAAAAACGTTGAAAAAAAAATTTAAAAGAAGTGATGGAGTTAGAATATCGCCATCTCTCAGAATGTACCAAATGTGAGACATTCGCTGCCGAAGAAAAGGACACCGATGGTCCCCCTTCATTGCTCACTCCTGCTCCCAGTACCTCTTGAGAGCAGACTGTTTTCCTGCTCTGTGGTGGGTGCTGGGGGCATGTGAGAAGTCCAGTCGAGTCCTGCAGTCCTGGTCTACAGGGGGCGGTGCTGTAAGGGGGAGGACCCCGTGATCAGGGGAATCACAGAGTATACAAGAGGAGCACCGTGGGAGGTGCTCCTGAAACCTCCTGATCAGAGAAAAGCTTTGTGGAGCCAGGCCAGAATTCCAGGCCAGAATTAAGCAGAAGGAGGAGAACCCCAAGGCCCAAGGGTCTACAGGAGGACCTGTGGGCAATGGTAGAAGGAAGTGACGATTTTCTGGAGAAGAGAAGCTTCGGAGTTCAGAGGTGAACCCGGTGCACACCGGGAAGGGGCCAGCTTCCTGGGGACCACAGAACGTGGGCACGTTCGCGAGGTTAAGTGGTAGGTTTGGATAGACAGAGGCCATCTTGCCTGGGCATAGTTTTCACGTTCTTGCTTTTGTCATATTTCATTTTGCCTCTAGATGGTTTCAACAGCATTACTTACCATTTACTCGTGGGTTGGGTTTTTTTTCTTAATTTTGATCAAAATATTTACTAAACGCGTTCTACGTGCCAACAAAAATATCACCAGCTTATCACACCCGATGAAATACTGGATGGGATGGCAGAAAGAATCGTCAGTGCCTTCTCAGAACCAGACCCCGTTCGTCTCCTGGTAAAAGGACACATTCCTCACTGCCTATGAACTGTCCTTGCCCCAAATTCCAATGAGACTGGCTGGTGCTTCTGATGGCTCAGCGTTCTTAAAGGTGACCTTTGTGCAGGCCTCAGGAGTTCTCAGTGTTTTGCAATAAACCCCTAAGTGGCCCTCCAACATCTCATGGTCCTCCCATTTCCTCATCTCAAGCCCCCAGAGCAATCCACGTAAAATATGTATTTACGTGCGTCTCTCCCCTGGTCTTAAAAGGCCAGTCCCTACCTTAGGTTGAATTGTATCTCCCCCACCTACAACGAAAGACATGTTCTAGTCCCACCCCCCAGCCCCATACCTTTGAATGAGACCTCATTTGGAAATAGGGTGTTTTCAGATGTATACAAGTTAAAATGAGGCTATCCTGGGTTAGGGTGGACTTTTGTTTATTTAAAAAAAAAAACACTTTTTTAATGTTTATTTTATTTTTGAGAGGGAGACAGCGCATGAGCAGGGGAGGAGTAGAGAGGGGGAGACACAGAATCGGAAGTAGACCCCAGGCTCTGAGCTGTCGGCACAGAGCCCGACGTGGGGCTCAAACTCACAAACTACGAGATCGTGACCTGAGCCAAAATTGGCCGCTTAACCCACTGAGCCACCCAGGCGCCCCTAAGTTTATTTATTTATTTTGAGAGTGACAGAGAGAGTGCAAGTGGGGGAGGGGCAGAGAAGGAGGGAGAATCTCAAGTAGGCTCCATCCTGTCAGCACAGAGCCCATGCGGGGCTCGAACTCACGAAACCATGAGATCCCGACCTGAGCGGAAATCAAGAGTGGGATGCTCGACCGACTGAGGCACCCAGGTACCCCAGGGTGGACATCAATGACTAGTCCCCTTATAAAAAAGAATCAAATTGAGACACAGAAACACACAGAGAAGCGGGCCACGTGAACAGAGACTAAAACGGACTGATAGAACCACAAGAAATGCCGAAAAAACCCTGGCAACCACCAGAAGCTGGGAGGGCCGGCTTTCCCCCTCATCTGCAGGGATGACCCCCTCATACCCTGTGTCAGCCTCACTAAACCAATCACAACTCCCCAAGGAAGCTAGGTCTTGCACACCTCTGACCTCTGCACATATTGTCCCCTCTGGCTACAACGACTGCCATCCCTCTCCTGATCTACTCAGATGTCCCCCGGTCTTGGAACCTTCACATTTCCTCCCGGGGCAAAACTAAAGTCCCTCTGGGACCCCAGAGCACCTTGTGCCCACCTCTTCCTTTGTGTTTGGCAGGGGGCACTGCAGCTGCTTCCCTACCAGATGTGAGCTCTGCCATCGCAGGGAGAACATCTTACTCTCTCCATGATCCCAGTGCTCTGCCGAGTAGGGGTAATTGGCCGCTAATGGGATCGAGTGACTCCGGGGTTCCAAGCATTTCTCCGAGTCTTTTCCATGCATTGACTCAATTCATTCTCACAACTCTGAATCGGAATCTCGTGTTTTACAGTTGAGAAAACAGAGGCGTAGAAGGTTAAGTGACTTGCCCCGTTATCACACCCAATAAACGGTGGTGGCATTATTCAAGACCACTCTAGGCCCAGAGCTCTCATACTCTACTCCCTCTCAGGACACGGAGCCGTGGCAGGTGACAAGGAGACTGGCCGAGGGTGGAAGACCAATAAGTGAATGGATTTGCCAAACTTCTCTTCACGGGTGTTCATAATCTACCAATGCATGGTTCTCCTGTGCTTCCCACGTTACCAGCCCCAGCGTTGGAAACGCAGTTCGAGAATGTGTCTGAGCCATGTTGAATGGAATGGTGATCCAACTGGATGGTTTCTATGTGATCTGTAGTCTACCCACCCCTACATGAATCCAGTTACCAAAATTGACTTTCTGTCCCCAGAGCTCCCTCTGGCCATGGCTTCTAACTCCCTGATTTTTTTTTTTTTTTTTTATCCCTTGTACCTTTTTTCAGTTCCTTTGCTTGACCTTGTTGAACTGCATGCTACTTGATTCACATCTAATTTAGGCAAGAACATTCTAATTCTAGCTTCCAGCAACTTACTACCAGGTCTGTTAGCGTGTGTTTTCTCAAAACAGTGTATGTGCATTTTGAAGTTTCACTATCCTGGGGCACCCGGGTGGCTCAGTCGGTTAAGGGGTTAAGCAACTGACTCTTGATTTTGGCTCAGGTCATGCATGACCTCACGGTCTGTGAGTTCGAGCCCCACAGCCGGCTCTGCAGTGACAGTATGGAAACTGCTTGGGATTCTCTCTCTCTCTCCCTTGCTCTCTGCCCTGCCCCCACTTGCTCTCTCTCTCTCTCTCAAAATAAATAAATAAAGTTTTAAGTTTATTGTTAAAAAAATAAAGTTTTACTATCCTGATCATTCATGAAATGTTACAAAATCAAAATACAGTTTCGCAACCACACACTACACCCACGAGTGGCCCTTGAGGAAATACGATCTGATGTGTCTTCCACTCTTATTCTTTACAGTTCTTTTTTTTTTTTATTACGGTACAACGCACGTAACATAAAATTTGCTATAAGTGACAGTTAGTACACTTAGAGGGTCATATGACCATCCCCACTATCTAGTTCCTGAACATTGTCACCACCCCTAGCTGGAATCCTAGACCCATTAAGCAGTCAGTCTCCATTCTCGACCACGGCCTTCCCCCACCCCCGCCCGGCCCCTGGTAACCACCTGTCTGCTTTCTGTCCCTGTAGATTTGCCTATTTTGAATGCTTCATATAAATGGAGTCACATAGTATATGACCTAGCGTGCCTGGCTTCTTTCATGTAGCATGCATGACATTTGCAAGGGTCGATTGTATTATAGCCCATATCAGCTCTTCATTTCTTTCATGGCTGGGTAATAATATCCCATTGCATGGATTAACCACCTTTTGTTTCCCCTTGGCCAGTCAATGGACATTTGAGTTGTTTCCACCTTTTGGCTCTTGTGAAGAAGTGCCATTACAAACATTCACGGACAAGTTTGCCTTTGAACACCTGTTTGCAATTCTTTTGGGTATGTGCACTCAGGAGTGGAGTTGCTGGGTCATATGCTAACTTATGTTTGAGTTATCGAGCGGCAGCCAAACTGGTTTCCATAACGACCGCAGCATTTCACGTTCCCACCAGCAATGAACTAGCGTGCCCACTTCTCTACAAGCTCACCAACACCGTTTTTTTGTTTTTTTTTTCAATTACCATCCCCTTAGGAGGTGTGCCTCGGGGTCTTTTAAAATCACAAATACGATCACAGCAGTGCTTCTCAAAGTTTTACCTACACGTGCAGCGCCTGGTGATCTTGTGAAAATAGACAGTGTGGGCGGCCCCTGGGTGGCTCAGTTGGTTGAGCGTCCAGCTCTTGATTTCGGTTCAGGTCATGACCTCATGGTTCATGAGAGAGAGCCCTGGGCTGTCAGCACGGAGCCTGCTTGGCATTCTTTCTCTCTTTGTCTCACTCTGCCCCTCCGCCACACGGCGTGCACGCACTCTCTGACTTTCAAAATAAATAAATAGAACTTTAAAATATAGGTAGGTGGTAGGTAGATGGATTCCGATGCCCTTGTTCTGGGATGGGGTCTGCGATCTGCGTGTCTGACAAACTTCCAGACGATACTGGTGCCACTGGTCCATGAGATTCATTTATTGGCACAGATCACAGAGGAAGATGATGGGAGTCCCTTTCTGGAAACACGTCAGTAGCTTCCAGCAACAATTTGAATAAGATTCAAATTCCTCACCGTGTTCAGAAAGCCCTGCAATCTTCCAGCATCTTGTACCCTTTTCCAACTTCTGACCATACCCCAGCCATTCTTGGTTTCTCTTCTGCTCCCTGAACAAGCCACAGCTTTCCTGTCCCATGGACTTTGCACTATCTGTCCCTTCTGCCTGGGACACTCTGTCCCCTGATCCTCACTTAGCTGCCTCCCTCAGTCCTCAGATCAAATGTCTCCCCATGGCGAGGCCTTCTCACAGCCCTCACCAGCTCACCCAATCCTGCCACTCACTCTCGATCCCTTTCCGTTTGTTTTTGGTATTGTTGTTGGTGGGTGTTGTGGCATTTATCCATATCACAATTGGAAATTTCCTTTTTAAAAAATCTGTTGAGGGGCGCCTGGGTGGCTCAGTCAGTTGAGCACCTGACTTCAGCTCCGGTCATGATCTCACAGCTTGTGGGTTCGAGCCCCGCGTCGGGCTCTGTGCTGACAGCTCGGAGCCTGGAGCCTGCTTCGGATTCTGTGTCTCCCTCTCTCTCTGTCCCTCCCCTGCTCACGCTCTGTCTCTCAAAAATAAATAAACATTAAAAAAATTTTTTTTTAAATCTGTTGATAGTTTTGTTGTCTGTCTCCCGTTATGAGCATGTAAAACACTGACACCTAGGCCTCCTCTGCCCAGCTCATTGTTCTATCCTTTCTTGGAGCGGGACTCAGCACATAGATGAGAACTACAGATGCTAATTAAATGGGTTACTGAGTTGATCGCAGTTTTAGGCCCTTGTTGTGGTTTTTAGATGTGGCCGCGCATGTCTGAAATCTAACCCAGAGAAGGTTATAAATCATGACCATAATCATAGGTGCCGAGCACCTGCCTGCGTGCTGCCAGACCATTTAAACAGTCATCAGACAAATGGCTTCAGTTTATTTCTACCTCCCGGGTGGCTCATTGTTTCTGCTCTCAAATCTACTTCCCTCCCCACCCAGTGCTTTTATATCTGTTTACAAATACAGAATGGAAAATACGATGCCCCCTTACCTCAGCCCATCCCATGTGGCGGGCGAACATCTCCCCTAGAGTCCTCTGCCTCCACGAGGAGATTTCCCCAGCCCCATCTTCCTCATCTGAGTGTCTCCACTAAACAACAAAGTGTTTTCACTTTCCCTTGGTAGGACCTGGTATCCCTTTATTCTCTTTTGCCTTTGGGCCTAAAGACTTTGAATTTCTTTGGACCTTCTTCGGGGGCCCTGCCTCTCATGGAGTGGTCTTATTTGGGTTTCAACTGCCCAGAGCATGGGTTTCCTTTCGTCTTTCTCATCTTTTGGTCAACGCTGGGCATTCATTCCCTTATCAGGAGAGCAGTTTCCTAAATAAATGCACAACCTTCGCAAATCCCATCAGCCTTTGTATCTCTGTGTCATGGAATCTTAAGACTGGTTCCCGAAGACAGTGATATAGGTTCCTGGTCCAATTTACTGTCATGTTAAACCGAATTGTCTCTTTCCATTTCCTGTCATCTAAGCCTCGTAAGTTTTGGATCGCTTTCTTCTCTCACGTACTCAAATCTGTCCTGATGGAAGAATTTGCTCAAGGGCGTGCATACCCCAGCAGAGGCTGAAAACACATCATCCTGGACGGATGTTCCTGGTAAGGAGGCTGGAGTCAATCTGCCAAAACATCTTCCTGCTCTTCACCCTTCTCTTCCTTAACCCAGCAGTTCATCACCCCTGCTTTTCATCTGTGCCTTGATGTAGTGATTACGAGCTGATACTTTCAATGCCAACATTTGCCAAAAGCCTATCCTCAAGTGCTGTGGTTTTGTCAACCACCCCATTGGCCTTAGTGATAAATCATCTTTCTTGTTACTAGCTCTCTTATTACTGAATATCCAAGGGCGCCCGGGTGGCTCAGTAAGTTGGGCGTCCGACTTCGGCTCAAGTCACGATCTCACGGTTCGTGAGTTCGAGCCCCGCGTCGGGCTCTGTGCTGACAGCTCAGAGCCTGGAGCCTGCTTCGGATTCTGTGTCTCCATCTCTCTCTGCCCCTAACCCACTCACATTCTGTCTCTGTCTCTCTCAAAAATAAATAAAGATTAAAAAAAATTTTGTTTAAATGACTGAACATCCAAGAATGTACAGCATCCTGTGTATGCCTGGCTGCATTTATCTCGGAGTTTATGGCACACTTCTGCTCTGCTCACCCGGCACTTTCACTGGTCTGTGAACCCCTGCCGTCAGATACCATATCTTTTTTATCCCCAGCACCCAACACGGTGCCCACCTCACAACTGATTCTTAGTAAATGTTTATAGAATGTTGACCGAATACACCATGACTCACAAGCAAAAGGGACCCAAAAGCAAGGCAGGAGAGACTGCTCGTGAACACTGACACAGGACAGACAGTTGAGTGTGAGATGCGTTTCAGTAAGCTTTTAAAGGAGGGCAGTGAACGAGCGTTCACGAAGTTGTGAACTCATGAAGTTCATGAGTTCACGTGAGACTCAGCCTTGGCCACCGGGGAGAAAGAGGTTCCTGAAGGCGTCAGCCAGGTGCTCGAGGTCTCCGCTCCGTCCCGCTTGGGTTTCCTTGTGGGGCTGCCTTTGACTTCCGCATTAGGTCCTCGGTACCCTCCCCTTCCTCCTCTACTAACCTGGTCAGAAATCTTAGGGTGCTTATCTGTGCAACCTTATCTTCGTTTTTAGCCCAGCGTGAGATATCAAAGCCTCTGTTGGACAATGCCACCTTTGTCTCCTCTTCCAAAGGTCCCTTGGGCCAATCTCCCAGCCTTGGTGTGGTTACTGAGGCTGCCCCTCTGGAGAAACTAGGCTGTGGGGTAATTAGGTCATAGGAAGCCCTGAAACGGGAGGATTCAGCTGGAGACGAGGCTAGAATTCGTAAAGACCAGTGTAGCTTGAATTCGAGAGAAGCTAATTTTAGATCCATAGGCTTGATCTAGCGGAATAGTGACAATTACATCCTTTCTCTACATGTTCAGCCCGCGATGGCTTTTGAAACGTTGGTTTTCTATCAGGGAATCATTCACTAGCGCTATGATTGTTATTTCTATTTCCCTGGCTCAACCGGCTCTGGGAGCCAGTTACCATTCCCAGTTCATTAACCGGCTGGCCTTTGCATTAACGGCCCCTCCCCCGGGGGTTGCCTTGGAGACAAAGCTTCCTGTGGGTAATCCAAGATTATCCAGCTCTTTATCCCGCATGTGACCCTTAATTACTTGCTAAATTAGAATGGTTCTCTGAAAATCACAAGCGGAGGTTAATATGTTCTTCCAGAGCTGGTCAAGCTAAGATGACAGTGAATTCACAGGGAATTCAAGTTACATGATCCCTGAAGGCGTCTCTTTGAGCAAGAAGATGAACTCTCCCCCTGGGAGGCCCTGCCCCCCCATAAAGCCCCTGTCACTCACTGTTCCTCCGCCTGCTTTTCTAGTTGTGGTTTAATCTTCTCAGGACAATTCACTGTGTCAATATTGAGCAGACTCATTCTGGTGCAGGATCCTGCATCCATTGGTAACTAACTGCTTTAAATGTAAGCACATATTTTTACCATAACTGCAGGGTTCTCTATGCATTTAATCTGTGCAATTACCAAGCTTCAGGTGCCCGGTTTGGGACGAGCAAGGGAACAGAAGAAACTATTTTAAAAAAACAGAAAGTAAACCCTTTGGGGAAAAAAAAGATGGGGCATTGGCATATCCTCCCTTACATTATGTAGGTCTCAAAGGGAGATTAGTGGAAGGAGGGATCTTTAGAATGCACCTAATAAGATGCCTCTTCAGATGGTTTTTGGAAGCAAAATATGAGAAAATTCAAGTATGGAATGAGAATGATCCTGACAGCATACACTCAGCATTACTAGGTGTTTATTCATCTAGACTATAATGACACCATTGAGTGTAGTTCTAGAAGCTTAACTTCTAGAAAAGGAACTGTCTTAAAATTTTAAATATTATAGATAGTTCTCCATGAAAGTAACAGACTAGAAATAGTAGAGACCCTGGAATCTCACAGGTGTCCATCCAGGAAGTGTTTAGGAAACTCAACTGAATTGAATGTGTTAGAAATAAAAACCATTTGCGACTGGGCACCTCATATTCGTTCAGACTTTTGAAGGAGTTGTCGGCAAATTGCTAAAATCCTATTCAATCAGAATGCTCGACTCATTACACATAAAGCTTTGCGTGTTCGTGACTATATTTCTCAGCTATGTACCACCTTTAAAAATAGTTAAGAATCTGTTGTGTCTAAGGCATCAGAAGCCCTCGTTTTGTCCACCTGAAGTGGTCAAAGGAGAAATTAGCAGCGAAATTCTATGAAAATCATTTTATTACATTTGATCATAGCTTACTCATGGTGTGTGTGAAACATTCAGATATTGATTTTGTCTATGGTATCCTCAGGTTAGCCATCAGAGTGAATTGCTTTTAGAGAGAAGTTTGGTAAAACTTGGAGTGGTTGTTAATGGAAACAAACTGAGATTTTCCTTGACTCGATGGTGTGGTAAAGTCCTTTTGTTCAGCATTTCCAAAAGTGTGTTCCACAAGACAGAAGTCCTGCAGTATGTTAACAAGTGTTGTGCAAAAAGGCTCCTGTAATCAAATAACTTGGGGAAATGTCCTAAAACGACATCAATTGGGTTTCACCCCTAGAGGATTTCTATGCATTTTCAACACTTTACTGTGCATAGGAACATTCGCGTCTCCTACACTTACTTATAAAACTCTTATGCTCCTAGTATCTCATAACATCTCTTGGCACCCGGGGAGTTTTAAGGAGCACGCTCTGGGAAACCCCTTTTTGTTTCTCTTACCCTGCTTTGGCAAATGGGTGCAGAGACAGCTGATTAAAAAGACTGACCACTCAAAACATTACATTATCACACTCTCAAAGGTAAAAAGTAAAGGGGCGCCTGGATGGCTCAGTCGGTTAAGCATCCGACTTCGGCTCAGGTCACGATCTTGCGCTCCGTGAGTTCGAGCCCCGCATCAGGCTCTGGGCTGATGGCTCAGAGCCTGGAGCCTGCTTCCAATTCTGTGTCTCCCTCTCTCTCTGCCCCTCCCCCGCTCATGCTCTGTCTCGCTCCGTCCCAAAAATAAATAAAAACGTTAAAAAAAATTTTTAAAAAAAGGTAAAAAGTAAAAAGGTATCCTCATTAAAAACCATCCTGAGAAGGATGTCAGCAAGTTGCTTATGGCCTTGCCCTAGCAGTTACACACCGGCCTTGCAGAGACAATAATGACTCCACAAGGCGATCCAAAGAGGGGATCGCCTGTTCTATGCAGAGGCTAGATACGACTCGGTGTCCACCTTCCTTAGAAATGTTACATCTTGTATCCCTGTTGATTAAAAGGATCTGATTATTTGAACTATGGTGTAACCTTGAAAACTCTTTGTTCTTATAATCAGTTGTCATGTCCCCCTAATGTAGATCCCTTTTTCATTTGCAGCCTTCATCATCTATAAAAGCTAGGACATTATCATGTTTTTGCCGAAACGTGTGTAGGAGATGCTGCTTCTTGTCTTTCAGTCTTTCGTGTCAACCTTCTTTCTAAACAGAACCCCAGCTTTGGTCAAAGAGTCACCCCTCCCACACGTAGCCCAGGTGGCCCAGAGGAGCTGACTCCTTCCCCACTTCCTGAGGTAGATCATGACTTGTCTAAGCCGCTGATTCTCACAGTAGGGTTCCCAAACACACCGCATTTAGGCCCCATCCTTGACCTACTAAACTGTGAATGCTGGGGACGGAGTTCCACAGGTAATCCTGAATCACAGTGAGATTTGAGGGCCACTGTTCTTTTTTTTTTTTTTTTTTTTAACGTTTATTTATTTTTTGAGACAGAGAGAGACAGAGCATGAACAGGGGAGAGTCAGAGAGAGAGGGAGACACAGAATCTGAAACAGGCTCCAGGCTCTGAGCTGTCAGCACAGAGCCCAACGAGGGGCTCGAACTCACAGACCAGGAGATCACAACCTGAGCCAAAGTCGGATGCTCAACGGGCTGAGCCACCCAGGCGCCCCAAGGGGGGGGGCCTCTGTTCTTAACCAAATCTAGTAATCCCATCCTCTAATCAGTAATTGACTCAGTGAGTGGTTTTCCCTTGGCTACTGTTAATGTTCCAAAGATAGGCATGTAACCTAAGTTGAATAAAGAACAGACACTTGATTCCAACATTGGAAGAGATTTTTTTTTTTCTCTCTCCCATGGAATATGAAGAAGAAACTGCCATCTTAGAAGCTGGAGAGAAGCCCAAGGATAAAGTCAATACAAAGTAGAGCCAAGGAACTTTCAAAAATGCACAGGGGCACCTGGGTGGCTCAGTCAGTTAAGTGACCGGCTTCAGCTCAGGTCATGATCTCATGGTCTGTGAGTTTGAATCCCTCATTGGGCTCTGTGCTGACAGCTCGGAGCCTGGAGCCTGCTTCCAGTTCTGTGTCTCGCTCTCTCTCTTCCTCTACCCTGCTTGTTCTCTGTCTCTGTCTCTCTCCAAAATAATAAACATTCAAAAAAAAAATTAAAAAAAAAAAAGATGCACAACAGAGCCATGTAACTTTCTGCACCCAGTCCTACCTCTAACTTACAGTTCCATGAGATAATAGTTTTCCTTACTGTTTCAGCCACTTTCAATTGAGTTTTGTTTGTTTCTGTAGCCCAAAGCATCCCCTTTAGTACAATATATTCTGGGGGTACCTGGCTAGCTCAGTCAGTAGAGCGTGTGACTCTTGATCTCAAGGTTGTAAGCTTGAGCCCCATGTTGGTTGTAGAGGCTACTTAAAAATAAACTCTTAAAAAAACATATATGTATAAAAGATGAAATCTGAATTCTCTATTGAGGCTGTATGCTTACTACCTGGCCTTTAGGATAGTGGAGTACTCAGTTATGCTTAATGAGTGAATACAAATGAACACATGAGTGAATGAATGATCACACATTGAAGGATCAAGCAGATAATATCCTCATGTTCATTACTCTTATCAAGTATGATTGATTTAAAGTCATTATGCGGCCCCCAAATTAGTTAAGCATTAACGCAACTAACGAATTGTCACGTAACCTTAGTTTTAACACTATATTTGCTACAACTAAGTGAATTTTTTTCCAGCGAGCTTAAATGAAAATGAGGGTCTATTATAAGGTCACTGAAGTGTCTCAGAGACATAGAAGATTTTTTTTTTTTTTTATGGCCCATAGATTTTTTATCCCCAACTCCAGAGAACAAGAATGAATGTCACTGGTAAGGGGAATGTAGATGGATTTAAAAAAAAAAATTCAAATCGATCACCAATTATGGAAAACACCGCATTGATCCACAAGGCTACCTCAGTGAGTGGAAAGACCAGGAGGAAAAAACACTCCCAATCTGCTCCTAGTCTCTTCACTCATTTAAAAGCAAAACATCACCACAGGTTTGAAGTTTATTCTACTTTTGAGAGAGACCCAGTGAGCGAGTGGGGGAGGGGCAGAGAGAGAATCGCAAGCAAGCTCAGCACTATCAGCACAGAGCCTGAGGCAGGGCTGGAACTCACAAACAGCGAGATCAAGATCTGAGCCGGAATCAAGAGATCAAGATCTGAGCCGGAATCAAGAGATCAAGATCTGAGCCGGAATCAAGAGTCGGCAGGCCGCATAACCAACTGAGCCACTCAGGCGCCCCTAGTCTTACCATAGGTTTTTTAAATGGGATAGTCCTATCAATCTTCTGGCATCTAAGATACTTTTTGCTCTCATAGAAGAGGTATACAACTAGACTCCTCTGGCTGGCTCTTACCAGGAAAGAGTTACAAAGAATCCGTTACCAAAGTGAGTTCATTTCTCAGCCTTGTGCTGGGCTCAGTAGGCTGGGGAGGGCCTTCCGCAAGTTTGACTTAAAAATTGAAATTTCCTCAGGCATTGGAGAGTAGTAGAAAATCCCTTCTTGTTGTATTTTACAAAACTTATATATTAAAAAAAAAACTTATAATATGGGATTGACCTTAATATAAAACATCATCCTATTGTAAACAAGCCTTCCCATTCCATGACTGATTTATAATTGGTGAAGCTTGAAGAAGGGCTTTTCACATGTTCGACATACTATTTAGGGAAGACAGGCAGATAGTTTGAGCAAGAGGTCTATTTCTTATCAATGAAATAGCTAGGGCAAGGCCTTGATGTTAGATGAAAATATTGGGTTAATTTTCTCCTAAATGAGTAAATGTATGTTTATCACCCTGAATAGTGCCTGATACATGGTACATGTGAGCTATGATTATCAGTTAGGATTGCAGGTGACAAAACCCGGAAATAATAGCTTAAATGAGTGAGGGTCTTATCTCAGAAGACAGAAGGCTGGAATAGGCAGACTTGGGAGCTCAGGACAATCATTAAAGATAGGGGCCCTCCTGGCTTCTTGTGCCATCATTTTTAGCGGTCACAAGATGGCTGCTGCTCTCCAGACATTGCATACACATTTTAAGCAGGAAGAAGGACAAACAGGGAAAGGGACCCCCTTCATCTAGTGAGGTTTTATCTTTTTATTTGGTAAGTGACTCCCTCAGACCTTTCACTAGATGCCCTGCAGGCTGGAGAAATGAGTATTTCAGCTGGATATATTGCCACCCTGAACAAAATGGTGTGTTAATCAGGACAGAAGGAGGAACGGATAGTGCGCAGGTATTTAGTAATATCCAGCCAGGCTATCATTACCTCAACTGAAAGCCAAACCTAAAGAAATACGAGGTGGAGGGCCTGTTGAGGTGGGATCAAGGGAGAAACTGGTAGTCTTAGGCTTTGAAGTTATTCGCTGTCAAGTTCTCTCTCTTGCTTCTTGTTTCTATTGTCCCACTCACGTTTCACTCCAGACACTAGTCACCTCTCGCCTAGGTGTTCTCTTTCAACAAGAACCTGCCCGTTTTTTCTCCTTTAAGGCCATTACAGACACTTCTTACTTTCAATGGCAATATCCAAACTCCCTAGGTTAATATTCATGGCCCTAACACAGGTTGATGGAGCTCAGCGAGCTGGGACCATCATATTGGTACCTATGCCTTGTTTCTGGAAAGACTTGTTTCTGCAAAGTCCACCTAATGAAAACCAGCTACTGAACAATTGGTATCACATCAAAAAGAAAAAAAAAAAAAAAAAGACTTTTTTCTAGGACTGGAACGGTTTATTGTAGGCAGGGAAGACAGATGTGGGGAGTCCACAGGCGTTAGGGCTCGCGAATTCCACCTCTAACGTGTGTTAGGAGGCAGGAGAAAGCTTGCTGCAGGGAAGCGTGTGCGGTGCTCCCCCAACGCTCCCAGTCGCCCGGGAAGAGAATGTAGGAGACCCTTCCCCCCCCCGCACCCCCCCCCCCCGGGAGAGGACGGGCGGGGCGCGTAGACAGCGCCGCCTCCAGGCCCCGCCCCCTCCCGCGGGGCCCCGCCCACAGATGCCCCGAGTCCTGCGGCCGCCGGGCTGGCGGAGGCCGGGGGCGGGGCTCACCCTTGCCCTCGGGGTCCCTCGGGCTCCGCCAATCAGCGAGCGCCCTGTTGGCCGTCCGTAGCTCCCGCGCCCCTCCTCCTCCCGCCGGCCTCCGCTTCCCAGAATCCAAGATGGCGGGATCCAGGCATAGGGGTCCCCAGGCCAGAGTTCGGTCTCTTTTCTGCGCCCTGCTGCTGTCGCTTAGTCGTTTCGCCGGGGCCGACGGCATGGGGGGCGACCCCGCGGCCGCTGGTGCCGCGGGCACCGCAGCCGCACCGCCGCACCGCCGTTTCGAGTACAAATACAGCTTCAAGGGGCCGCACCTGGTGCAAAGCGACGGGACAGTGCCCTTCTGGGCCCACGCGGGGAGTAAGCCGGGAAAGAGGGCGGGGGGCCAGGGTCCCCTCCTCGCCTTGCGTCCGTCTCCCCCTCTTCACCCTCTCCCCGCTGCACTCCACTGGCGCGGTGGACCCTTCTCAGCAGCCCCTCCTGCAGGTCGGCTCTGGTCCGCAGGGTTCTCTTCGCCTGCCCCCTAAGGCTCCCCCCAACCCCATTCTGCCACCCCTCGTCCTCCTGTCCTCTTTTCCGTGATGTCGTCCGTTCTTTCCGTTCGGGGTAGAGGTGTTTTGTTACTTTCCTACACTTGCAGGCACTCCAACTCTCTTCTAAGCGTCGCGTTTCACCCTGATGCCACGTCTCGCCGGGAACGTCCCGCAGCCCCACCCCCGGCCATCCCAACCTGAGACCTGTTCAGGCAGCTTCCCTCCCTCCTTTCCCGCTTCTCCTGGGCCTCCCCTGCTGTCTTTTCTCCGGTGTCAGCAATGGTGAATGCTCCTGGTTGTACCCAGTACCTACTGACGCCTCCGGAGATGGCATACGTTAGTTTTAGAGTAGTTTTTGAGTCTTTTTTTTACGTCTGAGGACATTGCTGTGTTACTGGAATACCTTGAATTTGCCTCATAGTGACTTGGTGTGGTCTTTGAGCTTTTCTCTCGTATTAGGTAGCAAGAGTCACGCTCGTCCCTTTAGTAACAGGGATTTTTTTTTTTCGTATTGATTGTTTCTGCACTTGACACTGGAGAATAACAGATGCAGCCTTTTAAAAGATATTTTTAGTTTTTTTGAAAATTGAAAGTAATCTGTGCCCCGAGTTTTATTCACTCTGTGTGTTTGTCGCTGTGAGTAGATAAGAGAGCCTTGCTACACGTTGACATGTGTGGAAGAAAACGAATCTGTACTTTCTAGTGCTGATGTGTCACTGCTGACTAAGGGACCAGCCGTGACACTTGGCATGCTGTAAGCTCTGTTCAGTGACCATCAGATGTACCCTTTGAACCAGGTGGCAGATGCCTTGATACGGGGTGAAAAGTCTGGCAGTTTCAGTTCCATCTTTATGTGTCATGAAACAATTATTTATAGAAGGTGTTCGTATGCATTGTGTTAGATTGCCCAGTGCTTGAAATAGAATATCCCATTTCTAGAAAGTGATGACTGAATTGGAAACACTGTTAGCAAGAGCCGTTTCACTGAAATTAATGTATAAACTCAAAGGTATAAAATTTCAATTTGACTTAATGACCAAGTCATTAAGTATTCGAAGTGGAGTGCAAAGACTTTGTTACTCAGCAGGTAGGTATTCACTGTGTGCCCACTCATCAAGGGTATATTGCTGGGCTTTTGTTAATCAAGGTGATATCGGTCCTAATATGTAATGATGCAGATGCGCCAAACACAGGCTTTCGGAGTTTTTGTTTTTGTTTGGGGACGACGATAAAGTTTTCAGTAGTGGTGATAGATTTGTTCCCACTTTTTCACTTCTGCATCCGTCCCTTGCCTGCTTGTTCTGTCTTTGCCACTTAGCACCACATACATCAGCCAATTGGGAATGTTAACCAACCACTCAAATTAGTCACCTCGACTCTCTCTACAGTCTGTACTCAACCAAACTTGTCTGCTGCAGAAATGTCATAGAGAGTACCTGGGTGAATTAGAGTTGATGACTAGACTGAATGTGAAATAAGGGGATTCATATTTTAGTCATGATTTTTCTACATACTGACTCCAGGAATCCCTGCTGTGAATACTTCTTGTTTTCATTATCACTGTAATTTTTACAGTCTCACTGTCTTCTTAACTCCATTGATCATTTTTTTCCTTTTTCGTTTTACCCGGAGAGCCATTATTTAAAGCAGTTTTTTTTCAAATAGAGAAATTTAAGATTTAGTTTAAACATGGCCCATTACATTCATGCCCAAATGAAGGCCAAATCGACAGTGTTTCTTTTCTTAACTCCAATGTCCTTTTGTACTGTTAGCACACATCCTGGGTTCATAAGGGCACAAAAATGATCACGACAATTTGTAACCCTTTGTAGCTAGGTCTCAGGGCTCTTTCCCTTCATTCTCTGATTTGATCATTTGTAAGCAAGGCAGGTGTTAGCTGCTTTATAGATGAAAAAAAACTGCCGTTCAGAAAGGTTAAGGTTCTTGGAAAAGGTTACATAGCTAGTGTCAGTAGAACAGAACACAAATCAAGGTCTTCTGATACTGTGTCCAGTACTCTTTCCATGATGTCTTCCCCACCCTTTTACGCATTTGAAAGTCATGGTGACAGATAGTTACTGATCTTACTAAAATATCTCGACTTGTCTTTTTGTCAGTTTCTCCTAGCTGTAAAGACATAATACAGGTATTTCCAAGCATGGATGTCAGAACTGGTTAATATCTGAGAGGGTGTGTTAGGATTGTTTGAACTTAGGCCCGATAGGTGCTTTCATAATATCTAGTTCTATTAACAGGACTAGCTAACATTTATCGAAATACTTCTGTGCCCGTGAGGTTGTTAGAGAAATGGAGTAACTTTCGTACAAATAGCTAGCAAGTGATGCAGCCGGGACTTGAGCCTAGCTTGGAGATGCGGACCACTGTTTTGGGGATCACAATTCTCTTTGAGAATCTGCTGTTGCTAAAAAACTGTTCATTGCCTTGAAATTCACTTGACCCTCTCCCTAGAAGAATGTATATATGCACAGAATTTTGCATATAACTTTTGGGGTGTTTCTGGAAGTGATTGAGCCCAGCCCCTTCATTTTACAGGTGAACATATGGTGAACCCAGGACAGTAAGAGAATTATTTGCTCAAAGTCACACAGCTGAACTGAGACTAGGAATAAGTCTTGATTCCTAGTGGTATGTTCCTTTCACACCGTTTGAGCTTCCTACATTTGTAAACTGGTAAAATCCTTCGCAGTTAAAAAAAAAAAAAAAGTATGCAAGCTTTTGAGGTACTTGGAAAAGAATATTATGGGAATCAAATAGTAGGTTTGCTTTTTAAGCCATAATTTCTTTCCTCCTGCCCCTTGAATTTTTAGTGCATGGTTGCAGCTTTAATCTTCCTCCCTCCCTCCCTCTTTCTTTCTTTCTTTCTTTCTTTCTTTCTTTCTTTTTCTTTCCAGAGGTATGTCACTGTTCAAAAGATGGCAAGGGAGCTGTCAGAAGCATCTAAAATTTTAAAGTTGAAACTGTCAATGTGTAATTTTTTCCTAACAAAATTTTTGTACAGCTTACTGAGTTAAAATTAGATCTCTATAGGTATATGGGACAGTTTGGTGATGGTTCATTGAGTTTTACCTAATTGTCACTTAAAGCTCTCCTTCCCTGATTTTTGTTTTAGATGCTATCCCAAGTTCAGATCAGATTCGAATAGCACCCTCTTTAAAAAGCCAAAGAGGATCAGTGTGGACAAAGACAAAAGCAGCCTTTGAAAACTGGGAAGTTGAGGTGACGTTTCGAGTGACTGGAAGAGGTCGAATTGGAGCTGATGGCCTGGTATGAGAATTTAACATCTAAAATGTATATCAGTGCAATACCACTAGCCTCTAAATGCCTCCTGTTACTTATATTTACAGGCAGTTTGGTATACAGAAAATCAAGGCTTGGAGGGTCCTGTGTTTGGATCAGCTGATATGTGGAATGGTGTTGGAATATTTTTCGATTCTTTTGACAACGACGGAAAGGTATGCTTGTTGTCAGGACTGTTACCTGCTTGAGTGTACCTGCTAACGAAGTTAGGCTGTGAGGAATTAGTTTATTTAATACTTTTGTCAGGTTAGTAGTAGAGAACTCTCCAAACCATATTTTAAGTTATGATGGTTAGTCTTTATATAGCCAGGAGTTTAGAAATTTAAAGCTATGAGTTCATGATTCGTTGTACATCAACCGGAGGTCATAATGGAGCTCTAACTCTGAGAACTTTGCAGTGACCTCCCTCCCCAGCCCCCTGTGTATGCTTAGTAATTTTGATGGATAAGCATGGATCATTTAGACATAGGCAGTGAAACCAATAGTGTTTAGAAGACGGTTACAGTTTATTTTCATGAAAATATCCATGTGCATTACTACTGCTAGCTCACATATTCATACTTTTTCATGTTAATACTTTCTCATATGTTAGTCACTTCACTTTTTGATCAATTTCTCTGATGCTGTCCTTAGGAGAGCCTAAAACAGTAAGAACAAAGTCTACTTGTGAATTGGAAACATTAACTTATGTGTTAGCGGCCTTAAGATTGATGATCTTTGTTTCAGCTGGTAGTTTCTCTGCTGATTGTCAGAGGTCATTATTAGCACTTTTAAAGGAGAACTTTAATAACTTCTTGAACGCTGAGGTGTGTTAGTCCTCTGGCCAGTTAAGCTCCCTTGGGTCCCACACTTCTCCCACGCTCACAGTGGTTCCTCACATCTGTGTTGTAGTTGATTACTCACACAGGGCACATCATCGGTCTTTCTTGAAGTGTTCAGTGACTCTGTTTTTGAATGATTAGAAGAGTTTACTAAAATTTTTCTAAATAAGTAGAAATCTTTCCTATTAATTATTTTAACATTTTGAGCCCTAGAATTTTTAGAGATGTAAGAGGCCTTATGGCACTTCTAGAATGATCTAGCATTCTTCGACCTAAGGATTCTTTAAAACAAATGCGTTCTTTTTGTTTTTAGAAAAATAATCCTGCTATAGTAATCATAGGCAACAATGGACAAATCCATTATGACCATCAAAAGTAAGTGTGTGCTTTATATGTTATTTGATTTCAGCTTCTTTTTGAAAACCTTGGAAAATACACTGTTTCAAATCTGAACATTTTCCATCCAAGTACTAACCAGGCCCGACCCTGCTTAGCTTCCGAGATCGGGTGCGTTCAGGGTGGTATGGCCATAGACTGAATATTTTCCGGATGAAATAAGATTGTTCCTTTTCTTGATATATTTTGTAACTTGGTGGAAAGGTCTTATTTTAATTTGGTCCTGTTTTAAAGTTCAGTCTATGGACCACCTCAGATTTCAAACATAAAAATGTGTTGTTTTATTCAACCAAAAGTTATGTAATACGTTGAAAGGTTTATAAAAAAAAGGTTCCTGGTTCTCAGTAATGCCATTAGTCATGTTTCTTTCATCTTTATCTTTCGAAAATAAAGTTCAAAGTCTTGACCAGACTAGTGGCCAAGCAATTTATGCCACCTTATTCATCCTTCATGTTGCTGTATTTTTTTTTTTTATTATTTAAAAAAAAAAAAATTTTTTTTTAACGTTTATTTATTTTTGAGACAGAGAGAGACAGAGCGTGAACGGGGGAGGGTCAGAGAGAGGGAGACACAGAATCCGAAACAGGCTCCAGGCTCTGAGCCGTCAGCACAGAGCCCGACGCGGGGCTTGAACTCACGGACCGTGAGATCATGACCTGAGCCGAAGTCGGCCACTCAACCGACTGAGCCACCCAGGCACCCCCATGTTGCTGTATTTAAAGATTCTCAGCAGGCTACAGAACTTGTGTTTAGTATATTTATGCTATGTATGAATTAGGTATGGACATTTTTTATTTTTACATGTTTGTTGTGGGAGGAATTACCTTTGAGCCAGTCAGTAAACTATAAGAAAAATTAACTTATCTGCACTTTTTTTTACTGTTTCCTACCTTAGTGATTTTTAATCCTCCTGGTTCATCATGACCACCCGTGGAGCTATTTAAAGTAGAGGGTGCCAAGGCCACTCCTTGTGAGTCTGCTTCAGTTCACTTGGGGGGGGGGGGGGGTCTAGGAATCGGCAGTTTTGAAAGCTCCACACATATTCGATTGGGCCGTAAAGGACTGTGGCTCTAGTCTCGCGTGGGAGAGGTAACTTTCCTCTTGGGGTCAGCACATGGGAACACTGGCTTCTGACGCTATCCATGGTTCCGACAGGAATCACGGGAAAAAAACTCGTGCCTTAACTTTGTGTCTTTTGAATAAATAACTTCAAGGATCCCAAGACTCTGTCATAACTTACTGTTGTTTTCTCTCTCTGGACGTTGGTCATTTTAAATAGTGAGTTTTTAAATATCGGGAAGCTTTGTTACGTTTTTTGTCTGTTTTCCTTTTCTCCATACTGTAGTGATGGCGCCAGTCAAGCTTTAGCGAGTTGCCAGAGGGACTTTCGTAATAAACCCTATCCTGTCCGGGCAAAGATCACGTATTACCAGAAAACACTGACGGTACGTAGCATGCGCTTGGAGATGATCGAATGGACAGTATTCCAGCGTGACTTTTCAGGTTGAATCTTTGGTAGACGTCAGAGGCATGTAAATTTGGATATTGTTTATACACTCAGCGTTACTGTGAGAGGGCGGAAGTGGCTTCAAAGTTCGGTGTAAGTGGCGACCGACGTGTTGTAAAACCTTGCCAGTGGGTTTGCCGTCAGTGTATGCTTAAGCATCCGACTTACTGTGTCTCACACATCATATACATACGCAAGCCAGCAAGATAGAAATATGAGTAAGACAAAGGTCATTTTCTCCAAAGAGCGTGTAGTCTAGTGGAGTGGAGACACTTCCGTAACGTTGCTTACGCTATGTGACACGTGCTGCAACATGCATGCCATTAAGTAATCAAGGGCACAGAATCTTCCAAACTGCCGGGTGGGAGCGGGGAGGGTCAGGAATAGTTGCTCAGAGTTGAGCTGCACCCGGAAGGGGAAATAGAAATTTCCTAAATGGGGTGCATATACCAGGCAGAGAAAACAGGCACAGGGACTCTTGAAAGATTTGGGAAAGGCACGTAATTTGGCTGGAGGATAGAGGAGACTGTGGGAAGTGGGGTTGAAATGGCGGCGGTAGCCCATCTTGTAGGCCTCAGGTGGTTTGTCCTGTTGGCAACTGTTTCAAGTTCTAAGCAGGAAAGTGAAACGATTAGATTTGCAGTTTGGGAAGATGACTTAGGCAGCTGTGTTCTTTAATGGTATCTGTGAAAGGAGACTCCGACTCTTAGGGGCCACTCCCTGTGCTCGGTCCTTTCCATGCAGTTTCTCACTTATTCTTTCCAGCAACCCTGTGGGGTAGGTATCCCCATCTCATACACGGGGCAATCGAATATGGGAAATTTTAAGTAACTCAGAGTCATACCCAGTAAGTAACACAACTGTGATATGAACCGAGTGCTCTCTTAGCTGTAAGACTCCACTTGTGGTCTGAACTGAGGGAGAGGGAAGAAGAGAGGGGAAGCGATTAGGAGGGAGAGACCGCAGGACTTAATACTAGTTTGCTTGGGGGTGGGAGGCTCTGGGGAGTCAAAGCTAGTTCCCGGATTTCTGGCCAGTTGTACAACTAGGCCGAGAAGCAGCACCTTTGTTTGTGTTTGAGTGAGGAGTGGAAGACAGAGGGGTGGTGAGAGTTTAGCTGTAGACACATTGAGTCCAGGGTAATATTTAAAGTGGACATATCTAAGTTAGCAGTTCGATGATTACTAATACAGTGTGAACTTTGCTTGATAAAGGTGTCATCAATACCTGGTTATAGCATACTTGTAAATAAAGAAAAAAATCCGGCTTAAATTTTGCTTTCTCCTAAATCATGAGCTAGGCTTGCACAGGCTGTTCTTTGGAGAACTTTGTATTGGCTCAGTCTTACATTCCAGACCAGTTTAGAGATCTCAGAGCAGATGAGGTGTCCTGTCTGTCACGATGGACTTGGACCTGAGTTCCACTGTAATTGTTACACATCCGCTACAGTTTCATTAGGGTCATCAGTAAGTCGTGCTCACGTTCATGTGGCACAATCCAGCCACCAACCTCGGGGGGGAGGGCAGACCCACGCTTTAGTTCACAGATTGCCCCGGGGGGCTGCCCACAGACACAGTGCACCGAACCCCACCGACAGTACCCAAAATCGTCCTACAAAACGTCCTCCTGAGAGAGTTCCACATTCAGAAGAGATTGGGCACGACTCTGCATATTAGCTCATTAAAGCTCATCCTAGGAAGTCTTGAAACAAACTGTGAGTAAACTCTACGTTCTTCAGAATTACTTGTTCACCTAACATCCGTGAATGTCTATAGAGCTAGTGCTGTGAAGAATACATCTGAGAGAGACTTGGCAAAGGCACGTGGCTGATTGAACGGTCCTGGCCTTTATGTTTGCTCAGTCACTTCTCTCTTCCTGTAATGCACTCCCTCTTCTCTCTGTGTGGCAGAGTCGTGCTCCTTGAACACACTAGGTCACATCCCTGTTCCATCATTATCAGGTAATGATAAAGATAATAATTATGATAATAAATGATAATAAATAATAAAGATAATAAAGATAATGATCTTTCTCCCCAAAACTCTGGTGTTTTTTTTTTTTTCCTAGTGCGTATGTGGCCTTTAAAGTATATTGTCTTGAATTACTGGTCAACTGTGGTCTGTATGTCTTTTTTCTCATCAATATGATTGTAAATTTGCCAGTACAGACATATACCCTGTATTCTTTTTTTTTTTTTTTTTTAACGTTTATTTAGTTTTGAGACAGAGAGAGACAGAGCATGAACGGGGGAGGGTCAGAGAGAGGGAGAACAGAATCTGAAACCGGCTCCAGGCTCTGAGCTGTCAGCACAGAGCCCGACGCGGGGCTCGAACTCACGGACCGCGAGATCATGACCCAAGCTGAAGTCGGCCGCTTAACCGACTGAGCCACCCAGGCTCCCCTCTACCCTGTATTCTTTATAGTCCCTCATATTTTGCTCCTTTTAGTAACTCAGGGGATGTTTATTGAATTGGTACTTATCCATTTATCTTGTCCCACTTGTTTGAACTTCAGAGGGAAAAACAGTAAGGGGAGCAAGAAATGTTGTTAGTGGAGGAACATAGTCAAAACAAGTGCAGATTTGCGCGGCGGCAGTACCGTAGCCGATGAGGTTTATCCGAGGCACGATTGTTGCCAGTTGAAAACCAAGTACGGCTAGTGTAGTAGTTAACAGTGGGTTGAAACTGTAAGATGAATAAAGCATATGAATGGTACCTGTATAGTCACAGACCTGACGTTCCTCCAAACTCATAGTACGATGAGTTTATTATTCTCTCTCTCTTTTTTTTTTTTAAGAAATAGTACTAGACAATAAAGACTCCTAGTGGATTTTCAGGTTGTTGAGGTTCAAGGAAAAAATATTGAAGAGTTGAAAGTTTTTAGGATTAGAACTACAATGTGATTAACTAACACCTTTGTTTTCTTTCTCTCTCAAAGACAAATGTCTTACCGGGTCTTGATTCCAATTTGAGACACTGTAGAGGAGCACTGTTTGCAAATGGTGGAAACTGAAATAGCGTTACTGATCGGGGGGAACAGAATATTACTATTAGTCAACTATAGACGGCAGGTGGTTTTGAAAAATTGGTAGGAGTTGACGTTTCCATTCTCTATGATATAGGATTTGCCTTTCATATTGACAAGTGTCTTCCTTTCTTGCTAAAAAATGTGGGCAGAACACTCTAACATTTTACCTGTGTAACTAAATCTTCACTGTCACAAGTGATGCTGGCCTCTGGCAGTAATAATAGAAGTGCCCCATGCTAGTACGACATCTCTCTTCCTCCTCCTCCCGCTCTCAGCCCCTCTTACGTTGGGTTGCTGGGAGCGAAAGGCTCGGCCACTGCTTGATTGGGATCAGGAGATCAGTATCTGTGTGTCTGCTGGGTTCTTTGCTTTCTTGGGATTCCAAGATTCTTTGAAGACATTTTGGGTTATTACTTCCAAAATACCTTCTGCACAGGGACGTCTGAGTGACTCAGTTGGTTAAGCGTCCAACTCTTGATTTCAGCTCAGGTCATGATCTCACAGGTTGTGGGTTCAAGCCCCATGTTGGGCTCTGTGCTGAGGATTGTCAGCTCGGAGCCTGCTGGGGATTGTCTGTCTGTCTGTCTGTCTGTCTCTCTCTCTCTCTCTCTCTCTGTCTCTCTGCCCCACCCCCACTTGCATTCATTCTCTCTCTCTTTCAAAAATAAATAAACTTAAAAAAGTACATTCTGCAAAATAGAAACTTAGGCATCCTTTTAGTTTTTTCATTTTCTGCCTTTTTGTCAGTACAACTTCTGTCACTTCTGGTGTCTCTGCTAACTTATGACTGTCCAGTCATACCCCCCTCCCCAGTTTAATGAAGAGAAGCTCACGACTTGCTAAGTGAATCTATTTAATTCTCAACCAGCTGTAGTAAAAGTTGTAAATTCCTCCTATTCGTTTTGGCTCTGTCACTGGGGTTTCAGAGAAAGTCTGATCGCTCTTCTGTACGAACCGTTCGAAGAAAGTAGTCATGCTTCCCTAAGTC
Organism: Panthera leo; assembly: GCF_018350215.1. Lineage (NCBI taxonomy): Eukaryota > Metazoa > Chordata > Mammalia > Carnivora > Felidae > Panthera > Panthera leo. The sequence goes on along the minus strand of NC_056690.1, from coordinate 77,744,488 downwards.
TTCTATTTCAGAAAGTTTTTCGTGGAATGGTACCAAATATTTCTCTTTAAGCCTTTGACACATAGTAGGGTTAGAATAAAATGAAGTGTCTTGTATAATGATTCCAAGTAAGTGAGGTTAGTTAATGGACAGCGGATGACCCTTTCTAGTAGTGAGAGAAAACTGGTAGCTTTTTGACAGTTGGTTATTAGACCAAATATAAGGATCAGTCAGTCACACATTGACTATTTGACGTTCATTTTACAATGCCTGTTATAAAAGCTATAGCTGTAGTCTCTCTTTTTAGGTGATGGTCAATAATGGCTTCACACCAGATAAAAATGATTATGAATTTTGCGCCAAAGTGGATAATATGGTTATCCCTCCTCAAGGACATTTTGGAATATCTGCTGCAACTGGAGGGCTCGCAGGTAACTCTTGCTGTCTTCTAGTGTTGAAAGTTTGTGAGTTTCCTTGGGAATAGTGTGCTGTAGAGACACGCGGACTCGTGTCCTTTCAGCCTTTTAAGACTGGCTGTGACCTTTACGTGGGCCGCGGAGCCGGGGTCCCGCTCCCGCTCTGTAGGTGTACAGCTGGCTGGGGCTGCGTCCAGGGAGGTACGGAGACCATCAGTCTTATAGTGAGGGAGACGTGCTTTTAAAGCCAGGCCTGTAAAAGGTTCATTGTCAAGTGGTTTACGATCCTGAAAGTTGTCCCGGCACATTTAAGTGAATTTGGTAGCCTGAGGAAATATTGGGGACTAAAGTTTCATCAAGGTATATTTGTCACTTTTACCACTTTTTCCCCCTACATTTTGGCGATAAATGAACTTCTTATTTGACATTAATACCATCTTGTGTTCACATGGTTCATTGTGTGATTTTCTATTATTTTCAAATATATGATTGTTCCTCTCCTCATCACAGGGAAGGAGGGAGCGGATCGATTGTATTTACTCTATTTTTACTTAAGTTTGCCAAACCTTGGATTAAAGGACATTATAAGTATACATGGCCAGTAATGGCCAGACCAAGGCAAGACTTGGTTTGGATTTCTGACTCCTGTGTCCAGTGCTGTATCACACTGTACATCTTCTCCCCAAATGATGTAACTCACACCACGGTGGTACAATATTCTCTTTAATCTGGCTGCATATCGAGATCTCCGTAATAATGGCAGAAAGCATAGAGGTTGCCAGTTGAAATTAATTGCTCTTGCTTTGTGGACGTGACTGGTATCCTAGCCAGGATTGGTAATTTAGGTCAACGTTACGAGGTATGATCTGCTAAGTCCCTGTTTTCAGCTTACGCAGCCTGAGATTAATTTGATTTTTAAAATACGATTTTAGATAAAGTAAAATTGTTAATATCTGCTATGTGAGGGAAACAAATATGAGTGATATTTAGATAGAGTGATCATATTATCTAAATTGGAAAGCTCTGAGAGTAAAAGAAGATGCTATTATAGTAATGCCAGGACAACGTGGATAAATGAGGGCTGTCCTAGTAGGCCAGGACAAAGCAGTGTCAAGTGGGTAACAAGAAAGTAAGGCGAGAAGTGGTAAGTACCGTAGGAAGGGTTCAGGGACAGCTATGGAAATACACGAAGGACAGAAATTCGCATCATTTCACTGGAGCACAGCCTGTGAAGGAGATTTGTGGGAAAATACGGGAGGATCTTGGTGCCAGTTTTAGGAGTTTGGGCTTGTTTTGACCCTTCGTTCGTTTGTTCGTTCCCTTATCCCTTATTCATTATGATCCTTTATCCCCTTATTTTATCTTGTTTTTCTAATGTTTATTTTTATTTTGAGAGAGAGAGACCGAGTATGAGTAGGGGAGGGGCAGAGAGCGAAGGAGACACAGAATCTAAAGTAGGCTCCAGGCTCCGAGCTGTCAGCACAGAGCCTGATATGGAGCCTGAACCCACGAACTGTGAGATCATGACCTGAGCTGAAGTCAGACACTTAACCGACTGAGCCACCCGGGCACCCCTCTCCCCTTGTTTATTAAACGTGTTACTTATTAAGCAATGTTAAATATTCTAGTTTAGAATAAAAGAACGTGAATTTTAGTTTATTTCTGACGTAAATCTTTCTGGTGAATTTTTATCTCTAAGCTCACAGAGCACCATTGCCTTTACCAGATTAGAGCTAATATTTGTTATTTTTCATACTGATTATTTTTAAAGCAATAGCTCTAAGGTAACTTCACAACCATAAAAGTAATCTGTTAATGGAATTTTCTCAGTGCTTTCTGTTTTTGTTTTTTTTAATTTGTAGATGACCACGATGTCCTTTCTTTCCTGACTTTCCAATTGACTGAGCCTGGGAAAGAGCCGGTAAGTATAATTTTCTCAAAAAGTTTATTTTCGCTTTATTGGTAGCTCCTTGTAGCTGAAAACGGGAAGCCCAGCTTAGGTTTGGGTCTCCCTCCTGCCTGTTACTGCCATATGACCTTGTAAACGTTACTCAACTTCCGTTACCACCCCGTTTCTTCCTAGTAAAACTGAGACATTTGCACTGGTCACCTTATGGTGTCGTGAGCATTAAATCAGACCGTTGGACTGCTGGCAGGCACGCGGTAAATGGAAGTGCCTAGCATTATCGTTCTGTTGTAATTATTAGTAGCAAGAGTCAGTTGGCTATGACCTAAATAAGAAATGACATTTTTACGTTAGCCTTTCAACTAGTGGTAGGGTAGTTGAAATGAAGGGCAGAAAAGTATATGGAGGTTTAGTATTTTCTTACCCTTCTAATTTTTTGTTTTTTTAATGATTCTAAATTCCAAAAAAGCCTACACCAGATAAAGAAATTTCAGAAAAAGAAAAAGAAAAGTATCAGGAGGAATTTGAGCACTTTCAACAAGAGTTGGATAAAAAGAAGGAGGAATTCCAGAAGGGCCACCCTGACCTTCAAGGGCATCCTGGTGAGTTGGAGGAAGCTGTGCTCAGAACCGCACAGGGCCTGTGGCGCGTGCGTGCATCTCATCGTTGAGCTCCTGTCTGGCACGTCCAAATAGTTTCCGGAAGCAGTATACGAGCGCATCTTCTGCCATCACGAGGCTTGGAGGTTGACGTTCCCACCAGTAAGAGTGTGGCTTAGGAGAGCGTGCAGTGGGGGATACCAGGCGATGTGGACGGACGGCGATCCACCGCGGGGCAGGGTCTGTGAGGACAGGGATTCTGTTTGTGTGCTTACTGCTCTGCCCCCTAAACCTAAAAAAAAAGAGCCCCATTGCTGACCTGGTAGTTGAGACTCAGTAAATATTTATGGGATGAAATCATCTAAGGTGTATGTCTTTCATTTTTGAGTGGCACACGTTACCTTATTAATAGAGGGATACCACTGGAAAAATGTCAGAAGGCTTGTGGAAGTAATGAGAAGGGATTCTCTGGCTCTCCTTCCCGTATACTGCTTGACAGAACTCTGGACTTTGAAATTGACGAATTTTAAAATAATTAGTCTTAAGCCAGTGTAAGTAAGAACTCGGGTGTGCTAGCTGTCAAAAACAAAACATGAGAAGTCCAAATAGAGTGGCTTTAGAGTATCTGCTAGCTTTTATTTGGATGGTTCCCACCAGCACAGATGATCAAAGCCGTATAATAAAGCTCACAGCTAGCTTTTGTACTCCAGATAGCATGTGATTCTCTAAATTCTCTAAATAATATGAATCAGACTTCATGCAGGTAAAAATGAAAGGTAAATTTAATTCTTTTCTTGGATTTGTTTTAAGTATTACATATGGTTTGTGACTGTGTCCTAAAGCTTATTGTAATAAGTGTTCAAATGAAGTAATCTTATTTTCAGCATAGGTATGAAAGGAAAATGCTGTTCTCAAGAGACTCCATTTTTTAATTAATTACATAAGTAATAATTTAAAAATAATTTTAATGCACAGATTTTAAGAGCGTAGTTTGATGAATTTTGACAAACGTATACCTGTGTAACTGTCACTCAGATCAGCACATAGAATATTTTTCTCACCCCGAGAACTTCCCTCGTGCCTCTTTCAAGCCAGCGCCCTCTTCACAGAGGCAAAACCACTGTTCTGATATCCGTTAACGTAGATGAGTTTTACCCTTTCATATAAGTAGAATTATACAGTATATTTGAAAGAATTATTTTTAGGTGAAAATTCAGAACTAATTTATAGTGAGTATTCAACCAGCAGAGATGGCAAAAAACAAATAATAATTTTGTCCTGATTGAATTGATGATCTTGCATGTTTACTGTTGGGGAGGTCATACCACTGGAGTACAACATAGTGGTGACGTATATGTTTTTTTATTACTATTATTTATTTTAGAGAGAGAGATGGAAGCAGGGGGGAGTGATAGAGGGAGAGAATCTCAAACAGCCTCCATGCTCAGTGTGGAGCCTGACATGTGGCTTGATCCCACGACCCTGGGATCGTGCAGAACCTGAGCCGAAATCATAAGTCAGACGCTCAACCGACTGAACCACCCAGGCACCCCTAATTTTATTATATATTGATACTTTAGTAACTTATGGTATTTCAAAAACTACATGTGTTGGTGAGTTTAATAATTTTAAGTTGCAATTTCCATTTCAGCAGATGAAATATTTGAGAGTGTAGGAGATCGTGAGCTGAGACAAATCTTTGAAGGACAGAATCGTATTCATCTTGAAATCAAGCAACTGAACCGACAATTAGATATGATTCTTGATGAACAGAGAAGATACGTGTCTTCCTTGACCGAGGAGATCTCTAAAAGAGGAGCAGGAATCCCAGGGCAGCATGGACAGGTAGGCTTTCCAAATATACATATGAGCCTTAGGTGGCCTCTGATGGAGAAGTAGAAAAGAAAGGTTGCTTGCTATGCAGTATGTTTGTACAGAACTGGATTCTTTTGTTTTCCCTCCAGATCACTCAGCAGGAGATGGATACTGTTGTGAACACTCAGCATGAGATTCTGAGACAAGTAAATGAAATGAAGTAAGTCAACAAAAGTAATCGCCGAGTGTTAAGTGATAAATTTATCCAAAATTCATGACTTCTCTCTGTATATATGCAAGCACATTATTATTGTAAGAATTCTGCATGGGGATAAGAATCATGTTTTAGATTTTTTTTTTTTAATTTTCTTTAACGTTTATTTACTATTGAGAGACAGAGAAACACAAAGCATGAGCAGGGGAGGGGCAGAGAGAGGGGGAGACACAGAATCTAAAGCAGGCTCCAGGCTCTGAGCTGTCAGCACAGAGCCCGACTCGGGGCTCGAACTCACGGACCATGAGATCATGACCTGAGCCAAAGTCAGTCGCCTAACCAACTGAGCCACCCAGGTGCCCCTAGTTTTTTGTTTTTTTGTTTTTTGTTTTTTTTGTTTTTTTTTTTTTTGATTCATTTTGAAATAGGGGAATGTAAAGTACAAGAACTTTGATATTTAAAAGCTACCAACATCCCTAAATTTTCAAATTGTTCTAAGGCAGAAAAGAAAAAAATGCTTCAGTACTTTTGTGCTTTGTGCCAAAGTGAACACCAGAAAAATTGCTTTAGCAGCTTACAAGAAAATATGTTTGTCACAGCTACTTGACAGCCAGGAATATTCATACATTTCTAAAATAACAATATATGTAATGTATAGCAATTCTATGAAAAAATGCTAGAAGAGTAAACGTGCATAGTATTGTAGGGCAACAACACAAACATACCTCATGCAGGAACTTTTTGATGGAATAAAAACCATATGGAAGGAAATATGCTGTATGTGACTACCTCTCTTTCACTCCATCTTGTACCCTGAGAGTTGTACCCAACAAAGAGTTGGAGCAGAGAGGAGCTACTGTGTCTGTGGAACTTTGATAAGTTTCTAAAAAGTATTCACTTAGGCAGATAATTAACAGCTTTTGATGCCTAGTGTAGAGAAGCAGCCAAAATGTTACATTTCATAAGCTAACACTTCAGAGCACTGCCCCGACCGATACAACCCTTGACAAACAAGAATGTCGAGGTGAGTTCTTTAGCCCTGGAAAACTAAACAGTATTAGGTTAAACAGAAGGTGATAATATCTACACCTAGAGATTAGAGGCAACCCAACTTATAACTGCAAACTGGTACTTCTTTCCCTTGTGCTATTTGGCATTTTAAAAAATCTTCGAGTTGCGAACTCATGATTAAAATATTTATGACTCTAAACGAATAGTTAAATTCTTTCAGAAATAGACTGGATCATGTGGCATTATTTTTAAAAGTCTTTAGTTTCATATAATTTTAGACTTTGAACATTGCAAAAATAGTATAATTTCCATATATCCCTCACCCACCTTCCCCTAATGTTGACACCTTACGTAACCATAGCACAGTCAGAACTAAGAAATTAACATTGGTACGGTACTGTTAACTAATGATCTTACTCAGCTTTTGCCTGTTTTCCACGAATGCCTTTTTTTCTGTTCCAGGATCCTGTCCAGCAACACACATTGCATTTAGTTATTTCCCTTTAGACTTCGGCAGTCTGAGATAGTCCTTCCTTCCTTGTCTTTCATGCCCATGACAGTTTCTGCAGTGAGCGCTTTTTTGGTCCACTGCCTCTCGGTTTGGGTTTGTCTGGTGTTTACTCACGATTGGATGGAGGTTCTGCACTTTTGAGAAGAATGCACCATCGTATCATGTTCGTGATGTCAGTATGTCTCGCTCCTGTTGACATTGGCTGTGATCACTTGATTATGGTGGTTTCTTCCTGCTTTCTCTACTTTAAAGTTACTGTTTTTCCCTTGGTGATTAATTATATTTCAGAAAAGATACTTTGAGACTATGTAGGTTTGTAATGTCCTGTTTTAGTTTAAACTTTTGCTTGCTAATTGTAGCCTCCATTGATGTTGTGCCTGAAACAAGAATGAGATGTTTCCCAAATGCTATTTTTTTCCTATTTTCATCATTCCTTCCCACGTATTTTTTGGAATTCCGTAAGGACCAGCTTTCTGTTCTCCCCCATTTATTTATTCAGTCAATCATTTATTTCATATGGACCCATGGATATTCTGTGGATTGCGATCCAATATTATCATTATTTGTTGCTCACATTGTTCAACTCTGGTAATTAAGAACTCCTTCAGGTTGGCTTCTGTGTTCTTTCAACAAGCCCCATCTTTTTTTTAAAGCATTTCTTTACTTTCTGGTGTTACACTGTGTTTCAGGCACATCTTGTATTTTCTCTGTCCCAGCTCTAGAATCAACCACTTCTTCAGTGAGCCCTGATTCCTTTTATTGGAGAAAAGTATTTAGAAACCCTAGATCTGGGCACGAGGTGTGCTCATTACCACTGTGGTGCCACTGCTTGTAGATATCTCAGTAGACAGAGGTCTGGAATATATGAATGTGTAATAACCCACATGTATACGATTATCTTTATTTTTGTACCCATCACTCTACATTTGCATTTAAAAAAAAAAAAACCCGAGATTAACCACACACTTTGGATTCTGGTTGGACCAGACTGGACTGAACATTACAGCATTGATTTTTTACCTCGTCCTTCCTGATTTGAAAATTCTTTCTCTGAGAGGGAGAAACCTGGTTCTTACCTATGATTTTTTTTTACTAATTTTAGTGTGCACGTAATGTACCCATAAAGTGGTTTCAAATTGTCAACTTCTATCACTGTGAGAAACATATTTACTGATGGATTTATGTAAAGTTCCTTTTGCCTCTAGACTTACAGTTTGTAATGCAGACCCTGTTTTCCAGACAGTTACTTAGTTCATTTCTCCTCTTCCCCATTCTCCTCAGTGTGGTTAGGATATGCATTTAGAATACAGTTAGATTTCTTTGGTAGTGTTTGTGTTCTTCCTACATCCTGGTTGATTTTCAGTGTGTGTATTTTGGGTATGTGAAGGGAATGTAAATACTATGTTCTGCAAGGTTCTAAGAGTTGAAATGTATGTGTTCACTGAAGTATAGCTCCCTCTTCACCACTAGCACCCATCCCCACTTCTCCCCTTCTTTCTAGCCTTTTCCCACCCACCCCCTGTTGGTCACCTGTCCCATTAACTTCTAGTTTGTTCATCCTGTGTTTCTTCTGCACATGTGTATTTCCTTAGATCCCCTTCTTTCGTATGTGAATGGTGGCATATTCTAGATACCCTTTTGTGCTTTGCTTGTTTCACTTAAGAGTAGTACTAAAACATCTTAAGATTCAATTAGTGGTCATCCTAGCCATCTGACTGTATTATCCATGAAGGACTTATTTAGGGTAGTTAGCAATCCTTGTAAATTCCCACTTGCCGATTGAGAACAAATGTCATGCCTACCATAAGTGAGTGTAAAATCTGAACTCGAGTTTCTAAATTTGTCCTCTAGAGTTTTTTCCTTCTGGATTAAGCTTCAGAAAAAAACTGTAAAGAGACAGGAAATACTTGCCTTTTATGGAAAGGGTGATTTGTGTCTTTATGGATTGTCATATCCTTAGAGAGAATCATAGAATTTTTTGAGCAGAAGCATGAGGTACAGTCCCCTTCAATTTACAGAAAAAGGAAAAAAAGCTCTGAATGATAGAAGGTCACAACAGTCAGAACTAGTTTCCTTATCCCCTTACTTTGAAGTGCTATTTTCTAGCATACCGGAAAGCCTTGCCAATTGTTATTTTCACTTTAGAAATTTTCACACATACAGAGAAGTTGAGCATGAAAGCCTTCCCTCATATCCCCATGCCCCCAGGTTCAACAGTTATTAATAACTGGTTGGTGTCAGCCTGAGCTATTCATTATGAATTACCCTCATCAGTTTCTCCAAATTTTAGTGACAGTGATGGCTGGAGCCTAAATCCCTCATTTCCTTAGAGGTCGTTGAAAGGTGGCACTCTCTTCTCAGGTTCCCTGTCCGGTTAAAAAGAATTTCTCCCATCACTTGTTTGTTATTCTGAAACAGTCCAAGAAAGGCAGAATAAACACTTGACTCTTTTTTCCTTACCATTTTTCAAAATCATGAGTTGGTGTCCTGGCACCGTGCAAGGTTAAATGATGAGGTAGTGAGGGGTGGTTTTCTTTCTTTTCAACCCATGGATTTTAACATATTTTGCCCTTATGATTCTTAGTCTTTACAAGTGATATTCAGAGAGGCTCGTCTTTGGTCACTAGCAGCCCGTTAGCTCCTGTGTCATTTTGAAATAACCCCAGAACTTAGTAGTGTTTGATAGCTTCTTTTCTTTAAGGTGTAAGACTTTCCAGGTTTCAGGGCACCCGGCTGGCTCCGTCAGTAGAGCTTGAGACTCATGATCTCAGGATCATGGGTTCAAGCCCCTCATTGGGCATGGAGCCTACTTAAAAAAAAAAAAAAGAAAGAAAGACTTTTCCATGTTTCTTTTATACATTTCTATCCCACACGTGGCAAAAGGCATTTTTCTTTGGATCCCTTGTCTTCTTTTTAAGTTTGTTTATTTAGAGAAAGAGAGGGTTCACGTGAGCAGGGGAGGGGCAGAGAGAGAGAGAGAGCGAGAGAGAGAATCCCAAGCAGGCTCCGCCGGGCTTGAACTCACAAACTGTGAGGTCATGACCTGAGCTAAAATCAAGAGTCGGATATTTAACTGATTGAACCACCCAGGAGCCCCTGGATCCCTTTTCTTTTACTAGGAAATGGAGTATATTGTATAGACAGTCTGGTGCTTATTGCTACTGGGTTGTCATTGCTTCTAGACCATTTTATTTTATATGTTGTGTCATGTTATGTTATGTTATGTTATGTTATGTTATGATCTATCTTTTTTAGTGGTAAACTAAAAAATGTGGGCTCACACTCCCAGCTCAGATGTCAAGAGTCACATGCTTTACTGACTCAGCCAGCCAGGTGCCCCACTTCTAGGCCTTTTCAATGAACAGAGTTACAAATGCTTTTCTTTTTTTTTTTTTTTTTTTTTTTTTTTTTTTTTTTTACAAATGCTTTTCAAGCTCTACCATTTGTGTGTTGGTTTGTGTCATCTGTTAATTAGTTATATTTTTTAAATATTGAATTCAAAGTATAAATGCCCTTTTCGGTGAGTAGGGAGTGTTGAACATTTCATGTTTACTTTTACCTAATTTATTGAGTGCCTTTTGCATTCTAGGTACTGTGCTAGGCATTTTTAATTTTTTTTTTTTTTATTTTGAGAAAGAGCACGAGCTGGGGAGGGGCAGAGAGGGATGGAGAGAAAGAATCCCAAGCAGGGTCTCTGTACTGTCAACGCGGAGCCCCGTGTGGGGCTTGAACTTGCGAACTGTGAGATGGTGACCTGAGCCGAGGAGATCAAGAGTCAGATGTTTAGCAGACTGAGCCACCCACGCACCCCTTGCATAAATATCTTCACATATTCTTCTGGGACCTTGCTCTTGGTTACCCGTTTCTGTACCTTCAACCTGGCCCTGTAATGCGATACTTAAGTGCTTAACAACCTTTATTCCTTCCTGATCATCACGTTATCTCACCCAGGATACTCATCCTGTCCTCAAGCCCTGTAACCCAGGCCCTCCTTCGCCCCCTCCACGTCCCTTTTCTCTGCTCCACCCCTCGACACATAGGGTAGACCAGGCCCATCCTTAGCTCTGGATCCCCTTCTTTCTACCACTGCTGACCCTTGTTCCATCAGTGATTCTCTGTCTTCTACCTTTAACTTTCTTTCAGTGCTGCGGCTTCCATTTGTAAAAGGGTTTGCTTTTCTGGTATCTAAAACTAATTTTAAACTAATTTAATTGACCTTTTTAACTGTTGCTTTTCTTTTTTCTTCCCTTTTATCTGAGTTCCTAAAAGAGTAGACCAAACTACCTGTCTTCACTTCCAAACCACAGTGATTTGCCATCGTACCCCTACTGATCACCTTCCGTCCCGTCTTCACTGGGGAGGGCTTCCTGGGGCAGCCGGCGCTTTCCCACCCCTTTCACTGGGGACATTTTAAGACGTCCCCGTGCAGCACTCGCTCTCTGGCCCCTCTGCTTCAGTTCGGCCTTCTTCACTTGTGGCTCCTCCTTACATCCCTCAAAGGGTGTTTTTCTCTAGGGTTCTCCAGCCCTCTCTCTCTCTCTCTCTCACTTGACCTGTCCCCTCCTTCCACCAGTCCCACCTCCATGGAACCCTCCTCATCCTTCAACACTCCACTCTCAGGGCCCCGCTGAGATGAACGCCCCTTCCTCGTGGAGCTCTAGACGTGCCTCCGTCACGTTGCTCTCCTGCCAGACCACCAGTGTCGGCAGGGTGGGAACTCCGCTTTTCTCTCCATTTCTGTCCCTAAAAATTGCCTGGCTCATAACACGTACCAAATCTATGTTGGCACGGTCAACAGGCGAACGAATGAATGAATGATTGAATGGGAACACATTAAGTGACTCAGTCTTTGTGTATTAAAGAGACATTTATGTGTAAGCAATTGCATGCTTCTGGGAAGCAATATTCTTAAATGCAGATTTGTGAGGAAGTTCTATATTTTGGGATACTTTGTTCTTGCTAAGTATTTAGGCATATTAAAATATAATCCTTAATTTGAGTTTTAATGGAAGAGCTTAGACTCCTGTGAGTTTTCTCGAGCATGTGTGCCATTAAGAAATTTTAATCAACACGTGCCATTTATTCAGAAAGCACTTGAGATATTTTGTAGCAAGTTTTAAAGTCTTGTTCATATAACTCAAATGTGATTTTTGGAGATTGAGTATACTTAACATTCAGCCTGGTAGACTGTTCTTTCTAAGTAATTCTGACATTTGAGTTCCTCTTTTTGTTTTCTTCTGGCAGAGCTTTTACTTATTTCTTGTTTTTTATTTTTTTATTTTTTTTGAACTTTTACTTACATGTATAAGTATTTCCCTGTTTTTTTATTAAAATTTTTTTTCTTTCTCCAAAGTTTTATTTAAATTCTAGTTAGTTAACATATAGTGTAATGTTGGTTTCAGGAGTAGAATTTAGTGATTCATCCCTTACGTACAACACCCAGTGCTCATTACGAGTGCCCCCCTGAATACCCATCATGCATCCAGCCCATCCCTTCCAGTAACCCTCAGTTTGTTCGCTATAGTTCAGTTTCTTATGTTTTGCTTCCTTCTCTTTTTTTTCCTCCCATCTATGTTTTGTTTCTTAATTCCACATATGAGTGAAATTATATGGTATTTGTCTTTCTCTGACTTCTTTCACTTAGCATAATACTCTAGCTTCATCCACATCATTGCAGATGGCAAGATTTCATTCTTTTTTATAGCTGATATTCCAGTGTGTGTGTCTATGTTTGTATACACATATATATACACGTACACCACATCATCTGTATCCGTTCGTCAGTCCGTGGATATTTGGGCTGTTTCCGTAACTTGGCTATTGTTGGTAATGCTGCTGTAAACTCGGGGTACGTGTATCCCTTCAAATCAGTATGTTTTGCACTACAAATACCTCCTAGTGCAACTGCTGGGTCGTAGGGTAGTTCTGTTTTTAAGTTTCTGAGGAACCTCCGTACTCTTTTCCAGAGTGGCTGCACCAGTTTGCATTCCCACCAACAGTGTAAGAGTGTTCCCCTTTCTCTGCATCCTCACCAACATCTGTTGTTTCCCGTGTTGTTAATTTTAGCCCTTCTGGCAGGTGTGAGGTGATATCTCATTGTGGTTTTGATTTGCATTTCCCTGATGCTGAGCGATGTTGAGCATCTTTTCATGTGTCTGTTGGCCATCTCGATGTCTTCTTTGGAAAAATGTCTATTCGTGCCTTCTGCCCATTTTTTAACTGGAAAAGCTTTTAGTTTTTAAACTACATTTTACTCCAGGGAAATAAGTTAGATAACTTATTTATTCATTTATCCAAATTGAACTATAACTGTCAAAGGCATTGTCAGGAAATCAGAGACATGCCCCCTTTTCTGGGGGAGCATGTGCTCAATGAGGAAGAAAATCCATTTATAGTTACAGAGAAGAAAATGTGTGTGTGTGTGTGTGTGTGTGTGTGTTTAGGGTATGGCTGCATTTGGCATTGAAGGTTCACGGGAAGGAGACTAGAGGAAGGCAGCCATTTGAACTAGGCTTTCCATTTTAGGATGTTGCTCTTGGAGGGAAGGGTCAGAACCAGGTAAAGCAATATGGACCAGAGGCTTAAAGTGAAAGATATCTTCAGGGACAACAGGAGTCTAGACATAAAATAGAGCATTAGGAAATAGAGTTAGAAAGATGAGCCACAAAGAGGTTATGGAGACCCGTAAGGATTTTTAAAGAGTATGGCCGTTTTCAAACATACACACAAGTAGAGAGATTAGCGTGGTGACCCCCTGCATCTCCATCAGTTTGCCCATCCACTCGTATTTTATCTACCTCACCAAAAAATCCCTACACTTGGAGATGTATCATAATACAAATGTTAATAACATAAACTGCTTGCATTTATAGAGCTTTTTAAGTAAAACGACGTTTTTGGGTAACTTGAAATTCACGAATCTTCCTTTTTTTCTTAGTAAATAGTTTTGTTACATTTCTGCCATTACTTAAAACAAACCAAAAAAAACCTTTGTAGTCTCTTACTGTCGTGTTCAAACTCGTAACCAAAGGTCACACTCAGTGTTAGAACTCTTTGTCTTACATCTAATAGTGGAAGCAGTCTTACAGGGAAATTGTATTTGAAGTCGTGCATAAAGTAAAATGTTCTATAAGGTCAAAATTACTCTCCAGAAAGACACCACATCAGAGACTGACACACCAGTATGCCAAACAGCCAGCTTTCCCTTCGTATTTGAAACAGGTGCTTCTTTAGTTGGGTTCTAGTTGAAGTTCTAGGTTTGTATAAAGAGCTATATGAGGGAACTGCGTAGAAAAATAGGTAGAAATACGTTTGTCTAAAGGGTCCCTGAGACTACCCCCAGGTTCTGTGATTTCCTGGAAGTACGCACAGTTGTGATTTATTATAATGAAAGGATATAAAATAAAACCAGCAAAGATGGAAGGCGTATGCCTGGTGTGGAGTCCAGGAGAAACCAGGCACAAGCTGTCCTCCCCCGTTGTTCTCCCCAGTAGAGTTGCATGAACAGTGCTTATTCCTCCCAGCAGCGATGAGTGACACGCACAGAGCTTTGCCAACCAACGGAGCTCACCCAAGCCTTAGTGTCCAGGGTTTAGGGGTCAGTCACATAGGCGTGGAGCACGCAGGTAACTGACCTTAACTGCTCAGTTTCCAGTCCCCCTAGAGGTCAGACTGATACCACATGGGCCGCATGCAAACAAAAACGTAAATCACATTGTTAGCATAAACCATCTGGCATGGCCCAAGGCTCCGGGTAGAGAAGGAGGCCCTTATTAGGCAAGATATTTCAAAGGCGGGTCCTCAAAACCTTTGGAATATGCAGCGTTTGTGCAGTCCAGAGCTGATGAGTTAATCCTTTATTGCACAACATTAAACACTTAGATCTGACTCCATTAAGAGTATCACCCATTATCGGGGCACCTGGGTGGCTCTGTCAGTTAAGCATATGACTCTCTGGTTTCGGCTCAGGTCATGATCTCATGGTTCACGGGATCGAGCCCTGCGTCGGGCTCTGCGCTGACAGTGCAGACAGAGCCTGCTTGGGACTCTCTCCCTCCCTCTCTCTCTCTCTCTCTCTCTCTCTCTGCCCCTCCCCCTGCTCACGCATTCTCTCTCAAAATAATATTTAAAAAAAAGTATCAGCTGTTATGTTATTCAGTATCCATTTACGATATTGGTTTTAACACAAATTAGCGGTATTCCCTATGTGGCTGTTTTTTAGATGATCTGTGTAGTAAAAGAAAGATGCAATGTTAAGTTGTAGTTTTGTAAATTATTTTCCAATCTTGAAGACAATTCAGTATTTCTAAATACTGATTTTTTTAATAATCTACCATATTGGGCTTAGAAATACATCTAACCACTTGAAATATGTGACTGAAAAAATTATTTTTCTAGCACTTCTCTTATTTAAGGGGATTTTCTGTTTCAGGAATTCCATGAGTGACACCGTCAGACTGGTCAGTGGCCTCCAGCATCCGGGATCTGCAGGGGGAGTTTATGAGTCGACCCAGCACTTCAATGACATCAAAGAACACCTCCACATAGTAAAGAGGGACATAGATCACTTGGTGCAGCGAAATATGGTAAGCTCTTTTCCTTCTGCTTTTATAATTGTCAGCCTTCCTTAGAAAGGGAAGAACGCATATTCTTTTTTCTTTTCTTTTCTTTTCTTTTCTTCTCTTCTCTTTTCTTTTTATTAAGTCTTTTTTTAAAAAAAAGTTTGTTTATTTTTGAGAGAGAGCACAAGCAGGGGAGGGGCAGAGAGAGAGGGAGGGAGACACAGAATCTGAAACAGACTCCATGCTCTGAGCCCGACGTGGGGCTTGAACCCACAAACTGCAAGATCATGACCTGAGCTGAAGTCGGACGCTTTACCGACTGAGCCACCCAGGAGCCCCAGGGAGAACACGTATTCTGCTGAAAATATTTGAACTTTTTAGTGAGTACTGATGTTCGTTTTTAATATTTAAGGTGAAATTATTCCATACGATCCAAATGTCTATATGTTCCATGCTCCCATACCCTACTGAATAGAATTTTTTAAAAAACTTGTTATTCCTATCATTGGAGCTGTCGCGGTTTCTGACTTATTTTCCTAGATTCTTTCCGTAAATTTTCCTTTAAAAAAAAAGGTCTTATTTTCAGCAGTGGTGTCAGATAAACAGCTTAAAAAAAGTGGTATCTCTTGACCCTTCACCGAGACACAGCAAGACTCACGGCTGCTGAGTAGCCCCTGTGTCTCTGCCTGGGCTGTGGGAAGCACACGTCTGACGCTGGCTGACTGTGGCCTTTCTTTAGGCGAGACTCTTCTTTTTCCCAACAGCTTTTCCTGTCTTACTTCGTGCACTTTTTAAAAGTTCTTCTGGTTTTTTTTCGAGGAGGGGGGAGGGGTACTTCACTTTCTTAGGCCTGTTTTTTAAGTATAAGCCCCAGGTACGTTTTTAGAGAGTGGCCATAACGATGAAAATAGGCAACAGTTACCCAAGTTGGATGTGCATAAGAGACGACACTGGACAATGGGCCTGTGGTGCTTGTTAAGTCTTTTGCTTGGAAGTTTTTCCTTAACTTCCTTACTGCCCTTCAAACCCCTTGTCAAATTCACAAGTGCTTGTGGGACTTGCCGCTTCCTCTTGTGATCCAGTCTCCTCAAAATGACCGACACTAAAACTTGAGTGTGAAACAACCCAATTACAAATGTGCTGGAGAAATGAGTGGTGTTCATGGGAAAAGCTTGTACCGGGGCACCTGGGTGCCTCAGTCACTTAAGCATCTGGTTCTGATTTTGGCTCCGGTCGTGGTCTCACAGTTGGTGAGTTCGAGCCCCGCATCGGACTCTGCGCTCTGCACTCTGACAGTGCAGAACCTACTCGGGATCCTCTCTCTCTCCCTCTCTCTACCCCTCCCCTGCTCATGCTCTCGCCCTCTGTCTCAAACTAAATAAACAGTTTTTTTTAATCATTAAAAAAAAAAGTAAAAGCTTGTACATGTATGAAAAGATGCTCAAGCTACTTCTATAATGAGAGAAATGAATTGGGGCGGGGGGCGGTCTGTAGTTTATCCCTCCATTGTTTCTTTTCCTAATATAAGCAGAAACCATTGTCAAATCTTCCCCTACTCTTAACGGATGGTAGCATATACTGTGCGTCTGTCTTCTCCCTGCTTTCTTCCCTTCTCCACGCGGCCACAGGAGTGTGCACGGCTTCCTTACTGCTTTTATAGCCACGTGAGCCCCATTGTGCGATTGTATCATAGTTTATACGATAATTTCTAACGAGAAGTCCGTCAGTCTTTTGTTTTTCTGTGCCCAATGTGTTTTTTTCTGCTTTTAAGATTTTAATCTAATACTGATTTTCAACAGTTTCATTATGATACGCTTTGCTTTTGTTTTTCTTCTGCTTGGGGCTTAATATCTTGGTTCTATGCATTTATAGCGGTCTTTAATTTGGAAAATTTTTAGCCAGGTTTCTTTCAGGGTTTTTTTTTTTTTTCCTGTTAGACTTTTTCTTTTCTTTTCTTCTAATGTGTGTTTGTTTACTTTGAGAGGGAGAGAGAATTCCAAGCAGGCTCCCTGCTGTCAGCTCTGAGCCCGACGCAGGAATCAAAATCGAGAGTCAGATGTTGAACCAACTGAGCTGCTCAAATGCACCTCTGTTAGACTTTTTTTAGTTGTGGATCACTTCTATTGCCACGTCTTCGGGTTTCTTGATGTTTTCTTCTGCAGTGTCTAATGTCCTGCTAATCTCCTCCAAAGTATCTTTTTGTGTGTTAGTCTCTGGAAATTCCATTTGGGTCCCTTTTTTATATCTTCCATTTCCTCATCATGTTTGTATTTTTCTCTACATTCGTAAGCCCAGACATGTTTACAGTATGTTTTAATGTCTTTCTTGGGTAATTCCATCATCTGTGTCATTTCTGGGTCTATTTTTACTGATTAATTCTTCTCCTAAGACTGGGTCAAGTTTCCTTCTTTGCATACCTGGTAATTTTTCATTGGATGCTAAACATTTATACTTTTATGTTACTGGTTGTTGCATTTTGTTGTATTCCTTTAAATAGTATTCGACTTTGTTGTGGTCTACAGTTAAGTTTGGGGTGTTAGTTTGATCTCTTCAAGGTATGTTTTTTAAGCATACCTTTTAGGATGGGTCTGGTTAGGATTCCTCAGCACCGTTGATATTTTGCACCACAAACTTTTTTTGTGTGGGAAACCGTTCTGTGTGTTATTGGCCTCTACCCACTGGGTGCCAGTGGCACTTCCCAGTTGTGACAATCCAGATGTCTTCAGACGTGGCCAGCTGTCCTCTGGCCAAATGAACTGCCCCTGGTTGAGAACCACCAGTCTAAGAGTTCATTTCTCCCCACTATAGTGGTGTCTCTGGCTGGCTGGTGGGAAAACAGACTGTTCCCAGCCCTTCCCGTGAGCTCTGGGAGTTGTCTGGCCTCTTGCTTGGAGTAGTTCTCCCCTAGCCATGTGGAGTTTTGCACCACGCGTGTACAGATTAGATTCAGCCAAAGATTTGAAGGACTCTTCTGCAAACTTCAGAGACTTCTGTCTCTGCTGTTACCCTTTTTCATGTTCTGTCACATACAGCCGCCTTAGCCTCCCTAAAATACAGTATCTGACTTCTTAGCTCAGTAGGACCACTCGCTTCTCTCTGGGGGCCCTCCCTGTATGCAGAATCTACCTCCGGGCCACTGCCTGTGGCCGGTGTTTGTAAACAGGTGTTTCGTATATTTTGTCTTGTTGTCAAGGTGACAGAGCTGTTCCTAGTCAGCCCTTCAGAGGTGGAAGCAGAAAATGTTCCTCCTATCCCATAATTTTTTATATGGAGTATTTATATTAATCTTTCGATAAACGTTTTTTTAACTTCCATTTTAATTTCTTCTCTGACCCATGGTTTTTTCTTTTATTTAAAAAAATTTTTTAATGTCTATTTTTGAGAGAGAGAGAGAGAGAAAGAGCATAATCAGGGGAGGGGCAGAGAGAGGGAGACACGGAATCTGAGGCCAGGCTCCAGGCTCTGAGCTGTCAGCACAGACCCTGATGTGGGGTTTGAACTCAACAAACCAAGAGATCGTGACCTGAGCCAAAGTCCAGTGCTTAACCGACTGAGCCACTGAGCCCTGATCCATGGACTTAAAGTTGTCTTCCTTTGGCCTTTTTTTCCCCCCTAAAATGCTGATCCCTTAATTTCTTGCTATCTTGTTTGCTGCCTTTGCCTGCAGACAGGTGTCTTTTGTTTTGTACTTAAGAGAGAGTGCGCGCGTATGAGCAGGAGAGAGGGGCAGAGGGAAAGAAAGAGAATCTCAGGCAGGCTCTATACTCCACATGGAGCCTGACTCGGGGCTCAATCGCCCAATCCTGGGATCATGACCTAAGCTGAAATCAAGAGTTGGACGCTCAACCTAGGCGCCCCCAGACAGGTGTTCGTTTTAGATTGGATTTGTTTCTAGGTTTGCCAGTTGTCTTCTGTGAGTTGGTCCATATTATGTAGTCTACCTTCCTGGAAGTCCTAATACCAGATTTTTAAAAAATATCTATTGTTGTTTAGGAAAGAAAATTAATATGTTAAATAACTTTCCTGAGGTCATTAGCTAGTATGTGGTAGAAGGGAAGAACTTAGGTCTTTAACATGTAATCTTGTCTCCTTTATATTTTTAGATACTGTCTTTCTTAACTATTTTTTTATATATGTCTTGCATATACATATTTTTCAAATATGACTTAATAGTTTTCTTACTGACCATCACCTCTCATCCAAAGCATTATCGCCTATTCCCTTAGCTCCGTTTGAGGTTATTTTCTCCCAACTTCAGCCTGTGTTGCAATGACCAGGTTGATGCTGTGGATACATATGTACCGAAGAATGTTGGCAACCACATGACCAACCGCAGTGTTGGTGCCGAAGAATGTAACCATGTAATTGCCTGAACCAGAACACTTTTGAGAAGGGGATACTGTTGATAATTACTCTAGTACAGCAAGTATAAACCGGATGTGTCCAGGGAATTCGTGGTTTGTGACCATCAAGAGCACAAAATATTCATTGTCACTGTGATGACGATTCAGGCCAGATGGCAATGAGTTAGTGACTGGACCACGAAGGTGGAGGCCTTCCAGTATCATCTACTCTTTCAGAAAGTCAGGTGGTAGGGGCGCCTGGCTGGCTCACTCCGAAGAGCACGAGACTCTTGATCTTGGGGTCATGAGTTTGAGCCCCACGTTGGGTGTAGAGATTACTAAAAAAATAAATAAATGAACTTTAAAAGGTGGTAAAAGTTACGGGGGTGGAAGATATTTATGGGATGAATAAATGAAATGCTTTAGTTTATGTAGTCCACCATGAATTTTGTGAAGATTGCACATTTACTTCTTTTTCTAGAATACCAATTTGACTAACCATAACACAAAGTCCTTTGCCTTACAGCCATCAAATGAAAGGCCAAAATGCCCAGAACTACCACCATTTCCATCGTGTTTATCTACGATGCACTTTGTTATATTTGTAGTGGTACAAACGGTGTTATTCGTGGGTTATATCATGTATAGGTAAGTCTCTAACATGTAACTGAACATTTTTCTGTACTTGTTTAATTTTAAATGCTCGGAAGTCCTCAGTGCTCATCACAGTACTGTGATGTATAAGTACATTTCAGTACTTATAGAATTCAGTTTACACAAAGCAAATGTTGTTTCTAGTCTATTTCAGTCACGTGGGAGTGCACGTATAGAATATTCGTATGTTTATCTTAGTGCATCTTCTACTCCAAAAGACAATGTGTATTTCAACTTTAAACAGTCCTGTTCTTTCTAAAGTAAAACATATAGAACTTTCAGGTTTTTTTTCTTTCTCTTTTTCCTTAGGACTCAGCAAGAAGCAGCTGCCAAAAAATTCTTTTGACCACCATTTTCCTATGTGTTCATCATGTATGTGTGTACAAAATGTTGTCTTTTTGAGGGAATTTAAGTATTTAAATTGCTTCATAGTCTAAATTATTAAATTTTGTATAAAATAACTGTTTAAACCTTGATTTGCGGTAAGAATAAACCTTAAAACAAAGACAACCACATGTAAATTTGTGCATAGTACATAAATCTATTTAAATTTCAGTGAATTTCTGGCCAGTAGAATACAGCCACTGAACAGAATATTGATAAAGAAGATGGTAAATAATAGAAACTGGGGGCACCCTCCAGATGTGAAAGTTACCCCTACGTCTCCAGTGTTGGAGGTTTCTTTATTTAACATAAATACACTTGCCCTCCTGCCCCCCCCCCCCCACCAACTCTGTGGTCTAAGAGCTCCCCATCATGTCCATTTTGTAACCAGAGTCTTTTCTTAGAGATCAGAGTTTCCCACTCTGTGACCCAGTCCTGCAGGCCTTTAATGCAGTTCCCTTTGAAATCAAAGAATATTTTGTCTGAGAGCTTTAGGATCTAGAGAATAGGCTTCAGAGTGTTGAAGTATTTTTCCCTCCGATTATCCATGATACATTTCACTTCTAAAGGGAATTTCGGAAGAAAGTTAATAGCTGCTCTTTGCCTGAAAAACCGTTTAGGTGAAAACGTTCCTGTGATCATGGTTTTTATAGGTCTTCTGCCTGGTAACGTTCATTTCACGGCTGCTCACGTTCTCGAACGCCTGCATTCCAACAGTGTCCGTTCAATATTAATGAAAATGATTTTCGGGTTATTTGTAATTTAAGGAACTCATTTCTGCCATGTTGTACAGTGTGTAAATTCAGCTCTGATGGCATGTCCTGAGGGTCAAGTTCACAAAACCTAGCACTACGTTTTGGTTAATGTGACTCCATGCCATCTGGTGTCATTTAAATCAAGGAGTCTGTAGTAGAAGCAGTGTTAAGATTTTGAAGGCAGCATTTGAAAAATAGAATTGATAGTTCCGATTTCTTTTTTTTTTTTAATGCCAGAACTAAGGATATTGTGAAGCACTTGTGAGGAAGCTTGACCTTGAAATGTCAGGCTGGAAGGGGTTATTGTAGTCTTTGTACATAGTTGTTCTAGGTATTCTAGAAACGGTCGGTAAAGGACATTTTAAAATGCAGACCTCATGTTTTCACAGCTGATGTAGACCTATTTTTTACTGGCTGCAAAAGACTCTTCAGTAGTTATCTGTCCTTTGTCACAGCAGCCAAAATAATACTGTGTTACAAAACAGTATGGTTTCATTCTTCCAGACCTTCCTGAATTTGTTCTCAAATGTCATCCACAGATGGGGCTAACTGCCTAAAGCCTCTACGAAGGCTGTGGGGAACTCTGCCTTTCAGCAGTCCCTACTCCTTACTGTATACGCACACAGTCCTAGCCTTGCTTTCTAGATTAATGTGTTCATCCTGGAACGCTGAACGAGAATATTCTAGTGACTGCCCGCTCCGCTTGGGTCACTTTCACAGAGAACATGCTTCTCGGATGTGTGTCCTTGGTAGCAGTAACATTCTGAAATTCACGTTTCAGAGACATCATCACAGAATTTGCTTTTAATGTGTAGAAAACCAAAAAGACAAAACCCTTCCGAAGCATGTTGAGGTTGCGGGCTGGGACAGTTGGGAGGTCCTCTTGAGATGAAAGGCTGCACGCACACTGTCCGGTGTTACAAAACCGTGGTCACATGTGCCCGGACATCCGGCAGGAAAACCGGACATGTGTGCCCCGCGTCCACCGCGTGCGGAGGGGCCGTGCGGCCGCTCCTGACCCGGGGGGTGGGGGGGGGCAGCCGCGTCTACGAGAGCGCGTGCACCTTTTTCTCCTTTACTTAGTAATTTCATGTACTTGAAAATCACTTAGTAAAGCAGTTCGCACGGACTCTTCGTCATATCATTTGAAATTCGGTTTCTTTTCCTCCAAATCACAGACTTCAGGTAGCTTCCTTTCTGAAGAAAAATATTCGCTCTGTGGAAAAATCAGTCACTGCCAGGATCCTTTCATTTCTGTACTATTTTGTATAATTGAATTTGTTGACTTCTCTCACACCAGCAAGTATTTTACAGGTGCCTTGGATTAAAACAAAATTGATTTTAAATTTTTAGTGCAACTCATCGTGCTTCCGATGCCACTTTTAAAAAGAGATCTAGTTACACCATGGCTAGTGCTTTTATTTAATGTATGTACTTGTGTTCTGATTGTTCGAATGTCTTATTCAGCTTGAAATTTCCCTGTGAAGCCTCAGACAGTAAACGATGTTTTGGAGGTATTCAAGGAGGTATATTCATCAGCGCCTCTCAGAGTGTGGTCCGCGGACCATCTGGGTCATGGTGTGCTCGTGCAGAATGCAGATCCCGGGGCTCCATTCTAGGGCACCTGCATCAGAATTCAGGGGCGGGGCTTCAGGATGTCGTGTTCCACAAGCACCTCAGCTGGTTCTGAGCACACTAATGTCTGAGAACCACTAGGATGAGGAATGCAAAAAAAGAAGTCTTTGGTTCTGTTGGTTTAAAGCTGAGCTGAGAGCATAATATAACATTGTCATCATCAATGACATTAGCAAATGTGCACTGATTCTGTTATAATTAACAAGTGATGTTCTTTTTACTAAAACTCTTGGTTTATTAATAGCCACACGCCAAACCCAGGTTGTTGCCTGTAGCTCTTGGCACTTTGGTTGATGGCTTTTAAACTTACAAAATCACCAGATCATGGTGAAGCCGTGAGAACTCCCATCTCAGAGTCCGCCTGCTAAAGCCTTTTGCTTTCCTGATTGCAATTTTTGTGGCATTTTATCTCAGACAATTGTACTTTTTGATAACTTGGGGAAAACAGAAATTACTTGAATAAGGGATTGCCTGACCCGATGCATTGCAGAGATAACAATCTTTGTAAAGAATTTCAATAACAGTTGTGAATATTAAGATGTGATTATCTTTTCCTGTTCATGTGCTTACTGCAGGGAGATAGTGAACAAACGACTATATGGGGGGTTTTTTTATTTATAAGATCTAATGTAAAATCACCACTTGCAACTTTTTAGACCTGTATGTTTGCCTGTTTAATATATTTCTTTTAAAGTTTAAAAGGGTTTTCTATCCACTGTTAATTTCAATTGGATAACATTTTGTCAAGTGTTTTTTTTCTGATTGTTATTTGATGCTAGCTGAAATTCGAGAAATGACATTGACCTTATTCAAATAAAGAAATATTTTAGTAAATTTACTTTTCTCCTTCCTTGATCTCGGGTAATAAGGAGTTCCTTATTTTCCAAGTAGGCCCTGGTTGTGATCGCGTTCATCTGTTGCTCTGTGCTGTACCCTAGGCGGCCTCCCTCACGCAGAATCAACGCACGGAAGCGTAAAAAGAGAAGTAGAAATGAAAATGGGTACAGCTTACCCTCGCTGGTAATGAAAAACACAAACTAATTAAAACTGCATTTGATGCTTTCACCTTTAATAACCAAATACTGGTAAAAGTATAGTTAAGCTGGAACTCTTAATCATTACTAATGGCAGTTTTAAAAAGCACTTTAATCTCCTTTGGCAAGCACCGTTTATTTAGCCAAGTCATTCCAATTTTGAGAGCCCGTGTAGTATTAAAAGGAAAGAACAGGGCTTTGGTGTCAGACAGAACTGGGCTTAAATCTTGGCTCTGCCGCTTACGAAGCATGACCTTCACTTTCTTTCTACTTGGCCCCCCCGGGCTGGGAGCGTTGTAAAAGAGTCTTCTGAAGTGGTCTCAGAAAATGGTAGACCCTCTTCTGCTAGAACACGCAGAAATACTGGATAGAATAAACTAAGAGATGTAAATCAATTCGATGGGTTTGAAAGAAATCGGGGGAGACGACGGTCACGCCCGATCGGTATGCCTGCTGGGAGGGGGTGGTCGAGAGCAGGCTATGCACAGATAGACCCTGGGCGCCAGTTAGAGGCTGAGGAGTTCGCTCGGGGCGTTGGGGAGAGTCCTTGCCCGCCTTGCCATCGTAAAGATTTGGGATTTTATTCAGGTGTGATGAGAGATCTTCGGCAGGCCTGCACCCGGCTGTCCCCTGTCACAAATCTTGGGATGTTTCCGGAGGAATCAAAAGATTTGACACAGCAGCGAAGAGTTTCCCGGATGTCCAAGTGGAAGGGCCGGTGTAACAAACTGAGGAATAAAAGGATTTTAAAGACATCCCATTTTTTCGGTGGAATTCTCGACTGGGGAGACCATGAGAGATTTGATTTGGTAAAACAGCAATACCAGGGCGTGAGTCCCGAATAGTTGCCACGGGTTGTGGCTGCCACCTGAAGGTCTCTCTGTGCTGCTCGATTACCCCTCCCACACAAAAGTAGAACTTGAGGGATTTCACTTTGTGAACTATGTTAACATAGGCCAGATCTGCAACAGATGGTCACTTTTCTTTGGGAAATAAAAGTGGTTTTTAATGTGAAACACTGCCATGTTGTCTAAAGGAGAGCTGCGCTGGACTGGGAAAAGAGACGGAATCCCAGGCAGTGGCTTTTACCCCGTCAGCTGAAGTGTCCAATACCCCCCTCCACTGAGGAAACGGGTTAGAAATGGAAATGGAGAGGCAGTGGTCCGAATGCATTGAGCTCCAAGCAGTGCGTCTAAAAGCGAAAGTGGGGGCGCCTGGGTGGCTCAGTCGGTTGAGTGTCCGACTTCGGCTCAGGTCACGATCTCACGGTTCGTGGGTTCGAGCCCCGCGTCGGGCTCTGGGCTGACGGCTCGGAGCCTGGAGCCTGCTTCCGATTCTGTGCCTCCCGCTCTCTCCGCCCCTCCTCTGTTCACCCTCTGTCTCTCTCAAAAATAACATTAACATTATACAAAAATTTTTAAGTGAAAGGAGCCGGTACGAATGCACGTTCTCAAGCCAAGCACTCAGTACGGTTCCTGTTTCGTTCCGAACCTTTTGTCAATCTTCCAGATTGAGACCATTCTGGCAACATCTTTAAATAGGTCAGTAAAAGACAAGCCATCTTAGAATATATAAAAGCGAGCATTTTGGGCAAAAATCCAGATCCTACAGTTCTGTATACAATGTAGGGGACCCATTTCCCGAGAGGGCTCATGCCCACAGATAATCAGCACAGGTTACAAAGAGTCCCCACCTCTTCGCCGTCCCACCTCCTCCTGGAGTGCTTTAATTAGAAAGATACTAACAGATTAAAGCCTGAGCCGTATTCGATTCCTCCCTTGACCTGAAGAAAACCACGGCCATTGAGAATCTGCTGCGTGTTAGAAAACCGTGTCAAAAGTTTTACCCAAGTCCACCAGGGAGCGTAAACAGAGCGTCCAGGGAGTGGGCTGTATGTAAGGGGGAGAGGTGGCCCCGTCACACGGGGATGATTTAACTCGCACTGTGCTCACCTTCTGGGCTCAAGCCCTGAAAGTAGTGCCACGTTTCCAAGCAGAAGAGTAACACCTCAGGGCAGGAGAAGGCTAAGGTGATGTCCCGGGTCTTCCTTCCAGTGAAGGACCCGCCCGCTCGCCCTTTAGACTCGCCTCGCCTGGGTGTTTCTGTACAGGACCCGGTAACCACCGAGGCGGCACGGAATTCAGGCAAACCAAAAGGCAAATCCTTGCATAGTACTTAGAGTCCGATGAGATAAAATGACGGATCAAAGGATTATTTTTGCTTAATGAAGCATTTTGGGTTTTGAGTCTCACCGGACTCCGTTTTCAACAGGATGTGGTGCTCCGGGGCTGGAATTTGGAAATTCCATTGCAGGCGTGTAATCGGTCGGCTCTGATTAATCGGACAGCTCTGATTAATCGGAACGAGACTCTCGCCCGAGCCCTGCTGCGCTCAATGATTTCAAATTGAGAAATGGGTAGATAGCGTGAAGGATTTTTTTTTTTTTGCTTCTGGAATTAGCCTCGTGTATTAATTCAGAAAGTGGTCGGTTGCATCCGATGGTGTGCTTTAGTTATCTGAACCATCTGCCTCCCTGTATTAAGGAGTTCATCTCTTTAATCCAGCTTACCGCCCGAGTACCGCTCTTCCCTGCCATCATGCCCTTGAGCAGATGAGGCTGTGCAGAGTCCCTCACTCTTGAACGTGTTGCCGTCGTTGAGATTTGGAGAGTTTTGTCTTCGTTTGCTTGTTCGTCTGCCTTCGGGTTCTGCCTGAGTTTTGGCTTGATTTTTCTGGAGCAGAAACGATGGCTTTCTTTATGAAAACAATGATCAGCAACCAGGTAAAGAACTTAGGATTTGGTGGCGGGTCTGAAGAAAAGAAAGAAGAAGGAGGGACCTCTGATCCTGCAGCAGCTCAAGGCATGACTAGAGAGGAATATGAGGAGTACCAAAAGCAAATGATTGAGGAGAAGTGAGTACGCGTGGCTTCGTTTCCCTTTAAGAGCCTAAAGCGATGAATTCCGGCCATACCTTCTTCGGGCTCCCCGGTTTCTTTGTCTTTGCTTTTTTAGACGCCTTTTCTCGTGCTGTTTGCCTCTAGCCTTAGGAAGGAATGTTCTGTTCGGGGACCCATTTCCCAGCCTCAGCGGTTACTGTGTCCTACCGGTAGGGATGGCAGTGAATAATAATAAATGAATCTATGTGTCGTTCTTAAAGCGGCTTAACGTTTGCTCTGGTCAAGTTTCGTTTTAATTAGCCTCAGCCGAAGTGCTCAGATGACGAACTGTGAGCCTGTCTCTACGGTCTTGCCCAAACTCGCCCTCCTAGCGCGTAGAAAGCTTTCAAACTGTAAGAAAGCGTTGCTCCTGGAAGAGGCACGCGCAGCACGATCTTTTTTTTTTTTTTATCTTTTTTTAAACGCTAGAAAGCACGACATGGTGATTATGTCCTAAGACTTGGCTTCCCAAAGACTGTGGGTAATTTTGCGGACTGTTTATTATGAAGATTTTAAAGCTACAGAAAAGTAGAACAGAATGATGAATATCCATATAAACCTCTGAAAAAGGTCAACAGTTAACATTTTGTTATATTTGCTTATAGATGATTAGTTGGATGGATAGAACCATTTTTTAATGGTTTTGGTGTTTTTAATTTTTGAATGCTTTTAATGTTTATCTCTTGAGAGACAGAGAGAGAGCGCAAGTGGGAGAGGGACAGAGAGAGAGGGAGACACAGAAGCCGAAGCAGGCTCCAGGCTCTGAGCTGTCAGCACAGAGCCTGACGCAAGGCTCGAATCACAGACTGTGAGATCATGACCTGAGCCGAAGTCGGGCGCTCAACCGACTGAGCCACCCAGGTGCCCCTAGACAGAACCATTTTTAAAGTAAATTGCCAACATCATGATGCTTTACCCCTAAATACTTCAGCCATGTACCTCCAGAACATGGCATTCCCCTGGCTATATAAAATAAAAATAAAAAGTAAAAATAAAACATCAGTAACATTTTAGCTGGGTGTTACGGAATGTGAATACCACCGCCAATTTCTCACTGCTGCAGACTGGTCTTTAAGCATAATCTGTATGTAATTTTTTTAGAATTTAAGGTAGAATCCATTTAAGACTCTTTTTAAAAAAAATTTTTTTTTTAACGTTTATTTATTTTTGAGACAGAAAGAGACAGAGCACGAACGGGGGAGGGTCAGAGAGAGGGAGACACGGAATCTGAAACAGGCTCCAGGCTCTGAGCCGTCAGCACAGAGCCCGACGCGGGGCTCGAACTCATGGACCGCGAGATCATGACCTGAGCCGAAGTCGGCCGCTTAACCGACTGAGCCACCCAGGCGCCCCCATTTAAGACTCTTAATAACAACAAAGAATTGAAGCCTGAGCTTGAAGTTAAATGCCCATTTTTTAAAAAAAAGTATTTAGTAAAAGTATTTCTCAGGCGCCTGGCTGGCTCAGTCAGTAGAGCATGCAACTCTTGATCTCAGGGTCGTGAGTTCAAGCCCCCACATCGGGCATGGAGCCTATTTAAAAAAAAAAAAAAAGAATTTCTCATTTAATAAGAGTATCTCTTGCTGCCATCCTGGACCTTTTGCTAACGATCCCTTATGTAATAGTTGCCTAAGTCCTTTTGCTAAGATGATTATAGGTG
Organism: Panthera leo; assembly: GCF_018350215.1. Taxonomy (NCBI): domain Eukaryota; kingdom Metazoa; phylum Chordata; class Mammalia; order Carnivora; family Felidae; genus Panthera; species Panthera leo. The sequence goes on along the minus strand of NC_056690.1, from coordinate 77,716,074 downwards.
AAAGGTTAATGACTTAGAGGAACCTGACTAACAAGGACAAAGGCCTACATTTATTTATTATTATTTTTAATGTTTATTTTTGAGAGAGAGAAAGAGAGTGTGAGCAGGGGAGGAGCAGAGAGAGAGGGAGACACAGAATCGGAAGCAGGCTCCAGTCTCCGAGCGGTCAGCCCAGAGCCCGACATGGGGCTCGAACTCACGGACCGCGAGATCACGACCTGAGCCGAAGTGGGATGCTTAACTGACTGTGCCACCCAGGCACCCCTAAAGGCCTACATTTAATGGAAATCTTGTCTACTGAATTCTTTTTTGAAAGAAATCGTAGCTTATAAACTACCTAGAATGCATTATGCTGGGCTCTGCAGTTAAAGTCAAAGAAATAATAATAAACGCCACTGCCACCACGGTGTTGGCACTGAGATGAAGCTCAGACCAAAGAAAAGCATCCCTAGAGTGTAGGCTAGATTCGCCTGTGGCCGGGGGGGGGGGGGGGGGGGGGGGGGGGGGGAGGGGAGGAGACAGACAAACATGACACAAGGATAATGAAGAAACAGAACAGTCGCACCTAATGTTCTCAGCTCAAGTGAGCTAATACAAAGCAACCTGTCAGAAACCTAGACTAGACATCTGATCATGGAAATAATCATTTAAGACGTCCAAGCAACAGGCCTGGTCACAGACTCGGCATTGGTGTGTTAACTCATGTCCCGGTGTCCCTAAGTTATCTGGATAGAGAAAAGGCCAGAATGCCCGAATGGTGTGGTCAATCCTGTGGGTTGGGTTATTTGCCAACTACGTGGCTGTGTGTGTGTGTGTGTGTGTGTGTGTGTGTGTGTGTGTGAATATCATCCATTTATGTAGTTGCCCAATTTAAGAAATGGTAGCAGGCCAATGGGGCCAGCCTGCTTCCCTCTGGCAAGAGGCACGGCTTCCGGTCTGTTGCTTGAGCTTTCTTTCTTTTTTTTTTCTTTTTTTAAATTTTTTAATTTATTTTTGAGATAGAGAGAGACAGAGCATGAGCAGGGGAGAGGCAGAGAGAGAGGGAGGGAGACACAGAATCGGAAGCAGGCTTCAGGCTCTGTGCTATCAGCACAGAGCCCGACACGGGGGTTGAACTCACAGACTGTGAGATCATGACCTGAACCGAAGTCGGACACCCAACCGACTGAGCCACCCAGGCGCCCCTGTTGCTTGAGTTTTCAATAGCTTCATCACCTAGAACGCAACAACAGTCCATTTACCCCCCGCAACCCCCCACCATCTCTCTCAATAGTAAAATGTCCCTTTACCTTTGTTGTGGTACAGTCATTTCTGTGCGACCATTTGTTACTCGAACTTTGATAGGCATCACAGAACTAAATATAACAGCTAAAATCATAAAGCACTTAGGAGAAAAACAATATCTTTGCAACTTGAAAGTAGGCAAAGATTTCTTAAACAGGACTCTGAAAGCAATAGCCATAAAATTTTAAAATGATGTAGGCTTTATCAAAATTGAAAATTCTTGTACATCAAAAGACCCCATTAAGAAAATATTTGTAGGCAAGTCACAGACGGAGAGAAAATATTTGCAAAACATATCTGACAGAGGACTGGGATGGAGAATACATAAAGAATTTCTACAACTCAGTAATAAAAACAAAATAAAATGGGCAAAAGAATTGAACAAACACTTCACAAAGATTCACAAATGGCCAAATAGTACATGAAAAAAAAAAACAACCCACCTGATCTCATTAGTCACCATGAAAATGAAAATGAAAATCACACTAAAGTACCACGACACACACCAGAATGGCTAAAATTAAGAAGACACAATACCAAATGTTGGCCAAACTGCAAGTCCGTTCACGGGAGAACGAATAAACAAACATGACATATTCATATAGGACAAATGCACTCAGGAATAAAAAGGAACAATCCATCGCTAAATACCACCACCTGGATGAACTCAAAAGTTTTTTATGCTCTGCAAAAGAAGACTTACACAAAAGAAGGCATAGTATATGGCTCCATTTATAAAAAGTTCTAGAACAGGCAAAACCAATCTATGGTGGATAAAGGACAGGGACTGGGGAGCAGGTATTCGCTGGGGAGGAGAGAAATTTCTCAGGTGATAGTAATGTTTTTCATGTCTTAATAGGGGCTTGGGTTCCACACAGAAACGGAACCAACAGGAGAAATATACATACGCATACACGCACAGGTATATGTGGGTACGTGAGATTGATTATCAGGATTGGCTCACGTGATTACGGAGGCTGAGAAGTCCCACCATCTGCTGTCTGCAAGCTGGAGGCCTGGGAAAGTTGCTGGGAGGCCTGGGAAAGTTCCGAACTCTGATGGTGTAAGTCCTAATCAAGGGCAGGAGAAGATTGAGATCTCGGCCCAAGCAGACGGACGGAGAAGGAGAGAATTCTCCCTTCCTCTGCCTTTTCGTTTTAGTCAAGCCCTCCATGGATTGGATGTTATCCGCCCCCCACGCCAAGGAGGGCCAATCTGCTTTATTCAGTCCATCAATTCAAGTGCTGATCTCTTTTGGAAACACCCTCCCAGACACCCCCAGAAACCACGTTTAATCTGGGCACCTTGTGTCTCGAGTCAAGTTGCCACATAAAATTCACCAGCAATCAAGGTCTGTGCACTTAATTGTAGACAAATTTTACTTAAAGGGGAAAAAAAAAAAGAACTACCAACAAATGCATAGCTGTAGTTAACGGCATTGCGTGCTGAAGTGTTTGCAGGAAAGAGTACCGATGTCTACAGCTTTGAAATGAACCAAAAAATAAAATGGGTAAATGACCGGGTAGAGACAGGGGTGAGTATGTAATAAAACGTGTATCGTAAGATGCTAACTGTAGACTATAGATGGCGAATATACGCGTTTCGCCGTAAAACGCTTTCGACTTTTCTGTACGCTTGAAAGTTTTCATAGTGAAATACTGGGGAGAAAAGATCCGCTTCTGCCCAAGCCCCGGCTCGCGGATCTCTCGGGCAAGTCACTTATCCTGTTTCCCCCTCCAAAGGCAGAATATGGAAGCCTGTGTTGTCGGGTGCCCACCCCGGGCCCGACCTTTGGAGACGGGCAGTGAGCTCAGGGAGGGCCTGCGCCCAGGGCCCGGTGGTCAGTCATTTAATCGGATGGCTTCAGATCAGCCCCTCCTTCAGGCCGCCTTCTGTGTGATGGTTAAGATGATTTCCAAACGTGAAGGGAAGAAATAGAAGCCAATTTAGCCACCTGAAAATGAAAACAGAATTCCTTTTCGTGCAAATAATGCCTTACCCCGCCACGCCTCACACGGGCCTAACCTAGGAACCAGAATAAGGTGGGAAGCCAGCCACGAGCTCTTTCCTGGCTCCTGCCGTTGCTCCTGTGGCTGCATGGCTGCTCTGTTCTTTCTTCTCAGTGGTCAGCTCCCCCTGGGCCACCCAGACCGGGTGGACTGGGGACAATGGTGGCCCGCGGCCTCCAAGTTCACCTGTTCCAGCCACACTGCGAATGTGTCTTTCTCAGTCCCAGAGATCCCGGAGAAAAGATTTCATTTACTCAGCTTGGGCCAATTCAAGACGGTCAGAGAGCAGGGCCGGCGTATAAATCTAGCCCCGAGTGATGCCCGTCTCTGGGCAGCTGGGAGGGGAGGCAGTCACTGTGAGCTTTGGAGACATCCCCAAAGCTGTCTGCTTCTGTCGAGGTCACCCTGAGCAAGGGAGTCCATTTCAAACCAGCATAAGCCCAAGTCCAAGTAGGTGGTCCCCAGAGCATTATGGAAATCGACCCTACCTTATTTGGGGATGCCTCCTTCCAAACAGGGAAGGGAACGCTGTACAAAAATTGGGGTCCAGAAGGGGTGGCAATGAAGGGAAATGGCTTTCTATAGATCCCTAAATCCCATGTGCCTCTAAGGACCCCCCAGCCCAGGATTTGGCGACGCTGTTTTCACTTGAAGAAGGATCATTCAGGGAGCTTGTTAAAAACATACATTCCCCTCATCTGCGCCCCCAGGGATTCTGAGTCAGTGTGAGATCAGACCCAGGAAGCTGCATTCTTAACAGGCACTCAGGCGATTCTGATGTTCGTGGTCCCAAGTCGTATCTAGAGCAGCACCTTGAGGTCAACCATACACTAGGCATCACCACTCTGCCCCTCTCTGGGCTGCATCCTAAAGAGATTCCCAGAACCAAGCTGCCGTTGGGATTCAGGGGTCTGCAGTGAGTTGTGACAGTAGAATGATAGAAAGAGAGGCAGATGTTTGGGGGCGTAGGAAGGTTTATCTCCGCGTCTGGTGGGAATGTCCGTAGCTCTGTCTATCCTTTGATGGCTTATCCTATTCTTTTACTTTTAGGATGGAAAGAGATGCCGCATTCACACAAAAAAAGGCAGAGAGGGCATGCGTCAGAGTCCATCTCAGAGAAAAGTACAGGCTCCCAAAGGTGAGACGCTCTATACTCAGTAAACATCCAATAATTTCTGAGATACTAGCACGTGGAGAATGTTTGATTATCGGCAAAGGGTCACATTCATGAACACACACACACACACACACACACACACACTTATTTGTCTTCGTTGAGGTGTTTGATGTCGTGAAAGAGCATTGAACTTGGAGTTCATGAAAAGTAGATTCCAATCATTTCACCTCTATAAACTTCCATTTTGTCTCAACCAAATGGAGCTAAAAGCCACAAATGCTATTTTTATGTAAATTTATGTAAAGATTATAGAACTTCTCTGTGTAAATACACAAGGAGGAAATAATCACTGGTGTTTAATATCGCTGGTATTTGATAATACAAAATAATGCGTCACATGATAATGTTCTATGGGCTGCGTACATATCAACCCATTTAATCCTCAAACAGTCCTCTGGGGTGGTTGTATTATCACCTCCGTTTTATGGTAGAGGAAGCAGAAGCATGGAGGAGGTCAGTCCGTCCTGCCAAAGGCCACACAGGCAGGAAAGGCAGAGCCCAAGACCTTCTACCATATTCTGCCTGTATTTCAAAGGAACGGTCTGTTCCTTCTTTATGGAGGTGATGTCATCACCCCACACGGGGCGTCTATCCATCTCGGTGCTGGCGGTGAGAACGAACGCCTGTAGATTCTGGTCAAGTCCTGGTTTACGGATGGGAAGAGAATGTGTGGCCCATGTTACGGCAGGCTCAGATGCACGGCTCCCATGGGTCCCCTGCGGGTCCCCCGAAAGCTGACTTCAGAAGCTTACAAGCACTAATTGAAGGGGGAGAGAGAGCTTGGCTGTCCCTGCAAGGTCAGTGCTGAAGTTACCCAAGAGTTAAATTTAGCCCCAACTTGTCGGGGAGACTGACCCCTTAGATGCCCTAGGAACCATGTTCTGCTCTCACAGAGGGAAGGAAAACTCACAGTGAGATTTAAACATTTTCACAGCAACCATCGAATTTTGAAAAGCATGTCTTTGCTTTTTGCCTCCCTGATTCCGGCCTCGTGCTTTTTTGCGTTGTGCTTGCATCTTGGAAGAGTGGGCCACTAGACACGGTCCCCGCCACTCCCATTGTCTAGTGGATTATCCAAAGCTCCAGGGACAGCGCTGGCCGTCTTGAGGAGAACCGGGTTTTAATTCCGGTGCAACCTCAGATGGCTTTTTAAAATATCTGGGCCTCAGTTTCCTCATCTGTAAAATGGAGACAATGACACCTGCTTCACAAAGTCTTTGTCTGAGCTAACATCACGTAAAGGACCTCGTACAGCCACCTGCCTAATGGAAAGAGCTCAGCAGAGGACAGCTCTTATTTTGCTGTAATTATCTCTATGCCCAGAAGTCTTATGTCTTCCTAATAAGAGCTGGGGGTCTCAAAGACCTCGCGGAAGCACACTGATATGTGCAAACGGTGCGACAACTCGAGGTCAAGAATCTGAGCTTCTGCTTGCTTTCTCCCCACCGAGGTCTCAACGGTCTTGCTCATTTCCAGAGCCTCAGGGATGAGCACCTCACGCAAGGCTCAGCAGCATGGCCCTGACGGTCTTCAAAGAAAAAATAATTCCCAGATCCCTGAGTCACGCTATCCCTTGGGACAAGAGCCTCTCCCAACAAAAGCTATAAAAAGAGGACAGAGTTATAAGCCACGAAATGTGCACATTCATATCCTCTCTGGAGAGAATCAGGCCCAGGGGAGCGGCAGTGACTATATCTGCACAGGCTTCTGCTCCCTGAAACCAGCTGGGGGTGGGGTGCAGGAGCGAGAAGAAGTCAACAAATTGTCAACAGTGGAGCCCAGGATCTTTCATTGCGTGATTTACCAAGGCTCATATACCCCCCTTTCCCATAGCTGCTTCAAATGTATAATGCGTGTGAGACCCCACCTGATTTTTTTTCTTCGACCCCGAGAAAGACCCTTGAGCTCACCTAAGAATCTAATGTCACTGTCTCTTTTTAGACATGAGGGAACTGCGGCCCCGGGGGGGGGGGGGGGGGGGTCAGGTAGCTTGGCAAAAAAACCCACAGCTACTGACCGACGGAACCGGGATGGGAACGTCGGCCTCTCAGCCACGAAAAAGCGTGCCTTACGAAAGGGTTTGAGCACAGCTCCCTCTGGCCCCCCAAGGTCTCTGCGATCGCTACTCTCAGCGTTCGAGGTGTCCCCAAAGTTTAAGCACGGTTTTGTGGCTTAAGCCTGCATGAAGGCTTTGGGGGCCGCCTGTACTGCTCAGGAGTTCAGTGAATCCCACCCAAAGCCCAGCAGACACCCGGCCTCTCCCCCTCCTGGGTCGTCTGATGGCTTCACCCGGGACCTGGGGGCCGCTACTAAATTCCAAATACAACCCAAAGAAATAGATGAGAATATCCCTTGAAAGCGTTCCACACTTACTCTTTCCCTGCAGTTTGCTTTCAGGTGGGGGCCTCCCTGGGCCTCTTTGATATTATGGCTGCATTTTGTGAAAATGGACTGATGCTGCACAACGTTGCCAGAATAGGCCTGTGGTGTGAAAAAATGCTAAAAATACCAGCAGGACAATTGCCTGCTTTTCGCACAGCACGTGGAAATTCCAACCCAGTTACACTGCCCATAAAACAGTAATCAATAGAAAGTGTATCATACAACCCCGCCGCTCTCCTCTTCCGCTCTGTCCCGTTGTCGCCAGGTGTGACAAACGCCCCCACGTCGATGCGGCACCTTACCCCGTGAAGTCCAGCCCCACCCTTGGACACCCCCTCCGTCTCCCGTGGCTGTTACAGGTCACACGTTCCCCTCGCACCCGCCCCATCCGGGCTCGGGGCGCAGCGGGCCTTCTGGACCCGATCCCCTGCCCAGGGTTAGAAGGATGCGCTGGGGGACAGACGCGTTTGCCAGGCTGAGATCAGCCCCTGGCCGGCAGCTTCCTGTCCGTGCAGAGCGGCCAATCCTCTGGTGACAGGAGCCGGGCCCCGCGCGCCCCCTGGTGTCCCTAACGCAGGGCGCGCGCGCAGCCGCAGGGACCGGCCCCGCCGCTCTGATCAGTTCTTCCGCGCGGTCTGTGGGTTGTAGCAGGGACTCTGGCGGTGGGGGACAGAAATACATGTATGGACGTGAACTTTTTTTTTTTTGGGGCGGGGGGAGTCTATTCGGTTGCTACTAAGGACCAGATTGTGCATTGTATTGTGAAGCGGTTGCTGTGCTGGCGCCCCTGGAAGGGCCTGGTGGGCTCTCCAAGGAGCAGCTGTCACAAAACAGGAGGTGGCAAGCGCCCGTGAGGGGCCCCGTGTGGGGACAGGCTGGGAGGGGAGTGTCCGAGCAGCGGGATCCTCCCGCGGTGCGCCAGGACAGAGAGCCAGAAGACAAACTGGTGTTAGCCGTCTCCGCGGTCAGCAGGATGGAGAGGGATTTTGAAATGCCAGTGACTGAGGGCGAGGAGAAGGAATTGGAATATTCAGGCCTGACGTCGGGGAAATGACCACTGTGGGGGGCAGTCCTTCCCTGGGCCTTGAAAGCCACGCTTGGATTCTCCTACCGGACCAGGCCAACTTATCTGGAGGGGCCCGGGCTGCTCCATATTTGGAGCTGGATGTAACTCTTAGGTGTTCCTTGATTGTGCAGAAGGACTCCTGGAACCTTTAGAATGCCACCCCAAAACCATAATGGGGCTTGAAGTTTCAGGGCTTTATCTCCTGGATGTTCCCATGAGGAGCAAGGAGGCTCTGGAACCTCCGGCAGTGCCCCCGGGCATCGCTGTGATTGGGAAAGCTCCAGGCCACGGCAGTGTGTCCAGTGACCCAGGGAAAGGAATGAGGGGCCGGTGGCCAGCGCCACACCCTTGGAGCCGCAGGGGAGGCCCGGCCAGGAGCTGCCAGGCTAGAGACGGGGCAACAGACCCCCTAATCGTTATGTACATCTTCTTCGTGGGGCTTGGCATCTTGATTACTTCACTTAATTAATTACTTATCCGAGTACTGAATTAAAACCAGCCATCCTGCTGTGTGTGTGTGTGTGTGCGCATATATATCATTCAGCTCTAAAAAATGGAAATCTTTCCGTTTACAACCACATAGATAGGCCTGGAGGGTGTTATCCTAAGTGAAATAAGTCAGACAAAGACAGTACTGTATGATCTCACTTGTATGTGGAATCTTTTACAAAAAGAAGAACTCGAGGGCGCCTGAGTGACTCAGTCAGGTCACGATCTCGCAGTTCATGAGTTCGAGCCCCGCGTCGGGCTCTGTGCTGACAGCTGGGAGCCTGGAGCCTGCTTCGGATTCTGTGTCTCCCTCTCTCTCTGCCCCTCCCCCACTCACGCTCTGCCTGTCTCTGTCTCTCTGAAAAATGAATGAACATTACAAAAACTTTTTTTAATAAAACTAAAAGAAAAAAAAAAAAGAAGACGAAGAACTCATACAGAGAAGAGATTGGTGGTTGCCAGAGGTGGGAGGAGGTGGGGGTGGGGCGGGTGGAATGGGTGAGGGTGGTCAAAGGGTACGAACTTCCCCGTTATAAGTCCTGGGGATGGAAGGCAGGGCATGGCGACTGTAAAAAGAGGTCATCAAAAGACATTGGTAAGGGCAAATCCTACCAACGGTAGGATTTTATTCATTGTTAACAATTAGCCATAACCTCTGGGTGTGGGACACCTCCCGCCTGTCCAAGCTCTCCTTCTGGAGCAGGTATGGGCTCCTGGACCGCCCCTGGTACTCGGCTCCTTGACCCCCGGGTCTGAATGGTATTTCTATTTTTATTAAACTTATTTCTCACGTATCTGAAAAAGCCCATGTCGCTGCATAACCAGAAAGTTCATTGAAATCAAGGGACTTGCCCAAGGTCACACCGCTTACTGGGCCACACAGACCTCCAGCCTCCTCATTCTTCTACCCAGTGCTCTCTGTGTCCCATGCTCCCTCCACCGTCTCGAAACCGTATCTCCGCCCAGGAGGGTGGCCTGGAGAACGAACACAACCGTCCAACAAGAAAGCAGTGCTGGGCAGAAAGCAAGAGGCACCAGGACCTTCCTGAGCTCCTAATAACAACCTTTCCCTCCCCTCGGGCTGCAGACTGCTAAGCCCCGTGTTGTCTTATAAAGTCCATATTGGGTAAGCAGCCATTCTAATGGTATTAGCGGTCCACGGGGAGCTGGATACATTCACTAGGTCTTCCAGCTAACGAGGGATGCCCCCTGGGTGCCTCATTCACAATTCCCCAGGGTCACCGGCACAGGAGTCACACAGCCAGCAGGAGGCGGTTCTGGGCCCTTCCCCTCACCAAGGCCCAACGGAGAGCAGATTTGAGGAAAATGTCTTCCCGGGAGCTGTCAGATCTAATGAGGATAACTATGTCACATTTTGGAATTAGAACCGTATTTTCTAAAGCAACTATTTGGCTGGCGTTTCCCGTGAAAGAGTTTCACTGATTGCTGACTGGTGGGGGGAGGAAATGTGGACTGGGAAAAGGAGGAACGTGGGCCCAGCCCCCCAGGGAACAGTAAAAAGCCTCCTCTCCCAGCTCATCGGTCACTGCTAATGACAATGACATTTATTGCACCCGGGTCTTGGGACGACCCCTTTTATTATTATTAATTTTTTAATGTTTGTTTATTTCTCAGAGAGAGGGACAGAGAGTGAGTGGGGCAGGGGGCAGAGGGAGAGAGGGAGGCACAGGATCCAAAGCAGGCTCCAGGCTCCGAGCTGTCAGCACAGAGCCCGACGCGGGGCTCGATCTCCTGAGATGTGAGATTGTGACCTGAGCCGAAGTCGGACGCTTAACCCACTGAGCCACCCCGGCGCCCTGGACGATGATTGCAGGAATCACAGAAGCAAATAAGTGCAGTGATCAAACTGCAGGAATCCGAGGTACATAAGAAACTGCCCACATATGGGGCGCCTGGGTGGCGCAGTCGGTTAAGCGTCCGACTTCAGCCGGGTCACGATCTCGCGGTCCGTGAGTTCGAGCCCCGCGTCGGGCTCTGGGCTGACGGCTCGGAGCCTGGAGCCTGTTTCCGATTCTGTGTCTCCCTCTCTCTCTGCCCCTCCCCCGTTCGTGCTCTGTCTCTCTCTGTCCCAAAAATAAATAAAAAACGTTGAAAAAAAAGAAAAAAAAAGAAACTGCCCACATGTGCATTCTGTGGACACGTCCCCCGGCTTTCAAGTCACAGGTACCCCGAGGACTCCTGGCGCCCACAGGAATCCACGATGCTCACGTTAAGTTTGGGTCTCGCTTGGCCGATCGCCCCCTGTCCTGTATCTTCAGGGGGTGGCCTTTTTCCATGTCCGTTGTCTCTCCTTTAGAAAGAAGGGCAGATCTCTCCCAAGGAAAACAAGCAGCTAGCACCTGCTGAGCAAACAGTCCTTTCTAGGTACCTTCCCCGAGTCGCTGGTTCCCACAGCTCCGCTGAAACCTTCCTCCTTCGGATGCTGGGTAGCCTGTCTGGACGCAGTAGGCGGCTCTACCATTTTCTCGGGTGACACCTCTGTGTCTCTCTTCCCTTCCTGCTGCCTCGGCCGGCGCTTCCTCCGGAAGCCCCCTCTCTCCTCAGCTTCCAGGCCTTGCGCTGCAACTGTTTCTCCTGTGTCTTCTTCGTGGCTTAGCCTTCCCCTGTCTGCCGCCCCCCCCCCCCCCCAGTGTTGGAAGATTCCAGGTCTGCTCTTTTTCCCACTGAATCCGCACGCTCTGGCCAGGGGGCGGCGTCTTGCTGTGGCCTTCAGCTACCAGCTGTCTGTGTGGGACGACTCTCAAAGCTATTCCTACATCCTACCTCTTGTCTCTACGTTTCACTGCCCCTGCTGGGGCGCCTCGTGGCTCATATCCAGAACAGACCAGCCAGCTCTCCCCCAGAGCTGCTCCTCCTGGAGGCCCCATCCCCACCGACGCCCCCCTCGCCACCCCCCGCCCCCCACCTCCAGCCAATTCCCCAGGTTCAGCTCATCCCCAAGGGCAGGCCTCGTCCTTTCTTTTCTTCTTTCTTTGTATTTTGAGAGAGTCAGAGAGACAGCATAAGTGGGAGAGGGGCAGAGAGAGAGAGAGAGAGAGAGAGAGAGGGAGACAGAGAATCCCAAGCAGGCTCCACTCTGTCAGCACTGAGCCCGATGCGAGGCTCAAACCCACCAACCGCGAGACCACGACCTGAGCCAAAACCAAGAGTCAGACGCTCAATCGGCTGAACCACCCAGGCGCCCCAGCATTTCTCACCTCTCTTACTACAACAGCTCACCAGTGGCTCTTCCCCTCAAAATGGCAGAGTGAGGTTTCCAAGACGCAGATCTGACCCTGTTTCTCCCCTGGTTAAAAAACAAAAAAAAAAAAACAAAAAAAACCAAACCTTATCCTAACTTCCGAGAATCAAGTCCCAATCCCTTGCCCTGTAGGCCATTAAGCGGCTCCTGTCTTTCCGGTCTCGTCTCTTGCAACTCCCTGCTCGGACTGGACTTTCCTCCTGCTTTGCTCCCTCCACTCTGCTCTCCGCGACCGCTTTCCTTCCCGTAAGACTTTGGTCTAGTGCCACTTCTTCTAGAAACTTCTGTGACCCTCTTCTCCCCACTGCCCTTCCTGTCGCACTCCCATCATCCCCGAGTGCACGTCCCTTACGTGATCTTACCACCCTGGGTAGTCTCCCCTGCTGGACTGTGTGCCCTTTAACAAAGGGGCTGAGCTGTTCATCTCTGTCCGCAGCGCCTCGCACGGTGCCTGCCATGTAGAAATTGCGTGTGCACACACACCTACACACACGAAATGTTTGCCGAATGTCGGATGTTATTGGGAACAAGGGGGAAAAAAATACAGAGAACCAAGTATCGAAAACAGCAGAAAGAATTTATCTGCTGTAAGAGTTACATTAAAAATAAATTCTTCCTGAAAAGAACAAGTCTGGGTTAGACATTCTAACTGTATAAAGTACAAAGTCTGTGTTATAATTCAAATGCCACACTTCTGCAAAGAGAGGAAGTAACGCGTTTGAAAGAAAGCCACACGATGCTTTCTAAAAACAAACGTGCCCCTCTCCCTAGCCAATTCAAAATGTATATGTAAGTCAAGCCAAATTAATAAGAGAAAACAGTTCCACAATGAACCCTAATCCTATTAACGGAATTGTCAATCTAGGTTAGTCATTGAAAAATAATGTTGTGCCCCCTGCTGAGCTATATGATTTAGTTACACCTGGTGTTGGTCTGCTCTATTCAGGGCATCATTCATTTTGAATAAAGGTGAAGGTAGAAGAAAATCTATCGGTGGAGTTGTCTTTAGACTAATGTCACGTTGGAGGCTCCCTTGGAACGGAATTTAAAATCTGCCTCTTAAAAAAAGAGAGGATTCTGTGGACCTTCCTTTGTCTGCCTCCTCCAGATCCGGAGCCCTTGGGCTGCGCAGCAGGGTCTGAGACACAGAAACCCCCCCCTGCTCCCCAGCAGCTGTTTCTGGGGGCGGGGCTGGAGGCCATCGAGGCCCGGCCAGGGGCCCTCCCTTCCTTCTCCGCCCCATCCTGTCCCAGCTCAGTTTGCTCCGTCTACTCGTGTCCTTGAAAGAGCCATGGACTGAATGTCCTGCGGGGACATGGGGAAGGCGAGAAAGAGCCAGGGGACATGGGTACAGCGGCAATGTGGGACACCCCACTCTGCCATGCCGGCATTCTCCGGTGATCCTGACAGCCCCCACCCCTGTAAGGGAGGTAGATATTATTTCCCCTTCACGGAGAGGAGCGCTGGTGGGGAGGGCGGTGGGCGGAGAGGAAGAGGGGTTTCCCAAGGTCACACCGCCTGTAAATGGCGAAGCAAGATAAGACCCCAGGCCGATGTGACCCCACCGGCCACAGCAGTGCAGGCTGCTAACCCCTAACCAGCTGAATGACATTTCTGCAAGTTTCTTTATCCCTCCGGACCTCAGTTTCCTCCTCTGTAAAATGAGAGGCTTGGATGGTGACCTTTAGGAGCTCCTTGAGCCCCTCGGCAATGCCCTGGTAAGGGATAGAAGTGGAAGACGCACACAGCTGGTGTCTAGAAATTCCCATTCCGGATGGGTCCTATATGTGTGCACACTTTCGACCGAAGAAGTCAGATCCACACCCTCTGTGCAAGTAGCTGAGGAGGGAAGACGTTGGTGCAACGGACTTAGCAGCTAGCAAACCCCAGACAAGATTCCCCACTGCTCAGACACGAGAATCACCCGGTAAACGTTTTAAAAATGATATCGCCTAGAAGTACCTGGGTGGCTCGGTCAGTTAAACATCTGACTTCAGCTCAGGTCATGATCTCTCGGTTCGTGGGTTCCAGCCCCGCGTCGGGCTCTGTGCTGACAGCTCGGAGCCTGGAGCCTGCTTTGGATTCTGTGTCTCCCTCTCTCTCTGTCTCTCCCCCACTCGCGCTCTGTCTCTCTCTCAAAAATAAGCATTAAAAAAAATTATTTAACAAATGATATCGTCAAAGCCCCTGCCACGGACCATTGGAGCCAACCCTCTGGGGGTGGGTGCTAGCCATTTTTCTAGGCGTCACACGGGATTCAGGGCCCCAGGGAGGGTTGAGAACCACTGTTCTAAGGGATAGAACATACACTTGGCTCTGACCTTCAGCGGCAAATGCTCAGAACAAGGATGAGTGAGTGGGTCTGCTAGAGTCTGGCCCCCCCGGGCCTCACGCCTCCCTCCCTCCTGGTCCGGCCCGAATACCCCTTTACCTTTGGCAAAGCAGGCCATGCTCACTTTAATTTTCCATGGAGGTGTTTGTGGACTGGCTGCCCCCCAGGGTCTCAGGTTCCGGCAGGACAGGAACGAGGGGTGGCTGTCTCCTTGCCTAGAAGCCAGTACAGCCCCTCTACTCATACCTAGGCCAGTAAGAGGAGGTTTGTAAAGACTGGCAGCCAGTGATCCTCACAGAGATGGAAACATGTAGTGTTAGATCAACTCGACAAAGAAATCCATTAATCTTAGCTGTTTGGAGTTGTGTAGACCAAAGAGAAAGAAACAAACCGAAACCAAAATAAAACCTGGCTAGAATCAAACAAACAGGTATTTGCTATATATCCAGGTTTGATTGACTAGATTATTTTTTAATGTTTATTTATTTATTTTGAGAGAGAGAGAGAGAGAGAGAGAGAGAGAAAGTGAGTGGAGGAGGGGCAGAGAGAATGAATCCCAGGCAGGCTCCACACGGCCAGCACACAGCTGGATGTAGGGCTCGAACTCACAAACCGTGAGATCATGACGGGAGCCAAAAATCAGGAGTCAGACCCTTAACCAACTGGGCCACCCAGGCGCCCCCTGATTGACTAGATTGGAAAAATGTGGTGAACGCTCAGCTTTTTGACGGTTAACTGTTGAAGATACGATCGTTTGTCAACGTATCTCAAGTTTGGTACAAGGTGAAGGCCAGTGTGTCAAAATCTAGGGCGCAGCGTGAATCCAGGGTGGTGCTGAGCCTTCAGGGAAAGGTCAGAAATCAGTCACAGGGTGTGGGGCTATTTAAATAATGGGGCATTCAGCGCTGGCAATTAAGATTATAAATCTGGTTAAAAACCAAGAGATTAAAACTGCTTCTGGCCAGCCGGCATAAAAATAATTAGCTTTTAACTGCATTAAACGATATCCCAAATTGATAAGATTTCTAGAAATGAGAAGACCTCTGAGACAGAACCTCTGGGAATAAAGGATAGCTTGTCTGGCCCCTAACGGTCGGCTGGTTCACTCACTCGCTCGCTCACTCACTCGTTCACACCGTGGTTCTCAGGCTCAGCCTCCTTCCCTGCCTGGAGCTGATTCATCCCATCTATAACTTGCATCTGGGGGTGTGCGGAGGCATTACTGTCTTTCCTTGATGTGTCAAAATATTCCTGGTCTCCCCAGGCTGATTTGTCAGTGGGCAGCAGAAAGTCTGTGCGAGCCATTCGTTGCTTGGATTACAGACAAGGCCCCGTCATCAGGGAGGTTCATTAGGCCAGGAGACAAGGCCGCACAGGGGCCGTCGTACAAATTTCATTTATTCTTCTTAATGGCTTGCTCTGGCCCGGATCTTTCTTTCCAGGGCCGATACTCTCCCCGCTCTGTGTCACTGTCGGTGCCTTCTTTATCGTGGGGACCCTTTCAGCAGGGATTGTGAGAGCCAACTGTCCTTTTTCTCAAAAATATTGATAGCCACAGCCACCCTCGTCCAGGGCTTTGAAGCTTAGGGGACCATGTCACGGCACGTCTCCTTCGATCTGCTCAGTAATCCTCTAGGGCCCTTCCCCGGGGCATCGGAAGCGGTAAGGTGACTTGTGAAAGGTCATGGGGCCGGCAAGTGACAAAGCAGGAACTCGAAGCCAGGTCTTTCACTGCCATAGGTGGCCGCGGTGGGGGGAATCGTGTCATTCCGCCACGGGAGACCCTTTTCACACACAGGACCCTTGCCCTTGGCCTGTCCTAGGTCTGGGGCCAGCTCACGTGGTTAGGACCCAGCACTAATGAGGCTGGGGCCCAGGCTTGGTTCCCAAGGGCTTCGTTTTGTCCTCTAGCCCCTGCCGGCCCCACCTGTTGTCCTACCCTTAGTCGATTACCCAAGGAAATCAATCCCAGTGCTGGAATGGTCACCTGAAGCAACCGTGCTGCTGATAGACGGTCAATAGCATTGTCCTTCTAGAAGGATGGTGACGATAGGACTCTGACCGTAGCCGTGGACGACACCGAATACTCCCTTTAGACTGGACAATCGGAGCCACCCGCCTTGGGCACCATGCTTTAGAGGGCTCCCCTCTGTCCCTTGGACTGCATTCTTTCACATGGGGTGAAAAGTCTCTAGGGCCAAAGAGACAGGCCCGCCCAGAGCCCACGGCCCTCTTTTAGACCACACTCGGGCTGCCCGGGACCCCGAATTCCCGGCCTAAATGTATTCTGGATCCTCTCAGGCCCCTTCACCAGGCCTATGCCCCGGAGAGTGCAGTGAGCTCCTGGGCCGGGTCCTGCTAAGCCTGATGAGGAGGGCAGGAGGTCCAGTACTGGGAACCTGATGGCACAAGGTTCCCAGGGAGGGACGGAGCCAGGGATGGGGGGAACGGAGGGCTGGTCGTGAGCCTGGAACCTCTTTCAGTGCTCATCCGCCGGCTCCCACAAACATTCCCATGGGTCTGGCAAAGGGTGACGAAGCCCGGCAGCTTTCTCCCAGAACGGAAGACATCGTGCAGAAAGGGAAACAAATAGGCCCAGCCTTCCAGGAACGTGACTGTGGAACGAGAGCGGGGGGCCATTTCTAGGCCAGAGGGAAGGTGCGAAGAGAGCAAGGGCTCTGATAAGGCTGACCGCCATAGGCAGGAGTCATGGTTATCCGATGCGAATCTGCAGCCCAGCCCTGGGAGTTATCCTGTTTATGAATAGCCACCCCCGGTTGACTGCTTAATAATTCAGATGTCATCTAATTAATCCTCTACAATTCTAAGGCAAATAATAGAATCCCAATTTACAGATAAGAAAGTAAAGCTCAGAGAGGTTGTGTAAGGTGCCCAAGGTCACACAGCCTATAAGTGGTGGTGGTAACCCTCACGCTCAGGCAATCTGATTCTCAAGCCAACAGTGGACCTCCCGGCACACTGGCCCAACAGGAGTGGAAAGGCAAGTCAGCAGCTATGAAAATAGAGCTCTTTACGGCAAAGCAGACCTGTGCGTTTAAGGATTGTTAACGCTGTTGTAGCCCCTGACCACAGGCTCCTTGAATCATTCAATAAACATTTACTGTCTGTGTCTACATGCCAGACACTCTGCTAGGTTCTGAGACGTGTAGATGAGTGAGTCACAGTCCTGTCTTCAAGGGAAGGAGAGTTCTTAAACTTAAGCAATGCACCAGAATCACCGGGAGGGCAATTGCTAAGTTGAAGATTGCTGGGCCCGCCCCCACAGCAGGTCTGGGTGAGGCTTGAGATGTGCATTTCTTTCTTTCTTTTTTTTAATGGTTATTTATTTTTGAGAGAAAGAGAGAGAGAGCAAGTTTGGGAGGTGCAGAGACAGGGGGACAGAGGATCCAGAGTGGGCTCTGTGCTGACAGCAGAGAGACCAATGCGGGGCTCGAACTCACGCACTGTGAGATCATGAGCCGAAGTCGGATGCTTAACCGACTGAGCCACCCAGGTGCCCCAGGGGATGTACATTTCTAACAGGGTCCCGGGAGCTGCCGATGCTGCTGGCCTGGAGACCCCACTTTGAGAAATGCTTTGGTAGAAGGTGCCAATCAAGAGCCCCTCTGTGAGTTTTGAGGTAAAGTCGAACGCCACTGCTCGGCCTGCCCCAGGCAAGAGGAATGAAGAGAGAATAAACCTGAAAGTCCTCCTGGAAGGAAAATCTGTTCCAAAGCTTCCCCCCCTGAGGCAGCATGACGAAGTTGCTGGGTGAAAGGAAGGCAGGGAACACCGCCCTCATGCACAGGCCGGCTCTCTGAGCACCCACTGGCCAGCCCACCTCGCTTTGGTCCCTCTAGCTACCTGTCCCTGTCCCCCCTCTAGCTACCTGTCCCTCCAGGCCACAGCGGCTTCTCCAGCCAGTTTTGACTCTGGTGACATCCACAGAGATCTCATTCCCAACCAGAGGGGTGGGGGGTGCCAGCATTCCCAGGAAAGCCATTTCAAATCACTCTATTTTATTTCGGGGTGCGTAAGAGAGGGGAGAGGTCGTGCCTTTCCACGAACTGAGAACGGCCAGGCTGAAGTCCTGCCTTTCCTCTCCTCCCCGCAAAAAACGCCCAGAGGGTAATTAGCAAGAAAGGCAACTTCTAGAGTAGGTAAATAAAAAATAAATAGAAATGGAGGACTGGCTGGGAGCCCCTGCGGATTAACTAACTAATTAATCCCCACAACAGTTTGACGAGGAACTAATTAATCCATTAAGCGCTTTGAGGGGCCAAGGCCTGGCCAAGTGCAGGGAGAGGCTTCTCGCCCTTGGGAGGCTGCGGCCGAGAGCGGCTCTTCCCAGAGGCCTTCAGGGTGTACCCCCAAAGGGCACGTCCTTTCTGCATCCCAAGTCAGCCTCTCAAGCGTCTCTGCAAACCCGGCTTGCCGTCTCTCTGCCCAGAGACCCACCAGAAGAAGGAACTCGGAGGGAGCCACGGGGCCCTAGAGCTGGAGAAGGCCCAGGAAATCCACTTTACCGATGGAGCACAGAGCATACACCTCACTCTGGCTCGCTCTTTGTACCCGGAGATGTCTGTTTACAGTCATTTATTCTCAGCACCCAGGCGAGGGGAATTCATAGTCTCCTGCAGGTGTTGACCTTCACGCCATCCGGGAAAGCTGCAGGTGTCAAAATCTTTCTAAAATCACATCGGTGAGGTCTGATGAAGACTAAGCGTTCGTGGGGCGCCTGGGTGGCTCAGTGAAGCGGCTGACTCTTGAGGTCGGCTCGGGTCACGATCTTGCGGTTCATGAGTTCGAGCCCCGCATCGGGCTCTACGCATGGACGGTGCAGAGCCTGCTTGGGACTCTCTCCCTCCCTCTTTCTCTGCCCCTCCCCCCCTTGCTCGCGCTGTCTCGCTCTCTCTCTCAAATAGATATATCCTTTAAAAAAAGGCCTAAGCGATCATTTCATCTTTGTGTGAATTTGCATGCCCTTTGGTCACCGCCCGACAAGGTGGGAGAGCCCCAAAGTCTGCTGAGCTCTTTCCCATCCTTCGCTTTTCTAATGCTCTGTAATCTTCTGGGCCCCTGGCGCCCTGTGTGCCTCCTGTTACAACCTGATCTCAGAAATCATCGGATACAGCCATCTGGGCATAGAAAGTACCCTCACCCTTCCCAGG
The DNA here is from genome assembly GCF_018350215.1 of Panthera leo. Lineage (NCBI taxonomy): Eukaryota > Metazoa > Chordata > Mammalia > Carnivora > Felidae > Panthera > Panthera leo. The sequence goes on along the minus strand of NC_056690.1, from coordinate 77,696,902 downwards.
GAAACTTCTTTGGATTTTTCTCTCTACTTAAGACACAAAGGCCCCACAGCCAAAGGGGTAAAGGAATGTCTACGACCGGGGGGCACGCACTATACGTCGCTGCGGAACGTCCCCTCGTGGAGTCACGAAAGGAACCATGTAAGGCAAACTGTGACGGTCGCAGTTAGCACAATAGGATGTGAGTACCAGCCGTGACACAGCCGATTTACTTAATAACCAAGGGCTATGTGGCAGACATACTTCCGGGTGCGAAAGGGGGGGAGGTTGAATGTGACGTGACTCTGTGCCTAGCAGAAGAGGGGGAGGGGTCAAAGGTCAAGCAGAAGTTGCCACGGCGACGGAGCCCGGTCAGGCTGCGGTGAGCCCAGCCCCCACCCTCCAGGGTGGGAACAGCCGGGGCCACTGAGTCACAGACTGCTTAAGCTCGCAAAGCCGCCCTGAGGCAGAGTCTACGAGTCGGTCTGTGATTCTCCGGCTTTGCTGGCACCGCAGGACAAGGAGGGCTTCTTAAAACCCGCAAGGCTGGGCTCCACCCACGAGCTCCTGATTCGGGGGGGTCTGGGGCGGGGCCCCAGAATTTGGCTTTCTAACAGGTTCCTAGATGATGCTGATGCTGCGGGGCCCGGGGACCGCTGCTGTGGGACGCGTGATCGGCCCAAGGTGCAGCGAAAGAGGGAGGGGCGCGGCGACCAGCTCCCCCCCCAACCCCCCCCGGCCCCCACGATTGCTACCGAGCCCAGGCTCCGCGGAGACACAGCCGAGCGCGCCATTCGCTTCATTCATCCCCAGCGGAGGGTCTTCCTGCTGCTTTTACTGTTTGTTCGGTGGTTCGGTTGCTTCCGCGTGGTTTCTCGAGCTCCGCGTTTGTGTCTTTTGCGCAGAGTGAAATGGATGAGAACCAAATCCAGATGGCTGGAGATGACGTGGATTTGCCCGAAGATCTCCGGAAAATGGTAGACGAAGACCAGGAGGAGGAAGAGGACAAGGATTCGATTCTCGGGCAGCTCCAGAATCTCCAGAACATGGACTTGGACACCATAAAAGAAAAAGCCCAGGCCACCTTCACGGAAATGAAGCAGACGGCAGAGCAGAAGTGTTCTGTGATGTAAGGGGCGAGGCAGGGGACGGGAGGGACCCGGGTCGAGGGGGCGGTGACCACTGTCCTATGGAGCGTTTGGAGAACATAATACTTACGTGTAGCGAACACAGAAAAATCCATGTCGATACACTCTCCACAGACCCATAGACAACAACTCGATGTTCTGAATGTTCCCTGTAGAGCGCTTAGCTAGCACCTTCCAGGAGGGAACATACTTTCCTTTTAAGTTATAAAGTGTGGCCCAGGGTGGCGTTTCATCCGTGAGCGACGCCGAACACAGATCTGCTTAAAGGTCTTTGGGACAGCCAGGAGGAAACAACGCAAATGGCACTTCCCCTCCTCTTTCCTTTCTTAGAGGGGAGGGTCTCGCCCTCTCCCACCACTGGCATGGCTCCAGGCCCCTCGGGAAAAGGTGTGGGAGGTCAGGGAGCCCCCTGGGATCCCAGGCTTCAGGCTCAGGAGCAAGCAAAGACCTTGTAACCTCTCACTCCCGGGCAGCCGGACACTGTTGATGCTCCCCATCGACTTTGGCCTTTGGACACTTCAAGGCCAAGAGGCAGTGGCAGGGATGAAATGAGACAGGAAGGTGGAGAATAGACTTCACCAGCCCTTTGCATCATTCTACAGGCCACGTGAAGAATGGACTTGAGGGGGTGACGTGAGAGGCAGGGGGGCAACTGGGAAGGCTGTGGCTATTTCCACGTTCACCATCATCACCCTTTGCCTGAACTTGGTGATGTCATGGGAACAAAGTGGTGGATGAATAAAGAGCCTTGAGACATTAAATCAATCTGTGTGTGTGTGTGTGTGTGTGTGTGTGTCCTCTTTTTTCTTGCCTCCCCTGGGTCTCCTCCTTCGTCTTCCTCTCCTGTCACTCCCATCCCTCCCCCACAGACTAGCTTCCAACAAATCATGCTGTCATGCTGTGCCACAGTCTTCCAGGGCGTACGTGGGTTCCTTTCTCATAACACTTGCTCCCTTTCAAAGGGAAGTGCTCAAAAGACTTAGAATATTTACCTCGGAAACACTTAGCGCTCTTTAACTAAAGCCAACCAAACCAAACCAAAATACTAGCCTTTCAAGGAATCCGTTCACTGAATAAATAATGCTCAAAGACAGCGTCTATCAAGAGGAACTGCTCCACCAGAGGGAAGGGGAACTAGGACCAAAAAGTTAGGGACTAACCTCTTCTATAACCGGAGCTCCTGAACGTGCTGTGGAAGACAAAGTTTCATGTCACAAAAATATGCAAATAAAACAAGGCATTAGGGTTTCAGGACCTATGATCCTTGGCAAAGTTTAGCCCCTCTTGAAAGTCCCTGGGAGAACATTGGTGCAATGTTGGAGGTTGATTAGTCTTGAAGTCCACTGGCATAGTCCATCCTGGCTGCTGCAATAATACTATAGATTGGGTGACTTATAAGCCAAAACAACAACAACAACAAAAAAACACGTTTATTTCTCATAGTTCTGGAGGCTGGGAGACAGATGAGGACCCTTTTCTAGATTCTAGAATTCTCATTTTATCCTCACGCTATGAAAGGGGCAAGGGAGGTCTGTGGGTTCTCTTTTATAACACTAATCCCATTTGGGGGGGCTCTGCTTATGACCTAATCACCTCTCAAAGACCCCACTAACAATATCACCTTGGAGGTTAGAATTTAGCATGTGAATTTTGAGGGGGCACAAATTCAGGCCACGGCATCGTGAGTTCGAGCCCCGCAGGGGGCTCCCGGCTGGGCGTGGTGCCTGCCTGAGATGCTCTCTCTCCCTCTCCCTCCGCGCCCTTCCCCGCTGGCTCTCTCTTTTTCTCTCTCCCTCAAAACGAAACAAACCCATGCCTGTCTTTCATCAGCACTGGCATGTGAGTTGTGATTTGTGTTATAGCAGAAACTTTAAAATAGTCACCATTTTTAAAGCTCCAAGATAATGGATAAAATGTGTTTTCAGTCCAGGGCCCGACTTTGCCCCATAACTCATGGAGTGAGTGAGACGGACGAGTGACGCATGTGGCCCTGTGTTTATCTGCTTCATTGTGGTTGCCAAATCAGTCCACAGACTGGCTACAGGAGGGCACAGAAGACCATTCTGCTTTCTCGTAAAATGCAGCCAGTGCCGACAGGGAAATCGCTAAATTGGCATTTCACCTTGACCATCACCTTGACCTCTAGTGCCCTCCCGTGCGTGTCTCAGCGGAGCTGTGTAACCACTAGAAGACTTCACTGTGGTTGTCTGATTCCTTAAAAAAAAAAAAAAAAAAAAAACAACACACCACAGGGGTGCCTGGGTGACTTAGTCGTTGAAGCGTCTGACTCTTGATTTTGGCCCAGGTCATGATCTCGCAGTTTGTGAGTTTAAGCCTGGCCTCAGGCTCTACGCTGACAGTCTGGAGCTCTCTCTCCTCTCTCTCTCTGCCACTCCCCCGCTCTCACTCTTTCTCTCAAAGTAAACAAATAAACTTAAAATGCAGACCACATACGTATCGGGTGGGGGCTGGGAGGGCCTGTGTTGGCGCATTCGGACGGCCTTTTTCCCCTCTAGAGGTAGGTGGTGTCTGTGCCTTGTGATGGTCACCAAAGGGTCTCCTGTCACCAGAGAATCCAATAATTGTAAAGGACTAGGAGGGAATCTGTTCTAAACTCCCATAAGTAAAGGAACAACGGAGCCTCTTCCCTAAAGCCCAAACTGAGCCTTATCTGGAAGCCTCCAGTGTACAGAATTTACTGCCTACCTCCCCAAGAGAATTCAGCCACTAACCCTTCCATTTGTGGCCACTCTTAATTGTTAGAAAACCCTTCCTTGCCTTACGATGAAATTGGCCGCCATCTTGGACCCATTTGTCAAGGTTCTGTTGTACAGAGCTGCACAAATATGCCTGAATCCCCACTCGGGGCCTTTGATGATGTCCCCCCTCAGTTTTCTTTCTTCCAGGTTAAGACATCTTTGGTTCTTTTCATCAACTCACACCACACGGCGTTGATACTGTTAACCCACCAGGTAATCCTGCTCGGTCACTGTCCACGACTGAAGCCAGCCGTGCACAAAACGGACTCTGTCACCTTCTACCCTCCGCGGCCACCGGACTCGATGCTCGCAGCCATTCCTTGGTGCCAGCTGGTAGTCGAGAAATAAGATTCGAGTTCCAATCCTGCTAGTGTGTGACCTTGAACAAGTCCTTTATCTTCCCCAGAAAATCATTTTCTCAATAGTGAAAATGAAGAGGCTGGATTACTTTACCTTCTGTGATTTATTCTATGGCTTCAGGGTGGTCAGTCTCAACGATCTGTTTTCCTCGTGAAAGAGAGCACATTAGCCCATTGTTTCTGTCACAGAACTAGGTTTCTGTCCCTTTACTAACTCCAGCTGAGCAAAGAGACAACAGGCCCCAGGGGTAGAGAGGGGAGAGAGGCTTTTGGTAGGTTCTAGAAGGGAGAAGAGTCAGACACCTAGAGAGCTGTCCATGAAGAAAAGTCTAGAGGCCCAGGGAGCATGTCTAGCCAGGTAGAAGGGACTGTGATGACCCTTTGGGAGAAGGGCTGAAGAATGAATTCCAAGAAGACAAATTCAATGGACTTTCCAATTTTGTGTAGAATTACTCCAGTCCTCAATTAGCCAGACACCCCTATAGCAGAAGGAAATAGGTGTTCTTTTGAAAAAAATATTGACATAGCAATCTTGGTTATTCAGGGACCAAGTAATCCAGTTTGTGAGTTCTAGAAGCACTTCAGTGCCCCTCCTGACACTAGAAATCTGGCCGAACCACCTCTTCTTACAAACAGAGCCATCACAGAGACAGGGAGAGGAGTGAGATTAAAAAGGAACAAACTGTGTGGTTGCAGCTTGTGATAACGAAGGATTAGCTCCTCGTGGATTAACCACCCCCCCCCCCCCCCAGATAACAACTTTAAACTCTTGACCAAATACAAAGAAACAACAGCCTGAAGGCACCAGAGAGCAGCCGAGAGCCGGGCCACACTGGAAGGGAATCGACTCTACACTTGGAAGAAGGAAAAAGCGCCAGTAAGTTTTCCTCTGTTTACCGGTTTCATCCGGAAGGCAGACTATGGTGGAGCCAGGGAAGACCCCTCAAACTCTGAAAACCTGCAACTGTATTGCCTCAAAAAGCCGGCAGAATCTGGGGTGACCCGCAGTAGCCATAAAGTGAAGGAGCAATTCCTAGAAGGGACAGAAGCATCATGGGAGGATGGTCCTAATTCTGTATGTAAAGTCTATTCAAGATCCTGGCTAATCCCCGATTTGTGCGTGCATTAGCAGACTCCAGGCAGCCCAGTTAAGGTCAAACAACTGAACTAAGAATTCTATTCCTGCCCACCTAGGGGAAACAGTCTGGGGTTTGCATCTAGCCAAGTTTGCTGAAGGTTGAACAAACTACCCAAGATACTCTTCGTGAAAACATAACACAGCAGAGTAAGTAGAAGGGAGGAAACACTAACTACAAGAGCACAAATCAATGAAATAAAGCTAGGAAAGCAGGCGATTATTTTTTTTAAGAACACCCAAAAGTGAGTTCTTTAAGGGGATCAACAAAATTGATAGGTGCTAGACAGATCACTCAAGAAAAGAAGGAAAGAACACAAATTATCAACATCAAAACCAAAACACGGCATACACCTGCAGATTCCTACAGATGTTAACATTTTAATAAGGGAGCGTTATAGGGAACTACCTGCCCAAACATTTGACGACTCAGTGGTCTCACTTTGAACTTGACAAATTCTCTGAAGAAAATACACCTTACAAATCCTGACACCAGATGAATAGAATAACCCCATGTTTATTGAAGAAACAAATAATTCTCAAAATCCTATTCACAAAAAATATATATAAATTTATATATATATATATATATATATATATATATATATATATATATATATATCTCCCAAATTCCAGTCTTTTGCCAGGTATAAATACATGTCTAGAATTTACGTAAATATACATTTAAAACTTTCACCACTCAATAGTAAAAATTGTTAAAAACAAATACATAAAGAAAGGGAGAAGATGTGAGCAGACATCTAACAAGGGAAGCATATGAAAAGGTGCTCGGTGTAATTGTCAGGGAAATGAAAATTAAAAGCAATTTCAAAATGACATACTACCACAGACCCACTAGATTGTGTAACGTTTAAAAAGTTTTTTAACGTTTATTTATTTATTTTTGAGCGAGAGAGAGAGAGAGAGAGAGAGAACATGAAGGAGGGGCAAAGAGAGAGGGAGACACAGAATGCAAAGCAGGCTCCAGGCTCTGAGCTGTCAGCACAGAGCCCAACGCGGGGCTCGAACTCATGGACGGTGAGATCACGACCCGAGCCGAAGTCAGACGCCCAACCGACTGAGTCACCCAGGCGCCCCGATTGTTTACCATTTTAAAAACCGACAAGTGTTGGCGAGGATGTGGGGCAGTCGGAGCTCTCCTATGCCGCTGGAGAGAATGCGAAATAGCACAACCAGTTTGGGGAAAAGTTCTGTCAGTTTCATACGCGAGTGACAGACTAAGCAACTACACTACCCTCTGACTTAGCATTTCACCCTTAGGATTTGAAAGCACATGTCCTCAAAAAGATGTGTCCAAGAATGTGGAATCAGCCCAGGTGTCCCTCATCAGGGGGATGGACACACAACCATGGAATGAATGAAACACCAAGCAATACATGAGTTGAATGAAACATACAATGAAACACCAAGCAATAGAAATGAAACCTATGCAGGGCTGCCTGAGTGGCTCAGTCTGTTAAGCGTCCAACTCTGGATTTCGGCTTGGGTCAAGACATCATGGTTCATGGGGATCGAGCCCCGGGTCGGGCTTTGCACTGATAGCACGGAGGCTGCTTGTGATTCTCTCTCTCTCTTTCTCTCTCTCTCTCTCTCTCCCCCTCCCCCACCCGCTCTCTTTCTCTCTTTCTCAAATAAGCATGTCTTAAAAATTAAAAATAATAAAAAGTAAAAAACTTGTATCACGGAAAAAGTTCAAACCTAACCCAAAGCAGCATTGCAAGTGTGCTAACTGCACGGGTATCCGAGTTCAGCTTCTTTACCCTACTCTAAACTGCTGCTCTCCTGGAAAAACTATGTGTTGTCAACCCCGTCTATAAACTGAAGACCTCATTCTTCGATGGTGTCAAATTCCTAGAGCTGTAGAAAGATAGCGTAAACGCGCAACGTGATGCTTGCTTGCTTTCTCAAGTCATTCCAGGAAACTTTAAAGAGCTCCCAGTTGTATTTCTTTAAAGCTCATTCCTCTGGGTGACAATGGACACGTCCTTTAGTAAGTGCGGTAAGTTCCCGACAGCTGAATGAAGACACTTCCGGGGAGCGTCTTGAAAACCCTATGGAAAGCATCTGGTGGTTCAAAGGGGCTAATTAGATGGGTCAGGATATATAAGATCAGCATTTTTAAGGCTTAAGGGGTCAAAGGAGAAAGTACAATAAAAATTTGCAAACAAATGTCTATGACGTTGAGGCGGGCTGTAAAAGCAGAGCACAGCTAATAGTCCGCGGGAGCATTGCAGGAGCCACTTTGGAAAAAGAATGGCATCCTTAGGATGGGGCACCCCGCTAACAGAGAAGCCGGGGGTGGGGGTGGGGTGGGCCTGAGCCTGGTGGCTGCGGTGGCTGTGGCCTTGCATGGAGCCTGTCTCCTCATTCGATGAACACTCACATCAAAGACAGGGGAGGAAACCCCAGGCCGCGCTGATGCTAACAAGACTGGAGTGGCCTGAACTGACTTTTGAAAGCGATCAAATGGTCTCTGTTGGCTATTTAGGAAGGAAAGCAAAGCAGTCTGACGTTTCCCAAACACCTGGGAAATAATTACTCTTTCAGAAAGTTTCCGATGACTGATCCTCGGAACGTGCAGAAATATCTACTTGTGCCAATTAATAGCTGGGTGCAATCAGACAAGTTTCTTAACCTGTTTCCTCATCTGTAAAATCTAGTTCCTTGCTGTTCTTCATTAAATCAACCACCGCCATGTGTAACACGTGTGCAAATGCTAGGGATCCAATAGACGAGGTCCCTATTCTCCCGCAGCTTAGATTCTAATGAGGGGAGACTGGTAACAAACAACTAAACAAATAATAAATAAGATAGTTTTGGAGACTGGAAGGTGCTATGAGCAAAAATAAAATGACAAGAAGGGTCATGTGAACATTTGGGGGAGAATATTTCAGACAGTGAGAATAGTCAGTGCAAGGGTCCTGAGGCAGGAAGGGGGCTTGGAGAATTTCAAGAGGAGGCAAAGACCAATGCGACTGTAGTTCCGTGAACAAGTTGGAACAGACAGGAGAGTGGCCAGAAGTGTTCTATGAGAGGTGTCACGTAAGAAGTGGGGAAGGGGGAAGTCTTGACCTCATAGGGTGCTGTGAAAATGAAATCAGAATTGCCTTCCTGATAAACTGTCCCTTCAAAAAGAAGAGGGGAGGAGAATCCCGGAGATGGCCAAACTGAGTGCGTGCAGGTTAAGGCTGCTGCAGAATGGGCATCCTTGGATTTGCCTTCTTAGCGCTCTAAAGAGGATTGATGGGTTTCAAGACCATCATCCCCTTGAGATAAATGTCTCCGTGCATCCCCTAGACACTCTGAATTCAATTAGTTTAATTAGAAAACAAGTAAAGAGGAATTATCCTAATATAGCTTTGCGCCTGACAACTCCAGAAAAGCCCATTTCTCCGGCAGAAATCCAAGTTTCCCTCTCTTATTTACATATTCTGAGATAATGATGCAGATGTTCCATTTTGCTGGCAAGAAAGGTGGACATCTCTTACCCAATAGATCATATATTAGCTTTAATCATAATAATACTTTCTGACTTCTTCACTCTTTAATGAAGTAAGAACATTGGTATGTGAGCGAATATTTTGAACCCACTAATGGGGGCTGGGGGAAGAGGGAGAATGCCTGGATTTTCAGCGTTTGCCAATTTCTGTGGTGAAAATATTCCCACTATGACTCATTTCAAGCCACTAATATGACATCAGTGAACTCAGAGCTGGGAAGGAATACTAATCATCTGCTCTCACAAGCCACTGGAGGCTGATGCTAGCACGCCAGTGGATAGTTGTTTGCCCAAATGGCCTGCAAATCTATTGCCAAGGGAATTTTTTTTTCTCTCTTACGTAGAGGCTACTTGGATTAGCATCAGCTGCAAAAGCAAACTGAGGACCCAGGCCGAGGCAATTGGGTTGGTAAGTGATTAGGGAGTAGTATGAAAAGTAACTTCATTGCGTTTGTTCAATAAGCACGCTCCTCCAGGATTCATGCGCGGGCTTACTCGACTATAAGCGTGGGACTTCCAGGTGCCGGGTCCTGAGAGCTTAGCGTGCCGGAGAGTCATAGAGGGTCAGGGAGTCTGGAGACTGGCCCCCAGTCCAAGCCTTGCCACAGCCCTTCTGTCTCATCATGGGCAGATCACTTCCGCCCTGATTTCCACATCTCCAAGGGAAAGTTTGGGGCGAGGACTGGGAGAGCAGACAAGGTAATCACTGAGCATTTTTTTGAGACAGAGACAGAGCATGAACGGGAGAGGGTCAGAGAGAGAGGGAGACACAGACTCTGAAACAGGCTCCAGGCTCTGAGCTGTCAGCACAGAACCCGACGCGGGGCTCGAACTCACGGACCGCGAGATCATGACCTGAGCCGAAGTTGGCCGCTTAGCCGACCAAGCCACCCAGGCGCCCCTCCTCCTAAGTCTTAAACATACGATCTTCTGAAATACCAGAAAACTAAATCAGAAACTAATTTTAAGTGCTGGTGTTCCTAAAAATATCGTGATTGGGAAACAACAGAAAGGCCAAAGGACAGCCTTCTTGCTAATTAACGGATGATCTCCAGAGAGCTGTGGTCTCTGTTCCTTCACAAAAGGAAGTCTTTCAAACAGCCTGTTACCACCGGGAAACTCAGCAGCTCCCAGCTGCCCTTGGTTTCACCTTGCGATTGGGGTAAATGTCTGTTACCGTCTGCCCATCTCAGTTCAGCCCGAAATGCCTAGATGATGCCCATCTTTTCATTGGTATGTGTCTTTTAGCTACAAGTATATGAGGGAGTTATTGTTCGCCGCAGGATCCTTATATCAACATTTGCTTCAATTTAGTCTGAAAATCGTAGAAAATATTCAGAGTGCCATAGTGAGTGGTAAACTGACATATGGGACGTGTTTATCATCTGTGCCAATGTGATAAAAGTGTCCAACGATAGTCATAATTGGTTGTCTACTTGTAAAGATGGGTTTTCCGACAAGCATCTCTAAGAACATTTTCCTGACTTTCCTTCTGTTGTGCTTCAGGTAGGAAAATATTTCACTGAGTAGAAGATTTGGCAGTGAGAGAGGAACAAGCACCGAGCTGAAGAGAGAGTTGGGTGATTGTCTTCTCCACAGTTTTCAGCAGCTTGCGTCCTGTGCCCATGACATACAACGTACAGTATAGCATAGCGGAGAATTCACGACATCAAAGGCAGACAAAATAAATGCCACAGGGGTTGATGCTTAAAAATATATTTTTACATTAAACACTGGGAGTGAGTTGGAACTCTGGAACCGGAGAGAAAATTCACCCAGCTTTATGGGACAACCGTGAGAAGTTGAGCGGTATCTTTTTTTTTTTTTAGCATACCTGTCATCATTATAATTGACCAAATAAACTGTAAATTGCCCATCACAACTTTTTCACTCACACGTCCTCCAAACCCTGAACCGCAACGTTCCTATATCCTCTGACTACCAAGTGTTCTTTTTTTAATCTGCTAGTTCTCTTATAGCCACAGGAAAATTCACAACGCATGTCATCTAAGCTGACCATATTGGGAGGTGGTTAGATGGGCACGTTACTGAAAAAACGCCTACGTCCTGATTCCACCCGAAACCAGTTGTGCAAACTTGGCGAGTGATTTAACCTATATTTCAGACGCTTTGCCTATAAAATGGAAATAATAATATTGTCTACCTCATAGGGTTATTGTGAGGACTAATTAGGTAATCCACGTAAAGTACTCAGAAGAGTGCCCACTGGCATATAGTATTCAAAAAAAAAATAACTGTTATATATATATATATATATATATATATATATATATATATATATATGATTTGTCATATATACGTATATAATTTGTTGCATTTCAGTGTGTGTGTGAATTCAGTGTTGAATTTCAGTGAATGTCATATATATGTATATAATTTGTTGCATTTCAGCGTGGTGTGAATTCAGTGTTGAATTTCAGTGAATGTCATATATATGTATATAATTTGTTGCATTTCAGCGTGTGTGTGAATTCAGTGTTGAATTTCAGTGAATGTCATATATATGTATATAATTTGTTGCATTTCAGCGTGTGTGTGAATTCAGTATTGAATTTCAGTGAATGTCATATATATGTATATAATTTGTTGCATTTCAGCGTGTGTGTGAATTCAGTGTTGAATTTCAGTGAATGTCATATATATGTATATAATTTGTTGCATTTCAGCGTGTGTGTGTGAATTCAGTGTTGAATTTCAGTGAATGTCATATATATGTATATAATTTGTTGCATTTCAGTGTGTGTGTGAATTCAGTGTTGAATTTCAGTGAATTTCTGTGTGTGTGTGTGTGTGTGTGTGTGTGTGTGTGTGTGCGCGCGCGCACGCGTGTTTCATGTTTATATGAGTTTGGGCTACAACTAAAGTGAAGTTGCCTTCCCTGAAAGACCGTGTATGAGCTAGCAGGGGAGATGGTCCTCCAGTGTGGTCCAAGACAAGTGGAATTATTCCGGGATAAAAATACATCCACTAAGGGAACAGTCAGTATCCAGATGATAGCGGTGGCTTCATGCACTTTATGAAGTGCAACCTAAAACATCGCTTCAAGGTGAAATTACCAGAGGCTAGGGTCAAATGCCATTAGCTCGCCGTGCGCACAGGCCACCTGCTCACCCAGTGCCCAGGGAACTCACTCCTCAAATGTGCATTGCTCGAAAGAGTGTTTTGGGGGAGGCAGTCCGCCTAGAATGCTTCCAGACATGGGTCCCCGCGCATGCATCCAAGATAAAGGAGTCACTTTGGCCTACAACTTCCCATAATTGCTGGTTACATTTAGCTTTCATTGTCTTCCCGCTGGCCTGTCCCCATTCCCTTTCTCCTCAAAATCTCCCCCCTCCTCCTCCAATTATTGTTCGATATTGTCCTTCCCACATCACCCGGAACCTCCCACTCTGAAGACCCTCCCAAGCCCCCGACCACCCTCACTCTCCTCACTTCTGGAAATGTTTCTCTGGGCCATGCCAAGTTTAAAGGGGCTTTATCTGTGTGTAAGCCCATGCGGGCTGGGAGGAGGGATTTTTCTTTGATCCACCTAATGAATTAATGAATTAAACAGAGGTGGAGTTCAGAAGGCAGGCTCCTTACTTTTGCTGAAGTTGGGCTGATTTTAAGCGGGCCTAACTGCTGGAAAAAATGCTGCTTCATGCTAGAAGAATTAGGGACATGGCCGAGTCCATTCATCTTCCCTAATCGAGTTCTTGGGAAATACACATGTAGATTAGCCCCTAACAATGACCCCCGGCTGATTGCTTGGAGTACTCCTCCATCGTGCCCACAAGGGTATTGACTAGCTCTTTATGTCCTGCACAAAGGAAGCCCCAAGCTCCCCTTGTCCTGCTTTGCCCTGTTTCTCCGAAGTCCTGGCTGTTGAAGTCTTTTCTGCTTTTCTCTCAAGACTCTGAAATAAACAGTAAATAAAAGTTAACCTCACCTGGACCTATTAGGGAGAGCTGGGCAGTCCCAGAGAGAATTAACTTTGGAAAACAAGGCTATAAGCCCCTTAGCGTGTGGGCAGAAGCTTAAGAAAACACTGCCGATCTTTGTTTAGCAGCGATTATAGAAATCAATTTAATATTGGGGAAGTTTACATAAAAAGGATTCTTGGTCATAGCGGAGACGGCAAACACCAATCTCCTATCCCTGTGGCTGTCCTCTGGTCACCAAGGCATCAGAACCTCAGTCACCTGGTCTATGTAATTGGCCTGTGGGACATTGTGGGGTGCCACCAGACTGTTAGGAGGACACTGCCTTGGACAGCCTAGAAAGCCTGAGGGCCCCAGGGGCAGGCTTTGCCTGGACTGTGGTGGGAACCTTTCAAGGATTTGTTCGCTAGTCCCGGACACCAGCGCCCAAAGGCCACTGTCCACGGTCTCTGACTTCATTTCTCTGGGAGGCTGAGCTGCCACCATCTCAGCCTCTTAGATGCAGCATTCGGTCTCCGGGAAGGATTAAAGATGGAGACTGTGGGCTCAGATGTGCCTTTATTCTTCTCATAAACATCACACCCTCCACCATTTATTACAAGTGAGCGGTAGGCAGAAAACACTGGACAAAGAGTCAGGTCGTCTGAGCTCTAGTCTTGACCCCTCCGCTTACCAGCTGCATCAGGTTGAGCCTCAGTTTCCTCTTCGATAAAATGGGGACGGGGGCACCCGGATGGTTCAGTCGATTTAAGTGTCTGACTTCCAGTCATGGTCTCTCGGTTTGTAGGTTCGGGTTCTGTGTCAGGCTCTGTGCTGACAGCTCAGAACCTGGAGCCTGCTTTGGATCCTGTGTCTCCCTCTCACTTTGCCCCTCCCCCACTCGCACTCTGTCTCTCTCTCTCTCAAAAATAAATAAACATTAAAAAATATCGTTAATAATAACATAATATAAAACGGGGCAGACATATTTGTCCCCCTCACCTCGCTTGGTTTCAAGGATCCTGTGATGTGAAGACCGTGAAAAGGATCTGACAAGTATAAAGAATCGTGCAGAAACTATAAAGTGTATATTAATTATCATTAATGTAGCTTTCTCTTAAACCACAATTTCTCACTTGAATCCGAAGCTCAATTTCTATCTACTGCAAACTCACCTGCTTGCTATTTTAATTTACCTTTTTATAGGCCTACTAAAAAAAATAGAGCGATTTGTGTAATGACCACCCCATATGCCCATCACAGACAATTCATCATTCCATGCTCCTTAATATAGTCACATGTTCTTTTGTGACTTTGGGGGCGCCTGGCTGACCAGCGAGCAGCTCCCCTTGGTATAGAGGTTGCTTACATAAATAAACTTAAAAAAATAAAATAAAGGTGGGGGTTGGAAAATAGGTGGGTTTTTTTTTCTCCCTTGTTTCTTCCTTTGTCTCGTCTCCCAGGCTGGACGTTAAACTCCTCAAGGCCAGCGCCTGGCTGGCCTTTCTTTTCTTTTGAGGTTCTGGCATGGCCCACGTCAGTGGGGGACCCTGGGAAGGGAGGCGGTAACCCCTCATCCGAATGCAAGCAGAAATAAACTAGCGGTGGGCATGGGGGTGGGGGGAGATGCCCCTGCGTGGAGATCGGAGCCCCTATTACAGAGGAGATTTTAAGAAACTCTGTTTTGTGTCTGTAAGGCCACGGATGTTAAATTTATTGTGGCAATCGTTTCACAACAAACGTAAGTCACATCATGATACTGGCCACCTTAAACTTACACAGCGCTGTACGTCAATTATATCGCAATAAAACTGGGGAAATGAAAAAGAATAAGAATCTCGAGTTCCTGAGATTCTTGGGAAAACATTTGGGTTCACGTTTCCTGCCAATAGTTTGGCGAAGGTGGACGGGCGTGCGGGGTCTGGCATCAGGTTTGAGAAGTGACAAGGTTATCAGTGGCGACCACGGTGATGGCGGATGTGAAAAAACACTTGCCTGCAGTAACCATCATTCCAGTTTGCGCCACGGAGGCCCCGTGGGGCTCCCCAAGTGGAAAGACATGCATGCAGCAGATTCCGCCTATAGCCGCACCCTCCACCCCACCCCCGCCTCCCAGGACGTGAGAGGCCTGCACCCCAGACGAGGGTCCTTCTCCAGCCAGCCTGAGGCTGGGCCTTCTCCTTGGCCTGCAGATTGTTTGGTGGGGAGAGGGTTCTCCAGGAACAGTCTACGAGGGTGAGGGACCCCTGTTGGGTCTTCCACTGGGCCTGAGCCTGGCGGCGTGTCCGACTCAGGGCCTCCCAGCCTCCTGCTGGGCGGTGGGGCACTTGAGGTCACCGGGCGTGCAGGCACAGATGGCCCCACCGCCTCCTGGGGCTCGGCCCTGGAGTGAGGGGGCCTGCCGGCCGCGCGAGTCCGAGGAGACACGAAGGAGTAGTTAAAAATATAGCGACAAACAAAATAAACCCGAAGACCGAGGCTTGGGCCTACGGAGCCGAAAGAGGAGTGCCCTTGGGAATAAAAAGAGGGCGAAGGGAAAACTCAAACTGAGAAGTAGCGTGAGTGGACTGACTCCCTACGCCCCAGAGCCTGGAAGCGGTACGCTCTGTCTTTCCAAAGGTCGCCCCGGGCACTCTGCCCGGGCGGAGGAAAGTGTGCCTGAAGGCAGAGGCGAGTCTGGGGTCGGGGGAGGGAAGGGGGAGGGAAGCCCGAGCAGCGAGGCAAGCCCACCGGGTGGTGGGGGAAGGTGAGGCAAAGGGCGTCGGCCCCGTTGAGGCCAGACCGGGGGGAAGCGGGCCCCAGAGCCGGGTCCCCAGGCCCGTCAAACACCCCACCGCACTTCCCTCGGGGTTGTGTGTGGAGCGTTTGGAGCGGATCGAGAGGTGGAGGGTGGAAAGTTCGGCGCGGCGGCCCCGCCCGGGGCGGCGGAGCGAGGACCCCGAGGCGGGCGAGGGAAGGACCCGCCTCGCTGCGGGGGGAGGGGCCGAGGGAAGAGGCCGGGGCCGGGGCGGGAGGGGAGGAGCCAGGGCGAGCGGGCTCGCTGCCTTTAGCACCCGGAGCCCCGGCTGCCCCGAGTCCGAACTTCAGACTCCTGCAGAGACCCCGGCGGCCGCCGGCCGAGCGCTCGCCCGCCTCCAGCGCGCGCAGCCGGGGCCCGCGTCGCCCGCCGAGCTTGACCTTGGGTCGGGCCCCCGCGGGTGGGACCGCCGTGCCCGGGAAGCGGCGACTTCGAGCCTCTTCTCTCGGTCTCCCGAGCAGGCTGCGCTGCGAGAGCGCGGGCCGCGCCCTCCCGCCTCCTGGCGCTCCCCATGCACCTGCCCGGCTGCGCCCCCGCCATGGCCGACGGCAGCTTCTCGCTGGCCGGCCACCTGCTCCGCAGCCCGGGAGGGAGCACCTCGCGGCTGCACAGCATCGAGGCTATCCTGGGATTTACCAAGGACGACGGGATCCTCGGTTCCTTCTCGGCGGAGCCGGGCGCTCGGGGAGCGAAGGAGCGGGATAGGAGGCCGGGCGCGCGGGCCGCTTGCCCCAAGGCGCCGGGGGGAGGCGCCGAGCCCTCCGCGCAGTCTGCCCCGGTGCCCGCTCCCGAGTACGAAGGTGAGTGCGCACCCCCGGCCGCGGAAGGGCCCTGAGGCGTGCCCAAACTTAGGAGCTCTGCAAGAGGACGGAGCCCCTACCTCGACTTTTATTAAGGCATTTGGGCGCGGGATTGGGTTTGGGGGTGTATATAAGCTTCCAGTTTGCGTTCAGAGAAAGCTTAGAGGCCCCCCGCAGCCTTATCCCCGACCTCCCGGTCCAACGCCCGGGAGGAGCCCGCGTCCCGCTGTCGGCGTCCCAGGGTAGGCCGACTGGGCCCAGGGATACTCCGGGGAGTGTCCCTGACCTTCTGGGGCTTCTTCGTCCCAGCCCCTCGACCCTATTGCCCCAAGGAGCCTGGGGAGGCGCGGCCGAGCCCAGGGCTGCCGGTCGGTCCCGCCACCAGCGACGCGAAACTGTCGGACGAGGAGCAGCCCAAGAAGAAGCACCGGAGGAACCGCACGACCTTCACCACATACCAGCTGCACGAGCTGGAGCGCGCGTTCGAGAAGTCTCACTACCCCGACGTGTACAGCCGCGAGGAGCTGGCAGGCAAGGTCAACCTACCCGAAGTCCGGGTCCAGGTAAAGCGCCCCCGATCGGTCCCCGGGAGGGTCCCAGGCCCAAGCCGCAGCCAAATGCTCCCTTGAATCCCGGCGTCTACGCATTTCACGTGGGACGCTTCCCATTGGTCTTCCTCGGCTCCGCTCGCGCAGAGCCTCGAAGGAGCGTCGCAGATCTTCCTTGGGCCCCACGACCGCCTCCGGGTCATTCTGTTCCAGTTTGTAGTCGCACCTCCCTGGGCCGGGGGGGGGGGGGGTCTCTCTTCTAACCTAAAGAGAGGTATTAGAGATGGCTGGCAAGATGAAGGGCGACAGTTCCGTAGACGCAGCCGGGATTGGGGCGGGCGGCGGTGAGTAGAGAGGGCATGTAGGCAGCGTGGAGGGGGGGCGGATTGGGGCCCCCGAATGCCACCTCCTCAGTTACTGCGCTCACCCTGCTGAGAAACGAAAGCCCCCGTCTGCCTGCAAGGACCCTGGCGCCTGCAGTTGAAGGTTTTGGTGGATTTGTTTCAGAAACTGACTTTTGCTTCTTTGGTGTACATCCAACCAAACTTCCCGCTGCTGCAGAGGCCTTCTCTCTCTCTCTCTCTCTCTCTCTCTCTCTCTCTCTCTCTCTCTCTCGTAAAGGGGTTTTCGCTTTAATTAAAGCTGAATTATCTTTAATCCCTGATCATTAAAATATTTGAAAGCCTTAAATATTTGCTAGTCATCTGTGAAAAATCTGGGAGGATTTCCAAATTAGGAGACTTTGCAGAGGCCTGAAAGGGAGTCATTGGGAACAAATTTCACTGCATCTGAAAGGCGGTGGAACTAAGATGAGGTTTGTGCGTGTGTCTGATGAGTTAGATTTCCAGGGAGTGAAGATATTCAGACCTTCGGGGGCTTTTCGCCTTACCTTAAGAGTAAAAGGGGCCAAGCTTTTGCCTTTTGTCCCTTCTGCTCATTTAGGAGTTTCAAGTAATGAGTAAATATCATGGTTTTCAAAACTAGTTCCCTCATGTGACTCAGGATGGCAAGGGCCCTTCTGTTTCTCTTAATTTGGGGACAGTCGAGCTGCAATGGTTTCATTGAAGGTGTGGACATTTTTGCACCTGCTTTTCAGGGTGGAGGTGGGGGGTGGGGGGAAGAGGGTGGGGGAGGGGGAGGAAAAGAACACAAGTGAAAGATGAAGGAGAGGAGAGACAGTCTTCCAACCAGGGGCGCCTTCACACCTGACATCACCTCCGTCCTACCTTCCTTCCTCCCTCTTTATTCGTTTAGGGATTTGGGCTCTTCCTTTAAGTCATCAGCTTGTTGAGAACGGTGTCTGCGACTTCTCTGTGACCACAGGGCCAGCACAGTGCCCAACATATGGCGGGTTCTTAACACATGGCTATGATGTAATCAGATGGCGGGGGGGAGTCTACTGTGGGCCTCCAGCTGTGTGGAGGGCAGCAGCTCAGCCCTAGAAGAAAGGACGTCCGGGTCCTTAGTTCTCTGACTTTGAATACTGGGTGGGAGACTAGAGCTGATGTTTCCGGGGCTAGAGTGGGGCCTGCAGGGAATTAGAGGAAGCCGTGGGATGAGAGCCCTTCCCATGTTGATGTTTCTCTTCTATTATCAGCAACTATCTCATGTTTCTGGGGGAAATTAGGGCCTCAGCTACGTAGATGAATCTTTTGTGGGAAGAGGACGAGGTTACTTACGGGTTTGTTCTTTTTCTCTCCCCCGCCCCACCCCCAATCCTAACTTTGCAGACACTTGCCCTGCTCCGCCTAGGTGCTGGGGGACTGTTTCCTCAGTGCTTCTAGGAGGTCCCCTCCCCCACTGACTCAAAGCTGCCTTCTCCCTTCTGAGGTCACAGCTATTCTCCTATTTCCCTCTAGAAATATATCACTGAGGCCACCAGTTTGGCCAAAGTTCTTTCTGATTCTCTACTAAACTAGACCAACGAACTCTCTGTTCTGTGTCCAAGGGTGGTAACTTGGTGGTGACACCTTCGTCACACCTTTTCTTGTGCCTTTACCTAATCAGAAATAGACATTTTATCATTAAGAGATCAGACTTCACTCTTGGTGTGGACTTTCTATATGTAAAGAAAAAAAGGAAGGAGGGAGGGAAGGAAGGAAGAGAAGGAAAGAAAGAAAGAAAGAAAGAAAGAAAGAAAGAAGAAAAAGAAAGAAAGAAAGAAAGAAAGAAAGAAAGAAAGAAAGGCTTGAACTCACTGAACTCATCTTATAGTAATGTCAAAGTTGACTCCGAAAAGTCTACGTAAATATAGTAAACGTGAGCTGTTGTAATCATTGGAAGCAATTTATAAGAAACATCAGAAATACTAAAGGGATACTAATTAAATAAGAACGAAGATCTTTTTAAAGCAGCAACTCAAGCTCGGGATAAAACACCCCCTCTTGCTTCCACCAGTCACCACAACCAGTAATTCCTGGAAATGGAATTTAACACCCAGTGTGGCCAGTTAGGGTACTTAGAGTATTTGTGTATGCATATGTTTATAATCGAGCCGAAAGGTAGGCCAAGCACAGAAAGCCTGAGCGGAAACCAGCCACCGAGAGCAGTACCATCGAGGGAGGAAGCAAAGTCTAAACCAAAGTGCCAAGGGGAGCTGCGAACCACCAGGTCACCGAAATCTGGTGCCATGTGGTTTCCGAAATCCTGGGTCCGATCCCCAAGGTTAACTTCACTTTTTTTTCCTGAGCACCTGCTGTGTGCCGCGAGTGGGAAACAGATACAGCCACAGCTGTGGGTGAGGTAAACAGGGGCCCGGGTGGGACACGGATGAGACAAAGACTCTGAGAGGAGGGAGGAGGCAAAAAGGGGAAGACGGGATGCAAAAGGAAGGAGAGCGTAGGGGTGGGGTTTTCCTGGGCGGGGGGCGAGGGGGTCGTCCAGCCAGGCGCAGGGCGGGGACGCGTCCCCACGCCTCCGCCGCAGCCCGACGGCCGCTGTGCTGCCCTCCGCAGGTGTGGTTCCAGAACCGACGGGCCAAGTGGCGGCGGCAGGAGAAGCTGGAGGTGTCGTCCATGAAGCTGCAAGACTCGCCCCTCCTGTCCTTCAGCCGCTCGCCGCCCTCGGCGGCTCTGGCGCCCCTCGGGACGGGCCCGGGCGGCGGCGGCGGGCCGGCGGGGGGCGCCCTGCCGCTCGAGTCGTGGCTCGGGTCGCCGCTGCCGGGCGGGGGCGCCACGGCGCTGCAGAGCCTGCCGGGCTTCGGGCCGCCGGCGCAGAGCCTGCCCGCCAGCTACACGCCGCCACCGCCGCCCTTCCTCAACTCCCCGCCGCTGGGCCCCGGCCTGCAGCCTCTCGGGCCGCCGCCGCCCGCCTACCCGTGCGCGCCCGGCTTCGGGGACAAGTTCCCGCTGGACGAGGCGGACCCGCGCAACAGCAGCATCGCGGCCCTGCGCCTCAAGGCCAAGGAGCACATCCAGGCCATCGGGAAGCCGTGGCAGGCCCTCTAGGGCCACCGGGGACCAATCGGGCCGGACCACCGCCCCGGGAGCCGCCCCGGAGCCGCACGCGCGCCTCCCTCCCTCCTTGGGGTCCCCCACTGTCACTCTCCCGAGCCGTCTGAAGCTGCAGCCAGGCGGGGCTCTGGGACGCGCGCGTCTGTCCCCGGCGCGCCGGGGACGGCTGACCACCCGGCCTGCCGAGGCCTTCCGGCCACCCCGGCCCTGGTGCCGGAGGGGGAGAGGCGGCCGGGCCCCTCGGGGTTCAGCCTGACCTCGGCATGGCTACCCCCAGAAAACGACAGCTGGGAGGACGGGGAGGCCGAGAAATAGAGTTCGAGGGACTGTTTGTACGCGTAGTTTGAAGTCCTGGGGAGGAGAATTAAAGGTTGCCTTGTTTTGGTTTGACTCTGGTTAAGGGCGCTCAGGCTTCGGTGGCGGGGAGGGAGACGCGTGTGCCCGAGTGGGGGTACGGTAAGGGCCGCGGGGACGCGCGGAGTGGCTCGCGGAGAGCGGAGGACTGCGCAGGAGCTGGGTCTCCCTCCTGCGTCCCCTGCGGGGGGCGCTGTGCTGCGGCGGAGACTCGGCGCCCTTCACCAGGGCTCCCCTGCCCCGGCGCGTGCGGGAGCGGCGAGTGTGTGGGGCTCGGGGAGTCAGGAGCCCAAGGCTCACCCCGCTGCGCGTTCCCAGGCCCTCTCTATGTAGCCCAATAGCCCAGCCGCGACTGCTACTTTGAACGCTCGACCCCAAGAGGAAGCGTCTACATCACCTTCCCCAGGGTGAGAGGTGCAAGACCCAAAGCCCCTGTCGGCCCCGCCGCTCTTTTCGGCGCGCCACCGCCCAGGACCCCTCTAGGATCGCTGTCCGGGTCACGCGCTCGGTGCCAGGACTGATGACATTAGTCCTTTAAAGACTGGGGCAGAGCGACTTTTCCTCTTCTCATCCGGGCGCCTCTCTCGCTTCCCCAAGTCGCTCCTAACCCCCAACGCCCGCGGTCCTGTTTAATGCTCGTCCGGTGAGCGGCGGCGCTCAAGTACTGTGTCCCGGGCACATCCCGGGCTGTGTCCGCTGTTCTCTGGCGCCGGCTCTGGGGCGGGAGGGAAGCCGGAGGTCTCCCCCCAGCTTCCGGAGCATCCGCGGCACTCGGGGGGTCCCCGGTGAAGGAGGGCCGGGACTCCCAGCCTGAGCAGCCGCGGTGTCCGCCGTTGATCCTGGAAGCTGGGCCGCCTCGGGAATGACCCGGATTCCTGGAGCGCAGGTCCTCTGGGCCTCCTTGCTCGGAGCGCACCCGAAAAGACGCGGCCGGAGCCTTGGCTTCATCAACCCACTACTGTTTGCCGTTCGTTAGCACGTTCGTGAGCCACCCCAGCCCCCTTTCCTTGTCGAAATGAACCTACCTCCCTGGGAGGTGGAAGACATGCAATGACGGACTGTAAGGCTTTGTGTGAACTACCAAACCCCACACAAGGCGCTACACAGTGTGATCCCGCCTCTCCGATCCCACAGTATCCCTGCTCTGGGGTTCCTGAAACCAACTTGGAGAGCCGATGACTGTCCTGGGGCTGGGGGTAGAGGGGGTGTCGTCGCGGGATTCAGCCCTTGCCAGGAGGGTCCCGAGAGGCTATAGCACCATCAGGAGTGTGTACCCCTAGGCCCTCCTGCGGTGCCTTGCATATAGCAGGCTGCTCAGTGAGGTCATTTCGCCCAAGAGGTAGGAAGTAACACCTGCACGTCTTGGGGGAAATGAATGGATTGGCCAAGTGATGCCAGACATTGGCATGAAAAAAAAAAAAAAGTAAACAGGATGAATGTGTAAGTAAATTTCTTTCAAGGTGGACTATTCTCTTTCATCCTTTAATCCCCTTGTTTAACCGGGAATGATTTATTCAGAGTACTCCCACCTTTCCTGGTGAGTACCTGCTCTGCCTCCCTTCTCCTTCCCGGGTCCTGGGCACCCCTGATCTGGTCCATCCTATCACCAAAATCTTCCTTGGTTCTCTTAAATCACTTCCATGATTATTCATTTTGCCTCTTTTTTTTTTTTTTGTTGTTGTTGTTGTTGTTGAGAGAGAGAGACAGAGAGAGCAAGCAAGGAAAGGGCAGAGAGAGAGAGAGAGAGAGAGAGAAAGAGAGAGACAGAATCCGAAGCAGGCTCCAGGCTCAGAGCCGTCAGCACAGAGCCTGACGTGGGGCTCGAACCCACACGCCAGGAGATCACGACTTGAGCCGAAGTCCGACGCTTAACTGACTGAGCCACCAGGCACCCCTCATTTTGCCTCTTTATGCTATGTTTCTTCCTATTCTTTTTTCATCGGTACCTTTCCATCACTTCTTTCTCCTCTTTTATACTACTTAGTGTGAGAATGAATATTCTAAACCCTCTCTTTGGACACCAACAGAGTGAGCCCTGCCTGGACGTCAGGGACACGTCCTTGGAAAATGATCAAAATACTAACAGCTAATGATTGTTGAAAGCTTACCACAGGCCGGCATTCCCGCAAGCAGCTTACGTCGATTGACTCATTTAAGCCTCACAGGGACCATGCCAGGAAGATACAATTAGCCTCATCTTATAAATGAGGAAACTGAGGCACAGGGAGGTAGCATCAGTGAATACTGCTTGTAAGTAGAAAGGCCCGAAGCTCTGGTCAGTTCACGACCACAGCGCACTGTTCAGGACACACTTGCTGAGTCAGCGCTCCTATTTCGATTCCCGGGAACAACTCATTAGGCCACTTGGGGAATTAAGGTCCTGAGGTGTGAGGGGTCGTTCCTGGGCTTCCATCAGCCCCAGCGCCCCTCTCCCCCCCATTCCTGGGGGCAGCCTAGGAGCTCCAGCAGTAGAGGTGCAGAAGAAGTGGGAAGCCAGGACTTAACTCAGGCTGGAGGTGAGAATGACTTTCGCTAAAGAACATTAAGCCCCAGACGACCCCGAAACACGGGAAGCTGCTCGAGTTCCCGGCTGCAGAAAACACTTTGCGCAGGCGCTGGCCAAGGTGGAGCCCGGGCTTCCGAAGCTAGATCGTGCCGGCTCTGATTTGGGGCGGGCACGAGTCCCTCCGGGACTCGGGGGAAGGGGTCTCCTGCGCTCGAGAAATGGTTCCTGAGCCTTCCGTGATGAGGCTGCGGGTTTGGCCGCGGAGAGCTTCCAGTGTCCCCCGAAGGGGAGCGAGAACCAGGTGGGAGTGGGTCTACAGGGTTTGGGGAGGAAAGACACTGCCGCCCAAGCACAGCGGCCTGGGTCTCGAGGCAGACGCTCATTCGGGTTGACTGCATTCAGTCAATCTAAGAGGCAGGCCTTGGGAGCTTCCTCCCCAGAAGACAACCTGGGCGGTGACGCGCCGCGGGAGGAAAGCAGGTGAGTCTGCTGCAGAATCGCTCCCGCGTCCCTGGCTCCGAGCCGCGCGGGGCGGGGCTCCAGGCCGGGGGGCGGGGCGGGGAAGGACGCCTCGGATTGGGCCACTCCGAGAGAAGGGCGGAGTCGGGCGCGGCCTGGGGAGCTGGGGCGCTCCCGCGCGTGTGCGCCGCGGGGACCCAGGGCCCGGAGATCCCCGACGCGCGGAGCCTTGCCGCCCCGGCCACCGCCCCAGCGTCGCGGGGCGTTTCAGTTTTCCCGTTTTCCCCATTTTGGAGGCGTCTCTTCTTGCCCGTGGGAGGGTCGTGATCATACTGCGTGCGTGGGCTCCGGCTTCTGGGTGGCGATTTTTCTCTCCCGCGGGGACGCAGGGGACCGAGGGTCACCCGTTTCTGGAGCCACGGAGTCCCGGGGCGGCCGCGGGGCCCTCCTTGCTCCGTGTCCTCCACGCTGCGGCCCCGGGCCCGTCCAGGCTTTCATCCGGGATTGGGTGGCTTGGGTGTGCCGCTTTGCGCCCTGCGGGCCCGAGTTTTCACCCCTGCCGCCCGGGAGGGTTGGTCGGGAACGGTGTGGGTGACACAGGATGGGAGGACTGGGAGAGACCCCCTGAGAGGGGCAGGCTTCGGCCAGCGGTCAGCAATTGGCCTGGGGTGGCCCCGATGTATTGACTTATTTTAAACAGATCCTTCAAGTGTGGGAGATGGGAAATCCCTTCCCGCCCCCCACTCCCATCTCCAGTTAATCCAGAATCCAAAAAGCGGAGACAGGGAATCCTAATCCCCCCCTCTCTCGGCCAAGTTCATCGGTTAATTGAAAGGCTTTGCGGCCAGATTCTGGAAGCGGGGGCCGCCCAGGACTCCGCTCCCCAGAGCCTCGTCCGTCCCGCGGGCGGTGGCCGGTGGGAACATCAGGAGTGCGGACTCAGCCGTCCCAGCGACCTTAACTTTGGACGTCCCGCGTCGCGGCTCCCGCCCCCCAGCCTCGCCGCTTGCGCTTCCCAGTCTCCATCCGAGCGCTCCTTTTCACCAACAGAACCTTAATACACGAACAGCATCCAAGCCTCCAGGAGCCCAGCAGGAAAAGATTTCCGGGGAAGATAAAATTAATGAAAAAGCCGGCACTTCCTCTCTGCACAGCAAGCGCGAGCTGCGCAGCAGCCCTCGGGGCTCGGCCTGCGTCCTAACTGGCCTGGGAAAGGCGCGGCCCCGCAGCGCCCGGCGGGCGCGCCGGACCGTTCAAGAGGCGGATGGTGTGCTTTGTGGCCAAAGTCGTCCCCTTAATTGGGAACTGGCTCTAATAATCTGGCCTCGGCTTGTTAACTGTACAATAGTGGGCAGAGTTAATGACTCATTAGTGATTAATTCTTTAACTGTGCCTTAATTACTCACTGTAACCCCCCCTTTCGTAAAACTGGATTAAATCGTCTGGATCCTTGGCCACGTCTCTCACAGCTCTGGAAGACCCTTGGAGAACGCCAAGTTCCCCCCCATCTTCGGCGGGTCGGCTTCCTAAAAGCAGGTGCAGCGGCGCCGCCCCTCAGCCTGAAAAGTGGGGCGATCTGTGGGTCAGCGTAGCTGTGACATTGCCTGGTCGTGACCTTCAACCCCCGTCCCCCCGCCCCCCCCCCCACACACCAGAGCTGGATCTCCAAGATGTCTCCTCCTCCCTCAGCACCTTCCCTAACACGCCTGAGATGTAACACCTCATTTTAGAAGAAGTTTTCCTCTGCTCAGTACTTGGCGTGGGTGTGTGTTCACAGTAGGTTTTGGATGGATGGTATACAATGGTGCCTTTCTTCAAAAGTTCCCTGAGAAAGTTCTTTCCAGTGCTAACAGTAGCTGGAGTCTATATATAGTCTCTCCATTGGCACTTTTATATATTTAAAAAATGGACCTTGAATTCTTTCACCTTCTGAATTGTCCTGCAATCTTGATCCCTTCTGGAGACCCGTAAGGCGAGGCAGGCATGTAGTGATGGACCATAAGAATCTCCACCCTCCCCGACAATGCCCGCTGGGGCGGGGGGGGGGGGGGGGGGGGGTTAATCACTTGAGCATCTGACTCTTGATTTCCGCTCAGGTCATGGTCCCAGGTCGAGCCCCACATAGGACTCCCCACTGAGTGCGGAGCCTGTTTGAGATGCTCTCTCTTCCTCTCCTTCTGCCCCCCCCCCCACTCACACACACTCTTTCTCTCTGATAAATAAAAATAGATAAATAAAAAATTGTTTTAAAAAGGATCTCCATCCTCGAGGAGCATGGTCTCAGTAGAGGAACGGACCCATTTCCTCATATGTTTTCAAGTACCTACTGTTTTTCTCCATGTGGTGTTCCAGAGGCCATCCAAAATAGATTACGTTCCAAACAAAACGTACTCATCTGTGCTCTGTGGCTTCCAATAAACCTCCTTAAAACCCTTCTGTCTTCATTCCTAGCCACCCAAGGGATATGAGAATCATTCTTGAAGCCTTGGGACAAGTTATTTTCCATGTCCTTTCCACCTCTTGCTTTTCTCAGCCATATAGCCTCCAAATCTTAGCCGCCCAGAAGCAAGACATCTCCCGGCCTTCCTGCCAATTAGATATGATTAAATCTATACCAGTGTCCTAGAAGGAAGACACTTCTAGGAAGCAAGTTCTTAAAGGTGACCAGCCCGCCCTGCCCCTGCCCCGTTCCTGAGTCTGCTGCCCCCAGGCAGGTGTGAAAGGCAGGTGCCGGAGAACCCATCTTGGACCATGTCATGAAGCCATGTGTTGAGGGGGTTGAGTAACAGGACAGAAGGGACCATATGTGCTAAGTCCCTGACACCGGAGCACCATCGGTAGCTCTGGATTGCTATCAGGGTGATTTTAAGTCTATTTTGTGTCACTGTCAGCCACACCTAGACCTAATTCACTCATTCCTTTAACGCCTACCTGCAGTTAATTACTTAGCTGCGTTGCTTTTACTTCAGAACACTTCCACATTCATCTGTCCTTGACGTTCTCTGCCAGTTCTCTAGTTTGGGGCTTCATTCTCTCTCCCCCAGGCAGCGTTTCTTTTGCGGCACTTACCACATATGCTCCGATGTTATGGTGGTTTCTTCATGATTCATTTACAACCATTTATTGAGTTCTCTTTCTCTTTCTCTTTCTCTTTCTCCTTCTCTTTCTCTTTCTCTGCTAGGCTCTGGAGCTATAAAGATGTGGCTTCCATATGGATCTGCTTGGCAATCAATCTTCAATCAACCCTTCACACTATAGCCAGAATTAGTATCTCAAACAATTCCTCTGCTTGAAACAATTCCTTAAGGCCAACGGGACAAGAGCTGAGCTCCTGGTGAGTATGGCCTCTGAGGCTCTTTTGAATCTGAGCCGACCCATCTTTCCAGGCTTGTCTCTGGCACTCTTCCTCTTTCCTTGCCTTCCTCTTTCCCTCTTTCCTTTCTTGCCCTCCGTTCAAGTGACACCCGAGTACCCGGCATCTCACTGGCCCACCATGTGCTTTTTCACTTTGTGGCTCTGAGCACAGATGGTCCCTCTGCCTGGAAGGACTTCCCACCCTCCCGCTCCCGGCAACCTCCGTCAGGACCTGACTCAGATGCCACTGCCCTCCGTGCCCCTGGCCTGCATTCCTGCAGCAGTCAGTTCCTTGTTCCCTCTTCAGCACACACCCAAGAGCACTTTGTCGATGTCCACTTGAGGCTTTTCTAGTACTTATCCCGTAGTGTTGTCTATGGTCCCCGGTGAAACTGTAGGATCCTTAAAGGCCGCTGTCAGATTCTTCTCAGAATATTCAGTGCCTGACCCCATGGAAGCACCCAGTAATTGATGAGCAATAACTAACACAAGGGGTGTGTGATCCCCAGAGAAAGTGCCACATTCTATGACACCTTATCACAAGGAAAGCTGCCTTAGCCTGTGAAGTCACGAAATCACGGCAGACTTCCCCGAGGAAGTGACAGACTGAACCCTGAAGGGGAAACAGAAGAAAACAGGGAGGAGTTGAGGGGTACAGGAGGTCACCGCATCGGCAAAGGAAGAGGGAGCAGGGCTTGTTTAAGGCTCTCCAACGAGGCTGGTCTGGCGGGATCCATAGGACAACTTGGAGAAGAAGTATGTGGCTTGCCAAGACTCATAAGGCAGGGGATTTCCCAACATAGGAGAACCCAAAACTAACTCACGTCCGCTGCAGGTGGTGACACGGTCATGTCCTATAGACCATCCTGCCTATATAGCGTGGAGAAGAGCTTGGAAAGAGGGAAGAGAAGGTTCTAGAAGACCAATCAGAAAGCTATTGCAGTAACTGAGGGAAAATGGAAGCTTGGCCTCGTGTGGCAACAAGGTGGCCAGGTTGGAGGTTGAATGAGGAGATTGTCAGTTCAGTTTTTTGTTGTTGCTGCTGCCCCTGGTGTATATGTGTGTGTGTGGGGGGGGTGTGTGTGCACCATTCCTGCAATATGGGGTCATGTGCAGAGTGAACATAGCAACCTGTATTCCCTCTCCCTGCTCCCCAAATCCATTGAGTATATTGTCTTCAGCTCCAGGACTTATCAGATCTTAAACTGCTAAGAACAGATACTACTTTGGCTCGAACTTAGCCAAAAGGCTGAGAAATGATTTTTGGTTTTAGTTCAGTGTTGGTCAAATGCGTTTGACTGAAGACAATTCCAAGTACTGGTTTGGGGCTCAGGGGAAGGATCCGGGCGCTGAGCTCGGGCAACAGAAGATAATTGAAGCCATGGGCATACAGGAGATTGCCCAGGGGGAGGGGGCCCAGGGTAGTGGGAGGACACCGAGGTCAGAGCCTTGAGAAACGCCAGCATTTGGTGGCCAGCGTTGGAGGAACCAGGGGAGTGACAGAAGGAAACCGGGGAAGTGTGGTGGCTCGGAAACTGAGGAAAGAGGGTTTCAAAAGAGAAAGAATCGGCAACAACAATCGCCATTATTGGGGCACCTGGGGGGGCTCAGTTTGGTTAAGCGTCTAAATCTCGATTTCCGCTCCGCTCTTAATCTTGCAGTTCATGAGTTCAAGCCCCACGTCGGGCTCTGTGCTGACGGTGCACAGCCTGCTTGGGATTCCCTGTCTCCCTCTCTCTCTGCCCCTCCCTCACTCGCGTTCTCTCTCTCCCTCAAAAATAAATACACTTTAAAATATTGCTGTCATTTTTTAAACTGGAAAACTAGCCAGGGATGAAAAGCACAAGACCGCATTCTTGCTTCCTACAGGGGGCCGGGATGCAGGTGTTTCGCAGATGCTGCCAGTATCTCCTGCTGCCTGGAAAGTAATCGGTGGCGGCCCAGCCCCCACCGGCCCCTTCTCTCGTTCCACATCTAGGAAGAAAGTGAAATAACACAGCGTCCTAACCATGGTACCCGATGATCTGAGACTCATTTAGTATAAACTTTTCAGTCCTTTCTACCCTAAGGCTCCAACTTCCCTTCCTTCATCACACACTCTGTTCCATAAGCCCTCTGCTTTTGCCCACCTCGGCTCGCCCTTGAACTTGTCCTGAGCTCTCCCACGCCTATGCCTTCCCCCAAGCTCTGGAGTGTCTTGGGGGACACCTCCACCTGGAGGGTCTTCCCCTGTAGAAAATGCTTTAAGGTGAAGGAAAATTAAGGTGCAGTATACCCGCATTTCTGGGATGTAGCTAGAGCAGGGCTTAGAACGATGTTGAGCAGCAAATTGCCCGCACTGAGAAAGCCTGAAATCTACAACCTAAGCTTCCGCCTTAAGACACTAAAAAAGAAGGTCGGACGAAACCTGAGGTGAACAGAAGGGAGAAAGTAACAGGCATCAGAGGGGAAGTCAATGAAACGGAGAATTGACAAGCAAGGGAGAAAATTACACGAAAAATACCTGATACGCGGGGTCACCAGGGGAATGGAACACAAAAGTGCCACGAGGCGTGGACGCCTATCCGCATGGCTAGGATCAAAAACTCAGCAGCCAGCGGCGTTGGTGAGCATGTGGAGGGGTCAGAACGCCCGTGCGGCTTGGAGGGCATGATGTTAAGTGAAAGAAGCCAGTCACAAAAGACCCCATACCACACACGTGGAAATTCATACGAAAGTCCAGAATGGGGAAATCCACATAGACAGAAAATCGATTTGCTGCTGCTTCGTGCTGGGGGACACGGGCATGGGGACAGAGGGGGCGATAGATAAAGGATTTCTTCTTGAGATGATGGAAATGTTCTAAGATGGGCTGTGATGATGGATTATGGCACGTATCTTTGAATATGCTGAAAACCATTGAACAGCCTACCGTCAGTGGGTGAAATCATAGCATATGTGAATTATACCCCGAAGTCGTCTAAAAGACACAGCACGGTCTTTCCGCCGAGCTCTTGCCGCTTCCATCCCCTTCAGGCCCTTGTGTTGGAATAATTTCCCTAAAAAGCGTCTTCATTTTGCTGCTCCCTTGCCAGGTGAGCCTGGCCCCCGGTGCTTCTCCTGCAAGTTTCAACTCTCAGCTCGTCTTTGCCCTTCCTCACTCACCCATTTCCTTCCCCGTCGACCCCTCTTGGTGGCAGAGACCCTCAGCTCTAAACAAGCAACCTGGACGGCATCTTGTTCCCCCCATTTCCATCTCCATTTTATTACTCAAGGTGGGCAATACCCTTCCGTCCCACATGACAGACCAGGCGAAAATGCCAGCTCTCTTGGAAAGAGAGCAGTCCCTTAACTTTATTCTGTGATGCCAAAGCTTGGCCGGAGAGGACCTTTTCTGTCCAGGGCCGTTCAGAGAGGTAGAGATGGGGGTGGGGGTGCCTGCGAGGAGAGCGAGCATGAAAAGAGGGAGGCCTGAGGCCCAAGGGAACCAGGGTGCCATTTGCACAGCCCAGGCCTGCTGACATGTAGGATTGCTCCTGCTTTCTCACCTGGATGCATGCTAACTGTCCCGTGTCTGTCGCCTTTTCTCCTCTCCTCCATGTCTAACCCTAGTTCAAAGCGCATCTCCCCAGGGATCTCTCTTTGGTTTCCCTGGCCACAGTCTTCTTACTTCCCCAGGATCAGTCCGTCTTGTTGCATCTGTGAATTCCCCTCCTTTGTCCTCCCCCACTCCCCTGTGAAAGCAAACGAGCCCCCTGTTAATGTGACTGCCTAGCATTTGACCAAACAAAGCCTCTGTTCCAGGCTCTAGGGTTCGCCTGCAAGGCTTTGTACTCAACTCACAGGGCTGTGTGAGGATTCAAACGACTCTCCTCTGTCTTTTGCGGATTTTGTTTCATTCGGGGTGAGAAGCGCCCCTTTGAAAGTACCATCACAGAGAGATGACTGGATTTCTTGTTAGGAGGGCACGGGAACCTCATTTCCGCCACCACCTTGATATGTGGCTTCAGGCAAAGTCGTCTGTCTGCCTGGAGTTCCTGGGCTGTGAAACAAAGGGGGCTAGACCTCAGGGCCTCTACTGTCCTCCCAGCTGCAAAGTTGTGCCCAGCTAATGCACTTATTTTCAGTAATTTGGCTGAGGGTGCCATCTGATGGCCATTTTGAGAACTTCACCTGCTGATCGCACACTAGAAGCTTCCTTATACTGCAATGCTTCCTTTCCAGCAGGGCCGGCAATAAGGGCCGTTTAAAAATGTTTCATTATTTGTTATTTGCACCGCAGGGTCAAAATTACAAATTTTAAATACTGTTGTGCACTCCCGAAATCAATACTACTCTATACGTTATATGTTAATTAACTTGAATGTATTTTTAACATTTTTTTAATGTTTATTAATTTTTGAGAGAGAGAGAGACAGAGAGAGTGTGATTGGAGGAGGGGCAGAGAGAGAGGGAGACACAGAATTCGAGGCAGGCTCTGGGTTCTGAGCTGTCAGCACAGAGCCTGACGCGGGGCTTGATCTCACGAACCGTGAGATCATGACCTGAGCTGAAATCAAGAGTCCGACTCTTAACCAACTGAGCCACCCAGGCACCCCTCTAGCTTCTGGCAATTCATTGGCTTGTGAGAGCATAACCCCTGTCTTCAGATGGCACTCTCCATGCGTGTGTGCCATCCAAATGTCCCCTTTTCATAAGGACACAGTCGTATTGGATTAGGGGCCTGCCCCACTTCAGTAAGACTTTAAGTTCCCTCATTAATAATGAACATGATTTCCAAATAAGGTTACATTCTCAGGCAGGGGGTGGGGGTTCAGGACTTCACTACGTGAAAGGTAACAGCGTTGGGGATTTGCTGTCGTTTCGTGTATTTATACACTGGCTAGTAAGGAGCCTATGGAGACCCAAGGCTGGGTAGTATCTGATAACCAACCCCAAGTGACTTGACCCCGAATGGGATCCGATGACACACACAGCTGGGCTGTACTTGAGGGACGGGATACAGTACCGAGGGCTGCCACGTGAGTTGGAAACTTGGAACCTTATGTTCACACAAAAACCTGCACAAGAATGGTCGTGGCAGCTCGGAACCAGAGTCAGCCCACAAATCCCCCCCCACCACCCCGCAGGTGAGTGGCTGAACAAAGTGACTCACAAACCACAGAATCCTGTTCAGCAAAATAGAAAGTGTCAACCATGGACACATGTGGCAATTCAAACGCATCCCCAGGGAATCATGCTGAGGGAAGAAGGCTAATTCCAAAAGACTTGTGTTCTCTACGCTCCCATTTATATACTTTTGAAATGACAACTTTGAGAAATGGAGGACAGATGAGTGATTGCCAGGCGGAGGGTGATGGCAGGGCAGAGAATGAAGTACAAAAGGGCGTCAAGAGGGACAGCACAGTGTTGAAACTGCTTAGTATCTTTTTTTTTTTTTTCTTTAGAGACAGAGCATGCGTGAGCAGGGGAGAGGGGCAGAGAGAGAGAGAGAGAGAATCTCAAACAGACTCCATGCACAGCGTGGAGCCTGATGTGGGGCTCAATCCCACAACCCTGGGATCATGACCCGAACCCAAATCAAGAGTCAGATGCTCAGCCGAGCCATCCAGGTGCCCCCAAACCGTTCCGTATCTTGATGGTGGCGGTGGATACACGAACCTGCAAAGTGCTAGAAGTGTGCGGAGCCCAAAATGCACGCACACACACACACACACACACACACACACACACAAGCGGGTGCAGGTGTAACTGGGAAATCTGAATAAAATCAGATGACCATTTCAATGTCAGCATCCGGGTTGCAATATCGTACTACAACTTTGCAAAGTATTACCATTAAGAGAAACTGGGCAAAGTGTACAAGGTATCTCTCTGTATTATTTCTTGCAACTACATGTGAATCTATAATTATCTCAGGGTTTTCAAATAAAAAAGGAAGTTTCACCTACTTGGGAGGAGTGGTGATGAAAGGGATGGGTTCTCTGAGGAAGTGACATTTAAGTCAAGACATGAATGTAAAAGGCGAGGGGGGGTGGGCAGCAGAACGTGCAAAGGTCCTGCAGCCACAAAGAGCTTGGTAAATCCATGGAACTAAAAAGGAGACCAGTGAGACCCAAGTGGGGAGAAGCGAGGCTGGAGGCAGCAGCCAGACCAGGCAGGGCAACAGACTGTTCTAGAGATTTGACCTTCCACCTGAGAATAGAGAGAGACTATGGGAAGTTTTGAGCAGCAGAGTTCCATGATTTGTCATGAACTTGGGAAAGCTCACCCAGGTGTGGGTGGCACTTGGGTGCAACCCAGGGACGCACACAGAGAGACCACCGGGGCCATGTGGCAACAGGAAAACCATTTGAACATCCATCGAGAAGGAGATGGACTGAGAGGCCACGTGCGGACGAATACTGGGCTTCACAGTGGGACTTCTTAATAAAGAGTTTGGGGTGTCGGCCTTCTGGTTGAGCAGGAAATCTAAAACCTACGGACGGATCCTGGTGGGGGTCTCCTAGAAACTAAAGCCATAAGTCACCCCAGCCACCATGTGAGGCCAGAGATTTCCTTCCCTCGATCACTCTGGAAGCCACAGGCTTACCCAGCGGTGCCAGAAACGCGGCCACCTCGGAGTCACTCTGGTCGTGCACCGGGGCCACAGGCGGCATCCTCCTGCCACCCGCCTCGGCTAGGACGCCTGTGACCCATTTCCTTTAAGTGTCAACTGATAAATGGCTTCTCGTTTAAGGGGCAGGTGGTTGAGATCGCATTGTTGGGCTTTCGGCCAACCCAAAAGGAAGAAAGTCAACCCCAAGGCGAGAGAATAAGTCAAAGGCGGGGCCCAGGCCTCGGCCCCTGCGCGAGTGAGGAGGGTGGAGGGGAGGGGGCGCCACTGCCCCGCCGGGGTTGAAGCCGGACGTAGACGCCTCTTGACATCTTCAAATTTTGAGAGAGGTTCTCACTTCACACGTCTCTCTCTCTCTCTCTCTCTCTCTCTCTCTCTCTCTCTCTCACACACACACACACACACACACACACACACACACACACATGAAGAGCCACAAGATTATTTGAAGCAGGGGAGGTCAGACGGGGTGGGTGCCACACAGACCAGAGTTCTTCATCAGGATTCCACGTAGGGTCTTGCTGTTTGGTTTGTTTCCAGATACAGTGAGAGCCTCACAGAAGAATCTCTGGGGTTACATGGTCTGGTCCTGAGTTCCCCCTGAGATTCGATTCCAGCTTGGTTCCCTCACCAAGGACGTTTTTTACCAGCAACATTTCAGAGTGAATGGCATTGTCTAGTGATTTTGCCCCCCTTTTTTTAATGTTTATTTATTTATTTTGAGAGAGAGAGAGAGAGGGAATGCGGGCAGGGGAGGAGCAGAGAGAGAGGGAGAGAGAGAATCCCAAGCAGGCTCCTCACTGACAGCACAGAGCCCCACGCGGGGCTCGATCTCATGAACGGTGAGATCACCACCTGAGCCAAAACCAGGACTTGGACGCTCAACCGACTGAGCCATCCAGGTGCCCCGATTTTGCCTCTCCTTAAACAGACTTTCTTACTTTTTCCGGCCACCGGCTAGGAAGGGAGTGAGTCTTCAGAATCAGTCGGGACAGCAAATGGTATGCGGTAAAACCCTTTCAAAACATTGCTCACACGACTAGAGAATCGCAAGCAGGGACAGGAGTTTAAACGATATTGTTGAAAAAGGCGTGGAGTAGTCCCCTTGCCCCCCACATACCTTAAACTGGGATCGTAACCTCCATGCCTAGAGTGGGTAGGCAGGTAACGCACCCAGATAAGCAGGGAGGGGTGGACATTAACGTGTGGTGAGGACTGTGGCCAAGTGGACAAGGTGAGCCCTGTCCCCGGGGACAGCCCCAGGCAGCGATGGTCTTTAGGGAGAGCGGGATTTTGCAAGAGCTTGCGACCCGGATAGATTTTTAAATCTGTGCTACAGATCCTAATTTTTGAAGACACTGTTCCAGTGAATAGCATGTCTATGGTAGCATCTGACCAGCAGGTGGCCAGTTCCAGTTCCTGACGACTAACTAAATCGTTTTTTACATTAGTCCCTTTTCTTTTCTCCTGCCGACCCCAGGAGTTAAGCGAGAAGAAAGGAGCCGTCTCTACAATCTTGTCTGGGCTTTCCGGGGT
Organism: Panthera leo; assembly: GCF_018350215.1. Lineage (NCBI taxonomy): Eukaryota > Metazoa > Chordata > Mammalia > Carnivora > Felidae > Panthera > Panthera leo. Next base: position 77,661,684 of record NC_056690.1, on the reverse strand, counting down.
TTTTTTGTTCTGTTTTGTTTTTTGTTTTAATTCGAGACCAACCCCCAGCCTGCCCATTTAGGCTGCTTCTAGCTGGGGCATCTCAGGAAATTGCTGGGGGGAAGAACCAGTTTGAAGCTCCCTATTTCCTTTTCATTTCTGTTTATTTCGGTGGTGGAGTCAGAGGGGGCATTTATGTTGTTACCGTGGTGGCCATCTGTCTTGCCGGGCAAAGAACGCGGTACAGGCTGAGGGACGCCTGGACTGAAGCCAGGGGCGGCCTGTCGACTGCAGTCCAACATCAGTGCTCCAAGCAACAGCAACGGACTCTTGCCTGCTCGTAAAGACTCACGGTCTTATAACGAATGGGAGGACTTGGCGTGAGCATTTTGAGAGCGGACTAAAACCCAGCGAGTCTGTCCTTACTAGCAGGGACTGCCTTTTGAAATCGCTGTACGGATCCAACCGGGGTTGGGTGAAGTCGCGAGAAGTGAGGTTCATGCTTGCCGCGCGTTGGACATCCATCCCAACTCACTTCTGCCATCCGTCCCAACTCACTTCTGCCATCCGTCCCAACTCACTTCTGCCATCCGTCCCAACTCACTTCTGCCATCCGTCCCAACTCACTTCTGCCATCCATCCCAACTCAATTCCATCCTCCTTCCTCACCGAGAGAGTCTTGATTTTGTTAAGCGTCCTGCCCCTCCCACCGCGTGACTCATCGGTAAATCCTAATCAGGGGAGGTCAACCCTAGTGGTCGGATTCCCTTCATCAGTGGCAGGGTTAGAGCAAGCCTGTGGCCCCGTTGGTCACTGAGGTGAGGGATTAGAGACCTCCGGGAAAGGATTTATCACTATTAATAAATGTGCCGCCTAAAAAAAGATGGCCTCTCTTCTTCCTTTGGAGGTTGTCATGTGTGGATGTGACACCCAGAACTCCAGCAGCCATCCTGTGACCATGAGAGAAGGTAGCTTAAGGACAAAGCCGAACTGCCAGTGGCAGAGTGTCAAGATGGAAAAACCCACATCCTTGGGATCTGTTTGAGTCCCTACATTAAATTGAACTAGACAACCTTGAATCCCACCTCCCTGTGGAGTTCTTGTATGTGAGAAAATAAGTCTTTTTATCTTCTATGCAAATCTGAATTAAAGGGTTTCTGTTACTAACAGCCAAGGTGTCCCGACTGGCACAATGTTCATTCTCGAAGGTCTACGGGAAAGTCTCTTTTCCATCTAGAGTCAGGTGGAATCGTTCATTCATCATCCCTTAGTTAGTTTAATGAGTCCAATCACAGGGCAAAGAAAAGCCTGGCCACAGGTAGAACCACCACGTGATCCAGCAATCCCACCTCTGCGCCCCCAAAGGAAATAAAATCAGCGTCTCGAAGGGATATCTACACTCTCATGTTCACTGTGGCATTACTCACAATTGCCAAGACTGAAATGTCTGCGGTTGGTTGAATGGATAAAGAAAACGCAGTGTTTAGAGGCGGTAGAATATGTTTCAGCCTTAGAAAGAAGGAAACCCTATCGCTTGGGATGATGCGGGTGAAACTGGGGGTCCGTAAGCTAAGTGAGATAAGCCAGACGCAGAAAGACACAAACTGCACGGTGTCACTTATAAGTAGGACCCAAAAAAGTTGAACTCAAAGCAGCAGAGTGGAATGGTGGCTGTTAGGGCTCAGGGACGGGGGTGGGGAAGGGGAGGCGTTGGTCAAAGGGCACAGCATTCAGTTGTGCAGGATGAATACATTCTGGAGATCTAATGCACAGCGTGGTGACTGTGGTTAATAATTCTGTATCGGATATTTGAGATTTGCTGAAAGGAGATCTTAACTCTTTGCATCAAAAAAAAAAAAAAAGAAAAGAAAAGAAAAAGAAAAGGAAAGGTGACATGAAGTCAGGGCTGTATTAACTAGCTTGATTGTGGCAAACATTTCACAATGTGTATGTGTATCAGCATACCATATTGTATTCCTTAAATAGACACAATTTTCGGCCGTCCGTTATACCCCCCGAAAGCTGAAACACAAAACAAACAAAAAGGCAAACAGACCAAAAAACGAGGCTCTGGGCTCCCTTCTTCCCGTTTGTTTACGAAGTCCTCCCGTTCCTGAAGGAATGTGCGCGAAAGAGTGCAAATCTACCTCTCTCTCTTTCTCTCTCTCTCTCTCTCTCCCTCTCTCACACACACACACACACACACACACACACACACGCATCCACGTACAAAGACAGGTGTGACGCAGTCGGAAGGGGCTTTTCCATGCTAATAGGTATTTGGAAAGGATCACATCTGAGGTTTACTTTTAGCGATTAAAGATAACATCCAACCCACAAAACATCATGTCTATTTCAGTCCCTTGTTTTCAAAGATGAAGGATATATAGGTCGGGCCACAGAGAAAGTATACTGTCTAGAAGTCTTCCGGTCGTGTCAGTGTCACGGCCCACTAACTCCATCCTGGAATTCAATCCTGTCATAGTCTGACATGGCAAATACTGCCTACCCAACATCCTCCCTCTTCTTTTCTTTATTAGTATGAAGGGAAATGTGGCTGTTGGGGTGGGGGGGAGGGTGTGGGAAGGGCGGGTGGTAGCAATGTCCCCAGCTGGAAAAACTACATTTCTCAGCCTCCTTTGTGGCTGGAACTGGCCAGTTCTCACTCAAAGACAAAGGCTGAAGATTTCAAATAGCAGGGTGGGCGTGTTTTGTGCCCGAATATCATGGCCCCGGCAGAAGTGTGGAAGGGTGACATCCGTTCCCCCAAGGAGCAAGAGGGTAGTCCTATCCAGAGAGGAGAGTCCATCCCATCCGGGAGGGATGGACTCTCCCGGGTCTCTGCAGACAGAGCTGGGGGAGAGCCACCAGAATGTTCTCTGGTGGAGGAGTGAGGCAAGAGCAGGGCATGATTACCGCAGCTGAGCGGAAGGACCAAGAACATTCTCATTCTCTCCTTGGAGACTGTCTCAATCCACCCGTGGTTAGAGCCACCTCTGTTGGTATATGTTCTGTAAATTATGTGGGCTGGGGAGAGCAGAAGGAAAGCCAGAGGGGAAACGGAGAGATGTTTCTGTGTTTTATCTGGGTCTAATTAAGGAAGTGATTAATTGGAAAACACAAGGCCCCAAGAGGCAAAGGTGGGAGCCCTTTCCGTGATGACCATGGTGCTTCTGCTTTGGGAATGGCAATCGTTTGTCACCGTGGGTTTCCCTTGAAGAAGCTCTTTCACGGTGTCTGAATGAAGCGGCCTTTGGTCGAGGCGATAAATAACGTAAATTCCACAATTTACTTAGATGACTGCCTCCTCATCTGAGCTGGGTTAAAATGCTTTGCAATGAGCAAGTAGCCCCAGGAGGAACTGAAAGGTGGGCATTGTGGGGCTGGAAATTGTACTGCACAGCTTGAAATGCCTGCTTGGTGTGTTACCGAACCTCTGATGGCAAGCAAAGACTGCCAAATTACCCTGAGCAATCTACCCTGTACCACTTAAAAACAAACAAACAAACAAAAAAGACTGTGTTTCCAAAAGAACAAATTTGAAGGAGATTATTGCTTTCTTCCCTTCTGGATTCTTCCTTCTATTTATCCTGCTTGGCCGCAAGGGCTTCTAAATATTGTCACCTCTTAAAAGCGATCTTCTCTTCTTGCTCTATGCACACACACCTGGTCTGTGTGCTGTAGAAAACAGCCACCAGGCTCCTGTGTCCCTAGAGTCTCCCGGATGGATGTTAACTGTTCTCTAAAAGAGGATGGGCAGAAATCAAAGAGGGAATTTTTTTTTTTTTGAGAAAAAAAGGAGAGGGGGGATATGTTATCTGTCTCTGACCATATAGTGTGAACCCCCGCTCCTTTCTTTGATAGCGTCCCATGGTTTTAGTCCCGTTTTCCCAAGCTAGAAGCCTCAAAACTACATTTCCCAGTTTCCCTTGCGGCTCAATCCAGACACGTGATCTGGGGTCCACCAATCAGACACAGACGTTCAAAACTCTAATGTGGAAGTCGGCCAAAAAGCTTTGAAGGAGCTTTCCGAGGGGGCACCTATCACTTCAGGCACAAGTGGCGGCAGAGCCAGTGGAAGAGAGTGTCCGCTCAGGCAGTTCTGCAGAATGCTTTAGGGCTAGCGGGGCATGCGCGAACCCCCTCATCGCCCGGGGCAGGGGCGTGGCTTTGATCCTGGCAGCTGCTGGTTTAGCCTTAAGCCCGTTTCTCCGTCTTCCCTGCCTAGTATGTTCTCCGAAAATTTCCTTTCCTACTAAGACGAACCGGGGAGGATGTTATTTGCAGCTAAAACTTAACCCTACCCAGCGGGGAACACACTATGATACGTGATAGGACTGCGCTTGCAGAGGAGGGTTCAAGAAAGCTCTTCTGGAGGCGCCCGGGTGGCTCATTCTGTTAAGTGCCTCTTGATTTGATTTTGGCTCAGGTCATGGTCTCATGGTTCATGGGAGGGAGCCCCCCGTCGGGCTCCGCGCTAATGGCATAGAGCCTGCTTGGGAGACTCTCTCCCTCTCTCTCTCTCTGCTCCTCTCTCCTGCTCTCTCTCTCTCTCCCCCCCTCAAAATAAATAAATAAACTTGAAGAAGAAGAAAAAGAAGAAGGAGGAGGAGGAGGAGAAAGCTTTTCTAGTAGGGAAAAGTGTATCTCTTAAATAAACGGATCCTAATGCTAACTTGCCTTGGTACAGGGGAACCCTGCAAGGGTCAGATTTGAGGGAGCTGTTCTTGTGTCTTGGAACACATAGAGAAAAAATAATTGCAGCCCAAACACAGGACCACATCTACTTTCACGACACAACAAAGAAGGGACAGTCTAGACGGAGTGGTTCCAGGAGTATTGCCTTTCTCTCCCTGCCTGAAAGGTCGCCGTTAGAGAAAGCTCCCCCTAGGTCTGGAACACTGTTCCCATCTTCACGAGTGTCCTGTCGGAAGGCGAGTCCTTGTGATCGGGCTTACCCCTTGATCAACAGCTGCATGGCGGACTTTAGCTGACCCAGTTCTTGGGAAAGACACCAGAAAAGCCTCAGGAAGAGGAAGGTGGCAGGATGTTGACAACATATTGCACGTAGCTCCCCAGATCTGGCTCTGTTGTAAGTTGTGAGTCAACATGGTTTTAAAAGAAATTAGAACGAAAACATCGCGTCTTACGTGGTTCTTTGACAATCAAAACAAGAGCGAGACAAACCTCTCTCCTGTTTCAAATGTGATTTCCCTAAATGAAGGAAATCTAAACATATGGCACAAAGCTTTAAAATCTGTTCATGTGTGAATGTCATGATAAATTTGGAACCGGTGAGTGTTACCAACCACCAGGCCGTGTCCTCTGGAAATGGAAGGGAATCTCCCGAATTCATCTTCTCCTCTTGCTGTGGAGCTGGCTAAATCTGTCGGTGGCGACCACTTTCCTCCCAGATTGGCCATGAAGTTTTGAGGAAAGAGCCCTATTTGCTAGGCTTAAGTATACTGAAGGGGAGGTTAAAAACGAGACAACGTGGGCAAAGTTAAATGCTGCAGAAAATCTGGTGCCTTTGGATGTTTGAATCCTACTTCCATCTACTATGTGACCTTGGCTGAGTCACTGGACCTCTCTAATGCTGTTTCCTCATCTATTACATGAGAATGCTCCTTCTCAGCTTATAAAACTGTTATGAGGAGAATATTGATAACATTGGCCAAATACCCAGTCATGGTAAAGGCTGAAGAAATGGGAATTATTGACAAACAGGCCTCTACCTTCAGCCTAACCCATGTAATGGCAAGGATAAGGGAATATGAGCTTCTAGTTGAAGCCTCTAGAAAGGTTATAAGCCAACCAAGGATGCAGTAAGTGACCTTCGGAGGGGAGAGTTAAAAATGCAGCCTGCCTTCATCAGTGAGCACACAAGTTCATTATCAAATTGTTCATTAACCTCTGCCACATCTTTTCATTTGGAATCGAAATAAGAGCACTACCGGCCCTTTGGACATCGTGCTTACATCTTTATTGTGAGTGCTAACAGGTTGGGGGCTAGACGCTAATGGACAAATAGCCCAGATGTAAAGAGCGTTCCCTGGAAGACTCTTAATGGACAATTAATTATGCACAGCGAACAAGTTCAGAGCAGAAGATGCCACTTGAAAATTGTGAATTTAGTCCAGGTTGAAAGATACAGGAATGGTTAAGTGTTTTGCACACAGAAAATCTGGTTGGCGATCCAGTGGAACTGATGCGTGTAGAACACAGTCTCTTAAGGGTTTTGCTTTGCTTCTTTGAGAGAGGCTGTTGTTGTCTGTCAGTTCAGCTGGGGGTCCCTTCCGTCACGTTGAGAATCTGGAGCAGAGAGTCCACCAGCTTGAAAAATACGAGAAAGAGTTAAGCAAACATCGTTCGCGGTACTGAAGTTCTAATGCTAGAAGCAAACGCATTCCCAACAAACAAACCATCAGCGTCACTCGGGAGCTTCGCAGAAAAGCAACTTCCTAGGCCTACGCCAGATCTACTGAATTGGAAACTCAGGGTGGAGCCCAGCGATCCGGGCTTTCCGAAATGCTCCAAATGATGCTGAGTACATTCACGCTGGAGAACCACAGCCGTCCCCCCAAGAGAGAGAAACTCACTTCCTCTTTTTCTGGAGCCCCTACCTCTTTCGGCTCTTTCTAATTTTGAAATACGTCTTTGTTCCCATAGAGCACCCTCTATATGCTGAGATGAGAAAACGCTTTTCAAAAAGAGCTTATTACACTTGCCAAGATTCTCAGACACTTCAGGCTCCCCAATGGTTAGACCAGCCATTTGTTTCTAATAAAGGAATTACCGCTATTCTCAGACCAGTTATTAGCTGCTCTGTGGCTCAACTGTTTTGACCAGGTGCTAATGAGGCCAGGGCCTGGGGTTCAATTCCCACACCGACCAATTAGTTTTGCTCTTCTCCACAAGCCCAGGCTGCACTATTAAGGGTTCGCCAGCCTGCCTGACGATGCTACCATCCATCTCGAAATATGAGCCACGGGTCATAAAAGGGGCCAGGGGAGGGTGAGGGGAAGAATCCAGGAAGCCCCTGCATTGGCTCAAAATATTGAATCTGAGCTGTCTGGCTCAAGGGAATGGAAGTCAAGCTACAAGGAAAAGAGGAATTAGTAACCTAGGAAGATCAACGCCTGGAGGCGGCGGGGGGGGGGGGGGGTGTCCGTTATTGGGGCGGGAGGAGCTCTCTTTGAGGTGGGGGGTAACTTCACTCTGCTCCCTCAGAGCAACTGTTGGGGCAATCGGAGAATTTTTAGTTATTCTTCAGGACATGTTGCTGCTTCTCCTGTATCTGGAACTTCCCTTGGAGCGTTTCACACATTACAAAATAAAACCTTTCAATTCTCTGTGTTGATCTGATGGGGCAGTGGGAGTCATCCCTTCAAAGTGAGGGCAGACTTGCCTTCAAAAAGTTTCCTTCCTTTCTGTAACACCCTCTGCAATGCACTCACAGGCCCTTTCAGGTCCACCAAATAAGAGAAAAAAACTAAGGCTGCAGAGAACATTGCTGTAGGTCCGGCAACCCACAGGCCAGCTTCAACCTTCACTGAAACTCAAGACAATCCACAGCCACATCCAGGGCTATGGATCAGGCCCTCGGGCTGACCTGAACATTGCTTCGTGTGCTAGAAACCATAGGGTAAACGTTCCATTAATTTTTTTTTGAGATAGGGTACAGTTAAAAGATTAAGGTTGGGGCACCTGGGTGGCTCCGTCGGTTAAGCGTCCAACTTCAGCTCAGGTCATGAGCGCTCGGTTCATGAGTTCGAGCCTCAGGTTGGGCTCTGTGCTGACAGCTCAGAGCCTGGAGCCTGCTTCGGATTCTGGGTCTCCCTCTCTCTCTGCCCTTCCCCCATTTTCTCTCTCTCTCTCAAGAATAAACAAACATTAAAAAAAAAAGATTAAGCTTAACCTTGAAAATGATTGGCCATAGTTACTAATAAAGTTCTGAAGCTTATTTGCCAGGATAGAGTGGTCTAGATTCAGTGCACATTTACATAAATCTTTTCTGAACTAAGTAAATAACTTTGTCACCAAAACATAGGAAGATGCTCAGAGTTTCTGACTACAGCTCTGGGAGACTTGGCAAGAGGACTTGATGCTTTAGTACCGAAATGGGTGAGGAGAGCATATGTGGATAGAATTTAATTTTAAGAAAAGTCCTTCAGTCCCTGAAAATTCCGGCTGCTACCTTCTGGCAATGCTTGGCTAAGTTATTAAACCTCTTTCTAACACTGAGCGATGTATGGATTTCTAATAGATCTATTCTCGTGGTACTCCCTCTTTGTGAATAAGGCAACTGTAAGGTGTTTTCAATTTGCACATCCACATTCTTTCACGAAGATGGAATTTCCAAAGCAAGGAGGGTAACAGACTCTTTTGGTCTAGGCAACAACGACTCCAACCATTGACTTTTTTCATATCGCTGGAAAATGTATCCAAAAGAATGGTACCCATGTGTGCAATAGTTAATTATTCAACCTAAGGTGGAATGAAATGGAATGGGCTTTCTAAACTTGTAAAGAAGACCAAAACATAAAAGACGTAGTAGGAAAGCGAGGCCTGATTATAAAAAAGATGATTTTTTCCCCTCCGGTCACATGAATGCTGATAAACATTGTCCCCCTGAAACACTCACTGTCTGTGACTGCCCACTCAACCCACCCTGTACTACGACCACTCAGAGATCTCTCTAGACCTATTCTTTCATAATTGGCTTCGCTGCTTACAGAATGTTCTTCTGAATATGGCAGGAAAATTTTGATCTTTAAGGACAGAGCTGAATTTTTTTGAAAACCCTCCAAAGTTATGCAGGGCCGGGTTTGGAGGAATAAAGCAACTCAAAGGGATGTTGTAGTGTCATTCAAAAATGAATGAGCCGGGGGGCCCCTGGGTGGCTCTGTCGGTGAAGCGTCCGACTTCAGCTCAGGTCATGATGTCACGGTTCGTGGGTTCGAGCCCCGCGTCGGGCTGTGTGCTGACAGCTCGGAGCCTGTAGCCTGCTTCGGATTCTGTGTCTCCCTCTCTCTCTCTCTGCCCCTCCCCCACTCACGCTCTGTCTCTCTCTCTCTCTCTCTCTCAAAAATAAATAAACATTAAAATCAAATGAAAACAAAACGCATGAGCTATGAGTGTACGTCCATTTCAGCATCTGTGAAATTGCTTTGGAGGGTTTTGTGATGGCAATTGTCATTAGTCTTCAAAGGAGAAGGCACTGCTGTTGGACATCCCGCCACAGTAAGTCCATAAAGTCAGCTGACCAAGAAGAGGCCTCAGCCAGGGACTGAGGAGTCAGTCACAAAACCCCCAAGCCCTCGGGGCCATGTCACCGCCCCAACAAAGAAGGGAGCTGGTCGTGACACCTAGACCGCAGATGTGAGCGAGAGCATCACTCAGGACTTGGTGCAAAGTTGCTACTTATTTCTGTATCCGTTGATTTAATCCAGATCTTCTTTGTGAATGAAGGCTACTAGAGTCTTCCTCCCGAGGTCCTTCACACTACTTCTGCAGCCTGCATCCTTCATATTTGAGGTCAGCGAGGACCAGCCGGTCCCCAGGAGACGTTTCACACGGCAGCATACCGTCCAAGGGACACAGCGCCGGCCCCTGCCCTGCTCTCGCCGCTGAAGAGCTATGTGCCTACTCTCTGTTTCCTCACCTTTAAAATGGAGAGAACAGTAGGATTTTCTCGAATCTTCCTCCGAAGGCTGCTGTGAGCATTCACAGAGAAAATGCGGACAAACTGCTCGGGCCAGTACTTAGTTTAAGGTACAAGTTGCCCATCACTAGGATTGCAGGAATTTGCAGTTTTATTATTTTTGCCGTTTATATAAATTTCACGGAAACTTCTTAAAGGGTAATGAGAATCACCTCATTTGCCGTTGCCCTGCTTCCTTTCTTTATATCTTCTTCTCCTTTTCATCCCATTTCCTGTCTTTGTATCTAAGCAACGCCAATTTGGTATGATTGGTTTCGCTTCCCTTCTACAAGAGTGCCACTTTGCGTAAAAGGTCGCCAACCAGAATGCTCTCTTCTAAAAGCCTGCGTGAAGCGCCCCTCCCACTAGTGCTCACCCAAAACAAACCTAGGAATTGACTCAAATAATTTCTGGCCTCACCATCAAAATATTCTGGGAGGGCCCGGCGGGCTAAAAAAAAAAAAAAAAAAAAAAAAATCTCATCAGGGCACAATCACTATTAAACACAGTAACTAATAAAACTCCTAAACTGGAGTGTGGAACCAATACCCTTTTGAGATGCAAGGAGGAAACATCGCCTATTCTGGTGGAAAGAAATAACACGGAAGTGTCTGCTCGTTTCTCAGCGTGTATGGATGTCTGCCTAATTAAGTGGCTGCGAAGGCCTGCATCTAAACAATTATATTCTTCTCTGCTCACACCCTAACCTCCTTCTGACCCTCCCCAAACACCCCCACCCCACCCCACTTCCCCAGCACATTGTACCTTTACGTTTTGAACCTACAACTTTAAAGGCGCTGCCATCCTGGGAATCCCAAGGAGACTGGCGGATGGCCAGGAGCTCCCTTTGAGGCGGCTGATAGCTTCCGGTCCCCTTTCCTTCCATGAGGCTGAGCAAATTCCTTGCAGCTTCTTCCCAAAGCATATACTGCAGCTGCTGCTTCAGACTCCCCCCTTCATAAACATACGGGGACTCTCTCGTGCTCTTTTTCCCCATCAGGTGCCCTGTAAAAAGAAACACGAAAACAGAATGCCACCGACTGAGCCCAGGGGAACGAAGAAACCAGAAATTTCAAAGGACCCCCCTTTAGGTTTGTACTGCTTCCTCCTAGGTGCAGAATAAACAGCATTTTATTATCAGAAGTTAGTTCTGGCAAACGTCTGGCATCTTCTGTTCCCTGTTCGAAATGTGCGATCAGCTGGACAAAATTTAAAACTGCAACTCAGGGGACCTTGGTTTGGTCCCAGCACCTCGGCTAACCGGCTAGGTCACCTCTGCCAAGTTACTGAGCATCCCCAGGGCTCAATTTCCTCAACTATCGAATGAACAGGTGGGACTAGATGAGGCCTGAGGAACCTTCCATGTCTAAAATGCCACCGCCGATTCTGTGTGCACGGAGTCCTGTTCCCACCCTCGTGACGGAGGTTCAACATCTTCCTCAGCCAATTGTGGACTGCTACCGAAAAGAAAAGCCTCGATGCTTTCTCTCATGTGATGAAACGAGATGTTGCTCTCCTCTTACCTCTAACACAATTGCACCAAAGGAAGTTTTCATTTCAACTTTCTTAGAATTTGGGCTGAGATTGAATCCAAGAAAGGTCGCTCAGAAATTCTCATTTGTTGGGTATGTAATGAAAAAAACGATTCGAAACAGGTTCCGAGCAACACGTAGCAGCCCCGTACGTGCAGATTTTTCTCTGGGATGTTTACAAGACTCCGTGAAAGTCTACCGATGGCTCCAGGGATGCGTTCCCGCCACATAAATGAATAAAAGTTGCTGTGCAGGAGGCCAGGCCACTAAAAACATGGCAATTCATGTAGGCAAGTGGGATAGCCATAGTGTCAGATGTGGGTATGGAATCCAAGGTCTGCTCTGCTTGCTAACACATTAGCCCCGTGCTAATAATACTCACATTAGGGGCGCCTGGGTGGCTCAGTCGGCTAAGCGTCCGACTTCGGCTCAGGTCACGATCTCACTGTCTGTGGGTTCGAGCCCCGTGTCGGGCTCTGTGCTGATGGCTCAGAGCCTGGAGCCTATTTCAGATTCTGTGTCTCCCTCTCTCTGACCCTCCCCCGTTCATGCTCTGTCTCTCTCTGTCTCAAAAATAAATAAACGTTAAAAAAAAATTAAAAAAAAATAATACATTATCTGACTTTCGTCAGTGTTCCCCTACCCCCAGCTTTCTGCAGTTGGAACTTATCGGACTTTTAAACTCCTAAGACTAGGAGACCAACGATGCCTTTGACTGAAAGGTCGCAAGGAAAGCTCTTTGCGGTTCCGATGCTGCCCGGCCTTAGAAGCATTTAAGGTAAACGGCGTGGGAATAATATGTAACAGACCCTAGTCAGTGAACCTGACGAGAGCTCTGTCCGCCAACAGCGACGGCCTTGCTGTGACTTTACGGCAAGCGGGTGTTTACAGGACATTTCACTCGATCTACCCCACAATAAGTTGGACGAAAACGAGACTTGTCAAAGGTCACCCACGCGTAAGCGAAGACCCTAGGATTAAAATCAGCTCACAGTCTAGACTCTACCATATTATGACTCTGCTTCAAAGCGTCTTTGAACTTCCTGAAAATACAAGGCAGGTAGAAATCAGCCTGGGGTCTGGAGAGAAGGGTAAGGCCTACAAAAGGCTGATGTTAGAACGAGGAACCGGGGATCATATATCGGTCGATCGTGACTCCTTAGGTCACTCGGAGACATTAATTCGGTGAGTATCGGGGAGCCTTCACACGGGGTTTTACTGAACTGCCGTCTGAACACTTGCCAACCCACTTAGGACATGCCACCCCACACAGTTGGGACGTGCTCCCGACCGAACGAGTGGAATCCTGAAGGCCTGGCACCTCACCTATCTGCGTGGTCACCGGCGGGGCCCGGGTAGCCACGAAATAACCTTGTTCTTAGCCCTAACAGTGATTACGGGGCACAACTGCTCAGGAAGCAGCGAAGCATTTGGCTTTATTTATATGGAGGAAATTGAATCACGATAATGGGAAGGCAGGATTAGAACCTGATGCTCCAGTGATGACCTCGGTCCCTCTTGCTCTCCCTCATTGCTCTCATCAGGATGCTAGAACTGAGAAAGGTGTTATTGACAATGAAGCAGGGGGTGGGGGTGGGGGCAACGGAGATGTTTTTACAAATAGGAACTACATTGTTGTCATGCCCGAATAATTTGGTGGACTTTTCTGAAACGGGGAGATAAAGCAATCCTCCCTTCTGTGACTGATTGAACATAGGACCTTGTGACAGTGTGCATATTTGCACGTTTGGTGGGTGGGTGGTGTTCCGACTCCTACCCCCAGCTCCACGGTCTGCTTATGAGGACTGGAAGTGCACCATCCACAACGTCCCAGGGAAGCACACACTCCTTGGGTCCTATTCACTTTAGAGCTGGCAACTACCAACGAAATAACCGTCTCCATGGCAACGTGGATATGGATGACCCGTCCACCTCTATTTCTCCCATCACCGTTTGTTACGTGTCCATATCATAGTAATAGAGACCTCAGCATAGACAAAAGACAGGCCCCTGAAAACAATAAAACATTGCCCAGAAGTAAAACAAACAAACAACTTTTGTCCTTATAATCGCTTAAAAATACCACTAAAATAGCAGGTTTGAAACATAAAGCAATTTTCCTGAGCTCCAAATTTGACGATCACCTCAACTTAGGAAAATATCCATTAAGACATAAAGTGTTGAGCACTTCTAAGAGCTGGGTTTTTTTCTGGAGTGATCCTTAAACTATATCTCACAGTTTCTGGGGGCAGCCCTACAATGGAAAGGCACCTGCAGCTGAACCCCGGTGTTTCCGAATGCAGCCTGCCAGGACACGCTTGGGCATCAAAGTTAGAGCCACTGCCAGGAGCATTTCATGGGAGCGGAGGGGAGAGTTACCAGCGTCGGTGTGGACCTCTATTTTCATCGCACAAACAAAACATTTCCATAAACATCAAGCCACGTAAGAATTTAAGTTTTCCATCTGCTAACTTGCTTTCCGTTGCCACACCATGCCTCTCTCAGCTGAAGAAGCAATTCCCTTAGCAAACCTGCAAATTGGTGCTGACAGCTTCCTCATGGACAGCAATATGTAGCTTTCGTTTGATATAATTAACATGAAACTGCAAGTCTTCAGGGATTGAGGAGGACAGACATTTACTTATGGTAGTGGAGGGCTAAATTTAAAACCTAACAACATCATTCATGCTTATGAGTGCTCAGATTCCCACGGAGAGCATGTCTGTCCAAAGCAAACTTTCTCTCAATCACAATGTTATTTTAGACCCAACTGTGATTTTCTACTTCACCTCCCTCTGTCTCTTGTTCTAATCAGCTCTGTGCAGCCAGCCAAGAGAGAAAAAGAGTGCATTCGAGAACAAATAGGAAAATAAGAAAATTTGGGGTGGCCACTGGTCGGTATGTTCTAGGAAAGTTCAAGCACCACCAGGAAGGAAGGGTGTTTAAATGCCAGACACCCTAAGTCCCGGGGGTGGGGGTGGGGGGGGGTGGGGTGGGGGGGACAGATGTGCTGTGGGACTACAGCCGTGGAGGTTGGCTTGCATCAGAAACGACCTGACTCTAGCTTCCCAAATAACTCTCTTGTTCTGCTTTTAGCCTGCAAGGGTTACCTAATAATAAGCCCTTTTTTTTAGTACAAAAATATGGAGGAGCAAAAGGAGATTGGAAATCTGAGAGCGCACCGGCTGATGGCTGGACTGGACGGTGGCCACTCCCTCTAAATTCCCAGAAGCCCCTTTCAAGTATCAATTCTAGGCTTGGCTGCTGTAATGCCTCGCAAATATCCTTCTCTCTTCGAGGGTAGGGGTTTTTCACCTTCACCCATCCCGGCCTCTCCCCTCCATGCCTGCTGGGTTCCGGGTGTCCCTCCGAGATCACAAACACCTTCACCTCGGGGCTGCCCAAGCTTGGCAGACAGTTCTTGTAGCGACGATGAAAACTAACTACCCCGTTGCACATCTCCCCCCCCCCCCCCCCCCCCCACGCCGAGCTCTGGATTTCTCTGCCGGCACACCCAGCAGTGGAGCCGAGGGCGTGATAGTTCCAGCCTCACCTCTTCCCAGAAATCCGTCCTGGTCCTCACACCATCTGTGAACCGCCCGATACTTGGATTAGCAAGTGTCTTTCCAACACACCCTCCCACACTCTGAGTAGATGGCTAGAGAAATAGGGAAACACACACACCACCGCCGCCACCCCTAAAACCTCTTCGGCATGGACCAGCTTCCCGGGAAGTGTTGGGGCTGTCGGCGGTGGCCCTATGGGGAGGTGTCTGAGGAAGCTGGACGCTACGTATTGGCCAGACGGAGCCTGTGGTTGGCGCGGCGGAGACCCCCGGGGTGACGCT
The DNA here is from genome assembly GCF_018350215.1 of Panthera leo. Classification (NCBI taxonomy): domain Eukaryota; kingdom Metazoa; phylum Chordata; class Mammalia; order Carnivora; family Felidae; genus Panthera; species Panthera leo. The sequence goes on along the minus strand of NC_056690.1, from coordinate 77,646,623 downwards.
GGGCCAGCGCGAGGCTGCGGGATCGCTACCTTCCGGCCGGTCGCGGGGAAAGCTGTGAGTGCGCGCCCCGCCGCCCGTCCCCCGGACGTCGCCGGCCCCACCGCCGCGCCCGGTCCTCGCCGCCGGGGTTCGGGGCCGGGACAGCGCACCTCCTGGCCCGGACCCGGAGGCCGGGACGAATGGGCAGCGGGAAGGAGGAAGGAGCTAGGGGGCAGGGCGAGGTGGCAGGTCTGGGGAGGCGGAGGACAACGGGGTCTCGGGGGACGGAGAGGCCGGGATCGGCGCGGGGAGCGGGCGCCGCGAGCCTTCGAGAAGGGAGGGAGGGAGGGCCGGCCAAAAGGGCAGGGGAGAGGAAGCGGCCGCCGCGACAGGAGGACCGAGGGAACTGGAGAGAGCCACGGACACGCGGCGGCGTTCCAGCCCCGCGCGCTGAGCAGCCAGGGACCCCAGGACGCGCTCCCACACCTGTGGCTTCGCTCGGCTCCGGCGCGCAGCCCGCGTCCCGCTCCCGGGGTCCCCAGGGCCCCGGGACGCGCTCGGGGACCCGGCTCCCCACGTCGTTCAAGGACAGGCTGCGACGGCTCGGGTCAAAGGAGGCGTGGGGTCGGTGCGGAGGGAAGGCTGGGCTGTTGGGGCGCCGCGCGCCGGCCCGGGTCCCCGCGGGGGAGCGGGAACAGAGCGGGAAAGGACCACCCGCCCGGCCTGAGGCCGCTCGGGGACGTCTTCCCGGGACGCGGAAGGCAGTGGGGGGCGGGAGGGGGGTGCCGAGCTGGAAAGGTCGGGGCAGACCCTCCCCCCCCCTCCCCGCCGCCCAAAGCCGGCGCCCCAGGAACGCCGAGGGCTTGGGGAGACGGGGCCCGGGCGGCCGCGGTCCCGCCGAGGGCTGCGGCGCGCGGGACACTCACCCACGGCCCAGTGGTTGCCGCGCGGGTACATCTTGTCCAGCGCGGTGCCCGTGCCCGCCGGCAGCGGGGCGGCGGGGCCCCGGGGCGCCTGGCAGAGGACCAGCGCCAGCAGGACGAGGGGGAGCTGGCGGCGGCGCATGGTGCGGGCGGGGAGGCTGGAGTGCGCGCTCGGCACGGAGCGGCGGCCGAGGACCCGGACTCGCAGAGCGTCGCCGCCGCCGCCGCCGCCAGGCCCCGACTTTATACGGCGGCGCGGGCGGGGGCGGGGCGGGGGGCTCCCGCGCCGCGGCCCCGAGCGCTCTGACGTCTCCGCGCGGCGAGCCGAGCCGGGGCGATGGGGGCAGCCGTCTCCGGGGACCATCCGTCTTCCCGCCGAGGGGGAGGGCAAGGCTGTGTCCACCCTGCCCCTCGCCGCCTCCCCCCCCCCCGGAGTCGCGTCCGCCCGGCCCACGCGGGATTCATTCTGCCCACCCTCGACGCCTCCGCTCCGACACGATTTCCCGAACTCCTCCCCGGCGCCACCGGGGGGTGGGGGTGGGGAGGGGTCTGCCGTGTTAGCTGCCTTCGCATCCTGCGGGGGGGGGGGGGGGGGGGGCCGCGACCCCTGGCCGGATCGCAGAGGTTGGGCGGGGAGGAGGGGGTAAGCCCCCGGAGGATGGACGCTTCCAGGCTGGGCTTTACTGCGGGGGCGGGGGGGGGGGGGGAGGCCCCAGGAGAGCGAGGGACTTCTGATTCTCACGCCTTTCCCCCTCCGTGGATCAGCTCCCTCGTGGCGGCCCCAGACCAAGGACCCTCGTCTCCCTCTTACGGACCCCCCTTCTCACCACCGCCACCAGCAATAGCCTCACCCCGCCTGGGGTTTCAGAGCCGCCCTTGCCCGCTTGTATGATGAACTGCAGGACGAGCGGGGACGGGTAGGTTGTGGGAACCCAGCTAACGGTAATGTTATTATGCACCTGGCCCCTCTCATAAGCATATTGCTTCCGTGAAGAAGCTGCTTTTATGCCGAGGTCCCTAGGCTGCGACCACCAGAAAGCTCGAGCTGTCCCTAACCCGCGAGGCACACACCTCTCCAGAGTAGCTCAACTCCCCTCTGCTCCTTGTGTTCTCAGCTCTGAAGAACGGTTAAGGGCGGGACTCCCGTCCCGATGCCCTGGACACAGAGGGGGCGAACGCCACAGCAATGCCACAAGAAACAGAAGCTGGTAGGATGCTGTTCCACGTTCGGGCTGCCAGAGCTGGGGGTTCGTTTGCATGCTCCTGCACCAAGTGCGGGTGTTCCTCGCCGGCCTCTGGTGTGGGCGCCTATGAAGTCGAAATCCTACATTTTCCTCCACCGGTGATTCGCTGTATTTGTGCGGTTCTTAGAGAGCTTCACGTGCACGTGGCACCACTGACTATCCTTGGGCTTGGACGAGTATTTCCATGCCCGTGTCTGGCTATGAGATTTTAAAAAATGCTAATTTTATGATCGCAGTGATCAGCCAAGGAAAGACAGTACTACCATCCTGAGAGAATGACCCAGTGAAAATCCGGAGGAAAAGCCCACACTTGGTCTTGGCCTGGACTCCCGTCTCTCCTGGGTCCCCTGTCTCTTCATCCCATCAGTAAGCAGAGGTACGACCGTCAGGTGGTCATCCGTAGGCTGGCTACCTCCCACTTGGCCGTGACCTTTACTATAAACACAGGGGCTTGGCTTTGTCCGCCTGTGTTCCTGAAGAGAACCTGAATCATAGTGGTGTTCGATAGGTACTTGGTTCACGAACGACTAACCTAAGAAATGTTCAGGTCTAAACGCCCTCGACAACCCTGGGTCTTTGGTGGGGGAGCGTGAAACTTTCATCTTTCCAGATTAGGTTGTAGAAAAATGTCCCTTTCTTAGTTTAATCAAGAGTATTTTCAGATCTTTACAGTTTTTTTAATGTTTATTTATTTTTGAGAGAGACAGAGACAGACTGCGAGTGGGTTAGGGACAGAGAGAGAGAGAGGGAGACGCAGAATCCGAAGCAGGCTCCAGGCTCCGAGCTGTCAGCCCAGAGCCCGACGACGCGGGGCTCGGACTCACGAGCTGTGAGGTCGTGACCTGAGCCGAAGTCAGACGCTCAACCCACTGAGCCACGCAGGCGCTCCTATTTTGAGATCTTTAAATGATGCTTTTCTCCCATGAGATCATGGAAAAACGCTATAGATACATGAACGTGTAGGAACAATTGTACCGAAAGTGCGACTCTTCTACTTCAGGCCAACTACTGTTTCTTGTGTCGTTTGCAGGCCAGGAAGTACCTGGGTGCCCCCATTCACTTCCGGCCTTCCTCTAAGCATCCCAGCGCACAGGCTGTCTACACCCGGTCTTGGGCCTGGACTCGTGAGTTGCTTTGCCCTTATGAGTGAGAAGGGCAGCGACCGTGTCCGTCTTGCTCAGGGCTGTGTCCACAGTGTCTGGCCCACTCCTGGGCGCAAGAACAGATCCAACAGATCCAGTTAGAGAAGGAAACCATAGCATGTTTTGTTCAGCGAGGATCGTGAATGCGACCTAACAGATCCTGGCTGAGTAACTTCTCCGATGCCTTTTAAAATCCTCACCACAGCCCTAGCAGGAAGAGACGGTTAACTCTGCCGACTTAGGGAAAAGCTAAAATGCTACGAGAACGACATCTCACCGCGCAATGCCACATTGATAAGACGGGTCTGTTTCTCTTTTTCGTTATAGCCCGGAGCGCGTGTTCTCAGTTGGGAAGCCGCTCCGTTCCACATGGATGTTCGGGAACCCGGGTGCGTTCCGTCTTGTACCTGTACCATTCCCCGGTGTGGCGCTGCTCACAGGGCTGTTCTGCGAGGAGGCAGAGGAGCCGGCACCAAGATGTAAATCGATGCACTGCTTCCTTCATCGAGAACATCTTACCACGGGGGAAAAGTGTCAGCTGAGCTGAACAGTGTGTTAGTGACGGAGTTGCATTGCGTTCCGGCACGAGCTCTCTATCGTGCTGTAGATGAGTAACAAACGAGTCAAGGATGAGCCGCTGAGGCATGGACCACGCTTCATTAGTACCGGTCTAGTGTACTCTCCTTGACTCCGTGGCCTGGGCTGCAAGGCGGCAGGAAGGGGAAAGTGAGGAGGCATGGCCCTCTCCCGATACGCCAGCCCACACGCAGCGATTCCCTCTTCCTGTCCTATTTCGTCGGCAAAAATGCAGCCCCAGGGTCGCGGGGAAGCGTACCAGAGACTGGGAGTTGTGACGGTCAGCTGCTTGGCCCCGATGGCACCTCGGTGGACAGCCGCCAGAACCAGCCTAGTGGACCTCAGGTGTGAGGAGAGCCTTGCAAATTGTATTTAATAAAGTAAAACAAAATCCTACAAGGGTGGCAAAAAGGGGAATCTCTCCATAGACAGGAAAGACTGGACCTGTCGCCCCGCTCCTCTGCCCCAGGGATCTAGGTCCCTTAGGGAATCTCTTACTATCTACCATGATCAGCACCCTGGAGGCTCAATGGGGTGCGACACTCTCACTCATCACTGGGGCCCTAATTAGGAACATTCAATCTAATCTTTGCAAAGGGATCTTACCATGTAGCTACTTGCACGGAAGTTTTGTGCAACAAAACAGGCACAGCGTTTCGGTGGCATTGACTTTTCGTGTGTGTGCAGGTGGGCCAGGGCAGCTCTGTTGATCCCACGTCGGCCCTGCTGGTCTTGGCTCCTGGCCAAGGTTTGATTTAATTCTTGTCCGCGTTTCTCTCACCCTCTGAAACCAGTGGGCTAGCCAGAGTATATTCTTCTGGCAGTGGCAGAGACAACATACAAGCTCTCTTAATGCCTAGACTTAGAACTCACACAGTCATCCGTCTACCCGGCATGCCGTGGGCCAGAGCAAGTCCCAGGGCCGTGCCCAATGTCTAGAGGCAGGGAAGCCCTGTTCCCCATGAGGCAGCGGTGTGAGTGTGGATGTAAAGAGTGGGACCAGGGCTGCCCGGGTGGCTCAGTCGGTTAAGCCGCCAACTCTGGGTTTCGGCTCGGGTCACGATCTCATGGTTTGTGAGTTCAAGCCCTGGCATTCCTGTGGGAGACGGGCAGGGCCACACCCCTGGGTGCTCTTCTGTCCACCCCCAGCTGGCATTTTCCAAGGAATTCCATGGCTGTTTTCCCCCAGTGGGCTCTCTACTCCACAGGGGGTGAAACATACGTCTAGGTTTTATGGGAGCTAGGACTAACCCCAATCCTAGAGCCGCTGCCCATGAAGTATTCCCTCCTCTCCACTTCTGTTCCATTCTCCATGCTGTGGACTGACATTCCTGCCCACTCATGGGTCACCATTCCCATGCAGCTTCCACCCGCTACGAGAGAGTTATCTGCCACCACCCCCCCACCCCGACCCAGCACCTGCTACAGGGGACAACTTTTCACACGGCCTCCTGTCTTCCACCTCTGCTAGAAACTGACTCCACCTCTCAGTTTCCTGATTCCCCGTTTCCAAGAGAGAAATGTGATCAACTTGGCTCATTATTTGACCCAGCCACCCCGCTTCTAGAGGAATGTGTCCAGAATGTCGAGGCAACTCCTGTCAGGGGCTAGGAACACACGGGGACATCGGTAGCAGGGTCTGCGTGGAGCAGGGCAGTGTTCCCTGAAAAGAAGGGAAGATTAGCACCCAGCGTGTCATACACCATGACCCTTGTCCCCAGGTCCTCAGGTCCACGTTGTCTTGTGCCTAATATTCCATGATTTGTATTTTTCCTTTTAGCTTAGTGACTCCCCGATATTTCACCGCCATGGGCATTTTTTCTTAATTTCTCCCATCGAATTCAGATTTCAAAGCCGATCACATTGTCAAGACTTCCCATTTTCACTCATCGAGGGCATAGGAATTGTCCATCAGAATTCCTAACCATGTTGATTGACATAAGCAGTATTACCACACAGAATCAACGCAATTCCAGCTTAAATCGGTGCAACATTAGTTAGTTAATCTTTTCAGCTTCGTCAAGAGTCAAGGTGTGTTTTTAGGGAGACTTTTTGAAATACGGAAATAGGTCCCATCTCTTTCATTGCCCCTCCCCCCCACTGTCCAGGTTGGGAGTCTCTTCTTAAGGGGTAGGGGCTACGTTTGCTGTAACGGGTCACTTACGTATTGGTGTCTGTGGCAGGCTTTGAGGGCAGATCTTGCTGCGGTGAGATGCCCCAAGATTTCCAGGCCCAGGGCCGAACGACGGAAGAAGGCTGAGAGGCGAGATGGCCAGCAACAGGACAGTTGTGTGCCCAGTGCGCGTGGGTTCTCACTCAGCCTCAGCCACGCAGGAGCCACTATGTGACCTCGGGCCAGTCACCTAGCGTCCTTCATCTGTAAACTGAGTTGTTGTTAAGGGGGTCAAATGAGGTCATGTGTATCTATCGACGGGCAGCTACTGATTTATTTTAATCATGGAGAAATATAATTAGGGGAGGCCAATTTTTATCTTACGTCGTGAGCTTCAAGGAAGCATTAACTTCCTTGTTCAGGGCCTCACCCGATATCCCGTGCTATTTAGATCCCCTGAGGGGGCAGGTAATCATAGAAATAATAGCTGCCACTTAGTGGACACCTCTGATGGACCAGGCGTCGTGCCTGGTTGTGTGTACCTTCACTCGTGTGGCCTTCGCAGCTGTCCTGTGACACAGATGTCACTTACCCCGTCTTACAAATGAGGAAAGCGAGGGCCAGCAGAATGAAATGACTTGTCCAATGACCAGATGGTAATTAGCAGAGCCAAGAGTCGACTTCAGATCCATCTGATTCCCAAGCTCTAAGTGTGCTAAGTCTGGTAAAAATGGATTTCTTTGTAGTTCCAGAACTTTTCTGGGCTTTGACACATTTCATCACCCAGAAGGCACAAACAGCATCCTAAAAATAATTGTAGAAGAGACGCTGGGGATAGTTTTTAGAGGCCTTTGGGTGAAATCTCACCGCAGGCTCCTCTGTTTGCTTGTCAGCTACCCGCCCTCCCTCCGCACACCCTGCCTCTAGATTTTTGCACATCGCCTTCCAACTTCGCGGGGAAGTAGGCAGAAGCGGTGGGAGCATACACACTTGCTTTCTGGAGAGGCTCGGAGTTTTGGCTACAGCAGGGACGGCCGGAGTCTCAAAAATCTAGCCCACCACGTCTGAAACCGAAAATATGTTTCTGAGATTTTTCTACTGGAACATACTACTGGGCGATCCTCCTTGAAATCCAGATATACCTGGCATTTCACTGGTTACCTTCCGCGGTCTTCCGGGCCCCCGGACAGATGGGGCCCTTACCCTAGACTCCAGACTGACAGTTTATTTGCTCCAGGGTTTCTCAACCTCGGTGCTCTTCAGACTCCGGGCCGGGTAACTCTTTGTTGTGTGGGCCGTCCTGGGCCTGGTAAGATGCCCATGAGATGCGAGTACCATCCCTCGGTTGTGACAACCAAGGTACCTGCAGACATCGCAAATAGGCCCGTCACAGGCGATAATCATCGCCAGCTGAGAACCTCGGGTCTAACTTAACTGCTCCCTCACCTGGTGCGCCTCGTGTTCCCATTCGAACACCTCCAATGCTGGAGAACTCACGCGATCTCCTCTTTGGACAACACTGACGTTGGAAAACTCTTCCTTATCGTGAGGGTTTCCGGCTCCGCCCCCCCCCATCACGTGGTCCCATTCTGTCCTGCCCAGTCCTTCCGACACACCCTTGCGCGCTTCCCAAGCTCATCAGGCCTGCCCTAACTCTTCCCTACACGGGATATTCCCTGTGCCATCCGTACGCCCCAAATGCAACGGTTGCTCCTCCCCTCCCCAATCCTCACTGACCTGGACATCCTCCAGTGTGACTGTGTCCCCTTTCAACGTAAGAAAGCGCCAGACAGAGGTGCTGCTGAGGGTAACCACGGAGGAATCACTTGCTTAGATCAGCCCCAGAGGGAGCTGAGCATCGGTCCAAGGGATGTGGTGGGCAAGAGGCACTCTTTTCCAGAACTTTCCATAGATATATGCTTACGTCACTTGGCCTCCTAGGGAAATGAAAGCCAGAGTATGAGATGCTGCCCGTTTCGGGCCAACTCTGGCTGGAAGGCTGGGGGGCTTCAGACGTTACCCCCCACACACACCGCAGACCGTGTAGAGGTGAGCACTGAGGCTGTAGGAGGGAAAGTTCTGAGCCTGAGCAACTCCGGCTCTTTCTTCTAAGCATCTATCCGCAGAGGCTATGCTCCCCACCCTGTCTCTCTCCTGGGATATTTGTAAGGACAATAAAAAAGACCGTGACTGTGAAAGCGCTTTCTAGATAATGTGAGAAGCTGACCGCATCAACGTAGAGCATAGTTCTCTCCGAACCATCATCCCCCCACCACTCCCCTCTCCCCCACCAGCTGGCTTCTCCTGGTCATAGTCTTTCAACTCTAGCCAGGCAAAGTTGCAACTGAGTTTAGTAGTGAGTTCCTAAGAAAAATATTATTCGGGACAGTCTCTGAAATGCTATTAGCTTAATCTGATTTGACTTATCAAATCAAGGTACATCTGTCTGTCTCTCTTATGCTCCTTCTCAACGGCGCCTAGCTCTGTGGCACCCAGGTATTCAGACCAATACATCACAGTATGATGGGAACAAGGGTGCCTGGTGGGTCAAGTGCACGCATGGAGCCTACCCGCACGGCCTCTTGGGAACGCTGGCGAAGGAGTGGGGCCTGGCGCAGAACCATGTCTTGAGGCTCGCATGGCGTTTCTGGAAGCCTGCTGACCACAGTGGTGAGGAGAATAACATCAACTCAAATGAATTAGGTGGAAGCTACTTAAAATGATTGATCACAGCACCTAATATTATAATAGCGTGAGGGTCCTTTCTGCCAAAATCAGAATTCTAATTCAAGTGTAAACTAGCGTTGGTCCTCTTCAGGTTCAAATTGGGGCCACTTTGGTCATCACCTAAGACAGAGGAGGGGACACTACGTAGGTATCCAGAGACAAAGAAAAGAGAAGTGCTCCGGAAGTCAGGAGGCTTAACTCTGTGTGACCCTCTTGTAGTCATGGTATTTCCGATAAAGCGAGCATTGCTTTGTATTGATATCTCATTGAACTCTTATTAACAAGTAGATGGTTTTATTTTTCCCTTTCTTCGGGAGGGAGAGCCTTAGAAAGTGCAGACAAGCGTCCATGGTCAAGCAGCTGGCATTAGAACCCTGGATATGGTACAGGCCCTCCCTGTTAAAACACAACTCTTCGTTGCTGACCCTGGCACAGCAAGCTGTACGTTAAGGTTCCAGAGCTTTACCTAATTTCACACCTAATTTCTACCTGTCTGCATTATCATGGTTCTCCAGAGGGATGAACCAACAGGATATGTATATATATGAATATATACAGATTCTCTATTATCTATCTATCTATCATCTATCTATCCATCTATAGATTTTAAAGAATTAGCTCAAGCAGTACTGGAAGCTTAAAAGTCCCAAATCTGGGGCACCTGGGTGGCTCAGTCTGTTGAACGTCCAACTTCGGCTCAGGTCATGATCTTACGGTCTGTGAGTTCGAGCCCCGCATCGGGCTCTGTGCTGACCGCTTGCTTCAGATTCTGGGTCTCCTTCTCTCTCTGCCCCTCCCCCGCTCATGCTTTGTCTCACTCTGTTTCTCAAAAATAAATAAATGTAAAAAGAAATTTTTTAATAAAATTTTTAAAAAGTCCCAAATCTGATGGCCTCGGCCAGCAGGCTAGAGACTCAAGGCAGAGTTGCAGGGTCCAAAGGCTGACTGCAGGTAGAATTCCTTTGGCTGAAGGGAGATCAGTCCTTTTCTACTAAGGCCTTCAACTGATTAGCTAAGACCCATCCGTATTATGGACAGTCATCTGTTTTGCTTTAAAGTCTACTGATTTGAAAATGGAGATTTTTTTTTAATATAAACCAACTTTTTAAAAATATAAACCAACTTTTTTTTAACTTTTAGAGAGAGAGAGAGAGAGAGAGAGAGAGCACATGAGTGGGGGAAGGGGGCAGAGGGAGACAGAGAGAATATCTTAAGCAGTCTCCGTGCTAAGCAAGAACCCAGAGGCGGGGCTCAATCCCAAGACGCTAGGACCATGACCTGAGCTGAAATCAAGAGTCGGACCCTCAACAAACTGAGCCACCCAGGCACCCCTAGACCAACTTTACTGACGTATCATTGACATATTAAAAGGCACCTGTTTAAAGGATACACTTGGTTGAGTTTTGACAAGTGTGTACGACCACCCTGATCAAGAACTTTTCTGTCCCCTCCAAGCATACCCCCAGCATCAGTAAATCACTATTGCAGTTTCTGTTACCATAGATCAGTTTGTCTTTCTAGAATTTCGTATCAATAGCATTCTACAGTCGATAATCTTTTGCATCTGGTATCTTTCATTTACCGTAATGCTTTTGAGATTTAGACACACGGTTGCATGTATCGGATGTTCGTCTCTCCTGATAAATAGTCTTTCATTTCTGGCTGTCTTTCCATTTGTTTCCTTATTCCTCAGCTGACGGATATTTGGATTGTTTCCAACAGGGCGGGGTGGGGGGTTGTTTTGTTTTGTTTTGCTCTGTTCTTTGTTTGTTTTTTTAACTATAATTAACAAAGCTGCTGTGAACACTTATATCTTTGTGTAGCAGGCATGTGTTCGCATGTCTCTGGGGTAAGTACCCGGGAGTGGAATTGGGGTAAGTACCTGGGAGTGGAATTGCTTGGTCGTATGGTAACTAGGTAAGCATGTGTTTAAGGTTCTAAAAAACCGCCCACCATCATCTCCTGGTACAGAAGCCAATCCTCCCCGTTTAAGTGATCCGTCAAGTTATTCCTCTATGTTTGGAGGGCCTCTAATTCTATTTTATTTACTGCCCAGAAATAAATGCCTGCCAGACCTTTATTCCCGTGAACATTCAGACTTCTTCATGGATGTTTACCCCTGCAAAGGGATGGCTTTCCAGAAGCCATTTCTACAGATTTGTGACTTAAGTTCCTTCGAAAAACTCTACTGAAAGTGAACTATTGTGAACAGGCACGTCTTAGCTCCCTACTGACTCCCATTTTAGCTACAGCACGTCAGCTACTCAGATCAAGGCACTGCAGGAATCCGGTTGTTTGGCTGAAGGGAAGAGAGGAGATGAGGAGGCTGTTGTAGATCCAATGAGTCGCTTCCCAATGGCCATTTCCTTCTGTCTTGCTATCCCCAGCTTCCCGTGATGGAGCGTGGCCGCTTCAACTCAATCATGGCAGTCCTGCTTCCTACTTTCCTAGTCTCTCCGGGGGCAGGAATGGCTTTGTAACCGATTTTGGCCACTGGGACTTACGTGGAAGTCAGCTTGTGGCTGTAGGAAGTCTTCTGCCATCACGAGAAAGGGAATGGATACAGATAGCACCAACCTTCCACCTTCTTCCTGCCTCGTTCCACCCAGTTCTACCAGCCATCTTGCAACCATGGCAGAAAGGCCCAGAAAGAAACAGAGATGTCAGCCCCGACATGGCTGAAATGGGACATCATCACTAGCATCTGTCCACCTCCGTTTCCTTGTCACGTGTGACGAATAAACCCCTATCTGTTTAAGCCACTGTTAATAAGGTTTTTCCGACTGCCAAACAAATCCCTCGGCAATACAGCCAGATTCTGAAAAACAAGATAGGAGCATATCAAAGGCAAATGTCATGTCTCTTTGACCACAGCCAACAAATAGAATTTACCTACAACTAGGATCACATTCTTTTCTCAAATTTACCGGGAATCTTCTAGGTTTTCTCACTGATTTCCTCCTGGTGCAGTTTGTTCCCCAAGGAATATGGGTTGTTAATCCCTTCTTCCCCATTTACATGTGACTTTGGCCAAAGCACTTATCTGCTCAGCATCTGTTTGCTCTTTCTTAAGGGTTGTTGTGAGCATTAAAAAAACAAAAACCAAAACCAAAACAAGCCAACTAAAAAAAAAAAAACCGACTTAAGCATTTTATTTTATTTTATTTTATTTTATTTTATTGTATTGTATTTTATTTTATTTTATGAAGCTTAATCAACATGCAGTGTTACAGGTGTACAACAGGTTCAGGGGTACAATATAATGATTGAACAATTCTATACGTTTCTCCGTGGTCATCAAGATAAGTGTCCTCTACGACTTAAGCATTTTAAAGTGCCTTTTAGATTATTCAGCTATCAGGAAAAGAGAAATCTTTTCCATTATGCCAATCTTTAGCTTCCTGTCTCGTATGTTCTCTCGAGTGCTCTTTTCTTCAGTATGCCTGTGTTAAAGCACGTGTCAAAGTAGCAAATAGATGTTCACCAGCCTTTGTTACAGATTTTTGTAAAGCTAAATAAAGCTCTTCCAACGGAGTCTGGGCTGTCTGTAGGGACTCAGGAGGTGGTAGAATTGATGATGGCGATGAGGGAGACAGAATGATGGTTTGCGGATCACCTTGTAGCCAGATGAGGGTCTGGACCTCACCAGAGTTCCATTTGCCTTTAGGAAAACTCTGCACCCCTGAGTGTGGATTACGGGGACAGCAGGTTTGTATCTGCCATTCCCACGTCCTCTGCTGCAAAATCTCCTTAAATCACGATACACTGGGGGTGCCCGGGTGGCTCAGTAGGTTAAGCGTCCAACTTCTGCTCAGGTCATGATCTCGCGGTTTGTGAGTTCGAGCCCCGCGTCCGGGTCTGTGCTGACAGCTCGGAGCCTGGAGCCTGCTTCGGATTCTGTGTGTCCCTCTCTCTCTACCCCTCCCCCATCGGTCTCTCTCTGTCTCTCAAAACACAAACAAACCACAATATGCTGTTATGAAGCCAGCCTTCCAAGGTACCTTGGAGGAAAGCCAAGTGTCCCTTCAGCTTGTCCAGCATCGCCCCGACCCCTCCCTCGCGGGCGCTGATTACTCAGACCGTCAAATGTAATCAGGCCCCGCGGTGACATGCTTTCCCTTTTCTTATGCGCCGCCGTCTTATTTAGCTCTGACCAGCGTTCTCAAACGTCCAGTTCCTCTGGTAATTTTGACTTGAATGTATCTTCTGTACTTGCCATGACTGTCACTCATTTTGCATTATCTGCAAATTTAATCTAAATTGAAAGTCAGATTTCCTTTCTCCTCCTGGTTGTTAATGAGCCCGGTGTATTGGATAATACAGCTTCCTGTACGGAGGCGAATGGGACCCTTGACTCTTCAGTCACATTCAGATCTAATTTAAGATGCCACTGATTGTTACTTGCCCTGACCATTTGTCAGCAGAACTCAAGACCACGTTCCGTCAAAACTTCCAGGCTCTCCTTCTTTAATTGCTCGATGAATTGCCTGGGTCAGAGGTTTCCTATCAAATAAATATTGAAATGATTTCCACTGAATTCCCCTGCGGGGTTTCAAGGCCGTAATTGTGTTCAGAAATGGCTGTGCCGGTATTAGAGAGAATGATTTGAGGCTTTTGAATCCGCCTAGCTTGTTGCTCGTTCGATTCTCTTTCACCATGTGTGGACGGATCAATTTTCTTATTAAATGTCTTAAATTCTTACCTGGAACAGCAGGCAGTGCATGAGAACATTCATTTCCTGAGTCATCATGTTGAGGAATATTCCTCTGCTTCTGGAGTTTGGAACCCTACCAGGTGCCAAGATCCCTGTTCTCCTCACAGTGGGTGCAATGGCTTTGAGTGCCCCCCAAAAGCCTGAAGTGTCCCCCACTTCCGTTTAAGCACCGGAGTTTAATTACCCCCTCTTTACCTGCTTAGTAGCCAGGCGTTACGTCATCTTCTAAGCCAGTGGTTCCGGACCTTGGCCAATTTTGCCCCCCACCCCCATCTCCAGCTTCCATCCCCCCCACCTTGAGATATTTGGCAATGTCTAGAGACTCTTTTAGTTGTCACGACTCAGAGGTAGGGGCGGGGGGGGGGGGGGCAGTGCTACCATCATCACCTCCTATCGGAGGCCAGGGGTGTGGCTAATTATCTGAAATGCATAGAAAAGTCCACAGCAAAGAATCTTCTGGCCCCAAATGTCAATGGTGCTGAAGCTGAGAAACCTTGTGCTATCTAGGCTATTCTCAAAGTTGGCCCTCTCTTTCACCATCACCACCACCCACCTGACTGAGGAGTAAAGAGACCTCCTCCCCACTGGCTAGTTCTTTACCTGACTGGACCACGGCCCCTCGTTGTTCAGTTTAGGTGAGGGTGGGGATTAAATTAGAGATAGTGTATTTCTAAATCCCATTTCAGATTCCTTCCTTTATTCCTCCTTCCCTCCCCCTCTCCTTCCTTTCTTCCTTTAAAAAAATTTTTTTTTAACATTTATTTATTTTCGAGAAACAGAGAGACACAGAGCATGAGCAGGGGAGGGGCAGAGAGAGAGAGGGAGACATAGAATCCAAAGCGGGCTCCAGGCTCTGAGCCATCAGCACAGAGCCCGATGCAGGGCTCGAACCCACAAACCGTGAGATCATGACCTGAGCTGAAGTCGGACGCTTAACCGACTGAGCCACCCAGGCGCCCCTCCTTTCTTCCTTTTGTGAACAAATATTTACTGGGTGCCATCCATGGGCCCAGAGCTTTCTTAGACACTGTAGACAGATAGTTAACAAAAGAGACAAAACCCCTGTCCATTGGGAGCTGATGTTCTAGCTGGAGAGTCAGATCCTAGAGGTGACACTTCAGAGACCAGTAGGTTCTATGGAGAAAAGAAGGGAGGGTTCTGTGCTCTGTTCAATGGCCACCCCTGTTTCAGGGGCCTGAAACCCAGTTTTGGGGGAATAAGGCTGAACATTTTACTACAGAGATGTGTGTTGTTGCTATCATTGTAGTAAGGCCATTTTTCGATGATGTGTACTAAGACCACCTTCCATGGAGAGAAAACTGTCTAGAATGAACAGGGAATTTAAGCTGTACCTCACATGTGTGCTCTCATGCTTTTTGTCTTAGCTGTGCAAAAGCTTACCGAAACAGGGGACACTGAGTTTGACAGCCGGGTTTGCTACTCGCCAGCTGTGTGACCTTGATCAAATTTCATAATCTTCCTGAGGGTTCGATTCCAAGAAAATAATGGCACCTACCTCATAAGGATTGCTCTGAGGGTTTCGCAAGATGCAGTATATTGAGAGCGGAGCACATTTCCCAGTACTTTGCAAAGTACTCAGGAAAGGAGCTTTTCAAATGTTCACACGGGGGGAGGAAAACTTTTGCACATTTCAGTTGGCTTTTGCATAGTGAGCCCTCACTACCTTCTCCTTCCTCCGCGGTTTACTGGGAGGCAGAGATTCAGTAGATACCATTTGGGTAATTCCCAAGGCCTCCTTCCTCTGTGGTCGTGGCTTCCTGTTGGACCGTTCCCCCCCCACCAGTGGTGTCAAAGAGACACAGAGGAAGACAGCTGCCAAAGGGAGTGCAGTAGGGGAGAGCCCTCGGTATAGAACTGAAATAGAAGGTGGGAGAATGTTTACGCTTGATCTTAGCCAAAAGCCTGAGAAACAAGCAGGAGAGTTTTTCAACACTGGGTTGTGCTAAAGGAAAAGTACTGAAGGACGTGCTCGCGGGGGTCAGTGTGCTCAGGCCATCCGTGTTTGCTATTGGGTGTTTATCCAGCGGAGAAACATGCTTTTCGCTTCTCGTATCTTTACGACCGGAGATAGTTTGCAAGTTGGAAGGCACCCACCAAAGTTGGGCTCCTACTCTCCCGCAAGACTGGGAGTCAAGGAAGCGGTAGCCCTGGACGCCTGCATTTCGTGGAGGTGATTCCCAGATCCTGGAGGACACATTTCCGGGTGGCAGAAGACTTACATCTCAAAGGGGCAGAGAAGGGATTTATAATTGCAATGTTTCTAAAGTAACTGCTCCCAGAAAAGAAATGCCGGGGACCTATGGTCATGTTTTAGAGGGAACACATAGTAAATTCTTTTGACAGCGTTGAGCTTTCTTAGATTGGCATTTTAAGAGAACTAGGGTCATCCTAGGGACATGGTTAGGGGCTGATAGAAATCTCCCAGAGTTTGGTCACTCCTTGAAGTGGGGGGAGGGGAGCAGGGGCTGGAGAGAGTCCTTTGTGCTGCGAATTTTGTGCTTTTCAATGGGCTTGGCTCCCCCCCCCCCCCCCCCCCCCCCCCCCCCCCGCCGAGGACCAAGGCCTCTGTCACCTAGGAGCGGCTCAGAGTGTCTCCAGGTCCCGGATAAACATCTTCACCCTCCGTTAATCCTCAGTCAACTGAGTCTGTGGCAGGAGCTGTTGTCTGTTAATAGATGGCCTCTAGTTCAGAGGAAATGTTTTTAAAAGCCTGTTTAAGTGAAACATTTAAAAAAAAAAGGGGAAGGGGGAGCGCCTGGGTGGCTCAGTCAGTTAAGCGTTTGACTTCGGCTCAGGTCATGATCTCGCGGTCCGTGAGTTCGGGCCCCACGTCGGGCTCTGTGCTGACAGCTCGGAGCCTGGAGCCCGCTTCAGATTGTGTCTCCCTCTCTCTATGCCCCTCCCCCGTTCATGCTCTGTCTCTGTCTCAAAAATAAACAAACATTAAAAAAAAATGAAAAGTCTGATTAAGCATTCTTTTTTTAAATTTTTTTTTTTCAACGTTTTTTATTTTATTTTTGGGACAGAGAGAGACAGAGCATGAACGGGGGAGGGGCAGAGAGAGAGGGAGACACAGAATCGGAAACAGGCTCCAGGCTCCGAGCCATCAGCCCAGAGCCCGACGCGGGGCTCGAACTCACGGACCGCGAGATCGTGACCTGGTTGAAGTCGGACGCTTAACCGACTGCGCCACCCAGGCGCCCCTTAAGCATTCTTACAAAGAATGTAAAACAGTCTGGAAGCTCACATAGTAACCATTTCAATCCCCCTCTTTTCCAAGTCTAGCTGCCCGGAGTTGCTCGTTACTAATAGTGTGATACTTTGTCTGAAAGCCTGTTGTGTGTTTAGGAGGCTGGCACTTTCATTATCCCCATTTTGCAGATGAGGAGACCAAGGCCTCCTTCTCACGCTCGGGGTGACCGGCTGGTAAATAATGGAGCTGGGATTCGAGCCCGGGCGGTCTGCCTGCAGAGTGTATACTCTTACCCACCATGGTACACGTCAACGTATTCTCCTTTCTCGGGGATCACATTCTATTCCGAAGCTTGCTTTATTCACTAGTCACTCTGCCGAAGGTTTTTTTCCCTGTCACTGCACAGAAACCTGCCTTCTCCTTTTGCAGGACTATTGCCCCTGCGTGTGAACGGACTGTCGCTTATTTAACCTACTGCCACTTGGTGGTTATTTACGTTACTGCCTTGGTGTCGCCAACACCACTGTGATAAACATCCGAGAGCATGATCTTCGTCGGCATTGATGAACATTTCTGCGGGGCCCCGTCCTGACAGTGGAATTGCTGTATCTGAATATGTGCACATTGAGGATTTTCTGGTCATTTCCCAAATCCCAGAACCCGCCTCTATATAGCGCTGTGTCACTGGGACCTGGGACTGCCTCATCTGCTTAGCTTCTACCTGAAATATTGGGCCTCTCACCATTTAAGGACTTCTCAGGGACAACAGCTCGTTGCCGACTGTCAGGAAATTAGCGTGCTGGGTCCAGGGTGCCTGGGGAGGCTCTCTGGAATGCCTGCTTGTCCTGATTTTGAATTGAAATTAACTGTTAATCCTGATGAATGGAGTGGGGGTTATAGACCCAGCTTCAGCTTGGCTGGAGGGGCTCCCAGGCACCTTCTATAATTTTTGAATCGAGGCACAAATGTAATCACAGCTCAGACTCTAAGTCTCCTTGGTGTTGAGCTTTCATTCTTCATCTGAGGCTTACATATCCTAAAGAAGCAGGTTGAATTAACAGTCGAGTTGGTTCATGAGGAAATTCTTTAATTGGAGCCAAAAAAATTCACGACCTCTTAACTTTCCTATAGTCTGAAGAAACCAGATAAACCAGTTTCAGTTGAATTAAGAGTATGAATATCAAGGAATATCCACCCCCCCCCCCCCCCCCAGGTTGAAGGAAGATGCTTTACTGTTTTTGTTTTTGTTTTTTCCAACCTCAGGCAAAATGATCCAGGAGTGAGCTTGGGGACATCAATGGCTTTCATGCTGGCAATTTCATTGCTTTGCCATTAAAGTGGTATGTAGGGAGATGACAAAAACAAAAGATGAAAACTGCCACGTGTTTGTCGTCATTCAACTTACAACATCGTAGCTACAGTGACTTCCAAAGGACGGGGATGATAGGAACTGAATATGGGTTAACGGACACAGTTGTCTACACCCGCTTGATGCAATGGAGGGAAAGAGCCACAAGATAGAGTCAGACAACATACCAGGTCAAAGTCTTTTTTTTTTTTCCTTGTGTAGACTTATTGTCTGATTTCCCAGAAGTTCGTGATCTTTATGGAGAGTTGATTGATGTATATATTAACATATAAATATGTATTATATATATATATTAAGTTTATTTACTTATTTTGAGAGACACTGCAAGTGGGGAAGAGGCAGAGAGAGAGAGGGAGAGAGAGAATCCCAAGCATTCTCTGCACTGTCAGCGCAGAGCCCAACGTGGGGCTCAATCTCACGAACTGTGAGATCAGGACCTGAGCCGAAATCAAGAGTCAGATGCTTAACCGACTGAGCCACCCAGGTGCCTCCTTATCGTTGTTATTAGCTGTAGAATTTGTTCTCACTTTAAAGAGCAATCAGGAAACCTTCCACTGCACCTGGCCCTTCCCCACCTCCACCTTCCTTGACTCAAGTGCCACCTTTTCACCTGACAAGACCCCTGCCCCATCCTGCGTGCTCCCCAAGCGTGTCCTGTCCTTGTGTTTTCTGAGGTGGTACCTCGGCCCAGGGGGAACCCTGCTTTGATCTTCCTGTCCCTTCTATTCTCTCAGCTCCTTCCCCGCCCCTCAGGAAACCAGTGCGTCTCCCCCATACCCCCAGGAACCTGACTCTGAGCTGCCCCGTGCCAGAATCTTCGCTAGGTTCAGCTGGGACGGACGTGTCCCCAGCACCCTGACACACAAGCAACTTCATCCGGGGGCAGGTCTCCCCACCATTGTTCAGACTCCCCCTTATTCTTGCTGTTCTGCCCGCAGGAATGCTCTTTCCATGTGCTCCGGTGGTACTGACCCTACTCTCCAAGGCTCAGCCAGAAATGCCACTCATCCTGGTGGCCTCCCGCTGTCCCAGCCACAGGGCCCCTGCTCCCAACGCAGGGGGTGAGAGTCCACTGCACCTTCCCAGTTCAACCTGCTGGTCTCCGTGTTCGGCTGGTACTTGACTTCCCCACTCTGACTGCATATGGCTTGAGGCCAGAGATCAAGTCTCAACCTGGGCTCTATTTAATTAGCAGTTGGCCTGGGAGTGAGTTTCCTTTACCCAAGTGAAAGATCCACGGAAAAGACTGGAAGCCGAGCCACCTGCTTCTGTGACTGACAACACGAAGATCCCTCACTGAGTGGCTCATGGGATCCAGACGTACCTCTGGGCAGGGCGGGGAACCCCACGCATCTCTGCCCTCTGTTGTCAGCCGTGGTCGTCTTTGCTAACTTCCCCTTCTTCTCCTCCGCCTTTGAGCCCCTCGGTGTTTTCTCACGCTCTCTTTGCTTGTCCTCTTATATAAATAGAGATCCTGTCATGTACCTGTCGATCAACGAACCTTTGCCAGTCAGTGGCATGGGCCAGCTGCCAACAATTGCCATGTGTCGGTGGCTGACCAATACGACCGCACCAAAAAGCGCATTGGCTCCTTTAACCCCTACAGGAATCCCGTAAGGAAGGTGTACATTGGGGTCCCCCATCGGAGAAGATGAGGCTCAGGGAGTGACAGCAGTCACCTAGGAAGCGAACGGCCGAGCTGGGATGGATTCCAGGCCTCGCTGCAACCCAAAGCCTGTGCTTCTAAACCCCACGTAGGCTGTCCCTGCCGTGGCACCTGCTGTGTCTCAGGCCTTCTCGCAAATTATAGTATAAAGGTGTTTATCTTTGCCGCAGACATTTGAGGCGGTGACCAAAAGAGACATTGCCTTTTCACGGGGAAGGAGAGGGGGGCATCGAGGGGTTTCTGAAATTGTTACGGGGAAGGGGGGGCGCCTCAAACTCCCACGCATTGCCAGGCCCTCTTACAGACAGGCCCCTGACCCACCAGGAAGCCTGTCTGCAGCTAGTAACGCCTCGTCCTGGGGTTATGGGGGGGCCTGTGTCCTTTTCCATGGTCTCTCAGCACCTGTGGCCCCCATGCCACCTCTACTCCCTACTCACTGCCACACCCCTCCGTTCAAACTCCCCCAGCAGCCGGTTCCGAAATCTCATCTCCGACCCAAACCTCCCTCCCAACCGCCCCCAAGACCCCCGGGTGGCGGAGGCGCCCCTGCACATGTGTGTGATCCCACATCTACCGGCTATTCCTGTGGTTCCCAGCAGACGAACACGAACGCGCTGCCCGCCCCGCTCCCTCTCTGCCTCCCATCCTATTTCTTCCTTCGCCCAGGGCATCTCTCAGAGGGCAGGTCGCCCCGACAGCACAGCCGGCTCATCAGCCAAAGCTCGCTGGCCTTCCTCCTGGATCCCACAGCGACACGCAGAGACTACGGCTCAATAAATGCCTCCTCGCGGCGGGATGAACCACAGCTCAGGGCAAAGCCGGTCTCTGTTCGCTACTGGCTGCGAGGATATAAAACCTGCACACATACACAGCCCTGAAGGCCAAAGAAGAGAAACCCGCAAGAAACACATGTGTTTACGCCCTTAGCCAGCTACAAACACAATAGGTTGTCATCGCGTCCCCCATGCATCCCGTCCCAGGCTTGGTGGGGGCTGGCGTCAGCCCTGAGCTCTTTTGGCGGCCACATCTGTGAAAGCCCCTCCTCTGGCGGCCACCTCCAGAGGGAGGGTTTCTGGGTATTGATTGCCAGCCTTGCAGCTGAAGAACTCCCATTCTTTCCCTGTCTATAAACACCATCTGTTGGGGAGAAATGGTACCAGGAAAAGGAGAGTGGGCTAAGCAGTTAGAGAAAGGCGGCTGTGGGTATGAGGGGGTCTACTGCCCTTACCAGGAGCCTCCAATGGGAGGGGCCCGGGGTGGGATTTTTCTAGACCAGAATCCCACAATGGGGCGAAGGTGGAGGAAAGCAGTGACATTGAATGACCTTCACTGGGACGTTGAGCAGGTCTGCAATAAATCAGAATGATTTCATGTTAGGATGAGACGGTGGGGGGGGGGTGTCTCCACCTGTGTCTGCTTCCCCAAACCCATCAGTTTCGCCCCTCCCCCACTGCATAGAGGGACTATGTCCCCAGGGGACTGGTCTACCTTCCACCACACACCCGAAGCTGGCACCAGTGATGGTGTCACAGTGGCCTCCGAACACACATTGGTTTCCCTCTTCTGCAATCATGTCTCCTCCGGGCGCTGTGCTTGGAACCCACACCCTCGGGCTCAGTCCTTAGCCTTGTGTTTTCCCCCGTGGCCTCAACCAGTCTGTGACCAAAACAGGTGCTTCTCAAGGGTGCTTGTCCCCTGGTGCTACCAGGAGTCGCTACTGCGCCGGATGACACGGTGATCGTTCCAAAGGCCCTCCCAGGCTGGAGCTCAGGGTTGGGCTCAGTGGGGCGGAAGAGAGCGGGAGGTTCGCTAGGAGCGACGTAAACTCAATTGTCACAGTAGTATCTGTAAAACAGACAGAGATTTGGGGGACCGCTTGCTAACAGAACCACGCTCTCTCCTACCGTCACGTCGCTGCTAGAGAAGCGAAGACCATTTTGGGCCGTGTATGGACAGTTGTAATACTTGAATCCAGATTAACTAGGGTGGGACCAGTTCTTAATGCTGCTGAGATCCTGGATCATGGAGACGCATCTTGGCACCACGCAAAAACTCACCTTGAATGTGAAGATGTGGGTTTGCAATCCCAAATCTGCTACTCAAGGGTTGGTCGATGTCTTTGTGCCACCCATCTTGCTGAGCCTGTTTCCTGACCCACAGTTTTGATGCCTTTCTTGCATATTCAAAGGGCTGGAGAGACGACCGAGTAAGCTAAAACATCACAAAGGGCTATGAGCTCATTGTGTCGTATCTGGTTCTTGGTATCACATCTCAGGAGCTGCATGTTAGAGCAGGAGAAGGCGGGGAGGGCTGCAGTGTCCTCTGAGGGCCCCACGTCTCACAAACAGCCTGGTTAGTGAGCTTTGCTCCTTTTTTTTTGCCTTGTGGTCTTAGGCCAACTTACTTAAATTCCCTGAGCCTCCGTTTCCCTATCTGTGATGTGGATAATCACGGGGAATTTGAAGAGTCTATAAAACCCTGGATATAAACCACTTGGCATATAAAACAGGTATTCAAGAATTGCCAGATTCTTTGCTTTCTGAAGGAATTGAGGGTGCATTACCAGGAGGAGGGAAATCTGAAGAGGGACCAGATTGTTGTTTTCAAACATTTGAAGGGTTGTCATGAGGACGCGAGTAAACTTTTTATGTGTTGTTTTTGAGGCTAAAGCAGTGGCTGAGAGTCACACGGGCTTCTGTTCAATAGGAGTTGAGCACTTTCTATGCTGGTTCCACGGAACACTCTGCTCCAGGAAACAGTATCAGTCACCATTAGGTATAAAAGCAAGGCTTGATTCACTACCTGTCAGGGACGCTGTAAAACACCCCGCTGCCGTGGGAGAGAGGGGATGAACGGGAGTTTCCTTTCTACCTTAAAGTTCTATGATCCATAACATTATGTTCCTGTAATTCCCTCATATATGTTTTCACTCACAGAGATAAAACTTATAAAAGCCATCCCTTAGAGGGTTATGAACAGCTACCTCCACGTACATGTGGCTTTAGAAAACAAACTCCCTCAGCTCTACGTGTAGGAGGATTGCCAGAGTCATCGGGGGACCTTCTTCTGTCACCTTCTCTATGGCAAGAATAACAGCCCTGATGTCTCTGATGAAAATCTGAAGAGCAGACCAAGAGCCAATGGCCAAAATCAGACTCTGCCATTAAAAATCTGGAGTAAACTCAACCTGGGCAAACCGTGATCTAGGCAAAAGTATGTTTTAGCCCTCTCACCCTCAGTGTTTTAATTTACTTTTTTTAAACACATAGAAATGTACAGAATAATATAAAACACACTTTATGTATATATCATGCAGATTTACCATAACTTATGCCATATTTGCTTTAGATCATTTAAAAAAAAATAGCATTGATCCCTCTGAAGATTACTTTGGACTCCTTTCCAGCCCCATCTCCTTTTTTCTATCCCTAGAAGTATCGACTATCCTAAAATAGAAACCACAGCCATGCATGTTTCCCTCCGTTTTCATTACATATGTATGTATCTATAAGCAATGCATATGCATTCCTTTTCCACTTCTGTGTAAGAAAGTGCCCTAAAACATAGAGGCTTAAAAGGACAATAGTCACTTATTTTCTCACAATAAATTCCATGGGTTGGGAATTCAAGAATAGCTTGATTTGGCCATTCTGGTTTGGGATCTCTCTTAAGGTTGTAATCAGATGTTGGCTGGGGCTGCGATCATTTGGGGGCCGGAGGCTGAGGCTACAGGGTCCACTTCCCAGGTGGCTCGCTCACAGAATGAGAACGTTGTTAGTCATTGGCAGAAAACTTCAGTTCGTCTTTATAGGACCTCTCCACATGGCTACTTGAGTGTCTTTATGGCATGGGAGCTGGCTTCCCCAGACCAAGTGATGAAAGAGAGAGAGAGAGATGAAGGGACAGAGAGGGAGAGAGAGAAATTATATTCATTTTTCCCTTAAAGTCTAATAACATTATTTCCATTGTACTCCGTTGGCCAGGGCAGCTCCATGATTCAAGGGAGGAAACAGAGACCCCAACGCTTGATGAGATTAGTTCTGTTGCAGTGTGCTTAGGTGGGAATGTTGGACTGGATTTATCATGTGAAATCTGCACCCCCACTCACCCCCAACTACTTTCCACAGGAATGTCCAGAAGACCCTCTCAGCTGAGGCTTTGAGAAATACATAAGTGAGGGAAGAATCTGAACCCTTGAAAAGTATGTGATTGGTCTCCTTGTAGAATAGGTATGGAAGCACTGGAAAACACCATTGAGTTGGGTTCTGTGACCTCAAGGGCGATAAAGGAACCCTAGAGTAGCAGCAAGGAGGTGGCTGCCTTTAACTACCAAAATCAAAGTGGGCACATCTGTAAAGGGCAGCAGGGATGTACCAGTGATAAGAATGCCTTGGACTTCAAAGATCTTTAGTGGTGGTGAATTGATCCTGGTATCTCTAGGAAGACAATAGACAGCCCACTAGGGTATTGTCCTGGTTTATGTAACAAGAAAAACATAAACAAAAACAAAAAAACCTCTAGGTCTGGTAGCCCAAAACCTGACTTGAGTAGCCAGTCATGATCATTCACAGAATTTCCAGATGATTTATAAATCAACGACCAGACCCAGAGTCCTTAGCTGTAGGGAAGCTGTGTCTCCTTGAGGAAGTACATAAATATACACATTATAAATGTACATAAAAGTACCTATTATAAATGTACAAATAATTGATATACATGTTAAAAATCTTCCTTAAAGCTTTCTGCAAAAGGATCTGAAACCATTTACTAGAGAGACGGTGCACTGGGGAAATGGAAGTATCTAGACTTAGATATTTTGGACCTTACTAGACCCTGGCTCTGAATTGACCTTGATCCCTGGAGACCTAAATGTGACTGTTCTCACACATCAAAGTGAGGGCTTATAGTGGTCAAGTGAATGATTGGGTCTTAGCCCAAGTCTAAGCCCAATTCCACTCACAGTGGAATTAATTGGTCTACAGACTCAGGTTATTTCCCCAGTTCTTAGATGTATATTTAGAATGGATGTACTTGGCCCCTTCAGAATCTCCAACTACTCTCTGACATGTAGAGTAAGGGTCATTATGGTAGGAAGGGCTAGGTAGAGGCCTATAAACTCTCCCCTCCCTACCAAGATAGGGGAAGCATAGAGAGCAAGGCCATCATCAAAAGATTGAAAGAAATGGTGTGTGGGGGGGTGATATTTATCACCATTTAACTCACCTGTTTGGCCTGTGCAGAAGTTGGGTAGGTCTTGGAGAAAGTCTATAGACTATTGTAAGTTAAAGCAGGTGGTAATTCCAATTACAGCCCTCGCCCAGATGTAGTATCTTTACTTGAACAAATCAACAGAGCCCTGGGACTTGGCACACATCTGTTGACCTAGATAATGCCTTTTCCTCCTTACCAACGTGCAAGGACCATCGAAAGCAATTTGCTTCTACCTGGCAGAGCGAACAGCACACTCTTACGGTCTTGCTTCAGGGCTTTGTCCGTTGCCCTCCGCCATAATATGGTCCAAGACAGATCTTGGTCATTTTGACAGTCCACACAGTGTCCCTGGGATACCCACACTGACATGCTGATTGAATCTGATGAGGAAGAAGTAGGGAGTGGCTTTAGATGCCCTTACTAAAGGCCCACGCACATCAGAGGGTGAGGATAAATCTCACGTGATTCAGGTGTCCCCCACTTAATTGATGATTCTGGGGGTTCGATGGCCTGGGACATGTCAAGCTTTTCCCTCTCTAGTAAGAGATTAATTGCTACACCTTGCATCTACTAGGAAAAAGGAGGCACGGTGTTTGATTAGCCTTTTGGATTTCAGAAGCAACATATACCACATATGAGTGTGTTACTTTGATCAACCCACAGAGTCTCCAGTTAGGCTGCTAGTTTTGAGTGGAGACCAGAGAAAAACTAACATTTTACAGCCTATTTGACTGTAATGCAGGCTCCCCTACCATATATATATATATATATATATATATATATATATATATATATATACCATATATATAATATGGACCATATATATAATATGTTGACCTATCAATAATCCAAGAATTCTGAAACAGCCAACTGAAGCCTATCACACTGTTGCAAATTCCAAGGGACAAAGTTAACGGAGTTTCAAGCAGGCTTCAAATATGATTTCATAATCTGCAATTTACTGCTATGCTCTGGCCTCTAATACTTTTTATTAACGTGCCATTTTCCTCCTGGTACAGGAATTTCACTCTCGTTCTTAATTATTTCTGCTTTAGTTGGGGCTGTCAGGAGTTATTTCCTTGTGATTAGAGATGCAAATAGCCTCAGCCTTCCTCAGAAGTGGAATCGCCCCGGGGATCTCGCTGCCTTCCTGCTAATTCCTCTGCCCGGACGGGCTTACAGAAGAGACTCAGAACTCCTGGCTACATAAGCCAGTGTTTGGGGAAGAAATGACATCAAAGACACCCCCTTAGTGGCAGCTATCCTGGAGACATGTGCGACAGGGGACCCTGCTTAATACTTCCTGTTAAATGACACCGCTGTGTCCCCGGTTCTTCTGAGATGTTGAGCGGAATATTCAAGCGAATTCTTGTATTCACATTCCCCCAACAAATGTATTTATTGAGCAGCCACTCTCAGCTCAAGATTTTTATATACTTGTTTCCTCCCATCTCTCCTGGAGCGCTAAGGAAACACATAGGAACTGGCACTTGGGGGAAAGACAGGTGATGATGGCAGGTGATCACAGCACAAGCAGGTCAACGTAAGCTCAGACGGTAGTCTTACGTGGACAATCGCAGAGGGCACGGACAGGAGAGGGACTGTCCTTTCATGCTGCCTCGAGGTCATGGTTGGTTTTCTGTGGATAAGCCTCCCAGCCCGGCTACCTGGCTAGGAGAGGACACCCCCCCTCACCTGGGCTTTGGTCTCCATGTAGCCTCAAGACCTTGCCTGAGTCAAATCAGTACAGTCACATCCTACCCTGCCCAAGCAAGGATCCCAGGTCCCCCTCGGGCCCGCTTCCCTCACCTCTGAAGCCACATAACAAAGTTGGCCCAAATTTAAACTCCAGAAACTTCCAAGGAAGGGGTGGGAGGGAAGTAGCTTCCTATGGCCTTGCTCTGCCGAGAGGCCCAATGACCAGCACCAGCAGCCGGTGTGTGTGTGTTAGGAATGCACGATCTCAGGCCCCACCCCAGTCCTCTGACTCAGAATCCATGTTCTTTTTTTTTTCTTCAATATAATTTATTGTCAGATTGGTTTCCACACAACACCCAGTGCTCATCCCAACAGGTGCCCTCTTCAATGCCCATCACCCACTTTCCCCTCTCCCCCTCCCCCATCAACCCTCGGTTTGTTCTCTGTATTTGAGAGTCTCTTATGGTTTGGCTCCTTCCCTCTCTGTAACTTCCCCCCCCCCCTTTTCTCCTCCCCCCTGGTCTTCTGTTGAGTTTCTCAAGATCCACGTATGAGTGAAAACATATGGTATCTGTCTTTCTCTGCCTGACTTACTTCACTTAGCCTAACACTCTCCAGTTCCATCCGCGTTGCTACAAATGGCCGGATTTCATTCTTTCTCATTGCCAAGTACTATTCCATTATATCTAGAACCCACGCCTCTGCACTGCAAAGGAAACAATCAACAAAACTAAAGGGCAACCGACGGATTGGGAAAAGGTATTTGCAAGTGACATATCGGACAAAGGGCGAGTAACCAGAATCTATAAAGAACTCACCACACTCCACACTTGAAAAACAAATAATCCAGTGAAGAGATGGGCAGAAGACATGAATAGACACTTTTCCACTGAATCCGCAGCCTGACAAGACCCCCAGGTGATTCCTATGCACAGTCAAGGTTTGAAAGCTCCGACTTAGGGCCACCCATGCAGGCGGGGAGCAAAGTGCCCACCCCCTCTCCTCCCCAAGTCCCTTGTATACACACACCCCTTCTCAGATGCTGAACTACTGTGGATCTAGAGGGAGTTGGTCATAGTGCCCAAGGAGGCGAGTGAAGAAGCAGTTCTCCGGGAAAGGCATTTGCGCCATGGTAAAGGCCAGGTGGGTGGATCAGGTTCCAGAAATTCTGGTGAATTGAGAGGATGCAGGCCTCCCTTGGCCTGGAAATCCCTTCTGGAAGAGGAATTCCTGACCTGCTTAATGGACACGCTTCCCACACAGGGGTGAGAAAGCTGCTCTCACGTCCGTGAGGAACAGCCCTGCCCGCCCGGTTACAGTCATCTGGGTGCTTCACAAAATGCAATGTCTGGTCCCGCCTGCAAAAATGGGTGGGAAGGTTCGGGGAGGGTGTCACATGTCAGGAGGGGATGGGCAGAAACTCGGTGTGCCCAGGAGATTCGAATGGGTGGCCGGGCCTGAAAACCGCTGATGATGGGAAACTTAGAAAATGAAATACAGAAACTCGAGTTTCTAGACCTACCCCAGCGGCCTCCTCCCCGCCACTGGCCTCTTGCCGCCTCTAACTCCCCACGTGGCAAAAGCTGGAAATGGCAAGAGATGGGGAGGGAGAGGAGGGGGTTCCACAGCGCGATGGGGGCTCGAAGACTTGGGTCCTAGTAGCCTAGTCCTGGTTGCAAGTGAGAGGCATTCTGATGGGAAAACCCATCACGGCCCTGGGGAGGGTATGGGGACAGTGTGGCTCTCCCTCCCAGACCTCCTTCCCAGACTGGAGCTGGGAAGAATTACAGGTGCTGTCTGGAGCTCCATTCCCAAACTGGTTCTTAACTTCTTTTTTTATCTGAGACTATTTGTTTTTCAAATTTCCCCTTAAAGCCCTTGATCTCCACTTTATATCTTACCTGTCAGAGTGCCCATTGGGATTCTTACTTTGCAAGCTCCTATCAGTTGCTTGAATGAGACAAATCTGTTATTTAAAAAAATTTATTATTATTATTATTATTACTATTATTATTATTATCTTACCAATTTTGACCACAACTTTACACTGGCCAACCCATCAAAAACCACTTACAAGAGCACATGTTGTGAGGCGGGAGGTGGGGGAGGTGGGATGGCCTTTGCCAGTTGGGTCTACACCCACCGAAGGAGAAGTTGTGGGTGGGATCTTGGTGCAGGGCGCTGGATAACAATCCCTGCTGCTTAATCAAAGCAAATGTGATTCCACAGCCCTAGGGAATTCACACTCCTCAACACCCCCAATTTTTCTACCTCACCTATCAAGGCATCTGCAGTGACCCCATTTGTATTAACTCTCTGGATATAGAAGGCTCTCTCGTCTAAAAGTTCTACCTCCAGGATCTCAGTCTGGGAGGTAGTCTAGAAATGTCTAGGAGAGACCTTCCTCATGGGAAGAATACGGTCACACCCATCATCTATGAAACATGAAGTCAAGAGATTCTTTGAACACAAAATTCAAAACTACAGAGGAGAACATTTTCCATGGGAATATTTATTCCACTTAGTTTCTGAACAGGCAAGACTACTTACAAGGACCTTTAAGGTAGCAGTTGACCTCACTCCTGACTTGCCAGAGGGCAAGTGACAAGTAAGCACTTGGAGAACCCCAACTTTCTACACTCATGTAAGGAAGCTCTTTTATGGGTCTTTGCTTGGCTTTAAAATGTTTCACCGTGGTTCATTCACTTTGCCATTAAAAATTGGAAAGTAGGAAATATAACACTGCAAGTATAAAAATGTGAAAAATGATCTTTTAATGCTATTTTCCATTTTGGGTTCCCATGTTTACTTGAAAAGGCATCTGGCTTATGTACAATGCGTGACGTGGGACCATGAAGCATAGCTTTGTACTCATAGGAATTAAATTACCCAGCTTAAGGATGATTTGTTAACTTCGAGAGTGAATCACCAGGCTCCCTTTGGGTCTCTCATCCACTACGGAGCTCCAGTCGAATGCCCCCAGTGCTACCAGGTAGGAGCTCTAAATGGCAGCCTGATTCCGTTATGATGCGTTTTTTCCTTAGTGAGAAGTCAGAGTCAATCCATCTGCCTTTAAATCCACTGATCTAATCAAGAGCTCTTGAAATTGATAACCAAGAGGGAGGGGGAATATGTATGCAGCCACGGCAGATAAACCAGATGCTACGGAGGATATTAGGCATGTCACAGCAAAACAGAAAAATAACAAAGGAAGCTCCCAGCATATCTCGGGGGGAAGAAGAGGCTCAGATATTTCTATACCAATGCACAAATCGGGACAAAAATTAACTTGAGATTTAAAAGAAGGGAGGAATTCTTCATCGAGGGGGATTAGGAATGGAACTGACAAAGGAATACAGCAATGGAAGATTCTATGTTTTTTCCAAATATAAAATCCTGCAGTGTGGGTATTGACAAACTGATTCCCAACTTTCTTTTTTTTTTTTTTTAATTTTTTTTTTTAACGTTTATTTATTTTTTTTGAGACAGAGAGAGACAGAGCATGAACAGGGGAGGAGCAGAGAGAGAGGGAGACACAGAATCCGAAACAGGCTCCAGGCTCTGAGCTGTCAGCACAGAGCCCGACGCGGGGCTCAAGCTCACGGACCGTGAGATCGTGACCTGAGCCGATGTCGGACGCTTAACTGACCAAGCCACCCAGGCGCCCCATGATTCCCAACTTTCTATGGAGAGGCAAAAATGACCCAGATAAACCACGCAGTATTGAAGAAGAACAAAGTTGGAGGGCTGACACTGTCTGACTTCAAGACCTACTATGAAGCTAGAGTAATTAAGACAGTGTTATATTAGTAAAAGATTGGACAAATGGATCAACGGAACAGAGTGCAGAGCCTAGAAACAGACCCATGTAAATATAGTCAACTGGTCTTTGACAAATGAGCAAAAGCAATACAATAGAGCAAAGACAGTCTCTTCAAAACAAATGCTGCTGGGGCACCTGGGTGGCTCAGTTGGTTAAGCGTCTGACTTCAGTTCAGGTCATGATCTCACGGTTCGTGAGTTCGAGCCCCTCAATGGGCTCTGCTGACAGCTCAGAGCCTGGAGCCTGCCCCGGATTCTGTGTCTCCCTTTCTCTCTGCCCCTTCCCTGCTCGCATTCTCTCTCTCTCTCTCTCTCTCTCTCTCTCTCTCTCTCTCAAAAATAAACAAACATTAAAAAAAAATAAAGAAGAAATGGACCAAAGATCTTAACGAACTCCTCACCAGAGAAGGTACACACATGGGAAATAAGCAGATGAAAGGTGTTCCATGTCATATGTCATTGGGGAAATGCAAAGTAAAACAACAATGAGAATCCACTTAACGATCATCAGAATGGCCCAGCTCTGGAACACTGACAACACCGAATGGTGGCAGGGATGGGGAACAACGGGGACTTCATGTATCGCTGGTGAGAATGCAAAATTCTTCCCAAACTAAACACACTCTTAGTATAAGACCCAGCAATCACACTCCTTGGTATTTATCCAGACCTGAAAACTTATGTCCACACAAAACCTGTATATGCATGTTTACAACAACTTTGCTTATTGCCAAAACTTGGAGGCAAGCAAGACATTCTTTGGTAGGTAAATACACCATAAATCACTATATGGTGGTACATCCAAACAATGAGATATTACTCTGTGATAAAAATAAATGAGTCATCAAGACAGATAAAGATACGGAGGAAACTTAAAAGCAAATGATTAAGTGAAAGAAACCAATCTGAAAAGGCTACATGTTGTGTGATTCCAACCACATGACATTCTGGAAAAGGCAAAATCATGGAAGCAATAAAAAAGATCAGTGGGGTGGGGGGTGTGTGTGCCTGGGTGGCTCAATTTGTTAAACATCAGACTCTTGATTTGAGCTCAGGTCATGATCTCATGGTCATGGGACTGAGCTCCGAATTGGGCTCTGTGCTGGGTGTGGAGCCCGCTTAAGATTCTCTCTCTCCCTCTCCTTCTGCCCCTCCCCCACTTGTTGGCACACGCTCTCCTTCAAAAAAAAAATCAGTGGTTTCTAGGGGTTGGGGGGGGAACGATGAAGAGGCAGAGCACAGGGGATTTTTGGCAGTGAACTTAATCCGTATGGTATTATCATGACAGATGCATGTCATTATACATTTGTCCAAGCTCTTGAAACATACAACGCCGAGAGTAAACCCTGATGTAAACTATAGGCTTCGAGTGACAATGACGTGTTACTGTAGGCTCATCCATCGTTGACAAACGCTCTACTGTGCTGTAGATGTCCACGGCGGGAGGCTATGCGTTTGAGGGACAGGGACTATATGGGAACTCTGTACTTTCCACTCAAATTGCTGTAAACCTAACACTGCTCTAAAAAATGAAGTCCGTTAAAAGAAATTCCCGCTGTGTAGCGAAAGCTACACCCTGTGGGGAAAGCACGAAACCTGCCAAGAGGCTGCCGGTAGATGGCCTTGGGTGAGGACTGAGGGAAGCCTAGAGGAGACCCAACAGAGGCTGTGCCACAGAGGGCACGCGGAGGAGGCGTTCACGCCCACACTGTGTGGAACTGGCACAGAACGGGCACGGGGGTGAGATCAAAGGGGTTTCTGCTCTCCTCTTCTTCTGCTGCAAGTTCCCATGGCTAAAGCTGATGCTCCGAGGGAAAATATCCCTGCCGTGGGGTCCATTTGCAACAACATAGGGACGCAAATGAAAAATTCAGAGAAACTGTAGCGAGAGTTCATGGCCAAAGATGATAGGAAAGAATGTTCCAGAAGGATTGGGAGGCAATCGATCAATTCTCAGTATTCAAACTCCAGCGATCTTGGAAAAGAGGGTAAAGTTCTATTGGACTAAGACGAGCGTCTAATAAGTGCATGCCCTGCCTTGACAGTCATTCTCAAGAGGAGGAAATGGAGTCTGGGTTCGTTACAGACTACATATCTAGAAAGTGGAGGCAGGGCTTAACCCTCCATGTGATTGCAAATCCCTCCTCTCACCACACCCCGCCTCACCCCACACCAAGCCTCTTACTGGAAAGCCAGGGAACCTGCTGAATCCAGGATGCAGTGGCTGGATCGCTGCCCTGAATTTCTGGGTGACATCTGTCCGTAGCCCCGGGGCCGGGAGGCTGCTTCGTAAGAAGAGGTGCCTGAGCAGAAACCCAGAAACTGATGACCATTGCCGGCGGCGTTAGCATCAGACTGGGAAAGGGGGGCCGGAGGGTGGCCCATCCGTACGCTGCGTTTCTGGATTTTTCCATCATGCTATCTGAAAATGACTCCACGAAGGAAGACACGAACGATCACGCATCGTCATCACATTGCCTCCCAACCGATTTGTACCGATGCTTCTTCCCAGCGGTTCTCCACCCCGGCCGCATACACATCACCTGGGGAGTTTTTTAAAGCGGAGACATCCAGGATCACTTCCCCTAACTTGAAGGTTCTCATACCCCGCTCCCTTAAAACGGTCAGACTTCCTCCACCTCAGTGCGAGGCTTTGTTTGCTCAGCCTTGCTGGGGACGGTGGCAGGCCCCGAATTTTTATAGAGCGGTTTAAAGCCCCCAGTCTGGTTGCTGTGTGTGCGTGCGTGGCATCTGGGTAAGACTGGCGCATTCATCGTCAAAGGAGAAAGAGCTGGGCTGAGGCCCACGGGCTGGGAAACCAGAGGCTCTCCCGCTAACTTTTTAAAAAACCCGAAGCCTGCTCCCATAGCGGAAACTTCCCAGTTTTTGATGGAAACATCGAGTGCTTTACACACAGTAGAGCAAACACCATTTAACTTCGGAAGTCCTCTCGGAGCTGAGACCCGCGGCTCAAGGAACTTCAGTCCAACACGAACCCACATCACTTGTGCTTTGTAAAGGCACCAACGGCATCGAAGGGGCCCCAAGGGCTGGTGCCTGCTAATGAACCACAACTGAATGGCACCGGTTGAGCCACGGTAGGGTTCTCGGCTGTCTTTGTAAAGTTTACTTCAGGATCAGGTACGTGCAAAGAATTAGCGATAGGCTTAGCCATGTCAAGACTTTTTTCAAGCTTATACGAACCAGCAACAGAACCCCGGGAAGATGATAAAATAATAAAGCTTTGACCCAACATTTTTATATTTGATTCTTAGTTAAGGGAACAAAAATCTTTTCCTTGAGAAAAGAATTTATTAATGGGCACAAGAGAATAATGGTTTCAGAAAGTATCCTGTAAACGTTTTTTCTTTCACTTTGTTGATTTCGACAGGACGAGAGGGCCATTGTGGCCACAGCCTATTTCCGCAGAGATAAAGGATTCCAGGGCGAGCTGCTCCCCCGGGGATCACTCCTGCTGGTCTTTCCCAGATCAGGACCTCACTCAGAGAAGAGCAGGTGTGTGACGAGGCCCAGGTTGACGCTGAAAAGGACTTACGTAACAACGGGTACCGTTTACTGAGCGCGCACTATGCACATGTCGAGCACCCGTGCCGAGCATCCGGTGAGTTATGGGCACCTGTTCCTGGGGATGGCGGGGGGGGGGGGGAGGGGGTGGGGGGGCGGGGGGGTGGGGGGGGTGGGGGGTAAGTGCAGCAGCTGCTGTCCTCCATCTGATGCTGCGCGAACTGAGCCTGCTCAAGGCCTATAGGTGGTTAAGTGGCTTTTAGGGATGCTCAACGTTTACCCCAGGTTTGGGCCGACCTCAAAGAAGGAGGCAGACTTGTAAGTTCTCACTGAAAGGATGTCACCATCGCATTGTCCAGTGAAAAGGGGACATTTGTGTCAAAGTGAAGAGTGTACTTGAAAATGCCACTGGCCTCCTTTCTACTCCTCTAACACTGCTACGCGGGCCGTGGTCCGGGCACCAGCAGCTTCGCCAGCCCTGCGGAGTGGGAGCGAGTTAGGAATGCAGAGTCTCAGGCCCCGGCCCTCCCGGGTCAGAATCTGCATGTAACAACAGCCAGGTGCTCTGAGTGCTCGCGAAAGCTTGAGAACATCCTACCCCTCTCCGGGGCCCCACGCTGGGCGGGAATGCTTTTCCCCAGGATTCCCCTGCCTTGTTTCTTAACTCTGCTCCGGGCCCTCTCCCCAGAGGCCTTCCCCGACCTCTACATGGAAAGCCAGAATTCTCTCTCGCTATCAGCTTACCTTGTTTAATCTTCCCCAGGGCAACTGTCACTCCTGAAATCACTGTCAGTTTCTTATCTGTTCCTTCCCCACGCGGCAAACGCCATCCAGGCTAGGACTTCATGTCCCCGGCACCTAAGGCGGTGGCTGGGATAGAAGTGGCTGATAAATGTTTTAGCGAAGGGGCCACCTTATATGCCGGACTCTATGGGGCGCACATGTCACTCAAACAGCGGAGACCCCCCGAGAGGTCGCAGAAAGGGATGAGCTCCTTTTACACGTCTGTACCTTTTGTAAGTTTTCAAAGGAGTCCGCACTGTTTTCATAATTTACGAAAAGCACCGTTCCAATAATTTATCCAACCATCTCAAGATAGATCGCACCACAAAACAAAGCAGGTCACCTCTTTCCTCTTAAAAAGGTTTTAGACTTTATTCCCTGATCGGAATATACTTTAGTAAACGAGAAATCACTTGCTTTTGAGGGCCTGTGTGTTTCCCTCAGAAATGTCACGTGATGTGAAGAATTTTACTTCCGAAACCCAGACATTACAACTACACCATGTGGCTTGTGCGCTGTCGCCACCAGCAGGTCCAGCAATGGCCCGCCTGACTCCTGAAGTGGCACAGACCCCCGTGCTTGGTTTAGAGTGACTACGACGAGGGCCACAGAGACTGGGCAGATTCAGACCAGAGCCCACAAAAGAAAACAGTCTTTCCTGATGAATCATTTATTTGGACAAGACAAAAATGTCTCCACATTGTTTCCTTTTATACAGAAAGTGGAACATTTCAAATATATTAGTTTTTCTCTTTTGCGACAGAATTCATTTCAGTCTGGTGCCAGGAACTTCTCATCTTAGGATTCGCGTTTTAGTAACACGTATGCACCCATTACAGCCAAGAGAGCGTACTGGAAAGAAAACACAGTGGAAAATTACTGGGAGGTCTACAAGTAAGTTTGCTCTATAACTGTATTCAGCTGAAGTCTGCTCAATACTAGGCTGGGGACGGAATCAAAAGGTGACCTCTTCTCTCATGCCTGCCCTGCTATGGTTTAAAAAGCCCCCAGTATATTGATGGACCAAGGATCAAGCACCCAACAAACACAGCTAATCCACTGCTCACTCTTGTGTCCATGTCCTATTGTTCTTCGAGTGGTTGTTAAAAAAAAAACGTCAACACCATTTTTATTGAAGTAGGGAGATCAGCGTTACTGAGTCTATTGTATCGCTTTTTTTTTTTTTGGTATGTTTAAAGGTTTTCATGATGAAAAGCAATGAATATATAGGTGCCATTTTAGAATACACCACGAACATAAAAGATGAAAGTAATTATTTTAAATAACTAATTTAAATGTTGATAATTTAAATGGTTATGTCAATTTGTAGTTCAATACAAATACTCTGCAAAACAGAATAACAAGGAAAACATTTTAAACAGACTGCATCTTTACAACTGCACGTGTAAAAGCGCCTATATACGTATATGTATATATATGTGTATATATATATATATATTTAATTCAGACATACACACAAATTCCTACCTTGAATTTTGGATAGTCATTCATTATTATGGTGACCATACCAACGTACGGTAAAAACCTAAATTGTGGGATGAAAAGCCAGAAATATAAAAACTGCTTGCAATACGATGACAGCAACATTTAAAAATACTCTAAATCAGCCTTAGGAAACAAATCTTCCTTGGGAATAGCACTGATTGAGGCTGTAAGATTAATAGTCACTCCTGCCTCAAAAGGCTTTATTAATCAAAAGC
Organism: Panthera leo; assembly: GCF_018350215.1. Taxonomy (NCBI): domain Eukaryota; kingdom Metazoa; phylum Chordata; class Mammalia; order Carnivora; family Felidae; genus Panthera; species Panthera leo. Next base: position 77,610,196 of record NC_056690.1, on the reverse strand, counting down.
AACACAACTAACAGCCAGGACCATTTTTTAAGCAGGCACATGATTTCAACTAGAGATGCCACTTGCCTGTGCTTGCTGCATTCACCGTAACAGAATTAAAATAATTAGTTAAGCTGCTTGTACAAATGGAACTGACAACTTTCATCAAGCTGGTTCTTAATTTTTTCAGGGGAGAAGTAACATTCAGATAGCCTATATAAAGACCGCTGTTAGAGAAAGCTTTCAAAGTACACGGAGAATCAGTCTGCAACGGAAAGAACATCATCATTTTCACTTCACAGGGCTTTTCAGATATAACAAACACGTTCGCTGGGCAGTGAACACAGATGTGAATCCCATAATTGATACCCACATGTGACTATGCTCCCAGACACCGAAGGTCCGGGGCATAAGCCAGCCAATGACTCTGCTGACAAAATTAATGTCAATATGTAATCAGTGTGACCCAAGTCTCCCCTCAGTCACGGGAAACGCGGTTAACACATGGGTACCCTCCAATCTTATGTAAGTTAGCAGCTCCAACCTCCCCTTTATACACAACCTGTCCCCAGGACAGGACAAGTCGAGGACTGACCAGCTGGAAGTCACTCCCATCTCCCCACAGATACTCAAGGTGCAACGCAGCGGTGTAAGATAGTTAAAAGGTGAGCGGAGGGAGAAAAGGAGCAGAAAGAGACCTCAAATCACAATCTGATTAGTAGAGCTGAATCTTAGAAAAGGGGAACCAGTGTTCTCCAGCCTCCGACAGCTCATGGGATTTAGAGAAGATTAACAACAACAACAACAACAAAAAAGACACTTCTAACAAGGGTTAAACATAGAAAAGGGTCACCAAGAGAGGGGAAAAATTGCCTTTTTTGTTTCTTTAGTAAGAGGATACACGCTCTGCTGTGTCAGAAGCAGAACTCACTGCTGGCGCAATTATGCAAGGATGAATATTACAAGATTTATCACCTAACTGTTTTGGGCAGTGAAAAACAGGAAATAACCTAAATGTGTCGCCCCAGGAAAGGACTGGGTATGTAAGCTGTGATTTTGTGATTCTCAGGGGAACAACGGTACGTAGCCATTTAAAACTACCTGGATGTAGATTTGACACAGCAACCAATTTCTAACTTCATGTTGGGTAAAGAAACAAAATAAAATCCTCCTATGTAAAGTCACGTATTATATATGCACACGCATCTGTACGAGGTGCAGGGAACAGTGTTCCACAGTGGTTATCTCTGGGAGGGTCTCTTGCAGTTGCTATTTAAAACCACAAACACCTAACCTCTACGGGGCGATTGCTTTCAAAAACAGGATTAAACCGATGATGCAGCCAATATACTTGAACTCAGTTTTAGATTTTCGGTCCTTAGTTCTGAGCTGTATTTACACCGTGGACCCCATACACGGAGCACAACTCAGACTACTCGCAACTCTCCCGACATAGACTGTTTGTAACGAGTGATTCTCTTTAGCCCGTACATTTAGTTTGTTTCTATTTTTCTGGTTCCCGAAGCCTTTATGTAACTTAAAGGTTAATGCTCACCCTCTGGCTCTTCCCACCACATCCTTCTTTTCGAGCCAGTTTTGGCCCTCTTTGTACAGGCCTCTGTCGTCAACTTCGTTATTATCTCCTTTAGTCAAAAATTTGATGTCTCCGTTATCTCTAGAAAGCAAAATAATGACTTTTCAAAAACGATTTTCAGCACGGCATCGTTAGAAAGCACTTAGTTTACCCTGCACTTGACGGTCTGCTGCGGGCAATCGGACGAGCATTCCGCGAGAACTTGATCTCTCTTGGTCTGAGGGGATGGCTTACAGAGAACCATCCGACTACAACCATCCGACTAAAGCACGAATCTACTGGCGTTTCTGCAGCCTCAAGTTCTAAAACGCCCAAGCTTTCCTGCCAACCAAAAAGCATGGCAAAGCGCAAGGGTCCCGGCAGGGCAACGATGAGCTTCCAGCAACTGCTTTCACTTTCTTAGTCCGCAAAGACCAGCGTGTCACCGCGGATTATATTCCGCTTCACTCTGGACACGAACTTGGTCCCGGATCACAGAGATTTGAGCGCAAGGTAATTCAAACCCCAGTGTGCCCTTACCCCTCCTCAAACTTACTTTTCCTCGCCAAATGTAGAATGTTAATGCATTATCTCCTTCACCACTGAGCAAAGTGGTATAAAATCTGGTTTGCAGAGAAACAGGAATCACAAATGGCATAAAACCAGCGTGTTAAAGAGACATGTGGGAATCATTTTAAACACTCCAAACCGATGCTTACACGGCCCTCTCACTAGAAACACAACATTATAGCATTACAGAGCTCTAAAGAGGGTCTTCTTCCAATAAAACAAATGAAAAAAATGCCCCATTATAATTAGATAAAATACTGAAAGCCCACAAAGATTTGAAGCCATGCCAAAGGCAGCAAGCTGATTTGCAGCTGTGGTGATAAAGGAAATCAAGAGGATAAAAATCCACGCGGCCTCTCTCACAACTCATGCAAATTCTAGAAAATCATCATTATTTCCTCCACTTTGAATAAGTTCTCTTTCAACTTCTTTATCAAGGTCTTCGGGGAACGCCTGGAAGCAGGGAGTGGCATGGGAACCTAATACCGAAAGCGTTCGGATAGTTGCACTAGCCGTGTGCACGTCCCCCCACGTCCACGCGCGACGAGAAGATGAGAAAGGCTCTGTTCTTTTAAAACCACAAGCACACACATCTAAGTGCAATTCCATAACTCAGGCAGGTGGAAATGCTACACTAAGCTGTGTAAAGGTAAATGAGTAGCCGAGTATATAAAATGTAACGTTTCCACTAATACTCTCTATTCCCCTGATACTGTACTCTCCCGTGAGAACTTAGTACATTTGAGATAGAAGCTTCTAGTTTCCCAAGCATGTCTTCAGAGGCCACCGCTGGCATGTCAAGGAAAGGAAGCGCATCCGTCGGGGGAGAACCGGCACAGGACACGCGCTGCCCGCGCCACGGGATGAGCCGGAAAAGGCGTCTGCGTCCGTCCAGGGCTAGGGTGACCGCTGAGAGCGTGCCACTCAGTCCAAAGTGGCACAGGGAAACAGGCGGCTCTCTGCGTGTCAGAAGACAGTCCTGTCAAGATCATCCTCGGCTGCGGTGGGATTGGAGTCTCTCTGAGCCTCCTTCAAATAAGTGTTAGGCTACAGTAGGTTCACCTTACGTCACAGCAGTTTAAGTTTCCGAGGCCTCAGGAGACACCTGTTCGTCTGGTTCTCATAATCGTCCCGTGAGTCACGGTGGGAAATGGTAATGTTATCAGCCCCATCCTACAGGCTGGGCGAGGTAGCAGGTCCAAAGTCACCCAATTAGTGAACGGCGGGTCTAGGAACATAATCCAGAGTTTCTGCCACTTCTAATCAGCCATTAAACCGGCTGCCAAAACTGAATTACTAAATTCTACACCTGAAACTAATATTACACTGTACGTTAACTAACAGGAATTTAAATAAAGACCTGGGGGGGGGGGGGAACAAATGAAAAAACAAATAAATAAAAGTTTGATAACAATCAGTGCTAATGAAAAAATAAATAAAGATATATAAAAAAGAAAACAAATAAAACCGGCTACCAAAATTCACCAAACAACAGCAAAAAGAAGGAAAGCCTCCTTACTTTTCATGAACTTTGATTACTCTGTGAACTATTGGAATGTCTCGTCCTTCGACTTTAAAGACCACGATTTCACCAGCTCTAATAGGGTCTTCTCGGAAGTTTGTCAGGAATAGAAGGTCGCCCCTGTGAAAGGCCGGCTCCATGCTGCCACTGGGAAGAGACACAAAATCACGTCCAAATTAGCCTGGGCTCCCAAGGGAAACGTTTCAATTCACGAAGAATACAATAATAAACATATCGGTGACAGTCTCAACTTCCGTCGTCACGTATCTAGGACCTGTGAAACAAGTCACTGTGGTTTCCTTCTGACTGCTCGCAGTGACGACACGGAGTGAGAAAGGAAAGGATTTCTTCTTAGATTCAAGTATGAAAAGGATAGTAGCAGGCCCCTCTGTACTTTGTATTAGGTAGAGAAAAGAACCAAGTGTAACGTGAACTCTTTGAAGTAAAAGCTGCCAAGTTTTAGCCTTAAAAAACAGTCCTACATCCACAAAGACATTACTATTTTCATTCGGAACTGCAGACCCTGAAAGCTCATTGATACTCTAGGGCGATTCTTGCATTTTGTGGTTCATCCGCAGCACCTAGGACATGGCATTGCCATTCAAGGAAGAGAAACCAACAAACGAATGTCTTAGGAGGGCGATCTATCCGAAAACCAAGCTGAGGGTTGGACAGAATTCGAACCCAAGTCTTTGGGCTCCTGCAGGATCATCGTTTAGACCATACTCTATAGGGAGCCCAATTCTAACAAATGTTGACTGTTTCTGATGTGGAGGTCAATAAATAATCCCACATGGTACCGGTTTAAACCCATGCCAAAAATCGTCGATGGAGTCAAAGTAAATTGTAATCTAGCAGAAGCTGAAATCATCAAAACACAATTCATTTTACATATGCTCATGCTTTGTCTTCACGCATGAGAAAATAAATAAGACCTAAAAACATAGCAACATAGGGGCCATACAATCAAAAACCAGCGAGTCTGCTGAGGGCAGGATGGGACAGGAAGAGCCAGACTGGTGAAGAAATGGGGTGCTTTAAAGGAAAACGTGGGTTCATAACAGGTGCAGCTCAAGAAGTTGACCCTCCTGTCCCTCCCTGCACTGGAACACCTTAAGCTTGTCAATGAATGCAGATCAGCAAGGAGAGATGCAGCAGGGACCGGCCTGTCACTAAGTACCTGCTGATGTATTTATTTTTAAGTTAAACCAATGACAGCTGAGTATGGAACAGATCTAACAGGAAATGAATAAAAAAACAGAGAGAGTGCTAGAAATATAAATGACTGAGAGGGAGAGAAAGAGAAAACAATTAAGAACTACAGCTAGAAAAACCTTCCGGACGAGTCTCAGAGGCAGCAAGAGTACCATTTGCCACCAAAAGCCGTTATCACGGCCCATGAGGAAAGCACTTCTTTGAAATGTTTCACTATTATCAACTACACTTGCTTTCCTCATGGGCCAGGGATTCGCCAAAGGTCAATGTTCCCCAAGGTCACACATTTCTCATGATGTCAATAGTTTATGCTGACAAACCAGAGTGCTTTAGTACTATAAAGGAGGCTTTAAAAAGAAAAAAAAGTCCCCAGATACTGCAATGTTACACCAATTTCTTTGTACGACTGTGTCTGTGTGATTTAAGGAAAACCAGAACACCTGGGATCTAATTTTGGCTCTGCCAAGAGCAACTGTAAGACACAAGTGGCCTGGCCTCTGGTGGGCCTCAGGCTCTTTATCTGTTAAGTGAGAAGGCCCATCTAAATTTGAGGTTTTTTCATTTCTATTTAGGAAAAAAAAAAAAAAAGCCTTAAAACCCTTCCCTCAAACGAAATCTTACGAGGAAGCATCACCACCTACAATACATAAAAATGGAGCTGTCATGACTAAAGCAAGGCTGAGGTGTCTAGAATCCACACACTTGATCCCATTCTCCCTCCTAACCTATCCACTGGCCCCCCGGGCCAGTCCTAGAGCGCAGTGTGAAAACCAGTGAATTGGGATCCCGTTTGCTATCCGAAGGCTCCTACATTTATGGAAGCAGTGTACCTCTAGAAGTAGGCCCCTTGGCCGGCCACACAGGGGCAGCCTGCTGAAGCCAGGGCCATGGCCGAAGCCCCACGATGTGGTAGCAGGTAGCGGGGGAGGGAAAGGGCGCTGGTCTGGAAGCCAAGAACCCTGTGTGCTGACCTTGGCTCTTGCACTGGCCGGTGGTGACCCCACTCATAAAACAAACGGGCTCCAGGGGCGCCTGGGTGGCTCAGTCGGTTAAGCGTCCGACTTCGGCTCAGGTCACGATCTCACGGTTCACGAGTCTGGGCCCCGTGTCAGGCTCTGTGATGACAGCTCAGAGCTTGGAGCCTGCCTTGGATTCTATGTCTCCCTCTCTCACTCGAGCTCTCTCTCTCAAACATAAATAAAACATTTAAAAAAATTTTTTAAAAAATAACAGCCTCCATTTCCACCCACAGTAAGGCTCAATGGTCTAAGACACAGGGACAGAGAGCATCTTGAGGTACCTAAGGACTCCCAAATATGGTTATTTAATTTCAAACTGATTAAATTTTCCCCCTTGCCTGACTTTACGGCTATACGAAGTGAATTAAAGTATTAACTTTTCTAAATTTAACCTCCTGGGCTTTATAAGAGTAATAGTCTCAAGAGAGTAGGCACCTACACCAGTATTGCAGAAGAGGCTTGAGAAAATACAGCACGCTCCGCTAGGCACCGGGGATATACACTTCCCTGTCTGCTTGGTACAAAGAAAACCAAGTAACGGCTTTAAATTACTTATGTCTCAAAATCAATTAATGCATTAATAACATACGATTGTTATTTTAGGCAGATTAAAGCATTAAAATACAAAAGCAAATATATTGCACTGGAGCATTAGCATCAACACGATAAAAGCTCTAAAATGTCTGTTGAGAAAGACAAGATTTGTCACCAAAAGTGAGAAACAATGAAAAGAGGTATCAGCGGAAAATTCTAACACTTTATCCAACCAAAACCCCCAGTCTTGGTTGCCTTGCAGGCTTTCACTCAAGGCGACGCTGCTCCTCTGTGACAAGGCGGCAGCGTGACAGCCTGCAGAACCTACCTCAGCACCACCACGATCGGGCTCTCGCTGCCGGTGAGGACGATCAAGCCTTTCCAGATCATAAGCGCAGAAGACACGATCATGGCGAAGTTTAATACCTGGTAATAGAGCTGGAACGAAAAAGGCCAAACCCCAAGTGAAAACCAATGGAATTATATTCACTAGCCCTAAGCTGGGGATGAGCTGGTTTTTAAACAAACAAACAAACGAAGCTGTGTTTATTTTAGGACATTAAACTAAGTCACGCAAACTACAAACTTAGGTAGCATTTCAACTTTTGTCCGTGGAATTAGCCTTCCATTTATTGTTTCTCTTTCAATGAGAGAAAAGAGAGAAAACAACAGCAACAACAAACCAGAACAATCCACGGGACCCACTTTATTAAAGCCTCGGTAAGACTCAACTTACCTCTCTGGGATTTCCCAGAACCCTCAACCTTGAAGAGTCCCTTGCTCAAATTCGCAACTACTTGGATGGAACTGGAGGGTATTATGCTAAGCGAAATTAAAGAAGGACAAATATCATATGACTTCACTCATAGGAGGACTTTAAGATACAAAACAGATGAACACAAGGGAAGGGAAGCAAAAATAATATAAAAACAGGGAGCGGAACAAAAACATAAGAGACTCTTAAATACGGAGAACAAACAGAGGGTTACTGGAGGGGTTGTGGGTGGGGGGATGGGCTAAATGAGTGAGGGGCACTAAGGAATCTACTCCTGAAATCACTGATGCACTATATGCTACCTAACTTGGATGCAAATTAAAAAAAAAAGAGTCTGTTACTCAAGTTCTACCCCGAGGGCCTACCGCTCTGGCAGAGAGAGGGCACGTCTGATGTGAGAGCCTGGCACAGAGCCTAGAACCACCCCTTGGCGCCCTGGCCAAGGAGGCCCCACGTGAGGCTTCAGAGTCCTCTAGCACTTAGCAATGAGGCTGTTCTGCATCTGAAATTACATTTCAAAGTGAACAAAAACTTTAAACACCTGGAAGTTTACATTTTCCATAAACGTTTTAAAAAGTAAATGATATCTGGTTAAGAACACAGGCAGAAAGCCACTCAAGACAATATCGAGTTGGAAGCTGGCCTCGTCCCACCTTAGACCACTGAGTTAATATCCGCCCGGCTTGTCCTGCTGAAGCTCAAGGCTCTTCCTTGCTGACAGCCGCCTGCCACACCCACCAGCCCCTGGCGACGACAGGGGAAAAGCAACACCTGCCCACATCCCAACACCCTTCCGGCCGTAGCTGAATTGTTGGGCCAGACGTCTCCGGTCTTCCAAGAGGCTTTAAGGACAGAAGTCACTGTGCCTACTACTACTCGAAATGTAAGTCCTTCAGGGCATTTCCCTTCGGGGCCTCCAGGCTGGCTCCTTACTCCAGTACCTGCCTCTATCTTCCTCCTCACGACCCCTGTCTTGGGTGACCCGACGAGCCACGTGGACGGCCTACCCAATACTCTAGGGTCTCAGTCCCTAGACATCCTCATTTCTAAAGACCTCCTTCCCCCACCTGAACCAACCACTTTTGGCAACACACGTGGAACTGAAACTGCTCAATCCCCACGTCTCTGATTCAATGACCCCCCTCTACCTGCCCGCATACACCTGTGGAGTCACCTACGTGGCAGGACTCTTGTTCTTTCAGGGGCCACCCCCCACCGACCCACCCGTTCGCTCTACACATTCTACTTTCTAAATACTTCTGGACCCTGTTCCAATCTCTCGATTCCCACTGGCTGCGCTCTCATCCAAGTCACCAACGTCGCCCCCTGGGCAACTGCAAGAGCCTGCTGACCAGCCTCCCGACATCCACGCACACCTCTTCCGGTGCCTTCTCCCTGTTACGGCCCGTACTCATTTTCAGAGGCGCCTCTGGCCATCTGGTCATCTCTATGCCCTGCTCCGACCGCATCCCTTGAACTGTGTGCCACTGCTCTGAGGATAAATACGGTCTCTTACGCCCTGTCTGGTACATCCCCGAATCCCTAGCTTCGGCTGGTGAAGCTCACTGCACTGCGGGTGCTCTAGTGGCACCTGTCCGCGCTTCGGAGAGCACACGCTCCTATCCACTCCAGGACCTCACCTGGCTACTTCCTCTGGCCAGAGGCTCTCTCCCCAGACTCCTCAGCACACCTAATGCCTGCTCATCTTAAATCCTGCTTTCGACATCGGCTCCCCAGGGAAGCCTTTCCTGACCCACTAGGCTAGGAGTCGGCAAACTTTTTCTGCAAGTGGCCAGATAATAAGTGTTTCAGGTTTACAAGCCATAGGGTCTCTGTTGAAGTCACTCAGCTCTGCCACTGTAGTGAGAAAGAAACTAAAGACGATATGGAAAAGAATGAATATGGCCGCGTTCTAATAAAACTTTTACACAGTCTCACTGCATCCTGTACTTCTTTATGCCATCCATCACTATTGTAATTATACACATCATTTTTTTTTTTTTTAGAAAGAGAGAGGGCACAAGTGAGGAGCAGAGAGAGAGAGAGAGAGAGAGAGAAAGAGAGAGAAGTGGGGTTCACCCGGGGCTTGTGTTTTTACCTGAAGCGGGCTTGTGTTCACCCAAAGTGGGGCTCAAGCTCACCCAGTGTGGGACTTAAACTCGTGAACTGTGAGATCATGACCTGAGCGGAAGTCAGATGTTTAACGACTGACCCACCCAGGCGCCCGATATACATATCATTTCTGATGTGTCTTTCACGTTAGACTGTAAGTTCCACAAACGCAAGGGTCATTTTGGACTTCTTCACAGCTGTATCTTGTTCAATACAGGTCTGGCAAAGAGTAAGTACTCAATGTGTTGAATAAAAAGTGAGAAAATAAATATCTTTAATACACAGTGGGTACAAACAAACTAGTAGTAAGAAAAACACTAAAATCCCAACAACAACAAAAAGAGGTAAAAGCTTAAGACCATTAATTTTCCAAAGAAGAAATACAGCAGTGAATAAACACTTGAAGTGTTCAAACCAAATGCTGCTTCCCCCCTCCCCTTTTTTTATGCCTAGAAAATTTCAAGTTTGGGTGGGGTTTTTTTTTGTTTTTTTGTTTTTAAATTTTTTTAATGTTTATTATTTTGAGGCGGGGGGGGGGGAGAGAGAGAGAGAGAGAGAGAGAGAGAACAAATGGATGAGGGGCAGAGAGTGAGGGAGACACAGACTCCGAAGCAGCTTCCAGGCTCTGAGCTGTCAGCACAGAGCCCCATGTGGGGCTCGAACTCACGAACCGTGAGATCATGACCTGAGCCAAAGTCGGACACTTAACCGACTGAGCCACCCAGGGCACCCTGGTTTTTTTTTTGTTCTTAATGCTAATACTCAGTGCTTGCCCAGGGTACACTGTGGCGCGATATGGACATGTGTGATGTGCCATGTGGATACGATCATGGTGACAGCAATCTGGCATCAGTATCACAAGGTTACTTTCAGCCCAATAATCCTCCTTCTAGGAACTCAGTGTACAATAAAGGCAGACAGATATGCGTCACGGTCCCAGTTCTAGTAACAGAGAGAAGGAAATAGAGGAGCAACAGCAGAGAAACGATGGCGTAAATAAAGGCAAGCTACTGCACTATTTAAAACCAAAGTGTACGTGGGCTGCAGGAGAATCTCCACAAACTACAACAGTTTGTCAGACAAACACAAGAAGACGCCCTCAAGTGCTGGCAGAGGCCATCTTAGCATGGTGGAATTCATGGCTGAATTTTCTTCTCTTAAACTCTTCTCTATGCTTTAAAATAGTGATGGGCCTGGAAGAATTCCCAAGTCTGGGGAAAATAAATGTTTCAAGGGATTTGACAGAATATTATATGGCCACTAAAATAATTACTTTGAAGAGCGTGACAAAACAGGAAAACCCAATCTCACATGGCAGTGGGTGGGAAAAGCCGAGTTCCTATTGTTATGAGTATATGTCTGTGAAGTTATGTCATTGCAGGTGGTTATGAAGGAAACAACTGAGAGTGGAAACGTAAAAATGGATGAAAATGACCATGAAGACGTTTTGATGTAACAGTCGAAAAGAAGGTAAATCGAATTCAAAATTAAAGTTACACACCATATTTAAAAAAAAAAAAAAAAAAAAACTCTTTGGCAGAGCACCTGGGTGGCTCAGTCGGTTAAGTGTCTGACTCTTGGTTTCCGCTCAGGTCATGATCTCATGGTTCATGGTTTTGAACCCTGCATCAGGCACTGCACTCTGAGCGCAGAGCCTGCTTGGGAATTCTCTCTCTCTCTCTCTCTCTCTCTCTCTCTCCCCCTCCCTCTCAAAATAAGTAAATAAAAACTTTATATATATTTTAAAAAATCCTCTTTGTCTACTATGTCAATAGTAAATTATGAAACTCTCAGTAAATTCCCAGAAGTGCAAATAAGGAGACTGGACTGCCAAGCAGATATGGTTAAGGTGTCGGGCTGTAATACATTAAATTGTTGCTTCCAAAGTAAAATCGGCCTTGCAGGGCACCTTGGTCTCAAGCAGAAGTGGTTCACTGTAGCTCACATTCAGAAACTTCTCCACCCACTCTGCCTTGAAGGATTTGATAAGTAAATGTTGTTTCGTTATGAATTGCAGGTCTGCCCGGGAAAGCCACAAGCCTTAAATTTTTAAATTTTTAAACAGAAATTGTCATTTGTAGACCAGTTTTCAAACCATCAGTCTCCACCCTGATAAAAGCAAAGTGTAAATCCTCGCCACTTATGTTATAAAGACCCGGTACTAAGAATATCTTTTCCAGTATGATTTTCTGTGCTTGCAAAATTCATCATGGGGAAGTAAAATCAAATCCCCCCCCCCAAAAAAAAACTTCCTTTGAGCAAGACATCGATTTGCTAAAGAAACGACCGATTATACAAAAACCTAATAATCAAGCTGGTTGCAAAACCACAGATCATACTTCAACACCCTACTTTTAAGAGACTAGCTAATCCAAGTCTAGGATTGAAATCCTAGAATCTAGAGACACAGTTTGGATTGAACTGCTGACAAACTGGGATCTAACAGAATCTGCCACCAAGTTTCACTGGTGCCTATTAATTCGTCTTCGCCTACCAATTTTATACGCTTGGCAATTCACAACCCCAGCAAAGTTTAGAAGCAAGCCCACACTCAGTCTTTGTCAACCAAAAATGAAATAGCTAATGTCTGAGAGTTTTAAACAAACATTCCGGACCAGAGATTCTGGCCCACAAGGCAGCAGAAATGCCAGCCGCTGTATTTCTTCCTTCCTCTGTTCCTCACTGCAGAAACAAAGAATCCTTGTTTTTGCATGTGGCTCTTGCCTTACTTTAGAGCAAGCTGGGGCAGCAGAGAAAGGGGGTCCCACTTCCAAGACTGCTGGAGCATGCATGCCTGACAAGGTGTCAGAGAATGCCATTTTGGAGGGGAAAAGAAAAAGAAACAAAAGGACAAAGCTTAAAAGGAGAGGGGGGAAAAAAAGTACCACGAGGCAGCAGATTTGAGCCTCTGAATTTTAATGAGAAAACTAGCAAAACATAGACAATGCAAGCGCCAACAGGCCTAATCACTGAGAGAGGGAATATACAGATTTTTCAAAAAGCAAACTAGTTTAGGAATTGATACATTCGTCAGAAGGCCTTCTCTGATCGTCTGCGATTATAGCCACCCGCAATCAGTACCAGTTTTAGAGACATTTAAAAACGCTAGCCAATTAAGTCTAGATTTTTAAATAAAGCTCCCTTTTCTGGAGGTTCTTGGGAACAGCATCGGTGCTCAGGGAATTAGCTGTTGGTTTTTCAAGCTGTTGACAATCACTGCCACAACTTCTCTTAATCACAGAAACTCCCAAGGGCTCATCAGCTAGGCACACCTAGAAACAACCAGGTTCTAGACACAGTTCATGAAGTTCAAGTCACCAAACTCTCCCGCCACCGCAGTAGTATGTAATTCTATTTGGGAAAAAACATAACAAACCATATGTCCACAGGAATACGTTGTGCCATGCCACAGGCATCGCCCGACTCCTCAATATAGTGGCAAAAATGACAGGATGTCTCAAAATCATGAGAATTTATACCATTTTCAAAGACAATCAAAATTACCAATAGGATGGTTCCATTTTTCTTAGCATAGTTTATTGTTAGTATCAATAGAAGAATTAGGATCCATTAGGCTCTAACGTGCCCTACAGGTCCCCTAAATTCTCTCTCTAGAAGCTTAGGCTGTGGCGTTTTTCCTGGCTGAGAGGGCCTCCTTTCCAGTCCCTCACTCTCGCCTTATATTGAAGACTCAAAGGCAGCGATGCTGGCCAAGGAGCTGACTAAGGAGAGAGCAAGAAGTTAGTTTTCCTCCGAGGTCACAGAAGAGCGAAAAGTCAACCCCAGCTGCCCAGGGGCCCCACGCTAACTGCCTCCTATATTCAAGGTGCAGCCAGATGACAGAGTCGGAGATTAGCAAAGAGTTCTGGAACACTGCATCAGTCTAAAATGATTGAGCACCACCAGTGAGATCGCCAGGCACAAGGAGCTTTGTTTAGTCCCGACGCACGGTGGGCAAAACACTTCCCAGAGTGCGAAGCAATTACTTCGGGAGGTAGCACTGGACAGTTCCCACTGCCAGAAAGTTCTTTCCTTTCGCCTGCCTTTCCGCCCCTTCTCCCCTCGGGCAGCCTTCTTCTGGATGTCAGGCCTCGAGAGCCTCACAGAGAAGTCTACTCCCTCCTCCAGGGGGTGGCCCTTCAAACAACGTGCAGACAGCTGTCACTCACGGCCGAGTCATCTCTCGCTTTCTCCACCACATTTGACATCCACGGGACTAGATTTCTATCCTCTTCCCCTTCCTGGCCACACTCCCCTCACTGCGCTCGGGTCAGCGCAGGAAAGCGTACACCCGTGCCCACACGTAGGTTTGCGCGGACTTGAACCCAGGGCCTCTGAGAGCCGGGTGGGGGAGCCTGGGGGCGCGGGGCGCTGTCCTTGCCCGAGCCCTACCCAGGGAGCCCCGACTTCCCGCAGTCGCAGCCTTTTCTTGCTCCCGGGCGCGCCCCCAGCGCGGGTCTCCCTTACCTGGCGCTTGTTCATCTTCCTCAGGTCCCCGAAGATGTCCAAGCCGGAGGCCGGGAGATGCGTGCCCACGGCGCCCGCGCGCACCATGGCGGGCTCTCCAGGGGCCGACACGGCCCGCCAGCTCCGGGTGCCACAGACAGCTGCGGAGCACCGGCCCGGCCCCCGCCCACCAGCCCCTCGGCCTTGCGGGCCACGTGACTGGCGACTCGCTCGGGCGTCTGGGGGTGGTAGTCCCGCGCGTCTTAGCCAGCGGGCCGCCGGGAAGGAACTGGGAAGAAGAAAACTACCACTCCCAGAATGCCGCGGGGCGAGAGGCTCGTCCAGTGAAGGCCCAGAGCTCCTGGGGAGGGCAGCGATGGGACTCAGGAGCCTTGTCCGACCCTTCGGAGCGAACTTGGAAAAGAGAGTGATCCTGCATATCGCAGAGACAACTCGGGGAAGTGACTATTCAAGAGGAACTGAATTCCCCAAGACTCTGGTCAGGCGCCAAAAGGACACCTAAAGCTCCCTGGCACTCACCTAACCGTGTACCTTAGCCATTGGATGACTGCGCCGGGCGGAGGCGGGGCCTCTGCACTGGCGGCGGGCAGTGCTGAATCGGGGAGGAGCCTAAAGAAAGGCCAGGCGAGTGGGCGGGGCTTGGAAGAGGCGGGATTTTTAAAACCTTGGAGTTCTGTGCTCTGTAAGAAGTGGTAGGATTCTGAATGCAAGGAAGCATCTTTGTATCCTTTTGACCGTAGTTGTGTTGAGCTAAATGTTACTTGAATGAGTAAATAACCACCTAATTTTGTACACGAGGAAACAGAGGCCCAGAAAGTCTATATGATAATGGGTCAGAGTCTGGATTAGAACTCAAATTTTACAATTTCCAAATCCTGGATTACTGCTGTCCCGATCCTAGATTAGCTAGATCATTCATTGACTCAATTATGCAGTATTTATTTCATTCGTTTATTCACAAATCTTTTTGAAGCATCAACTATGCACCTGGCCCTGTGCTAGGCACTTGAGAAACATCAGTGAACAAAACAAGCAAAGATCCCTGCCCTTATGAAGCTTACATTCTAGCAGAAGTCGATATAATAAATAAGTGAATTATATAGTATCTATGAATTGCTGTTGGTTTAGTCTTGTTTCTTTGCATTCCAATCTCCCCTCCACCATACTTCATGTTGGAAGGACAGGAGCATTTTGAGGATCCAGCTAAGGAGAAGTTGAGCTGGAAATATATTTAGTTGGGGTTTAGCAGATACATTTGTGTGGTTCACGGTCATTCCCTGCCACCTTGCTGTAGGAATGGCCTTAACACTAGGCTCTCAAAAACAGGGAAAGAGGCCCTTTGAAGAAGGAGATAAAGCAGAGGCTGTGACACCTGACCGGACATCCTGCCCAAGGGCAGGGTCCACGCTCAGCATCCACGCTCAGCATTCCCTCCGTGTGATATGGTTGTGACAAGTGTGATCTTGGAGATCCCTCGGGAATCAACTCCTGATGCTACTGGGCCCTCGGTTTTGTCTGTTTGTCTTGTTCTTACAAAGGAAGTCATTAAAGTAAGTGAGGTCTCGAAGTACCACTAAGCCGCCCCGAAGTCTCCAACCCCACCCCCTGACTGGGGCTTTTGTCACTTTGTCTCTGTTCTCAGCTCTTCATTCTCTATCTCTGGCAGTTCTGTGATATCAAGTACAGAGTCTGAGCTCCCAGTAGCTTATTTCTTCCAAAGACCGAGGAAAAGGAGCAGAATTGAATTACCGTAAGCCCTGCTGCCAGTATCTGGGGAGATCTAGTTTCGTGCCAGAAATCAAGCATTCTTCTGCCTAGGTGTTGATTCTGGAGTTGCCTTGGATTTGCTGCATATCTTAAACCAAAATGTAATATTGCTTTCTTTTCCTTCTTCCATGGAGAAATAGGCATACTAATTTTCTGAATGAAATCACCTAAACACAGGCCGATCCCATACACCCTCCCTTCTATCATGTGGCATAATCAGAAAGAAACCTTTAAGAGATCGCCTATACGACAATCGGTTCACTCTCTTACCTACTGATTTGTCTGTTCCATTGAGCACTAGGAACCCAGAGGTGAGGAAGACACAGTTCTTAAATCCAGCCAAAGATGTATATGTACAGACATGATTATCATACGGAGTAAGAGGTGAACGACATAGGACGTAATCAAAGGTATGCACTCTAGTTTAGAACCCTCTTAGCACATCTGGGTAGCCCTTGTGAGTGGGGGGAGGGGGGCAAAGAATTGCTACAGAGTCAATACCAGCTAACATTTTTTTTCCATATTTACTGTGTATCAGGTAAACACTTCTTTATACTTATTAGCAATTACCAAAACCGTGTTTTAGAGAAAATGGAAAACAGTCTCGGATATGATAAGCAGCTTTCCCAACAACATAGAGCTAAGAGAAGACAGAGCCAGGATTGGAATCCAGGTCTGCCCCGTCCAAACTCATTCCCTTGCTTCCTACACCACGGAGTCTCTGTTGCTTTCTGCCTTTTCAAGCCCCTGGGACTGATGAGCAGACACAGTTCCAGGTGGGAGTTTCGACTTTCAATTCCCAAGTCCAAGCTACCGCCTACAGACCGAAGGCATTGGAAACCGTCCTGAGCGCGGCAGAATCTCAGGGATCTTCATGTCCTTGGGCTGGAGGGAGAGAGGTAGGACTCGTTCTTAAGTGAAGACCAAGCAGGAAGACATCCGATGGATGACTTGGAATCTGGTCAGCCCTCGCGGGAACACTGGAGCTTGGCCGGCTGGGCAGGAATGAGTCGCTTCGTGTCACATCTGAATCAGCAGCACCTGGTTAACGGGGCCAGACACCACATTCTGAGTCGCCCTGTGCCCTTGCCACCTTTTGCATCCGTGGAAGGATACGCCTGGGAAGAGCCGCGCCCTCCCTCAGGGATGTCACCATCAGAGCGTGGAAACTTGGCTGCCTCTTCTCCTCAATCTATCTGCCACCTGCTGCCTAAGCGCTCTTGTCAGAATAAGCCACTTCTCCAGCTGCCACCTCTTCTGTCCCACCCAGCTCCTCTGATTACCTCCCTGTGCGTCACAGTTGCTACGGCCATCCATGAAGGGACTTTATGCTAAGTGTCAGGATGGGAAGGCAGAGAGGCAGACCACGTTCACTAATCAAAGGTGCTCATTGCGTTGTATGTCCCACACCACTTGGCTGTCACGTGACTGTCAAAAGCTTTTGAAACTTGGCTTCTTGGGGCGCCTGGGTGGCTCAGTCGGTTAAGCGTCCGACTCTTGACTTCGGCTCAGGTCATGACCTGGCGTTGGTGAGTTTGAGCCCCGTGTTGGGCTCTGCACTGACAGCATGGAATCTGCTTGGTGTTCTATCTCCCTCTCTCTCTGCCCCTCTCCTGCCTGCTCTCCCTCTCTCTCTCTCTTTCAAAATAAACAAAAATAAACTTAAAAAAAAACTTAGCTTCTCAGTTTATCTCTATTTGAAAAAGAGAAAAAGCTAGGCAGACATTTTCTTACATTTGCTCTGTCCACGAGGCTCGGTACTTTGTGCGAGAGTTTGACAGACACAGGACAATGCCCTGTGGTGCTGGGCACCCCGGAACAAGATCCAGGAGATCTGTGCTGTCCTCCTTGCTGTGCCCCTGTAGGGCAGTATCACCTCGAACCACCCATCTTTCTCCTTGGGCCTCCGTTTCCTCATCTGTAGAAACAAAGTTGTGGCCTCTAAGGTTCCGTGGCAAGTAAAATTTCACAGCCATGGCCTCCAGGGGGCAAAATGTAACTACCTTTTCCTATAGCCTGGAAAAGTTCTATTAAAGCCCCCTTCTGCCTCGTTTGCAGTAACTTAATATAATCACTTTCAGTTTTAAAACTGGGTCAATTTGAGAGTATTTAAATACTCGCTCCTACCCCCTCCTTTTCCTCCCCAGATGGCAACCGAGTTAAGGGAGGCATATCCTGACTTGCAGGGCCTGTAGTTTGCATCTGTTTCTCCTTGATCTGTTTCCCTCCTGTTCCAGAATCCTTGAAAATGTAGTTTGTCTTACCTGGTCCTTGGATGTGAGCTCTTCCCCTATGGAGTCACCTGCTTCTGTCCTTGCTGCCCCCATTGACGTGCCTGTCCTGGCCTCAGCCTTCATATGCGCATGCTTCGCCTCAAGCCCCAGACTTACGGGATCTACCTGGTCTGCTTTTTGGGTCCTTTCTCGACTGTCTTCCCAAGTCTTTCTGATCCCAAAGTGGGTTTCGGTACATCACTCAGCGTCATTTGGCTTTAAAGCCCTGCGTCCCCTTCTCTCTGCTCTCTTACATCACTGGAGCTCAGGGGACACTGGCAAAGTGCTCAGAGGCCCAGATGATGCACTTCCAGTCTGGAATGACCAATCTTTGAACAAAGCATGTATGGGCCGCCCGGGTGGCTCAGTCAGTTAAGCATCTGACTTCGGCTCAGGTCATGATCTCACAGTTCATGGGTTCGACCCCATATCGGTGTCGGGGCTGACAGCTCAGAGCCTGGAGCCTGCTTCAGGTTCTGTCTGTCTCTCTCTCTCTCTCTCTCTCTGTCCCTCCTCTGCTCGTGCTCTCTCTCAAAATAAATAAACATTAAAAAAAAAAAAAAAGAACAACAACAACAAAGCATGTATCTTTAGACCTTGCTCGATCTTCAGGACTCAGCTGGAAGGGGGTGGAAGCAGACAGCCTGGTAATCTGTACCAGTTCTCCTCTAACTTTCCTCTCCATGCCCGACCTTAGAGGTTTCAAAGGGATTCAAAGAAAAATTGCTTATGCTAGAGAGCAGCCCCCTTCATATCCTTTTGCTTTTACATCTGAGTGGTGCCTTTGATCTTAGAAATCAAGAATTCATCACCTTAACCTGAGATTCTGAAATGATCCCTTCTGCCCCAAAGGGGGTAACTCCCCTTTGGCTGTCTGTGTTGGGGCAAAGACAGAATCTTGGGGTACAAAGGAAGGGATTACGAAGTAGGACATGGAGGGGCACGCGGGTAGCTCAGTCGGTTAAGCGTCCGACTCTTGATTTCGGCTCGGGCCGTGGTCTCACGGTTCATGAGCTCAAGCCCCACGTCGGGCTCTGCACTGAGAGCACGGGGCCTGCTTGGGATTCTCTCCCTCCCTCTCTTTCCGCCCCTCCCCTGCTCACACGTGCCCTCTCCCTGCCTCTCCCTCAGAAATAAACATTTAAAAACAAGAAGTGGGACGTGGAAACGTGGAGCAAAACTATTAATAATATACATGACAATTCTGTGAAGGCATGGCCCGCCTCCGCTAAATGTGAATTCTAAGCTTAAAACTAACAGTCCGCTACTTTCGCAGAAACTCATTAAAATGAATTACATTTATTGAATCTTTACTGCTTACCTTGTCCCAGGACCCAGGTGCTTAGCAGTGCATAGTACTGACGGGGTTCCCGCTTGCATGAAGACGTAAACATAAACAATTAGGATAATTTTAGACATTTATAATGTTATGAGTGACTAGGGGAGGTCAGCCATGCCACCTAAATCGCGGGAAGATTCAGAATCTGGTTTTCTGTCAACCCTCTGGGGCAGGACAGCTGGAGAACGTGCAGTTCCTGGGACAGTACAGGGCAGCGTGGACGTAGATCAGTGTCCAAACGCGCAGCTTGGGGGTCAGCCTCTAAGAACAGGGTGTCAAGAGAGGCGGGAGGGCCAGGAGCCGCCCCCATGTTCCAACAGGATCCTGATCTCAGCCACGGGTCCTGGCACAGATTCCCGGTCACCATGGGCCGACCTCAGTGCCTGTCCCATTGTGGCCTCGGTGGTCCTGCCCAGGAATGGGCACCATACGCAACTGGCACAGAAAAGTCTTTCCCGCCGTGTCTGGGTCTCCGTGCGGTCGCGTTTCCTCAGGAACCACACAAGAAGAGACGACGTGTTTACAGAGAGAAGGAGAGGAGGACCCAGTGGGATGTTCCGGGCAAAACAGAGACGAGAGAAGGGGAGCCCCGACCACGTCTGAGTTCCATGTCCCGGAGGTCCCAGGCACGACCTGGGTTGCACGATGGCCCCGGTATTTTTATAATAAAGTCCCCTTTTGGTTTAACTTGGGGAAAACTAGGTTTCTGTCACGGGTTCCAATAGCCTTAACCAATACAGAACATTCTTACAACCGTGCAGGTGGACTCATGTGAAGAGGGAGAATGGGAAGGAGGCGGGCTGGCTTCCATAATAGAAGGAAACGAGGGGCTGTAAACATTCTTCCCTTCTGCCCTCCCTGACCCCTTCTCCCCACAGAGGCTCTCTGGAGCCAGAAGCGAGAAGCATCGTAGGCTGGGCCTCAGGATAGGCTCAAGGGCCAATCCACTCAGAAGCTGCTACACGGGTCACAGAACAGATGCTACGAGGCATGTCGCTTAACGTGGTTGGCGATTTTGTGTTTGCCCAAACAGGTTTTTGCCAGAAGTGCCAGCACATCAGGGTCGTGCGTTTGTTACAGTCGCACGCGGGCCCAGGGAGGCCCCGAGAGGGTCACAGGCCACCCGGCCGATTGTCCCCCCGATGCCCCACAGCGGGAGGAGCCCACGAGGCTGAGGCTTCCTGGGAGCCCGTGCGCCCCTCCCCGGCCCACCCCGAGCTAGGTCGGCCACAGCGATGGCTTGTCACGGATGACGGCCCAGCAGACTCAACGGGGCCCCAATCTAACAGCCAGCAGCTGGGGGACGACACGAAGGAAAGACACAGACACAAAGGAAAGGAATCACTTAATTCCGGTGGGGAAATCATGGAGCACTCTAACTGGTTTGACATATAGGCCGTCCCCTGAGGCCATGGCTAACGGCAACTGTGACTGCAGCCCCTTCTAGATCCCTGTGATGGGGAGGTTACGGTGGGCGAGGGGCTGTTCTCTAAACACATATATTGTCCCCATGAGACGGAGCAGGTCCCGGGCAGAACCAGCAGACACACAATGACTCTGTAGGAGCCTCTGCCTCTTACCGAGGGGCAGGCAGGGGCTGGGAGAGTAGGTGACCCGTCTGTGCTTATCGAACCAGTAATGAGCAGATTCCACATTAGGAACGCTTTCCAGCGTTCATCTGGGAACGCTGCTTCCTAGTTCGTTTCCAGTCCCCAAATGAAGGCAACCTTCTGACCAGTTCGACGACTTTGGGGGCAGAATCTTTGAAAGCAGGACCCTCTCGGAAATCTGACATTCCCCCCCCCCCCCACCCAAGAAGCGATTACTCCCCCCAACAGCGCTTCCCACAGGGCAGTTGCTCAGACACATGGAATTTCACAACCTGCCTCTGTTCGATTTCTCCTTCTTCTTAATCTCTTTCTCTCCTCGCTAGAGTTTGCGAGGCCATGCGTGAGACAAGCGCAAGGCTCTGAGCTTCCTGGAAGCGCAATCAGGCCTGCAAGCCCGATCCCACAGCTCCTGGGGAGCTCAGTCCCATGGCTCCTAGGGCTCCCAGTCCCATGGCTTCTAGGGTGCTCAGTCCCACGGCTCCTGGGGAGCTCAGTCCCATGGCTCCTGGGGCGCTCAGTTCCACGGCTCCTGGGGCTCCCAGTCCCATGGCTCCTGGGGTGCTCAGTCTGCCAGGCACAGTCAGCCCCCACATCCTAAGGAGCAAGCAGAACCCTGAGGGAGTGAGCACCATGCACCAAACACCCCCTGTGCTGGGAAAACACCCAGGGCCGGTGCTTCCAGCCAGGGGACGACAGGGACCGCCCTGCCCACTGCTCAGGAGGCTGCAGTTTTATTCCTGTTGCTGTTCAGCATGAGCCCCTCTTTACCCTTAGATAGCTCTGGTCCCATTGCAGTCCCGAGCTTCACTACAGGGACTCCCTTGGGCATGGGTGTGGCCTTGCCCTCCTGCGGGGCTATCTTCCTTCCTTTGCTTCTTCCCTCATTCACCGCCTCCGTGTTGCCCTCTGGCCACCCATACCCTCCCTCGGTACCAGGCCCGGGCTCAGAATGTACCCACCCTTCTCTTTCCTACCCCAGCCTTTCTCCCATCCTCCAGGCCCCCCCCAGGATGAAGCAGAAGTACAGAGGATGGGGAACCCAGAGAGCAAAGAGGCCTTTTCCTGGCCCAGAAAAGTCAGCATAATATAATGAGCATCTAACTGCTAACAAATCAGTGGGAAGCACTTCTATTTTGATCACTATGGCCGCCTAGATACTCAGACAGATCCCTTTCAATACAGCACAGCAAATTTGTTTTTTAAAAATTTTTTATGTTTATTCATTTTTGAGAGACAGAGAGAGACAGAGTGCGGGCCAGGGAGAGGCAGAGAGAGAGGGAGACACAGAATCCGAAGCGGGCTCCAAGCTCTGAGCTGTCAGCACAGAGCCCAACACGGGGCTTGAACCCACGAACGAACAGTGGGATCATGACCTAAGTGGAAGTCGGAGGCTCAACCGACTGAGCCACCCAGGCGCCCCTGAATTTGTTTTTTAATTTAATGAACAGTTGAGCTGTCAGGAAAATAGAGAAATTCCTCAGAGAGTAGAAAGGACAAACAAGCTTGGACTCAGAGGGCAAGCAGTTCTACTGCGGGTATTTTTTTGGTCGCCGGTGGCCTAGAGCTTGGACTTATTAGGCCACATGCACAGGGGATAGGAATATCCAAGTTAACTTTTCAAAATGTTTTTTAAAACACACATTCAAGGGGCGCCTGGGTGGCTCAGTCAGTTAAGTTTCCGGCTCAGGTCGCGACCTCATGGTTCCTGAGTTCGAGCCCCACATTGGGCTCTCTGCTGTCGGTGTGGAGCCTGCTTCAGGTCCCCTGTCTCCCTCTCTCCCTGCCCCTCTCTTGCTCGCTTTCTCTATCAAAAATAAATAAACAAATAAACAAACATTTTAAAAAACACACACATTCAGGGGTGCCTGGGTGGCTCAGTTGGTTAAGTGTCCGACTTTGGCTCAGGTCATGCTTTGGATTCTGTGTCTCCCTCTCTCTCTGCCCGTCCCCTGCTTGCACTCTGTCTCTCTCTCTCTCTCTCTCTCTCTCAAAAATAAATAAACATTAAAAACACACACATTTAAATACATAGGGAGCATATGTCAAAATTTCACTTCAGTCATTAATGAGAGAATCAGTAGAATGATAAAGCCAGTGTAAGGGGAGATACAAGAAATTCATGTGAGTGGAATAGACAGGTGATAGATATATAGAGGGATAGATAATAGACAGAGATAGATAAAATACTGGATTGTGATTTCTGAATTATACTTTTTTAATGGCTTAATATCCTACAGGGCAAAAAAATAAAAAATAAAACAGTCATAACTTGTAGAATTATCTTTTACCAGATAAAAATCTTCCACATCTCAGCAGGTATTTTTTATAAACATCTAAGTTTACAGAGTTGTAAGGTTTCTGGGTCCTAATCAATAGAAAATAGCGAAAGGAACAAAGCTATAATTCCCTATCCAGAGAGTCAGATGACCTTGAAGAAGCTTGTCAGACAATGCCCTAAAGTGTCAGTGACACGAGGCACTTTCACCCGTGGGTTTGTCATATCAGATGAAACGAGATGGGTTCTCTGATAGAACACTCCAGGCTTGACCCAGGTTGCACGGTCAATTTGTCCAATTACATTCTGGTTTAAAAGAAAAAAGGAGGACATAGTTTTGTTCCACCCGTGTAGGTAAGTACATTGCCATGAAATGTAAAAAGACTCCATAAATGTAAAAAAATAGTTGACTAAAAGGCATTTTTTAAAAGTGGCATTCACAGGGGCACCTGGGTGGCTCCGTCGGTTAAGCATCTGACTTCAGCTCAGGTCATGATCTCACGGCTCCTGAGTTCAAGCCCCACGTCGGGGTCTGTGCTGACGGCTCAGAGCCTGGAGCATGCTTCGGATTCTGTGTCTCCCCCTCTCTCTGTCCCTCCCTCACTCGCAATCTGTCTCTCTCTCTCTCTCAAATATACATAAACATTTAAAAAAATTAAAAAAAACAAAACCTTAAAAGAAAAAGTAAGTTGCAGTATAATTATGTTTCTATAACTTTCAAAACCAGGCAAATTGACGTAATGTTTGGCTCGGGGATATATACATTTGTGGGAAAACTCTAAAGTGAAGAGAGTAAGCAGCGAACAGTTGGGAGAATGGTAACCTCTGAACAAAACGTGGGGCTCCTGTGAGACTCAAGGGGCGTGGTAACATTTTACTTCTTAAAATGGTCGGTGGACACATAGGTGTTGATTTTATTTTCTTGAAACTCGAAAGGCACATTATGCGCTCTTTTGCAGGCACGACGTATCTCACGCACACAGACTTTAAGGTCAGTCGGTATGCAAATAAGGAAAGAAAGGCGGAGGGAGGTAGCAGGAGAGTTTCTTGGAAGCCCTTTAAATGATGCCGGGGGGAAAACACTGCCTGAACACCTGCCATATGCCCGGAATGATGCCGCAGAACAGATTTCCCGGCTCGTCTTCCCCCCCGCCCTCTGGTGGACACAAGAAAAGCCACTCATGTCCCGAGTCCCTGCTTCCTCCTGCTGTCTGTACTTACTACTCAGGCTGGAGACTTTTGCTACACTGGCTTGCTCTGTCCTTTGACTGTTTCTGCTTTGACTCTTTTCTCTCCCCAACGGTTTCCGTGGGTTGGGTCTGTGTCTTATGTTTCTTCAGGAACTAGAATGCATAAATAGACATGTCAATATTAATTAACTGGGTGAATATTTTCCTTATTTTTTTCCCCGGAATCTATATAGGAATGTGATTTTGGAAAGAGTGCGTTCAGGCATATAGTTTATGGATTATTGATCATTAGTGTCATTAATGATGGTAGAAGTGTCGGGGCACCTGGGTGGCTCAGGTCGGTTAAGCGTCCAACTTGGGCTCAGGTCATGATCTCACAGTTTGTGAGTTCGAGCCCCGCATTGGGCTCTGTGGAGCCTGGAGACTGCTTTGGCTTCTGTGTCTCCCAATCTCTCTGCCCCTCTCCAGCTCTCTCTCTCTCAAATAAATAAATATTAAACAATTTTTTTAAAGAATGATGTGGGAGAATGTTGTTATTATTTTGGTTTGGGTTTGGTTTAGTTTTTACCAAGTGGCTAGTATAAAAAATTTGTGTATTTATTTTGAGAGAGACAGAGACAGCATGAGTGGGGGAGACGCAGGGAAAGAGGGAGAGAAAGAGATCCCAAGCAGGCTCCGTGCTGCCAGCTGCGGAGCCCAATGTGGGGCTCAAATTCAGGAACTGTCAGATCATGACCTGAGATCAAACCAAGAGTCGGTCGCTTGACCGACTGAACCACCCAGGTGCCCAAATGGGCTCTATATGAAAATAACCATGTATATCTTAAATTGTGCATGATGCCATTGACAAGGAATGGGGCAGAAGTCATTAGAAAATACTTTACTTCGGGGCGCCTGGGTGGTTCAGTTGGTTAAGCGCCCAACTTCGGCTCACGTCGTGATCTCACAGTTTGGGGGTTCGAGCCCCGCGTCGGGCTCTGTGCTGACAGCTCGGAGCCTGGAGCCTGCTTGGGATTCTGTGTCTCCCTCTCTCTCTGCCCTATCCCCACTCGTGCTCTGTCTCTCTGTCTCTTTCTCTCTCTCTCAAAACTAAATAAACATAAAAAAAATGATCTACACTTGGAACAAGGGTCTAAATCCACACATGCTCTCAGTATTTGAAGAGCAGATCATCTTTGGTGCCTTTAATCGGCGGAACTGTATTTGAATTTGTGAAACAGCGTATTTCCCATCACGTCAGTCGCCTTGCTGGCTAGGCGTCTTTACACTAGTATAGCCTTCCAACTAAGTATCTGGCAAAAAAGCAGATAAAGCATTTAGGTGCGTTTGTCTCCACGAAGCTGCTGAAGGGCTATTAGCAGAAGTGTTTTCCTGAATTGAAGCGAGGACCTGAAATTACCAAGGACCAACCTTTGCAAACTGCAAATAAAGGCCAGCTGGTGAAGAGCAGGGACGAAACCGTGGTTTGTAATTACCTGTTTGTCCAGAAATTGTGTGGAAGCGTCTGGGGAGCCCTTCATTTAGAGGGCCCTCCCCACGTGCCCGCTGCCCTTCTCGGCATCCATCGTCGAACTTGGCAACAACCGTTCATCTTCTCGCTGCCTGTGCCAGGAAAACAGAAGGCATGGGAAACAAAGTCTTGGGGGCTCAATTCAGCCAACACTGCCTCTCCTCTTCCCTAGTGGTTCTTCTAAAACACTCGGAAGTATATTTTTAATGTGTTGTTTAGGTCTCCGTCTTTCGAGCTGGCTGATGGCACGCCTTGTCCTCACAGTCCGAAGCAGGGACATTGGAGCCCAGCCTGGATTTGCTGCCTGGTTCCACCCCGTGCCAGGTGTATTCATTGGCGAGAGCCACCGTCCCAAAGGGTGACGATGGGGGGCTTAAGCAACAGAAATTTAGTCTCTCAGAAGAAGACAGTTCTGGAGGCTGCAAGTCCAAGATCAAGGTGTTTCTAGCTGAAAGTTGTGAAGGAGGATCTGTTCCATGCCAATCTCCTCCCTTCTGGAGGTTTGCTGGCAATCTTGGGGTTTCTTCTGTCCCATCACCCCAATCTCTGCCTTCGTCTTCACAATGCATTCTCCCGTGGGCGTGGCCGTACCCCAATATCCCACTTTATAAGGACACCAGTCCCGTTGATTAGAATTCCACCCTATTCCAGGATGGCCTCCTCTTAACTAATTACCTTCACAATGACTCTACTTCCACATAGGGCCACATTCTGAAGTCTTGGGCTTCAGGCCCCATCACATGAATTTTAGGGAGATGTAGTTCATCTCGCAACACAAGGTGAGTAACCCGGACAAGTTTCTCAACCTCGTGCACCCTCGGTTTCTTGTCTCTAAAATTAGGAGACTCTGCCCATCTTGTGGGGAGCCGCGAGGAGTGAACTCGATAGTTTGGCACAGTACCTGGTTCCCAAAAGACAACTTAAGATCTCTTCAAATGATGGCACGTCTCCAAGCTGCTTACACCATAGCAGCTAGATCAGTTTGGCCCTTGGTTATTTTATTTACCAAAAAGAATTACTGTATTCACTGGGTTCCACTTCTGTCTAGAGAAAAAGTCGTGCTACTTTTGTCAAAACAAAACCCAAGCAAACTGATGGAAGCAAAGAGACACATTGTGCGGTGAAGAGTCCTACGCTAGGACCAGAAGAAGAGGGTCCAACCCTACCCTAGTCAGGTGCCAACCCGCACGCAGGGTGACCCCCGAGCTTCAGCACCCTCGTGCATGAAATGGGATGGCCACCACGCCTCCCTACTTTATGGAAGAATGAGCAGGATCACTTATGTAAAAGCCATCCATGAAACGTATGCTGTGCAAAAGAATATACTGTGCTGTCTAGCCATGCTCCGTGATCAGAAATATGAGAGGAATTAATTCCACATCCACATCAGTTGTCCCCTATTTGTCAACTCTGCGTTTTATTGATCCCACTCACCAGCACCTCCCTCGCTCGACGCTGATTTACAGGGGGAAGGGGGGACTCGTAACGCCTGTTTCGTTCATTATACCTCACACCGCCACAAAATCAATATAAGCGGTTCAGGAAAGATCAAAATTCTCCAGACTCTGGCCCACGCCCGTAAACTATGCAAAGTTCCGGAGACTGCCACTCGATCCAGTCGTAAGTAGCAGGAGAAGTGAGAACAGGAAGCCGAGTAGAAGAAAGGGAATAACCTCAAGAGAAGGTCAGCATCCCAAACACAAGGCTTTGGGACTCTGTTCCTCAGCACTGCGTTCTGGGGCTTGGTGGACTGTGGGATTTGTGACCCCCGATGATTCCATTTTTCCTGCCCAAAGCATCCATGTAACCCCAAAGACTCTCCAGGGAGAAGAACCCCGCCCTCCCCACCCCCCGCCCCCTTCTAACACAATTTAACTAAAATATTCCTTGGAGAAGGCCAAGCCAGTTGTGTAAATCAGATGCCTTTTCAACTACGACCAAGGTGAGCAGCCTTGGGAAGAAGGAACCAAGGCAGATCCGGTCTGTCTTCAGCAACCCATTGAATGGTCTTGAATTAGAGGCACATGCTGATCAGAAGCCAGGCTTCAAATACGACCTGAGACCTTCAGAAACCACTGAACGTCAGCAGATGTCTCTCTACCTATTTCCTTCAGATTAAACACGTGTGGTTTCTTGCATACACCCACGCCAGCCCCAGCTCCCTCTTATCTTGGGTTTTTCTCAGATTTGAGATTTTCCCATTTCGGTTGAAAGAGAACCTAGAGAAGAACATGGATATTGGGGAGGGAGTCAGGACCATCAGGGATTGAAAAACAGTAGGAATCCGGGATGAGCAGGAGGCCAGCCAGACTTCCCTGAGGTCCAGGAGAAGCAGGTCGGGAAGTGGGGAGAGGTCTGGCCACAGCCCAAATGCAATATTGCACGCGCCGTTTTGAAGACAAACGACCCCGGAAGTGACAAACAAGAAGGCCTTGACCCTAAGGAAAACATTTAGCTCATTAGAGGAACTTCTAGAACTCTTTCTTGGGGAAGGGTCAAGATAACGGAGATAAGAGGTGGGTACATGCACCTGCCTGGACTTGAAGACCGGTAGGGACACCAGACTCTCCCTTGGTCCCTTAGCACTCAGGCAGGCCACGTGGGTGGAGATGGAAACAGCCTCACGCACAAGACAGCCACAGCCTTATTCTGAGTGGGGGCTGTTGGCCACTCACCAGGTCCCAGCCAATTTCAGATCATCTCTTTGGGCCCCAGTGGCTCCATTGATTGGATTTTGAGGGAGGGGCGTTGCCAGCAAATGTCAGCAATGTTCCATCCCACAGGCCTGTTCTGCTGTAGCCGCGTTACGTTTTGGGGGACCATTCAAACAAGAGAGGGTGCCAGAAATCCTGTGTCAGAAACACAGGAGAAGCTGTGCCCCCAGACAAGGATGACTCCCTTCTGCTCTCCTCCCTGCTGTGCTCTGCTCCAGCCCTCAGTAGATCTGAGTCAGAAGTGCTGGGGGGGGGGGGGGTCCCTTACCTGCGGGGACAAGAGCAAAGCACCTCTGGGGGCGCCTGGGTGACTCAGTCAGTTAAGCGTCCAACTTTGGCTCAGGTCATGATCTCGCGGCTTGTCGGTTCGAGCCCCGTGTCAGGCTCTGTGCTGACGGCTCAGAGCCTGGAGCCCGCTTGGGATTCTGTGTCTCCCACCCCCCCCCCCCCCCCCGTCTCTCTGCCCCTCCCCCACTGGCGCTCTGTCCCTCTCCCTCTCAAAGATAAATAAACATTAAAAAAATAAATAAATAAATAAAGGGATTGTCACCTCTTCCGGTACATGGTAGGTCCTCAATCCACGTTAACTCCTCAATAGGCTCACTCCCACAACCTGATGAAAATACCACCCTCCTCCTCTCCCCTCTGGGAAACACCCCCCACCCCACTTGGCTTAACTAAACCCACTCGCCCTGTTTGCAACAGCAAGTGAAAGTTCTCCTTTTGCAACGGTGAACCAGAGCAGGCCGCCCTAGAAATTGATTAGATATTGGCCCCACTCTAGTGGGGGAATGAAAGGAAATCGTGTTCCCATCTTCCCACGCCTGAGGGCCAGGCGCAGGTCCCCGCCGGTCTACAGGTTGGAGACTTAGGTGGCCTGTTCCTCCAGTGGATGCAGCGAGAGCATTTGTACGCTTTCACAAGACACGGCAGAGAAGTAATGTGAGAAAGCTAGACAGCCAGGGAAGCCCTGGGAGATCATAGCATTCTTTCCGAGTCGGCTTGTGTCTGGGTCGGGAGGAGTCCAGTCACTGCGAGGAGACAAATCCCTGTTGCTGAATCCACAAGCAGTCAGCTCATCTCTGTCCACACGGCCAGCTGCCAGGCCGCCTCTGCCTGGATTTGATAGGGCAAACGTGTCTGTCTCTACTTGTTGAGTCAGGAATACGAAATACGTATATTGGCACATTTAATAAACAAATAGGCACCAGTTCTTGGTAAGCGATATTAAGGGACGTTTTTGAGATACCAACTTTTTCTTATACGCATGCCATTACTGAGGGATTTTTTTTTCCTTTTTTATGTGAACCCCTAGGCATTTTTTTTTTCAAATACCAAAGGAAAAAATGTTCCTATATGTTTTTAGAGTTACCACTTGTAACATAAAAATCAACAATTGCAATGTGGATATATTAAGACACAAAGTGATAAAGTTACTCTGGAAGCCAATTTAAACAGACATTTAAATTTTGTAGAGGGAAAAGTGGATATGTACATAGAAACAAAATTCCTGGAAGTTTCCACCCCAAAATGTTAACAGTCATCTTTTTACAGCTTGGGGAAGTAGGATTGTGAGTGATTTTATTGCTTCGTTTCATTTCCTTTCCTGTAGCCTCACTAGTCTAAGTTTTCTTTTCTTTTTTTAAGTAGGCTCCATGCCCGACATGGGGCTCAAACTCACAGCCCTGAGATTAAGAGTTGTGCGCTCTACCGACTAAGCCAGGCAGACGCCCCTCTCCAAGTTTTCTGAATTGAGAACACGTATGGCTTCTTTTTAAGGATGTTATGAGAGCAGTTTTAGACTCACGGCAACTCGTTGAGCACATGTTCAACCTCCCCCATTGTGAACATCCCACCAGAGTAGAACATTTGTTAGTTGATGAACCCACAGCAACACATCACTACTACCCAAAGTCCATAGTTTGCATTAGGGTTCACTCTTGGGGTTGTGCATTCTATGGGTTTAACAAACATGTAATGACATTTATCTACCATTGTGGTCTCATACAGAGTAGTTTTACTGCTCAAAAAATCCTCTGTGCTCTGCCTACTCATTCCTCCCTCTCCACTAACCCCTGGCAAACTGCTGATCTTTTTTACTGTTACTCCACAGTTTTGCCTTTTCTAGAATGTCATACAGTTGGACTCGTACAGTATGTAGGCTTTTCAAATTGGCTCCTGTCACTTAGTAACGTGCATTTAAGATGTCTTTTCATAGCTTGAGAGCTCATTTCTTTCTAGCACTGAATAATATTCCGTTGTCTGGATGTACCACAGTTTATTTATCCATTCATCCACTGAAGGACATCTTGCATGCTTCCAACTTTTGGCAATTATGAATAAAGCTGCTATAAACATCCATGCGCAGGTTTTGTGTGGGCCTAAGTTTTCAGCTCCTTTGGGTAAATACCAAGGAACACAATTGCTGGATCTTATGGTAAGAGTATGTTTAGTTTTGCAAGAAACTGCCAACGCATTGTAGTTGTACCGTTACACCATTTTGCATTCCCACCAACAATGAATGACAGTTCCTGTTGCTCCAAATTCTCTCCAGTATTTGGTGTCGCCGGTGTTCCAGATTTTGGCCATTCTGGTAGGTATATAGTGGTGTCTCACGGTCGTTTCAATGTGCATTTCCCTGACGACGAATGCAGTGAAGCATCTTTTCAGATCCTTATTTGCTCTCTGGATATCTTCCTGGGTGAAGCGTCTCTGTGAAGGTCTCGGGCCTATTTTTTAACCATGTGGTTTGTTTTCTTCTTACTGAGTTTTAAGACTTCTTTGTATATTTTAAATAAGAGTCCTTTCTCAGATGTGTCTTTTGCAACTTTTTTTCTCCCAGTCCATGGCTTGTCTCCTCGTTCTCTTGACAGCATCTTTCGAAGAGCAGATACTTCTCATTTTAAGGAAGTCGAGTTTATCAACTGTTTCTTTCACCGATGGTGGGTGCCTTTGGTGTTTTATCTAAAAAGTCATCACCAGGCTTAAGGTCATTCAGATTTTCTACTGCGTTATCTTCTAGGAGTTTTATAGTTTTGCGTTTTACATGTGGGTCTGTGACCCATTTTG
This sequence comes from Panthera leo, assembly GCF_018350215.1. Taxonomy (NCBI): domain Eukaryota; kingdom Metazoa; phylum Chordata; class Mammalia; order Carnivora; family Felidae; genus Panthera; species Panthera leo. The sequence goes on along the minus strand of NC_056690.1, from coordinate 77,578,683 downwards.
AGTTAATTTTGGTGACGGATGTAAGGTTTGTATCTGGAGTCATTTTTTGCCTGTGAAAGTCCAGATGTTTCGGCACCATTTGCAGAAGAGATCATCTTTGCTCAATTGTATTGCCTCTGCTCCTTTGTCAAACAATAGTCAACTATATTTATGTGGATCTATCTCTGGGCTTTCCATTCTGTTCCGATGGTTGCCAATACCACGGTCTTGATTCCCGCAGATTTATAGTGAGCCTTGAACTCAGACAGTGTCAGTCCTCCAGCTTTGTTTTTCTTCTTCAGAAATGTGCTAGCTCTTCTGGGTCTTTTACCTCTCCATGTGAACTTTAGAACCAGTGTGTCAGTCACCTGTGGGAGAGGCTGGAAGTGGTAGTGATTCCTCAGCCCCCCAGGCCTCTGTGGGGTGATGGCCCCCAAACCACTGGCCTGGTGACTCCCCAGTCCAGGCAGAGGGGAAAGTCCAGGAAGGAGAGAGGTGACTTTGGCACAGGGTATGGACAGACCCAAAGCAAGTGGTCAGTAAATACGACCTATCATTAACAGACTTCTTGTAGCACGGTGAAGTCAATAAGTAAATAGTCAAAAGCGCGCGCACACACACACACACACACACACACACACACAGAAGTCAGTGGGTTGCTATCCACAAAATAACTTTAACTTACTGGGATTTAAGTTATTAAGTTATTGTTAAGTGTTGAAGCTATAGATCAAGTTGGGGAGAACTGACACCTTGAAAATATTGAGTCTTCCTCAATAGGACATGGGCTACCTCTCCATTTATTTACTTCTTTGATTTCTTTCATCAGAGTCTTGTAGTTTTCCCCATATACATCTTGCACACACTGTGTTAGATTTATAACCTAAGTATTTCATTTTTCTGGATGCTAATGCACGTAGTATCGTGTTTTTAACTTCAAATTTCACTTGTCATTACCACTATATTGGAAACTGACTTAATTTTGTGTATTAACCTTCCATCCTGCAACCCCATTAGAATTGCTTATTAATTCCAGTGTGCCTTTTATAATCAGAAAAAAATATATATGTTTTAAGTTTATTTATTTATTTAGAGAGGGGTGGGCCAGAGAGAGGCGAGAGAGAGAGAATCCCAAGCAGGCTCCGCACCGTCAGCATGAAGCCCAAAGCAGGGCCTGATCTCAGGAACCGGGAGATCATGACCTGAGCTGAAATCAAGAGTCAGATGCTTAACTGAGCCACCCAGGCGCCCCAGAAGAAACTTATTTTTAACAGTTATCTGCGATTGATCTTCTGAGAGGGAGGCAATGAGGCTCATAGTCTCTCACTCCCGTTAACTAAGGTAAGGAGGGAGCTCCAGTGTTGATGTGATTGCCAAGAAGCCCCAAGCAGAGTTGGTTATAGAACCCTGCAGGTGGACGGAAGGTGAACATGGAAAAGAAAGAGCGAGAAGCGGCAGGAAGACAAGACGAGGGGGAAACCCGTATTCACTGGGACTACGTAAGGCTGCTGTAGCGCAGAGACTCCGCCACAGAACGTGCTAAAGAACCGAAACTGGCTGCAGGAAGGCCCCCTTCTCTATCTCCCACGGCGCGGTCACCCCAAGGACGGTCAAGGACGGGTCTCCGCCAGGCGACTTCCAGGCCGCAGGAAGAAGGAGGCGCCCAGGAAGCAAGCACAGCGCATGTCACGCATGCCTCCTGCCCGCACGCACGCTTCCGCTCATCTTCTATTGGTGGGAGCTCGGTCACGTGGCTACACCTGCAAGGGAGGCTGGGAAACGGCGTCCAGACCCGCCCCCGCGTGCCTGGCTGCGAAGCGTCGGCCCTTGTGCGCGGAGGAGAAAGTGTGTGTCTCCCTCACAACAAGGGACAACCGCGTGAGGATGGAAGGCGGGGTGTCCCCCTAGCCTGGAGAAAATCTGCCACATCCTTCCTTCCCTTTATGTGGGGTTTAGCTTTTTCAGAAGGTTCTCACGGACGCCCCGTCGTGTCCTTCTCGCAGCAAAACTGCAAGGCGGGAAGAGCCGGCGTTAGTGAGGAGAAGCGCTGGGGGCCCAGCCTGATTGCAATCCCAGCTCTGTCGTCTACCGGCCGTGTGACCTTGGGGCACTCGCTCAACTCCTCGGAACCTCACTTCCCTGAGCTGTAACACAGGGATGTTGACTGTCGACTTCACAGGGTCGTTTACTACCTGGTTGTGTGGATGAAAGGGGACGGTCCTGTCGGGCGTGTGTGGTGAGCACTTCACAGATGGGGAAACTGAGGCTCAACTCGCGTGGCTTGCCTAAAGATTCAAAATCCGGGCCTCTAACTTCCAGTGCCACTGTACCTCAAGGCAGAGCTCTTGCGGGGCGCACAAGACGGGCAAGTCGCTTGCCCGATTGAATGAAAATCAAGAGTGTGAAAAGAGCACAAACTATGTGGATTAGAGCAGGAAATCGAAGGTGGCTGTGCAGAGAAAGGAGCAAGGAGAGAAGAGAGAAGGAACAGGGATGGGCGGAAGGGGCATAGGGCTGTCGGAGGCACTAAGGCCCTGAAGTTCTCGCTGTCCAGAAAGGGAAACTGAGGCCTGAGGCAGTCACATGCACCTCGGGCAGCCAGAGAGCTGCCGAAGCCCGGAAGGAATCACTTCCCTCTGGAGAACTTTCTCATTCTGGGGAGAAGTGCGAGGCAACCACCTGATCCGCTTCGGCGCCCCCCCATCCCCCACCCCCGGCTCATAATGCTATTTTCTGGAATGACTTCGGACTCTTCCCACTGGCTGCCCACGCTGTGATGGGACAAGCGAGACTAGTTGAGGGAGGACAGAGCACCACGCGCATCACAATATGCCCTTCTCTCTTTTGTTTTATTGTAATCCCTCCAGGAACAGGCCCCAGATGACCTTTCAATAATCCGAAATCCCAATAAAGAGAAAGACTCTCTGACAAGTGCACAGTGTTTGGGAAGGCTTTAGTGTTTTGTAGCCTTTAAAGATTTTCATCAGCCCTCCGAGTTCTCTGTGTGCTTTGGAGGCAGTGAGGGGAGCAGTATTAGCTGCGTAAAAGGTCACTGCCACAAAGGTTGTCTTTGGCCAAACAAATCGGACACGCCAGAGTGGGAGGCTCCGGACAGATAGGAAGCTGTTGACAGTATCGCGAAGCAGGTGCAAGTAGCATTTTCCACGTGCCCGTGCGGGCCGGGAGAAGCCCTTCCGTTCTGGGCTTGCTCCAAGACGCTTTTCTTCTGTTTTTCTTCTTTCTCTATATTCTCTCGTGTTTCCTCCACAACTTACGTCAGGCTTCACCTGGTTTGGCAGCCGTGAGCACTGCCACTGAGATACTGCTTTGCTGGTTCTCAGACTTGAGCAAGCATCAGAATTGTCTGGAGGCCCCGCGGAAGCACTACCTGCTGGGCCGCGTCCCCCTCTCCTGTGCAGCTGGTCTGGGACAGAGCCGGAACCCCTAGTTCAGCCTGGGGCTGAGCAGTTCTCCCAGCTGTCCTCTGACCCAGGGACACCAGCGCCCTCCACCAAGATTTCCATCACCAAGGAGCCAGCATTGTCCTTAGCTTGGGTGGGGGATGGGGAGGGGTGGAGGTGGAAAGGACACATCTGGGCATTTGTCTGATGCACCGGGTGTTAAAGATCCAGGAATTTGAGGTCAAGTGTGACAGGCTGTCCTCATCTTAACAACTGAAAACCAAATGAAGCATAATGTGCATTTCAACTTCCTCAGAAAAAAAAGGCAGTGGAAATCACTGAGAAGATTATAAGCTGTTTTCAGTTGAAAAGGACAAATTCGATTAGAAGTAAGAGATACATTTCCAAAAGGATTCGGTGGAAACCTTATTCCGGTCCTCATGATGTTCTGAATTCCCTAGCAGGCTGCCCATTTAAGAGGACACCATGAATACTCTGACTCTTCTAATTAGCCCAGCAACAAGGCGACAGTTTTCCTAGGAAGCTTCTGGTGAGTTTCAACATGGCAAAGGGACCCTGCACTGGTCTTTCGGGTGCTGCCCTCTCGTGGCCGCCTGAGCACATGCAGCTAAAGCTTTCTTCTGGATTCTGTACATCTCTTTCTTCAAATCAAAGGGAGCAAGAGACCAGAACTGACTTCTCCCCTAAAAGGGGGGAAGGGGGTGGAAGCCTGCCACAAAACAGATGTTTCCCCGGCTCTGAAACTGTTGCTATGGCTGTTGCTTCATAGTGTCTTGTGCAAAAAGAGGTAAGAGAAATCGTCCAAGCAGGTCATACTGATTTCCCTAGACTTTGTGAATCCAGATTCTGAATCTACTTAAAACAAAACGGAAGAGAAACCCCTTCCCTTTGCTCCTTTCGGACGCCCGAGCTGCTGTCCTTTGCCTCTCCTTCACCTTGCTTCCTTCCTGCTTCTCCCTGTATTTTCCAGCAAAGAACTCCTTATGCTGTCATTCTGGCTTATCTACGTGCCGCCCTCTTTCTGAGATTTTCCATATTATGTAAGGAGGTTTTCATTTTTCCTTTTGAGTCTCAGTCAAGGGTGTTCTGGCTGTCCGTCTCTGTCTTTTCTCTTCTCCTTTGCACCGTCCCCTAAGACTTGGTGTGCCTCCTCCCATGTCCAGCATTGCTGTCAGTTAGAAGTTCCTGCTCAGAAGCTGTGGGTATCAGGCTACATCACGGAGCTCCTCTCTCACGCAGGCTAGACAGCAGTCATTCAGTGCTCTAATTTGCATATTGATTTCGAGCACTGATTCTCAACGTGTAATTTGGGTACCCCCCCCCCCCACTTATACCCCAAGGACCTGAGAGCCTTCCAGGGGACCCAGAAGGTCAAAGCTATTATCATAATACCAAGACATTATTTCCAGTTTTTACCCTCATTCCCTCATGAGTATACACTGGAGATTTCCAGAATGTCCCTGACGTGCGATATCGCAACACGCTGTCAGCAGGGGCAGATCTAAGACGCCGATGTATCTTCTGTGAAGCTGGACGTGGCAGAGATTCCCCGACTGTAACGCAGTGACATTCCTCTTACTATTATTTTTGGTTTTGAAAATACAGGTATTTTCCATAAAAATATGTTATGCTAGGATGTAGTAGACTTGCTGTTCAGTTTAAATGCGTTTATAAATGTTTAAATTTTTTCTCCGGTTTTAGTTTCCAACGCAGTGAGCCTCGATGGCGGCAACACACGTAATAAAGGCTCGTGGCTCCCAGACAATTTTGAGGGTGCAAAGGGGTCCTGAGACCAAAAACAGGGATCGTGATAGTATCCGCTTCAAAGAGACTAGAAGCCTCTGGAAGCTTCTGGAAGCTGACGTGGAGAAGCCAGGGGACGGTGGGGGTGCGCCAGAAGCTCGGTTGCTATGATACAGTGTGTAAGGAGAGGCTGAGGGTGGCTGCTTGTTCCCAAGGGTGGAGGAGGAAGGTTAGGGTCAACACTGCTAGCCAGAAGCATATTCTTAGATCGCACCAAACTTTCCCTGAGCCCAGGAAAACCGAGGCTGCTTTGCATTACCTCTGTGCTGAGCCCAAAGAGGCCGAGGCCCCCACTGGAGACGAAGCCACATGAGCGGCGCCCTGGTGGGGCAGCAGGGCTCCCTGGCTGAGGGTCGCTGACAGGGATCCTTAGCAGCTGCCGGCGACATGGAGGGGTTGGGCCCGGGTTATCCCTCTCAACCTCTAACCTCTCTTCTGTAGAGCCCAGGAAGCCAGACATGACCTCTCTTAGGTTCCTTTGCAGCTGGCGTAGTACCGTTAGGGGCTGAATTATGTTCCCGAGAATTTGGACATTGCAGCCCTAACCCCCCTTGTGTGACTATATTGGGTGACAGGGCTTTAAAGAGGCAAGTAAGGGGCGCCTGGGTGGCGCAGTCGGTTGAGCGTCCGACTTCAGCCAGGTCACGATCTCGCGGCCCGTGAGTTCGAGCCCCGCGTCAGGCTCTGGGCTGATGGCTCGGAGCCTGGAGCCTGTTTCCGATTCTGTGTCTCCCTCTCTCTCTGCCCCTCCCCCGTTCATGCTCTGTCTCTCTCTGTCCCAAAAATAAATAAAAAACGTTGAAAAAAAAAATTAAAAAAAAAAAATAAATAAAGAGGCAAGTAAGCTTAAATGGGGTCATCAGGGCGGGGCCCTCATCCAAGAGAATTACTTAGTGGCCTTACAAGAAGAGGGAGAGAGGCCGGAGATGTGTGCTCAGGGAAAGGCCACGTGGGAGCACAGCAAGGGGGCCTTGGACAAGCCACACTTCCCCCGCCTTCTCCCCTCGGCCACGATGTCAGTCACGGGGGGATCCCTGGGATTAGCTGACTAAGAAGAAGTTGAGTCCGGTCTTCGGAAGGTTCCACACAACAGTCTGAAATAAGGCAGCAGGCTGATACAGTGTCCTAACCCCCACCGCGGGGCAGGCCCTGTAAGGACAGAGGAACCCTTGCACTGAGCAGGACTCTGGGTTTCCTGAAAGCAGACATGGTCAGACACGGCCCCTCACTAATTCCTGGGCAGCGACTAACCACTTGGCTGCATGGTTAGAAGCTTGGGAGGAGCGAGACCAGGGGAACTGTTGACGCGTCTGGGGCGGGGGCGGGGACAGGGAAGTTGTAGGCAAGATCCTCTCAGAGGGAGTCCCAGGCGCGACAATGATCGCACCCCCGCGCGCGACCGTCACCAAAGAGTGACGGTGGAAGCATCAAGCTTTTGGTCGTGCTCTTGCTCTGGTAGCGGGCACCATTGGTGGAGGGATCTGTCTGGAACCCTCCCCGGGAGCAGCAGCCCGGCCACCGACAAGGCGGAGCCTTAAACCACAGAAGGGCCACAAGAACTCGCGTCTGCTCCGCGTTCCTAGGAGAAGGGTTCACACCCCAGAATACAGTGGGCTGTGCCCCGACGGCATCCTGCTGACCGAGGAGGCGGGCAGCAGGAGACCAGAAGGCCGGAGATCACACACTCAGCAGCCACTCCCCACCCGGGAGACCCTCCGAGGGGACACGACTCCTACGCTCCCAGCTGGGACCCGGTTAGGGCCCATTGGCACGGCAGTAAGACCTGATGGAAAAGTCCTGCGGCACCCCTCCCCCTTCCATTGCGATTCGATCACGTATTAGGTTGTTCGGCAGATTCGGTCCAGTTTCCTACACTCTGGGGAAAGAGAAGCTCTCGCCGCAAATCCATTTCCCAAGTAGCCAAGGCGCCTTCCCGTTCCCTCCAGTCCCAGCCAGTTGCACGGCTTCCTGCAGCCACACGGGGCCGACTCTGCCGCCGCCATTCCCATCTGGTCCCTCTGTCCCCGCCTCCCCACCTGCTCCTCGATGAAACTCTGCCGCTATTTGCTTTTGCCTCGGTACGCCCGGCCTCTTTATCCTTTTCAGCGCAGCCGTTACAACCTGCTCAATTGCCTCGCCCCAAATAGTAACACACACACCAAATTCTGGAAACCGGGAATAGTGACTTCACCAACCAAACGTCTGTACCTCAGGCCCACGAGGGATGGAAAACAACCTTTTGGACTTTTAAATTGTAATTAGCATTCCTAATTAAGTTAAATGGTATTTCTCCAACATTCCCAAGAGCAGGCAATGAAGGATAGAATACCTGAACACTTCACCGGCTCCTGTCTCTTGTAAAATAGACCCTTATAAAATCCATCCTAGAGGTTTTAGGGAGTGAGATCATGGGTTATGCTCGCCTTTCCAATGCAGAGACAGTCGTGGGGCATCTATTCAGAATAAGAGACGCTCCCTCATAAGACTTGGTTCGATTACTCACGTGGGACACTGATTTGCTGTGCGACTTGAGGCACATTTGTCTGAGGTCATGGTCTGTAACTGAAGACGTTTCCCACGCAGGGGCTCCTCCCTGTCTCAGAAGGCTTTATGAGGTCATGGGCTTCATCTGATGCCAGAGGAAGAATTACCAGCTCTCTGTGCACACGTCCATCCCATTCCCAGCGCGGATCCGGAAATCATGGGCTGCCAACCTCTGGAAAGGACTCGGTGGTTTCTGGCCCAGACCTGTGCAGTCCCTGAGCATGTGCGTAGAACCTGGAGGGCGCCAGGGGGCCTTCTGGGGAGATGCAGGGAGACTGAGCAGAGCTGCACAGAAGGACATTTGAAGGAACCCCGGGTTGCCAGGTCTGTTTGTGAGCTCTCCCTTAAACGTCCGTGGTCCTCATGTTCCTTCAAGTGCTGAGGAAACGCGGAAGTCCTCCCAGGGTCCTCCACGACTGCGAACGTGCTGTCTTTCTATCCCCCAAGCCCCCGTTACACTCCAGCTCCCAGCTGCCCCTCCCCTCCCCTCGCAGCCCACCTTCATGGGTAAACGAGGATGAGAACAGCATTTAGCTCAGAGTGCTGTGTTAGGATTAAATGCCTTGGTTTCCACAAAGTGCCTAGAACAGCATATGGCGTGTGATGGTCCTCGCTCAACACAGCTGTTATTATTGTCTTTCAAATCTCAGCTTAAGGCTCCTTTCTCAGAGATTCCTTCCACGGCCTCGCAGTGAGGGTCAGGCTTTCTTAATTCTCACCTAAGCTGTAATTAGGTGTGTCTGGTGGTGTTTATTATTACCCCCCCCCCCCCCCCGGGATACTATCCATCAAAGGGAGCGGAAATTGCCTCTGTGTTTGTCAACATTGTATTCCCAGTGCTTAGCACGGTGCCTGGCACGTGACAGGAGCAAATAAACATTTGTGGGTCATACAGCCCCCGAAGGAATGGGTGAGTGAATCTGTGCGTGCCCATTTGCATCCAAATATGAATGGAGGCTGCCTATGGAAGCCATCTTTGGCTGTGGAAGCCATCTTTGGCCAAGGGATACCTGGTGGCTTGATCAACCGACTATGACTCCCAGAGGGAGCCTTGTAGGGAGTCCCTTGGGGCATGAGAAATGTCCCTCTGAGCCAAAGACGGTGCATGTCTTGGAGAAGCTGCTGTTTGCACATGAGAGTCATTAATTCAGACTCTGTGACATAGAACGAATCCTGTCACTCTTTGGGTCCAGGGCCTCAAAAGCATGGTTAGCTACTTACTAGAATCCTTCGGGAATTTTCGAGAAAAGCGCACACTGCTGAGTCCCACCCCACCTGCAAATCCCCAGGAGTTTATCCTGGGAACCTGTACGTGTCAAAAGCTTTTCAGGTGATTCTGCTATAAGCAGACCGGCACTTGAGAATCCCTCAACTTGTCAAACTCTGTCATTTTATAAAGGAAGAAACAGGCACACTGACACCATATCAAGATTGAGAGCATGACTTTTTTAATCAACAATGAAGTAAACATAATTTGCCCGGGACCAGAAAATACGCTGTGCCTTTTGAACCAGCACATAATACAAATAATGCACGTTAGGGTCCATTAGCATGGCAGTAAGACCTGATGGGAAAGTCCTGCAGCACCCCTCCCCCTTCTATTGTGATTCGAGCACGTATTAGGTTGTTTGGCAGATTCAGTCAAGTTTCCTGCAGTAGACTGACCACACTTGGCTGGAGTGTATTTGCCAAGTTCAACACAGAATGACCCAGTGCTGACGGCCCCAGACACGATGCCAAGTCCCTCCATGTGGGGCTCTGCACCTGAGGGTTCCTGGTTTCTGAGAACACAGCAAAGCGATCCTTCTAAACTCAGTTTCTCAACCTGGGCACTATTAAAGTTATCAGAGAATTCTTAGATGGGGGCCGGGGTAGCTAGCCCATGCACTGTAGTCCTGAATAGCATCCCTGGCTTCTACCCACGAAAGAACAACAAAAATGTCAGCAGACATTGCCAAATCTCCCCTCGGAAGACAAAATTGTCCCCTCTCCCCCACTGAGCATTATTTATTTATTTAACCTTACAAATTTATTACATTATTTTTTATTTTATTTTATTTTCATTTTTTTAATGCTTATTTATTTTTGAGAGACAGAGACAGAGTGCAAGCTGGAGAGGGGCAGAGAGAGAGGGAAACACAGAATCTGAAGCAGGCTCCAGGCTCTGAGCTGTCAGCACAGAGCCCGATGTGGGGCTGAAACTCACAAACTGTAAGATCATGACCTGAGTCGAAGTCGGATGCTTAACCGACTGAGCCACCCAGGCGCCCCTAAATTTATTACATTATTTATCCAACCTTACAAATCTACCTTACAAAGAAGCAAAGGACATTGTAGCAGGAGATCAGGAATTTTTACTGGAGCCTTTTGCCCTATGGAGAAAATTTTTAAAAAAATAATAAATATATATATTTCATGAATAAAGCCCCAAAAAGCACAAGTCAGAAGGAAAAGATTGGTAATTTTGCCTATATTAAAATGTAAAGCATGTATCCTATACAAAGTTGCCACAGATTGGGAGAAAGTATTTGCAACACAAATAATCAACAAGATTAGTCTTTGGGATAAATAAAGGACAGCTTAGAATCAATAATAAAAAGGCAAACACCCAAGAGAAGAATGGGCAAAGGATATGGTAGGCAGTCTCTGAAAGAGAAGCTCCATGGGGCCATTACACACATGGAAAACAAACATTCAACCCCATTGGTAGGCCAGGAAATGCAAATGGAAGTAATCAGATACCACCTTACATTCATCAGGGATTTAACAGTAAGTTAACAGGTTGATAGAACCACATGTTGGGGAGGGTCTTCACTGATGGTATCTACTCCCCTTCCTCCACTAGTGATGGTGAAAATTGGCAAAATCACTTTAGAAAACTGTATAGGATTATCAGCCAAGGTTGAATATACATATACCCTATAACCCTGTAATAACTCTCCTGACTATATACCCCGGGAAACATATCTCCATGAGGAAACACAAACAAAGAGTTTTGTTACAACCATGTATGCAACCATGAAAAACTGGAAACATACCAAATGTCTACCTACCAACTGGTGAATGGATAAATATTTAAGGAACACGTGCACTCAGTAAAACACTACGAACGCTTAACAATGAATTGACTGGCTAGCCAAACTATATTTAATGGGGATATCATATTTCAAAAGGATATTACAGCATGGGTCTAATTGTATAATGCTTAAACACAACATACTATATAACATTTATAGACATCTGCATGTTATTAACAAACATATAAAAACATGGTGGAAACTTAGATAAGAAGGCGGGAAGGCAATGAGATGCGGGCGGTCTACAATTGTGTTCGCAATGTTTTATTTTTTTTTATTATTTTTTTTTTGCAATGTTTTATTTTTAAACAAAAAGAAACACATCTGAAAAAAAATGCAAACTGTTAACCTGTGTTTCTTAGGGATGATGGACATGTGGGCTATCAGTTGCTTCATTTCTTTAGACTTGGACTGTCTGAAATATTTTACATTTGTAAATATTAAACATTCAAAAATAAATACATCTGGAAAAGGCAGAACTACAGGGATGAGAGACAGGTGCTAAGGGCTGGCGGTGAGTGTATGCATCCGTCAAAACTCACGAAGTGTACACTTTTAGAAAGGTGAATTTTTAGGGGCGCCTGGGTGGCTCAGTTGGTAGAGCATCGGACTTTGGCTCAGGGCATGATGTTGTGGCTCATGTGTTCAAGCCCCACGTTGGGCTCACTGCTGTCAGTGCTCAGCGCAGAGCCCCCTTTGACTCCTCTGTCCCCCTCTGTCCCTGCCCCTCTCTTGCTCATGCTCTCTCTCAAAAAGAAATAAAACATTAAGGGGCACCTGGGTGGCTCAGTCGGTTGAGCGTCCGACTTCGGCTCAGGTCATGGCCTCATGGTTTGTGGGTTCATGCCCGCGATGGGCTCTGTGCTGACAGCTCGGAGCCTGGAGCCTGCTTCGGATTCTGTGTCTCCCTCTCTCTCTGCCCCATCCCCACTCATGCTCTGTCTCTCTCTGTCTTAAAAATAAATAAAAAAACATTAAAATAAAAAAAATAATAAGCAATAAAACATTAAAAAAAGAAAAAGGTAAATTTTATTGTATAGAAATTATACCCAATTAAAAAAAGGAAAGATAAAGAATTCATCTAATACACGTAGGACAAAAGGTGCAGCATTGGACCTTGTTTTATGAGCCTCTTACCTAGTAAAAATGAAATACTACATAAAATTAGTTACTTGAAAGAGTATATTAATGCATTCCTAGTCATCATCAACAAATTTTTAAAAGTCAACCGCCATTTTAAGTAATAATCATCTATCTGTACTGCACAATCTGCTGAGATACCCAGCACTTGGCCCCTTCCTTAGTCCAAAGCAACTCTGGGCCATTCCTGGCTGCTCTGGTCTCCCCAAGAGATTTCCGGAAGCTCCTTCACAACAGGATGCCTGACATTCGCATCAGTAGTCCTGGAGTCCTTGCCAATAGGTGGTCGTTAGAAACATTCGCTTCTTGACTGAACGACCGAACGAAAGAGGAGTCACTTCTTTGTCCCGGCATCTTCAGTGGAGGCAGCACCTTCTCTCACCTCTGCAAGGACAGTGGCGCGTCCCTGTCTGCCCACGACGGAGGGGCGTCGGGACGGGGGAGGGTTCGGTGCCCAAACCGACGAAGTCCCGGGCACGTGGGGATGCGTTGGTCACCCTGCTTTGACCCTGTGATTCGAACCTGTCACCTCCGAGCTTCACCACAGGGCACCGGGTGAGGACGTTTTGGGGAGAGCCTTTTATGTCAATGGTTTTCGGGCTTTGGTCTTAGGCCCGTCAGAATCCCAAGAGAAGCGGCTTCCAATCTTCTGCCCGGAGAGTCGAGCCCTGTGAGCCCTCAGGATACAATGTCCAGACAGTCCCTTAATCGTTCTGGTTTCAGTATCATGTCACCACCCTCACTCTGCCTGGCCTCCCTCAGTCCCTCTGTCAGCCTCCGCGTGCCAACCTGGCCCGCCTCCATTTTCACAGGGTGCGGCCACAACCGCAAACAGCACCACATCCTCACAAGGCTGAAGGACGCGACCACGAGAAGGACTTTCTCCTTGACGCTCCCCAACCCCGACCCGTTTCCGCGAGGACAGTCTTTCCCAGAAGTCCCCGGCACACGCCTCCTTAGGTCTCATTGGGCAGAGCTGGGTCACATGACCACACTTGGGCCAATCACCGGCAAGAGCACCGAGGGGGACAAAATGGGCTTTTACGAAGTATGGGGCTTCCCCAGTGTTGATGCTGGAAGGTCAGAGTTGGTTTCGCGAGGGAGGACGGGACAGGCATGTGCGGTGGCCACCCAAAATGGCTGCCTCCGCGATATTAGCACAGCATTGTTTTCCATCCCAGGTGGGGTCTACGGACTCCAGTTCTAAAGGCTTCTCACCTTTTTAAAAGTACTTGGGAGCCTCTCTGCTTTGACCTTCCCAGGAAGGGGGCCTGCTTGGGCCATTTGGGGATAAGAGTCTTACAAAACTGAACATATCTAACACCTGGTTGAGAGGTGCCTGCCTGTAGGCACGAGAAGCCTCCCGGAAAAGGAATCACCTAAAAAAAGAAGGGGTTCATTCCATCACTGCCTCAGCCGCCATTTATTGATCACCTACTGTGTGCCAGCCATGGTGATCAGGGCTAGTGGTGAACAAGACAAATGTAAAGGGCAAACAATTGTCACTCTCCATCCCAGCGCCCATCGGCTCATGGGGCACCCAAGGGAGAACGACCTCTATTAGAATAAGGAAAATCTGCCAGAGCAGTTTCTGGAACAACATGCTGAGCACTTAGCAGCACTGCATCAAAGCCTCAATGAGGGAGCACAGGTGGCACAAGGCGGGGCAGAGGGGACTTACCTGCTTGTGACATTTATGGAGATCATTTGTGCTCTGGATGGACGCAGTAGGCTGAGCACGGAGCCGGGCGGGGTGGGGGAGGGGCAGCGGGGAGGGTCCAGGCGTTTACAAGACCAGCGAGATATCCCTGGACTCTCCCAACACCAGTCGGGAGGAACTTAAGGGCGGCCGGAGTTCCTTTAGATCTGCGGGGGTGACTGTACTGTCAATGTGACCTGTCCCCGGGTTGGTATGTGGGGACGAAACATGAATTTCAGAATTTAGGGAGAATTAGAGGAGTCACCCATCAATTCTCTACGCTGATGTCGCCGCCTCTAGAATTTTGCTTCAGTTTATTATATACAAAAAAAAAAAGAAGAAAAAAACAGTATAATGAGGTCCCACATACCCATCACCCAGCTTCAAAAAGTATCACGACATGGCCAATCTTGTTTCTGGTCTCCCTCGTGCTCCTGGTATTATTTTGAGGCAAATACCAGATTTTATCATTCCGTCCATAAATATTTCAGGATGCAGCTGAAAGATAAAGGCTCTTAAAAAAACCAAAACAAAAACATGACCGCAATACCACTATCACATTAAAACATCAGTGAGTCCTTAGTATCATCCAATATCCAGGCCATGTTCAAATTTCCAGCTGTCTCGTAAATGTCATATGCTTTTTTACAGTTTGCTTCAGGATTGAAAGAAGTTCCACATACTCCATAAATCTTAAACCCCTCGGGAATTCCAGATCGAAACAAAAGCCGGAACAAAATTGGATTTCTCTATCCCTACTTTATATTTTGTGAAATTGCAATCGTGGAGAGGGTATTTTTTTTTCCTTATTAAAAAAAAAACAAAAAACTTTCAAAGGCAATGTCACTAGTCGTTATGAAAGCTATTTCCACGGCCCCAAGTTTCTAGCCTCATAACCAGAAGCACTTGGCAATTTGACTGCCCGTCAGTGTTGGCGGGGGAGTCATTTCCCACCAGCATCCATCCGGACTGTAGGGTTCCTCCTGTAAAGGTCACACGCCCTCAAGATCTCCTCTGAGGCCTAATTAAGTCAGAGGTGCCAAATCAGCCACCAGAGGGCTCCCAAAGAACTCCATGAACTTGGGGGTCACCCAAAAACCCAACTTGGTGCATTCTGATACAGACACTGAACATGCCGGGCAGGGACTTGTCTCCTGGCTCAGGTCAGATTCTGCCAGGAGAATAGACCAAGCCTCCGGGAGATGAGGCTCCCCAGGGTGGGGTGGAAAAGGACCAGGTTCGCTGCCGGTTGCCCTGGCAAAAGATTTGAGGCTCACAGCCCTCCCCACCCTCCAGTGGTGGTCTTAGCAGATCCGCTTGGAGAGACACAGTACAGAGATGGGGAGTCTTCTGTGCTAATTAGCTCCTCATAGCCCCGTGATTGCTAATAAACCCTTTATTTATTGAGTACACAAAGAGAGCGTTGTTTTAAGTGATGTTAAGCAAATGCAAGTAGGGATGGTCAACGTGAAATCACACACCCAGGAAGGAACACAAGCCTGAGAGCCTGGACACCCTGGCCTTATAAATCTCTCCATTTCCAGGCCTTGTTGCTGGAAACCGAAGAGTTGGGATGGGAGCCATTGATTGGATCTCGTCCTTCTCTGTTGGGAGTTTTGTTGAGGGACTGTATTCTTTGCTAGGGTTGCACAACGGGCTGATTTACAACAGTAAATCATCTCACTGTTCTGGAAGGCTGGAAGTCCTAACTCGAGGTGTCAGCAGGGCTCTGCTCTCTCTGAGACTCTAGGGGAGAGTCCTTCCTTGCCTCGTCTAGCTTCTGTGTCTGCCCGAAATTTTTGGTGTTCCTTGGCTTGTAGATGGCTACCTTATTGCTGTCTGTTTTCACATCTTCCCCCCTCTGTGCATATCTGTCTCTATGTCCAGATTTCCCTGTTTTACAAGGACACCAGTCATACTGGATTAAAGCCACCTCCCCCCATGACCTCATTTTAACTTGATTACTTCTGTAAAAACACTACCCCCCCCCCCCCCAAACAGGTCACGTTCTAAGGTATGACGGGATTAGGACTTTGTATCTTTCTCGGTGGACACACTCAACCCATAACAGCGACCGTGTTGTAAAATAGATAATGTTTGGAAGGCCTGTAACGACACACCCATGAACTGGGCACGCTAGTGGGTCACACAATCCTGAGGCTCTGAAATAAAGTTACAAGTCCTCAAAGGTATCATGATAACACAAAGATAACGATGACGTGAAAAACTACATACTGTGACTTTACCAAGAAATGTGATTATAACCCAAGTTTCATTAAATTCACTAGATTTGATGTTTTCCTATGATCATCGGTACAGAAAGTACATGCCGAACAAGATATCACAAATCTAGATTGTTTTTCTTTGGTTTTGTTTATTTGTTTGTTTGTTTGTTTTTTGTTTTTTTTCTAAAAAGGTACATCAGAGAGTGATTATTGTGCTACCCAACAGGCTATCACAGAACTCTTTTATATAGTAAATAAACACTCAGAACTCTTTTATGCATTAAGCACAGAGAACTTGTATATCTTAAGCATTCACCAAATCAGAATTCACACCCCTTTTCGGGAACACAAGCATCTGTTACATAAATGAGCCCCTGTCTACTTTAGCTCATTGCCAGCAGAAAAAAACCCAGTCATTCTCTAGGGTTTTACCAGAATGTTCATGGCCCAGCAGGCACTGGTCCCAACAGGTACCGCTTCAGCTCCTGACATGGTTTCTCAATGAACAGTGTCAGGGCCAGCCCAGTGATGAAGGTCAGCAAACAGTGTCCAGAGAAAATGTAGAACTGGAGAGAAAGAGGGGCAGAGTGAATGCAATCCTACTACCAGATTCGTACTGTGTTTGGTTTTAAAGGGCATCATCCTGGCCGTATGATCTAGATCTGTAAGACCCCCAGCCCTGAACGTTAAAACTAAGGTAGGAGCGCCTGGGCGGCTCAGCCAGTTGAACATCCCACTCTTGACTTCGGCTCGGGTCACGATCTCACAGTTTGTGAGTTCGAGCCCCGCATCGAGCTCGGTGCTGACAGTGCAGAGCCTGCGGGGGATTCTCTCTCTCCTTCTCTCTCTGCTCCTCCCCCACTGGCTCTCTAACTGCCTCTCAAAACACATAAAAATAAACTTAAAATAAATAGGATGAATAAAATCGAAGAAAGATATTATCCCAAAGCCCTCCTTCAAAGAAAGCAAAGGACAATAGGCTCCTAGCAGCCCCCACAACAAAGCGAGCTTCTCTCCCCGAGCCAGTGGGCTGCGTGGTGGCTCCAGCAGAGAAGGGACAGTGGAGCCACAAGAGAGCGGAGAGTGGGGACTCACTCACCATGTTGGTGTCGCTGTAGTGAATGAGCGTTTCTTGAAGCCCGTTGTAGAGCATGATGAGGATCGGATGAACCAGGTAGCAAGCGTAACTGATGCTGGCCAGGAAAGCCCAGATGTGGCAGGAGAGGAACCTGTTCACCAGCCCTGGAGGGAACGGGCAGCCTGACTTACGGAGCCATGACTCCGCCTGGTCCCTCTGGGTGCTGTGCACCTGTGTGCGTGGACTTCTAAGAAGGCCTTTATTCTCCTGATTTTTAAGAGGAGGTGCCCCACACCAAACCAAACTTTGCAGGAATGTGAAAAAATAAGAGACGCTAATACAGCGTTTCCAGTCAGTTGACTTTCTCAGTACGACCTCAAGCCCTGAGCACCGACCGTTCCGCGTGGGAAACAAGGAACCAAGTCCTTCCACCGGCCTGGGTTCTGGCTCAAGACGCAGCACGGGAGCTGCTGGGCCCTGGGACGAGGTGGTTCGCGTCGCCTGGCCTCAGGCTCGTCCTCTGTTACTGAGAGGCTTGCCTCTGGTCAACGTGTAGGTCCCTTTCGGGACAAATATTCCGTAACTCGGTATAACTTCTAGAACTGCGTTGTCCCACGCGGTAGCCACGAATGTCCTTATAGAAGGCGGAAGAGGAGACACAGACACACATGGGAGAGGCAGGGCGAGAAAGCCGTGTGAAGGCGAGGCAGAGACCGTAGTGACGCACTTTCGGGCCGGGAACTCAGGGCTCGCTGGCAGCCATGGAACAGATGCCCCCTCGGGGCTTCCAGAAGGACCTTGCCAACACCTTGATATTGGGTTTCTAGTTTCCAGAACTATGAGAGGGTTGATTTCTGTTGTTTCAAGCCATGAAAGAAAGGCAAGAAAGGACAGGAAGGAGGGAAGGAGGGAAGGAAGGAAGGAAGGAAGGAAGGAAGGAAGGAAGGAAGGAAAAAGAAAAAGAAGAAAAGAAAAAACTTGTTTCTCCTTTGCACGAGGCTCATCTCAAGTGCTCAGTCATGCATCACTGTTGTATCAGTTGCTTAGGACAAAATCTTTGTCATCCCAAATTCGGTTCTTTCTCCCATATCCCACAGAGTGCTACCATCTGTCTTTTAAACTGTCTATCTCAAACTGGACCATTTCTTCCCATCTCCGCCACTAACCCCCGCATCAAACCCACTAGCTCCTACTCCCTGGACCTGTACAGTAGCTTCCTGATGGATCCATTGGTCTCTCTGCTGTCCTTCTTGTTGCCCTGCAGTCTCCATGCAACGTCCAGAGTGCTCTTTTAAATCACAGGTCAGATTACGTTACATGGCTTTTAAAATAAAATCCGGGTGCCTCGGTGGCTCACTCGGTTGGGCGTCCGACTTCGGCTCAGGTCATGGTCTCGCGGTTTGTGAGTTCGAACCCCGCGTCGGGCTCTGTGCTGGCGGCTCGGAGCCTGGAGCCTGTTTCGGAGGCTGTGTCTCCTCCTCTCTCTGCCCCTCCCCTGCTCATGCTCTGTCTCGCTCTGTCTCTCAATAATAAATAAATGTTAAAAAAATTAAAATAAAATCCAGTCCTTCCCCTGGGCCTTGAAGACCCTGCATGACCTGGCTGCTACCTTCCTCTGTGTTCTCATTCCCATCTCTCTCCCACCTTGATCTTGATTCCTGTCTCACCGGTCTTCTTGCTGCTTCTCCCGCCCACTAAGCTCGTTCCAGTCTTGAGACCTCTGCCACACCATCCCTTTGCCTGCAAATATTTGCAAACTCACCCCTACTCCAGTTACCCTCCGATCCCGGCTTTATTTTTATTCCCTATATATATCCACGCTGGAATTATACACATATTTACTTAACCTGGCTCCAGATTTGTTTCCGATGGCTGCTGCAACAAATTGCACAAATATCGTGGCTCAAAACAACAACAATCTACTCTTGCGTCATTCTAGAGACAAGAAGCCCCAAACCAGTATGGCTGAAATCACGGTGTGGACAGGGCCACACTCCCTCTGGAGGCTCTAGGGGAGAATCCATTTCTGGTCTCCTCCGACCCCTCCCAGCTTCTGGCTCTCCTTGGCTCGTGGCCCCTCCCAACAACATCAGCGGTTTCAAATGTGTCCCCACTCCATCTTCGTGTCGCTGTCTCCTCTGCGAGTGTCCCTCTATCCTCCTCTTTGGAGGGTACACGTGACCTCATTTAGGGCCATATAATCTCCCCGCCTCCCAATCTCGTGATCGCTGCCATCACATCTGCAAAGTCCCAGTTGGACCTGATCTACCAGGGGCCGTTATGCAGCTTACTGGAGTCTCCCGGGCTGTGTCCCCTACCCCCCTGTGATCTCCTACAACAGAGACTTTTTTTCTTGTCTACTGCTCCACATCCTGTGCAACTTGAACAGCGCTTGGCATAAAGCGAGCATTCTGGAAGTATTTTATATGATTGAGAGAACAGAGATGGACTCGCCGGCCAAAGATACCTTTGCCCCAAGTGAATGTCAAGGGATAAGATCAACCAAGACATTTCTGGGGAGCAAACAATATAGTTATAGGAAAATTAAGGCAACGGAGAGCCCGTGTCACGCAGGTAAACGAAACACAAAAGAACATCCTTAAAGCAAGCAACCTCCTGGTCACGTCATGAGCCACAACTGGCTCCAGTCAACTGTTAATCACATTAAATTAATGTTGTTAATTCAGACCCTGTTGGTTTTGTAGTTGTATGGTTACTTTATTATTTTTTCTGAAGACTTTATTTTTAAGTATTCTCTACACCCGTCATGGGGCTCGAGCTTACAAACCCGAGCTCAAGGGTCGCATGCTCCACTGACTGAGCCAGGCAGACGCCCCCTTTTGATTAAATTTTTTAAATGTTTATTTATTTTTGAGAAAGAGTGAGAGCGTGAGCAGGGGGAGGGGCAGAGAGAGGGGGAGACACAGAATCTGAAGCGGGCTCTAGGCTCTGAGCGGTCAGCACAGAGCCCGGCACGGGGCTCCAACCCATGAACCGTGAGATCATGACCTGAGACAAAGTTGGATGCTTAACTGACTGAGCCACCCAGGTGCCCCATTTTTGTGGTTACTTTATAACCACATTTGTTTTGACTTTATAAATCTATGTATTATAAACATAAAAATTTATATCTAGATTTATGTATGCTCATGTTTAGGTAAAATTAGAATTGAAATAATTTAAGCCAATACTAAGGATCCCCAAAGACTTCTTGTTCCTTTGGAATGGGTCCATGTATTACTAAAGTTCGAGGACCCCTGAAGGAGAGACGGCACCACCGAAAGGTTTTAACTGGGGGAGTCACGTGGTCAGAAGAGGACTCTGGCAACTCAGCACGGAACCAAACCCTCATGGTCTACACTGGCCCTGACTCAGACGATGGAAAGATGATTTGAGGCATCAGGACCCCCCTTCTCACCCTGAGAGTCTCGGTGACACACTTCCTCAAATGTTCCTTTACAGATGTACTTTTCTAAAGGTCACCAGGTGGACACATATTTTCTAGGACTGAACCTCACCCGTCACCTCCTACCTTGACCTGCTAACCAATCTTGCTATCTTATGGCACCAGAGACGCAAACCTAGAACATCGGTTGCGCCTGCAATTGTGATTGGCTAATGACAACACTCTTTGAAAACACGTATCACTCAAGAACGCATCAAAGGACTTGTCTGTCGTCTGGATTAACGGAGGCATCGTCCATGCTCAGGCTAAGAATTGCTAGCATTTACTAACTCCACGGTAATGATAATGCTGCAAATCTGATTGATCTTTTAAAAAATATTTATTTATTTATTTTGAGAGAAAGAGAGAGCATGCGAGTGGGTGAGGGGCAGAGAGAGAGAGAGAGAGAGAGAGAGAGAGAGAGAGAGAATCCCAAGCAGGCTCTGCACTGTCGGCGCAGAGCCCCGCGTGGGCTTGAACTCACAAATGGTGAGATCACGACCTGAGCCAAAATCAAGAGTTGACACTTAACTGACAGAGCCATGCAGGTGCCCCAAATTTGATTAATCTTCTTTTTTTCTTTGTAATGTTTATTTGTTTTTGAGAGAGAGAGAGAGCTGGGGGGGGGAGGGCAGAGAGAGAGAGAAAGAGAATCGATCCCAAGTAGGCTCTGCACCATCTGGGCAGAGCCCGATGCAGGGCTAGATCTCACAAACCATGAGATCACGACCTGAGCCAAAATCGAGAATCGGACGCTCAACCGCCTGAGCCACCCAAGTGCCCCCAATTTGATTAATCTTCTAACTTGACCTAAGACTCTCCCCCCAGCAAGTTATTCTTCATTTAGCACGACTTTTACAAGAGACAAGAATACTGTTATGCTACCACCATATCGTGGGCAGCCTGTGCCAGGCCAGGGAGAGGAGTTGCCTATGTTCTGAGGCTCTGGGGACAGCTCATGGTCATTGTCACCAGGTGGGAGCAGTGTTAGGGTGGGGTCCTGTGATTCAAACAGCTGCCCAGAAATGCAAATACATCCGTCAGCGAGAACGCGGCCCATTTCTTCTTTAACATCATGTCTCCATAGAAGGGAAAGCGTTTAAAATTAAAATATTAAAGAACAAATTCCTCACCCTTATATACTCATCAAACTCAGAAACAGTTCTACCAATCCAACATCTGAGAGGGGTCCTATTGCACAGAAACGACGGTCACGGGCTTTGGGCATCGGCTTTTCACTCGGTCCGGGGTTCGTTTTCTAGCTCAACCACTACCGAGCTGCGTGACCTTCAAGTGTTCTCTCCAGGCGCCATCTTTCTCACAGAGAAATAGCACGTTATAGCTGTACCCACAGCGGTGTGGCCGGCGTCACCCAGGATCACCTGGGTGAAATTCTCCATGAGACCTGGCGTAAGCCTGTGCCCCGTCAGCAAGAGTTGTTGTGATCAATTTATCATTTTCCTCCTTAACCCATGAATCCCAAACGCCTTTGCTGAGGCTAAGTGGGTTGGGTTCACAGGCCAAACTTTAAGCTCATCCTGATTATTTCCCTAGGGTATATAAACGTGTCATGACTCCACCTGGCTCTATTTCCAACCCTTCAGGGCTTCTGGCCAGTGCGGGGCCAGAACTTTTTCTGGATGATTCTTGCCAGTCTTTCTCCTGTCATTTTACGACACCCCAAGCATCCAGTCCCTATCTCATGCCAACTAGAAAAGAAAGGGAAGAAGACATCAGGTGACTTGGATAGCCATTTCTAATGTGAAGAAAACCCCTTTCTTGCCATTTAGGCCCCTTTTCTGCTTGACTTTCCACACATTGAGAGCCAGGCTCAATAGACAGTTCCCCAGCTTGTCACAGGGCTGAAGGGGATCTTGGGAACTATTCGGTCTCTACCCTCAGATAAGGAAACCGAGGCCCAGGGTGGGTGTGACCACCACTTTGGTCCCTGCCACTGGTATTTTGTTCTTACTGTAGGACCCTCTTTGTTCTCCTAAATGAAGCTTCTAAAGTAGCTTCATTGGAGAGGCTCAGAACCCACATTTGTACATAAACCAGTGTAGAAATTGAAAACAGAATATGGGGGGTTCCCCCAGGATATAAACAAATTGATGTCTTTGAGTCAATATCAGTCGTTCAACAACAAATAAAAAAGCCCGTCCGCGCACACTGTGTTTTCGCATTTGTCCCCTTTAAAGGGACACAGTGTGAACCTATAAGCAACCCCCCGTGCTGCGTTGTACCTCCATAGCCTTCCTGACATGCCAACAGGACCCAGCCCACGGCTGCCGCCCACAGGGTCCGGTGGAGGGCCTGGTACAGAGCAACGGCAGGTGAAGAGGTGACAGAAGTATCATCCACTGCATACGCCAGAGCGACCACTGCGAACAGGGTGGCCAGGGAGCAAGTCCACCCCAGCAGGGCCTGCGTCTACAGGGAAAGGAGAGACATGGGTCAAGCTCGTTCTGGCCATTGTCTATTTACTTCCTTTTACACGAATTTACTTTTTGGTCACTTTCGGTATCTATTTGTAAACCTCGATCGGTGCCCAAAATGTCGCTAACACAAAAGATTCGGATTACTGGTTACGATGGGTTAGGTTTGGGGTGCGGTAGGGGGGAGTGAGGTGTGTGACCACGGAGAGATCTTGGTGGCGACAGCAAAGTTCTGCACCTTGCTTGTGGTGGCGGTCACACAAATCCCCACGTGATAAAATTGCACAAAATGGCCGTGAATCCCAAATAATTATTAAATGAAAGTTTAAGGGGGAAAAAAAAAGGGAGAAAGAGAAGATAATGTTGGAGCCTCCTCTTGACCTCTCATCCTGTTCCTTAACCTAGTAAGGCTCCTTGATTGGTTCTGTCCCCACCAACAACTCAAGAGCCTCCGGCACCCAATCCATACGTGGGCTGCAACCTAATCACTGGGGTCATAAAATGGCAGAGGGAGTGGGGGAATGGAGAACTTTCTAGCTCAGAAAATAGCACCATGGGTTAAGTTCTATTCTGGGGCTCAGTTCAAGATCTTAGATTTTAGGTCATCTAACTTGACCTTTTTAGACCCAGATCTGTCTTCCAAGAGTCTCTCTTGCTTCTAAGCTTCAGTTCCCAGGTTGCTATGATAACGTCTCCATTGAACCAAACTAGCATCTTATCAGTCCACCACCTTGTCTCTAAAGGGAAGCTCTCCCCGCCTGGGCCTCAGATTCCTGCGGTAGGCTCTGGCTACATGGAAGGAAAGGCATTTCCTCGGGGGCTCTCCACAAGCCCCCCTTTTTAGGCTAGGATCCCCTTCACCTTTTCACTCATAATGCACACCGCCCCATCTCATGCCCAGCATATAACACATGCCCCCCGCTGCTTCCAGCTTGGACACTGTGTCCTTATTTTCTGGCTTCTAGAAGTTTGTGTTTGGTCTGCCCGTCCCTTCCACCTTGTTTCTCCAGCTCAGCTTGACTTGTGTTCTGGCTCTATGCTTCCTGGTCCTGACTCAGCCCTCGGAGTGGTTCACAAATACTCTGTCCTTGGGGCACCTGGGTGGCTCAGTCAGTTAAGTGTCTGCCTCTTGGTTTCAGATCAGGTCATGATCCCAGGGTCATGGGATCAAGTCCTACATTAGGTTCTGTGATGAGTGTGGAGCCTGCTTGAGATTCTCCCTCTCTCTCTCTCTCTCTCTCTCTTTCTCTCTCTCTCTCGCTCTCTCTCCTTCTGCCCCTCTCCCCTGCTTGCTCACTCTCACTCTCTCTCTAAAATAAAATAAAATGAGGGGTGCCTGGGTGGCTCAGTCGGTTGGGCATCCTGCTTTGGCTCAGCTCAAGATCTCACAGTTTGTGAGTTCGAGCCCCGCGTCAGGCTCTGAGCAGACAACTCAGACCCTCGAGTCTGCTTTGGATTCTGTGTCTCCTCCTGTCTCTGCCCCTCCCATGCTCATGCTCTCTCTGTCTCTCAATAATAAATAAGCATTAAAAAATAAAATAAAATAAACAAATGTTCTCCCCGCATCTTAGATTTCACCTCTGCCACCAGAGGAACTTTTGCGCAGTTCAAGGGCAACACCAGCTAGTGTTTTAAATAGATTGCCCCAAGTGTAGATTTGAGATCAAGAGATGAGAAGAGCTTCACCAAAGTCAGCTGGACAAGCTAAGAGAGGACAGGAGAAGAAACGATCAGCAGGGATTCCCTGGAAGCATAGGGCTTCACCGGAAAAAATGCATATACAAGGGCTACGTAACTTTTCCTATAGGCTCGAGTTATGATATTCCCCTGTAGATGCACGATTCACTTGTAGATTACAACAGAGTGCCATTAAAGAGGCGCTTCAACAGGGATTGGTGGAAGATTGCATGGGAGGAGTGGTCAATGAGGAAGACGAACCCGGCTTTCCGGTTTGAGTCTCGAGGTTGGTTGGTGAATCAGAGTGATTACCCGCAAAGGAGCCAGGGAAGGAATTTTACCTGCAAGGTAAAGTAACAGCTTCTTCCCCCTTAGATACCGCATGTCCTGATTCCCAGATGGAACCAATGAATCTGACCAAGAATCCTATCTGTAGAAACCAAGGAGCCCGTGCTATTAAAAAGTAACTATGGGGCAGGGGCACCTGTGTGGTTCAGTTGGTTAAGCGTCGGACTCTTGATTCCGGCTCAGGTCATGATCTCACGGTTTGTGGATTGGAGCCCCGCGTTGGGCCCTGTGCTGACAGCGCAGAGCCTGCTTGGGATTTCCTCTCTTTCCCTCTGTCTCTGCCCTCCCATACTGCCCATGCTCTCTCTCGCCCTCTCCCTCTCAATAAATAAATAAGCATTTTTAAAAAGTTATAAGAAGTAACTATGGGAGCCTGGGTGGCTCAGTCAGTTGAGCGTCCAACTCTTGACTTCAACTCAAGTCATGATCTCATGGTTCGTGGAATTGAGCCCCACATCAGGCTCTGGAGCCTACTTGGGATTCTCTTTCTCCCTCTCTCTTTGCCCCTCCTCAACTCTCTCTCAAAATAAATAAATAAACTTAAAAAAATTAATTATGAAAACAAACAAACAAGTAACTATGTTCTTTCAGAAGAGGGCCTTGCCATTGCAATCTCATTGGGTGTGTTTTTCCCATGTCGGGGATTTCTCTGGGTCTGTACCAAGGCTCCAACGGGTGGAACACCGCTGGGTTCCAATTCTGGAGCTTTCTTAAAGGAGCTCCGTGAAGAAAGCAGAGAACCAGGCTTTCGCGAGAAGACAAGGTCTCTCTTATTCTCTGGCACCAAGAGACATTGCTAACGCAACGCAACACAATAAAGTACTGAGCAGTCTGGTTCCTGCCCATGGCTTTGGAAGAGCCTGGCCGAATGGGCCACTCCAGTCCCAAACAGACGCGGCCCTGGCAGTGAAGTATGGGACAAACTTACCTTGGTTTTAAGAATGTTTGCCTGGCGGTTTGGGTGCATGAAAATGCTCAGAAAGAGCCCCACGAGGAATGGTCCGAATCTGCAGTAGGGCTTTGTATAGTACTCGGAGAAGTACAACACAGTCACGTTTTCACTGGAAAACAAAAGAACATGAGGCAGAAGGTCATGTTTGATCTAGACATGAAGAGAGGAATCTCTCAGATGTCCATCGGCACAATCGGCAAATCCAAAGGAAAATTTGGGGTGCTTCTGTTCATTTCCTCAGTCCGATCTACAGACGGCACCCTCAGGGTCCTGCCTTGTGCCACAGCTGGCCTGCTCAAGTTGCAAACGCCCCTGGGCCCCTCCACCCTGGACCCCAAGGAAATACGATGACCCAGTCCATTTTAAGGAGCTGTGCTGGCAGCTGGCACATCACGATAGCTCTAAAAACGTGGTTTTCAGAAGTGAACGTCTTCGTGGAACGTCTTCGTGGTTGCTTGGGCCACATCCCCGGAGATTGTGGTCTGAGATGGTGCTTGCTGGAAGCATCAGTGGGATTTAAAGTCTCCCCAGGTGATTCTCATGTGCTTCTAGAGTTGAGGACCTACTCTATTAGATTCGATGGGATTCGATGGGAATGAGCCTCTCCCTCAGTCACCTGGCAGGGCCCGCAGGGGCCAATGATATGACAGGAAGGGCATGGTGTTCCCCTAGTGAAAAAACCTGGGGTGTCTTCATTCATTCATTCATTCATTCCCCTCGCAAATACATTTGGAGCACAATGTGCGCGAGTCGCGGTGCCGGGCTATTTTGCATCGGGAGGTCAGCGAAGGCTGCTCTGAGAAAATGACGTTTGCACTGACACCTGCAGGACATGAAGAAGCGAGCCCTGCCACGATCCGGACTTCAAAGGAAAAGCATCCTAGTGTGAGGGAACAGTGAGTGCAAAGGCCTGAGGGGAGAGCGTGCTTGGTGTGTGAAGCTTAGAAGGCTGGTGTGGCTGGTCCAGAGTCAGCACATAGGGGAGTGATGAAGGAGGTCAGACAGGGCTTCTACCGTGAGAGCAGTGGGCAGCCTTTGGAGGAATTTGAGCAGATGACCGACAGCATCTGACTTCCATTTGTATCACTCTGCCTGCTGCATTGAGAACAGATCAGCAGGAAATCGTGCCGCTGTTCCCTGCGTGATGCACAGAGTGGTGATAAGGAAAAATCGTGATATAAACCTCACTGGGGAAGCAAAATAGCATAGCGGGTAAGGTCCTCGGTTCCACTCACACCTATGCCGCTTACTAGCCGCGTGACCTTGAAGGGATAACCCCCACTTCCGTAAATTTCGGTCCCTCCAGCCAATAATTGAGCTTCCGAGCTGCAGGTCGGCGGCGGGAGGAGAAACCCAATACAGCCGCGTGGGGGCGCTCCTTTCCTCCGAGAAACATTTCAACGGGCAGCCACGCGTTCCTGGTACTTTCAGAGAAGACCCCCCAGCGCAAGTTGAAAGGGTCAGAAGTTTGGAAACAAAAACGCAATCAACTTTCCCATCCAGGCTGAACATTTCCCACCCAGTTTTTCCACGAGCCACCGCACACAGCGCAAACAGACTGGCACTCGCCGAGCAGCCTCCCTGGGAGGTCCTGGCCATTCCCGGGGCAGGCAAACAAGAGGGCCCGGCTGGGAACCGTGGGTTACCTTGCTTCTGACGGAGCTGCGACCGGAAGGGAGTAAGCCAGGGTGAGCAGAGCTGTGGCAGTGAAAGATGCCAAGAACAGCATGGCCCCGAGGAGGACAAGGACATGTTTACTTCTGCAAAGAGAGGACATTGACAGAAGCACTCTTCAGTTTCCTTCGCTGCAAAATTTGTGCCCACGAAAGACTTGAAAGCTTGGCAATCAGAGGCACTTCCTGCCAGGCCTGCCTTTGAGAGAGGCTGATGTGGGGGCAGCTGTGACTCAAGAGAACTGGCTTAGCCTTTAAATGTGACCATTTACTGGCTGTGCGACCCTAGGCAGGACCTTGAACTTGATTTTCCTCATCTTCACCCTGAAATGTACTGTGCGGCTCAAGATGTGACCTTGCTTGGGAATGTTCCTTGCCACCCACGAAGCATTACGCGGACATAAATGGTGGTTGATTCGGGAGAGACAGGACTGTCAGGCGCAGGGGGACGCAGGGACGGGGTTAGGGTAAGAGGCGGTCCAGGGATTCTCCCCCCACCCAGATGCAATCTGAGACAAACGTCTGGGTGCAGGGAGTTGATGTGGGGGTAGGAATGAGGGATGGCATGTAGAACCGGGAAGCAGGGAAAACTAACACAAGGATGTGCTGTCAAGGTGGCCAGTACTCAATTCTTCCAGAATGTTCTGTGGAAGATGCTCCTGAAAACTGTCGTGGAAGATGAAAGAAAGAGGCATTTTCCCAGTGTCTTTTATCCCCCATGAGCCAAGGGTGGCTCCACAAAAGTTAATTCCTCCACACTTTGGGACTCCACATGTATAAGGCCAAGAAAGATCCCGAAGGAGGCCCAGCTGTAGTATGTAGGAGGTTCTGGGGCAGGAAATGAGATTTAGGGACATAGGCTTTAGAGTTAGAGTAAGGCACTGGTTGCACCTCCTCAGAATCGTGAGGGTTGGGACAAAGACGATGTGCAGTAGTATAGAAGGAATGTCAAACACAGGCGTAAGACAAGACTATCCAGGCATAACCCTGCCCAGATGGTGCCTTTGACAATCCCGTTCCACTGCGTGACGTTGCCACGGTTCTTCATGAGGAGGGGATAAGGGACCATTCGTTTATCACGAGTGAGGCAAACGGCAAATGATTTTCAACCAGAGTGCCAATTCTAGTTTAGTGTTAATGCTCGGAATGGAGGAGTGTTAGCTCAGTGGTGCTGTGATTGATTAGTAATGTCTGCTGTGAGAGTGGGCTGGGAAGGTATGACAACAATGCTGTCTCTTTACTGTTCCTTTTGCCAGACCATTTAGTTCTGGCCTCCTTGGATTACTGGCATTCTATACAAGTGTGTTCTCTAAAGGAAAACAGCTCTACCTTTTACATACCTCCCACCATTTAGAAGCTAAACGTAGTTGCACGGCCACAAGCTTGTATAGTGCTGGTTTTTAGCTGAGGAATTGAAAATCTACCTTTCATGACAGCCTCTAGGAAAGATGCTGACATTGGGGACTCGGGGGTCTTAACTCACAAGGACACTCAAGTAGGTCCCCACCTACTACCTACTCTAGTAGGTCTAGAGTGAGGAGGTACTAAGAATTCATTGTCTTAGGTCAATGGTTAACCATCCAGTCAGGCAATCCAATAAAAACCTGCATGCACCCAAGTCAATATTTGTTTAACTCCCCGGGAGACTTGAGCCCAACCCATGGCACCTCCTCCCAGGAGTCAGACAAGTCTCCACGGGCTAACCGCCTCTATAATAAAACTAATAAAACCTCCTAATCTAGACTGTTATGGGCTGGATTTTGTTCCCCCCTCCCCCCCCAAATTCTAACTTCCATCACTTCAGAATATGGCTCTATTTGGAGATAGGGTCTCTAAAGAGATAATGAAGGTGAAATGAGGTCATTGGGATGGGCCCTAATCCAATGTGACTGGTACCTTCATGAGAAGAGATGACAAGACCGACAACCACAGAGCAAAGACCGCGTCAAGACGGCCACATGAAGACACAGTGAGAGGCCTCAGAAGAAACCAACCCTGTGCCAAAGGGTCCCCTCTGCCAGCTCGGGTCAGTGGTTGTATTGTCTGCCTGTTTGAGGGGACTCCTCCTACGACCGTGGGATTGAGAAAGGCCCAGAGCTTCAAGTGCCACCCACTATCCCCATTCTCTCTCAAGAGGGTTGGTGCCTCAGAAGGGCCCGTTCAGGGGCCATATAGCCCAAGAGGAGGAAGGAATGGCCTGAAAAGACCCTCGTATTCTTTGAAAGCCTGTCAGCCCCCAGCATCCTGGCCAGGATGCCCCACAGGATTTTTCTCGCCGTTTCTTCACAAATACCTGTACCAGCAATGAGCACATCCTGCTGGAATTGCCACCTCCGAGGAGACCTGTGGAGGCTCGCCCTTTCTCCTCTGCCAGGGCTGCCGGGCCTGCAGAGGCCTCACACCTGCCCCACCTGTTCCCCGCAGGCGCTTGCCAAGGTCTCCAGAGCTCTTGGAGCAGCCATAGTCCGTCACAGAGCCGAGGCCTGCGACAGCCCCAGAGAATTGGGCCAGGTGCTCCCCTGCCCCTGGAGCTCTGAGGGTTTGACGGCCTTGTGGGAGGGAGAGTCCACCCCCGTGGAGGCCCTGGGGGCCTGAACAGCTCCTGCTCAGGGAGCCCCTCTCCAGCAGCAGCAGGGATCAGCGACCCAGGAGTGTTCCAGGAATCCCCACCCTCTCTAAGGGGCTTGGGGAGGGAAGGGGAGGGGAAGGGAGGTCAGCATCCCAAAGCCACCTTGACCTACTCTCATCCTTCCTTGTCTGATCCACACTGAGGTGAGAGTGGGAGGGCACACTAATTCCTAATCCCCACCGTTCTCAGCGATTTCATCCTGGGAGGTGTGAGAATAAATCAAGGAGGCAGAGAGTGGTACGTCTTTCTACCAGAGGATGTTCGGAGCTATTTTTTTTAAAACCTTCATTTCCAAGATAGAAAGCAATGTGATTATTAGATCTCATTTCCATCTTATCGTCGGATTTTATTTCAATCTCATATGCTCTTATCAGTTCTATTATGCTATCCAAAATTGCCCTCTCCACCTCCCAGCCCCCACTCTGAGAAAATAAGCCATTTGATTCAGATGCTTTTGTTTCAGGAGACGGGGTAGGGAAGAACTTGCCACGTCTTCTGACTCAAACTCACTATACCAGCAAAACCGCCTCTGTGCTGAGTGGAATCCATGGAACATTTTTTTAATTTAGTAAAAAGACAAAAAACAAAAAACAGCTCCTGTACATTTAAAGTTAGAAAGCATTGTGTGTTTAAGATATGTGAAAAAGCAGATTTCCCTTTGTTTGTTTTTTTTTTTTTTTTTTGGTGTTTAATTCTTAGATTAAATTAAAATCAAGATGGCTTGAACGCTTGCATTTGGCTAGAACAGGCAACCTCATGGGTCAGCCTGTGATTCAAAGGTCTGTCCTACAAAGGGTAGTAACAGGTAACGACAATATAGAGCAGGTCAAGGCGTATTTAGAACTCCGCTTCACCCCTAGGAGTTAAAAACTTGCAAGTTAGATATGAAAAAATGACTATTTTCTTACATATCCAAATAGCAAGGTTTCTATTTTGTTTTGTGTTATTAGTAACATTCCATATTGGCAACCGTGTAATTGGTGGCCAGAGGACTGAACATTGATAGAAGCTTTAAGGAAAGCAATTTGTCATTATGCTTCAAGAGCCTAGAAGACATTCATGCTCTTTGACCTAGGGATTCCCCTTAAAGATATGCATTCTAAAGAAATATCAGAGTGGAGACTCTGATCTCCACGAAAATAGTTATCAGGCGATTATTCATGAAAGCAAGCATAAAATTGGAAATAATCCAAGTATCTAACACCAGGGGAAGGTGTAAGTAGATTACAGTTCATTCCATAGAATGAAACATTACACACACATTAAAATTATGTTTACTTAAAGTAAATAAATAGGGGCGCCCGGGTGGCTCAGTCGGTTAAGCGACTGACTTTGGCTCAGGTCATGATCTCACGGTTCGTGGGTTTGAGCCCTGCGTCCGGCTGTATGCTGACAGCTCAGAATCTGGAGGCTGCTTCGGATTCTGTGTCTCCCCCTCTCTCTCTGCCCCTCCCCACTCATGCTCTGTCTCTCTCTCTCTCTTTCAAAAAATAAACATTAAAAGTTTTTTTTTAATAAATAGATAAAATTGTGTCTCTTAGAAGTAGGCTTAGAAAACGCTTACGTCATGTAACTATTAAAAGAAAGATACTGATGTATATACACAGAAGCCTTTCATGTTTAAAAAGTGGTGCGGAAAAAGATCAGGAAGATAAACACAGAAATATTGACAGGGAATTCACCTCTTCTTGAGTGAGGAATGGGTCTAGGGTGATAGTTTTCCCCTCTATTCACCCTACTATCTTCCCATACCTCTTAAACTGAACATGTATGTTAACAACAAAAAAAGGGAAAAATCTTTTAAGATATGGCATGGATATTCCACAAGCTATAAGTGTCCTTGTGAATTATTGAGGCCTGAGAGCTTTTCTAGAACTAACAAAAATTACGGTGATAAATATCTGATGGGGGGAACAGGTACACTGATGTATCGCTGGGGGCGCGGTCATTACTTCCCTCTTTCTGGAGAACAACCGCATACTATGTAACAAGCAGCACGAAATCGTTCCTGCGCTTTGACCTAGTCATTCCACTTGGAAATGGGTCCCCAAGGAAATGAACAGGAGGAAAAAGTAGTACGTTCAAAGACAGTCACTGAGGTGCCGTCTGGAGTCATGAAACACTGGAAATGATGTAGATGCCTGACCATAACAATGGCATAGAAATCCTAAAACGGCTGAGTATGTGGATCGTGTCGCTACGCGGAAATGTTTACAAAGGCAGGTGAATGGAAAAGACTGAGACTAGAGATTACACACGCCCTGATTACGACCCTGCAAAAACGCAGAGGGGTGTGTGCAGGACGAAGCCGGGAGGAGAACGTGAAGAAAGATAAACAGAAAAGGATTCGGTGTCCACACTGCTCTGAAAAGTTCGTTTCCTGAATCGCAAAGGCTGCCCTGCCCAGAGCTGGAGCGCTCCCTGGGAGTGCCGCGGGAGAGGTCCCGTGGCCAGACCCGCCGGTCCCGGGGACACTCACTTTCTGTGGATGAGGACGATCGCCGGCGTGATGAGATGGCACTGAAAATCGTTGGCCAGGTACCACGTCCAGCCATTACACTGAAACGAGAGGAGCAGAGGTCACTCACCGGGGCCACTCGCTCACCTTCCTGGGGCTGGGGAGGTGGGGGGGGGGGGGGGTGTGGGGGGGGGGCGGTCCAAGGGAAGAGAAAGGAATTTGGGGCCACAGGATTTCACATACCTCATCTCACTTAATCCTGTAAGGAGCCTAGGTGCTGAGTATTGTTACTGCCAGGTTACAAAAGGGAAATGCAGAGCTTTCTCTCTTGAAAAAAAGCAGTAAAAGCTAAGCTCCCAGGGCAGTTGGAGGAACTCAACTCCACCCCGTTACATGAATGTAAGGGACAATTATCGTTTTGGTGCCCTCAGAGCCGGTAAGGGTCCCTGTTGTCCTCTCTTCCCTGCTTTGCCGGCCCTCCCCAGCCCCCGGGGAAGGAATGGGCTCATCTAGATTGGAAGCCTGGCTCCAGACGAGCTTGTGCCGGAGAGCCCAGAGTTCCCACGTGTGACGGACGTGCGGTCGTCTGGCCAAAGCCACGTCTTTCCGCGGGCTGTCCGTGTTGGTGTGAAATGAGCCAGTTACCTGCCTCATTCTTCTTCAATGTGACGACGTTCCTGGGGGCATCTCCCTCCAGGGCTCCGGAGGTAAAAGGCTCCTTGCTCCCTCCAGTCCCCAATCCGGTCCTCGAGAGCCCAGACTTATCCAGCACAAGCGACAGCTTTCCTTGTCCCGGCTAAAGGGAAGTGCCCGAGGTGGGGGATCGGTGAGACCTCCAGGCCAGACGGCCCTCACACGTCTGCTTTCAAGGACCAAGGTGGGCTTGGCCTCAAACAGGTGGCTGGCTCGCGTCCTCGCCACTGATTCCCATGTGGGGCCCAGGCCGGTCCGCACCTGGCACACACGATTCAATTACCCCTATTTCGCTTTCGTTGACTCCGATGTCATCGTGAGGATCCGAGGGCTTCGGGGGAAGCCCCAGCCAGTATAGACAGATGCCGTGGCTCTGTCTGATCTGGCTTGAGACGGAAAAACGACTCATTATGGCGCAGGTGAGGTGCAATGTTCTGTCCCAGTTACAGGCCGTCTGCGTGGAGGTAAGGCAAGTGTCCTTTCTCTGTGGGGTATGACATGGAACCTTGACGGAGCAAGGCTGGCCGCTTCCGGACACGTACCTGCACGGTTGGCCCCTCAGTGCCCACTACCCTGCTCCCTCCCTCTGCTTTTCACGGCAACTGCCCCTGCCAAGGCTGGTTTGGTAACACTCACCCATCCCGAGAGGCTAGTCTCCCTGCCCCCAGCCACCCCCTTCCTATGGCTTCACCGTTACTCCAGAGAAAGTGCCAGAAGAAAGGGCAGCAGACCCAGGCCGGCCCTTGGAAAGTTCACGAACCGTGTGACGTGACACCCCGCGTTGGCCCGTGCCCATCTGCCTGTTCCCAGCCCATGACGCAGGACTCACCGCGTTTGGGACCCACAGGAAATTATTTAGCAACAGCAGATTCGTCCACCACGCTCGCCGGCAGTTATCCACGTGGAACTTGGGCACTTCCCAGACG
This sequence comes from Panthera leo, assembly GCF_018350215.1. NCBI lineage: Eukaryota > Metazoa > Chordata > Mammalia > Carnivora > Felidae > Panthera > Panthera leo. The sequence continues at coordinate 77,544,480 of NC_056690.1, read as the reverse complement.
GGTCCCCAGGGAACAAGAGAGAACAATCCAGCCAGCAAGCACACCGAATACATGTGAAGGGGCTGCAACCTGGCAGGAAAGAGCCAGAAGAGAGAAGGGGACTCTCCACCGTGGTTCCATTCAGTCCCCGGGGTGAGCGACAGAGACGCTCTGAAACGGATTGTGCTGGGTGGGCGACCAGCTGCCCACACCTCAAACGTTCCTACGCTCGTGGGTACAAATTCTTGAGCTCCCACCCCGGGGCTCCGGTGCTGCTGAGGCAAACATACGTCAGTCACTGAGCAGGTGGTGATGAACTCGTGATTTGTGAGTTCGAGCCCCGCGTCGGGCTCTGTGCTGACGGCTCGGAGCCTGGAGCCTGCTTCCGATTCTGTGTCTCCCTCTCTCTCTGCCTCTCCCCTGCTTGTGCTCTCTCTCTCTCTCTCTTTCTCGCAAAAATAAATAAATAAACATTAAGAAAAAAAAGAAAAGAAATACTCCTGTCAGGGGAAAAGTACCTCTATTTTACCGATGGGGAAATCACGGAAGTTTGGGTGACTTGGCCAAGGTGGCCCAACCACCCAGCGGCACTGAGGTCTGCCACCAGCTCGCATCCTTCCCCCTGTGGCCGCCCTGGATGACAATGCCTTTCCTCGCTCCTTCCCTCTTTTCCTTTCTCCCTCCTTGTTTTCTTTCTCCCTCCCTTCCTTCATACCCTACCTCCTTCCCAGCTACGAAGACGGTGGGGGAAAGGCACAGGTGTCCTTTAGAAACAGAACGCCAGCCCTATCTGCCACCTGCTTTAGACTCTCCAGCAGCCGCATTTGTCAGTCAAAAGAAATAGCCACAATGAAGTCCAATAATACACTTTACGTAGCCCAGCGTATCCCGAATGTTATCGACAGGTAATCGCTATAAAAAAAAAACTAGCGAGCAGTTTTCCATCCTTCCTTCTTTGAGTCTTGAGAATCCCGCGTGCATTGTATGCTCACGGCACACCTCAGCGGGCCACAGGTCTGGTGGCCACCTACTGGACATCGCTGGTGCAGAGGTTCGAAGCGAGGCCGTAGCAGGGGGGCGGACGCAATCCCGGCACGGATTCCGGGTGAGCGACGATCAACAGCCGTCTTTTAAAAGGACATATGTAGAAATTCCCAGTTGAGCACAGGGCCCAGCAGCACCTCCGGGCATCTCAGGCGGGGGTGGGGGGGAGGGGAGGGTGTCAGGGCCCCCGGGCTGGCTGCGACAGATGGGAAGGGCCGGACTGCTGGAGGTCCACACTCCAGCAGAGTCGTAGGGCAGCACCCAGCTGCCCCGTGGGCGCCGGGACCCAGACCTGTCGGCCTCCGGTGCTCCCCACGCTGATACATCCCTCATAGGCGTGCCTAGCAGACAGGAGGGCTGGGGGCATGCGGGGAGCAGCCTGGAATCACAGATCACGGTCAGAGAGAAAGGGCTGCTGACTGGGCCAAAACGCATCTCCCCAGATCAGCTCAGACAACAGCCACAGAGCCCTGCCTGGGCCCGGGCCCCGTCACATTAGCCATCTGACCGAGCTGTCCTACAGCTGCTCCCCCAGGCCTCGGGCTCCGCCTCCCAAGCCTTCCTTCCCACCATCTGTCGCCTCCCTGGGGAGAGTAAGTCACCCCCCCCCCCCCCCCCCGCCCTGCTCCCCTCTGAACGGAGTTCGGGTCAGATGCCCTCAGGGGGGAGCACGGTACAGGCTGTGTCCTCCCCAGTTCGGCCTCTGAGTGGGGGGGCCCGTGGGGGCAGGGCAGAGGCTGGGCCTCACCTTGAGGAGCAGAGCTACGGATATGTGGCTTCTAGTTCTGTCGAAATGCTCCTACTGAGAAAATCACGTAACTTCTCTCTTTCCTCTTCTAGGGGGACAGGGTTGGGGGGGGGGGGATGATGATTCCTTAGATTCTTTTAAGGAGCATCATGATTCCTGCCTCCTAAGGGTTTTTGAGAATCAAAGGAGATCAATAGGAAAACAGCCGGCAACATGGAAAGAATCGCATAAATGTAAATTGTTCTTCATTTTTGTCCAAGCTGCTGGGAGATTGAAAGTCTAGGAGGGTTTTCAAAGATTAAAACGTGCAATATTGGCTGTCGTGCCAGGTACAAGAAGCAGGCATTCTCTTAGCCGGTGGGTGGGAAGGGAAAGTGGAAAATGTCCATCCAAATGTGAGATGCATTTAAACCACCAATTCTAGAAATTTACCCCCAAACATGTGCACAAAAGTGTACTGATATTGAATCCTTGTCTAAGATAGCAAAAGCTTGGGATTACCACCACACCCATTAACAGGGGCACGTTAGATTCACGACTGTCCACCCACACAGAGCCATCCCAGGCCACCTTTAAAATCAGTGGGGTGCCGGGTGCCTGGGTGGCTCAGTCAGTTAAGCGTCCAACTCCTGGTTTCATCTCAGGTCATGATCTCACGGTTTGTGGGTCCAAGCCCCATGTCCGGCTCTGTAGTACAGTTTGGAGATCACTGGGGATTCTCTCTGCTCTCCCCTGCCCCTCCCCCACTCGCTCTCTCTCAAAATAAATAAATAAACTTTAAAAAAATAAAATCAGTGAGGTGGGTCCTTGCATGCAACAGATTGATATGCCAACATGAAATCATTATGTGAAAAAAGCTACCTGTAAAATAGCACGGTTTATAGTATAATCATATTCTTGAGAAAGAAAGAAAGAAAGAAAGAAAGAAAGAAAGAAAGAAAGAAAGGGAAAGAAGAAAGAAAGAAAGAAAGAAAGAAAGAAAGAAAGAAAGAAAGGAAGAAAACCCAGGGGCACGGAGGTGGCTCGGTCGGTTAAGTGTCCGACTTCAGCTCAGGTCATGATCTCACGATTTGTGAGTTCGAGCCCCACGTCCCGGCTCTGTGCTGACAGCTTGGAGCCTGGAGCCTGTTTCAGATTCTGTGTCTCCCTCTCTCTTCGACCCTCTCCTGCTCACGCTCTGTCTCTCCCTCTCAAAAATAAATAAACATTAAAAAAAGAAAAAACCCAGTGCCTGTAAGTATGTAAGTACATGGAAAGTATCTGCGAGAATTTACAAGAAACCGTTAACAAAGGTGCCCCGCGGGGGAGTGAGACTGCAGTGGGTACCCTTAATTTTAGCGTATAACCTTCTGTGATAGATATTTTTATCAGTAATGTTTTTATTGTAACAAAAACTCCCGATTTTTTTTTTTTTTTTTTTTTTTTTGAGAGAGAGAGAGAGAGAGAGAGAGTGCACGTGCGTGCAGACAGAGACCCTAAGCAGGTTCCACACTCAGCACAGAGCTCAGCTCGGGCTCAGTCTCCCGACCATGAGATCATGACCTGAGCCGAAATCAAGAGTCAGACGCATAACCGACTGAGCCACATAGGTGCCCCCAAACCCCTGATGTTTAACATATACCTCCTAGTTGGAATAATCACACAGTCTTAAGGGTCTGAGACATCTACTCTCCTTGTTTCCCGTTACATAATCTTTGTTCCGATTTACCCTGGGAAGCTGGCGTTTTGCACTTTCTTATAGCTGCTGTAGCTCCCGGGTCCCCTGTCTCCTGCCCCTGTCCTCTTACTGTCTATTCTCAGCATGATTCTTGGAGAATGTGACTCGGCCCGTGCCACTCCCCTGCTGGAACCCTCCAAAGGCTTCTTGTGCCCCAGTAAAATAGAAGGTCCTTAAAGCAGCATACAGGCCCTCTACAATCCTGGCCACGGGGCCCCGCTCCACCTCTCTGACCTCGTCCCCTCCTGTTCTCCAAGCTGCTCTCTCCACTCCAGTGGGCTCTCTGCGGTCTCTCAAACATGCCAGCCACATTCCCTTCTCAGGACCTTAACACCTGTTCCCCACATGGGCCCTTCTTCCCCCACAGCACTCTCTGTGCTTAGAACATTCTTTTACTTCCTTTGACACAGGTCACTTTCCCTGACTACCCTTCCAGAAGAAGACCCCATCTTGCCTCCTTCTCCAAATAAGCACTTTGTGCCACCTATGGTCCCTGACCTGCTAGAAATGCATTTGTATATTGCAACCTAATGTCGCATATTTATTCATGGATTATCTATCTCTACTCACTGGAACGTCACCTCCGGGCCAGAAGGCACTTGCGTGGTTATTAACTATTGAATCCCCAGGGCTTACAACAGTGCCTGGCACACAGTGGGCCCTCGATAAATACAGAAAGAGGGGCTCCTAGGTGGCTCAGTCGTTTGAGCGCCTTACTCTTGATTTCTGCTCAGGTCATGATCTCACAATTCATGAGTTCAAGCCCCCTGTCAGGCTCTGCACTGACAGTGTGGAGCCTGTTTGGGGTTCTCTCTCTCTCTCTCTCTCTCTCTCTCTCTCTCTGTCCCTCCCCCCACTTGCATGTGCTTGCATGCACACATACTCTCTCTCCCAAAATAAATAAACAAACGTATAAAAAATACAGAATGAGTGAGTGAACAAATGATCTCATTTCCAGTCCTCTTGGAGATAAGTAGGCAAGTAATTGATCATAACTGAGTAAGAACAGTGGGTTTTGCTGACAAGAACGAGACCATCAAAGAGGCTGGGAGTGTGGCTGCTTTCGCACTGGGTTTCCCTTACGGAGTGAGTTCAAGCTGGCTTGGTGATGTTTCCCCCGGTTTTTCAACAAAGTTACGTCCCGGGTTGGACTCTCTCTTCCTGGCTCCAATCTGCCACTTTCTCAGAGCTCCCTCCTCAAGAACATCACCACCATACGCCATGTTGTGCAGATTGGAAATTCTGAGTATCCTTGACTTGCCCTCTCTCCGTTCCTACGGCCAATTGTCAGTCCAGATCTGCTATCCTCCCCAAATATTGCAATAGTTTCCTCACGGGGATCCTCACCACCATCTTGACCCATAAGACCTCTCACACACAGACACATACATACACACACACACACACACACACACACACACACACACACACATTACTGCTTTATCTGCCTGCTAAAACACTTCCTGTCCTTCAGTCCCCAGAACAGGACTTTTCTTCTGAAGTAGATTTCCCAGGCAGAACCCACCATGCCCTGGATTGGATGCCACCATTGGATTCCACGCCCCACCCCCTAACACCGCATCAGCATTTATCACTAAGAACCTGCGGCCTGAATGTCAATCGGTCCCTCTCCTCCAGAAGACCACAGGGCACAACATGCTAAACCCAGGGCCACGCACCCAAAAAAAGGAATAAGGAGTCTGTCAAGCATCCAGGACAAGGGCTAGATTCAATAGAGTTTGGAAGAAGCCACAAAGGCCATGGTGAAAAGAAATCAATAGAGGCCCATTCCGTAGCCCATACTCATTCTTACCCTATTTTCCGGAAGAGTTAAAAGGTGTGAGTGGCGACCACAGTAACAACGACAGCTTCTACTTACGGAAGGCTTACTGTGTGTCACACGTGCCTCTGAGTTCTCAGCGCACATGCTCTCATTTAATCCTCGCAAGAGTCCCGTGGAGTGAGTGCCGTCATTCTTCCCATTTTTTGAGATGAGAAAACTCAAGCCCAGAAAGGGTGAGGCACTGTCTCCAGGTCACTTAGCTGGTAGAGGACTGAGCCAGCATGAAAGATTTGACAAACCAGAGTCAGAACTTACCCACTCCATTTTCCTAGCCCACAAGATTGTTGCAACAGCCCCTTCCCGCTCTGTGACAGCGAAGCGTGACAAGAGAGGCAACGGCCATAAGTAATGAGAGCCAGCTCTAGCTCAGTCGGCAACAAACCGTGATTTAGAGACTGTACAAAAGGAGGGGTGGGTTCCATGAGCTGAAGTTTCCTCTGCTTCCCAAGCTCCCTGTGTCTTTATGCATCACGGGTTCCATCCTCCATCCCAGGACTCTATCTCCTCCTGCCCCAACCAACCACCCATTCGTAAGGAGGGCCACGTCCGCCCCCCGTCCCCCTCAGCAGAACCACCATCACCCCAAGCTTCCACCAGCCCCTCTCTTTGCTGTATCTGATTTGATTTTTATCGTCACCATCGGTACTCTTATTTACAGGACACAATTACCACTAGTTCGTACAAGACATACACATTCTCCCGTTGAAGACACGTTCCATGGAAATCGGACAGCACATTTCTGGAAATCTGCTGCCCGTCAGCGGAGGAATAAGGAGGTTTCTGCTGGTTTCATATAGTTCAAATTCTATTAGGGCAAATATCACGAAAATTGGCATCTTCCACTGGCAAAAGCTGCTAGACAGCAAAAACCAACTTCATGAAGAAAACGATTTCTCTCAGTTTTCTTTGCTTCGAACGTTCCTTCAGAAGAGGGTTAAAGACTAAAAAGCAATACGTTGTTACACAGCAATAATGGATTGAGACATTTTATAAACAGACCTACCTTGCAAGGCGGCTGAGGAAGTATCTGAGGATGACATTAAGGGTTGTTCCTTTGTCCGAATTCTGATGCATCCTTAGAAATGACCTTGCACTTAGCCAACCACTGAGAGAAAGAGAAGAGCCCCAGGAATTACTTATCAATGATACAGTTCATCCGATGATTAATTTGGTTGTCTCCATCAGTAACAGTTTTTTTCTTGCTCGCGCGACAGGCCCACGGCCAGTCACCTTGACCTCAGTGTCTTCCAAACTAGGGGACCCAGGCTGAAGGAGCGGTCACTGTCTGAAAGGTCACTGGTGACCACGGCAGAGAAAAGAGCATTTTGGAGGGCTTCAAACCGGCAATTAAATGTCCTAGGCCAGAAGCGACATGTTTAAAGCTCTTAGCATCACGGCAACCCCAGGCACCCCTCCTTGGCCAGACCTGGATCCCACCTAACCACGACGGGTCCGGGAAGTTGACTGTTACCAAGTGCCCGGAAGGAAGAGAGCCAGAAATATTTGGTGAACATGCGTTGGCCTTTTGAAACAATAGTGTCAAAGCTTTCCACTTCTGTGGTGCCACACCGTTTTCAAAGTACCTTCACTAACGGTGTCGCTTGTCCTTCTCCAGTCATACCGGCCTACTTTGCAATAAATGTCGATTGAGTGAGTGATCGGTAGAAGGGAAGATACTACGATTCCTGCACGCCTACTAGGAAATCGAGGCTCAGAGGGTCAGTGGGTTGCCCAAGATTCTCAACCGACACATCCTGACGACAAATTTGTTGCCCAGGATGTTCAGCTAAAGAAACAGGCTACATCTCTGAGTTACAACTTGATGATGAGCGAGTCTGTGAGTGAGCTTCCTGACCTTCCGACGTTTATGCCAATGGGCCTCGTGGGTGTTTCTCTAAGGAACAAATGCATTTCCTATGGCCAAGAAAAAAAAGGCCGTGTGTGTGTTGGAAGGGATCAGGGAGGGTTAGAGAATATCTTGATTCTCTGCCAGCGTGATTTTTTTTTTTTTTTTTTTTTGAAACGCAGCAAGTTGGATTCACTATAATAGGAATGCAATTTATAGAGACATGTAGAAGGGAGTGTGGAGATGTGGAAGTAGGCCAGCCAATTCCGATTCCGGGCTCCTCTTAATTTCGGGAAAGAATGCATCAGGGTCTCCGTGTGTGGCCATGAAACACCCAGCCATTCAGCGCGGAGAGAGGACAAAGAGAAGGCTGGCAGGGAAACAGGCTGCCAGCAGGAGAACCTGCTGTAGGAAGCTGGGAAGATGCAGAGACCTGACCCCGCTGCGGGGAGCACAATCCCGCAACAGGAATGGGTGAAGTCAGCCAGAGAGGTAGAAGAAGGTTCCCGAGCCGTCACCAGGGATGATCAGAAGTCTGGTTTTGCTACGTAAATGTGTGCGTGACATGGCAGTAAAGACCTGCATTTGGCGTGAAACAAGCATTGTGTTCCCGTTCTCACTCGAACTTTCCTAGCTGGGGGGACTTGGGCAACTGATTTCATCTCTGCACATCAACTTTCTCATCTGTAAACACGAGCATGATGATACTGGCTCCAGCTTCCCGGGTTTAATGGGAGAATCGTCCGGAATAACAGGTTAAAAGCTGTTGGCACGATGGCAATACTAGGGGTCACTTAGTAAGATTGCCATTGTCCAAATGAAATGTTTCTGTAAAGAGAATCGGTGCATTTCTTTTTTTACGTGTACTCATTTATAAGTAATCTGTACACCCATAGTGGGGCTTGACGTTGTGACCCGCGAGATCAAGGGTCGCACGCTCTTCTGGCTGAGCCAGCCGGGAGCCCCGGTGCACACTTTTTAAAGTAAACAAAATGGGGGCGCCTGGGTGGCTCGGTCGGTTGAGCGTCCGACTTCGGCTCAGGTCATGATCTCGCGGTCCGTGAGTTCGAGCCCCACGTCGGGCTCTGTGCTGACAGTGTGGAGCCCGGAGCCTGCTTCGGATTCTGTGTCTCCCGCTCTCTCTGCCCCTCCCCCGCTGGCACTCCGTCTCTCTCATTAACATTAACATAATGTTACATTAAATAAACAATCAATAAATAAACATTAACAAATTAAGAAAGGAAACAAAATGAACGTTGGACAGGAAGGAAACAGGAGTCCTGGCCTCTTAGCTGGGTGAGGCCCGGGGTGGGGCCTGAGAACCTGCATTTCTAACAGCCTTGCTGATGACGCAGGTACAGCCGGACTGGGACCATACTCTGAGAACCACTGATAAAAGGCCCGGCACTCCCCGGGCCCCAGAGCGAGCCAGGGGTCGGATATGTAGTCTTTTTACCAATAAAAGGGTGCAGGGTTGCAGTTTTCTTGGACTTCTGAAATTTCATAGCCTTGGCCTGGGGTTTTGGGGTATCTCAGGGCTGACCCAACGGCGGCTCTGGTGTCTCAGGGGTTCGCACTGATAGTCCAGGCATGACCAGTGGCTTTCCAGGCCCTCATTCTTCCCTCCTGGTGGCAACTCTCCAGCTTGAGTTTTTGGCTTTGATTCCAGCCATGCTGATCTGTCCTTGCCAGCCTCCCTCCCACGGCCTGGGGCTCTGCCAGCCAGTCCCATCTTTTTGGCCTTGTTCTTGCTAGGTCCTCTTGCAGGGAACAGAGTTCTGGACGTTGAGGGCCGACCCCTGGGCCGACCTCCCCACCCAGCGGGGGCCTGCCCCAGGTCTCTGCAGTCGGGTTTGCCTGCCTGGTTAGACCCAGCTATGCCCTCCTGGCAAGTCTGGTGCCCAGCGGTTCCCATTTCACCGCAGAAGTGGCCTCTGACCCTCGCCTGTCTGGGCCCCCTTTTGTCACCCTGGCCACCTGGTGACCGGGTCTCAGCTCATTCTGTACCCTCCTTTCTCTGCCTTACCCCCAAGAACCTGTCACACCAGAAGCTGGAGCTAAAACAACTAAGACATCATTTCGACAACTCCTTATTGGGCAGGGGCGGCAGAGGTCCTAGCATCTACCCCTGCCCTGTCCTTGCTTGCACTCTCCTCCCCGCGAGATGCGGGCCAGCTCTGTGGCCTCCCTGCCGCCCGTAACCCAAGGCCCCCAAGTTCCCATCTCTGGCCTGGACATTTCCACCGAGCTCCCGGCACACGGAGCCCCTGCTGACTGAACACCACTACCTGGGTGTCTGGGTTATCTTCACCGGGTTGGCACCCTTTGATTCCAACAGAAGGCCTGGTTTTCCCGCCAAGACTCTCTTCTGCTCCAGGCTTTCTGCTCAGTGAATGCCAGCCACCCCCCACCCCTCCTCCTCCTCCTCCCACCCACACCCCGACACAGACCCCCCCACCCACCCCCCATCTCAGCTCCTGAGCCCAGCCGGAAGTCCTTCTGAAGTCCTCTCTTTCTCGCCCTTCACATCCAATCAACAGGTCCTGACAATTCCACATCTAAAGCCTATCTTGGACATGACCTTCTCACTCTATCCCCCCCACCGGCCATCCCCCCCCACCCCCCCGCCCCCGTCCAGGCCTCATCGTTTCTCATCGGAAGTATAGCAAAGGTCACCTGATAGAGCTCCCTGCTTCTATCCCTGCCTGCCTTAGATCTGCCGCGAACACAGGAGCCAGAGTGATCATTTTTTAAAATGTCAGATGATATCGCTTTCAAACGAAAGCAATCCAACCTCTTCCCGTCCCACCAAGACTAAAGTCCAGGCTCCTGAGTCTTGCTACAAGGTCCTCTGTGGTCTGGCCCTGCCCGGCTCACTCCCTCTCTCCCCACCTTCACTATGCTTCCGCCTTCTTTCTGCTCCTTTAACAAGGATCTCTGTCTCTGTCTCTCTCTGTTTCTGTCTCTCTCTCTCTCTCCTTAGCTCTTCGGCACTGGTGGCTCCCTTTGCCTGAATCTTTCTTATCCAGAATTTTCCCAGGGCCAGCTCCTTCTAGCCACAGTAGTCCCTCATCAGACAAGCCTTTTCCAACAAGTCTACCCGCTCTCTCTCACAACCGCTGTGCTCTTCTTTCCTAGTAGCTATTACTATCCGATTTTGTTCTTGTTTATTTGTTTGCTTATTGCTGGACACACACACACACACACACACATACACACAGCAATATGCACAACAGCAGACACAACACCACATTACCTGATCAGGAAGAATGTGTCAACCCCAAGATAGAATGGGCCACTCCGAGAATAAAGGTACAGTGGATTTTTAAGCACTCTGCTTTTCCACTCAAGTACATTATCTGCAACAAACATAAAAACAGTTGTCTTTCTGTTTCACAGAAGAAAGTCGTGTGATTTACGTTTTCAAAAAAAGCAAAAGGAGCACCTTCGACTTTCATAGTATCGAGGGGATTTCGGGGCGCCTGGGGGGCTCGGCCAGCGAAGCGTCCCACCTCGGCTCGGGTCGTGATCTCACGATTCGTGAGTTCGAGCCCCGTGTCGGGCTCTGCGCTGACAGCTCGGAGCCTGGAGCCTGCTTCGGATTCTGTGTCTCCCTCTCTCTCTCTGCCCCTTCCCCGCTCACTCTCTGTCTCTCTCTCTCTCTCTCAAAAATAAATAAACATTAAAAAAAAAAAGAGGATTTTGTGTATCCCCACAACTTACTGAAGAGAACACAGATCGGAATAAGAAATGGTGACTGAGGCACCTGACAGTATCTGCCACGGAACCACCGTAACTCAGGCTTTGAACTGCTTCCTGTTCTCACGGTGCCCACAGCTCCTGGGGCGGGGGGGGGGGGGGGGGCGGGCAGCAACATCCCCTTGACCTGGTGCACATCCCCCCCCACCCTGCCCCGGAGCGGCTCCCGTGCTGCTTCTGGAGTGAGGCAGCGGGCCGAGAAACACAGCTTTAACACCGGTGCATAATATTTATCTGTTTATGCTTGACTATCTTTCCAGGAGAAAAAACATGTTAGTTTCTGGCTTCGTCGAGTAGGACAAGAGGGAATCCGGCTCTTTGGACGACGCATGTGTGATCCTCGGGTGTCGCTGTTCACCTGGTCATCAGGTGCCTGGTTTCCACCCACGAGGAGGGAGAGCAACTACGGGGCATCGGTTTGGGCCCTCCCAAAACTCACTTGTTGGCGGGGGGGGCGGTCACGGCTACGTGTCTAAAACAGAAGGAAGGCTGCAGGCTCGCGTCCCGGGCCCAACACGATCCCCTCGCGCGAAAGCGGCCCTCTTCCTCGACTGCTCGGAAAGACCCGTGAGTTCTCCTCACCCAAAGACAGCCAGGCAGTCATCTGACTGGTGTGCCCGGATATGATCCAGAGGAGGCTCAGAGCCCGGATGCCATTCAGCGCAGAGCACACGCCCCCCGGCGTCTCTGTGGTCCAGATGGCCGGCACGTTCTTCTGCCACGAAAAGCATTTCAGAGCGTGCTCCGTGGCTCCTAAAAATCCTGGACGAGAGCACAGGTGTTACCGTCCGCCCTGAAGTGCCTACGTTTCCCCAGCTACAAAACGGGAATCAAAGTCCATCTCATAACCTTAGGATTGTCATGAGGAGCAGAGGAGACATCATCACACCTGCCACATTCACTATGTGAAGCCCAATTGCTCTCGTCCCTTCTACGTCCCTTCTTCCGTTTCATGTTTACAAAATTTTGACCGGACTCGTTGGGACGCATTCCAAACAGCCGGACCTGTGAACCAGGAACCTCCAAAGGAAGGCGCAAGCCGCTGCAAGAGACTCACGGTTTCTCTTGGTTGAAGCTTGGTGCTTAAACATTGCAGGCTCAAGAAGTCCCCGCAGAAATGAGACTTATTTACAAATGAGAGCTGGCAGATAACCAGGCTCTGCAAATCTCAAATCAGTTTCTGAAATGGGGGAATGTAATTGTCAAACCTTCGGAGGTCTCGGCCGTAAATAGGGGTTTTTCCATCGGAGTCGCTCTCCCGTGTGCCTGCCTGAAATCACAGAGCTCACCCTCTCCTCTAGGGGCATTTTCACCGACCGGCCCTTGGCACAGCACGGCCAGTCGTGTCCTGCACCCCGAGTCCCGGCTCCCCTCGGCTCCCCAGAAGCCACGTGCCACGAGAGAGAGAGACACACACACAGAACCCGGGCTCTGGCCGGTTCTGCCCTCTCTTCAACCTCTCGGGACCTCTTCCCTCACTTTTAAACTGAGCACCCTTTTTGGCCGGGCTGCGGTGAGCATTTGAGCATATTTGCCAAACATCTGGCCTGACGCCTGCCCACCTTGGCAAGTGAGCCCTGAATGCATTTTGCTATCATTCGATTTTTTTTTTTTTTTTTTTTTTTTGCATCTAAATTCTACTCGTGGCTCCACTTAACTAGTAGCAGCTTGTAACGGTGTCTGAAAATAACCGGTCTGTAGAGAAGACGGCCTCTCTGAGTCCCGTTCACTCGCTGGTAAGTGGAAAGGATAAACCAAGGGGGATGGGGAAGATCAGTTGAAAAGATGCATGTAGGTCAGAGGTTCTCAAAGTAGGGGGTCCCCAGTCCAGCAGCCTCAGTATCGCCCGGGGGGCCTGTTGGAAATGCACGGTCTCAGGCCCCACCCCAGACCCACCGACCCAGAACCTCTGAGGGCCGGGCCCCGCAAAGGTCCTCGTGCTGCGACAAGACCTCCAGGTGCTTCCGGAGTTTGAGAACCAGAGTTTGCGAACCACAAGGTGTCGTGGCGCTTTGAAAGACCTTGTGGCCCCTTTGGATTTTCTCAGCGATTATTACCGTGAGCCCGCTTGAAGCTGACAGACCACACGGTAAGGGCCCTGCCTTCCAGGGGCTAAAATCCATAGCCGTTTGCTTCGTGGAAACTTCCTCCAACACGTGCTGGTATTTTTCCTCCTCTAAGTCGGAAAGGGCAGGCTCTTGTAACAGGAAACCTCTCTAAGCAAACGCAATGATTACTTGGAGGATAAAGACCCAGGAATCCGAAATACCCAATTTGGCTCTAAACTTCTAGGAGACACGGCAGTCTTATGTTGATTTGACTCGCTGGTGAGTGCAAATGTGGACACGGAAAAGATGCTGACCCTAGGGCTCTCTGCATCTCGATTTTTTGTTTCCAAACGTTCAGGATGTGATCGTTTACTCTGATGGTATTAAATCCAAAAAAAAAAGTTACAGCAAGAGAACACGGTCCCCCCACTTCCGCCATTTTGAGGCCACAGTTAAACATAGCTGCTGAAAAAGTGAACATAACCTTCGTGTCCTGATCATAGAGAGTCCTGTCTTGGGCCGAAACCCTAACGTTTCGGTGGCTGGGTCCCGACACCGTATCAGGTGCATCTGCCTTAAAACGCCAGGCTCCGTGGCTTAGTCTTCTACCTAATGACAGGCAGCGGTGAATGTCGGTGACTGTAGGCTCACCCTCAGTCTGACAGCTAGAAGCCCGTGGCAGGTGCCTGGAACCCAGCCGACCTCAGCAAGGTCAGTGTTAGCGAGAGGTCTTGGGCAGTTAAAGCCACTGTCCTTTCCTCCTTCTGGCTTAAGGGCAGCGAATGAGGAAAAAGGCAACGTAGCAGGAGGATGTAAGTTTCCATTACCTCATTTAATTCCTTCAACAAATCCCACTGTATGTCCCAGTTTTACACATGTGGAACCTGAGGTTCTTAGGGGTCAAACAACCCCACCAAGGGCAGAGTTAGAAACCCAGGCAGGATTGAGCGGAGGTCGCTAAGCATGTTCCACGCTCGTGGAACCTTCTCTACATGGCAGCTGGGGAGCCAAGTTCTTGAACAATGTCACATGAGGAGTGACTGAGGGGCTCTGAGACTATGACAGGAGAAGCCATCATAACTGTCCCCAGTATCTGATGAAACAAGAGAGTAAGTAGGAGGGCAAAACAAGGGCCCATCGGTAGAAATGACAGAGCAGGGACTGCTGGGTGGCCCGGTCGGTTAAGCGTCCAACTCTTGGTTTTGGCTCAGGTCACGAGCTCACGGTTCGTGAGTTCCAGCTCCCAGTCAGGCTTTGCACTGACAGCGTGGAGTCTGCTTAGGATTCTCTCTTTCCCTCTCTCTCTGCCCCTCCCCCCCCCCATGATAAATAAACAAACATTAAAAAAATTAAGAAAAGAATCGGGGCTTGGGAGCTGCTTGGGAGCTCGTGTTGCTGGGAGCTCGTGGTAGTGTTACAGCGGTTTTTATTTTTGCCCGAAGATCCAAAGAGGGTCTGATAAAATCATCGCCGTGCCCTCCACAGTGGACATATCCCCCGAAGCTGCTTGATCACACATTCATAATCTTTTGGCCCATTCATTGATATGGTGTCTTATCTTTATCCCCCGAGTTGGAGTAAGGGAAGATCAATGAATCGTGTGCAGGTCCAGGGACTCTGCCAGAAACGATTCCCCATGTGCTAAATCTGTTTGCATGACGATGTGGCCCTTGTTTCAGGGTGTGTGTGTGTGTGTGTGTGTGTGGTCTTTGCCTTGCCATATGGGCAGGGGGAAATGAAGATAATGCTTTTGATTTTTAGCTGCAACACAACGCAACGTGACCAACTGCTAAGCGCCGTCCAGCTCGCCCTTCCCTAACTGGGTTATTTAGTTCTGGCTCGGATACGCTCAGCCAGGCTTTAACGTGTTGCACACTTACTCCCCTGGCTTCGATGTGGACGTCAATCCTTCACCTCGGTGATGCCAGCAAGGTTCTGCGAGCCATCTGCGTCGCTGTGACACCGAAAATAGACACTGCGGGCATGGAATTGTTTCTTAGAGGATGACTGCGGCGAAACCCAAGCCCTGCTCTGCCCTGGTCACGGGGTAGCACAAAACACACTGGATCATTGTACCCAAGAAAGAAAGCAGCATTTTTAGCGACTCGCCGTAACACTCCGGCAGCAAACAAAGACGGAATTGTGAAGAACAGAGACCCAACCTCCACACTGGCATTTAGAAGCTGCTGGACGTTCCCCAGACCCCAGCACCGTCGGAATTATTTTCCAAATACGGCTCCTCTAAGCCACCTCTAGTGCGCGCTCTTAGTTTATCAAAATGCCTACTTTGTCCTCTGCTCGGGGTTCCTGAGAGTGAGAGGTGGGCCAGGCCACCCGCTCTGTTTCCTGGGTCACTCCTCTGTGTCTCTCTCAGAGGCAGGCTCCCGTCGGTGGCCGGTCGTGCCCGATGTGAGGGTGACTCCCTGTAGTCGGGCCCCCGCCTCCTGGCCGCCACATAGACAGTCCCAGCCAGGGGCAGGAGGAGGCCCAGCGAGGTGAGGCAGCTGCAGGGGGAAGACACATGTGACCAAGCCTTACGTCGCACCAAAGCCACCGTAAGAGGCAGAGAAAACAGCCCAGCGAGAAACCAACCACGCAAGCCCCCAACAAAAATACAGACAAGTATCGAACAGTTTAAAGGGGCGGGAGTGGCTTCGTAAGAATCGATAATGAAGGAAATGATTAATGAAGTAAAAGATTAATGGATTTCACTCGACTCCTTATTATAATTGCTAAAAAAAAAAAAAAAATCATAAACAGAAACACCCAAACCGTGAGGAGGATACTTGCAGCTGATTGGATTACGAACTCATATCTTTCATGTATATAAGATAGTTTAAAAAATCAGTAAGAACCCAGCTATCCCACATACATGGAAACAGGAGCGAAAAGTATGAATAGCAGATAAACTTGAGGGGGGAAAAAAAACTCCTCGTTTCCAAGGTTTTAAGGTAAATTAAACCAGTGTATTGACTCCATCAGATTGGTAGTCATTTTTACAAAGCTAGCCGGTGATACGGGTGACACCTACGGGGGGTAGTTAAATAAGTGGGGTTTTCAGGAAAGCCCCTCACCAATGATGCCGGCTACGCCCTGGCAATTCCACTTCTGCTAGTTTGTGTGCAGGATGCAAACAAAAAGTAACAGACAGGACGGCTAAGGTGTTTGAGGGAGAAGCCACACCTCGAATAAAAGAAATTAATCTTCAGGGGTCACGTGATAGGAACAGGACAATTTGGGATCAGGATACATTTCTCCGTGACTCTGAAACTCAATCACATTTGGGTGTGGCCAGCCTTCCTCTCCACCACTGCTGAATTTTCTTGTTTAAGGTACGTGGTGATCGTTCAGGGAACACTGGCCAGACATCATTCAAGAATGAAAATGAAATGGCTACGCGTAGGTGGTGAGTGGAAATCGATTACACAGTCCCGACGTATACATCCCGAGCAGGTACCTCAGATGCCCATACTCACAGACACACGGCCACAAAGGTGTCGAGGGGGAACGTTCCAGTAGCACATCTAGCCACGCCCGTGCCAGATGAGGAGGAAGAATTGATTGCAAAGAGAGAGAGAGAAGGGGCCAAAAACGAAGTATTTCTGAATCTGAAAATATCTACCAAGGGAAAGAAAAAAAAAAAAAAGAGATTGTATTAGTGATACTTTACTCCGCAACAAATATACTTTTCCAAGAGCTTTCATACCTATTATTTCAAAATAAAACTTTGATATGAAAAAGGGCAGCTGGCTTTCCTATATCTGATTTACAGATGGGGAAAATAGGGCACGAAGATGCTGAGACTCACAGAAGGAAGAACTCAGCCCAGCACGAAGTGGACCGTAGTCTCTGGAATGCTTAGCCCACCCAGACTCCCGAGGTCCCTCCTAGCACAGCGCTGGGAATGACAATCCTAAAAGGCACCATTAAATCTGCTTAAATCTGTTCGAAAACAGGTTCCCGCAAGGGACATAAATGCAATATGAGATGAAAAAAATACAATGAAAGCCCGCAGGCTGGAGAAAGGCGCTGTATCTAAAGGGGGCGCCTGGGGGGCTCAGTCGGTTAAGCTTCCAACTTCGGCTCAGGTCACGATCTCGCGGTTGGTGGGTTCGAGCCCCGCGTCGGGGTCTGTGCTGACCGCTCGGAGCCTGGAGCCTGCTTCTGATTCTGTGTCTCCCTCTCTCTCTCTGCCCCCTCCCTTGCTCACGCTCTGTCTCTCTTTCTCAAAAATAAACATTAAAAGATAGTAAATAAATAAATAAAAGTGAAACACAGAAGCACCAACTCGGGGCGCACCTAATCAGTCATTGATTGTAGGGATCCCCGTAGTTTGTGGGGACATTAGTGGTACGAGGAGGGCAGTGGTCTCAAACTTCAGTGTGTCCCGGGATTACCCGGAGGGCCCGCTCAATAGACCACTGCCTGCCTCCCCTCCCCTCCCAGCCGGGGCCGATGCAGCAGGTCTGGGGTGGGACCTGAGAATTTGCATTTCTAACAAGAAATCAGGTGCTCAGGCTACCTAGTAATCAGGGCACACACTTTGAGACCCACAGGACCCAGGATCTTCCAAAACATCAGCAAAGGAGGGGGGACACAGTGTAGTTTAATTAAATAGCAATGCCAATTATAAATAACAAAAAATAAAAATATAGATATTAAGCACCCATTAGATATGAGACGTGTTTTGATCACTGTCTCTAATCCATCATTTCTTTTTTTTTTTTTTTTGAGAGAGAGAGAGAGAGAGAGAGAGAGGGTGTCCTGGACAGAGAGAGAGAGACAGACAGGGTTCCCCTGATGCGGGACTCCCAACTCACGGACCTGAGCCAAAGTCAGATGCTTTTAACGACTGAGCCACCCAGACGCCCGTTATTTATCTTATTTTACAGACAAGGAAAATTCTCCTTGGATAAGTTCATGAACTTAAGCATGGTGGCTAAGAATGCAGGTTCTGGGGGCGCCTGGGTGGCTCAGTCGGCTGGGCATCCGACTTCGGCTCAGGTCACGATCTCGCAGTCCGTGAATTCGAGCCCCGTGTCAGGCTCTGTGCTGACCGCTCGGAGCCTGGAGCCTGTTTCAGATTCTGTGTCTCCTTCTCTCTCTGACCCTCCCCCGTTCATGCTCTGTCTCCCTCTGTCTCAAAAATAAATAAACGTTAAAAAAAAAATTTAAAGAATGCAGGCTCTGCACTGAGAGCCCGCATCTACCCTTTATGACCGTGGACACGTTACTTCCCGGTTCCGTGCCTCGGTTTCCCCCTTGGTGAAATGAAAACAATCGCCCCTCATAGGGTTGTTGCGAGGGGTGCAGCACTAACTAGAAAGCACTCAGCAAGTTCCTGGAAGGGTAAGCGTTCAGTAAATGTTGGTTGTCTCTATGTTGCTGCTAAGGGGCAGGGACAATCTCACTCGGGTCGGCGTGAACCTGAAGAGTGTGGCCTTTTGCGTCCTCCTGCTACCCCATTGTAGCACAACGTATTGGCTGGATTTGCATGCAGGAGGCTTGGGTTTGAGCCAGCTTGCTGTGGGACCCTGGGCAAGTTACTTCACCTCTCTGGGTCTCATTTCCTCCTCTGGGTAATGAGGAAGGGTGGGTTGGACACAGTGGAGTCTCATGTCCGGTCTACCTCCAACACTTTTCTCTCCCCCCACCTCTTCCCTGTTCCTACACCACCAAGTGCCTTAGCTGTGGGGTGTGGATAACCTAAGCTCCACCTCCCTAGCCCTCCCCCATAACCCCCCCTTGGAGGGGGGCGGGGAGCCAGAGGGGCAGGGAATTCTAGACACTCAGTGTGACTGGAAGAGAAGGGGAAGGTGGGCATGTCCCGTGACCCTACAGACATCCCACGAGGAGGCCCAGCCGGAGGCCTGGTCTCTAAAGCAGGGCGCCGAGGACAGGGTCCTTCTTACCTAGGTCTAAGGGCTACACTGCAGCTACCGCTCCCCTCCTCCAAGGTGCCCACCCTCTTTGCAGGTGATCACAGGAAAGCCTCAGGGGCAGGAGAGGAAGAGAATGAGTAGAAAAGAATTGAGCCCCAGAGGTCCCAAAATCAAGTTCAAAGGGCTCTGAAAAGAGACCACTAGAGACAACCGTGTCCCCTCTAAATTCATATGTTGAAGCCAGGACCTCAGAATGTGACTATATTTAGAGGCAGGGCCTTTAGAGAGAGGTGGTTAAATGAAAACGGAGCCATCACACTATCTCATCCAACCGGTGTCCTTAAATGAAAGGGAGTTTGGACACACGTAGGTGAGCCCACAGTGAGCAAGAAGGTGGCCGTCTGCAAGCCCAGGAAAGAGCCCTCAGAAGAAACCGGCCCTCCTGACGCCTTGATCCTGGACTTCCAGTCTCCAGAACCATGAGAAAGAAATTTCGTTGTTAAGCCCCGGAGTCTGTGGTATTTGAAAAGGCGGCCCCAGCCAGCTCTCACAGAGACTCGCCAGATCGCTGCCCTGGATGAGATAGCACTCGGTGGGCGGACCAGGCCAAGACTCTCGAATGGGGGGCTGCCTGCGGACAGTTGGGTTTCCTGGGCTCGTCCTCCCTCACCAAGTGACCGGAGTCAATGTCCTCGGTCCTAGCAGCACTGAGGAGAATCCCCACTCCCCGTGCTAAATCCTGCCAGTTGATTACACCAATCGGCAGCCTGTGCAGAAGGGTCTACACCGTGCCAGATTCTAGGCCTCTAGAGGGGAATAGGGAACCTTTGTTTGATCTGTTTCCCACCAATGTCTCGCCACATACCATCAGCACCCCCTTCACTGACACAGGCAGCTCAAGCCCACGCTACAAAGGTCCCCTTTCACCCTATCCCAGGTGGCTCTTTCCCCCTCAACCCTGCGGGCCCCCCCCCCAAAGTTCCTCTGCACGGCTACCTGTCCCTAGCAGTTGGCATGAGCTCCAGCGTGTATTTCCTGACAGGGGTTCACGTCGGGCACGCACACTCCCCTTACTAACTAAATTATAGGGTTCTCAAAATGAGAACTCCCAATTCTTTTGATTCTCCCCCTCGGCACACACACGCGATGGCACACAGAGGCCAGATGTAAGAGTCCTCAGGACATATTTTCTGCATTGAACCGAGAACACAAAATGGTATCCTGTGAAATGGTTTGGATTCCTTGTGATCCTCAGGACTGATCCTCAGTCCTTCCGAGGCGCTTCTGTGGGTAGTTGAGGGAGTTATTCATTAAAATAGCTCCATTTGCTCAATCAGGGCTCCGGGACTTCCCGTGAGATCGTGGGGGAAGGGGGAAGAAGTCACTCCTTGAAGTGCCAGGCCCCTGGTTCCGTGGAGGCCTCATAATCCTAATTGTAATAGGCAAGGGGAGATGAAATTAGCCTAACAGAGCATAAGAAAGAGGACGGATATAAGGGATGGTTCCACATTGACTGTGAACAGCCCAGTTCTCGCTGCTTTCGGCCACTGCCAGGAGAGACGCTGTGGCCACCATACGATGTCACAAAATTTCCATAAGGACAGGAGGCAGGCTGAGAGTGAGTTCCTAAGAATGGAAATTCTCCATGGGGCGCCTGGGTGGCTCAGTCAGTTGGGCGTCCGACTTCAGCTCAGATCATGATCTCACGGTCGGTTAAGTTCGAGCCCCGCGTTGGGCTCTGTGCTGATGGCTCAGAGCCTGAAGCCTGCTTTGAATTCTCTGTCTCCTTCTCTCTCTCTGCCCCTCCACTGCTCACGCTCTCTCTCAAGAATAAATAAATGTTAAAAAAAAAAAAAAAAAAGAAGGGAAATTCTTCATAGTTGAGTCTGGGTAAAATTGGCTACCTCAGCAGTAACAGACCCTTAACCCAAGCCCCTTCTTTCTCAGCTCCGTGCTGTCCCTGTGACCAGGTAATTATTTGCCTCTCCATTAAACTCCAGTCAGATTTGCCTGACGTTTACTGTTGCATTGTGGGTGGGAAGGCAAGCTGGTGCAGCCACTCTGGAAAAGGTTCCTCCAAAAATTGAAAATAGAGAACTACCCAGCAATTGCACGACTAGGCATTGATCCACGGGATACAGGTGTGCTGTTTCGAAGGGGCACGTGCACCCCCATGTTTATAGCAGCACTATCGACAATAGCCAAAGAATGGAAAGAGCCCAAATGTCCATCGATGGATAAATGGATAAAGAAGATGTGGTATATATATATACAGTGGAGTATTACTCGGTAACACACCCTGACCTGCCCAGAATCTTTTCCCCTCTGTCTGCAATCTTGTGCTCTTTTCTTCCTGGCTTGTCTGCTACGGTCGCCACGTGTTAAGTCCTTGCACAAACAGCTTCTGCCCGCTATTGCCGAGCTGTCTGCCCCCACATCTGTAGAGGAAATACTGGCAACTCCATCAAAAATCTTTGGGGAACAGCCAGGGCACCTGGATGGCTCAGCCGATTGAGCGCCCGACTTCGGCTCAAGTCTTGATCTCTCGATTCGTGCGTTCGAGCCCCACCTCGGGCTTTGTGGGAAGCCTGCTCCCAGGATTCTGGCTCCCTCTGTCTCTGCCCCTCCCCTGCTCAGGCTCTCTCTCAAAAAATAAATATAAACATTTTTTTCAAAAGGGTTAAAAAAAAAAAAAAGCTTTGGGGAATAGCTGACAAATCCTTTCCGGATGGAGACCTTTTCTCCTAGGCAAAGAAGCTCCCACTTCTCCATGCAGAAGCTGGAGAACGAAGCTTCTCTAATATACCCACCCTATCAGTCAGCCCTGCCCTCCCTAAGCAGGACCCTTCCTTTTTCCGGTTCCTCAATGACACTCATCAGAATATCTTTGTATCCACAATAGCATGGAACCTTCCACTTTATTCTAATGTCCACTCTGGCTAACGAGCTTAGCATTGGCCAGAAAAACCAGGCTAGCTGATAAATCTCTTCAATAATAATGAACGTTAACTCAGACTTAGGGAGCCATTTATTCACTCGAACTGCTAATTTAATAACGACTCCACGCATTTATCTTTGTTGCTAGGCTATTTATGGCCTATCCAGCAAGAACTGAAATTGAAATTTAATTTATAACAATTGGCTTTCTTTTCAACAGCACATAAAATATTTGGCTGGGTAGACAGACCCCGTATCTGAAGCTATAGGGGGGATCATAAAGTCAGAGGACAATTTAAGCTTATTGAAAACTGCAACATCGACACTTGAAAGATTTTAAATATGTGTGTGAGGTTGTGATATAATAAGAAATCTAAAGTTGGTCTTCGTCCCGGGTTCCTGGCACAGAGCTCATAAAGCCCTTGGAATTTCCTGAGTGACACGGGTAGGAGGAGTGTTTGTTCTCATTCATAATAAGCCCCTTTCAAGCAGACTTGAGTTGATGCCTAATAAAATGACTCTGGGGGGCACCAGTCGGGACTAGAAGATTGGAGCCTTCAGCCCATCCCCCACCTCTGGAGGGAGAGAGGGACCGGATTGAGTCAATCACCAATGGTCTGTGATTTCATCAATTGTGCCTACCCGTCGGGGCGCCTGGGTGGCTCAGTCAGTTGAGCGTCCGACTGTGGCTTGGGTCATGATCTCACAGTTCGTGAGTTTGAGCCCCACATGGGGCTCTCTGCTGTCAGCGCGGAGCCCGCTTCGGATCCTCTGTCCCCCTCTCTCTCCGCCCCTCCCCCACTTGTGCGCGCGCGCGCTCTCTCTCTCTCCCTCTCTCAAAAATAAATATTAAAAAAAAAAATTGTGCCTACGTAATGGAACCTCCATAAAAGTCCTAAACAAAGCGGTTCAGAGAGCTTCTGGGCTGAGGAATACGAGGTGCCGGGATGGGGGTGCACCCTGAGAGGGCAGGGAAGCTCAACGCCCCTTCCCACATTCCGTGCCCTGCGCCACTCTTCCATTTGGCTGTTCCCGAGTTTTGTCCTTTATAACAAGCCAGTCATAAGTAACAGTAAAGTGTTTCTCCGTGTTCTGTGAGCCAGGATAGCAAATGCGCAAACCTGAGGAGGGCACGGTGGGGACCCCTGACTGGCCGCTCCATCAGACCGAAGTGTGGGCAACCTCGGGACCCACTACTTGGGACTGGTGTCTGAAGTGGGGGACGGTCTTGTGGGCATGAGCCTTTGACCTGTGGGGTCAGCACGGCCTCCAGGTAGTTCGTGTCAGAACCGTACAACGTGAGGGGGGCACCCACGCACGTGGTGTCCGAAGTGTCCCGCGGGTAGAGAAATAGTGTCTTCCTTGTAACGTGCCGTGTTAGTTCTTATTTGGACAACCGGAATAAATACAAGAGATGCTAGTGGTTAAACTTCGGGGCTTTAAAACTCTTCCTTTGAAAATTCGGAAAGAGAGGAAATCAACCCAGCGTCCATGAGGTCTCAAATGTATTCACTCTGCGAGGCGAAGGTCAGAAGCGACCGCAAGGCCGCGGGGAGCTGGAGTCACGCGGAACTTCGTTGTCCACCCCTCTCCCTGCAGAGGAAGGGATTGAGGCACGGGGAGTTGGAGCGATTTGCCCAGGATCGCACAGCTGGGAGGTGACGACTCGGAAAAAACGCGGGGGCCCCAGCCCTGAACCCTTGTAACCCATCGGCGTCACGCGATCCCAGTTCAGAATGGCCTTCTGGATTTGGCAGCTGCCAGACTTCCACACGTGGGCCACAGCAGAGAACACTCACAATATGGAACCGGATACCGCCCCCCTCCTTTCTTCAGGCCGAACCAGGCCACTGTGGGTGAGGGAAGATTGTTGAAATTTAAAATTTTATTGTGCAGGGGGCGCCTGGGTGGCTCCGTCGGTGGAGCGTCCGACTTCGGCTCAGGTCATGATCTCGCGGTCTGTGAGTTCGAGCCCCGCGTCGGGCTCCGTGCTGATGGCTCGGAGCCTGGAGCCTGCTTCCGATTCTGTGTCTCCGCCTCTCTCTGTGCCCCTCCCCCACTCACACTCTGTCTCTCTCTCTCTCTTTCTCTCTCTCAATCCTACCTCCATCCTCCATCCTACCTACTCCTTGCCTATTCCGACACCTCCGTTGCCAAATCCCCAAAACCCCGTTATTCTCACTCAGTTTGTTGGCCTTAATCAGGGTGAAAGGTTAGTTCGTTCCTGAAAGAATGGCCTTTCTCGGCTCCAAGGAGTTGGGGGTCTTCAAACGTTACGCGGAGACAACAGTCTCACTAGGACCTACCCAACTGAGACATCACGGTCACGTCCTCTTCGGTGCAAGAATCAGGGACACACATTCCCACGCTGTATGCAGCTCCATCCTGAAAAACACGAAGTCACGACGTTCTTTCATGTTGGTGCTCATGACACATGCACACGATCATTTCTAAGGCTGCTGTTGTGCTGCCCAAGAACTAAGATTAGGACGAGGGGGGCGGGGAGAGACAGGTATCGAAAGACGTGCGCTGACATCTTTGGAGATGGCTTCCCCATCACAGGGTGGTTCGAGTAAACCTACAGAAGGTCAGATGCACTTGTATTTACATCAAAGTACGCAGCTGATTAGCTTAAAAGCCGCCACCCGTGCGGGGTAATCTGCCCCCCCCCCCCGTTCACCTCTCTCCCACAGGGCAAACTGTCCTAGGGGTCGACAGTCCTTAGGATTTTCAACAGAACTGCCACGTTGCCATCTCTTTGTAACAGGACACAGCATATCAAATAAAGATTTTATTCATACATCAAGCCCATGATGAGAATGCCTGTCCCAATGAAGGAAAGATCAAATTATAAATAAAAAGTTCCGGCATGCTTCTTCTAAACATGCAATTTACATGATTGCATAGGCCTGGCCTTTGGCTCTGATATCAAAACCATTAATCTGCTTCGAAAATAGGACGTGACATTTATACACGCTGATTAAACCCTCAAGCAATCATTGTCACAGCCCTCCGGGGGACAAGTGGGTGAGAATCTCTCGATGGCCAGTGGTCAACCATCGCAAGACCGTTTTATAGCATTAATATCAGAAAGCGTGGATTTCTTACTGCTATTTTATATGACTGTTTTTAGCCAACGTGTAATGTATTTTCTTCTAGTGTCGTACAACATCATCAAGCCTATTTTTGTATCGAATAAGAGGCTGTGCTGTCCCTGGTTTTATTTTCCAGCAGCAGAAGAATTAACATGCCTTGCAGGGAGTGAGCCCTGTGACCTCAGTCAACTGATGTAGTGATGTGTTCGCAGAAGTCCGGGCCCGTCTCAAACACATGTCTCAGAGCTCTGTTTCTGGGACAGGATTATGGGTAATGGGAAGTCTCCCCTCCCTTTGGTATTCTCCAAACAGATGGTGAGTCAGGAGTTGATGCCCAGAAACATCGGCTGGGGCTTGACCCTGGATTCCTCATGAAGGTCGTCCAGAAGTCTTGCCCCCGTACAATATGGCGGGAGGAACATCTGAAGGTCTGTGTGGAATGAGGACAACTGCCCTCCTATAGTGTCGCACACTCAGAACATGCAAGTGCGATTTAGGTGTAACTTTTTGCGAAACATCGTAATAGATTTGGGGGGTGTTTTGTTAAGAAAAGCAATCGACGGAGCTGTCTGGGGTTCCCGGTCACGAAGTTCAGTTGTCCTTGGAGAGCACGAGGGCAGATCCCGCACTCACCTGCAGGATCTGAAACTTGCAGTACTGTCCTTGGAAGCGCCCCGAGGGAGCCCGGGCGGAGAGGCACTCGCTGTACGATCCCAGCCTGTCCACGTTTCCGTTAAGAATATTGCTCCCAAGCTTCCCGACCGAGTCATACACTGAATTTCAGAGCAAAAGAAGTAGGCAAGGTTAGCTTCTTCGTGTCACTTTCAAATGAATTTACAGGCACTCAGCTCCGCCTTCCGGAACCATCAATCTGAGATGACAGGGGGTGGGGAGGGGAGTGGGGGGGGCGTGGGGGGTGGCAAGAGAGAAGATGAATTCAGAGGCCACTCTTTGAGCCTGCGTTTTGTGCCCACAGCCCCGTCTTCACCGAGGGAGAAGAATGATACAGGTTCTCATGTGGGTTGCCCGGTCTGCTGCTGAAAAAAAATTAAGAATTTGAATTCTTTTAAATAATAGATGCTTTGGGGCGCCCGGGTGGCCCAGTGGGTTGGGCATCCGACTTCAGCTCAGGTCGCGATCTCATGGTTTGTGCGGACAGCTCGGAGCCTGGAGCCTGCTTCGGATTCCGTGTCTCCCTCTCTCTCTCTGCCCCCTCCCCGGCTCGTGCTCTCTCTCTCTCTCTCTCTCTCTCAAAAATAAACATTAAAAATTAAAAAATAAAAATAAATAAATAAATAAATAAATAAATAAATAATACATGCTTTGAGGGAGTAAAAAGACATGGCTAAAAATCAGTAGCTTTTCTTTCTCCCTCCCCCCCGCCCCCATACAGCCAAGAGACAATATTCAGTCTTTAAAATTTTTTATCCAGTTTTGTGGGACCTTAGACAGTTCATTTTGTTGGTTTGTTTGTTTTTACCCTCAAGAGCGGAACGGTGCAGTCATCAGCCGCACAGTTAATGATACTCTTCACCCTGGTCCTGCAAAGCACTTCTTTCATTTAAATTGTTTACGTTCATGTACGTCCTTGTGGGTCCTCGTGTCCTTCATTTTAAATAATCCACTTCCTTTCATTTTTTCCCTCTCTCCCTTCCCTGGTACCCCTACCCCCGTACGCTTGATGTCTGTGCTTTTATTCGTAGGTGTCCTCATTTTGTGCAAATGTATTTGTAATTTATATACGTGACTTTGTGCTTCAGATCTGTTTCTACACGGGTCGTGCTGTGCTACGTTTGAGGTGTTTCTTGTTCTCCTTATGGCGTTCCTGCGCTCACCTAGTCCAGACCTCCTCACCACCCGTAATAATTCATCAACATCTCACACTTAGCTGTTCCCTGGGTGATGGACACAGACGGCCTCCGACCCACGGAAGCACCCAGAGCGTCCCCATACCGACCTACGTGAGGCTTTAGCTCACATACACGCACCTGTGAGTGGGGTTGCCGGGTCACAAGGTAAACCCATACTGGTAATTCCCACCAGCCTGTGCTCCAGAGTGGCTGCCCCAGGACACCCTCCGGTGGATGCTGATTCCTGCTTCGTTGCCTGCGCTAGCTTTCTCATTTTTGGCAATTAATGGACGTAAAATGCCATCCGATTGTTGCACCTTTCATTTCTCTGATTGCAAATCAGTTGGGATGTTTTTGTTGGTCAGCCGGCCATTTAAGTTTTCTCTTCTGTTTTCCACTTGCAACCCTTTGCCCGTTTTTAACGGATTTGCTCTTTGCTTTGCAAGAGTTCCTGGTTATTCTCTATATCGGTCCTCGTCTACCTGAGTCATTGAAGGCATTTAGTTTCAGTTATCTGTCAGTTCCTTATCCCTGGTATCCTTTGTCGGACAGAAATCCATTCTTTGGAGCCCGTACTTTCTGTCCTGGTCTTTGAAACGTCTTTGTTCCCATTGAGACGGGCCACATGGTTGGCAAGGCTAATGCAAAACGAAGTGCAGGGTTCTTGTTTAAAAATTATTAAGAATTTCGAGGGGCGCCTGGGTGGCTCAGTCGGTTAAGCGGTCGACTTCGGCTCAGGTCATGATCTCGCGGTCCGTGAGTTCGAGCCCCGCGTCGGGCTCTGTGCTGACAGCTCAGAGCCTGGAGCCTGCTTCGGATTCTGTGTCTCCCTCTCTCTGACCCTCCCCCGTTCATGCTCTGTCTCTCTCTGTCTCAAAAATAAATAAACGTTAAAAAAAATTAAAAAAAATTATTAAGAATTTCGAGACAGTGACAGCAAATCGCACTGAAAGCAAGCATGGGGCCCACTGAAGTGGGGGTCCTATGTGACTGCAGAGGTCACAAGCCTATGCAGCCAATAATAAATAAATAAATAATAACCATGTGGTTTTTATTATTATGGATTTGTAGTATTTTGAGTATTCCGCCTTTCGTTTTCTTTTCAAAGTTGAACTAGTTAATTTGCACACCGTTAAGCACTCATACAAATTTCAGAAAGTTTGTATTCAGAAAAAATTCAGGAAACGTTTATTGAGCCCCTCGAAACATCCAACTAGAATAGTGACTGAAATTGCTTCAAATTCATTGATATATGGGGGAAGTTAACATCATTTTTTTTCTTTTAAATGTTTATTTTTGAGAGAGAGAATGAGTGGGGGAGGGGCAAAGAGAAAGGGGGGACAGAGGATCTGAAGCGGGCTCTGCGCTGACAGCAGAGAGCCTGATGTGGGGCTCGAACCCATGAACCGTGACATCAAGACCTGAGCCGAAATCGGACGCTTAACTGACTGAGCCACCCAGGCGCCCCGACATCATTTTTGTGTTACGCCATCATTGGATGTCAGACAATTTACCCCAGCTCTTTTGCGTCCTTACTTAAAATTTTACATTTTTTCCTTGGTCATCTGAAAACAGATTATATAAACAATTCCCAGATAGTGTAGAGTTGGCTATTTTTCTTGGTGTTTTATTTTCAAATATATTTTCCAATTGATTGTTGCAGGTGTGGAAAAATGCTACAGATTTTTATAACTGCTTCTGGTCTCTGGCCCATATGCTGAGCGTTCTGATTAGTTTCTCAGTCGTATTTCTTCCTCATCAATTCTTAGGCCACATTTTTTTTTTTTTTGGTCCTTTTCTCGTTTTGGAATCAAAGCTATGATCGAATTTATAAAGCGTGGTACACAACTTTCGCCCTTTTTATTTTCTGGAACAACCATAATTAATACTGGTTGCCAGGGGTCGGTGACAGCGGAGGGAGGGGTTGTGCACACCCGTAAGGTGGCAACACGAAGCAGATCTTGGTGGTGATGGAAAGTTCTGGGTCTTGACCGTGATGTGGGCTACGAAATCTACACATCGCTAAAATGGCATAGAGCTATACACACGCATTGTACCAATGGTGATTTTTTTTTTATAGTGTACTAGGATTATGTTCGATGCAACCATCTGGGAGAAGTGAATGGAAGATAGGGGACCCCTCTTATTCTGTGTTCGTAGATTCTGGGTTTTTTCATTTGGCATCCCTTCATCATGGGGCCAATATCTGTATTAACTATATTTTCCTTTCTTCTATATTTGTGATGCTCTGACATTTATGGCCTCCCTGGCCATTTCTAGGGCTAGCCTATTCTCAGAGACAGCAAATGCTTCCCCATGTGGCCCCCGCAGTGTGGCAGGCCCCCATCGTGGGAAACGTAATACAAATCTTTCAAGGGCATTGACCTCTCGATGTTGGCACTCAGTCACCTCCGTAAATTAAAACCTGCAGGTACAATTGATACACTTTGTGCCATCTGAGCAACTTTCTGTAAATCCATCATTATTTTTTTTTTAAAAAGGTGTTTTAAAAAGTAAGTGTTGGGCAGCTTTTACATCTTTTGAATTTTTGATTCTGACAGCTGGTGTTCTCATTGTCATCCAGAGTTTTAAGTGCTTTGTGAGTGTTTGCTGTTAACCTTCCATTATTGTGTCTTTTTGTCACTAAGGATTCTCCAGTAAATGTTACTGGGTTTCCATTCACGTAGGATTTCTCTGTTAGTTCTGCTTTTGTCCCGTGTCTGACTATCTTTCTTTCTGGAAATGTTTCCAGTTTCCTCGTTGTTTTCCATGTTCTTAGTTTTGGGTCTGTCCTGACCTGTATTGTAGTCCGATGTGAATTTTCTTCATCAGTCTGGTTTGGTGTTCTATAAACCACGCCAATCTGACCTCTTCTCTTTTCTTCATTCTGGAGAAAATACCACTACCATTTGCTCGATATCCCCTTCCTTCTGCTTGTTTTGTTGTATTTCTCCTTCTGACGGCACTTCTGGCCGCAAAATCTCTTACCGTTTTCTTTCCCAGCTCTTTATCCTTTCCGGCTACGCTTGGAGAGAGAGTTCTCTTAAATGGATCTATCCAGCCCCTCGTGTTCCTCGGCCCCCACCTACCTTACTATTTACCCCATCCACTGTGCTGTTCATCCAGTTCAACTCTTTTTCCTCCACCAATCTCTCTTGACTGTACGATTTCTTATTCATACTTGGTATTACCAGTATTTTCCGCTAGCTCTCGGACTGTATTCATTGTGTTTAGTTTCAACCTTTGATGACCCAGCCATTCCAATAATTCAGCTTCACGTAGTACACAAATTTGTTCAATTCGCTGTCAGTAGCTTCAAGAATATAGTAAACAGGATACAGCTGGGTTTTCTTTTCAGTGTGATTAATACGGTCCGGTTGATCCCGTTCCCTTAAAACCTCCTGGCATGACCTACGCGGCCAAAACCACGCAGTGTGCTGACAAGACCAACAGGGGGAGTCTATTACGTGCCAGGCGCTGTTGTGAGTGCTTTCTGTCCACTGTCTCACATACCCCTCGCACAATCCTACGGGATTACGAATAACTGTTTTAATCTCCATTTTACAGATTCGACACCTGAGGCACAGACGTGGTAAATAACGGAAACAGCAACATACATCTACCCCTTTTGAATCGCTCACGAGAAGCAGAGCCGGGCGCTTCAACCGGCTAGTAAGGAGCAGGGCTACGTATTCAAATCCATCCTGATCGGAACCCATCGCACGCAGAAATACCCTGGGTTTTTTGGTCAGTTTGGTCTATACGTTCTCATATACAACTGAAGGCAGCGACATTCTTTGGAACGAGCAGGGAGAAAAGTCCACAAACGGGTTGGCAAATGACTCATCTCTTCTGGCATTTTGGTCTTTGTCTTCACTCATAATGGGATTCCTGCGAGTTAACCTAAAAATCGGGGGGAAGAAACTGCATTGTGCTTACATGTATGCTTTTTTTTTTTTTTTTTAATGATATGTCATTTTGAAAACCTCCTGGCCATAACTGGGCAAACAGTCCTTGATGAGCAATCCGGGGGAACCTGACTTCCGCCGCAAACTCCTGACTCTTCTGGGCAGGTCTGTCGTTCAGGCCACTTGGGCTCAGCCGGCAGGTGTCTGTTTCACTGGCCTCTTTTATTCTTTTTTAATCTTTTTTTTTAATGTTTATTTATTTTTGAGAGAGAGACAGAGTGCAAGTGGGGGAGGGGCAGAGAGAGAGGGAGACACAGAATCCGAAGCAGGCTCCAGGCTCCGGGCTCTCAGCACAGAGCCTGACGTGGGGCTCGAACCCATGAACCGTAAAATCATGACCCGAGCTGAAATCGGACACTTAACCGACTGAGCCACCCAGGCGCCCCTTACTGGCCTCTTTTAAATGGTGCTAAGGATTCCAGGCTGTTGCCTCTTCTGGGGGCGACTCTATCTCTGACCACACTCAGAACCTTACAGCTGGCGATCCACTCGGCCATTTGTAGCCAGTAACCATCTTTTAAGCTAAACTGCCTGAATGACAAGACTGACCATGTCCCTCCCCTCCCTGTAATTGTTCCCAGGCACTACAGGGGCACCTGGGTAGCTAGGTCGGTTAGGTGGCCGACTTCGGCTCAGATCATGACGTCACGGTTCATGAGTTCGAGCCCCACATCGGGTTCTGTGTGGACAGCTCAGAGCCTGGAGCCTGCTTCGGATTCTGTGTCTCCCTCTCTCTCTGCCCCTTCCCTGCTTGCTCTCTGTCTCTGTCTCTCTCTCTCTCTCTCTCTCAAATAATAAACACTAAAAAGAAAATTGTTCCCAGGCACTATGAACAAAGTTAAAAGGTAACTCTCAGAGAAGGACATATTTACTGGATCAATAACTTGGACAAAGGATGTTTTCAGATTATATAGAGAACCCTTATAAATCAGTAATTTTTTAAAAGTCAAAGAAACTAATTTATAATTTGCAAAGGATATAAACAGGCAAGTCTTAGAGAAGGAAATCCAAGTAACCGATAAATATGCGAAAGTTGTTTGGTCTCACCAGTAAGCCACAATTAGACCTCATTCTTTTCTACCCATTGAATGGCTACAAAATGATGAGGTTGATATAATTACTGTTAGTGAGAATGTGAAGAAATAGGTCTCTCGATTTGGCCTCTTAAAAGCTATTCTCCCTCCTAACAGCACCTGGATGTGGGAGAATTACCACTCCCCAACCTAATGCAGTCCTGACAGAAAACCAAGGTGCTTTCTCCTGTCACTACAGAGGCTGATGGGGTCCTTGGAAGCTGCTATCACTCTGCCCTCCCACTCTCTGTGACAGGAGGTCAACCCTCTCCCAGGACTCGTGCAGAGTGAGTGAGTCAAGGCCCAGATCAAAGCTTGGGCCTCGTTCATCTACTGGTAGTGGGCTGGGGGGCTGCAGAATGGGCACCGACCGCCATGGAGACTGGACCTGACTGCTCTAGAGACCAGTTCTGGGCCCAGCAGGTGGCTGGCCCCCTTCTCCACCCTGTGAGCTGCCCCGTAGTCGGCCAGTAAACTCCCCTCTCTGCGGAAGCTTGCCAGAGTTGGTGTTTGTGGTTTAACCAAAGACTCCTTCCTAACTGATCTCCCCAGGGACCCAGCAATTCAACGTCTCAGAATCTGCCCCGGGGAAACATATGTGAACACGCGATTGCAAGATGGTTGTAGCAGTAAGGCCTCTCGAGGCAAAAAAGTAGACACAAACTATTAGGGGAAGCCACGTGAAAATGCCATCGCATGGGACAAAAAGAGTTTAATGTCAGCAATGCCAAGTAGTTCAACCTCTATCGGGAGAAGGTTGCATGAGCTATGGTACTTTCATATTCTATAATGCTCTGCGACGACTAAGATGAGGTAGATCTGTATTTGTTGCTATGGGAAATGCCCCAAGACATACTATTCCGTGGGAGGGGGGGAAGTTGAAGGTGGCTCAGTCGGTTTAGCGTCCACCTCTTGATTTCAGCTCACGTCATGGTCTCGTGGTTCGTGAGTTCGAGCCCCAAGTCAGACTCTGTGCTGATAGTGCAGAGCCTGTTTGGGATTCTCTCTCTTCCTCTCTGTCTGCCCCGCCCCTGCGCAGGCTCTCTCTTCCTCTCAAAATAAATGAATAAACCCGATTTTAAAAAAAGGTTCAAAAAAGGTTCAAAATTTAAAAAAATAATAATAAAAAGTTCAAGAACAACAAATATATTTTTCAATTTTATAAAACAAAACAACATCTCTGCAGGCTTACATACACAAAACTGCAAGGAGAAAGTTCTGGAGAGTTCTAGAAGGATATACATTCATTGCTAAGAGCTATCATCCAGGAAGGGGACTAAGAATTAAAGGAGGGAACAAAAAAATAATGAAGCTCCGTATTATTTCGATTCCTTTACAGGAAGAATAGATTCATATATTATTTAGGAAATACAGTATATGTAAACAAAGTTTTAAAATCAATATATTTGTTGAAAAAATTCTTCAGTGGTATTTATTTCATCGTCTGGAGTAGGAGTTGGCACTCTGTGGCCCTGTTTTTGTACGTAAAATTTTATAGGAATACAGCCACCTCATTCGCTTACGTGTTGTTAACGCTGCTTTCTAGACACAGAGTTCAGCAGTTGCGACAGAGGCTATGTGGCCCACAAACCTGAAATATTCGCCATCTGGTCCTTTAGAGGAAAAACGGCAGACCTCTTATCTACAGCTGTGATTCCCAACCCTGGGCCGACATGAGAATCCCCTGGGGCATCTTTAAAAAATAATAAGACCCAGGTTCTACCCTCGCAAAGAGTGGCTTAACTGGTCAGGGTGGATCTTGGGCATTGGTTGTTTTTAAAGCTTTCCCAGGTGATGCTCTGTGCAGGCAGGCTCCACTGCTCTGATCTTTAGGATTAATTCCCGACTCCTGAGGGTGGCTTAAAAGGCCCTTCGTGACCGGACCTGCCTCTCCGGGCTCACCCTCCCACGCCCACACCCGTTTCCGCTGCTCCTTTATACAGAATGCACCAGGCCTGCACTTGTCTGTTTTTCTGCCTGGAATGTCCTTCCTTCCTGTCTGCCTGGCAAATGCTGAATCATCCCTTGCGTCTCAGCGGGAGGATGGTCTCCCCCCAGGAAGCAGTCCAGACTCCTGCTTAGTGTATCACACCAAAAGGCGTTTAATGGTTCACCTGTCTGTCCCCGCTGTGTGGGAGGGGTCATGTTGCCATTAATGGATATCTCAGAGGAGCAGTTTGATAAAACATTTGCTGGATTGAATTAAACGTCGAAAAAATTAAATTCGAATGCCCAAAATCCAGCTCCATGAATGAACGTATTTTGAAGTCCTCTGTGTGTCAAGAAAACCAACGACCATTTAAAAAACCAGATGTATTTATTATAGATAAGCTAGCTGATTCCCCAATCCCCTTCTCTATCACTGAGCATCCCAAATGCTGCGGCCTGAAGTTTAAGGATCTGGAACTAAAAGGGTCAGAGGAGATAAAAACAAGAGAGGTGTCGATACTGAGCCTGACTTTACCCAGATAAGACTCTAAAGGACAAATGTAGAGGTATACCCAATTAATCCGCTTGAGAAGATTAAATTCCACTTTCTTTTGTTTTTTTTCCAGTTGGTGTTCTGCCTTGTAAACTGATTGGATTTATGGCTTTCCGGCCAAGGTTATTTTGTATGCTATGCAAAGTTTCAGTTGCATTTGCTTCCTTTCTGATTATGAACTCAAATGGACAATTTGCCCTCTAACTGCTTAATCGGTTTTTGTCAGGAACCAGAGACGCTGGGCCTTTGGTCCCATCCAAATAAAAATACATCGTGATTGTCTCGGGAGGGAGGGATAGAATAAACTAACGATTAATCCCACCTGCTACTTCAAATCGCACGGTAGCCGTGCCATGGTTTCATTTCCCAAAGATGAAAAACAACTCGTTTCAATTCTGCTGGACCAACCGGCAGACAAATTTGCCTTCTCACGTGGTGGTGATGCTATGTGGACTTCAAAATGCAGAGCTGATTCATTTCTGGGTTTGAACAGAGGAAAGACAGACCCTGGTCAGTGGTCTTATATTTTAAAATATGGCTGCACTTATACCATGAAGCTGAAGGCGGCAGAAGATTCTAGAATGCTAAGCCACAAATAAACCTTGAAAGCAATCGTCATCTACCGCTTTAACAGCAAATATTTATGAAGCACCTACCAGATTGCTGCGTTACGTTGGAGAATTTTAAAAACCAGAATCGAATAGCCCTTGCACTGTGGCTAACGATACAGGGCATACACATAAAATGCTAGCTCTCTGTTGCCAGGATCTCCTTGTTAATGAGAAAGAGATCTGAACATGCTACCGATCTGATATCCAAAGTTCCTAAAGCAGCTGTTTACAAACACCTTCTGGAAGTCCCCCTTGTGTCTGGTCAGCTATTCATCTTGGAGAACAAGAATAGCAGGTGTATTAGCTTCCTGTGACTGCTATTACAAATGCCCACAAACTTGGTGGCTTAAAACCACAGATATTTGTTCTCTCGCAGCTTGGGAGGCCAGAAGTCCAAAATCAGTATCCCTGGGCAGAATTCAAGATGTCAGCAGGGCCACACTCTTTCCGGAGGCTCCAGGAGAGAATCTCTTCTTTCCCCTTCCAGCTTCTAATGGCTGCTGGCAGCCCTTGGCTTATGGCCACATCACCCCGATGTCTGCCTCTATGGTCACATCACCTCCTCCTCTGCGCTCTGTCCCCCACTTCTAAGAGCACACGTGAGTGCATTTAGGGCCCATCTGGATAATCCAGGATAATCTCCCCATCTCAAGTGGGCAAGGACCAGTTTCTAACATTCACAGGTCCCAGGGACTAGAACGTCAATGTCCTTGGGGGGCCCGCGTTTCAGTCTGCCCCAGCATGGATGTGTCTGAAACCCAGCTACCCTAGAGATCTCAGTGAAACCCGCCGTGTCACCCTTTTTCTAAGATTTTCTTTGTTTCGGCATCTTTCCTGTCCCTGGCTCTAGCACCGGTGGAGGGGCTGACCGTGAGTAAAACGCCCTCCGCACCGACAGGCGGATGAGACGACAGGCCACGTCTGAGAATCCAAATCACGTGGACGGTCAGTCCCCCCATGATGACAAGAGAACAGAGGCTCAGCTCGAGCCAGTGACCGGCTAGCCCAGTGAGTGCCTCCCTACAGACTGCCTCCTGGAACTGGGTGTGAACCCCGAGCCTTGCCTTCCAGGAGAGAAGACGAGACACACGGAGGAGACGTGAAATAACCGCTCCAAGAGGAAAAAGATGAAGCCAAAGGGAGTCAGCGGTCAGGGGAAGAAGCCCAGGGACCCCGCCAGCAGGGTGGCCTGAGAAGCGTGACACAGGGACCAGGGAGAAGGGACTTGAAGGGTTAAACATGGCTAAAGCACAAGCAGCTGCTTGTGGACGATTTCAAGGATGTTATGAGATTAGAGAAAACAGGAAATGAAAAGCCCTGCAGACTGCTTGGGAGCCAGAGGCCCCCCCTCCCCGACTCTGTCCCTGAGGGATAAAGTGCAGGAACACGCAGACATCACGTGAACCCAGGAGGGTCTCCGTATGCCGAGCACAGTTTGGATTCCGTAGAAATAGCTCCCCGCCAAGGGCCTCTGCCGCAGACGGTGTTACAAATGGTCCGGGTGGATTGAATGAAACGGCCGTGGGTCGGCCCGGTACATGTCAAAGAAAATGAGTTCCAGGATCTACCTGAGACAGCTTGTTTTGTTTGTTTTGTTTTTCATCTCAGAAATAGATGCATGCTTTTTTTTTTTTATTCTGGAGGGTGTGTTTGGGGGCCCATCGCTTTCTGTGTTCGTATCCTGGTGCCGTCCTAATTTCCACCAACTGGGTGACTTATACCCAGAGAAATGTATTGTGCACCGTTCCGGAGACCAGAAGTCTGGAGTCAAGGGGTCAGCAGGGTTGGTTCCTTTTGGAGACTCTGAGGGAGAATCTGTTCCTGCCTCTCTCCCAACTTCTGGCGGTTGCTGGCGATCTTTAGTGTTCCTTGGTTTGTAGATGCGTCCATCACTCCCATCTCTGCCTCTGTCATTCGGCAATTGTCCCTGTGGCTCTCTGTGTGTGAATTTCCCTCTCACAAGGACACCAGCCGTTATCTTAGGGCGCTCCCTGACCCAGCATGATCTCGTTCTAAGTTGATCCCATCTACAAAGACCCTATTTCCAAATAGGATCACATTCACAGGTACCAGTGGTGAGGATATCAACAGGTCTTCTTGGAGGACACAGCTCGACCCACAACACTCCCCAAGTGGGTATTCTAATCCAAGCCAAAGATGCTTGTGTCACCTGGCAGGGGACGCCGTGGGCCTGGGGAGCAGCCATGCGTTCGGGGAAGGTGTGAAAAGTTTACAAAGAGATGGGATCCCATCTCCTTATATGGAGAATCAGACAACCTGCTGGGCCATGGCAAAAGACCTGTGGAAATAGCCAACCAGGTGTCTACTAGGACCAAAGAACCAGAATATGACTTCAATATCTCCTTTTAATAGAGCTTCCATTATGTATTCTGGTCATCTTTTCATTAAATTATACACGTATATAACAAGCGCCTATATAAAAGGGCGTAAACCACAGGCCTTTGCTTCCAGGCGCCCTTCCTCCAGAGAAAAGACAGGACAGGACAAGATATTCAGACAAGAGACATGAAATCACTATTCTAGAACATATATAAAGCCAAAAGAAGTCCCCGAGTAGAACAACCCAAAGGGATATATGGATATGTAGATATAGCTCTAAATAAATTAATGCTAAATTAGTAGGGATCACATATTCACTAAATTCTATAAATGCACCATTCCATACTATGGTCCAATATTTAAAACACAGCAAGAAAAACAAGGAGGTATGGGGGGCATAGAACAGAAAGTGGTGACCGAGCTGTGTGGCCAAACCAGTGACAGTGAGCTTCCTGCACATTTGTATGAGTTTCCTACAGCCGCTGGAACACATTACCAGAACTTTGTGGCTTCAAACAACATAAGTGTATTATCCAACAGTTCTGGAGTTTGGAAGTCCAAAATGGGCTTTACGGAGCTTTATGGGTTGAACTGTGTTTCCCCCAGTATTCATTTGTTACTGCCCTAAGCCTCAGTATCTCAGCCTGTGACTATCCTTGGAGATAGGGCCTTTTTAAAAGGTGATTAATGGGGCGCCTGGGTGGCTCGGTCGGTTAAGCGTCCGACTTCGGCTCAGGTCATGATCTCGCAGTCTGTGAGTTCTAGCCCCGCGTCGGGCTCTGTGCTGACCGCTCAGAGCCTGGAGCCTGTTTCGGATTCTGCGTCTCCCTCTCTCTCTGCCCCTCCCCTGCTCATGCTCTGTCTCTCTCTGTCTCAAAAATAAATAAATGTTAAAAAAAAAAAAAAAAGTGATTAAGGGCTGCCTGGGTGGCTCAGCTGGTTAAGCATCTGACTCTTGGTCCCAGCTCAAGTCACGAACTCCAGGTTCGTGAGTTCAAGCCCCACGTCAGGCTCTGCACGGTCGGT
This sequence comes from Panthera leo, assembly GCF_018350215.1. Lineage (NCBI taxonomy): Eukaryota > Metazoa > Chordata > Mammalia > Carnivora > Felidae > Panthera > Panthera leo. Next base: position 77,506,232 of record NC_056690.1, on the reverse strand, counting down.
GTCCATATAAAAGGATATTTGGACCCACAGAGTGACACCAGGGAGAAGGTGTCATCAGCCATCTGCCAGGCAAGGACAGAAGTCTCCGAGGAAACCAACCCTACCGGTACCTTGATCCTGAACTTGCAGCCTCCAGAACTGTGAGAAAATTAATTTCTCTTGTCTAGGCCCCCCAGTTTGTGGTACTTCGTTACAGTAGCCCTCACAAACTAATCTGGGGGTGGGGGTGGGGGGTTGGTTTTGGTGTCTACTTTTGGGAACTTGTCTGACTTAAGTTTTTGCCAGTAATTACCGGTAAAATTGACATCCCGATTTTCAGCCAGTCATCACAATTATCAGAATCACACAAGAAGCTTCTTTGAAATTTAGATTCTTAGGTCCAGCTCCTAGAGGCTCAGCTAGCAGTGGGGTAGGGGCTCCAGCAGCGGTGGTAGATGTCTCATAAAGGGCTGTCTACCCCAAATGAGAATGTGTCTGTATATCATATAGAGAGATTATTATAAGTTATGCCGATACAAAAGATGTGTGGCACACTGTATTAATTTGCTCTGGCTGCCATGACAAAGTCCTACAGATGAGGCGGCTTAAACAATGGAAATGGATTTCCTCACAGCCCTGGAGTCAGAAGTTCAAGATCAAGGTCTCCACAGGGTTGGTTTCTTCTAAGGTCTCTCACCTTGACTTGTAGAGGGCTGTCTTCTCCCTAAAATCTTCACTTGGCCCTTCTGGGGGGGGGGGGGGGTCTGTGTTTTCAGCTCCTCTTTACATAAGGGAAACAGTCAGATGGGATTAGAGCCCACTCTCATCACCTCATTTCACCTCATCTATGGCCTCCTTAAAGACCTACCTCCAAATAGAGTCACATTCTAAAGTTTAGTTACTTATTGAGAGGTGGGCGGAGAGGGGCAGACAGAGAGGGAGAGAGAGAATCCCAAGCAGGCTCCACGCTATCAGCACAGAGCCCCACGCAGGGCTTGATCTCCCGACCGTGAGATCATGACCTGAGCTGAAATCGAGAGGGGGATGCTTAACCGACTGAGCCACCCAGGTTCCCCTAGAGTCACATTTAAAAACAAAGTACTGGGGTTAGGACTTCACCACATGAATTTGGGGGGTTCAGCCCATAACACACCAAATAACTCCAAATTATTGGAATTCCAATAATTCCAAATAAAGTCCAAATAACAATGAAATCAACAATACGCCTTATTATTAATTCCACATACAGCCCATTGACTCTCACTGATGTTTGCCAAACTCTAGTACCTGTAGCCAACCTGTGGTTTCCGTTGACCAATGAGTGTAGTCCAGACATGAATACTGGGTGATCTTTTTGTCCGCACGAATGAGTAATACGGATGTGAAACCAGAACGATGTATGTCAGAACTTCACTCCATTGTCAATGACGTGAGCAGTGTTTTTGCTGCATCGGGTGACAGTTTTCAAGTGCTATTTACAACGTGACGGCACAGACATGACACGTTTTTAAGTTGAACGTGCACTTGTGACCTTATCTCCACCAATTTCTTAAGCCCAGACGGTCAACAAAAACGCTAGAGCAAGCCCTGACTTGACTTCTGGACAAGTCTGCCAACTTCTGGAGTGAATATACTTCAGCCACAGTTGACTAGCCCCCAGCCTGAAGCTCCTGAACGTGAGTTTGGCAGACGATGGGCCTTAGCGTAGCAGCACGTTCCCGCCACACGAGCACAGCAGGTGCAAGCATCTTCAAGAGCGAGGACAATTGTGAAGTGTAGTAAGGCAATCAGGAAGCGGTGAACTTTGAGTACGCGTTACTTTTGTTCTTAACGTAATTCATTTACTTGGCACCTGAAGTGATTCAACCCTTAAAAGTAACCGCGTCTGACAACCGGCTCGAAAATTTCACAAATGGCTCTTGGAAGCCAGTGCAGACTGGGGGTGGGAATCAAAACATTTTTAAAGCTGCTGCCGATTGCCAGAGTTTGGGACACACAGCCTCTCCATGTCACGGGTGAGGACAGTCTAGTCTGGCACAGTAGGGGGCGCCTGGGTGGTTCAGTGGGTTGAGCGTCCGACTTCAACTCAGGTCGTGAGCGCTTGGTTCATGGGTCCCAGTCCGCATCAGGCTTTCTGCTGTCAGCGCAGAGCCTGCTTTAGATCCTCTGTCCCCCTCTCTCTCTGCCCCTCTCCCTCTCCCCCTTCCCCTCCTCTCTCTCAAAAATAAATAAACCGTGAAAAAAAAATAGCAAAGTAACGTCGCTTGGGCGAGACTAAGCACGCGGCTGGTTACTGGCCTCCACAGATGAGAGCTCAGATGTCAGGACCGCCAGCTTAGCACAATGTCTGTGGGCCAACGGCCTGTCTCTAAAATGTGCCTCATGTACCCCCAGAGTACGATGAGGGAAGGCACAAATGGAAAGATGCACGTGGTCAGGTAGAGAGAGAAAGGGGAAGAGAGAGGGGAGTGATCACCGTGGAGGTAGGGCATCCCAGACAGGGGACCGTCTCGGAATTAGAAACAGATGCATTTAAGGAGGAAGGCAGATAATGCCCTAGTGCTCGAGGAGAAAGACAACTGAGAGGAAAAAACCGATTAACCCGGAGGAGGAGGCCAGCGATCTCTTCGGGTGCGGTGTCTGTATGGGAATGAACGCAGGCAGTGGGTTACGGAGTTTAAAAACAAGACGAGGGCGGGGCCTGGGTGCTCCGTCGGTTAAGCACGCAACTCTTTTTTCTTTTTTAAGTTTATTTATTTATTTTGAGAGACACGGAGAGAGCGTGCGCGGGGGCGGGACAGAGAGAGAGGTGAGAGAGAATCCCAAGCAGGCTCTGTGCTGTCAGTGCAAGCCCGATGCGAAGCGCGACCCCACGAACCATGAGATCGTGACCTGAGCCGAAACCAAGGGTCTGTGAAGCATCCAACTCTTGATTTCGGCTCAGGTCATGACGTGACGGTGCATCCACACCCTTCAATGCATCCTTCCCTCTGCATCCGGCTCTAACGTCAGCCTCTCCCCTGCTCGGACCAGGAACGACTCCGGCTCCCCTCTGCAAGATCAACATCCCTGCCCGAGAGTTTCGTGAACCCTCTCTCCCCCACTTTACTCCTCAGACCCCCGCCCATTTTCCGAGATCCTGCCACTGTCATCTCCATGCTTTGGGTTGGGGAGGGGGACTTAAAACATTACTACGTGACATTTAATACGTTCAAAGGGCATAAAGAAAATAAAAAACACCAGTGTTCCCACTGCCCAGCTTGCAGAGTGAACCGTGACCCATTTGAAATCTGACGGGACCCCAGTCGCATCCCCGGCCTGACCGGCTCCCACTCCGAGGCAACGTCCAACTCAATTTGGAGATTATCGTTCTTCCCTATCCCTTTCCACCGCCCTACATACACCTGTCTCCCCGAGCAACACAGCACCTTAACCGGCATGTTCGACACCTTTTCATACCGCATACATTCTACAACTTTCATTCTTTTTCACTATTTTTTTTTTCTTGTCTCTTTCATTGCTTATCTTAGGCAGTGATTGAAAGCACAAGCTTGGGCATCGGATAACGAGGGCTCAAATTCTATCTCTACCACTTACTTTGGGCAAGATACGTTACGTCTCTGTGGCTCGGTTTTCTCATTTATGAGACAGAGGCAACGCCCTGCTCACGGCCGGGGCCGCCCGGACTCAGTAAGACATCCCTCGCCCAGGCTGGGAACCGTCCTCCATGGAAAAGTGCTCTCTAAGTATTGACTCATCATTTTTCCATCCACATGACTGTCAGGAAAACCATGCTGAGAAGGAAGGCCCGAACCACAACCGGTGCCCAGAACTGTCGGGCAAAAGGTCAAAGCCACAACATCCAGTGTTTTCTGTGTGCGTTACAACGAAAATCAGTTAAAACAACCGCAGGTAGCATCCGTCTATTAAATTAAGGCGTGGTTATCTATTATCTATCCCATTTATATAAATCATTTGATTCTTTCTTGGGCCATTCACCTTTGGGAGACTTTTTTTTTTTAAGTTTATTTATTTATTTATTTACTTATTTATTTATTTCTTAGTAATCTCTACACACAACTTGGGGCTCAAACTCACGACCCTGAGATCAAGAGTCTCATGCTCTTTTAACTGAGCCAGCGGGCATCCCTCAGGGAAACTTATTTTACCTAAAAAAAAAAAAAAAAGATTTTCAATTTTCAGACCCCTACGGACAGAACATTGTTGGTACATGACCAGAGTGACTTCCAAGGCAAATAAAGGGTTAACGAGGTTGTGATTAATGATGACGCCACATGCCATCACCTCATCACCAGTAATCTCAGCCAGTCCCTGTCTGTGCCTTCTGGATTTTCTTGGCCGGCGGACTTGGCCCGGGTTGGTCAGAATGTTCCCTGTCGATTTCAGCAAGTGTGGGAGCAAAACATAATCAATTCCAAAAGGGGATTTGAAGATGGCCATTGAATTAGCTGGACTGATATTTTTTCCAACGTCTCCTTAGATATCAGGACACACAATCCAGTGTAAAATGCCAATCGCTTCCGATCGGGTGCTATTTTGAATTGCCCAGTATTAGATCAAAACTTTTGTTTATCTTTATGATGTGTATTTGCTACTGTTTTCCAATACCAAATAAATTAGTCATGCGTTCAAAGGGAAATGGAAATTGCCATGGTAGTTTTTCTGGCTTTGGAAAGAGTGAGTTTTTAACTTTTCTTCTTGTTAGTGGTTTCCATCAGCATCACAAATGAATCATTCTCCAGGAGAGGTTACCCCAGTGAGAAAGAATCTGATTTCCTGCCCCTTTCTGGCGGGAGGGTAATGGGTCCCTTAACTGTGAGAGTAATTTTGGGAAACTAACAGACAATAAATCATGGCAGCCTGAAGTCTGTCCGTATCACATGCAAAGCAGCTTGGCTATAGTCAAGCTTTTTCCAGCTTGGGCCAGTGCCTTCACCAACACACTCCGCAAAATTTATCGTCAAGTACATAATGGGTCCAACTTGTTCCCTAAATACTGTAATGAAGTAATTCATTATCAAAACCAGACTCAACATCTAGAAAAAGAAATAAAGTTATCTCCTGTGACAGTAAAACGCTACCAACTTCAGTAATGGTGACAGCATAGCATCTTACAACTTCTAAACAATTCTCATCTTACTAAGAAGCTGGTCCTCATGAGATCCCTTCTGGCTAGAATTAAATACCACTTCCTCTATGGCCTTGTGCAATAAAAATTCCTCCTCCCTCCTTGATTCCTGGAGCGATCTGTAAATTGAGGCTCGTCCTGTCCTCCCTATTTGGTTCTGTTTTTAATTATCAAGAGGTTTTCTAGATTCCTCCCCGCACAAACCTCAGATTGCCCTGTGTGTTCACCTACCCAACACGACAGAAAAACCTACTTACTTCTCAGAGCGTATTCTTTGGGCTCCACTGAATTCAAGTCGGAAAGGAACTCATCAGTGTCTTGCATGCATTTGAGAGAAACGTTTCCTGCGGGAAGCGCAAAAGGTAATTGCAATTGAAAAGACAGAAAACAAAAGAACAAAGTCAGGACCATCATTGTCCCTTAACCTGTCAGGATAAAACTCCCCTCTTAGACAAGGAGGCTTATATTTATGAAACACTCGTCTATAATATGTTGGGGGGGAAATGTGACATTGCTCCGTCCTTAACACGCAGAGACAAGTTGTGTGTCCTCAGCCACCTGCAAAGCAGCGGAGATGAGCAAACCATGGAAACCGATTTATACACAACTTGTTATTGTTCACTAAACTCGCACTGTGGATATGGGGGCCGCTGAGCACCTGGCTTCCTTTAGCTACGCAGATTAACATTGCCAGCTATCACGGATATGCTAGATATTCCCTGGCTAGATGGTCTTGTGTGTTTCTCTGGGTTTAAAAAATTTACCGAGGATGTTAAGTGGCAGTATGTGGTTTTTTTCCAAGAACGATGGTGAACCCAACCTATAAAACACTCGGATCAATCAGAAGCCAGGAAGGGCTTCCTCGTGATGGTCTGGACACCCTATGTGTCCGGGGATGGGTCTGCCGGACTTGAAAGCGATGTGGGAGGGGGAGTGATGACCTCCCCCGCGGAAAGAGACGGCGTTACAGGGGGACGAATAAGTTCCTGCACCCTCATGCGGGGGCTTAGAGCACACATCCTGGGAAGGACGCTATGCCGACAGGAGACCACGGTAGCCCTACTCACCTACTTGAAGAACACGTCAAATGCGTGGCCCTGGATTTCTCGTGGTGTAAATATCCTCTTTCCGGAGAGCCTTTCTTTAGATAGTAATCTCCCGAACTGCATTTCAAACGTGAAGCAAACCTCATTTCACACCTGTGGGTGCCTGTGACTTGCTTGTACTTCCTGCTCAGTGGCCCCACGGAAGCCTCTAGCATCTCAGAGCTCTACCCTTCGTCTGAGTCCACTGGAGCTGCTGTAACAAAACACCACGGACTGGGTGAACGACAGAAATCTCACCCTTCCGCAGGCTGGGAAGTCCAAGATCGAGACCCCAACGTGGTCGCATTCCAGCGAAGGCCCCTTCCAGGGTGGTCGCCCCCAGAGCCTTCTCCCTGCGCCCTCGCATCTCTTCTATAAAGATGCAAATTCCATTCGTGAAGGCTCCATCCTCAATCACCTCCAGAAAGCCCAGCTCCCAAGCACCATCATCTCTGGGGCTTAGGATTTCAACATACGGGTTTGGGGGTGGACACAAACATTCGGACCGGAGCGCCCGTCCTTACGTACGTTCCTGCGCTCGATGCTGTGCCCTGTCCCCGGTGCCCGACTCCAAGCCCAGCTCCTCTTAGGCATTACCTTCCTACCGAGTAGGTTCTTCTAGTCCATCCTCCTGGGCTTTCCCTCAGGTGAGGGGAGGTGCCTGTTCTCTGTGTTCCATCAGGGTCTCTCCAGACTCTCCTCACCTCCCCACGCTGAGGACTGCTGACCTCCGTGTGTCTCTCTCCTCCAGCCTGGAAGCTCCATGAGGGCAGCCGCTCTGCCCTTTTCATGCTTTTCCGAGAGGCGATTTACACGCTAGCCGAGAGCAAAGTTGACCCTTACCTACTGGGTGACCCCAGCAGTCTCTCTGCCCAGTTACCTCATCTGGAAACTTGGGATAATGGTCCTGACCTCTTGGAGGTATTTTGAGATTTAAATAATACATTTAAAGTACTAGGAGAGGGGCTCCTGGGTGGCTCAGTCGGTTAAGCGGCTGGCTCTTGATTTCAGTCCAGGTCATGATCTCACGGTTTGTGGGTTCAAGCCCCGTGAACCCGTGTCAGGCTCTGTGCTGATACCAAGGAGCCTGTTTGGGATTCTCTCTCTCCCTCTCTCTCTTTCTCTCTGCCCCTCCCTGACTCATGAGCATGCTTTTTCTCTCTCAAAATAAATACACTTTAAAATAAAATCTTTTTAAAAATTCGTTTCTTGAAAAAACAGATCACATTACCAAGGGACAGTCTTAACACAATAAAAAAGAACTTTCTAGTAGCCCAACCTCTCCAAAGATGAACGGGGCTCTTTTCTACAGTATAGATGGTCTCCAACCTTGGAAACGGTCAAGTACTGGATGAACCCCGGATGAGGGTGTTAGAGAAGAGGTCCAGCATCCCATGGGGCTTATACCAATGACCTTGAAGGTCATCTCTGACCTTGAAGGTCTTCTCTGACCTTGAAACCTTCCGAGTCTTCCTTCAAAATTATTGTCTGCCGTCAAGGCGTTGGTTTGTTACTACGTACGTCTGAAGTTGTTCTTAAATTGAAGTAGAAAGTTCAATGCAAAATAAATGACAGATAACAGCCAACCCGGAGTGACACAGAACAGCAACTTCTACTTAAAAAGGGGACCTAATCTGGCACCAGAAACAAGGGGTCAGGGATTAACTGCTTCAGTTTCCTCATCTGTGAAGTTGTAAAATCATGGCTCAAGCAGTTGTTTTCTAGGATTAAATGGGAGGCCCTGAGTCCCGAATAATGTGAGTTAGTAGTTATTAGAGCTCTCCGTTCCAAACGTTATCTCCCACACTTAACTATCTTCCTACATTTCAAAATAAGGGTGGTGGAGGAGGCTGGATGACACTAGAGGTTTAGGTCATTTGGAAATTTAAGAATGAATACACAGAGGGGCGCCTGGGTGGCTCAGTCGGTTAAGCGTCCGACTTCGGCTCGGGTCATGATCTTATGGTTCGTGGGTTCGAGCCCCGCGTCGGGCTCTGTGCTGACAGCCCGGAGCCTGGAGCCTGCTTCCGAGTCTGTGTCTCCCTCTCTCTCTGCCCCTCCCCCTGCTCACGCTCTGTCTCACTCTGTCTCTCAAAAATAAATAAATGTAATAATAATAATAATAATAATAAAAAGAATGACTAAACAGGAAAATCTCTGACACCAGAATTGATTTCCACCTTGTTGTCCATGGTCTAGTCACTCAAACTAGGAGCGGTTCTGCTCTTCGGAGTGTGTTAAATACTCCAGCTTTCATCAACTGGGGGAAATATAATGAGCAGAACCCACGTCCACATTTTTTTAAATGTTTATTTTTGGAAGAGAGAGTGAGAAAGCAGAGGAGGAGCAGAGAGAGAGGGAGACAGAGGACCTGAAGCGGGTTCTGCGCTGACAGCAGAGAGCCCAATGCAGGGCTTGGATCCACTAACTGTGAGATCGTGACCTGAGTCGAAGCCAGAAGCTTAACCGATTAAGCCACCTAGACACCCCCACGCATCCACATTTTAATCATTAACAATAAAAACCATCCGAAATGACTTTAAGGGGCACCTGGATGGCTCAGTCATTTGAGCCTCTGACTTCAGCTCAGGTCACGATCTCGCGGTTCATGAGTTCGAGTCCCACATCAGATTGTCTGCTGTTGGCGCAAAACCTGCTTCAGATCCTCTGTCCCCCTCTGTCTCGGCACCCCCTCCTGCCCTGCTTGCACGCTCTCTCTCTCAAAATATAAACATTAAAAAAAAAAAAAGATCTTAAAATCCCACGTATGTAAAAAGGAAAAAGAGGCTCTTACTTGTGGGTAATAGCTCAGGACTCTTCTAATGTCTGTCCCAATCTCTGAGAAATAAAATTATGACTGATCGAGGCTCCAGGGGATGTGGTTGTTTTCGGATGACCTTGTAGGCACCTGTTTCATGCAAGGCGATGTGTTGGGCGTAAACATGGAACCTGAACAGAAAGAACGCCTTCCCTTCCTGAAAGCAGGTCTTTATCCTTTCCTGCGGCCGTGGCAGTCAGCTGATGACACCATTAATGCCACCGTCATCTCGTTCAAGTAACTAGCTCTCCGGGAAAGGGCATTCGGCCGCCTTCATCTGGCACTGGCTTTGAGAAAACGAGGATTTGTCTTTGCCGACAAGAATAAGGATCAACCTGATGGAGAAAACAGAACCGGTGCCTGCTGCTCTCAGGCTGCAAAATGGAAAACGCCTCTTCTGAGGAAAGGATACGTAGCCACAGATTACAAAGCAGGCAGTGTTCGCGCAAAAGCTCCAGAGGACGACAGACAGTTGACAAGTAAGATGTGATGTCAGGGGTGCTAAGTGCCGGGAGGAGAGATACCGCTGGGTAAAGAAGCAGAGAGAGGGGCCCTGGGGTGGCTCAGTCGGTTAAGTATCCGATGTTGGCTCAGGTCACAATCTCGCGGTCTGTGGGTTCGAGCCCCACGTCGGGCTCTGGGCTGACAGCTCGGAGCCTGGAGCCCGTTTTGGATTCTGTGTCTCCCTCTCTCTCTCTGCCCTTCCCCGCTTGTGCTGTCTCTCCCTCCTTAAAAAATAAACGTTAAAAAATTTAAAAATAAATTAAAAAAGAAAAAGAAGGGGAGAGAGGCCAGTGGGTGTGCGCTGTTGGGTCATAGCAAGGTGACCTGGAAAGGCTCTCTGAGGAAGTGACTTTTGAACAAACCAGAGAGAAAGGAAAAGGCCCTCGTGGAAATAATAACCGAGGGAAGGGCATGCCAAGCAGAGGGAACAGCCAGTGGCAGGCCCTGGGAAAGGCATGCGAACAGGGCACCACAGGAACTGGGGGGCAAGGGAAATGAGGCAGGACACGAGGCTGGTGAGGTGACAGGAATGTGGGGAGGGAAGGTCTGCTGGGGTCTCACGGCTATCGACACGCACACCCTTCTGTTCACCTTGGCCAAGTCTCTTCTAATACAACTGATATTGTCATGTTGCTTCGACGGTGTCTTATTCAGAGGGAAGCGAGAGCCCGGGCTTTGAAAATGTCCCACCGTGATGACAGCACTGCCCGGATCCCAAACAAGTCAGCGGCTCCTTGAAGGCAGACCAGCTCCCCGCTAAGAAGAGATGCCGAGGAATGTCACTGTCACCATGCCACCAGAATGACTACGTGGCACGTGTCCCTGCTTCTTGGCGACTTTGACCCAATAGTCAAAGCAGAAGCGTCGTTTTGGCCAAGTAGTGGCCATTCTGTGCCTGCCGTTTGGCTGCTGGGGGTCAGGGAGGGGGACCTTCAGGCTTCCAGAGTAAGGAGCGAAGACCCATCTCTGGCTGAGACCCGAGCCACGGCAGCCTCCCCCACCCTGGAAAGAGGTCAGATGGCGAACCGACAAAGCCAAGATAAATGCCCATTATCCCGACTTAGAGACACATCTTCTACCCTTTCCAAGGTAGGGTCATTCCCTTTGTCATATGTGGTTCCGCTTCCTCCTGACTTGTCAGTATCAGGCCACCCTCTCCAGCCAGCAGATCTGTGTTTGCCCTGTTCTTAAGGAAAAAAAAAAAAAAAAGAGAAAACAATTGATGTTTATTATCCAGAAACACCCAATCGGATCAAACTTGGCTTAACCTGACCTGGAGGTCAGAAAGTTACTCTTGGACTAACCCCACACTTTCTGGAACCGAGTTGGAGGTGTGATACAGTGGACTGGAATTATAGAGCTCCCCTAGAGGAGTACGTCGTCTTGCGACGGACTGTGTTTAGAAACAGAACTGCTATGGTAGTCTAATTTACGATCCTAACTATAAGAAGAGCTCCAGAATAAGCAGCTTGTGATAAAACAGCAAAGCAAATTGAATAATCAGTTGCTTTAAATACCGTGACACATTATAAACGGTGCTGTTTTAGGAGTCAGAACTAACCGCGTAAATTGAATTTGGAAGGTAGCAAAGAATATGTTCTGGGAAACGCTATTCTGTTTCCTTAGGCAAAAATAACCACGAAGGAAAGGGTATAATTCCAGGATAAACCTGGAGAAGTAATTAGAAAGAAAAAGTAAATGTGGAATCCAAAGTGCCCTGCTGCAGCGAACAGCCAGCCTCTAAGGGGACAAAATGCGTGTAGGCAATGAAACAAGTACAAAGCGTGCGTTTCTGAAAGCTTGTGCTAGGCGCCTGATCGTTATAATGTTCCCGTACCCCAGATCCATCGTGCATCCTTCTCTGTCCTGCTCTGTGCCCAGCACACTGATATTCCGGATGACCGGGGCTTGTCTTCTAGACTGGCTTTGGCCAGTGGGAGGTGATGGCAGGAAATCTCTGAGTGGGTGGCAACGAGCTTCCCTATAATTTCCATCCCACACCCTCCTCGCTTCACCGTGGCTCTTAGGCCCGGCCCTGCTCGGCAGGCCTGGGGCCGGTAAGGGCTCCCCACCATTGCTAAGTCCCGGGGTGCTTCCAGGCCCCACCTTCTGTGATAATCCCTTCCTTAATTTCTTTGAACTTAAACCTTTCTTACTGTGCTATTTGTGTCCTGCTAAGAGCCTAACTCATAAAGGATCTAATGCTGGGCACTCCCAGATCTACCTTTCCAATAAAGATAGGGAATAGAAATGAGCAAACCCCCAGAAAAACATAGGCTGAGGACAGCTTTATCATCCACTGTACTGAGTCTACTAAAATGTTCATCAAAATCTCCCAGGACAGTAGGAGGGAGAAACAGATGTGAAAAGAGAATGTTCTGTTTTATAGGGAAAACTAACAGTAGCCAAGTTTCAGATTCAGCCTCTTAGCCAAATCGTGTGGACCAAGGCTGGACTATTCAAAATAGGAGGTTTGGAGGCGACGGTGACAATGGAAATACAACTGGCTAGTCCAGAAGCTTCTGGCGAAGAAAGAGAGGCTCTTTGCCAAGATCTAAGTGCACACTGTCCTATCCCAAAAGTTGACAATGAACTCTGCAGGGATAGGAGGTTCAGAACTGCAAAAGAAACTCGAGGTACACAAGGAGATTCAAGGGTCCACTTAAGCAAAGAATGAATCGGGCAGATTAGGAGCCAAGTTTTTAAGGTAACAAACTCCAGGTTCCTTATTTAGAAAATGTACACTTAGAATGAAGAGCTCCAATATGGGACCCTGACGGCTTCTGATTCCCAAGGGGAGCGTGTTTTGGTGTAACATTTATAAATGGTACAAGCAGCATTCCACAGTTAGCACATCCCTCTTTATTTTCAGACCATTCTTTGGATAGTTCAATGGTTCCAATAAGTCATATTTTATTTTACGAAGTTCTCCAACTGTATTTTCTTCCACACACGCCCCCCCACCCCCACCCCTTCTGCTTGGGCTTCTTAAAAAAAAAAAAAAGGTGCCTGGGTGGCTCAGTCGGTTGAGTATTCAACTCTTGGTTTGGGTTCAGGTCATGATCCCAGGGTCGTGGGATGGACCTCCACCTCGGGCTCCTTGCAGCGTGTGGAGCCTGCTTGGGATTCTCTCTCTCCCTCTGCCCCTCTAGACCCCCGCTCTCTCTAAAACAAAAGACCAGTGCTCACAGCATGATGAATATAGTAACATGAAATAATATATTTACCTTGGCCAGCGTTTCCAACAGTAAATTTCCCTGTTGGTCAAAGACCCTGGGACAGCACTCACTAGCCCTCTGACCTGGAGAAGCGCCCACCGGAGCTTCGGGGCGGAACAGTTGTTCTTTGGAATACTTCCTGGAGCAGAAGCCAAGAATTGGCAGAGAATGTGTTTAGGAGGAAGAAGTGGTCTACGCCAGGAAGTCTGAGCAGATGTCTTCCTTTCATTTTATTAGTCTTCATCACCTTGTTGGCATTCTTCTTTATGCATTACTGTTACTCAATTACTGATAAAATAAAATCGTCCAACAAAAACATACCTTGTGTGTATATCTAGAGTGCAAACTTTCCCATAACCAGCTGTTGTTTTGACTTCCGTATTTCTATTTAAGTAATCTAAACCTCAAAAGAAAGAAGTCTGGTTCCCTCTTTTGTGTTCCACGGCACGGAATCCTCTCTTGGTATCACTTCTGAAATGCCACGTGTAAGCACAGCTCCTTTCCAGGCCGACCTTCCCACCCTGGGCTGAGTCCTCATGACGATGGCTGGGTTGACACTATGCCTACACCGATTTAAACGTTGGTCCTTGATGGCCATTTATGCTGCCCAAATATGTGCAGCCTCCTCTTCTGGGCGCTTGGTAGGATGGTACTCCCAGCCTCCTTGTGAGGAGGTGGGAACACGTGACTGGTTTTGGCCAATGAGCTGTGAAGAATAACATCTATCACTTCTGGGCCACAGCGTTTCATTGCACGTTCCCTTTGCCACAGGAACCAGCAACTTTTGTGACAGAGGGATAAGGGGACAAGATTTGGAGCAATGTCTCCAGTCAACCCACAACAAACATCCAAGGTGACCAAGAAATCAGCCTTGCTGTTTTAAATTTTCTTTAATGTTTTTATTTATTTTTGAAGGAGAGAGCCAGAGCATGAGCGGGGGAGGAGCAGACAGAGAGGGAGACAGAATTTGAAGCAGCCTCCAGGCTCCGAGCTGTCAGCACAGAGCCTGATACGGGGCTCGAACTCAGAAACTGTGAGATCGTGACCTGAGCCGAAGTCGGACGCTTAACCGACTGAGCCACCCAGGCGCCCCAAGCCTTGCTGTTTTAAGACATTGAGAGTTAGGGTTGTAACCACAGCATGATCTAACCTATCGTGGTTGAAACACCCCTCCACCATCCATCCTAAACACGGCCACCGACCAGTCTGGTTATACCACTCCCCTATCCAAATATCCATTATCTGAGTACAACCCCTTAATTCAAGGCTCTTTACAAGTTGGCCTGAGCCTATCCTGTAAGCCTCAGCTCCACCTCCCCACCCAAGAGAGGAGACGGGCTTCCTAAGAATTCACAGAGCATGCCCCAGTTTCTGCCTTTGGTCTGAATACGCCCCGTTTCCCAAATGCTCGCATCCATCGCCCTATCCAGGTCTACCGCCAAGGAAGAATGGCTGCAACTCATGAGTCCCACCGTGGGCTTCTGTTCAGCACGTACACCATGTTACCCCCAAGTACTCATGTCTTCCGTTAATGGCTAAGAATTGTCCACAGAGGCCCCTCCCAATTCTGCTCCCTCTTCCTGGAACTCCTAGGAGTCTTGTTATTTTGTCCTTCTGGACTTCGAAGCTCGTCCGTACGTTCCACCTCCTTACCTGTGTGCTGTATCCCAGGCCATTTCTTCACGACCTGTCCTCCAGCTCACCAGGCCGCTCTCCAGGGGCATCAACCAGGCTCCCTCCCATGGCTACAGCCCTGTGTGCTGGGCTACCCTGGATCTCTACTGCTTTTTCCTTTTGGATCTCAGGGTGTTTTTCGAAACCTTCTTGGATGCTCAGCTAGGCATTTAGAGATGCTAACTTTACATCAGCGAGCATTTCTGGGGGATTTAAGAGTAGAGAGACTTCCGGTTTCTCTTATAACAGCCAGATAGCGCCACAAACAAAAATTCTAGTGTCGTGTTTCGCACATACTTTTTATTGTTCAGTAAATGAATATTTGTCAATATGTACATAAACACAGAGAGCGAGCGCTAAGATTGCGAGCAAGAGCGTCTGGGTTCTAATACGCAAAGCCACTTACCAGCTGTGAGGGCTCAGGCAAAGAACGGAATCGGAGCTCAGCTTCCTCAACTGTAAAACTAGACCATTAAGACCCGCGCGGCCCACCGCACAGGTTTATTGCAAGGTTCAAATGCAGAAACACATGAAAGTGCTATGAATACACCTTAGAGCAATACAAGTATAAATAGAACAAGTAACAGCAATTGAATTTCAAGCGTGGGAATACTTAATCACGCCCTTGCGTTATACCCACGAAATCGATGGCAGTCAACGCGAAAGCGACCAAAGAGCTGAGCGCTAACAAGAACGCACGTGCCATTCTCCGGAGGGGGAAAGAGTTCTGCAACATCCCGTAGTCCTGTCCCTGCGACTACTCGCTTCCTAAACTTCACGAAGATGTCAGAGCCCCACCATCAATGACTCTCTCACAGAAGCGCAAGGGCCAATGTCCCACGTTTATTTACATACGAAATGTGTTGAATACAGTTATGACGGATGTAGTGCGTAACAGCGGACAGCGCCGAGACCTTCCGAGGAACCGAACGTTGACTACAGCGTATCATGCAAGTGCCTATATATACACAAAACGGAATTCCTTTTTCGTAAAAATAAAAAGTACAAAACGTGTTCCGGGATAAATACAAGGTATAAAATGCCAAAGAAAACACAGAAACGGAAACTGAAAAATAGGAACGCTCCCAGAGAACTATAAACGGAAGGGACAGAGGAGTGCCCACCCCTGCTGTGCTTTGATAAAGCGGAACTACTAATATTAAAGAGACTTATTGAAATGACCGAACTGAGGCCGGGCGGCTCAGCGCGTGACCGAGCGGCCGATCGCGACACGCGGGTTGCTGCATTGATAGGTCGGAGGTGGAGTCGTGCATCTCAACTCCAAGTACCAGAACGTTTGGCAGTAGCACCCCAGAACAGGAAACGCCAGCTCTTTCGACGGCAAAGGGTTCAGAAGGGTTAAGTCAACTGGGAGTTTTTTTCTTTGTTCCTGTCAAGAGCCAGAGAAATACTTGATATTTTTAGTTGTGTCTTCGTAGGAGTTAATAAATTCCATGACAAAAACTCGACTATCTAAATCTACTGGTCTAGCTACATATGTGTCACTGTTACAGTAGTCCAGCCCTTGGGTGACTTGATCTCCTTGTGTTCTTTCAGCCAGCCTTGCAGATCGGCCCAGAAAAACCCCCAGCCCCTGGTTTTCCCCCGGCAACGCCCTTCTTCCCCGTTCCAGAATGGAGCGGAGGATAATCCATGCGCTATACTGTAGAGGCCTGGCCTACGTTTTGATCCATCCCTGGGAAGGAAGCTACCTGCAGGCTGCTTGAAACACG
This sequence comes from Panthera leo, assembly GCF_018350215.1. Classification (NCBI taxonomy): domain Eukaryota; kingdom Metazoa; phylum Chordata; class Mammalia; order Carnivora; family Felidae; genus Panthera; species Panthera leo. The sequence continues at coordinate 77,490,072 of NC_056690.1, read as the reverse complement.
GTCGGGCGTGGCCTGGAAGAAGATGCCAGACGCCGGAGTGCGACCGGTCGCACGGGACAGGTGCACTCGCCGGCTTAGAGCAGGCACGTTGAGGGTAGTGCTAAGACACTTAAAAGTCCCTAGTGTTTTTGAGACCCACAATACCTACAATTTATATAGTGAATTCTAAAAATTAAAAACACTAAAAAAGGCATTATCTTAGCCTGCAATTAGTTAACCCATTCAAATCTGTAACATACAAAATGGTTTATTTGAATTCAGGAACTGCCCCTGTTGCTAAGAACTCTGTGTTTAAAGAAACAGTACAAAAAGAAAAAGTCTAACCCCCCAAAAAAACCAAAAAACAAAAAACAAAACCCAAGGAACAAACAAACAAACAAAAAAAACCAAAGACCGAGAAAAGAAAACCTCAAAACATTTTTTCACTAAATACCGATACAAACATGTAACAAAGAGTATAAAAAGGTATTCGTTGAAATATATACAAACTCTTTGAAACTCAAATACTGTTTTCATACTTATCGAGGAGGATATACACGACCAGGTGGAGAAGGTACACTGGAAGAGAATATATTGCAACAGCCTAGACAGTACTGTTAACTCTATTATACTGCAAACTTTTTGTAACAAAAATGTCTCTTTTATTCCAATGTGGACAGGGATTCTCCTTACGGGAAGGTCTGTGGCTATTTCTCGGCCGAACTCACTCTTTTGGATTTAATGAAGGCCATGCCGTGTGTCCGCATGTGGGCGTTTAAGGCAGCTTCAGTCTCGAACGTCTTTGCGCACACCTTGCACTTCCGGTCTGACAGCGCGCCGTCGGGCGCCTCGTCCTCGCGGCTGGGCTTGTTCTCCTGCTGGTTCTCCTCCCCGGCCCCGTTCTGCTTGGACACCGGCTGCGGCTCCTTCAGCTTGTGCACGATGAACAGGTGCCTGGACAGCGACACGTGCGACGTGTAGCAGAGGCCGCACTCGCGGCACTGGTAGGAGGAGCCGTCTGACTTGTGCTGAGGGATGTGTTCGTGGAACTGCAGCAGGTTTTCGGTGGTGAAGCCGCACACGGCACACTTGTGAACCTTGAACACGTTGATCTTCAGCTTCTTCAGCGGCTGGGTGATCGCCCCTCTGGGCGGTCTGAACTCCAGCACGGGTTCTTCCAACTTGCGCTTGGGACTGGGAACCTTGGAGGGAAGAGAACAACGTGGACGACACGCGTGAAAATCGCTCTGCCCCGCGGGTGACAAGCCACCAGTTCTCCCAGGCCCCGAGAGCTGCTGGGACAAGCGGTGTTGAGCTTCGGGATTCGGGGGCTCCCGCAGCGGCCCCAGGAAAGCAAAGCGGGGCATGGGATGGGGGTGGGAAGCAGAGGGGGCGGGGTTGTGAGGTTGCAAGGCACGGTCAGAGGTGGCCTCGGTGTGGGCGACGTTTGCACAGCGGCCCGCTGCGGTGAGGACAGGCGTCCAGGCGGGCGGGGGAGCCGAGGCGGGAGGCAGCCTGGGGGACAGAAGGGAGGCCAGGGGGCTGCAGCCGTGGCCAGGTGGTGTGGACAGGGGGCAGGGGGCGGGGCAGAGAAAAGGTCAGGACTTTGCCTCTCCTGAGGCTGGGATGGAGAGCTGCTAGGAGCCCAGCCGGTCTGGGAGCCGAGCTTTCCCGCACACTCACCTTCGTCACACGGCTGACCCGCAGGCCGTGCTCTTCCCCTCCCGCTCCCATCTGCCTAAATCTGAGCCACGTTAAATCCCCTCGTTTGCAGCTGGCCAAAAGTCCAAGCCAGACGGGCACCCCCTCCTGCCCGCTCTGCGGCCCACCTCTTCTCTGTCCTGTTGACAGGGCACCACTCACACATGGCCTTGACCTGGAGCTGCCCCTGCACGTAGATCCTTTAATTCCATCCCCACCCCCACCCCCACCCCTGGAAGGGAAAAGATTACAGACTAACGAGACACTAGTCTGACTCGTATTCTGATTAGGCTTTACTCAGTGATCAGCTCCCCCATTGCGCACACTCGGGCTGCTACCCAGGCACATTCCAGACACAGCCCAGTGCCAAAGCCAGCAGAGCGATCTCCTACATGTCTGCCGAACTGCTTGCTGCCTCTCCGATCGCGCTTGCCACACACACGCCTAACACACACGTTAACGCTCATACCGCTGATTCAAGTTCGCTAGCCGCTGACCTAAGAAATAAGGCAGAGATGTATCGTTTTATCTTCTGCCATCGTGAAGCGAAACTAAGGAGAACCCCTTCATTTTTACTTGGTACCTTTCACAACCGACGTACTGCCAACCAGAAAAGCCATCTAGCTTTCTACCTTCTGGCTGAGAGCCAACTGATGAGCGTCCACAGAAAATTCTATCATTTCTGTACACAAGTAGATCCCTCAAGCTGCTTCTGGAAAGATGTAGAAGCAACTTAATACCTTTTAGGGGCAGGACGAAAGAGAAGAATGGGTGTACGGGGAGCTGACCTATTGTTTTATAAGCTTTGTAACTGCGGCGAAACTTAAACAAAGAGAGTGAATGGAAAAAGCAAGTCAACACAATTCCACTCTAAAGAGAACGTTTGCCATGTTTGACCTTGGCATCTTCTTTTATTTCTGTTTCCTCCTCGTTGGTGGCTTCTGTCATCTCTTTCAAGTCGGGATCCTTGATTCCGTGCATGAGCTGGATATGCTTCTCTAGCATCAACCGTTTCGTAAAGGTGCGTCTAGAGTCTGGGCAGTGCCTGTGGGGCAAAGACAAGGAGGTAACCCGCCTGCCGAAAGGTACCCCACGCTGAAGAACACCCTCTCTACCGAAGGGACCTTCGCCAGCCAACACTACGCTCAGCGGGGTCAAGATGATCTGTGTGAGGGGCGCCTGGGTACCTCGGTCGGTGAAGCGTCCCACTTCGGGTCAGGTCACGATCTCACCTGGGTTCGTGACTTTGAGCCCCACGCGGGGCTCGGTGTTGACGGCCAGCGCAGAGCCTGCTTGGGACCCTCTCTCCACCCCCCCCCGCCCCTCCCCCGCTCTTTCTCTCAAAAGGAAAGAAATGAACGGAAACAAACCAACAAAAAAAGATCTTTGCGGATACCGATGGCCCAAAATGAAACAGCAGTTCTGCCATGAACTGCAGTTTCCAGCGTGTGAGAAAAATTTTTGCGGTTTCTGTAGAAAGCTTTCTGTCGGTTTTGGCGTCTCGGTAGGATCAGCCTAATTCAGTTTGGCTGGGGTGTTTACTTATTCTCTAGATCTGGTTAAAGTACTACTTCATTTAGAATTCTAGGTGACTTTCATTTTTAAATTGAGGGTATCGAATTTCAGAAGTTTTCTTTACAATGACTCCGTGTTCCCTCGAAATTTACGGCATAAGAGATACTTTAATATGGAAAAAGTCCCTCCCGGATTCCTTCATGTGGATGTTAATTATTCCTGTTCGCTCCGCCAAAACAAAGAGAAGACAGGGTGTGTGGCCCTGTTAAATTCCTCACCAGGGCACAAACTCGGTATCACAGCACTGAAATTCATGTGTTCATTCAGTTGACTGAAATGTAGAAAACTCAACAGATAGCCAATATAGGTCAATCTTTTAAGTTTTCATTTCATCTCTGGGGGGGGGGGGGGGGGCCCAAACCTGTCGATTATGAATAGTTTTTCTTTAGAAGATATGAATTCGCCATTTTCTTAATGCAATGGACCAAAAACAGGTTTAGGGAAAAAAAAGAAAGAGAAGTGAATGACCGTGGTGACTACAGGTGCCATAAGGCAGACATCAAGAATCCACTGCAGTGAAGAAGGGTGAAAATACCTCATGGTCTTATGCAGAATCAAATTTACTGCCTTCAAAAAGCCTTCTGGAGATGTTGTAATGATTGGCCCCACACCCTGATGATTTCGTGTTAGAGACCCCCAACCCCCACCCCGGCAGGGGCAGCCCTGGGAGCCCGTGCCAACCCCGCACCACAAAGGAAATCGGCCAGACGATCCGAGCATCTTACTGCCTTACGGTGTCTCCGGGGAGAAATACACAAAACCCGTCCAAGGAGGAAGGACTAAGCCACGCCAGACTCCCTTCCTACCTTCTTCTCAGCCAGGGCCTCCTTCTAAGTTCTCCCATCCTTCCGGCGCAGTCTCAAACATGCAGGCCTGATTCACAGAATGTTCTCACCTCACCGAAATCACTCCCGGCTTTAATTTCACTGCAGGAGTTGTCTACGTCCCGGTTTTCCTACCCGAGCAACTTTCCCTAACTAATCAAGAATAGTGAAGCCTTGAGGAACAGACAGCCAACCATCACGCGTGTCCTGAGACACACGGTCCTCTGTGCCCTGCTTTGATCATGTCACACGCTACGTGCTGGCTACATGGCTTCTGTGTCTGTTAGTTCTCTCCCTGTTACGAGAAGTGCCTTAAAGTAAGTAAGCCTGTTACCAACTCACTTGAGGCATGTTCTGATTAAGTGGGTGATAAAGCTTTTTCACTAACGATATTAACAAGTTCCGATTTTCATGTCCAAAGAGGTAGCTCAGGACTGTCCAGAGTGGCATCACCACCCACTCGATGTTTGGCCTACTCCATTCCTTGAATTTGAGCCAAATGTGTGCGCTGGGAAAAGGCTGCCCCTGCATTAGGGAAAACAGTCCGGCCTAGGACAGAGTCCCCGACCAGGCCCCATCAGGGTCTGCTCTGAACCAGTCAACTGGACAATCAACCTGCCAATCGAAGCTGGCAAATCCCTGCGCTTATAGAGACCAAAAAGCATCTCATTCACCTGTGCACCTGCAAAGCAACCACTTTTCCAAAACGCTCAGGTATATAAAATCTGTCCCTCTGGACAACAGGTAAGGACCCGGGCACGTACACAGGGTATGCCAGAAACTCCTGTTTATTTTACTATTGTTAAGTGTTATGGCCCAGTCAAGAAACTGTTATGTCCCAACAATGGAACAGCACTAAAAAGTGAAATCTATAACCTGCAGCACAGAAATGGAGAGGTAATGGCAAAATATGAAAAGCCGTAGAAAAGTTCCAGCATTATCCTTTTACCGTGCTTCGCACGTTAGAAATGAGGACTTACGAGCAGGTGTAAACTTTCCTGATGCCTTTGTGCTTGATCCGATTGTGACGGCACAGGCTGTGTGAGGAGCTGAAAGATTTGTCACACTGGCGGCAAGGGTGTTTTTTCATTTGCTTTGTTAGGAGAAAAGAGATAGAAAGTCACTTAAGAGAACAAAAACAGAACTGCTTTAAAAATTAAGAACTCTTTCGTAACAGTTGGAGTTACATAATCCTCACTGCTTTGCAATACAAAGACAAAACTAACAGATTCTTCTTAATACATAAGAAAAAGGAAGGGCAGGGGTGGGGTAACCGTGAAGGGACTAATTTCTGGAGAATCGGATAAACGTGATGAGAGTAAAATATTAAATATTTTTCTCAAAACACTTATGGTTTTGACTCAACACAAACCCCCAGATATCTGAAAACATAAAATTTCTTTGCAAAAGAGATACAGCTGTTATTTTTAAATAGCAGATACAAGGGGCGCCTGGGTGTCTTAGCTCGTTGAGCGTCAGACTCTTAATTCTGGCTCGGATCATGTCAGTTGTGAGCTTGGGCCCCGCGCGCTGGGCATGGAGACTGCCAGAGACTCTCTCTCCCTCTGCCCCTCCCCTGGCTGTGATATAAACAAACAAACAAATAGCTAGCAGATACTATACAAAAACATAATTCTTCAAATAAAACCATTACTTACTTTGGTACATCCAGAGAGAATGTTAACTTGTCCAATATGCCCTTTTAAATGAAATCTCGAGCTAATTTTAAGCATTTTGACTGTCCCCCCAATGATTAACTGTTCCTTACATAAGGGAAGAGTTTTCCAAAAGGCCCTTTGAATACTACCATTTGGTTATTTCAAGAACGCACATGGGGCGCCTGGGTGGCTCAGTCGGTTAAGCGTCCGACTTCAGCTCAGGTCACGATCTCGCGGTCCGTGAGTTCAAGCCCCGCGTCGGGCCCTGGGCTGATGGCTCAGAGCCTGGAGCCTGCTTCCGACTCTGTGTCTCCCTCTCTCTCTGCCCCTCCCCCGTTCATGCTCTGTCTCTCTCTGTCTCAAAAATAAATAAACGTTAAAAAAAATTTAAAAAAAAAAAAAGAACGCCCAAGTTTGAAACCACTTTATGTAGTCTGCCATTAGAATACACAGCACGTGTGTATGAGGGTCGGGGGACAGTGACAGAGCAAGAGAAAGCTATCAAGAGATGAAAACCAAAGTTAAAAGTTTCCTAATTTGGCCACGACATGATTATGTGAATTCAACACATTCTCATGTGGACCCTTGGAAGTAAAATGAATGGTTTAACCTAAAAGCACGTTCTTTGGGTACAAGATGCACTGAAGTCTCGAATGAAACGGTGTCGTATCACAAGGAAATCCGATCAAGAAATAACTGCCAGCCTCATGAATAGAACAAAATTTGGCAAAATTAAAAATAGGGCTGAAGTAAAAACAAGTTCTCATGTGAAATAACATTACTATTTATGGCAAGAAGAAGAGATAAGCAAAGCAATTGTGGGCTAAGTGGTTAAAGAAAGGATACAATTTTTTTTTTTTTTGAAGTTTTATTTACTTATTTCTGAGAGACAGACAGAGACAGCATGAGCGGGAGAGGGGCAGAGAGAGAGAATCCCAGGCAGGCTCCGTGCTGCCAGCACAGAGACCGATGCAGGATTCGAACCCACGAAACCATGAGATCATGACCTGAGCTGAAACCGAGAGTCGGACGCTTAACTAACTGAGCCACCCAGGAGCCCGGAAAGAATAAATATTTTAAATAATTGTTTTTATATTAATCACTTGACAAATATGCTCCTTGTTCAAACTGGTAAGCAAATCGATTTAAGTGATTGGGTTTGGCTCTGGAGAACCAGAAATGGGTTGGCACCTTGTCTCTACCGCTCATGCATCGAACCGTATGCCCTGGGAGAGGGTCTCCATAAACATCCAGTCCCCAAACTGTAGGGTGGGGATCACAACAGTGCCTTCCTCAGAGAGTGCTGGGGGAAGAAAGGGCCGGTGGTGAATTAGTCAGCATAGTGCTTGGGACACAGAGAAATCCTCAATAAATATTCTTTTCTGAATAACAATAAAATATCCAAATTCATTTTAAGAGAGCCGAAAATACTATCTTTTAAATAAAACACATCAGTCTGTTAAGTGTTTAAAAACCTAGGCAGAAGCAAAGGAGGGCATTTCTTCTCCATGCCAAAGCATTGCTTTTATCATTTTCCTGAGCATATAATCTGGGATATTATGAGAATAATGTCTGTGAGGGAGGGAGGGAGGGAGGGAGGGAGGGGGAGAGGGAGAGAGAGAGAGAGAGAACAGAGCAAATAACCAACTAATGCCTCTGAGCCACACTCTTTTCCCAAAGGTATTCCTTCATAAACATCTTGATCACATAACATAGACAATTCCCTAGAGTCTTGGATTAGCATTTATGAAAGAGAATAAGAGCTTTCTTTTTTGTTTGTTTTTGAGAGAGAGAGAGAGAGAGAGAGAATGATAGGAGGAGGGGCAGAGAGAGAGGGAGACACAGAATCTGAAGCAGGCTCCAGGCTCCGAGATGTCAGCACAGAGCCCAGCCTGGGGCTCGAACTTACAAACCACGAGATCAAGACTTGAGCCGAAGTGGGACGCTTAACCGACTGAGCCACCCAGGTACCCCAAGAGGTTTCTTTAGAATAAAAAGCTTTAAGAACAGTCACGGAAGTCCTACGTACATAAGTCTAATGTCCAATTCCTACTGAGTTTTATACGTAGAAGATGGACAATGTTAAGATCACCCAGAAGAGTCAAAACACAAGGCATTTTTCTAAAAGCGAGAAGGTTGTAGCAAATCATCATAAAACATGTAGAGAACGGACATATATCTTTCTAACTATATAACAAAGGCAAGAGGCTTCAGAGGAATGCAAACTGGGTTTTCCATTAAGATGAAGAATTTAAAATTCCATTTCTTGTTATGGTATCATGATGTTAACGTTAAATTAAAAAAATCTTTTTAAGATTTTATTTGTTTAAGTAATCTCTATACCCATTGTGGGGCTCAAACTCACAACCCCGAGATCAAGAGTCCCCATGCTCCACTGACTGGGCCAGCCAGATGCCCCCAAATCGAAATTTTAATAGAGAAATATCAATAAAGAAATCTTCAGTAGGTAATAAATTAAATGAGCAGCTCAGCTGAATCAATAATTACTGTTTTCAAAAAGAACTGACAATGGGTGAGATATTCTTTTCCAGCATCTTTATGAAAAAATGCAGAAACGAGCGGTGCAATCCCCAAACAATGGAGCAGGCTTTCAAAATCACTGGTGACAGGAAAATTACAGGTTTAAACACCAGCTTCCTGATCAAACCTGCCGTGTTCCCATTACCTAAGAAAACAAGTGACTCCCTTCTTTGTTCAGTTTTAAATACTAACTTATTTAAAGGGGCTTTACCTAATTTATTGTCGTAACTTTCATCTTCAGTGTCAGAATAGCTCATACGGCATATCGAAAAAGCGTCAAGTGCCATTGTCCTTCTGTTTGTCAAGGTCATTTACTTCCTCCTGGCCCCAGTGTAGCGCAAGCTGATATTGAAGGAACTTGCGTGGACTTTTTGTAGTTAGGTGTTCCCACTCAATGAGGAGTTATTTTGTTTTTAAATAGAGCTCTTTAAAAAAATGGTGGACGAATAAGCTGGCAGGGTCTGAGTATTTTTGAAAACTTTAAATGTCCATAAAACAAATACCTGGGTGCATTTCCTAAACTTTCTCCCTAATTTCCCATTTTTGACTCTCACCTTCACATTCTTTAGGAAAGCAGTGGTTTCTCTTAGCAAATTCCTTTGCTCTGCGCGCCCTAGCCTTGGGCTCAAGGCCTGAGCTCTGGGATTTCCAAGGCCCCTGAAGGCCATTCTTTCTGGATGGCACTCGGTGAATGTGTTTTGGATCGCCATGGGCTCTCACAACCAGACACTGCCCATTCTGGTAACTAGTCCCTTCTTGTCTCTTGGCTTGAAGCCCTCTTTCTGTTCCAGGTGACTCTGAAGAAGTCAGAGGGAGAAAAGTCCCCACCTCAGACATTCCTGCCTCCATGAGGTTCTCTGCCTCCCACCAACATGTGAAGAGCTTCCTTAATTACCACCACACATCCAGAATCACCCACACATTTAGGATGAACAGGAGTGGTATTATTCCCAGGTCGTGCTGACACATACCCTTCAACTCGATCGTAAACACTTTCTGTGAAAAAGGAAAAACCAACCACCTGTATAGACTTCAACCTGTCCCAACAGTGATCCCACAGGATATAACTCCTAAAACTCTGGACCTTTCCACTTGGCAATCTATTCTACAGATACGCCCGCACGCGGTGTGGTCAGTCCTGTACAATGTGATAAACATGTATCATGGGTCACAAGTCACTACAATAAGCAAAATCATGCAATAAAGAACCACAGGGCTTCCGGCAAAAACGCAGTTAAGGGCCTAACACCCGAAAACTATTGGTGACGCGCTTAACAGCAGCATCCTGTGCAACTGGGTGGGGGAGGGCTGTGGCTTGTTGAGATTCTGTGAAGTGGAGGAAGGAGGATTACCTGAAATCTGAGGGTCGGAGTGAAGGTGTAACACCGGGGGTAGGCAGCGTGACTCAATGGGGAGGTGAAGTCGCCGATGACAGTCTGATGTGAGAGCGTGCGTGTGTTTTGTGGATTCCGACACAAGTCCATTCCACGATTTTCTGTGCTCACCGAGTGTCTCTCTCAGGGATGGGGTCACACGTGAGCGAGCTCAGAACCCACATCAAGCTCCGACCGTTCCCTGACAGATCAACTGCGTTAGAACAAATCTGATACTAAAGGAACTATTTACTACCTACTACGGGAAGGGACCAGTGCAGAAAATGATGATATCCACAAGCTGTGTTCTGCATTCGAAAGAAGTAAAAAGAGAACATCTATGCATGTACGATGATCCTGGCATAAGAGAAACTTCAAGATCCATAATAACAAACTTCGTGGTGCTGGGTGGGCCAGGGTAGGAAAGAGGCTTTTTGCTGTCTTCCTTCATACTATCTAGACTGTTGAACAATGTGAATATAGCCCACACCACCACCAACAAAAAATTTCCTTCTGTTGCCTCAAAAAAATTCCACAGCAGGTTTGCGGAGGTGTAATTTACAAAATGGAAAATGCACTCGTTTACATGTATAGTTCTAGGAGTTTTGACAAATAGACACAGAGCGGTTCCATCACCTCTAAAATTCCCCTGTGCCCCTTTACAGCCAAGTTTTCTTCCTACATCCAGCTCTTGGCAACCACCGATCTGCTTTCTAGCCTCTGGTTTTGTGTTTTCCATTTGTCACATAAATGGAACCACATAGTACAGCATGTAGTTTCTGGAGTCTGGCTTCTTTCACTGGCACAGCACATGTGCCATTCATCCACGCTGTTGAGCGCATCGGCAACCCGTTCCTTTTCATTGCGGGACAGCATTCCACGGATTCTATGGATCGCCTCCGCTTCCTGAATCTGCGTCCCAGGTGAAGGACCTCTAGGCTGTTTCCAGCTTTTGGGAATTAGGAATTAAAGCCCCTACAAACACGCACGTACAGATTCTGGTTGAACATATAATCTTATTTCTCTTGGGTGAAGGCTTAGGAATGAGATTACGGGGTCCTATCAACCCGCTTCCCAGGATGGCTGTGCTCTGCGTTTCCACCAGCAATGGAGCAGAGCTCCAGCTCTGTCCTGCCACCTTCCAGCAGTTGGGACTGTGATTTTATTGTAGCCATTCTACAGGGTGGTTCGTAGTATTTCATCGAGGTTTTAATTTGCAGTTCCCTAATGACTCATGGTGTTAAGGTAAAAGATTTTCAGTGGACAAAACACCTACATACACAGTAGACCTCTGCCTCCAAAGAAAAACCCACACCCTCTGTAAGTTTCTAGTTTTTAATTTCTATTTCAGGAGGAATTTCAGTGCCCCGTAAGCGCCCTGAAATTAGAAGCTATAAATCACTCATCTCTATAGCCCTGGCATTCGGCATACAGAAAATATTCAGTAAATATTTACTGTGTGGATGAATAAAGGAAATAACCAAATACACAATTGCCTACTGGAAAAATATGAGCAGGTACTACAGAGTAATCACAGAGTAGCAAATGTAGGATAACGTGCTGGACACAGGGCAAGCACTGCTTGCTTTTGGAAGATGGGCCAGACAGGAGCATGTTTAAATACTGATAAGAGGATCGGAAAAAACGCACCTATTGAGGACAGAGGCAAGACAGGAGTCAATGAGTGGGGAGAATTCAGACAGGAGGGGGTTTGCAGACAGGAGGAAGAGCACGTCTTCCTGTGTGACTGCAGATAAGGCGCCACCTTCGGGCAGGTGCCGCGCTTATTACGGTCAGGTGGGCGGGTGACGAAGAGACAGGGGAAATTGACTGAGTCCCTGCCCAGCAGCTGCCATTTCAAAGTGATGTATATACAGTGCATCTCGGTACCACAGCCTTCATTTTCCTTCTCTTACTGTTTCCGGTTCTAAAAAATAACAAACACTTGCTACAAAATAAAAGAGAGAAAAGACCGCCTCTAATCTCACCAACTACAATAACCAGTGTCAATTTCTAAGCTATACATAGCCTTCCCATTTCTCTTCTGGATGCACGTTCACGTGTACTTGTAAGAATGAGTCTATACTATACATCTTGATTTGCAACTTGATTTATTTTCATATACAGCTACACGTTTTGATCTCTCTACAGTCTTCTTAACACAACACAGTATTCTATTGTATAAATGGGCCATAATGTATTTAACTATCTCTCATTAATGATTTAGGTTGTTTCAAATCTCCAGTAACTGCAGAAAAAAACTTCCGTAGTCAGGGGTGCCTGGGTGGCTCAGTCAGTTAAGCGTCCAACTTCAGCTCAGGTTATGATCTCACAGCCCATGAGTTCAAGCCCTGCGTCGGGCTCTGTGCTCACAGCTCCGAACCTGGAATCTGCTTCGGATTCTGTGTCTCCCCCTCTCTGCCCCTTCCCCGCTCGCACTCTGTCTCAAAATAAACATTAAAAAAAATGTTTTTTAAGTGTCTGTAGTCAACCAATTATTTCGGTGGTATGAACTTCTGAAAAGTCTTTCTAGTTTAGAAGTTGTGAAAAATGTCAAGGCCCTTTGACACTTCTTGCCAAACTGTCCTCAAAAAGGACCTCATCGGTGTCAGTCAGGGCTCACTCACCAAAGGCCTTACAGATCACCATTCAACTTTGCCAAAGTGGTAGGTAGAATATTATAACCGCACTTTATTTTATTTTTCCTCAATGCCTAGGGATGCTGGACATCTATCCATATGTTTCTGAGCCATTTACAGTGAACTGCCCCATCATATCCTTTCTACGGTTTTCTATGGAGTGAAGTCAGGAGAAGAATGGCAGGTGAGGAGGTCAGATCAAGGCCACAGCCCTTGTGGGCCACCATGGGGACTTTGTGTCATGCATGACACGTGACCAGAAGACACCAATGGGTCATCCATGATGCCTGATGGGAAGACACTAATGGGTTCGAGCAGAGGAATAATATGATCAAGGTCACTCTGGCTGCCAAGTGTAGAAGCAAAGAACCAGTGTGGAGGCGACAGACTTAAGTGTCATGGGTTTGGAAAGTAAAGGTGATGACAAATGACTGGATTTGGCATGTATCTCAAAGGTGGATCTGTGGATGGGCTGAATGTGGGTGGCAAAGGAGAGAAAAGAAGGGGTTCGTATCACTCGAAATTCGTTGGCAGGGCACTTGGTAGAACAGTTTTACCAGTTTCTGAATGGCAAAGTAGGAGAGAAGCAGGTTTGAGGAGAGGAATCAAGAATTATATTTTGAATACATTACATTCGAGAAGCCCACTGGAGATCTAAGTAGAGATACTAAGTGGTTAGATTCAAGTGTGCAACTCAGAGGAGAGGTCCAGGCCAAAGATACAATTCTGCGAGTCGGTAGGTTCGGATGGCATTTAAAGTCCCAGGACTTAGGGGCACCTGGGTGGCTCAGTTGGTTAAGTGTCTGACTTCGGCCCAGGTCATGATTTCACGGTTCGTGAGTCTGAGCTCCACATCGGGCTCTGTACTGATGGCTCGGAGCCCGGAGCCTGCTTCGGATTCTGTGTCTCCCTCTCTCTCTCTGACCCTCCCCCGTTCATGCTCTGTCTCTCTCTGTCTCAAAAATAAATAAACGTTTAAAAAAATTTTTTAAAGAAAGAAAGAAAGAAAGTCCCAGGCCTGGATGAGAAGTTTCTGAGAATAAAGGGCACATCAACATTTCTAGTCTGGAAGGAGAAGAAAAGACCGAGAAGAGCTATCAATGAAGCAGGAAGGAGGAGAACCAAGAGGCCTAGTAAAGAAAGCATTTCCAGGAGAACCTAGCAGACAACCGCTTCAGACAGGTCAAGTGACATCACTGATAAAGCCAAGACCCCGGGTGCAGGTCCCTGGCCACGCGGTTTCTGGGGAGTGGAAACATGGAGTGGCATGGAGAACACAGCGATGGAAAGTGACCTCGGGGACGTTTGCCATAAAGGGAAACAGAGGAAAAAAGGCAGTAGGCAAGTGGGTCAGGAAGGCTGTTCTGTCAGGACAAGAGGCCCCATGGCAAGCTTTAGGATTCTGAGAACAATCCAGGAAAAGCTGAAGACGCAGGCAGGAGCAGACACGTGTGCTTGTGACGTCCTCCAGGGGCCAGAAAGGGGGCTGGATGGAGCGCACAGACAGAGGGATGGGCCTTCCGGGGACCCAAATCACCTTCTGTAACAGGAGAGGGCACAGTATGCACGTTCAGAGGTAAAGGGGTTTTCACTGCCTGTCTCTCCTTACGTGTAACACAAAACCCAAACTTCTTGGCCTTTAAGACGGTCCATCCACAATCCAACCCTCAACCCACCATTCTGACCACGTCTCCTAGGACATCATAAATGTTGCAAAGCCACCCAAATTCACATCTTCTGAAGACAGTGACACGTTCCCCGCCACGCCCCTTGCCCTTCAGAAATAGCCTTCCCTCTCCCGGAGGCCCATTCAAGCCCTTTGGCCCCCTCGGCCAGCTCACCTCTCGGCCCCCTGGTGGACTTCCTGACCTCTCCAGCCACAAGCCTCTCCTTCCCTCGCCCACATCCCACACAGCTACCAGAGCAAACCACTGGAGACACATGCTTCCACATGTCGCTTCCCTGCCTAAAACCCATCTGGGGTTCTCGACACCTTCAAGGGCTAAGGTCTTTGGACTTGCCTACCTCACCAACCCCCTCCCTCCACTACTAGCTGGCGGTCACTTAGAAGGTCACGCTGCTTTGTGCACACCCACACTCTGCTTTGCTGCTCGTACACTGGGTGAATTCCCCCCGTGCATCCTCCAAAAACCTACTTAGGTAGTGTTTCTGCTGTGAAGCCTTCCCTGGCATTCGCAAACCCTGCCATTCCCCCCAAGACACGGTGATGCTCACATCGCTGCTTCCTTGGGCCTTAGGTGCTCCTCCTTCTTCTCTTCCACGTATCACATGCAACTTTAATTTTTAACTCCGCTCTGTCCTCCTCCGACCTCTTTCAAGGCTGGGCCGTACCTTCTCTCTCTTCCCCTACTCACAGAGCCTGGACAAGCACTGCGCCGAAATCGGAACCGGAAGCACCCTTCACTTAGTTTTAATTACATACCACCTTGTGATTCCTCTAAGACCCATACTAGCTGCAGCGTTTAAAATATTTATGCATTTGGGGCGCCTGGGTGGCTCCGTCGGCTAAGCGTCCAACTTGAGCTCAGGTCATGATCCCATGGGCTGTGGGTTCGAGCCCCGTGTTGGGCTCTGTGCGGACAGCTCAGAGCCTGGAGCCTGCTTCGGATTCTGTGTCTCCCTCTCTGCCCTTTCCCTGCTCATGCTCTCAAAAATAAACATTAAAAAATTAAAATATTTTTGCTTTCTTTTTCTACCCAACTGGAAGCATCTCCAGGGCAAGAATTATATCATTTGTTCTCGACCATAGCAAATGTTGTGCAACTTGGTAAATGTTTGTAGAATTAAAAAGTGGTATACACAGAAGAACAAATATGATTAAAAGTTAACATCCTCAAAGTAGGAATGACTTGTTCTAAACAGTTTCAGAATTGACATTACTCCTGTAATGTGCCAAGTGCCCAGACAAACCAAAGACTCGGAAATGAGAAATAAACAGGAAAGACTGTAACCTGAACAGGTTAAAAAAAAAATCTATAGTCGAATAGGTCTCCTATAAAATAAGTTAGCTGTTCTACAGAATAGAAAGGTACTAAGATTACATATAAGTTATAACCCAATAAAGTTGCCCCTTTTCTTTCTTTTTTTGTAAAGTAGGCTCCACACTCAGCGCAGAGCCCAAAGCGGGGCTCAAATTCACGACCATGAGATCGAGACCCGAGCTGAGATCAAGAGTCAGACGCTTAACTGACTGAGCCACCCAGGTGCCCCTACAGTTGCTTTTAAAAAAAAGAAATTCACTAAAGAAACATGTAACATCATCAGCATATGTATTAAATAAATAAAGGTATAATCTTCACTCAGAGAAGTCTCAAAACTTTTCATGAGGATATATTAAAAAAAGTAAATAATCGTGTTTCGTATGTATTTTCTTCATCTGTTCATGTTAGCTCCGGATATTGTATGTACCCACAAAACTGGGCGCTCCCATTCTGTTTGCATGAATATCACCCACACTTATAGAGGGTAAGTCGTAAGAAGCAAACCCGCTTACCCAAGCCACCCCCATGCTCTCCTAGAAAATGGTCTTTTACACAGGCAAGTAGCCTTCCCCCGAAGTGTGGAATACTGTGGGTCATAAATTCTATAAGTCCTTACTGAGAATTTCATATCTAGGACACAAGGGAGATCCTCTGGTCTCACTACATGAAAGAAAATACAAATAAATGGGTAGTTAGATGAGCACAGCGTAGGAAACTCAGACTACGTATGTCTGAAAATATCAAGAAAAACAATTTCTGACTACTAAACCATCCAAGTTTCTACAAATTGGAATGGAGTGGCTTTGGGGAAATATTTAAACACAGAGTACAAATTTAGACCAGAGGTTGGCAGACTTTCTGTAAAGGGCCAGACAGTAAATATTTTAAGCTTCGCAGGCCGTAAAGTCTGTCGCAGCTAGTGAACTGTACTTTGGAGTTCAAACGCAGCCACGATGGTACATTAATGAGTGGGTGTGGCTGTGTTTTAATAAATTATTTACAAAAACAGGTGGCCAGCCTGTGAACCCCAGTTTGCCAACCCTGATTTAGCCCCCTGTCTCACACGCTTAAAGAAAACAGAGGCAAGTCAATAACTGAGAACCAAACCTATTTAACACAGCAGGTACTCAATCTGGAAAAAAAAAACAAGTCGTAACTACAAAGTAAGGAGAAGGGTTTGTTTTTCACAGGACGTGCTGGGAACACGTCCCGAGAGCCACCAGTATCACGGAACCGCGTCTCGATGATTGAGGTTACAGCTTTGAAATGAGTAGTGTTTCCCAAGGACAAGTACGTGCTAGTTGCCATGTTTGCTTAAAACGACAACAAACAAAGCCGGTCTTCTAACTTTCTCGTCCTGAGACGAACCGGTTTGCTGAGGACGTTGTACGACTGAAAAAGTAAGACACAGAACTGTAATCAAGGCCGATGAAGGAAAGGCCAAACCCGGAGCAGACGAGGAACGTGTCCCCACCGCGGTTTCTGTGCCCGGAGCCATGTCAGGTGCTCAGGCAGCGGGAAAGGGAGCGCTGAACAAAAGGCCGATCCTGCGCCAAGGCCGCCACCGCCGTGGCAACTGCTGGGGTGTCGCGGGGTGACCACGGGCACGCGTCAGCCTCGGACGTCCTTATCTGCCTCCGCTGGCTGGTGGCGACACCCCGCAGAGCTCTGCTTACAGACCCGAAACGGACCCCGTGCCTCTTCCCTTTCACTGGACTCGGGCTCCCATCCTCCTACACCCACGTCCTTAAAGGTCCTCACGCAAGAAATCCTTACTCTCTGTCACACTGAGAAAAACAGCACTGACAGGTGCTGTCAGCTGTTCACTGCCACATTTCACCGACCCCCGAAGATGTTCGGGGATCAAAGACCCGAGTATGAAAAAAAAAAATCTTTGCGGCCAGTTTCTCCGGGGTCTGGTCCGGCTTCGCTCCCCTTCTTCTACTTAAAAGGGTCTTTTGTCCCATCTTCTAAGCCTCTTCGGGTCCTAAAATGCATGCTTATGGATGGGTGACACATTATCCCTCTGTTATTTCTCTTCTCAGAGAATCCAGTCCTCAAGGGGGGATCACGGGAAAGAATATGTAGAATGTAATTTTTAGTACAGCCTTTTTGTCCTTTTTAATTAAAGAGCCATCTAGGGGCACCTGGGTGGCCCAGACGGTTAAGCATCCGACTGTTGATTTCGGTTCAGGTCATGACTCACAGTTTATGAGATCGAGCCCCGCGTCAGGCTCTCGCTGACAGCGTGGAGCCTGTTCGGGATTCTTTCTTTCTCTCTCTGCCTCTCCTTCGCACTCAAAATAAATAAACATTTTTCTTAGAGCAATTTAAATAGATAAAAGGTCACTGTGAAAAATCTTTTCCCCCCACAATCACTATTTTACGACACTACGGATATTACTACAGCATAAAGAATGTAAATTATACTGTCTGAAGACTTCTGTAAAATCCTTCTAGGATTATTTATTTCCACAAATCAAAAGACAAAAGGAACCAGGCATTCCTTTTCAAGATAATCGCTGTTTTTTATCAGATGATCCGTCAGAAATCTGGAAACAAGTTGAAACAGTAAGCAAGCGAGCACAGAGATCAACAAAGCTACCATTAAAACTGCCTGATGACAGGTTATTTTCTCCCTGGTTCCAGTCCTACATCATATATTGATCTCCCCAGATGTCTGATTAAACTGTATTGATGAGGCCCCACCGGTAGGGACAATCCGCTGCGAAGCCTCAAGGTATGAGAACGTGAGACACCACAGAGCCCCAGGAGGCCGCCCTGAGCCACGGGGGGAGGATAGACCATCAGGCAGCTGCTGGAAATCTCTTCTGTGTGTCCCAGTGCTGCCGGTCCCAGCTTTGCAACTGCTAGGCTCTGAGTGGCTATGAAGGTAAAAGGACCCTGGGCTCCCTCTCTCTTCCCTGACGGCCCTCCCCAGTTCTTATCTGCAGTAGTGTGGGCCACGCACACTGGGCAGTAACGTGCATTTGCCGAATTCGTGAATGAAAGAATTAGTCTCTTCCCCTTCGCTCCAGTCCTGCCCTGAGCTCCGGTGCTCCTGCCAAACAAAAGCCGGTTCTCACTTGTAACCTGGAAACCCCACACCCTGACCTCGAGGTACAGGGTCGGACTCCTAGATCCCAGTCCTTGGCACAAGGGTTAAAGTCCGAAAAATGTCCCGCGATCCTTTCGGGTCTGAAGCGTTGCCTACAAACTGAAATGAGTGGGAATTCGTGAGCCCTCATATACCTTCCAGGGCTATTGTACAATTCCTCATCAAGTCAATTATGGCTGGAACGGCTTTTTGTTTCCCCTGCCACCCCCACTGATGGCACGTGAAATTATTTCCTGGTGGCTCTGGGATCCGAGGTGGTATCGGCTTATAGACAGAATCATATGCTTAATTCTTTAAAAAAAAAATCCAAAAACCTGGTCTGCCAGTTGGATTTAGGGATGTATTTTCCTGAAGAAAATTACAAGATGATGTTGCATTTCTGGACAGGTACACAAAAGTCTCCCCACATAATTTAGCGGAACCACAACACTGTACCAATATTCTAGAGCCTAACGGCCATGGTCAGCACTGATCCGATAAAGAGACCTGACCCCAGGGCAGATCTGGGCACCTCAAGTCACAAAAGAAGCGACTCTCCTTCCCCAAGAAGGGACTGAGCTTTGACAGATAACAGGAAGAGGGGTTTGGGGGGGCACATCAGTTTGGGGCAGTAGAAGCAGACAGAATGAAAACTGCTCCTCTGTGGCAGACAAGGGAAGTTAAGTCCCTGGCTGCAGGCGATGTTCCTCAGAAGAAACGTTCTTGAGCCAGCAAGGCCTGGTAACATTCACCCAGGGAAGACGGGCCCAAGCATCATTACGTCTCCTGTCTGGTAACAGCACCAGCCCAACACCAAGGGAGCCTGTACCTCCCGCGCCTCGAGAGATAAACAGGAAAAGCCCGAGGAGGAAGTGTCTTGTTCAGACTCCAAAATAACAGCAGCCCTGGTGGGCAATGCACCACAAACGCCCGAGTGTCCGTAAACATCTGAGTCACCGTGGTGCCGGCCAGCACCCAGCTTTGACCGGTCGCCGTTCGCACGCCTTGCCGGGACTCTTAGAAGAGCACCGCACGGGCCGCACTTGAGGTGCAAAGACGCAGTCTGGTACCCGCAGCGCCCGTGCTTTAAGTGATTTTCCAACACCTATTTAGTGAGCCCACACCCACCCATTCCCTTTGGGCCGGTCACTCCGGCCAGAGGCTTCCATCCGCCAGGCGGCACCGCAAAACGAAAGGTGCAATCTCTGGTCGTCAAAGGGAGTGAGGGTAACCGGCCACGCCGAAGGCCGAAACGACCGGCCACGGGAGGCTGCGGCGCACTTTCAGTCTGTCCACGATACCAACCGGGCTCCTACTTTCACTCGCCGGAATTTTCCCCGCCCTTGAGGACACTGCCGTGTGTTGAAGGCGGAAAAAACAGAGGAATCCCCCGAAGGTATTATGCCCGCGGCGGTCCCAGGTGCCTGGAACACAGGGGAAGGAGGGACGGCGGGCGCAGGCCACTTCTGCCGCATCCGAACAGGAGCTAACCAGGCAATGCGGCAAGGAGAGGTTTCCCGGCAGCGAGAACCAGGAGGCAGAGGCGAGGAAGGAAACGGTGTGTGGCCGGAACCACACGAGGGGGTGGGTATGGAGCAGGCCGAGGCGAGGTGGCCAAGGGCTTCGCGGACTCCGCCTTCCACACACAGGGAGGCCCACCCAGGACGGACAGACAGACTCGTACTCCCCCGAGATCACCGCGGCGGCTGCGTGGGCATCTGCCCTAAAGCTCCGTCATCTGCTGGTGGGTCTCGTCTCCTGGGCTCGGATCACAGGGCAACTGGTCCTGTCAGGGACGCCCCGCCAGGACCCCCAGCAGCTCCGGCTCTGGGGGAGCTCTAAATCCTAACAGACTTTCAGAGGCAAGCCCAGTGGTCTAGTTACTGGGACTTAAGACATTTACACATCTGCCGCCTACTGTGTGCTACTAATTTTATTGTACAACCCTCGATTTGGGGTTCTACACTTAACATCCAACGGAATGTATAACAACATGCCCGGTCACACAGTGTAATCAGAAAACACGCATACCGTGACAATACAAGAAATTAACACAGGGGCGCCTGGGGGGCTCAGTCGGTTAAGCCTCGGGCTCTTGATTTTGGCTCAGGTCATGATCTCACAGGTTCGTGAGTTCAAGCCTCACATCGGCTCTGTGCTCACGGTGCAGAGCCTGCTTGGGATTCTGTCGCCCTCTCTCTCTGCCCG
Organism: Panthera leo; assembly: GCF_018350215.1. Taxonomy (NCBI): domain Eukaryota; kingdom Metazoa; phylum Chordata; class Mammalia; order Carnivora; family Felidae; genus Panthera; species Panthera leo. Next base: position 77,469,475 of record NC_056690.1, on the reverse strand, counting down.
TCATCCACTTGTGCGCGCGCGCTCGCTCTCAAAATAAATAAAAATAAAAAATAGAAAAAAGAAGTTAATAGAGAAGGCCAGATTTTTCTTTAGACTATATAACTAGGCATATACCAATAAAGTATTTGCAGCCTTCAACCCTGTCTGAAGAAACACCTCCAGTGAGTTTACAGAAAATGCCTTCCAAAATGGCTGCAACAGACATCGACCAGATAGAAACATTTCACACCTAAAAGCAAATCTTCCCGAGAATCTGAAAAAAATAAAATAAAAATCTCTTCTGGCCAAAAACAAAATTTGGAATAACATATTTTTATTTGAGTCACATTGTGCAAATAACATTAATCTTTCTTAAACACGTTTTATTTTTCTTCATTTCCTGTCCCTTATGGAACAGCTAGTAAGTTTCCCACGTCGAAATTAGTTGCCCACTTGTCATTCATCTTCAAAATCAGAGTGCCCAATCTCCTAGTTCCTTCTCTGCATTTTTGATTTGACTTCCATTCTGTGAACCAAGGTCAATACCCACGTTAAGTGGGTGCGATAAACACACCCCAGGACACCACCTCGTTCATCAGACACTGTACAGGTGTGATGAACATTACTGGGTCATTCCCTCTCCTCCAGGGCACACAGGAGAACACACTCCTCAGTCTGCTACAAGTGGGTCTGGTCACGCGACTCATCGTGGCCACTGATGTGATGTGCGTCACACCCAGAATAAGGGTGTGTAAAGACCAGATGAGATACTCCAGCCTTCCCCCTCAACCCCTTGCAGTGACACCTATGCTGAAAGAAACTCCCTCGATCACGGAGTCATCGGTGGAAGGACAGCTGCCCCACGGAAGTGCCTGAACCCACAGCAAGCTCTGCGTGTGCAAAAAATACATTTCTATTGTATAAATCAATGGGCTTTACGGGATTTTACTGCCACACAGGGTAAACCAGGGGTTCTCAAAGGGCAGACTTGTAAGAAATACAAATTATCGGGTTCCATCCCAAACCTACTGAGTCAGAAACTTGCTGGGGGTGCAGCCCAGCAATCAGCCTTTGACCAAGCCCTCCAGGTGATTGTGAGGCACACTCAAGTGTTGAGAACGACTAACCAGAATCTGGTGCCAAATCAAAGGGCATTCGCTGCCTTGAGATGAATGCTTTATCTCTGCAGCTGCAAAGAGGGGTGGACTGTACTAAGATAGTCAAAGAATGACTGCTCATCTATGGCAGTTAAACCCTCCCTCTTGTGCCACATAGTATTTGGATTGTTTAAACCTAAATAAACATTTACTTATTAAGATGCACCTTGTGGGGCTCCTGGGTGACTCAGTCGGTTAAGCGTCTGACTCTTGGTCTGACCTCTTCAGCTCAGGTCATATTCCTGTGGCTTCGTGGGTTCAAGCCCCACGTCGGGCTCTGTGCTAGCTGTGCAGAGCCTGCTTGGGAGTCTGTCTCTCTGCCCTTCCCCCACGTGCGTTGCCTCTCTTTTTACTTATCTATAAATAAATAAAACTTCAAAAAAAAAAAAAAAGATTTACCTGGCAAAATCCCTCCCAGATTCTTGCGCTACAGTCAAAGTCACTGATCGGAATGCCGGGTAAAATCTGATCCAAAAATGGAGCTTTCTCCCAACACAGCAGTGAGCCTAGAGTCAGCTATAAATTCAATAGTTCATCCTGGCCCTTTTGTGCTATTTTACACAAAACAGTAGTAAGCGAGAGACTCTCAAAAGCTGCACTGAAACCCAGTTAGCCTCTCTCTGGCATTAGTTTACCTACCACCAAGTACCCTGGGAACAAAAGGAAATAAGATTTACCTGGAATCACCTGTCCTTAGTCTTTGTCAAATTCCTTTTCCTGGTGCTCAGAACCCAGCTACTCGACAATGTGGTCTCTGAAATGCTTGGGTTCGGTAAGGCAGGATGAACTTATCTGCCTGCAATTTTTCAGAATCAGCCCAACTTTCTCCTTTTACACAAGCACACCCCATTTTCCATGATTAAAATGTATATATCTATATTACCGCCTGCAAGTTCCTTCAGCTCCACGTAAAGGGGGAAAAGTGCATTTATTTACACTAGCGAGGGCCTTGCTCTCTCTCCTGGGCATCCACTTCTCCCTCAATGACACTAGTTCCATTTTCCCTAAAGAAGCAAAATAGGACAAAGTATTTTTGCCTTCTCTTGGTCAACTGTAAACAGAATCTTCCAGAAAACAATGGGCTGGTCTGTACTGCCCTTTTCCTTCATATTCTAGAAAATGTCTTCAATATTCCCTCCAACAACTGGATATATTTTACAAGCTGTGGCTTGCTGTAATTCCAAGAGCATCTGATAAGAATCCATGAACTGCCAAATACATTATTAGCTCACACTCAGTAAGTGAGAAGTCACTCTGAAGGTTCCTGCTTTTTTCCACCTATACCGTTTTCCCAATTATAGTTTCCCATGCTAAGTGATCAAATACATATAGGCAGTCTCTTGAAAATCTATGCTTCTCATTCTCAATAAAAGAAACCAGTCTCCTTGGAGAAATAAATGGTTGGCTGCAGGGCTGGAGTGGGGAAATCACAAGATGGTTCACAAATACGTGGAAGGAAGAAAGTAAGGAAGCCTCAAAAATGGGGGGTGTGTAGAAACGCCACAGGAGCCAACTTATGGGAGCTCCCAATGGCCAAATCTAAAATAATTTGAACAAAAATTAAAGAATGACAGTAACTTAGCTCCTCCTCCCAATTCTAGACACAGAACTGAAACTGGACCACATCTACACCTTCAAAGAATCTCAAAGAGTCTTGGAAGGTAAATTTCAATGGCATCCGAGTTCCATCATTCAGTAAATGCTCCTCTGTTTATGCTCTATTTAAAAAGTTCCATAATGATTCCTCAACATACAGGGGTACCTGGCAGCAAATGAGAAAATGGCTACGATTATCACAGATCACTTTGTAGTTTTCAAGATTTGAACACGTACAGACACCTTTTACTTTTTTATTTACTGTCAGGTTACATGAGTGCAGAATGCATGGTCTGTGAGAATGTTGCTGGCTGTTACCTCATTGAGGGGATCCTAATTTGAGGTTCCTAGAAGCCCCCTAAAAGTGACCAAGAAAGAATGTAAGTAGCTGAGCCTCTACAGTTGTACATAAAATTCTGTGTATTTGTACATTTATCTGGGAAAGGGCTCAACGCTGAGATGAGATCATCAGGTTAATAATACGTCTCATTTTCCTGTTTTTGTATTTGAGAGTACGGACATAGGAAAGATGAAGGGCTTTCTGTGGTCAAAAACTATTTAAAGCTCAAGCCTAGACTTGACTAACACAAAAGCCCTTTCCAAATGGGCAGGCGATGATCTGAGAACTTCTCTAATCGGGTAACTCCAAAGACAACACGCAAGGCACAGCATCACAAACCACAGAATCTACAATAATAAACCGATTTAGAACTTGTCCTCAAAGAGCTTATGATTTAAAAGGACAGCTAAAACCTGCCCATAGCAAGACACTAACATCAACTTTAGAAAGTGATTAATTTTATACCAGTTCCTCTGTATGGAATTTCTGTTAACAGTCATTTCTAAATGTGGCTGCTTTAACTATTCGTTTTTAAATAACTAAAATAAAGATCTGGCAAATTGTTTTTAAATTCTTACATCTAAGTTTTTAATGGACTCTCTGCCCCAAGTTTTCTTTTTTTAATTATTTGACTTCATATCAGATTATAACAACTTACTAAAAAATACATTAAAAAAAGCACAAAAAGTGGATACTGGGTTAATATTAGTTTTATATATATATATATATATATATATTTTAAAGAAATAAACTACCTACTAACTAACCAGTACAGCTGGAAACATGTTTTTGAATCTTGAAGACAAAGCTACTGAATTTCTTTGTTTTGGCATGGAACTCCGTACAAAATATTTTTTAGTAAAAATTTTTTGGATGGGAATTGAGAAGAGGAGAAAAAAAAAGGAAACAATTATTGAAACCAAAAAAGGCCATCTTAAAAGAGGAAGCAGTGAATTATCTTGGCATAAATTTTTAATCTCTGCCACACGGGCTTACTCCTAACTCAAAATCTTCTCTCCAAAATAATCATCGTACTAATAGCAATAAAATTCCAGCAAATTGCTGTATTGTGGTTGGCAGAATGTGTTTATGTTATTCTCAAAAGGACTCTATCCACGCATATATTTATTTTTAAAGGCATGATTACAGTATTAACGTCAAGTATTCCTTCACGGTTCACTGGTTCAGAACATGTACCTGGTGTCATAACGTGATATTTCACTGGGGGATCCAGTAAAATCAGATCTTTCCAATAACTTCTCGCCTGATTGAAGTAAAATAGTATGCTCTCCCGGGACAGTTGGCCAGACACAATTGTCAAATCCCTTATAACTTCATGTTTATATCTCACCTTAAGTCCAGAAGGATTGGAGGCTGTTTTTCGCCTCACGTGCAGTTTTCACTAGATATCTATAAGACAGGACCCTCTGAGGTCACTAAAGTATGCAATACTCCCATTTTAAAGAAGAGGAAGTTAAGTCTTAAGAGGTTAGGTGTCCTTCAAGTCAGTTACTCGTACTTGATCCATTTATTCGAGAAATATTTATTGGCTGCCTATGAGCTAGGAACAGAAGCCCCCAAAGACTTTTTGGACGGGAACTGAAGAGAGGAAGAAGCATAAAGCATCTACTGTGAGCAGACGTAAGAGGCAGCCTTCGCAGAGTGGTAAGAGATACGGTAAGGGAAGCTCAGGCTGCCACAGAAACCTGCAGGAAGAAGGGAGCAAGGAAGGCTTTCCAGACGGGGTGAGGTCTGAAGCTGAGACCCAAAGGACTAAGAGAAGTTTGCCACCAGAAGGGTGCACTCCTTCAAGTTAAGACCACCACCAAAAAGCCCCAGAGACGAATGGGCAAACAGTGTTTCAAGCCAGGGGGGCAGCCACGCTTGTCTAACGTGCCCCATGTGAGACGCGGCCGGAGGAAGGCGCATCAGAGGACACGAGGGAGCCACCGGACGACTGAGGGCAGTGGGGACGCGACACTGCACGATCGGAAAGCCCTCTCTGGCCACAGTGAGAATAATCATCAGGCAACAATGAGGGTGGCCTGAACAAAGATAAACGGGTGGACCGGAAGGGATGAAACGCATGGATGGCTGAGGGAGGCGGCCAGGGAGAAGGAAGGAACCACCAAGTCAGGTCAGACACCAAGCTTCTGGTGGCAAAGGTTGGGGGGCGGGGGGGGGGGGAGTGCTGGAAGCAGCTTGGGTTCCAAGCTGGACAGGCTAAGAGTTGCTGGGAATTATCCAAGAGGCTGAAACATTCGATAAGCGGCTGGATTTGGGGACTGGAATGCAGCAAGGAACCACGGCTGGAGATGGAGATTTGGAAGCTATGCACACATATATGAGAAGTGAAGCCACGAGACTAACTGAAATCTCCCAGAGACAGTGGAATGTTTCCAGAACAGAAACCCGATGGGTGTTCTAGCAACCGGGAGAAAACCCAGGAGGGAGAGCAGTGTTCAACACTTAGGGTAGAAAATGCTTTTAAAAAGCCCTGCCAATTGTGTGAATTACGGGGGGGGGGGGGGGGGGCGCTGCCAAATGAGGAAAAGACTGACAAATGTCGAGCTGCCTCGACAGTTAAGGAGGTGGGTTTTGTGACAAGGTGGACCTGAACCCCAAAGGTGGCCGAGGAGGAGGAACCAGGAGTGGAAAAGGGCAGCCAGAAAGGAGCCTGCTTGACCATCAGAAGGGAAGAGACAGAAAAGACAGAGGGCAGGGGATCGGAGGCTTGCAGTTTAAATGGGGAGAGGTGACGCAAGGGTTCGGACAGGAGGCAAGAAGAACGGGAACAGAGACGAGAAGCCTGTAGGCGGGCTGTCGGGAGGTGCAGGGATCTGGTCTGGTTCAGAATGGCGGAAGTCGGGTACAGATTGCTGACACACGGTCCGCACTCTGTACGTTTCACCGCTTTGTGAAGACATGTCGTTCCTTTCCCTTCCCCACCTCCTCGCAGGTCTCTCCAGGCGTGTGAGCGGCACTGAAAATGGGATCTGATCTCAAGTGCCGCATTCCAAGAGGCAGGCTCTCAACTTCCTCAAAGCTAATCCTAAAACCTACTACGCCCAACGCTTCCTCGGACGAACGGCTGCCTCTAACGGAAGGTACCCACGCCGTGCCCGGCACATCGGCACGCACGGCCAGCTCAGGGCGGTGTCTTATGCTCCTGTCCTACGGCAAACAGTTCGAGTTAGTGTTAAATTTCATCATCCCACCACATCTTTCTCGGAGCTGTCTCCTCATCTTTTATTCTAGACCCAGTGACTGTCGGATGTGCAAAATAAAGGTAGTTTAAAAAAAAAAGAACAGAAAAAAGAAGAAGAAATTTGGAAATGTTCCAAGTTGGTTACAAAGATCTCAGATGTGTAAGAAATGAAAGCTCTGGGCTCCTTAGATCGAGGTCTGCTCCTGTTTTGGTATTTGTAAAGTCCGGTTTGGATGCCAAGAAAAAAAGACGTTTCCTAGAATCACCACAATGGGCGTGGAAAGGTAACTACAGGTAGTGTATTTATACAGTAGATTAACCAAGTACTGCCCCTTAAGAACTACTCAGTATTTGCAGTGAATATTGTTATGACCCTCAAGTTGAGATGATTATATAAGCAACGTGTTACTAAAGCCATATATATTCTGTAAGTAGTTTTTCCATGAAGAGACACCGAATTAAGTGTAGTCAGACCAAATAACATCTTTTTGCAGTGTGATCAATGCTCAGAGACAAGTTCGTACCATTTGGAGACGGCAGTGAGGTAAAACACGTCAACCACATGCGCTGCTCAAATAAAACAGTATAAATGAGACGACAAAGTCATTGTCAAAACACTTAATTTAACAAACTTTTCAAGGATCTAGTATATACTAATTACCAACCAACTCCTATGTACTTTTTACACAGGCTCCCCAAGGAGAACTATTTGGTTTTATTGCCTTAAGTTAAAGCAATGGAGATGATTTTTTTAAAAGTATACTGTATCTGAACCCAATGGTGGATCATAGTATTACAAAGAGAAACCAGCCCCCATTAGGTGCCTTGGGATTTGATACAAAAAGAATACAGCACCTATTCTTATCTAAAAATTCAACCGGGGTCTAATCAAATTTCTAAGAATTATGGGATAAAGAGAAGCAAATTAAACAACGTCAAAAGGAAGCAATTACCCACATCCAGAAACGGGGGTGACATATAAAGGATGTATAGTCCAATTTTTTAAACAAATCAATAGCACATTAAAAAAATAAAATTGAGGGAGAACTACTACAGAGTAAGAGATTTAAGTTACACAAAAACCAAGTGCAATGCACACTCTTTCTAGAACAATCCAACTTAGAAACCACCAGAAAAACATTACAAAATAATCTTGCTAGATTTATTAGGTCTAACAACGGGCGTTTAAAAAATGCTTAGTAGTTGGAGACATGTACTTACTATTTTAAACAGAATATAAATATTGCAACTCAGGGGCGCCTGGGTGGCTCAGTCGGTTAAGCGGCCGACTTCGGCTCAGGTCATGATCTCGTGGTCTGTGAGTTCGAGCCCTGCGTCAGGCTCTGTGCTGACAGCTCAGAGTCTGGAGCTTGCTTCAGACCCTGTGTCTCCCTCTCTCTGACCCTCCCCCGTTCATGCTCTGTCTCTCTCTGTCTCAAAAATAAATAAACGTTTAAAAAAATAAATAAATATTGCAACTCAGATTTTTTATTGATTTTGAGGTATAAAGCCTCTCCTGTAGAATTTAAGGAAGGATGAGGTACATTTTTCTCACTACCAAACTCTGCAAAGAATCACATTATGTCATACAAACACTCCTAACGGGGGCATCTGGGTCACTCCCGTTGGTTAACCGACTCTTGGTTTCGGCTCCCGTTCATGATCTCATGGTTCGTGAGTTCCAGCCCCACATCGGGCTCTGCGTTTAAAGCACAGAGCGTGCTTGGGATTTCCCTCCCCACCCCGCCCCCCCGCCCCTCCTTGGCTTGCTCTCTCTCTCTCAAAAAATAAATATTAAAAAACAAAACAAAACAAAGATCTCCTAACCGTTTTCAAAACATCGCTTTCTTTCTCTCCTCCTTTCTTCCTGGTTCGTTAATTCCTGGTAGAGCTGAGCTCCCAGGTGATGGGGGTCTGCCAGGCCCGTGCCCTTCCTCGCACTAACGGGGTGACCTCCGCTCTTACCTTCCCGTGCTCCTTTCTCACGTGGGAAATGTAAACATCTCTCTGCGTGAACAAGCGGCCACACTCCCAACACGTCCACCCGGGACTGGCCACCTTCTTGGGTTCCATGGATTTTTTCACAGGTGATGGAGACTTCTTTTCCAATTTCTCTTTCCCGTTCGTGGCTCTGGTATCCTCTTTGTTTTGATTTGCTGAATTTTGAGTTGCAGGCTTAATGCTCAAAGGCAAGTTTATACCCAAGTTTGGAGGCCCTTCAATACTTTTCAATGTTCCATGCATAGACTATGTTACAAAAAGAAAAGAAATATCTATCACAAATCGTTACCACTGAGAGAAAGCACGTGTGGACTATCTTAACACATTATAGATATTCCAATATGATGTTATATTCATTCAGAAACATTTCTTAATACAGGAAGAAGAAAACCGAAGTGAAATACACACTTGAAAAGAGACAAAGGGGAATTAACTTTTATGGCTGCTCTAAGCGATGCATTTTTAGTTTCAAATAACTTCTGAAAGCCTGTGCCATTTTTAAATTCTTAAAAAAAAAAAAAAAAAAAAAAAAAAGCCTTCTGTATTGAGTCCAAATTATTCCTGGCTGCCTATCCTCCCCCAGGGAACCCGTGAGTCCTCTGCAACACACTCTTTCTGGGGAAGAACATTTTACTTTCACGTCTATCCAGAAACGCGTGAAAAGGCTGACACCGGGGCAGGTATTCAAGACCCCCAGCCAATCACCTTTAACAAGACCCTGCGACAAGAACAAAGCCTTCTCCCTCCCTTTCGTACCTTCTGCATTCTTGGAACACTTGGAAGAGTCTGGGTTTTTGCTGGGGAGTTTCGGGGGTCATTTCAATCTCCCTACAGCCTACTCCGGTCTCTCTCTTCTTACCGATACCACCCAGGCTTGTGGACTGTCTACAGCAGATGCAGATACTCAAAAAGCCTCTTACAATTGCTTAGAGTGTTTATGATCATTCATGTAACAGCCACGACAGCTATCTGAACTTACACTCGCAGGATTCCAATTTCTAATGGGGTAAAATTAGTGCCATCTGGGTCTAAAGATCAGCTTGCTTTGGTTTTTGTTTTGTGTTCTAGAAGCAGAGTTCCCCCTCACCAAACCCTCCCTGCCCCCCCCCCCAAAAAAGGAGGGAAATCAGTCCGTGCCTCAATGATGTAGGTAGGATTTATCTTTTGAACAGGGCCTTCTCACGTAGCCAGCATTCAGGCTTGTAGCTACTAGCCTCAGAGTCCTGAACCTGTAGAACCTACAGAGGGATACAACGCGACACACGTTTCCGAATGAGCCCGGGGTCTCCTACGTCCCACAGACTCACACTGAATAGATCTCGGCTCCACAGTCTTTCTTGAGTGTTCAAGTAAGAAGGTGTTGCCTCAGCATGCTTTCCATCAGAGTTTCTCAGGAAAGCCTGCCTCAAAGCAGTGCCAAGAATTCACCAACCTTCGTCAGTACTGTCTTACCCCAGAAGGAAAAAGAGGGTCTGTCATCATGTCATGAGCAGGGGCCACACCAGTCCACCCAGAGGACACTTAAACTGGTCTCTCAAAAGGGCCTGGGAGGAATATCTGATGTCCTTTGGCAAGAGAAAATCTGGGGCGAGACGTGATCTCTTGGTGGCCAAAAGGCTGTGCATTGGCCTTTTTCAAAACAGAAGCCAGGTTTTTCATTTTTAACCATTTAAACCCCAAAGAAAGCAAACCTCAAAATTTTCTAGCAAATTTTTCATACATTTCTAGGCAAATACATTTTTGACAAATGAAAGTTGAGGAGAGGGTGATGTATTAAAATATTCTTCTGAAAAAAAATAAACAAAAAATAAAATAAAATAAAATAAAATAAACAAAACATTCTTCTGTAAGCTGACCTTGCAGGGCTACAGAAATTACAGAAAAGCAGCCAAAAATTCGGCTGTGCAATGAAATGTGTGCTAAAATGGAAATTTCTAATTCGCTCATTTCATTTTCACGTCACAAGTAAAAATAACATTGTTTGGTAAAAACAAGTATCTTTTTTTAATAAAAGAAATACAACTTAATTCTTAGAACTGACCTTTCCTTAGGTCCTGTAACCACAAATACCTTGAATGATTGTAACTTAGAATTTGCTTTAAATGTAAATGCCAACATGTCTACGCATGGGATCCTATGCAGTGAATAAATCTATGCTTTGGCAGAAGAAATGATACGAATTGGGGGTGCCTGGGTGGCTCAGTCGATTGCGCGTCCAACTCTGGCTCAGGTCATGATCTTGCGGTTCATGAGTTCAAGCCCCACATCGGGCTCTGTGCTGACAGCTTAGAGCCTGGAGCCTGCTTCAAGTTCTGTGTCGCCTTCCCTCCCCCGCCACCTCTGTTTCTCCCTTGCTGGCACTCTGTCTCTCTGTCTCTCTCTCTCAAAAATAAAAATTTTTAAAAAAATAAAAAAAAAAAAAGAAATGATACGAGTTGGATTAAATTAGGCAAATAAAGATCTACCTTTACATGAACATGTATGTGGGGAAACACTGTTCCTCTCCTTTCTCTTAATTCTTTCCTTGTGAAAAACTGAACAGCACAGCTAGTGATATAAATAAAGTCACACAAACTGGTGTAGATCTTAAAAATAAAACACAAAAATAGGGGGCCCCTAAAACTTTACCTTTATTCTCACCCATCCCCAAACACATAAAGAAAGGCAGGGTATTTTAAATGTATGGAACATACTTGAAATGAGAACATAAGTGAGCATTCCCACTGTTTTCGTATCATGTAGTCTTATAAAGGTTCAGGTGAATAAAAACAATTCTTTCGTCCTTGTGGCCATGGGATTTGCCACTCCTCTTCAGTCTCTATTTCTTGGAACCTTGTATTCCTCCAAATTCACTATTAACACAAGGAAGACCCTAACCGCAAAGTCGATGACCCCACTTTCCAGATGTTGTGGGTTTTTTTTTCCTGGTCATTCACTAAATAAATATTTGTTGTCAAGACAGTTTTGTAATTTTAGTGAAAACCTTTGAAGTAACTGAAGAGGATTTTACTGCACTTCAAGTGATGATCAGGAAACCTATCTCCCATGCATTGATTCACCCTAGTAATGCCCCAGTGCCACCCCCTTCTCCCGGCTGCCAACCAGCAGACCCTCTGAGACGTTAGGTTCGTTGCAGTAGGCAGTTACACTATGTGAGCGCACATAGGCTCAACACGGGAAATTTCAAGGATTAACGGTCCATTCATTTAACTACCATGAGACTAGACTAATTCAGAGACCCTCATCTGCTCTTGAAACTGACCTTTCTCGTATAATGTATTAAAAAAGAGAAGAACTAAGAGAAAGAGAGATGGAGTTAATGATGCTGGGCCTGTTATTTTCTCTTTTTAAAGAGTCAAGTCCCTTTAAGCTCTGAGGGCTGCTGGATATTATCTCCTAATCACATGGGAATAAAACTGCTTACCCCATCACAGTGGGCAGTTAAGAGACTAGGACTCAAGCTCTGTCCATCATGAGCTTAAAAGGCTGTGAAGAGATTTAGGCGCCCCTTTTGGGTGTTGGGGGTGGGTTATCCAAACTGGACATTTATTTCATTAACTGAACACTCACCAGGTACCAGACACTGGGCTGTACCCAGCACATTTCACTATCAATTTACATGCAACCTTGATAGAAAGAAAAAAAAAAAAAGACTAAAAGGACCAGGGGCATCCATTATAATGCAAATTTAACTGCTTAAATAATCTCAAGGGAAGACCCTCGTTTTCCTAAATACACCGGTATCTGTAACGAATTAACACAATTCGCCAGAGTCCTTGTCTATTTCTAAAGCCTGTACAAGACGGACTTCTCAAAGAAAAGTAAACTGCATCGTCATCGTTTTCACATGTAGGACAAAAAAAAAAAGAACCCTAATACTTTATTTTTCTTTTAGAATCCCAGGGCATTCATCTGTTACTCTGCGTTGATCTTTCATGGTGACCCAGATCAGGACTCAGGAGTAAGCGGCGTCAGTCAAGCGAACGTCTGGCGGCCGCATTCTGTAAACTGCTCAGTACCAACATCAGTACCCTTCCCTTCCCTCAACAGCATGCAGCTTCCTCGGCATCTACAGCTCAGCCTTGACTCGTGATCAATGAATGTGGGTCTGCGATTCACTTAACGGACACGAGAGATGCGCACACACCTTGATATGGTCCATCATGAGTTGCTTCTGTGCATATAAAAGGGAACAGTCGGGACACTTGAAAACAGACACCTTCTGGTTTTCGATGTGTTGGTCAAAGTGGCGATACAGCAGGGTTTGCAGGGTAAACACAGTGTCGCACATGGAACACTTATAAATTATTCTAAAACAGAAGAAGTGTGTGGACAGGTCAGTCAGCCCTCAACTCCGAAGCCGAGGGAACTGTTACTTTATATCTCAAGGGGGCAGAGGCAGCGAGAACACGTAAACACGGTAAAAAGAACAAAAACAGTTTAGCTTTGAAACAAACTTCTGAAGGCAACTGGCATCACTCAAGCGCAGACCAATCTTCACAGCTTGAGTAAAGGTGCATTCAACCGCCTTTGCAGTGAAGTCTAAATTAATGACCATTCTGTTACTTACACATCTACATCTGACACTTGTTTTGTTTTGTTTTTTACAAGATCTTCGCTTGTTCGTTATTTTAACACAGAGCAAAAGAACCCTTGATTTTTTTTTTTTTCAAGTATTCTTTAAGATAGGACCAGGAACACAGCTGGATGGTGGTCCCCTAACTTGATAAAGAATTTTGTTAATGAACTTAAGTCGGGCTGTTCAGCTCTGATGCTTGCATAAGCTGTTACTTGCCCCAAGTTTTCTTTTCGAGTTCGTAACAATTTTACACTGAAATCGCAGTATTTCTCTACGTGTTCTTCATAAGGAAAGCCCTATGACAGTAAACAATTATACACCAAAAAAAAAAAAAAAGAAAGAAAGGAAAGAAACAGAAAAGAAAATCCATACCACAGTTGCTTCAACACTTGAATGTCTGCTGTGTTTAAAATGGTTTAGAACACGGTCTACTACGAACCATTTCTGTACCTTACTGCCAAGCAACCTCCTTAAAAACTAATTCGTTATACCCGAACCTTCTGAACATAATCCCCTCTACTGAAGCTCAGGCAGGAGGGAAAGTACTAGACTCCCCCGCTACCAAACCTCTGCCTCCAGGGGCTCTTCTGGTGGTTCATGAACCTATATGTCCAGGATGGGTCACCTTTCTTCAGTGACTGTTCCAGGTCTCCCTGGTCCTCAGGGGAGGCCCCAGGGACCCCTGTACTGCCTTGGAAGGAGAATGGCGAGAAGAACAAAGAATCCTCGGAGCTGAGGAAAATGGCAGAGAAACACTGACGGAAGGGACAAGTCAGAGAGGAAAAAAGCCACATTGTGCTTCTGTTTGCTATTTCTACAGCAAAGCAAAGAAAGGCATGCCTCTGGAAACCCCATGTCTTTCCTCTCAGGGTCTTCTCAAGAAAGCACTTCTCGCTTCGTGGTTCTATCAAAACATTACAGATTTAACTTTTTTCCCCCTTTTTCCACATAAAATTTATAAGTTTAATTGGATTGAGCGGCACGGGTTTTCCAAGGTCTCGACATATTAGTAATTTAGCGCAGATCACGAGCACATGTGACTGGGGAGGGGAGGGATGTTCTTGTTTGTCTGTTTGTTTTTAGGACTTCGTGACCTCGCCACGCACTCGAAGGAGGCACACAAGTGATGTTGTCATCATTAAATTGACCAAGTGACAAGGATGTTCATTTCCTCACTATTTAAAATCGCTTAGAATTGAAAGTAGCCCCAACATCCGGTAATATTAAGTACTAAAGTCAGAGCAACTATGTGATTTTTTAAGAAGTATGCTATGGACGTATACCAATGACTGGACTTTCGTGAAAACGAACACAATACGTAACAAGGCAATATGTACGATATGACCACATCCTTCTAAGGGCATAGAAAAGAAGCAGAAGGTTATAGAACTGTCACCTCTGCGGGATGGTATTACAGGTTTTCTTACTGTTTTCCTGGTCTGTACTTCTCAGTTTTTCTGTTATTAGCATAGAGCAGTAAGAAGAAAAGAACAGCCTCAGGAAGAGAATGAAAACTTACTAGCTAGGCTAAGAGAGGTTTCCTCAGGATTCTATTCTTACATTTTCAGAAATAACTATTTCATGAAAAACGGCATGGTTCCTTCTATTCGTGCCACATTCCTTTGGGGAGGGGTTTTTGTTTGCTTTGATTTTTATGCTTCCTACCTCATAGCAAAGGAAAGTATAAGAGAGGAGATCAACTATTTACCTAGGCATTTTTCTGGGGAACAGTTTGCCGGTAGAATACCGGGACACCGCCCCACAAACTGCTAACTCGTATGAAGGGGGAGGTGATGGCTTTCTAGAGGAGAGATCTGGCGGACACCCACTTGGCCAGATGATGAAGTCAGAACTTCCACGGGAAGCACAGACAGGCAGCATGTGTCTCTGATATAACATAATGAGGAGTTTCCTGCCAGGAGGACGTGTCCTGAGTCCAGCTACAAGAAGGCCGTGACGGATGGGGATCATCCCAAGAACGAAAGGCCAGTGTCCTCTTTTGGATGACCAAAGACAGGAGAGGCAGGGAAAGAGCAAGCAACTGTTCCAGAGGGAAGAACGAGACAGGACCGTTAAATGCAGAACAAGCTTCTGGATAGGATTTTGAACCTGAACCAAACCAAAAAAAAAAGATATTTTCTCATTTATTAGAGAAATTGTAATGGGGTCTAAGCACCGGGCAGGAATGCGCCCAACACCGATTTCTGATTGGGACGGCTAAATGGTGGGGACATCCCTGGCTGTCCTTTTTGGGAGGAGAGGCAGAACACCGATATTTATGTCATGCTGCCCGTTATTCCTGAACACGAGAAAAAGAGACTCGGGGAGAACGAGACAGTGGAGTAACATTAAACGTCGTGAATGCTGACAATTAGGGAATGTGGGGGAGGGGGAGGGACGTCAGTGTCTCTATAGAGTCCTTCCAGCTTTTCCGTAGGACAGAAACTAAAAAATGTTCAAATGGTG
Source organism: Panthera leo (assembly GCF_018350215.1). Taxonomy (NCBI): domain Eukaryota; kingdom Metazoa; phylum Chordata; class Mammalia; order Carnivora; family Felidae; genus Panthera; species Panthera leo. The sequence goes on along the minus strand of NC_056690.1, from coordinate 77,454,149 downwards.
CTCGTGTTAAAAAAAAACAAAGCCCAAATAAACGAGCCTCATTGACACAGAGTTAGACCATGACGATCCCGACTGACAATGGAAGAAAACCACAGGGGACAGCCAGGCCGGGGAGGGAAGGTAGGCGGGCAAAATGTGTGGGTAGAGCATGGTGAGGGAACAGACAGAATCATAGCGTGGCTGGATTCCCAGGCTGTGGGGCTGGCGGCGGAGGTCCTACAGGGTCGTAATGGGCTCTGAGAGCCAAACTTCTAAGTGTGACTGAATCCCACCCTGGTGGCAGGACTGAGGGAACGGTCGGATAGGATAACCAGGCCAGGGGGTGGGGTGGCGGGGAACCGAAGAGAAGTGGGGAGGGCAGCGGAAGGGGTTAAAAAGAACTAGAAGGCTAAAAGCAAATGCCCACGCTCAGGTCCAACCCACAGCCTGCTCCCCTTGAAACCGGGTGCTACCCTTGAAACACATGCAACAGCAAATGGAATGAAACGTCCCCAGCTCTGAAATCACCACCACAAACCTCCTCCTTTACTGCCACTGACTAAGCGCCAAGCACCGTCCTGAGCAACACCTGACAGTGTCCACACCTTGCACAGGCGAACCACCGATGGGCGTAGAGAGATGGGATCTGCTCGATGCTGCACAAGGCCTAGGGCCCCGGTTCAAACGCAGCTCTGTCGGACCCCAAAGCCCTCCGCCCAGTGGCGACCACAACTTTGCACGTGCTTTATTCCGAAACTCTGTCTCTTATGTAATTCTCGACTTTGGAGTTCTCCCTTCCCCACTGGCACAGACATTTAGGGTGGCAAACGAAAGGATGGCACAAAGTAGCAAAAAACCTGCTGTTCATCAAGGAATATATGAGAATAGACACACAGCTCTATCGCCATGAAATCCAGAAACGGATGTTCAGAATGATCTGGAATCACCCAGGAAAGATTAAAGGGTGCTCACGGTTTTAAAGTGACCCCACACTGAAAAGCAAGAAACAAACACGGGAACAGCAAGTACCTGGCATATGAGAAATACTACATAAACGTTACATAAAAAATTTTTTTTAAATAAACAAAATCTCGCATTGTCCTTTTCAATTTGAGGTGCTGGGACTGCAGGGCCTTATGGGTGCGTTTTCAGACCTCCACATATTCTCTAAAGGAAATGGGGGAGTGGAGTATTTTTATACTGATCTTTTAAGTTAATGCACATCACTTGCATAATGATGAGTCACTTGCATAACTGCCTGTTACGGGCCAAATACTGCTAAGGGACTTCGATGCCTGAGTTTCCAACGCAGTCAGGGCTACTGATTTGGGGGGGGCTGCCCTGAGATGCAGGGCAGAGATGGATTTAATGTCAAAAGGAAGCTTCTGAGTCAACCGTACGCCAGACAGCATTCCAGCAGGCCACAGGAAGGAAGGTTTCCCAAGAGCCTGAACTGGGAGAGGCGGCAGGCAAGAGGGATCTCAAGGCACGCTGTGGTCCAGTCGTGACAAACAAAGATAGAAAGAGCCCGAGAAGCAGCACCTGGTACCACAGCCAAGCCGCGGGGAAGGACGCGCTCCAGCCAAGCACCATCGTCACCCTGAATCAATGAAGTTAAGTTAAAGTTCACTGCTTTGGCAGTTTTGTCGTATTTCACAAACAATATCGTATTTTGTCGTATTTTGTCGATTTCAGTGAAGTTCGATTTATTGGAAGAAAGAACCAAATTAAAAAAAAACCTATTAACTGGGGGCAAGATACTGCTTTAGTGTCCAGAAGCCCTTACTACCACGAACACCAAAGACTGTTTTACTAGAACTCACTGAAGTGCGTCTTCAGGGTCAAGACACCAAGGGCTACATGGATCACCCAACCTGCAGTTTGAGGATCCACAGAGATCAGAGCGAAGGTCCCGCTAGAACAGAAGCCCATTTTATCGTAGTTCTTTTAGCAAACAGACGCATTCCTGTAGCGTCCAGTCATTAATATCTCCCCCACACTAAAGGTTACAATGCAAGCCAGACGTACATGACATGGAATATCCAAATCTTCCCTCCAAGCTTTCCTGGACTGTGGATGGGGTGAAACCCAGCGATAGCCTGGGGCAGCAAATCTAGCCTCACGTCACGATCAGATGCCACACTGCCACAAATAATACTGGAATAAAGGAGCCTGGCCAAGAGCAGCTAATCCAGTGCTGTGTACATGACAAAGAGGAAATGTGGAAAGGACCAGTGCTACTGAGCCCCCTCTGTGCTCCAGACAGAGGGACTGTGTGCCACGCATCTTAAATGTCACCTCCTCTCTGCCTCACACAAGCTCTGGGACGGAACGCTACCCTCACTTTACAGGGGAGAAAATGGAAGTTGAAACAGAGCCCGTGATGGTCCCAGATCTCACAGCTGGTGGGGGGGTGGCAGGACTCTGCGTCCAAGGCCCACGTTCCCTCCTCTCTGTTAAGCTGCCTGTAACGCAGGCAGGCAGCCCTCGTCTGCTGAAGCAGACGCTTCGTCCTTAAAGACTCAATAAAGCAAAAACTACAAAATAAGGAGCAAGATTAAAAGGCAAAAATGAAGTTTATTTTTATGAATCAAGGACTTATACTGGCTGTGAAGTTAAATTCGGTAACCAGTGTTTTAAACGGACTTCGTATTATGAATGTTAGGATGAAAAGCGTGTCCCTATGAGAAACCGTGTAAAAAAGGAAAGACCGCGTTTTACAGTTCCCCGAGAAGTTAGTTGTTAAACTCGTCGTAAGCCAAAGAGCAAAAATTGATAAATAGTCACCTGCTTCGTAAAAAAACAAAACAAAACAAAACAAAACTGAAGACGAGAGCATAAATAATAGGTAACATTTTCCTCTGGACAGAGGCTTCACCTGGGAAGAGCTGAACGGGTTAGGTAGCGATGAGCTACGAGCGGCGCCTCGCGGAGCATCGGAATCTGCGCGGTGGCCTAAGTCTTCGTCTCTTTGAGTTTTCTTCCACAGAACTACTCCTTCCTCTAAGTCGCTAGGTAAAGCAGTGGCATAAAAGTCAGAAGGCAACAGGACTTACTTTGGCTCTCCTATCTTGACGCCAGGATGCTGTGTGTAGGCATGGGAATGTGTGCTTGGGGCAGACTTAAACGCCATGGGACAAATAGGACACTTGTAGAAGACTTCACAGTGAGAGCCCTGGATGTGAGACTTCAGAGCGGCCACGTCAGAGTACACGACATTGCAATGGACACACCTGCCAGGAAAACAAACACGCGGTCGTCAGCACGGGACCCTCACACATGTGCACCTTCGCTGTAAAAGTCAGGTAAAATGAGCATGGTTTAACGGCCTCTTTAAGGTTTCTAATGGCTTTTGGGACGTAAGCTTTGGGGTTTTTTTCTATTAATAACAGATCAACTTATTCTTATAGATTTAAGAAAGAAGATAGCGAAGAAGAAAAAATAAAACTCAAACGGTCTGATTCTTGGGCATCTTTAAATTTTTCAGGAATAAATACCCGAACTCCGGACTGGGAAGACTGATGGATCACGGGGGCTGTATCGGGGCCAACGGACATGGCAAGACCTTACGACCTGTGACCCTGGAGAACACTCCCACGTGCTAGGTTCTCACACCAGGCCCTGAGGTTCCTAACCAATGGCATTTCCAATGGAAGAAATCTTCACTGCCTCAACCTACGTGCCATCAACGGAGGGGCAGAGAGAATAAATCAGTACGGGCATCGAAGCCATGGCCACTGTCTCCTGGTGCACAGGGATGTGCTCAATGTGTCTGGAGGTTAAGGGAGCCTGTGGGGCAGAGAAAGTTAACCACCTAGGTTGTTTATCTCCTGGAAAATAAGTTCAAGCACACTTACTTACACGTGTCTAAGAAATAACACGAATTATAAACTTCCGACAAGTCAACATCACTAAATGAATTCCTCTCCAGTTAACTCCCTGACTTCTTGAGTGTGTAATAATTGGATTAGCTCAAGAACTGATCACATCTAGTCCCACAGAAACCAGCTCTGACACTTAGATACGTTTCCCCCCAACCTCATCTTTCTCGTGCAGGGACTCTCAACGACACTTACGGACACATCCATTTGATGACCTCACCATCCTTTGTTCACGCCTGAAAACTACTTGAGGGTAGGGTCTGTGGAGACAAACCTGTAATGCACCTGAGCGGACACGCTCCTGGAAGTGAAGGTGGGAGCTGGCTTCAGGAACGAGGACTGTGGACAGGGCCTGCCTTCCAGCGGGCAGGGCTTGATCATTTCTGCGTTAGTCTCAGGTACTTCCATCCTTGGAACCTCCCTCCTGAAGTCATGGGGGTGCCAAAGTCACACAGGACTGGCCTTATTTGAAGCATGTGGGTTCTATAAAAGGTGCCATGTTAAGCTTCCCAAGCATTTCATACAAATCGTAATTAATGCATTTGCGTTTTAAATGACTTAAGGCGTAATGTTTGGCAACCCATATATTAAAGATACTAAATAATAATAGACTAATTAAGAAAGCTCCGTTATCTTATCTACTTGAACTACTACTTTCAGCAATAAAGCCACCCAACAACACTGAAATTATTTTGGGTTAGACTGAACTTGTGTTGTCTTGAACAGGCTACTGATCTCTGGGCGAATGTCTCATTTGTAAAATGAGAAGAGTTGAAACTCAAGCACTTTTTAGTTCTTCCCGACCCTGGAAGCCTAGGATTCCTACGAAAGAGGAAGATCACATAAAACAAAAATGGGTTCCCAATGTAACAGGAGGATCCTCTACATCAGCATCATAAACAGAAAAACTTTCCCATCAAGGGTAGGAAGGTGGTGTTCAAAGAGTCGAGACCCAGGAAGGGGAAAAAGAAACAAATTCTCGACATTCTCTCAAGTCGCCTGGACCGGAAGATTTGATCTTGAAGAAAACAAGTAGGAAGCTAAAGGATCGAGACAACAGTTGAAGGAGAAGTAGCTAAGGCATGGTCCAAAAAGCATCAGGGAGTCCAAGGAAAAACCCTCATCACCATGAGGGAAGAAAGCAGAGAATTTAAAAACAAAGCAAGAAGAGAAAAGAGTTGTAGAATACCTGCTGACAGGTGCAAGAAAAGTTTCAGGGGCTACAGAGGCCAATTGGGAATGGAAATGAGACAAACAAATAGAAGACAGAATTTGTAGAGTTCATACAGTATCTTAATGCTACTAAAAATCCAGCCTATAAATAAATATTTCATATACCCGAGGTCCTCTGTGTTCTAGGTACCAATCAAGTTTCTCTTTATGTAAAAAAAATATACATTTTTTTATTTTTAAAAATCTTTTTTAATGTTTATTTATTTTTGACAGAGAGAGAGAGAGACAGACAGACAGACAGAGCATGAGCGGGGGAGGGGCAGAGAGAGGAGGAGACACAGAATCCGAAGCAAGCTCCAGGCTCTGAGCTGTCAGCACAGAGCCCCCTGCGGGGCTCGAACTCACGAACTGTGAGATCATGACCTGAGCTGAAGTCGGACGCTTAACCGACTGAGCCACCCAGGTGCCCCCCACAAAAAAATTTTTTTTAATGTTTACAGTATACAGTCCTATAAACCCCCTTTCTAGGTCCCCTTGATCCAATGGATCAAGAAGTAGGAAAATTCATAGAAACACTGGACTTTTACCAAATCAACCAGGAGTTGGGAGTGACCCACTCAGTACCTGGGAGATACAATATACCTAATAACAAGGTACACTGAATCACAGAGGCGAGGGAGGCCGGGGAGCCATGCTGAACTTCTCTGGCCAAAGAAAAATCAAATGGAAAATGATGAAGTGCAGAGTCAAAAAGGAGGGGGGAGCCATAACAAGGCCAAGGGGCTGCTAAGTCCCTATCAAGTATTAGAAGCTGGACGGTTACTTGAAATAGCAGGAAAAAACAAAAAACAAAAAACAAGGTTAATTTTTTTTCTCCCACCTCAAGAGGTAAACGTGAACTAAGCAGAGTACACACGTGCTCATATCTTCACAGCCTCATGTCCAAGAAAAAAAACCTGTCTTAAACACAAAAGTCTTAGAAATTCCAAGTGCCAAATTTAAGTAACTCTGTGAATGGGGTGGCGGGGGGGGGACGCAAGGGATGGGTTTTTCCAACTGAGCTGATGACTTTTGGCCTGACTGCACGGCTTGTTTTAATTTAGGAAAGACACCAGGAATAGCGAAAAGTGCAGAAGTCCTACTTCCTCTATTCATTCCAGCCCAAGTTTACTTTCGTTCTACTGGAAAAATAAACATTTGAGAAAAAGTCTGGCATCTTTTTGAGAGACTAGCACAGAGATGATGTGGCAGAACTGCTTTCCGTTGCTAAACAAAGAACCCAGCGATAATCGTTTCAAACCACGGGGTGAGAACCAAAGCATCTCTGCGTGTGGGTTCTGTGGCATCAAGGGCACCTGCGATGTGTGACTTTCCTCCCAGGCACCGAAAGCACGCATTCGGATTATCCTGTTCTGCTCGGTCACACCCCATCGGAGATGGACCTCGGACAGCACACTGAGGTTATAGACAGAGGCACCATGGCATAGGGAGAATACATGAATTGCCATAAAATTCGTGGCGAAACTGGCACCAAAAAAAACAAAAAAACCAAAAAACCAAAAAACTCTAGTTCCGTAATTTCCAAACCAAACGCTTCCTACTAGGGTAGATCCCAATGCATCAGGCAGGTGTGCTTCACAGGTCTGGAGGCAGGAGGTAAAAATGGGCACAAAGTCTCTGTTAGCGTCAGAAAAAAGCACAGAGCACCGAGGAACCGCTGACCCTGTACCCTAAGTGTCACTGAAATAAAGCCATCAAATTACACCGACTAGACTTCATTTTTATAAAATATCATAACTGCATTATAACTAAAAGATACCACCGTGTATTAACAGTCTAACGTTAAAGTGACAGGCAACCAAACGCTTAACACACAGTAATACCTCTATTAACAAAGACACTGTGTATCAGTAACCTGTTCTCTGGGCTGACCTTTGTTGGGTCGAAATATAAAAGGCACAGGAATGTGTTTCGGAAGGTCACGGAGTGGAAGATAAAGTTCAAGCTCATCGTCACTCAATACCAGCCAAATGAACATGAGATTTGCCAGACGTTGTAAAAGACGAATCTGAGAGTCTCGGGGGGGCGGTGAAAAGGGCCATGGCTAAGATGTACACAGACGAGGGAAACGGCCCGGACTTGGGGAATGGGGAAAAAGGGATAGAGGGAGGTTGTCTGGGGCCTGGGGTGGAAGGTTCTTCCACAAAGAGCAAAGTGAGGGAAGGACAAACACCCAATCCTAGGACATGGTGAAATACAAGCAAGGGACCGTGCACCCTTTGTGTTCTGATCAGAGGAGATGTGTTGAGAGGCAGAGGAGTGCATGGTACCCTTACAGGGGTTAAAATGCACAGAGCGTGACCACAGAGGGATGCCGGAAAGGGTGCAGGAAGAAAAAGCCCGAACAGGTCATCGAAGCCGAACCTGGCCCCATGCACGGTTTGGGCTGGCAGGACAGGCTCCGTTTACCCTCAGCTTTGTGGGGACCGGAGGGCCCGTACCGCAAGGATTCGAAAGGATCAACTCGACCACCAACAAACTAGGCTCCCAGGGGATCTGTTAATTGAGGTATCACTGTGTGACCCCGAAAACCGTGCGCACAGACCATTCGCAACGCTGTGCGGTTACAGGTGAACAGGCTTTACTTGCACGGAAGCAAACGATATACTGACCGAAAACCAACTCTCCGCGTGTAGTGCAGACAGTTCTTGGTGACGTGGCTCTGGAAGTGCACCGACCTGCAGATGGCCCCGCACTCGGGGCAGGTGTAGGGAGATTTGTGCTGATGGATTCTCTGGTGTGATGCATAACTGCACTGGTTAGGAAGCAGCATCTGGCAGACAGTGCAAGTCTTCTAGATAAACCAAAGGGGGAGACAGGGTTGGTCCTACGAAGTATTTGCTAATAGGCAAAGCAGCTCGGTTACACCCCACAACAACTGCACGTGGCTCGCTTCAAACGCTGCTATCACGGATTCCAAGTCCCAGGAAACCGCAAACTGAGAAGTTAAAACCTTCAACGTAACGGCCCTTATCCCGTGCAATCAAAACGATACTGTGCTGCACGGTCAGGGTCATCCCAAAGCGTGAGGTTAAGAGAACGGCAGCTTCGGGGAGACTTCCAATTTTGTTACGTTTGCATTTCGTTTATTTAGTGCAGAGAAGGGGTATTAGAGGAGATATTCTTGCAAATTACCGTAGCAAATCAACTTTAATGTGTAATTACACGTTGACAGGCATCTATCTATCTCCACAGTAGCCAGTTCCCACAACTCATAAAAACTTTCTCCAGAATAATAAAAAATTAATTAGAGACGAATCCCGTTTTTTTTCTTCCTCTCTTTCTCCCCCGTCACTTCTGTTATCTGAAATCTAAAATACAGAAATGCAAAAGCATGGCCATAGCAATTAGTTGTTCTTTTTTCCACTTGAATCGGTCTTTCAATGGACGAGCTGGACATTAGGGGATTTATAATTCAAAGCAGCGAACTCAAATTCAGAGACATAAATTTAGACATTAAACTGAACCTTTATAGAGCTTAAAATCTAATCACATAGGACATCAAGACAGAAATGCTCTTTGGAAAAGACCCCATATTGAACTAACCAGGAAAAACTGAAACACACTGTTTTTTTATCCTGTTAGATGTAAGTGGTAAATATGGCATATTTTTAAAACCCCAAAACAGAAAACTTAAGGTAAATATAAAGGGTCCACCCCAAAAATAAACCTACCATAGCGGGAGGTAAAATGTGTTTAAATTCCACTTAGCCATTCATGCAACAGGTATCTACGACCTTCCAAAATGCCCAATTGGTACTAAAGCCCGTTACAGAAAGCCTCATAATACAGACTCCAGCTAAGACTCAAAATGATCTTTTAAACTGATGACAGCATTGTAAAATTTTAAGAAGACTTTTTCTTCCAAGCCTTTGACTCAAGCCCCCCAAAATTAAGGTTTACACTTCTGAGCGATTGAAACTACGGAAAACCAGAAAACTCACTTGAACATTCTGTCTGGGTCTCCTCCTGAAAGGACTAAAATACAAACTTTATCCCACAAAATGTTTATTATGATCACAAAGTAAGAACATTACAGGCAGCTTTGAGGAGGTTAGCGTCATTTAAAAATAGTGTTCCTTTTCTAATAACACATAGAGCAAAGGTGAAAACAAGCCACAACAAGGGAAACCAATTCACAGCTTCATGCATTAGAAGATCCTGGTGCCGTCTACATTATCACAGGTAATCACTGGTTTCTTTGAACTCAAGTCTTCTATTTGCTTTCGCCACGCGGTCATTAATCCCAGGCAGTGAATTACATCATCTGCTTTTCCACGGGCTCCTTAGATATAGACCCCATTCCACTAGAGGCCGAGTGGTGAACTAAGTACTTTACATACATTTAAATACAACATCCCATTGAATTCTCATCATGATCTATGAAATAGGTAAAGGAGATCATTGGGAAGCTGTGTACATTTTCGGACCTGAGAGCTTATGGTCTCATCTATTAGAACCGCCTGACAATTACGTTGGGATACGAGGGGACACCCTCTCCACAGCTTCTCTTTGATCTAAAAGCAGCGTGGTCATGCTATTTTTATAAGAGGGGGAAAAACAGCAACACAAATAAAAGAACATCTAAAAAGGAAACAAAGTCTGCGTTCCAGAAATGCTCAAAATAACTTTCACATGATCTCGTGTCAAGATAGATCAACACATATCCTTCACGATACATATAAAATTCACAATGAATTATTCACTCTTATATATTTATAATACATACATAACTATATAAACAGTCGCGGAAATACTGGTGAGTGAAAAGGTTTTGTTGCCAGCAGGTTACCTAAGGTAAGTATCGAAACGATTCAAATTCAGGAAGAGATTTTGCGAACCACTGAGTGTTCTTTACAACAGAAATCTTGAACTGCAAAGACTACGAAAAATGCGTTAGAGCAACAGACACCAACAACTGACATTTCGATACCGACCTTGCTCGTACCCGCTTCCCGGGGCGGGGAAGCGTTTCCTTCGTGACACCCTGTGGGACGGGGCGGTGGGGCCCGTGGGGCTCTGTGAGGGCTGCTCACGGCCCGTGTACGCCCCCCCCCCCACCTCCCACCCCAGCCGCTGCCTAGCTCCGGGCACCTGCCCTCCATTTCCCCCCACTGAGGGTGCTCACCCCACTTTAGATACAGAAGTTCAAGGAGAAAGTGGGAGCCAGTACGTACTACTGCCCCAAATCAAAACACTTCCGTAGTTTGCAATTCCTGGGAGAATTCAGTCCCCGCGGAAGCACGCTGGATTAAGACCTGGTCTTCAGTTTACACACACAGATGCATGTATATTCGTGCACATACGCTACGTTTACTCCCGTGTTTGTCTCTGGGTTCTCGCTTCCACTCCCTGCCTTCATTCCACTTCGAGAAAAAGCATGGTATTCTGGTTGCAGACATTCTCCTCCTTGATGTCAACAGTTTTAAACTCACATGACTAGTACCTAATGGGGCTCCCTGGAATTTCTTTTTTGTTTCACTCTCCCTGCTTTAGATAACGCTATTACACCCCCTGCTTCCCAGGACGGTGGCGCATTTTCACAGCAGCAAGGAGAACAGCCCATTAGCCTTTCTGGGATGCTCTGAATTTATGGCAATGGCACCCATTCTCTGGATTGAGGGCAATATTAGCAAGGGGGCAAGCCAGGATTTCTCTGTGGTCTAAAAGAATGACTTTTCTTCCTTTTTCTTAATCAAAGGAACTAAAATAGGTCTTAAAACTCTACTTCTCTGCTATACAAGTTGAGGGTATTTACAAGAAGATGAAGCAGTTTAATACCTACGTCTTGATTAGAAAAAAGTATACAGCTGACCCTTGAACAACGTGGTTTAAACTGCACGGGTCCACTTACGTGGAGATTGTTTTTACAGTACGGTGTTGCAGTGTATTTCCTCTTCCTTGTGATTTTAACATTTTCTTTTCTCTAGCTTTATTATAAGGACACATACGACATTCAGAACACGTGTTACTCAAAATCAAGTCTTTACGTTATCGGCCAGGCTTCCAGTCAACCACGGGCTATCTATCAGTAGTTAAGTTTAGGGGGCACCAAGAGTTATACGTGGATTTTTGACCATGTGGAGGGTCCATGTCCCTAACCCCCCACGTTGTTCAAGGGTCAACCGTAATGAAATGCACTTAAATGGTTTCATGTGTCTTCTGACGTTTTACTTCCATCATCTGAAAAAGGAGTATTTTCAGTACTGAGTTACTAAACAGCTAACTGTCCACAGTCTCTGGGGCAGACTCATTTGCTCAGAGAACTGCTACTTTTTAAAGATATGACCTTTCAATGGTCAAGTAACACGAGCAGGCTATAGGAAGATAAAGCTGAACAGGAATCACACTCCATACGTGACGATTACTTGTCCTGTGCCCTCTCTGCCCCATCTGGGCACTGCCACTGGGGGCTGGCACCTGGGAGGAGGGGGCCGGGGCGCGTCCCGGCCCTACTGAGGACTCAGGTGTGCCCGGGCTTAGCGTCCTCCTCGCACCCACAAGGAGTCGTCTGAGTAACGAGGAAAACAATTCTGTGTGTTTCGATTCACGTTCTAAGCAGGAAAAACACCCTGGGAAAGATGAGAAAAGCTGGAGAAACAGGAGTAAATACACCGTGTCTTGTGCTTACGTTTCAAACAGACCAAAGCCGGCAGCTGCCTGCAACAGTGGGCCTGAAGTTCAAAACACCGCCGATTTAACAGCCCCCGTGCTGCACAAACGGTTCCTGCCTCGCGGACAGTTTTGTAGCCTTCGGCCTACAGCAGAATTACCCCCCCACCCCGCCCCAAAATAATACCAGTAACAACAAAGTACTCCAGTTGGTTTTCTGGCTTTCACTTTCATCTAGTTTCACGATGAGAATACGGACAAGGCGTTTCATTCGCCATCTCCCTTAACCTGGCAAGGACATGAAAGATCTCTAGCAGGAATGACTATACATATACTTTTGTTTCCAAAGCCAGTGGGTTGTGGTGGTTTTGTCCTCACATCATTCTGCTACACTACAACCTCCTAGTAAGAGCTGACAGTTAAATGAGAAAGTTTACAGAAAGCCAGAGGGTCAGCACATGCAACCTACTGAGAGAATAATCACGGGAGAAAGGGTTGATCACGCTAAAATGCAAACTGGGACAGGACTAGGCCGGCCGGAAGTGAAATTAAGCGCTTAGGAGAACAGGACCAAGCAAGAGTCAGGAGTCTACAGCGAGTAATGTGTTGGGCGGGCGAGGGCACTGAGGTGGGCTCCACGGTTTCCAGAAGTGGCTGCCTGAAGCACAGCATGTCTAGGAACGAGGGCTGGCCGGGGCTGCTCAAGAAAATTTAATATACTCGGTGTGTTGTGCTAATGATGCCCAGAAACTAAACTGAATCGGCAAGCCCTTGCAAATGCAGGTCACCGCACAAAAGTCACCTCTATCTGCTGGCCTGGCTAGAAGCCAAGAATCCGTTCTCATATAATTCTTATGGTCTCTGCCACCGTAAAACGCTTCTGTACCTTCGGTTATCAGTGTGACAAAGCGGAAAGAACGATGAGCCAGCTAGAACGCAATCTCGCCTTGAGTGCCCCTCCTGCCACTCACTGGGCATTTGTTTCCCCAACTGTAAAACAGAAGGGTTGACCACGGGACCTGTAACATTCTCGGATGCTAATGCTCGTGTCAATTCTACCGATTAAGAGGTTACTACGGTAAGCACTTCCAGTCTGCACTTGGCTCAATTCGGTCGCGGCTTCACGGGGAGGTGAAGCAGTGACATTCCAATACATTTGAGTATCAATTATTAAAACTACAGCTGTCGGTTCTTAAATACTTCACGGAGAACAGGGAAGCTGCTCCACCCCTCTGCCTACTCCCCCAAAGTAGGGATTCTTATCATCACACAGGTGGGAATAAAAACCTCCAACCAGGCCAGATTCACTGGTGTTACAAGTCAAGGGCACACGGGGCTCCATTTTCATTGCACTGCTGGGTTGCACGTGGTGGGGCGAGGAAAGGATCCACCCAAGGTTCTCTGCCAACCTACCCTCTCCTTAAGCTGCTTGCTCTTCTGGGTGACGGGCAGACACGGGCAGGGCAAGCCGGGCCAAGCGTGCCTGGGGTCCCCCTGCCGTCACGCGTCAGAGTGTGACGGGATTCTGTGACTTGGGTTCTGCCTTGGGGAATGTGGGGCCGTGGGCCTCGGGCTCAACCATACCTTCCAACCCAGCTCTTAGCAGAGACCTGCACCAGCGGGTGTGCTGGGCATGGGGCCGGTTCATAATAAAGTGGCACTCTCGATTCTCGGGGGCAATCAGTACTTTTGTACAGGCTGACCGCAGAACATCCGTGGGAAGGGAGTAGTTGGGAGGGCAGAATTCAGCAAAGGCCACCGAAACCTTACTTCACCTCGATGCATTCTCTTAAAGGTTTCCAAGGCTAAACACGCACGTGCGGGAAGGCGCTGGGAGGACATCCGGCGCGTGCAGCCACGGCTGGGTTAACAGAAAGACCTTTTGCTTCCGGGACGACCCGTTCAAACAGCAACAGGGGTCAACATCTAAGTGGGGAGAAACGGAGAGATGAACGGGTGATGGTGGCTGCACGCAGCCAAGAAAAAGGCTGTTCCCAGGAGCAAGGCTGGGGTCTTCAGAGGCGGGGCTCCCCAGACGACAGACAGAAAAGACGAGAGAGTCACCACCTCATTCCTAACGGCTCTCGCAGGTCGGCTAAGGACGAGGATATGCGCTCTGGGCAGGGGAGATGCCTGAGATGCAAAGACTTCGGAGAGAAAGCCCGGGGGGTCAAATGGGTTGCTGTCCTCCCAGGACACCTAGTTCCAAAACTCAACCGAGAATCATAGGCTGGAAGCCTCAGGCTGAGCCTAACGACGGAATCTGTCCTTGAAGACAGAGCAGCCGCACAGGGTGTTTTCAGAGTGAACACAAGTACCTTTCCCTGTTCCTTCCACCAAGCACAACTCCTGGACATCATCTACGAAACAAACACGAAAAGACTCTAAGAGGCCTCTGGCAGGCTGGCTAGGGATCTCAGGACCCTAGCAATGACACGGTGGGGAGTTCTCTGGGTTTCTTTTTGCCTCGGGTATCCCCAGTTTGAAGCTGAAGAAAGCGGCAACTCGGAAACACCAATAGGTAGAGACAAAAAAGAAAGTCCCCAACAAAAGCCCACTATTTCTGGCCAAAGCAGCAGGAAAGGGAACACAGAAAACTTTTAGACAGTTACTGCTCTACTCCAGCCACGTACCGCAGGAAACACTGTGGCCCCACACCCACCATGCCAAGTGCAGGTACAGCCCAGACCTCCACCCTTTCACAGCTGGGTGTTGTCCCCACACCCTTGCCCAGATGGTGGCAGAGAGAGCCAGGAGGGAAGTGGGGCTTCCACCCCTACCAGCCCAGATGGTTTAAAAAAAAAAAAAAAAAACAAAACAAAAAACTCCAGGCCCAGATGGTTTCACTGAAGAATTCTACCAAATACACACACACATACATATATATTTTTTTAAATGAATACTAACTGTACAGTCTCTTCTAGGAAATAGAAAAGAATTCCTGTCAGTGCATTATTTAAAGCTAATATTAACCTGTCCAAAACCAACCAAAGAAAGTTAAAAAAAAAAAACTACATGAATTCACACGTAAAACTCTAACACAAGATATCAGCTGATAAAATTCACAATATATAAAAAGAATTACATAGCCTGACCAAGGGGAATTCATTCCAGGGATGCAAGGCTGGTTCAATACCTGAAAAGTCACCCAAAACACGGACTCCAATAAATGAGTTCAACGAAGTCATGAGGTACATGACAAATACAGAAAAGTTAACTGCATTTCAATATATCGGCAATGAACATGTGAATGCTGAAAAGTACAATACCATTTACAATTGTTAAGAAGGAAAAGAGAGAGCAAAACGACACTCAGAGGACATGTATGACGAAAACCACAAAATGATAACAGAAATCAAAGATCTAAAAATAAATGGAGAGACATTCTGTATTCATGAAATATAAGACTCAACACAATAAAGATATCAATTCTCCCCAAACTGATATACAGGTTTAATGTAATTCCTATCAAAATCCCAACAAGATTTTTTATGGATATGGACACGGCTATTCTAAAATTTATATGGCTGGTTTCACTCTTATGTGGATCCTGAGAAACTTAACAGAAACCCACGGGGGAGGGGAAGGAAAAAAAAAAAAAAAGAGGTTAGAGTGGGAGAGAGCCAAAGCATAAGAGACTGTTAAAAACTGAGAACAAACTGAGGGTTGATGGGGGGTGGGGGATGGGTATTGAGGAGGACACCTTTTGGGATGAGCACTGGGTGTTGTATGGAAACCAATTTGACAATAAATTTCATATATTAAAAAAATAAAAATAAAATAAATAAATAAATAAATAGAATAAAATAAAATTTATATGGCAAGACAGAACTAGAATAGCTAAAAAAGTGTGAGTGTCAACTATCCTTCTATTTAAAAAAAAAACTATTTTGAGGGAAAAAAAAGAATAAAAACTGGAGATATCTGTGTTTCAAGACGAAGACTGGATTTCAAGACACTTTACAGTCACCACAATCAAGACTGCGGTGCTGGTGGAGGGACAGACATGTTAATCAACGGAACAGAACACAGAACCCAGAAATAACCACACACAAACATGCCCAACTGAGGCACGCCTGGCTGGCTCAGTCGGTAGAGTGCACAACTCTTGATCTTGGGGGTGGGAGTTCGAGCCCCACGCTGTAAGTATAGAGCTTACTTTAAAAAAAAAATGCTCAACTGATATCTGACGAAGATGCCAAGGCAACTGAACAGAGGAAAGACAGCCTTCTGGACAAACAGTATTAGAGGAAAGAAGACGTGCATGGGGAAAACAGACGGCAGCAGAAAACTCAGTGTAAGTCTCATACCTTATACAAAAACTAACCCAAGTGAAAAAAAAACAAAAACAAAAAAACTAACCCAAGTGGATCGTGGTCTTAAACGTGAAACCTAAAACCATACAACATTCAGGGAAAAAACACGGGAAAAAATTTTTCAGAATCTAGACAAACAACAGACTCAACGCCGAAAGCACAAGCTCTAAGAGGGAAAACTGCGCTGGATGCCCTCAAAGCTGAAACCTTCTGCTCTGCTGAAGATCTGCTTAAAGATGCAAAGGCTCAACTGTACTTCTGTAAAACCTTCTTAAAAGATGGAAAGACAAGCCACAACTGGGAGGAAAGACTTGCAACCACATACCCAACAAAAGACTAGTATCTAAAATACAACAAGAAGTCTTAAAACTCAACAGTTAAAACACACGCACTCAACCTAATTAGAAAATAGGCAAAAGTGACATTTCACCAAAAAGGATATACAGAGGGCACATAAACACATGAAAACTATGTTCTAGGAGCACCTGGGTGGCTCAGTCGGTTAAGCGTCCGACTTTGGCTCAGGTCATGATCTCACGGTCCGTGAGTTTGAGCCCCGCATCAGGCTCTGTGCTGATGGCTCGGAGCCTGGAGCCTGCTTCGGGTTCTGTGTCTCCCTCTCTCTCTGCCCCTC
Organism: Panthera leo; assembly: GCF_018350215.1. Lineage (NCBI taxonomy): Eukaryota > Metazoa > Chordata > Mammalia > Carnivora > Felidae > Panthera > Panthera leo. The sequence continues at coordinate 77,437,494 of NC_056690.1, read as the reverse complement.
CCTGGCTCGTGCTCTCTCTCTTACTCGTAAATAAATAAATAAATAAATAAATAAACATTAAAAAAAAATTTTTTTAAAGCTGATGAGGATGCAGAGAAACCGGACCACTCATGCACTGTCCGAGGAATAAGAAACGGTTCAGCCATTCTGGAAGAGTTTCTTAAAAACATAAATGTGCAACCAGCATACGACCCACCAATTGTCTACCTGGGCTTTTATCCCAGCAAACTCAAACTTAGGTCCACACAAAAACCTGTGTACAAGTGTTTATAGCAGCTGTATTCAAAATTCACCCCACACTGGAAATAATGCAGACATCCTGAGAACACTGAAAGGTATACACCCTGCGGTACAACCTTGGATGGACTACTACTCAGTGGTTTGAAAGAACAAACTACTCGTCCACGCTAGAACCTGGATGCATCTCCAGGGAAGGAGCCGGTCCCCAAAGGTTACATATGGTGTGGCTTCATTTATAAAGCATTCCTGAAATAACAACACCTGTAAAGATGGAGAAGAGATTAGTGGTTGCTGGGGGTTAAGCAGCAGGTAGGGGTGGCTCTAAAAACGCAGTTTGAAAGTTCCCAGTGGTTATGGAAATATTCTATAGATTCACTGCAGTGATGTCTATATCCTGTTCTACAGTTTTGCAGAGTACTACTGGGGGAGAGTCAATAAGGGATACACAGGATCTCCGTATTGTTTTACATGAATCTAAAATCATCCCAAAATAAAAAGTTTAACTTTATGGGGCCTGGGTGGCTCAGTTGGTTAAGCGTTCAACTTCCTCTCAGGTCACGATCTCACGGAGCATGAGTCTGAGCCCCACATCAGGCTCTCTGCTATCAGCACAGAGCCTGCTTTGGATCCTCTGTCCCCCTCTCTCTCCACCCCTCTCCTGCTGGTTCGTTCTCTCTCTCTCTCTCTCCCTTTCTCCCTCTGTCAAAATAAACAAATCAACTTAAAAAGAAAAGGTCTGGGGCGCCTGGGTGGCTCAGTCAGTTAAGCATCTGACTTCAGCTCAGGTCATAATCTCACAGCTTGCGAGTTCAGGCCCCGCGCTGGGCTCTGTGCTGACAGCCGGGAGCCTGGAGCCTGCTTCAGATTCTGTGTCTCCCCCTCTCTCTGATGTTAAAAAAAGTTTAAAAAAAAAAAAAAGTTTAATTAAGAAAATTCAGTGATTTGAGAAAGAAGACCAGAACGTCAGCACAGAGCACTGGAGCAGTAATCAGGTAAAACTTTGACATGATTATGGTAATTATAAGTAGAGGCGGGGGGGGGGGGGGGGGGGGGGGGGGGGGGGGGAGGGTAGGGAGGAGGGCAGGAAGGACATTCCCGCTGCTCGTGAAGTAGTACACCTGTCTCTAGGCCTGGTCAAGTCAAAAGCTGGCAGGCGATGAGTGAGGAGTCGTGGACCTGTTAGTCCTGCGAGAGCCCACAGTCGCGCCCTTGAACCTTCAAAATCAACGGCGGCAGTAGGGTCAGTGCAGGAGTCGGCTGTGGACGGTTCCCTAACTAAGACTGCTGTGCAGGCGGGGGGGAACCCTGCCCGGGGAAGGGCTCGGGAAAGCCAGAAGAGAAAGCCGGCAGCTTGCAGGCACAGGGCTAACCTCCCGTTGGATTCCCATTCCAGAAGCAAGGGCCGGGGTGGGAGCCACAGGGGGTTCCCTACTCGGGGGAGGCAGTCCACTCTCTCAGTTCACGGGTGGATCACCAAGAACGTGGAGGTCAGAAGAGAAGAGGAAAGTACACGTTTTAAATACCTGGCCGCGGCAGGCAAGAGGGGAAAGACGGGGTTCGGGAGAGAGACTGGTACTTGAGGTGCCATTAGCTCAGCTTCCACATTTTGTTAGAAGACGTGTGTTAAGTGCCCTTCTCAGGGAGGGGCCGGTTCACACAGCCAGACTGTTTTTTCCCAACGGAAGTCCACAAACTGTGAACTGGCCAAGAGTCTCGTGAACGGCAAAGCGGAGAAGACACAACAAAGAACCTTCCCTCTTCTCTCTTTTGTTCTTCCCGTCTGCGGCCCCCAGCTCTCCCACCAGGGTCACCTGAACCCGCACCGGTGACAGCAATGGGTGAGGACCCCTCCTGGCTCCCGCTGCATTTGAGGCCAGCACAGCAACAGCCATAGGGATCTTACCAACGTCCCGGACTATGGAACAGACTCGGGGTGGGCTTAATTAAACCGAGCGCTGACGAAGCGGCAACGTTCCCACAGACCACCGCGCAGGCTGGGCCGCCGAGCGAGAGACAAGGCTGGCCGCCTGGGTCTGCGGGAGAACCGTCCTCTGGCCTAGTCGGAGAAGAAAGGCGATGAAGAAGGGGGGCCTTCTGGGCAAGGACTCCAGTAAGAGAAGGGGAGATGGGGAACAGGAGGAGGAGACCATGGGACACGTTTATGTTGCCAACCAGTCACGCCTGGATGTGCAGGCAGCCGAGGCTTCCGAGTATAAATATGAGCTGAGTGGACACTTAGCCAGGCAGACGTGGGGAAAGAAAAGACAACAGGGGGCAGTGGGGGGGGGGGGAGCGGAATAAGGGGAACGTTCAGCTCAGTGCATATTTGGCCCTAGAGTTAGCTATTCTGCCATGACTCATTCCGAAGTATTCCAGGTGAAACACGTGAGCTACTCTACACACTTGTCCCAGCAAAACGCAGAAGTCGAGGCAAAGCAACCACACACACACACACACACACACACACACACACACACACAGAAGATGTAAATCTCCTTCTCCGAGGGAAATCTCCACCCCAGTTTGACGCTAGTTTGGCTGGTGAGCCTCAACGGTCAACGGAGAACAAAAACTAGGGGGATACACGGAAGAAGGGAAAGTCCTTTCTCTGAGCCCACATCCTTTCCCCTTCCGAGAAAACAAAGGTTCCCCAAGAGAACAGACTACGGGAGGGCGGCTCCAAATGCCAGATCCTGACCAGCACACACGGGTGAGGCGAGACGTGAGGAGAACCCTGTGAAGCCAGGACTCACCCTGCCACCCCACGGAGAGCACCAGCGGACGTAGAAACAAGGCAAGAGAACAAACAGAATGAAAGAAATGGGTTTGGTTTTTTTTTTTTAACTCTATCCTTTTAAGACGCGAAGAAATAGGGCCCTTCTGATGAAGCAGTGACGAGGTCAGAGGGCACCCAGAAAGACCCCAGGCGCTGTCACAAGGACACAGTAGAAGAGCTATGTCAGCCGCCGCCTGCCCGAACTAGTCGGCCGCTCTGTGGAGTGCTCCACTGTCTGGGCCGAGGACACGTAACGTCCAATGCTGCAAGGATGCTCTCAAAACTCTCTACCATTTCCACCTCCACTAAACTGCAAATCCAGAGAACAAAAAATTATTGAGGTATTCTTGATCTTTTGCTCCCCAGACTCAAACCCTACAAAGAACTCAGCAGCGGCCCTTGAGGAAACTGATCGCGGCGGCTCTGAGACCTCTGGAGCACAGCATCAACCTCAGGCGACAAGACAGCGGCAAACAAAGCAAAGCGGATCACCCGTGGGTCTTCACAAACAGAAGTTCGAGCCAGTAGTGGCGCAAACTAGCACCCCCTTCCAATTTCATGAGCTTCCTCGTTTGGACAATAAACCATACAGTCTCTCTAGCCTGAATTTGGTTCATTCAACACGTTCCGTTAGTTCCAAATGATAAGTATCGCGTATCTGTAAAACGCACTGATCGATCCCTTGGCCAAATGGTGGCTCGTGGAGAGAAGACGATGATAGGAGATAAAAGGGCCCACTGACGTCCACTGTGACCTGCATGTCACCAACATCAACCTACACCTCAGCACCCCAAAAGATAATAAATAAATAAAAATGAAAATGAAAAGCTAGGAGGAAACGCGAAGGCATTCTGTTCAAGCGGAGATGGTTTTCCACTTTTTCATCATACTGGGGACTATTACTGAACGTACTTCTGGACCAGCGTCTCTCGTAAGCAGGCACACCATGTTAAGTGGGTACCGGTAAGTCTGTTTAACTGTAAAAGGCAGTAATTATAAGTAACAGGAATTTTTTTTAATCCCCGAACTGTCATTAACAACCAGGAACGCTGGCGATGTAACCTGATTTGAACACCTGATACAATGGCAGGCTACTACAATTGGCCCCACGTCAGACCTCCCACACATATACCGGTGACCCAACAATTAAGAGCGCGTTTATCCCACATCTAAGGCGCCGTAACTCAACTCGTACAGAGAGTTTCTGTCAAAAAAGACCTCGTCTTCCAAAGACGTTGTTTGTAAAACGAGACTCGTTATTTCAACGTTGTTCAAGCCTCCGAAGACAATCCTTTCCCTCGTGCGCTCGCGCACACGCACACACACGCGCGCACGCGCACACACACACACACACACACACGTGCACTCCCATTTAATTGCGTTCCCACCCCGAAAATCAAGGGCATCGTCTAGAGCACTCATTTCTACAGATCTGTCACCGAAACACCAAAACGTAAGGGATACTCTACTTGTCCACTCGTATCTGCAGCCTGCTGGAAGTGTGTGGCCAGCGACGTCTCGTCCTGGAAAACTTCGTTACACTCCAAACATTTCAGACTATGCCTACAGAGCTTGGATGGGTCTTCGTCTAGAGGCATAGCTGGAATGATGGGTGTGCTGGAGGGAGCGGATATGACTGTCCGGTGATGCCAGCCTGAATCTTCGTTACAGTGTGTGTGCCGGCTCCCGCGGAGCCTGGAAGAGCAGAGGACGAAGCGGAAGTATTGCTCGACGGAGAGACAATCATCTGATCGGCTGGGACTGGCTTTAAAATCAAGTGGGAGCACTGCATCACAACCCCCTTTTCCTTGTGCCCGCGGGCGTGGGAAAGGAGACTGCACTTGTTGTAAAAAACGAGGTTCTTTGTACAGTGGTTACACGTCACTTCGATGCGCACGCTGCGTCGGTCGTAGTGCTGGGTCAGACTCTTCTCCAGGGCAAAGGAGTCGCCACACTCCAAGCACTTGTACCCGCGGGTCGGTAACGTGATGCCTGCGTTGGCAGGAGGACTGAGGTTGGGGATGTAAACTGGGACCGGGTTGACGCTGCTCAGCACCTTGTTGAAAGCTTCCACCACGGAACTCTGCAAGGAGGACACCACCTGGACCCGAGACACCTTTTTGGGTGGTTGCGAGGCTGCTGCATTGATTATTGCCTGCTTTATTTGCTGCTGAGGTTTGGTTAGCACTTGGCGGAGCTCGGAGGTGGCCTGGGCGCCCTGAGGCAGAAGGTTAAGGTTGGCGAGGTGCACAGTCTTTGGCACGAGTTTGGCGTTGGCCAGGCTGGATGCCGGCACCACAACGGTTTGCTGCTGGATGGCATTGGCGGCTTTGATGATGGCGCTGCTGGCGCTCTGAACAGAGGCAGCAGATATGACCGTGGCTTTGACCGTCGTGTTGTTAGCGAGCTTCAAATTAATGACTTGGGATCCCGCCGTCTTCACGGCGGACACTGGGAGGAAGGCGGTTGCCACGGGCTTGATGGTGACCTGTTTGGGGGTCAGCTCCGCAGGGGCGACTGCGTTGGTGACCACCGCCGACTGCAGAGGCGCCCTGGGCGGGGAGGAGAGGACGGCAGCCGAAGCCGGAGAGGACAGGAGAGACGTCACAGACGCCATCACGGGCCCCGCCTGCTCGGAAGGCTTTTTTCCAGAGTCGAGATCGACCTCTGGCAACACCCTCGTCACTGTTCTCTTTATTTCCCCAGAAGACGTCTTAATGGTTTTTATGCGGACTTTGGGGATTGCTGGTGTCGACCCTGCGGGAGAGGATGGAGACCCCTTGCTGCTGTTCTCACTGGAGATGCTCCTGGGGCTATCAGGCTGCTTCAGGGACACTTTCTTTGTCCCGTCGATGAGGCTCTGGGATTCAGGAGACTTCTCCATGGCTCTGGGACTATCGTTTGCTTCTTTAGGTAACGGAGAGGCCCCCTGTGATTCGGCCACCGGTTCCTTGCAGGAGTCGGAAGCAGCCTTTTTAGCACTAAGTGCTGCTATTGCAGCTATACACGAGGACAGCTTGGACGATGGCTTTGACCTCGACAGTGCGACGCTGCCGAGGCTGGGTTCACTCTTCTCCGAGCTCAGCTTCCCATCGTGGGCCCGGTTTTCAAGCACCTTTTCAGAGTTTTCCTTCAGCTTATCCTCTGCTTTTCTGGCTTTGAAAGGTTCGTAAACACTCAGATTTAGGGAATTTGTTTCTGTCTCTCTCTTAACGACTCTGTTTTTATCTAAATTGCCTGAAGGAGAGATTCCAGTTTTGCTCAAACCGTCCCCTCCGAGCGCCTTTGGCTTGTCATAGTCCTGCTGGGCGGCCGACCCCGGCAACACGTTCGCCCGAAAACCGGAACGCACGTCCTCTTTGTCCGGTGGGTCGTCCACCTCGATCTTCTCGTCGTCGTCAAACTCTTCAGCGCTTGAGATGGGGCTAAACTGGCTGAACGTGGAGTCTTTTAAAGTCACCTCCGAGGCAGGCGCATCTCCTTTCAAGGACTTCGATCCATCTTTGCCGTAACTGTCGAGAGAGGACGCGGTGAGAAACCCGTTGTGCAAGCCGTTGCCAGTGGGATTGTGGCCGTCCTTCTCGGCGCCCTCGGAGGAATCGATGTTCCGAACGTTCTTCACGATGACGCTGACGCCCACGTCGGAAGAGGACGGTGTGTGGGAGTCCTCATCGCCATGGGCGTTCTGCTTGATGTGGCTTTCCTGGTCCTCGTGTACAGACTCAATAGCTGCTTTCGGATCGACCATGTCTGGGATGTCAAATGCTGCCAGGAGGTCATCAAAGTCTGGGGTCTTCATATCCCCCATGGTCATGAATTTGATCAGATGTTCTGTTAAGCGAACAGAAACAATTCCATCAGCAAGGAAAACTTGTAACGATGGGATAAATATCCCTATAGGATTTACACAAACACAGTGACGATGACCGAAGAAAGAGCAAGTTGATAACTACCCTTCTTACAGCGAGGGGACTCTGAGTGAACAAACATCCAGAGAACATGGGTAAAACCTGGGTAATCACAGCTTCAAACTGATTTCTCCAGAATGCCACAGAGCATTCCCAGCATGGCACCTCTCTAACAAGAGGGAAGCTGACTGGAACAGGGACGGCATGAAGAGTAGGTTTCGACGTAACACCCAGAAAACTTGCCATGCATCACTGGACTCATCACACTGTCTTCACAAAAAGCTATTCCCGAACCTATTTCGATCTCTACACCATTCGATTCTCCTGGCAAAATTAGCGCGATTATAGTCACCACCACATTTGGCCTCTTCCATTAAAAGGAATATATGACAATAAAAAAAAACCCCCCAAAAACCAATTACAGATCTCAACCCGCCCAAGGAACAAAGGAGCATCCCAACCCATCACATAATGTCTACTGCTAATAAAGTTCCACCTGAGATATTTAAAAGAAAAAAAAAAAATCCTAAGGAGCTTATTCCATCCGTTTTTATTGAATCCTACTTTCCTCTATTATGTTAGGGAAAAAAATACTCTCCTGGCAGAAAAGTATAACGTCCCTTCTTTTTCCCTCTCTGGTTCACTGCTTTTAGTGGTTAAGGTAACACACAGCTATTTCCTGATTGCCACTCATCCAGCACAGTGGTCCACGTGGCTGTGGCGGCTGAGGATGACCCTGCCATGACATTGTTCTCAGCGTGGAGCAACATGGACCCCAGGGTGTGGCAGAGCCTGGGAGAAGGGAGGTCTTCTCCTCTGCACTGGGGCTAGATGGGGGCGGAGAATGTTCTGTGAATGTCAGCAACGCCCTGGGCAGTAGGAGGACACGGTTTTAGGAAAATGGACAGTCACGGCCATTACTACAGATGAAGGATCGATTACAAACACGTGAAATGCTTGGGGTCTTTAAAGGGCACCCTTTGCCCACCTGCAGAGGACATGTAATCAGATGTAACTCCACTGTGAGAGAGATCTCTCTCCTGCCTGAACCCCAGAGCACTCCACCTGTTTCCAGTATTTTCTGGTATGCGGCACGGCATACGTTTGTCTCTTCGTTCCTACTAGCCTGTCAGCTGACTGAAGATGGCAATGTCTCACTCACTGTGACACCATAAATGCTACATGACTACCACGCCACAAAGTCAGGCACGAGCACACTGGATTTCTAACCGGAAGCCGGACCTAGACCCAGCCCCCGTCACTCACTAGCTCTGGGATCCTCAGGAAGGAAGGGAATCTCTAAGGGCCTATTCCCTCTCCCTGCAGTGGATGGAGGCAAGCAACCAGGAAGAGAGGAAAAATAGGAAACAAAAAAACCCATGTAGAAGGGAAGGGGGCCATAGCTAATTTTAGGCAACATTCCATGGAAGAATCAGCCTGATGTATAGATACATATTCCTAGACTCTTTCCTTTTTTTTTTTTTTAACTTTCTTTTTTACTTTTTAAAATTTACATCCAAGTTAGTTAGCATATAGTGCACCAATGATTTCAGGAGTAGATTCCTTAGTGCCCTTTCCCCATTTAGCCCATCCCACCTCCCACACCCCTCCAGTAACCCTCTGTTTGTTCTCCATATTTAAGAGTCTCTTATGTTTTTGTCCCCCTCCCTGTTTTTGTATTATTTTTGCTTCCCTTCCCTTATGTTCATCTGTTTTGTGTCTTAACGTCCTCATATGAATGAAGTCATAGGAAATTTGTCTTTCTCTAATTTCGCTTAGCATAATGCCCTCCAGTTCCATCCACATAGTTGCAAATGGCAAGATTTCATTCTTTTTGATTGCCGAGTAATACTCCATTGTATATATATACCACATCTTCTTTATCCATTTATCCATCGATGGACATTTGGGCTCTTTCTATACTTTGGCTATTGTTGATGGTGCTGCTATAAACATGGGGGTGCACGTGTCCCTTCGAAACAGCACACCTGTATCCCGTGGATAAATGCCTAGTAGTGCAATTGCTGGGTCATAGGGTAGTTCTATTTTTAGTTTTTTGAGGAACCTCCATACTGTTTTCCAGAGTTAGACTCTTTCCTTTTCAATACTTAACAGCTGTTCCTCATTAAAATCTGCTTTAAATCACTGACAGATTGTCTTCCACATTTTACTAAAGTATTTAATGACTTTTTTTGGGTGGGGTGTATCATCTGTAAAAGATCGTGCATTCCTAGCAAAAATAACTATACCGGGGTCAAGGTAGAATTTCTACTGAGGTGACAATATGCATCCCCGTGAAAATTCACATAAACCACAAATCCATCAGCAGTACTAAGACATCCCCCTCAGCTTGGTCACTCACTGTGGGACACATCCAAACCCTTCTAATAATCTGGATGGGAAAAACTACTATTAAAGATGAAATCCGGGGCACCTGGGTGGCTCAGTCGTTTAAGCGTTCCACTTCGGCAGCCTGGAGCCTGCTTCGGATTCTGTGTGTCCCTCACTCTCTGCCCCTCCCCCACTCACGCTCAGTCTCTCTCTCAAAAATAAAAATAAAAATACTTAAAAAAAGAAAAAAAAGATGAAGTCGGGTGATGGGTATTAAGGAGGGTACTTGTTGTGATGAGCTCTGGATGGTGAATGGAAGTGATGAATCACTGAATTCTCCTCCTGAGACCGACATTGCACTGTATGTTAACTCACTAGAATTTAAATAAAAATTTGAAAAAAAAAAAAAAAGAAAGAAAAAAATCATACAGATGAAATCAACGCGCAGGTTCGACAGGGATGAGCTAAAGAACAACTCACCTTGCGTTCACATGTCTCAGAACAGAACTAAGAAAGTCACCGCACTTTCCCTAGATGGTCGGCTTAGCCCAGAAGAAAACACCCGGGCCAGCACTGTCTCAGATAGGTGCCTGTGGGACTGGACAGGGAACGGTTTATCCCCAGCATCAAACTAGAGCCCAGATAAAAGGTGCGGAGGGAAGAAAACAGCAACAGTTCTAGGCTAATATCGTTGTGAAAATATCCATGACGAGGCAAGTCTGTGATTACGGTCTTCCTTTTAGAATGAAATTGAACATTTAAACTGCAAAATACAGGAAATGCAAACTCCATCTGCCAGATGATACCCACGAAACAGTCCACCCACTTAGGAATAATCCCTGAATGTCACTACTGTTATTTTTAAGCAGCAAACTACAGTTACAAATGAAAACTCACCATCAAATCACCATTAGCAAAGCATCCGTCCCCTGTGGTCGAACTTTACCAACCATATTGATCAACGTTTATAGATCGAGGTTCTTAAAGAACTCAAGACACAGAATCATGAACTACCACCCAACTCCCACTGGAGGTGAAACGGTCTGAAAACTGTTTTGTTTTTTAATTTTTTTAATGTTTGTTTATTTTTGAGAGAGGGAGAGCACAAGCAGGGGAGAAGCAGAGAGAGAGGGAGACACAGGGTCTGAAACAGGCTCCAGGCTCCGAGCTGTCAGCACAGAGCCCGACGCGGGGCTCGAACCCATGGACCATGAGATCATGAGCTGAGCCGAAGTCGGACGCTTCACCGACTGAGCCACCCAGGAGCCCCTGAAAACGGTTTTTTTAAGTCACCACTTATCCAAAGCTTGGACCCAGGCTCTAGATGTCCCTGGTGGTGACTAGGCTCTGGCTCGGTCTCCCCATCCCTTTTTTACGGTGACGCGGGATTTATGACACGTGCCCTCCTCCTGTAATTTGGGTAAACAAAACACATCATCCAGTTCCGCATCTTTCGTCCCAGAGGGCAGTCGGCTCAGGAACAAAAAGAACGCAAGAGGCCATTCAAATACCCACGGGTGATGGGCCCGGGACACGCAATCCCAAGAAAGGATAAAAGGTCCTGCGTGAAACAAAGCTCGTTGAACAAATGACAGCCCAGATCCGCAATGTAACTGGCAGGTACCCAGGAATCCTTGGAAGGTTAGTAAAGGGATCTCACCCTCTTCCTCTCCAGTTTACATGACAGGGACCTGCCATTCGGGCTGGAGGATGGTGCCCACCACGCTGCCCGTATCTTTTCCTATCCGCCCAACTAAAGCAGAGTTAAGGTTTGGAAAACCCCAGAGAGGAACCCCGGGGTGGGGGAGAAGACATTCCTGACACAGGAGCCACTCGTTCTCTGCAGTAATGTGCCCACACACCCTGCTCTCCTGTCCACCTGTGTCGCTTTCTCTTGCGGGAAGAGGGTGAACTTGAGGGTGAAGTAATGGGACATTTCAAAGAGGTAAGAGGGAATTAGCAGTGGTTCTGAAAACCAGGAGTCGGCCCTCCTAGTTCACCTGAAGGATGTGAAGGGTGAGGACCCAGGACAGGCAGGACAGCGTGAGGGCAGGGCCCCACAGGAGCAGCCGTGCTGCCAGAAACCTAAGCTCACCCGGCGGTGGCCTCACCTCTGCGGGCTTGTAGAGTCATGTTAAGGCCTCACCTCTGCGGGCTTGTAGAATCATGTAATGAATCCCGCTCTCTGTAACTTCACACTTCTTGTATGGTTTACAGAAATGTTTTCCATCCCCACAATCACGCGGGCCTCTTAGCCGTTCCCTTCCCGCATTCAGGAAGGCCAGAGCAAATTTTCCGCTTGGAGGGGAAGAAAATGTTTCACTCCCTCTTCACTCCCCAGTTACATCAGGGACAAAGAGTGAGGTTTACATTTGAAAGTGTTCACCATTTTTCACCCCAATTCCTAGGTACCACTGTTTTGAGAATGTTACAAAAGTAAATTTCAGACTTCTCTTTTAAAAGGTAATAGGGGCACCTGGGTGGCTCACTGGGTTAGCATCCGACTCTTAATTTGGGCTCAGGTTATGATCTCACAGTCGTCAGATCGAGCCCCAGGCTGGGTTCTGCGCAGGCAGCACGGGGTCTTGGGATTCTCTCTCTCCCCTCTGCCCCTCGCCAGCTCGCTCTTTCTCTCTCTCTCTAAATAGGTGATCTTTTATAAAAGAAAGGTAATAGAGAAAGGACTGACTTTAGCTTCTCTTTCCCTGCACAGCTTGATTATCAGACGGAATTAGCTTTATTGTAACAATGCCTCTCATTTCATTTGTACTCTATAAAACATACCTTCCTTCAAAGGCACTAACAGTCTTTTAATTTAAACCTAAACCCCATATAAATAACCTATAATTCACTAACAGCATTTGCGCTTAATGTAGAATGCCCTTTCACCCAAAGACAGTGAAAGTATCTGCAGGGAGAATGCGAGGCCTGTTTACAAAAAAGGAAATTGAAAGAACTCGGGTCTGTCACATGATCACTTGATTCTCTCCTATGACACAGACCAAACATTTCCTTTGTTACCAAAGCCCTAAAATTATAGAAAGCTAGTTCGTCTTTGTTGGCAAAAGTCCAAAGTCACCAAGTCAAAAGAAAGATTTAAGAAAACCTTTTTCACCCCTTCATCATACTTCTTACACTTTCCGATAAAAGACACTTCTTCGTGGAGCAGTTTCCCAGTTTTAAACTAGAGAATGGCAGCGTAAAAGGCCCAGGTGTCACCTTCCCAGGGAACACTAACTTCAGATAATCCCCAGGGATGTGCCTACACGAACCTGACCCGGCCTAAATCCAGGCCTGGCCCGGTCCAGGTTCTGCCTCCAAAACGGATATGCAAAGTCAATCTGAGCAGTGAAAACACATCGGATTTCCCGTTTAAATGCGGAAACTAACCTTTTCTTTCATGAAAACCAGTAAACTCTGAATCATCATAATCCTAGTATATACTGACCACCTTGTAGGTATTATACAAACTTTCCATAGAACAACTAAAATAATACAACGTCTGTTATTCTTTTGGGGAGACCACATTTGTCACTATTTTCTAGCACTGTGCGGACACTGAAGCCCTTTTTAAAGAAATAATTCAACAGAGTAATGAGTCTAACATATATTTCTAACCCCCTTACCTTTCCTTCAAATACAAAATGTTCTTGGGTGCCTGGGGGGGCTCAGTTGGGTGAGCGACAGACTTGGGTCTCAGGTCTTGATCTCATGGTTCCTGAGTTTGAGCCCCGTCTACATTGGGTTCCGTGCTGATAGCACACAACCTGCTTTGGATCCTCTGTCCCCCTCTCTCTCTGCCCCGCTCCCACTCATTCTCTCTTTCTCTCTCTCTCTCTCTCTCTCTCTCTCTCTCCCCCCAAACTAAACGTAAATATATATAACATACATGTTAATATATATTATATATACATATATATAACATTCTTACAACACGTTAACATTAAGCAGTGTTTCGCATTCAATTTGTTCCTCCTAGAAAATGAATCTAGCACTCCTGGTTTTTACCAAGTCTTCAAAGACATAAATGGAACTTGCTTTCTCCTGGCTGCCCACATTTTCCCCATTATCCTAGCCTGCAGACCTTTGGTTCTTCCTCTATCAACAGCACCTCTCTCACCTTTAGTATTCTCTGGGCTCCCCACCATTATATCTCCCATCCACAAAAGGAAGGAAAAAAAAAAAACGGGAAGAAAAAGGGAAGGGGAGAAAGAAAGAAAGAAATCACATCCCTTTATCCTCAACTGACCTTCTGCCTTCCACTTCTATCCGTCCCACTTGAATCTGAATTGCTTATAAAAGAAAAATATTTTCTCACTGCAATTCCATTCCAAATACCAAGCAGGTTCAGTTACACAGGTCGGCCCCGCACTTATGCACTTGGCCTAAACCAGCTGGGAACAGATGTCTGTTTTGTGGTGTTTCAAAGAAAGGGAAAAAATCTGATCAGCTCAGTCCCTGGAGCAGCTGTTAAGAACCTCTGCCTTGGGGCCCCTGGGGGGCTCAGTAGGTTAGCGCCCCACTCCTGATCTCGGCTTGGGTCATGATCTCAAGGTTCCTGGGCTCAAGCCCCGCATCGGGCTCACGTCGGGCTCACTGCTGTCAGTGTGTCAGATCCTCGGTCTCTGTCTCTCTCTGCCCCTCCCCAACTCACGCTCTCCCCATCTCTCTCAAAAAATAGAACATGAAAAAAAATGATCGTAATAAAAACACCCACACACACATATACACACATGTACACACCAAAGTGTGCACAGCTCTGAAGAAAACCAAGCAGTAACAAATCGATCTACGGAGAATCTCTTAAGAATTACATGCCATTTGAAGGCTCCCTGCAAGTGACAAGATGCTAAAGGAAAATGTTCATTCTACCTTTTTCCTCCACACTCATCAGACCCTGATGAATCTTAACAATAAGCCAGAGCACCTGGTAGGTCTACAGGTTCTTCTGCAGCCACAGGGTGGAAGTGTGACCTGTGGCATCACCACCTCCCACCTTTCTGCACTGGTTGGGGGTCTGGTTATGCACCCACCACTCCCCCCCCCAAGGGCAGAAGAACATTTTCTACACAGCCTACACCAGGGTACCATGTGGTGTGTGAAAAGACACTTTACACACAGGGTGAAAAGAACAGAATGTATGTTTTGTTGATTCTGGATGAATTGACAAGAAATTAGTAGATATGGTTGCTATTTATCCAGAATAGATGTTCACTTGTTTCACTAAATCCTCATATTAATCTCAGTGTGATCCTTGCATTAATTCTCGATCCGCAGATACTCTGGCCAAGGAAGTGTTGTTTCCTTCTTCAGTTAATACTGGATGTTCCCGATGTGAAATAGAACTGATGTGAAAGTTCAAAACCCTTCTGGAAATATAAACACAGCACCACTTAATCAGGGCACAACCTTGGGAGATACAAGAATAAAACACAGCAGCTTTCCTGCACATCCGCACTGTCCTCAAGGCTATGCCAGCAGGTTCCTCCCTGCCCTCCTGGCCCGTCCCCTCTCCCCAGCCCTGCAGGAACAGCCAGGGGAACGTCCCTCCACATAAGCAAAGGGCCTCTACAAACCTCAGCCCTTCCCAAACCTCAACCTGCAATCCTTGGACCACGTCCCGCGTCACCCCCCTAAAGAAGGTCACCCTTAGATCCAAGCGCTGAAAGCTCAGCCATGAAGGTTTCCTTTGCTTGGCCCACGGAGGCCTCTCCAGCGGCCAAGACGATCTCCAGGGCAGAGAGCAGACCCCTGCACTTATCCCCCCGGGAGCCCTACCTCCCCCGTCTCACTCAGCTTCACGATGCTCTCTTCCACACTGCTGACTCCCACGCTGCCAGAGGACAGAGGTGGTTCCTCACCTTCCCCCTTCCCTCTTTCCTGCTCTGTCCCTTCTTCTCCCTGCAATTGGCCTCAGAGACGGCAGGCACCAGGGGAGACCTCTTCGGGTTCCTGGCATGCTGCTTTTAGTCAAGGACTCGGATCGCTGGGACAAATTCTGTACCTCCGGATCCCTGCCGGCCCCTCTGCGATCCACTCTCCTGATACCACTGCTACAATCCAGGGGCTGCAGGAAGGAATTTGGGGGCGGGGGGGGGGGAAGACACTACTCTGCATCACAATTTTGGGGGTGGACACATACTTCTATGCATTTATTAAAACCCAGAGAACTTTACTGTATGAAAATGGAGGCAGGGAAGACAACCAGGAATGATGGGAGGCCCCAAATGAAAGAGCAACTGTAAGAAAGAGCCTAACTACATCACGGTGAGTAGTATCGGCATGCAGAAGACAGAGGGAAGAAAAGAACTAGCTGAAGTTAATGGGAAAACGCAATTCTGACTGTACACGAGAGGCTGGAGAGGAAGAAAACTGCGCACGTCTTGTCCTCCACAGTCAGTCCCAAAACTGCTGATTGGGGTACAGCCTATAATCGTCAGTAGTGTTAGATCAATGGTAATTGTTCAGTTTGGATCAGTGTTACAATTATGCAAGGTGGTTAGGGAAATCTGGGAAAAGGGCACATAGACACTCTTTGCGTTATTTTTGCAACTTTTCTGCAATTTACAATAATTTCAAAACAGTTTCATGAAGACACATACAATCATTTAATAGCATGTAGCTACTAAATGACATCAAGCAGGTGCCTCGCAGCTACAAAACACTCCGTACGACGGCCCATTCCCAGTCCCCGTTGCCTCGTGCCCGTTCCATCGCCTGTGTCCTTTCCCACTGCCCGTGGCCTTGCAGCAGAATTTCATTCCCCGACCGGCCATCTTTCCCTCCCGTGGACCCCGCAGCACCGCCAGGAGGCCACCAGGCTTCCCCCGACTCCCTGGCTCTCCCCTCCTCCCCCGTGGGTCCCGTCAGACTCTGCATCTACCTCTGTTCAAAGGGCAAGAGCAGCAGCTCCCAGGATCCCGGCCACAGCGCACATTCACAGAACTCTGCCATCTAATTCTACCTGAAGAGTCCTCTTTCTAAATTGCCGGTTTTCCGCTTGGTTCCCCCAACCATATGACCAAGTGTTCCCTCCCAACCTGTTCCTCCTGAGTCCCGACTGTGTTATGTTGGTGACACTCACTTTCTCTGGGAAAACCCTGAAAACCTTCGGGCAGCATTTTACACACTGTGAAATACACGCGGCTTCATAGGATCTTATTAGGCTTTTCACAAACACAAGGCTGAAGTAAGCACACCCAGGAAAAGCTGGATTTTTCTACACTGAACAGACTTCCTTTCGGCAGCCAGCTAGTTACGAATATTCTAAGTCTCTGAAAAGAGGAACGCAGGAGTCCCCAAATTCTGATCTGACCAAAGGTCCCATAATGATTTCCCAAAAGGCTCTACCGATTTCTGCTGCTGCCACTATGCATCAGAGTTACTTTAGTTGCTCCTTGTCCCTCGACTTCATATTTATTAGCAAATGCCGAAGGTGGCAAAAAGGTAACTTACTATACACCAATTTCTACGTTATTGATTATTACGAAGTTTAAACTTTTTCCCACATGGTTCGCTTACCAGCTGTAAGGAGTAGGTGTTCGATGAATAATGGACGGATGCACGGAGGGACATGATGAACTTCCCATCTACTTCTTTCTGCCGCTCTAGGAAATAACGGACCAACCTACACGCTTTGTCACTGGGCTGATAGTAACAAGCAAGAGTGTACAAAACCCACCCATACCACAGTCCCCGGAACACGTTGGTTTCTATTAACAGACCCTGGTGGAAAGACCGAGCATTTACTGTCCCAGCTACACAACACGCAGACAACAGGTGGGAGGGCAGAATACCCCTTCCACACCTACCGTCCCTTTGCTCTGACCTCTTTGTGTCAGAAAATTCTCCACCTAAACACAGAGGTGAGCAAACGGTACCTGCACGCGACCCCGGGGACAGGGGAGGACTGGTAGTTAGATATTTAGAGAGAAGGTCGTCATCATCAAACACACAGCGCGTAAAGTACAGCGAGCAGGAGTGGTCGCTGGTCAGAGAATTTCAAGGGATGTTTCCTACTCTTCTCATCCCACAACCAGACGGGAGACCCACCGCTATGGCCAGGACACCTACCCGGCCACGCATTCAGGACCCACTGTGGAGAACGGTTTGTGATCGCTAACCATCCTCATCGCCGGGTATCTGGACTTGAGCGAGGGAAGGGAAGACAGTAAGTGGGCAGCACCCTCAGGTGGGGAGGCTGGCACTGAGGGGCCTGGGGGGAGGTCCCACACAGAACCCACGGGCCGAGGAATGAGCCTCGGTCGGGATCAGAGCTGGAGGCTGGGGCTTAAATGACCCACCAGGTCAGAACCAGAGAGGCGGATGGGCGAGATGCCCAGGGCAGAGGCGCAGGGGCACTGCCCTTGCCTGAGCCCACCTGATCTCTACAGCCCCCAAACCAGTGCACAACTACAGTTTACACACACACACAGCACTTCAGACTTGGCACCATTTCCCACAAACAGCGGCTCTGTCCTCTGAAATGGTGGGACATTGGAGAAGGCCAAGACCTGAGAGCTGTGCCTCCTCCGAATCCTCAGAACCCTCCCCAGTGGAGCCCCAAGAATTATATAAAACTCTTAAGTTTAGAGTCTTAGTTAATAAAGAAAAATCAGTCAGGCCCCTGGGTGGCTCAGTCGGTAAAGCATCCGACTCTTGGTTTAAGCTCAGGCCTTGATCTCAGGGTTGTGAGTTCAAGTCCCCATTGAGCTCGACACTGGGCGTGGAGTCAATTTAAAAAAAAAAAAAAGAACAACCAATAATTAACGTGATGTGAAGAACAAAAAAATAATAATAATATATACCTCCATGTGTTTTGAGACCCACACTCAATAAGAAAGTGGGTCTGGTATAGCGTATCCCATAAAGATCAAATATAGAAGAAATTACATCCTGAAGATGTAAATGTTATATTATTCCAGCCACCTACACTTTAATCTCCTTCATTTAACTCTGTCACTACTCTTGGCATTCTCTGTCATCGAGGCTAGACTGTAAACTGGGAAAGACAAATGCAAATCTCTAGTTCCCGAGTCCATTTGATTTCATCGATTTCTGTTGCCTTCATAAAACCAAATGCTCAAAATTTAATTTTAGTGAGTTTTTAACTATCTCCCTAAGATTCACAAATCTGTAAAAATTCTTGGGACCTACACTAAAAGATACAAACTACAGACCAAAAATATCATCAACCTAAATTCAATCCCGTTAGCCAGATTTCTATCTAGTGTCAACACCGGAGATCAGACCACATAAAAAAGCAGCTTAACTCCCCACGCAAGAAATAATGATTTTGTACTGACGTAGTTTTCTAAAACCTGAAGCGACACAAACCAGCTCTGCGCAGTCTTATTGAAAGGTTCGACAAGAGGAAGAGGAAAGTGAGTCATTTGAGACGGTGAGCCCAGTGCTAGGGCAGATGCCTTGCGAAGACCAAAAGTGGGGATACCCAGTACACGGATCTTGGTTTCTGACACCATTTTCCACTAAAAGGAACCAGGGTTCCTTGGACAAATGGCTGATTCTACGATCTGGCAGGAAATGCACGAGAAGAACCTGGGGCACCTTGGGAGTGCCAGTAAGTAAGAAAGTGCCCCAAAACGAAACAGCTACATTGACAGGGGCTTGTCAAAGGAACACACAGATCAACTGAAAAAGCTCCCAGTGGCCAAAGCTTGTACAATTTGAGCAACAGGTAAAGCAGTGCTGGATTATATCTCAAAGTATAAAATAAAAACCCATGAGTCCGTAATGATAGAAATGATTAAAATAGGGGAGCCTGGGTGGTTCAGTCGGTGGAGCATCTGACTCTTGATGTCAGCTCAGGCAATGAGCTCTCCTTCTCCCTCTGCCCTTCTCCCCTGCTCACGCTCTCACTCTCAATCTTTTAAAAAAAAAAAAAAACGGGGGGGGGGGGTGGCCTGGGTAGATCAGTTGGGTGAGCGTCCGACTTGAGCTCAGGTCATGATCTCACCGTTCTTGAGTTCAAGCCCCGCATTGGGTTCTGTGCCGACAGCTCAGAGCCTGGACCCTGCTTCGGATTCCGTGTCTCCCTCTCTCTTTGCCCCACCCTCGCTTGCGCTCTGTCTCATTCTGTCTCTCAAAAATGAATAAGCATTAAAAAAAAATTTTTTTTTTAAAGATTGAAAATATAAATGGGAGAAAGCAGACAACTCTGTACAGAGGAATTCCAAATAACTTAGTAACTTACATAGACGCCCCGTCCTTATGAAGGTGAAAAGTAACTCCCCACTCCTTACGTGACTTTCTTCTAAAGAGGACGGAATGGAAAGGGGAAAGAAAAGAGTAAGTTTAGGGGAAGAGCCTGACAAACACTCTCTGGGCCAGGTGACCAAGGTCAACATCAACATGAGGACTCACATGGATAGCACATCCCCTTGATGTGGCGAGAACACATGTTATCCCAGAAACACATTCCCCCAGCCTCACCACGAGAAACACCCTGGACAAACGCCAATTGCCGGACAGTCCACAAAATGCCTGACCACTACTCAAAACGCTGTAAGGTCGTGAAAAACCAGGGGAGCCCGAGAAAGCATCACAGCCAAGAAAAGACTAAGGAGATGTGATGACTGAATATAACGTGAGGTCCTGGATGGGCTGCTGGGACAGAACAGGGCAGCGGGTAAAAACAGAGTAAATCTAAAGAAACCAGGGACTTCGGTTAGTGTTTTTTAAAAGCGAGTAAGAGGGGCGCCTGGGTGGCGCAGTCGGTTGAGCGTCCGACTTCAGCTCAGGTCATGATCTCACGGTTTGTGAGTTCGAGCCCCGCGTCGGGCTCTGTGCTGACAGCTCGGAGCCTGGAGCCTGCTTCGGATTCTGTGTCTCCCTCTCTCTCTACTCCTCCCCTGCTCATACTCTGTCTCTCTCTCTCTGAAAAATGAATAAACTTAAAAAAAAAAATTAAAAAAAAAAATAAA
The DNA here is from genome assembly GCF_018350215.1 of Panthera leo. NCBI lineage: Eukaryota > Metazoa > Chordata > Mammalia > Carnivora > Felidae > Panthera > Panthera leo. The sequence continues at coordinate 77,417,296 of NC_056690.1, read as the reverse complement.
AGCGAGTAAGAGAGAGATAATGAAGAGCCAGCTGGGGCGGGGGGGGGGGGGGGGGGGGGTTACAGTGTAAAGAGGGGGCTGGGACAAGCAGAAGATGGGTAACCTCCTCACCTGACCTTGCAAACAATGCCGGCCAAAGCATTACAAACACGGTATTCCCAAAGCGTTTACGTAATCGCTCTCTACATGTGGAGATTAATTTTCCCTTTTATCCTCTTACCAAGAATCTGCCTCAAGGTCAGCCACTGACTAATCAAAATGACTTAGCGACTTTTAAACCAAAGTTTATCAGAAATAGAACTTCGCGCCTGGCTAGTTCGGTTGGTGGAGCCTGTGATTCCCGATCTCCAGTTGTGAGTTCGAGCCCCACTTTGGGTACAGAGATTGCTTAAAAAAATAAAATCTTTAAAACAAAAAAAAAAGGAAGGAAGGAAGGGAGGGAGGGAGGGAGGGAGGGAGGGAGGAGGGGAGGGAAGGGAATTTCCCAAAGCTTAGGTATTCCATGCTTTCTGCACACAAAATGACAGAGATGATCTTCCGCTACTACAGCTGGCCCCAGTTTGTGGCCAAAGATGTGAAATGATTTATTTGGGAGTCTCTTTCTGCCCAATGGCAAGTAATGTGACACGTGGGTCACTGACAATTGCATGCATAAGACAACAGCCTATAAAAATAATAGGTCTCCCCTAAAAAAAGGTTTGGTTGTACACGTCACATGGAAATCAATGAACTATTCACGCCTCTCACCATGCTTTTAGACACTAACAAGGCCGGTCTTTCCTTCCACGATAGCAATGTAAACGGGGTTTGCTGTTCCAAACTTTGATGACGATAAACAGCAAGTCCTCTGCCCTTTCCTTAGAACAATCTCCCAGACGTGCACCAAAATCCACATGTGTCACCAGGCCAATGTAAGGAACGGCCCACACACAGGGTATACAAGGTAGACATTTAATTTTTTTTTAACTGTGGTAAAATACACATTCCACAAAATTGACGGTTTTTTTTTATAATGCTTATTTTTAGGGGGGTGGGGAGGAGCAGGGGGCGGGGGAGACACAGAATGTGAAGCAGGTTCCAGGTTGTGAACTGTCAGCACAGAGCCCAACGCGGGGCTCCAACCCTCGAAACGTGAGACTGTGACGCTTAACCGACTGAGCCACCCAGGTGCCGCACAAAACTTACCATCTTAACTAAGTAATTGTTACATGAAGAGTATACAAAGATAACAGGAGCAAAAAATGCTACCTGCTCTTACTAACTGAAAACCTGGAGAGGAGGGCACGCCTCTCACTTCAGGGAGGTTCAAACCTAATTTTTATTTCTAGCTGAGATAGCCAGTCAAAGGACCTGGGCGATATTTCTGACCGGACATCCCGCGATCATTTCAAGTATCTTCCACAGAGTTTCCCGTCTATTCCTTCACATCACTCTCCCCTCTCCAAAGGGGAGTTCAAAATGGGAACTAGGAGTAACAGCCATTGCACTGCGTTGTTGCATAAATGAAAATAAATAATACGTGGAAAGCACAGACACGTCGGCATTAAAATGCTATTTCGGGGGAGCACCTGGGTGGCTCAGTCGGTTAGGTGTCCGACTCTTGATTTCGGCTCAGGTCAAGATCTCGCGGCTCGGGGGTCCACACCCCACATGGGGCTCCACACTGACAACGTGGAGCCTGCTTGGGATTCTTTCTCTCCCCCTCTCTCTACGTCTCCCCCACTAAAGCTCACACTGACTCTTTCTCAAAATAAATACATAAACTTACAAAAAAAATTGAAAACGCGGTCTCCAGGGCACCCGGGTGGCTCAGTCGACTGAGCATCCGACTCTTGATTTGGGCTCAGGTAATGATCTCAAGGCTCGTGAGATCGAGCCCTGTGTCAGGCTCTGTGCTGACAGTGCGGAGCCTGCTTGGGATTCTCTCTCTCTCTCTCTCTCTCTCTCTCTCTCTCTCTCCCCTTCTCTCTCTGCCCCTCCCCCGGTCGCTCGCTCTCTCAAGGTAAATCTTTCTTTCAATAGTAAAATATGCTATTTCCTTCCTCTTTGTTGATTTGTTAGAATGGTAAAACAAAACAGAAAAAAAAAAGGAAAACCAAATAAATGTTTTCGAGGCCAGAAAGTGAAGAAGGCTGGAGGCGACGATGGTTTGGCTGGAGGAAAAGGAGGTACTTTACAGGGTGATGGCCCTGGTTCCTTATCACATCTTATTTCACTTCAAAATGTATGGTCTTTCTCCTAACGCGGAGGTGCTTCCAGTCTTACCATCGGCCATTGCTAGGGTCACCTGGAGTTCGAAGACACAGTTTCCTCTCAAAAGGCAGCAAAATTTCAACTCACAGGCCAAAACACCTCAAGAGGTCTCTCTGACTGTCCCGTAACCCTTTCTCCTAATTTCAAAGCCCTTTTTCCCAGCCAAGCATGACCAAGGACTGGCTGCGGTCTCAACCGCTCCTTGCCCAACCTTGGCCCAACCCACGCCTCTACACCATGTTCACACGCTGACTGACACCACACCAGGCCTTGACCCACGCACCGGGCCTCGTGGACGGCTGAGCGCCAGCACGAGCACCCACAACAGGATGCGACGGAGGAAAGCCGTGCCAGGAGCCCTCAGCACAATCCCCCTGGCCAGAAGCCCCGGCCAGAGGAGCAGTACCCAAGTCTTACACCCAGGAGCCAACACTCCAGGAGAAGCTGGAGAAGAACAGGAATGGACAGACCGGGCTCAGAGAAAAGTCAAAGCAAAAGGGGGCTAAGAAGGCCTCATCACATTGCAGAGTTCTCTACCCACGGTCCTCCCATTCTCTGGGGAGTTCAGCGGGTGCCCTCTCTTCGGGGAAACAGGAAGGGAGGCCGCCTTGGAGGCGGGAAAGAGGACCAGGGTCTGGCAGCCGTGAAGGCAAGGCGACCAGGGGCAAGGGCTCCCTGGAAGGCACCCCAAGAAGAAGAGGTCAGCGCCCACTCAGGACGGTCCCTAAGGCCACGCGAACTTGTGACCCTAATCTTGCGGGTGTGCTGGTCACCGTTTATGCAAGGTGCTGCTGTCACTGTGTCTGTCTTCTCTCCCTAACTGGTTCGGGCCGTGGTCTCCAGCCACCCGTTAGCAACGCTCTCCCAGGAGGAGGTGTTCACTGAACAGCGATGTATGTGAGTGAGAACTACTCGGTGACCGAGGGGCACCAGGCCGGCTCAGTCAGTGGAGTGTGCACCTTGATCTCAGGGTCGTGAATGTGAGCCCCACGTTGGGTGTAGAGATTACCTAAAAAGGATCTTGAGGGAAAAAAAACTTACTAAGTGACTGGAAGCAGTTACTTTCACAAGCACACAGCCTCCGTTTCCTTGACCCAGAAGATACTTGGGGGCCTGGATTCAAAGGCTCGCCTTCCAGCTCCGGGTCAACTCCCCTCTGCAACCACTCCTCAGCCACTTGAAAATCACCAGAAGCCAAAAAGGACATGAAGGCAACTGATCCAGGCTAAGCAATTCCTGGTTCCAAAAGATCCAAGCTCAGGTCAAGAAAAGACATTAAACGAGGGAATAAAAAAGAGGGAAAGAGAGAAAGAGAGAGAATGTGGAGTAAAATTCCTATGTCTGTCAGAAGGTGCTTTAGCCAATCCTTGGAATACAGAAGTAGAGGAACAGGCAGAGTGTTTTTGTATATTGGTATTTTGTACAAGGCGAAGAGCTTCCCATGAAAGAATGCTGACTGGATTCATGAGTTTCTTTCCCTTCCCTCCTGAAATCCTACAGGGATGACCCTGAAAGTATTTTTAAGAAGATAAAAACAGGCAAACACATAGAGACCAAAAGCATCTCACAGCTGCTTAGGGCTGGGGGCGCTGGGAGACCTGGGGAGGGGCAGCTAAAGGGCACAGAGCTTCTCTCCGGGGGATGGAAAGTCCTCCAAGTGACCGCGGAGATGGCCACACAACTCTGTGAGGACACTGAAAACCACCGCACCGCACATGGGTGAACTCCATCTCTAAATAACATCCTGACCAAAAAACACCTACATCACATGCCCAGGAGGAAAGGACAGCAAGAATGGAGTCACGCCCAGCCTAAGATACCAACAAAGATTTAGGAAAAGGAAGAGGACAGGAGAGCGGCAGCTGGCTCAGCGGGGTCACTTCCCAAGGTCATGCAGGAGGCTGCCGTGGAGACGGGACTTTAGTCCTAGGGAACTTCAAAGAAGCTCAGGCCTTAGGCTCGGAGAAGGAGATACCACATGTGGAAGGAGGAATGGGTCCAAGGAGTGGCTAAAGAGCCCCTGTGCAATCCCCCGCCGCCCTGCAAGCTGGGGCAGCCAGGGGGAGGGCAACGGGGAACCCCCTCCCCGGGTGGCCGGGTCATCCAAGTCACGGAGCAGTCTCGGGGTTCAAAGCACCCCGTCGTGAAGTCGGGGACAGAAAGCCCGGCCTGTGGTCTTTCGTTTCCTCCATCCCTAATGCCAACAGCCACATTTATTCCCCAGGCAGGAGAACAGACGAGTCTCCTAAGGAACAAAAGCTCCAGTGAGAAGATTCCAGATGCTGACTAGTGGGATCCTGCAATGAAACGTCCAGCTCCACGATCAGAGAACTACCCCCCACCCCCAAAAAGCAGGTCAGAGCTTCCAACCTGCTTTTCACAGCCTCATCCTTAACTCAGACTGCCGGACCAGAGAGAAAGCCTCCAACAGGAAAGAGACCAGGATAAATAAAGAATAAAAAAACAAAAAGAGGACAGAAATGCTGGGAAAATGTAAGACTATACACACAGAGAGTAGCCTCGAAGAAAAAAAGAGCAGGAAGTTACGGAACACAAGCACCCAAAGGAGAAGAAGGAACTTTTAGAAATAATAAATAACTTCAACAAAAGCTGAAATGAGAAAAAATAAATACACAAGTCAGGTCAAAGAAATGAGGGTGTCTCCCAGAAAGCAGAAAGAGATTCAGACAACGAAAGGCACAAGGCACAAACATTAAAAGTTCAATCCGGGGGCGCCTGGGTGGCTCAGTTGGTTAAGCGTCCAACTTTATTTAAGCTCAGGTCATGATCTCATGGCTCCTGAGTTCCAGCCCCGCGTTGGGTTCTGTGCTGATAGCTCAGAGCCTGGAGCCTGCTTCAGATTCTATGTCTCCCTCTCTCTGCCCCTCCCTTGTTCACACTCTGTCTCTCTCTCCCAGTCTCTCAAAAATGAATAAAACATAAGAAAGAAAGGAAGGGAGGGAGGGAGGGAGGGAAGGAGGGAGGGAGGGAGGGAGGGAGGGAGGAAGGAAGGAAGGAAAGAAGGAAGGAAGGGAGAGAGAGAGAGAGAGAAAGAGAAAGAGAGAGAGAGAGAGAGAGAGAGAGAGAGACACACACAGAAAGAAAACAAAGAGAGGATGTTATCAAAGAAAAGCTACAGGAATATCTCCCGAGACTAAGGAAGCGAAGTCTCGTCCTACAAGGGCCTGCACAGGGCTGCCAGATAAAATATAAGATGCCCAGTTAAATGTGAATTTCAGATAAACAATGATTCATTTTTCCGCAGAAGTACGTTCCATTGTTTATCTGGGCATCTTGGATGTTTTATTTGCGAAACCTGCAAACCCTCTACCTCTCATGGCCGAGCACACATCAAATGAAAACAGTCCACGCCACAGCAAAGTTAAAGAACATCAAAAATTTAAGGGGCGCCTGGGTGGCTCAGTCGAGCATCTTGACTCTTGATTTTGGCTCCGGTCATGACCCAGGGTCATAGGATCCAGACCCTGCCCCTGACCCTGCCACGTGGCAGCGCAGGAGCCTGCTTGGGATTCTCTCTCCCTCTCTCTCTGCCCGTCCCCTGCTTGCTCTCCGTATCTTTCTCAAAATAAACAAACTCTAACTAAAAACAAAAACAAAAGCACTAAAAAGGTAAGAGGTACCAGAAACAACTGTCCGGGATCTCCCATACCCCAGGTACCCCAGGCACCCCAGGTGGGGTTTACTCCTGAATCCCAACGAGCCCCTGGGGCACTCAGCACCTTTGTTTCCAGACAAAAGGAGCCTCTGCCCTGGGCTTGTGCTTTAGACAGCCATTTATCTAAAGTACCAAAACACAGAGATTTGTTTTTTCTCTTCAGTCTCTTAGGAGTTTTGTTATTTTTCTTTAATTTTGGAAACTGGCTGAGTGAACAGGAATTACGGGAAAGAGTTGGGGAAGGGGGGAGGAAGGGAAATGGTGTGTGTACGAAGACCACAGCCTCTGCCCTGGGGTGCCAGACCTCCCTGACTCCCAGCTGCACAGAAGGGATAGGTTTACAAATGCCTGGAAATCCTCAGTCACAAAAGTTAGGCTTGAGAGAAGTTCGAGAAAATTATGCTGGAAGGAGACTCCAGCCACCCAGGCTCCCTGGGAAGCCTGAGCCAGAGGCTGGGTCCAGGAGGTCAGGCCCGGCTTCTACCGGCTGCTCCGAGGACCAGGTTGCCTTCAGACTTTGGGTCTTGAGGAGGCAGGCTTCCAGGCCCTGGGTGGGGACAGGGACTAGGCCAAAGATGCAGCTTGATTTAAACCTTTTAAATATTTAGGTATATGGTATATACCTTTTAAATATTTAAATATACCTTTTAAATATTTCATTACACCTTTTAAATATTTAGCCATCTGGTCTCCATTTGTAGTCCTGCCCCAGGCTCTGCTCTGCAACATTAAAGGCAGGCCTGGGGGCCATTATTATCATCATCATCATCATCATCATCATCATTATTCCTGTCTCATATACCAGGCAGATAAAGTTTAAGTATCTTGCTCAGGAACCTATGTCCAGTAAATGTTAGAGGACGGACGAGAAGACACAGTCCAGGCTGGTAACGTCCATCAGAGTAGTCAGGAGATAATATCTACAATGGAAGAAATCCCAAGTCAGCAGTATAAGAGTATTACTTAGAAACAAGAGAGGCAATAACAGAAGACCAGATCAAAGAGTAGAAATTCGGGGCGCCTGGGTGGCTCAGTCGGTTAAGCGTCCGACTTCAGCTCAGGTCATGATCTCACACTCCGTGAGTTCGAGCCCCGCGTCGGGCTCTGTGCTGACAGCTTGGAGCCTGGAGCCTGCTTTGGATTCTGTGTCTCCCTCTCTCTCTGTCCCTCCCCTGATCATGCTCTATCTCTGTCTCAAAAATAAGTAAAAACATTAAAAAAAAAAAAAGAAATTAACTGCTCACAGGGATGAGGACTAAAAAATAGTGTTGGATTCTTCCAAATCTATGTGCATGTATTACTTTGACAAAAAAATTAAAATTGTTAGAAATAGTTAAGTAGCCACCTTAACTTCAAGTCTTTTCTCTCCATAGAAACAACTTAAAAAAAAAAAAAAAAAAATCACTCTGCTCCTCAAGCTTGTCTCCAAAAAGGTATAAAACCTACTCGTGGCTTTTCCTAATGTAAATGCAAATCTGTCACAATTAGAAAACAGTTCACTAATGGTAACCCTTAGGGCGTCACTGCATTTAGCGTGGTCTCAAAACTGTTTACAGTGAAATACGGCATATTCCATTATTTGCTGGAAAAATGTTTTATAACTGAAAACCCAGAAACAGTCATTTCTTATTGCAAAATTAGGTTTCATGAATATTCAGAAAGAATTTGTAAATGCGTTTTTCTTTTTTAGGTCTCTCTTCCCCCAACCTCAATGCATTCAGAAGACCCTTACTCAGGCAGTTAAAAATAAAGGAAGAAAAAAAAAAAAGGTATGGAGGACGGTTCAGCATCCAACTCCTTTTAGATTATCTATATTCTAGAAAACGACACAGCTTATAAAGTTACTGGTTTAATTCGGAAACGGCCGGACTGTTCCGACAAGCCCACCAAATCCAAGAGCACACGTAATGAAACGTCAACTGCCCCTCAGACGGCGGCCAGTATCAAAGAGAAATTCCAACCTGGACAATCGTTTTGCGTGTTTCTGTACAAGCCCTGGCGGAGGGAGAAACAGGAAGAACACAGAGAAAGGCTTACAACCTAAGACTGGACCCCGCAACAAAACCACGGCCCTTTCAGGAACTGCAGTATCCTTTTCCGTGTCTAGCTACCCAGGCTGCCCATTTTAAAACGTGAGGTCACACAGGGCTCGGGGCTGGTCTCCCAGCTTGCCCCCTCGCTCCTTTATTTCCATACGCCCCGTTCCCGAGCCTCACCTGCCTTCCTCCGGTTCAAAGCCTCCTGAAGACCCCTCTAACCGAGCGCCCCCAACCTGCTTCGATCTGCCCCGTTTATTGGTCTAACCTTCGCGTACGTCACGCGGTGCTGTTTCATTTACAAAGTACCTCTAAAGAAAGACGTGAAGTGGTTTACAGGAAGAGATACAGGAGGACCAGAAACTCTGCAGAGGCAGAGGAATACAAAGGCAGCCACTTTGACGCGTATGCCGCAGGTGTTCCAGGCATGTGCCGCCACCCTCCTTCCTCAGCTTCCTTCCCGGGCACCGGGGACGGCTCCCACTGGATCCCAGCAGACACGCCAGATAAAAACTGCTGCATTTCCACTCCGGGGAGGTGCCCGCGACGGGCCAATTCACAGAGACGCAAAGCAGAGTGGACGTTACCGGCGCGGGGGACGGCGGGAAGGGAAGGCTACCGTCCAACTGGTCCAGAGTTTTTGGTGGGGGCGGGTGATGAACAAGTTTGGCGGACGGTGATGTATTCGATGCCACCGGGCTGTATACTCACGAACGGTGAAAACAAAAACCACCACGTTACGCAAATTTTACCACAATTAAAGAAAAAATCTACGCCGAACGGAGAGGGACAGAGAGGACAAGTCAGGACAAATTTTAAAATGAAGATTTTAGAGCCGTATCCCTCTTGCGACCCTCGTTAAGGAAACGGGCTGATGGGTATCAGCGGGGTGCTGGTAACCTTTAGCAAGCGGCAGTCCGTCCCAGCCCTGATTGTTAGCACGTATCCATTTGTGTGCAGATGCTCCCACGGCCACACATTTCAGGCTACGCAGAGGACATCACTGGGCGGCGGAGAAGAGGTGCAGGCAGTGGGCAAGTGAGTGGTGGGGAGCCGGTGGGGGGGGGGGGGGCCGGCAACAGACCAAGACGCCTCCCGCCTCACCGTTTCCCAAAGTGTGGTCTGTTTACAGACAGTAAGTGGGAAGGAAGATTCTAGAGTCAAATGGTTGAACAACATTTAAACTGGTGTCCCCTCGCAAGACTCCCTAAATCTTTATCCCCGCCATCTTTTGAGACCTTTAATACACTGGTATACATTTTGAATCACAAAGAAGGGTTGGAATATGAAATGTTTACATCTGTTTGCCCTCCCGACCCTCTTGTTCTTCTAAGAGCATCTCCGAGGTGCTCCCATGCCTTTTGGGAAATTTCCCTGTAAAGAAAGGAGTATTCATTTGCAGCCTACGAGCAGACCCACACAGAGCAGAGATGGCCGGGCATCCAGAAAATGCCTACCCCTCTGTAGAATGCCACCATTACCGGATATGACTGGTGCAATCCGGTAGACAATCCAAACAGGGCAAGCCAGCGTGGGTCAAATGTTAAGGACAACTTACACAGAAGAGCCCAAATGGAGCTTCTGCTCGTTGGCCCAATGCCACAGGATTTGGGGGAACAAAGGGAAGGTTGGGCAGTTTCTTTTGGTCTTTCCAAAAGATAAACTTCTCTCCAGGTCCCACGATGCATCTCAAGATCCCAATAACCCCCAAAGCCTTCATGTGTGTTAATTTCTAAAATATTCCAGGAAGGGCCGAGTATTCATCTAGATAAAGCTGCCAAAATATCTAGAGACAACTGATAAACTAGCTCATTTCACAGAATGCCAAGAAGGGCCTGAACACAGAGGAAGACCTCAAGCCTAATGGAAATGAAAGGGGCCTGGCGAAGATCAGAACTGCAGAAAAGGCAAATGATTAATTAATTCCTTACAGAAGGATAAGGAGGTCAATAATCTTAAAGCCTCACCAATTAACACCCAGAATGAGCTATGGTTTATTGGATTTGATAAGTGAGAATATTATTTTCACTTATTTTATTATTTCAACCCCTCCCAGAGGAAAGGCCCTCGGTGATGAAGATCGCGTATTTATGCTTCTTTGCAAAGGTGCTCAGGGGTGTCTGGGTGGCTAAGTCGGTTGAGCACCCGACTTCAGCTCAGGTCATGATTTCTGGTTCGTGCGTTCGAGCCCCGCATCAGGCTCGCTGCTGACAGCACAGTGCCTGCGTCAGATCCTCGGTCTCCCTCCCTTTCTGGTCCCCCCGCTGCTCACACTCACTCTCTCAGAAATAAATAAAACATTAAAAAAAGTGCTGAGAGGAGCGCCTGGGCAGCTCAACCGGTTAAGCGTCCGACTTCGGCTCAGGTCAGGACCTCACGGTTCGTGGGTTCGAGCCCTGCGTCGGGCTCTGTGCTAACAGCTCAGAGCCTGGAGCCTGTTTCGGAGTCTGTGTCTCCCCCTCTCTCTGCCCCTCTCCTTCTTGTGCTATCTAAAATAATAAATATTAAACAAAACTTTTTAATAAATTAATTATCAAGTGCTGAGAACGACCAGGGAAATGACGGGCTGTAAGAACCAGACGACAGCAGTCTGCCACAAAGGGGCCGGCAAGATACAGGTTGGCTACGTAGCTGCTCTGCCTTCTCTCTGGCGTCTGACAGGAAATGGTTCTCCCACCTCACTACCAAAGACGGTCAACACAGGACAAGGAAAAAAAACCACAATACACCCGGTGAACATCTTGGGGAGTTTCTGAACGATCGGGATATTCTGGAACCCCTGAGCTGATCAACGGAGAAGTAGAAACAACTCGACCCCGACTCCACGCCATCGCTTCTCTCTCTGGCTTACGCACAAGAGAACCATAAGCCAAACCCTTTAAAGAGAAAGCAAATATTAAGGCCAACCATTTCCCAGGTAAGCCAGGTCTTCAGACAATTCTAAAAGATCGAGCCACAGGCACTTAGGACCAAAAAAACACAGCTTCCCAGTTATCTCATTTCTAAGACTTCACGGTTAACGTACTCCATGATCGGCAAAGATTCACTGAGGTCTGCGGTAACGCACAGAAACTTCCAGTTGTTCTTTTTTTTTTTTCCCCCCATCCGAAGTACAAGTCAGAAAGTGCAGATCCAATAACCTGGAATAACCAACTGGTTCTCTTTACTGACACTCATTCCTTAAGACTTTCTGTCTGCCGATCACTACAGGAACAGGTCAAGGACCCCACCGATTCATCCCCAAGCCGCGGAACCTTGAGTCCTTCTGTGTGAGCTGTCACAGTAATGGCAGGCCACCCCCACCCCTCCATCTCCTCCACTTCCCACCCCAGGGACCTTCCAGCCATTAGAACTTCTTGGATTCAAAAGCTGTGTGAACACTGCCACACCACTAGAATCTGTCTTACCTGGAATGCTCAGGTAGCATCCTTGAAATAAGCTTTATTTCATAAGAGACTCTTAAAAACTGAGAACAAACTGAGGGTTGATGGGGGGTGGGAGGGAGAGGAGGGTGGGTGATGGGTATTGAGGAGGGCACCTTTTGGGATGAGCACTGGGTGTTGTATGGAAACCAATTTGACAATAAACTTCATATATTGGGGGGAAAAAAAGCTTTATTTAAGCCAACAGGCTACCATTTACTCAAAATACCTTTCTTTCGTTCCTGTTTTTTTTCTTTTTTAGATTTTGTAGATGTCTTTTTTTTTTTTTCATTTATTTTCAAGAAAGGAGAGAGAGAGTGTGAACAGGGGAGGGGCAGAGAGAGAAGGAGACACAGAATTAGAAGCGGGCTCCAGGCTCTGAGCTGTCAGCACGGAGCCCAACGTAGGACTCGAACCCATGAGCCGTGAGATCACGACCTGAGCCAAAGTCAGATGCTCAACTAACTGAGCCACCCAGGTGTCTTTTCTTGTTTTTTAATTTGAGAGGGAGAGAGAACATAAGCAGGGGAGAGGGGCAGAGAGGCAGAGTGAGAATCTTAAGCAGGCTCTGTGCTGAGCATAGATCCCATGACCTTGGGATCGTGACCTGAGCTGACATCAAGAGTCGGACCGTTCAACCAACTGAGCCACCCAGGCGCCCCATTCCTGGATTTTTAAAGCATCTGTTATAAGGCAAGTACATGTATGCTCTTTGCCACTCCTCTAAAACCCAAAAATAGAAGCAAAAGTCTCCAGGAGGTCCACTCCTCAGAGGTAAGTTCTGATAACATTTGGGATATAGACTTGTAAATGCACACATAAACATAAATATAAATACACATATACATTTTCAACGTAAGAAGCTTTGTCACTTTCACCAATATCTTTCCATGTCTATGCATGTTTCCATCATGCTGGACATATGTTCATGTTAATTCAGTGCATACATTTGTTCAAGAATACCCTTTTAAATTTAGATTTTGATATTTTCCAAAGAGATTTGGCCGAGGCAAGGAACCACGAGAGAGACCTTTCCTGGAGAATTCTTGCAAAAATAAGCACACTTCAAAAAATAACCTTTAAGATATACAGTGTGGAGTTTCACCCATTTGCTTTAAAATTCTAAAGATGTATTTTTAGCTGATGTTGTAAAATGAAAGATGAGGGCAACAGACATTAAAATCATTTACTCATGCTCATAAATCATAACCCTTCTGTTCAACTTCCGTCATTCCATCCATCGAGACGACATATTCTAGATGTTGTGGTAAACTAGGCTTGTCTGTGGATAAGCATTTACCCATAAACGTGTAGTGTATTTATCTCTATTTATCCATGTCTGATGTCTCAGTACTCTCTCACTTCTACCTTCCTAAGGGATCTTAGCCTGACGGAAGTCTTACCTAAACAATAATCTACTTCTCCCAGCTCAAAGAAAGTATGAACCCAGAAGTTCTGCAAGCTTCAGGAGAAAGAGCAAACTGGTTGAGGCTGGCACTTAACATCATATCATGCCAGGATTAGAAAGGAAATCTTACGGGTCGACCATAAAAAAAGGGCTGGTCAGAAAGACATATTGAGATACGTAGTCACCTTTTTTTTTTTTTTTTTTTTTGAAACAGAGAGAGACAGAGCATGAGCAGGGGAGGGGCAGAGAGAGAGGGAGACACGGAATCCGAAGCAGGCTCCAGGCTCTGAGTTTTCGGCACAGAGCCCGACGCGTGGCTTGAACTCACGAGCTGCGAGATCATGACCTGAGCTGAAGTCGGATGCCCAACCGACTGAGCCACCCAGGTGCCCCACGTAGTCACCTTTCTAAGGTACCTTGAGTCAAGCTTACTTCCTGTAAGTCAATTCCTATTTTAAATAAAGAGGCTTCGGGACACCTGGGTGGCTCAGTCGGTTAAGCATCCGGACTTCAGCTCAGGTCATGATCTCACGGTTCTTGAGTTCGAGCCCCGCGTCTGGCTGTGCTGACAGCTCAGAGCCTGGAGCCTGCTTCGGATTCTGTGTCTGTCTCCCTCTCTCTCTCTCAAAAATAAACATTTTTTTTTATTAAAAATAAATATATAGGTTTCAAACGTGCAAAAGCACAAACCAAAACTCAAGTATAAGAGAACTATTTAACCCCATTTATAAAGCATAATTCATATATCTGGTGATTTTTTAAAAAATTTTTTAATGTTTATTCATTTTTGAGAGAAAGAGAGACAGACCATGAGCAGGGGAGGGCAGAGAGGGAGACACAGAATCTGAAGCAGCCTCCAGGCTCTCTGAGCTGTCAGCACGGAGCCCAATACGGGGCTCGAACTCCGAACCATGAGATCATGACCTGAGCCAAAGTCGGACACTTAACCGATTGAGCCACCAAGGTGCTCCTATCTGGTGATTTTTAAATGTTTGTAAGTACAAGGGTCCCAGGTCCCTGTAAAAGGAAAGAAGGAAGGAGACATTCGCCGATGGAACACGGAGAGGTCCAAGGAAAGAGGAAGAGGAAAAAATAGAAGGAAAGAAGCAAGAAAGGAAGGGAGGGAGGAAGAGAGGAAAATGTGCAGGGGGGAGGGGAGAGGAGAGGGAACCCAGCATGCATACATTCACAGTTAAAACAGCGGCTGGTGATCAAACAGGTAGTGTTTGATGTGCAGTTGCTACTATACTTTTTACTACATTTTACATTTCTCAAAAAAGAGAGGAGGGGAAACAGAAAAAAAATTCCTTTACCAAGGCAACTGAGACGGATGGGATTTTAGCAAGCAGATAGTAAGTACCATTAAAAGTCTAAAAAAAAAAAAAAAAAAAAAAAAACCTAGAAGTTGTTAAAGAGGTAATAACTACCCTTCTAGTGAAAGAGAGCAGTGAAGACATGGGGCCCTGGGCACAGTAACTGCCCTCTGGGTGGAAGAGAAGCAAATGTTTGGATAAGCCCAGGTGATAACAGTTAAGTACTGACAAGGGAACTTAGTTTTATTGAGGAGTTTATATTTCTGAAGCACCTGCTCCACTTCTGGAAAAATGTCCTTTTACGTAGAACGTACAAGGTAATGTGAATGCTGTTCTCTTAATAACTTTATTTTATAGAAAACGTAAAAGGTATATATGAAGAGGCAAGGAAAATATGAAGAAAAAATAAAAGACAAAACAAGGAAATACGTTATATGGCTCAAGAACGACAATCTGGTGGATTTCAGGTAAAGCCTGAACAAGAACCCCTTCTTTATTTGTGGCAACCTACCTAGAAAGAGTCAGGCTCAAGTTTGTTTACCTCTACGTAGCTAACTTCAGAGCTTTTAACTCGTGTGCTATCTAAATGCTTGGGAAAAAGGAAAAGAAAATCAAGAAAGGAGAAAATACAGCAGAATATGCTGAAGCTGGGGGGGGGGGGGTGCGGGGGAGGGGAGCAGGAGAGGAAAAGATTCAATCAGAAACATTCGCATTTAAAAAAAAACGAACTCAAAATAAAAATACCCGATTTCATATTTACAAAATTAGAAGACAAATGATATCGAGCCACGAAAGGGTACATTCGAAGCAGCTCTTCACTTTCGAGTGGTTAAGGGATTTAATATTAATTTTCCTATGTAGTTTACTAACATCACATACAAGTTCCAAAATGCCCAGCTTTCCACATTTTCCTGTTAGAAAACTACCTAAGAATTCCATCCTGAGTCTTCCTGTATGAAATTAAATATCCCATAAAGATGGTGTTTTGTTATTCAAGCGATTCATTCCTTTAAAAAAAAAAAAATCGTTGCGTTTCTTACACGAGATGGGAGCGTAATCCCAGAAAACCTTCACGGAAGACACTTAGTTCTGCTCCTTCAGGGTTCTGATTTCCCAGAGTATAGGACATCCACAGAACTAACTACGCTAGTAGAGCAGTAAAATGATTTTTGAAAACAGAGGACTAACCTAACAAAAACGTCTGCGGAGGGCTCCTTTCATTTCAAAGCCCCTGCTCAAAGGAAAATCAGTGCGCGCATGTGATTTCTACTCCTCTAGGCCCCTGGGGCTGGAGGGTGAAGCAGCTTTCAAAAGCCCGGCTGCCTCAGTCACTTCCTCAGGAAGTGGGACTTAACCACAGCTCGCCCCCGGCTCAGCGTGGTCTCTGGCATTCAGAGAGGGTCTAGGATTTGGCAGAGGTCACAACACTGGCGAGTCCCCCGTGACCCAGACGCTCCTGTGCACTCCGGCTTGGGGGCTCTGCTTTGCTTTGTGGTTCTTGTGGGGGCCCAGGGGGAAGGGGACAGGTCCCTCACTGCTGCGGTGGACCAGACCATCTGTGGACCTCCTTCTTCTCCCCCCAGACCACCTCAATGACCCAAAAGGCACAGGACACGGGCTGCCGGGTCACCCTCGGACTAAGCCTCTACCAGACATACCCAAATTAAGCACCTCCACTCAATCCACATGACCACTGCTTTTTCTTTGCTCAAGAGTCAAAAATAGAATTGCGCTCACTTGCCGTGAGTGCTAAGGTCTGGGGCAGTGCAAGATCTACTTACTGAATATACAGAGCTTCCCAAAATACCTGTCCCATGTTGCTCTTTAGAAAGCAGACTGTCAAATGTAAAGGGCAGGGCTGTCCTTCAGGTCAGCATTTCACAATGATGGCTCTGCTAGAAAAGCTCGAGGTAAGAGTTCACTAAAAACCAAAGCACTGCAGGCAGGACCGGAACAGCTTGCTCAGCTCGGCCCAGGGCCTCCTGAGCCCGCGCAAGGGCGCGACGGGGTAAGCTGCGTCACCAGGCTGGCCACACCTGGCTACCAGAACTCCGTTATCTGGACATCTGGACGTGCACCTTCTCCCTAGGGGTGTCCTCCTCCATTTCCCCTCCAGGAACAGCTGCCTGGGCTGCGTCTCTGCAGAAATCTGGTGTAGGACAATAAAAAGGTGCTCAGGGCAAGGGCTTGCCTAGACAGACACCCACTGAGCTCGGGGCGTGATGAAAGGGAACCTTCAGCTAAGGAGATCACCATGGGAATCTCACTCTCCAGAGGCACACCCACAACCAATAAATTCTTAAAAGTCCAGAAAGAACAAAAAAAACGGCTCTTTTCCTTAGTTTTTTGTCCCAAAGGAAAAAGGGCAAGCATCTTATTTTCTGTATCTGGACAACATGTCATTGATCTTAGGGCACAGGGGCAATGTTGAAAACGTATTAAATCTTCTCAAGTGAGAGGCGAGCATATAAAAATGTCTGGTGCAACAGAACCCTGGAAAACATGTAGATTAGCAGGGAAATGACTGAATCAATTATGGTATGTCCTTTTTAAAAAAATTGTGGTGGCGCACCTGAGAGTCTCGGTCAAGCGTCCAACTCCTGATTTCGGCTCAGGTCGTGATCCCAGGGTCACGGGATTGAGCCCTGCTTCTGGCTCCATGCTGAGCGTGAAGCCTGCTTAAGATTCTCTCTTTCTCCCCCTCTGCCCCTCCCCTAATCACGTGCATGCAAGCTCTCTCTAAAAAAATAAATGAAAATAAATTTTCAAGAAATTGTGCTAAAATAGAGAACATGACATTTACCATCGTAACCATTTTGAAGTGTATAGTTCAATAGTGTTTTTTAATATTTAAGTTTATTTATTTTCATTTCTTTTTATTTATTTTTGAGAGACAAGTGTGAGTGGGGGTGGGGCAGAGACAGAGAGAGGGAGACACAGAATCCCAAGCAGGCTCCAGGCTCTGAATTGTCAACACAGAGCCTGACACGGGGCTCAAACTCACAAACTTTGAGATCACGGCCTGAGCCAAAGTTGGAAGCTTAACCGACTGAGCCACCCAGGCGCCCCTACAATTCAATAGTATGAAGTACATTCACATCATTCATGGTACACCCTTTTTTTAAAATTATTATTATGGAATATTATGCAGTCATTAGAAGTAAGGTAGATATGGAACAATCAAGGTATACTATTTAGTGAGGAAAAAAAAAAATCAGGCCATAAAACAGTATCTATATTACATTAAAATTTTTAAAAAACACAATTTGTAACAAAATTTTAAAAAAACATTGCATTTTACGTTTCTCCATATAGATACGTAAAAGGAACAGAAAGGCTCAGGACACACACCGAACATTCTGACACTTTAATCTAGAGAAGAGCAGGGGATTGGCAGACAGGGCAAGAATATTTTTTTGAAGTTCATCCACCCAGTGTAGGTGTGCATTTTCAAAACCTTGTACCTACAGGGCGGCAGATGAAAGTTCAAGTTTTCTATGAACTTAGGGATAGTCAAAATCATCAATCTTAGCAATTCTGTCAAAGGTACTTTTGTATGAGCCCTATTTCCCCTTGGATTTACCTTCTTTCAACTAAAGGACCTTTGTGCTGGCAATTTACTAATTCATCAATGAGTTCACAGAAATAATGAAAGAGTCTGGGCTAAATCTGTCACCATCAATAAACTTCAGGAAAATTCATTATGGCCTCTGCTTGAAGTGGGTGATTCAAATAGTTTCAGAAGAAAGCAAGAAAAAATATCTAAATCTCTTCACGTGTAGCTGTAAGGTGCTTTCTGAAACATGCCTGATGAATTCCACTATTTCAAACTTGAGAGATCACTTGCCCCTTCACGTGTTAAAACAAAGGATTCCTCGTTCAGCAGTGAAACTCGTAAAAGCTTTGGAAGGTTTCTTTTGGCATTTTATAAATACCACAGTTTTTTGTAGCATCTCTGCACCTCTAGCTCAAAGTACAGATTTTCTAAATTGGAAGGGATATTTCAAGTATACAAAGGAGAACTTCAAAGCAGTTCTCCTTTATCACCTGAATACGCCTTCTAAATTTTCGTACATAAACCCTAAGTCCCGCAACAGAAGACTTTGTCCCTGAAATGCTACAATTAACAGATCTAATTTCTGCGGTTTCTTATTCATTTTACCAGCAATTTTTCTTTTAGTTTGAAGGTACTAAATTTAAAATATTTGCAAACAGGGGCGCCTGGGTGGCTCAGTCGCTTTAGTGTCCGACTTCGGCTCAGCATAATCTCACGGTTCATGGGTTCGAGCCCCGCGTCAGGCCCTGTGCTGGCAGCTCAGAGCCGGAAGCCTGCTTCGGATTCTGTGTCTCCCTCTCTCTTTGCCCCTCCCCCGCTCGCACTCTCCCTCTCTCGGTCTCAAAAATAAACAAACGTTAGAAACCGTGTATTTGCAAACATTTTTGTTTATATTCTTACTACCCAAAGTCTGGAAGTATTGTTCTTGCTAAAAGGTTTTAAGCCCACGGTTCTCAAGTGGGGGAGATTCTGCCCCTTCTCCTCCATCACCACCGCCACCACTAAGGTCTAGCGAGGTCCAGAGACATTCCTGGTCGTCTCAATCTGGCGGGGGCTGAGGAGTGTGCTATGGGTATCAGGAGGCTGCCAAACATCCCACAATACAGGGGAGCCCCGCAACACCACACTGAGCACTAAAGCTGAAAACCCGAAAATAAATAAAATAAAAATGTTTTTAAAGGGGTGGGAGGCGCCTGGGTGGCTCAGTCGGTTAAGTGTCTGACTTCGGCTCAGGTCACGATCTCACGGGTTGTGAGTTCGAGCCCCGTGTCGGGCTCTGTGCTGACAGCTGAGCCCGGAGCCTGCTTCAGATTCGGATTCTGTATCTCCCTCTCTCTCTGCCCCTCCCCTCACTCACATTCTGTGTCTTTCTCTCTCTCAAAAGTAAACATTAAAAGAAAAATTTTTTTTAAGTTGAAAAGCCTTGCTCTCAGTAAACAGATTTTCCCCTGTGACCCTGCCCCCCTCTCACCAAGACCTAATCCTCTTAAATAAATCACCATAAACCTGCCCCCTCCCCCCAACATCATCCACAGGAGACTTCTAGGTGGAGGTGCTGGGGGGCACAGCTCAGGCTCACCCCGACCCTGTTCCTCTCTGCCGACTCAGGAGAGGTGTGCGCAAACAGCTCCCGGGGTCATTATCACAACTGTCCTCGCATTCCAAAGTGATGCCGTCGCCTGAGCATCAAACAATTCTCACCAGACGCCAATTTTGTGTAAAACGTGTTCGGAATTATGAGAGGTACTACTCCATTCTACCTAATACAACTCAGAGCATCCCCCTTAGTTGTCACTCACGGCAGGCCTACTGGCTGCTGACTTTACAAATAAACTCACTCTCCAGTTCTCTTCCCGGAGCAGACGGCAAGCAGAAAAACACAAAGGACAACAACGAGTCACATCATTTCACCGGTCACCATGTTACACTAAAAGGAAGACATCCTTGGAAGCTCTCTCCCCATTCCTCTCAAGGCCCTCCCATTTTTCACCAAGTTCATCAGTGACAACCCAACAGCTTGAAGGATGTTCACCCAGGAAAGTTCCACCAGAGAGAAGGGACTCCACAGCCCCGGAACGCGGGACGTGCCGGGTCAATCGCGTGCGTGCGTGTGCTCAGACACACGCACACGCAGCTTTCTTCTCTCAAGGCTTCCCTGACCCTTCAAGTGCTACTGTGAGCTCCCAGTGCGAATCTCCACTCCGGGGACCCAGGCTTCACGCCGGGGAGCACTAACCCAAAAGTATCAGGAGCCGGAAGCTCTGGGGTGAGACATCGTTGGGACAGGCTTGACACAAGGTAAGAGTAACTGTTCTCCTTGGGGGGTAGTATTAGGAAACAGGAATGCATTCTGGAGTGGAGTGTGAGGGAGACGCTTCCGGCCCATTTTCCTGAACAACCTGTAAGTCGTGTTTCCAGGTAGCTCCTCTCCAGGGGCACCTCCCCACGGACCCAAGATGACTCAGGAAAGAGTATGTAACAAATCTCCAAATATGGAGGAAGAACAATTAAAAAGGCAATTCCAAAGGGGCTCTGCCTTAACTTTAATGCCACAGAAATGATGACAAAAACGCCTGGCCGGTTCTACAATCATGCCCAAAGGAGGCGATTTGTGTTTTAAAATGCACAGGCACAGGGGCACGTGGGTGGCTCGGTCGGTCGAGTGTCCGATTTCAGCTCGGGTCATGATCTCACGTTTGTGAGTTCGAGCCCCGTGTCAGGCTCTGTGCTGACAGCTCAGAGCCTGGAGCCTGCTTCAGATTCTGTATCTCTCTCTCTCCGCCCCCATCCCCTGCTCATGTTCTGCCTCTCTCTGCCTCTCAAAAATAAATAGACGTTAAAAAAAAAAATGTTTAAATGCACAAGCACAAAGTAGGTACGCATATGTATGCTAAAGGAAGAAAAATCAGGAAAGGGAGCAAGGGACCTCTCAACGTTTACCTACGTTCAGTACCCAGAGCCACGATACATCAGTGTCATGGAGAAAGCCAGAAATACCTCACAGATCCAGACAACAGGAGAAATACTGGTTGACCCAGAAGCAGTGGCTCTGAGCCTCAAAGATATTTGAGGCTGCCACCGACTAGCGATAGAAATGACACCTATAAACCACAGTATGTTGTAGCGGTTACGAGCATGGGCTTTGGGGTAAGACAAATCAGAGGGAGTCCTGGCTCTTCCCTTTACAAGCTGCAAGACTCTGAGCGAGTTACTAACCTCTTTAGGCTTCTGTTTCTCAAATGAAAAATGGAAATAACAAGATCCACTTCCTAGGGTTTTTGTGAAAGTCGAATTAAACAATCCAAGTAGGTGCTCACTCCTACGTGGGCTATCTGGAATATAGTAAGTTTTTTTGTTGTTATCGTAACATCAACACCAGGTCAGCGAGACGACTGTAGCACAGAGAAAGCCCTAGAAGAAATGAAGCCACAGCTCTGATGGTCTCAGATAGGTGATGACAACAAGATCAATGCCATCAGAACTCCTAGCAACTCCCTGGGACAGAATGAACATCCTTCAGTGCCTTTTGCAGATGGGATGGCCCGGCAAGGTCTTCTAAGAAGCACAACACATGCAGGACGAGTTTTTCCTATCCTCAGTGGCCTGAAATAAGAGCTCTGTGTAACCAAAGAGGTTAGAGCTAAATGCGAAACTCCAATGGAGGTCAACACTATCCTAAGGCTCAAAATTAGAGGAACAGAAAGAAATGTTTTACACTTCTATGAGTCATCGAAATCAAAACCATTAAGGCCTAATTATTCTTACTCAAGTGCTAAACTATGTGTTTAATCTCTCCCAAAATTAACATTGGCCCAATAAGCCAGACTTGCCTTTTGCCAAACAGATATGTACCTATGAGGGGCCCCAAACATGCATATCCATACACACACACACACACACACACACACAACTACCTAGGCGGGGCCTCAAGTATACATCTATGTACCCATGAGACCCTAAACATGAGGCTTGAACAAATGCTCCAGCCATTTGGCCAAATTTCCCCCCTCCAGGATCTCAGTCCAGTGCATTACTGGACAATCGGCATCCACTCACTACGCATTTAAGGGAGCAAACGCTAAAAAGCTAAACATGTTTTTTTTTGTGATTTTGAGTAAATAGAAAATGGAGAAAAGATTCCATCTCTACACTCAAAAGAGCTCATACCGAGAGTAAAGGGTGTAGAATTGGGGTCAGAAAGATCCAGGCAGGAATGCCAACTCCCAACAACTTAGCCTTGACACGTGTGTTCATCTCTCGGAGCCTCAGGTTTCTCAGGCATAAAACAGGATGAGACCACCCTCTTGTCAGGCGGCAGACCCCTCGGGGGTGCTTCACGAGCCCAGTGAAAACTATCACCCTTCTGGGGTCAGCAGTAACCCCGCCCTCTTAGTCACAGCTGATTAGACCAGGACCAGCCAGACCGTGGTCTTGAGAACCAGAAGCTGGACTGAGGAATTCAGCTGACGTTACTAGCAGTCTAGAGGAAGGACGTGGAAACAGGGGCTGTGGGACAGCCACGCGGGCCAAGTGCGCCAGAAAGAGTCCGCGGTTCTACCAAGGGAGAGGCGCAAGGAGACAGCCGAAGACACGCGGCCCCGCAAAGGACACAGCGAACTGTGTGCAGGGAGATGGAGTTACTCCTGGCAGCAGCCACGGCCGTATGATCAGCTCCTCTTCTGCCGGTGTTAGTTTGAAAAGCTAGGTCTTGATCACGTGTCCCGTGAAGTCACGCAAACTCCAAACGATCTTGTGTCGTAACGCCTGCCCGTGTGACTCTTACGCTGTCAGGAGCTACTGCTTCTCCCGGTCCCTACTCCCAACGCCAGCCACCTGAGCAACGAGGGTCCTCACTCGCCACAGCACATGAAGGCTGCCAGGCGAAGCTGGCTCCGACTCAGGTATCCGGCGATCGCTAGCACTGGTGGCTCACACCGCCCTCGCTCGTTCACCTGCTCGCTCACCCCACAACCTTCCCGTGGGCCTCTCCTGGGGGCACGCGCATCATTCCCACCATCGCCTGTCGCCGCGGTCCTGGACCTGAAGTACCCACTTGTTCCACGTCGTCATAGTCTGCTCGTTCGTGCCCGCCCGCCAGACTCGTGACCATCCGCCTTTGCTATGCCTTCTGACATCCTCCGGGTGTCCTTCCACCTAGCCTCGGGCTCCTAACTTCCCCCGATACCTGGTGTGCTCCAGTAAGGCTCTGAACTCACCCCCAACTCAGACGAACTTCCTCAGTGCCAACCCCTTTCTCCAGGGCTGGCCCCACGGCCTTGCCCGTCCCGAACACCCAGCCTTGTTGCTCTCCCCCTGGCCCCACCCCACTCCCCTTCCAGCAATCTGTGACTCCTCAACAGCCACTCACAGGCCAGGCAGACGCTCCCACACCAGGCACAGGATTCTGCACCAAACAGGGAATTGACAGATTTAGCCAACCATTACAAATCCTACCCAGTGTGCCAGATTTATATGCCCTAGAACTCAGAGTCCACATGTGCAGTAAGATCTAAAATTCAACTAGGATGTCTGTGAAATGGAGCTTTCTTACAGAGACGCGGGGACGGTAAACTCTCTCATGTAACAGACATCGCTCTATCATTTGCTGATTTCATCAACACGCGTTCCCAAATTTAAAAAATACATGAAAGTTTCGCACAGCTCTCAGAGTTCAAAACACGTAATACACCGAACTCCTTCCTGAAACTCAATTTCTTGTTTGGCCGAAGACCAAGCCCTTCCCCAACACCTCCCGGATCCAAGGACTCCCCAGTGGCTGTCTTCATGATGTGCTGGAGAAGCGGGTGGGGTTCATTAGCCGGTCTTCCAGCACCTCTCTGTGAGGTGGGCTCACGGGGACTCCCATTCACAAGTCACCTCGATCCCTCGTCGGCCGTGGAGGCTGACACTGTGGCCGGCCAACAGCTCTGAGTCCTCCCCTGTCTTCAGATCCTGACTCCCTGAACCAAACACGGCAGTCTCTCTCAAGTGTGGATTTAAGGCCGGACGGTCTCCCTCACAAGGACTTAAAACGGATACCCCTGCCACATATCTCAGTATTAAAATTACCTTCTGTGTTATCAGACTACAGGTGCCAAAGTGGTCAAGACGATAAAGGAGGAGTGACGCAGTGATGTAGGAACAGGCATAAACTGCTCTGGTCAGATCGCGTGCACACAGAAACCAGCGTTTGGGCCAGTCTCGGCACCTACGGGCAAAACCCAGTTCTGACACCCATCTGCACTCACCGGCATCACATGCAAAGCCGCAGGGGGAGCCCCCGCAGAGTCAGGCAGCATCAGATCACTCTGGAAGCTGAGGAAGCAGGTCCGAAACCAAGGGAAGCAGTGCAGACCTGTGCTACTCAAAGTGTGGTCCGGGGACCAGCAGACCACCATGACCTGTGAGCGTGTCAGCCATGCAGAATCTCGTCCCCCACCAGCCCTACGAATCACTACCTGCATTATCCAACGAATCCCCACGTGGCTGGCACGAAAATCAAAGTGTGCGAAATGCTATCTGGACAGGAAGGGCGCCCCGGACCAGGCATGGGACTCTGGGCGGGAGGCACAAGACACCAGCACCAAGCAGGAGCCGGTATTTGGAAAAGGCAGCATGATTTCAAAACCAGCTCGTCCCGGGTCCGAATCCAGGGTCAGCCGCCCGCTAGTGGTGCTACCCGGGACCATTCACTTCACCTCTGTTGGAGCTCATGGGGGGGTGTTAATTATACTTCACAGGGGACGACAAGTATCTAGCATCTAGCACGTGGCAGATTTGCGATCAACGCTGCCTTTCCATCCTGAAGCACACACCTGCCTGGCACGGCTGTCTGGATCCTGTGATGCAGAGGGATAAATGAGGAACTCCCGGGAGAGAAAAGAGGTCCAACCCAGGGGAGCACGGGTTTCCCTAACAAGGAGACATCACATCATTCTCACGCTCTCTTTTTCAACCAAGAGGGGAACTCAACGTCAGTGAATATGAACACCTCAGGGCACCAGAGAAAGTTCACTGCTAAATTAATTTAGATGTCCATCCAACATTCCAGACCAGCCCTGTCCCCACATACGTAGTTTTAAATCTTCTAGTAGTCACATTGGGGAAAAAAAAAAAAAAAGGGCGAAGGGAGGGTAAACAAATCTTAAGTTCATCCTTTTGATAACTTTAATTTAGTAACAGTTTGTATTCCACCAAAAACGGCATCATTTCAACATGTAATCAACATAAAAAGGCATTAATGAAATATTTTACGTCCCTTTTGTAGACGCCTTCAAACCCTGCTGCGTATCCCACGCCTACAGCTCACCTCGTGAAGACCAGCCACCTTGCAAACTCAGCGGCCGGATGTGGCTAGTGCCCACCCTACTGACAGAGAAGTTTTAGCCAACAGAACGTCATTCACGGATTCCTCGGATCCCTTCTCCACTCAGTCTTCCATCACTACCAAATCCCCACGTGCGAGTTCATGAGTATCCGGCCACTGCCGAGCAAACCCGGGAAGCAGAGGGACATGGGAAAAGACAGAACAGGGGCTGTGGCTAACCTGCCGTACTTTCACAGTCATGGTTTTTGGTTTTTTTAACTCTGGTTAACGTAAATGACATCACCTAGACTATGGCCAGCACGGACTAGAGTGGATTCGTCTGGAAGCAGAGACAAAGTATGAGACGATAACCGCAAAATTCATCCAACGTTTTCCAACCACAAATGAACGCACGGCCAAGTGGGACCAAGGATGCCACCCTCCTGCCTACATGTCGCCCACTTTATGCCAATTTGGGCAGATGTAACTGAAGACCTTACAGACAAGGCAAGAGACGCTCACTGTGTATTTTCCCGGGGGAAAAAAAAATCTACTTAAAAACGAAGTAAAAGGTAGGACAGGAGAAACAATACCCTCTAAGATGAGAAAAGAATGTCAGGGCAAAGGCCCTGCCCCTAAACCAGGGACACTCAGGAACACAGAACGGCTAAGGTTTTAGGGAGGACTTACCACATTCCCGGCTCTCTGCTAAGCACTTTATACACATTTACTCTTCATAACGACCTTCAAGAAAAGTATGGCCTAGGATCTAAGGAACTTGCTCAAGGTCCCACGGCCAGTTGGTGGCAGAACGCAAGCTTATATCACCGAAGGCTGGGCAAACAGGTGTCTGTCACTGCGAGCCAGGCAAAGGCAACTGAAAATCTCCATGCACTGAGGCCCCACGCTTCACCACAACACTAGGCACGATCGCTTCTCAAACTAGAGACCTCAAACTACCTCTCCCACTCTCGCCACGTTAAATCAGCAGAACAGTTGAAAACCAGCTTCCCGATGAGTCCCTGTGTGGTTCACGTGACATATGAACTGTAAATACGCACTGGTTCTTACACCACCAAACACATAATAAACACTGGACGGCAGAGAGACGGTGATGACGCATCCTGCCTTGGACCAGGAGGTCAGAGTGCTGGGTTCTAGTTCTACCTACCTACTGACCACCCTCCCTCCCCATTTGGGCTCCCTGTAGAAGAAAATGAGAAGACAAGTATAAATATCTATCTCCAGCTAGGGAATCTTCAAAACCAAACCAAAACAAAACAAAACAAAACAAAACACAGGACTCTGAATTTTCTAACTTAGTAAGTTTTTCAACAATCCAATTACGATTCAGTCCCTAGAAAGAATCTGTTCCTCACAAACAAATGATCAAAATCGATACCCATTACGAGACCCATGAGTCAGCCTCTGGAAAGCAAGAGTTTGTGTCCCACAAAGAAAAGGCTGGGCTGAGAAAACCTTCAAGAACAACAACACCTTGATTTTATCTTTAGGCCTCTGTAAACCCTGCAAGATGTCCGGAATCTCCAATTGTGTAAAGTTGTACGAATATCTAACTGGAAACAATACAAAACCTGCATTTTTAGCAACCATCAACTAACTACAGGTTACTTAGTGGGGAATACATGGGACAGCTACAAAGGCCACTCTTGAGTTTGTCTAAAAATTACTTATTTCAGTCTCCAGATTTAGATCACGTAGAATTTGCTCTCCCTGTCTCCTTCTAAAAGAGGAAAAATTCAGAACTTCCTGTCTGCACAAGACGATTCAAAGAATTCTTTTAACTAACTGTGTTTACCTCTTATTGAAACAAAAGATTTTTCTCAGCACAACTTTCAACTTAAGTCCATCCTTTTCAAAGAATAAATAAAAACAAAAACAAAACCATCTCTGTTCCTCTTCCCTTCCAATTTGTATCCTCACCCTACAGTGCCCAGTAAAAAACATAACCTTTTCAAGCCGCTATTTCTCACACTGCCTCTACTGTACAGATTCTCCTCTCTCTGTGATGAATGAAGTCAGGAAAACAGGGATAATTACAAGGGAGACTTGTATTCCCATTACCTTCTCGCCTCGGCCGTCATCAACTGCCGCCTCTAATGTGAACCTTATCAGTGCCTTTACTGTCCAGCGCCTACCTGTGCCCGCTCTCAGGCCCTTCCTCCCAGCTTCCACACCCCTAAACCCTTTCCATGGTTTCCTCATGCCTACCAATCCTGCCGCCCCAAAGCAGAACAGCCTAGTGGCGAGGAGCAGGCTTCAAATTGTGTCGCTACGATCATTTATGAACTGGCAGGCCTTGGCCAGGGTCTCTGTGTCACTGTCCCACCTGCACCACGGGGAAAAAAAGAACGCGGCTCATCTCGCTGCTTCGGTACTGCATGGGCAACCAATGGAAAGGATCACCAGACAAGCTACGGTGTCCGCAGGGGTCGGCCGCTAATACCGCTTCCTGCCTCTCTGGAAAGGTCTTGCCCTCCAAGTTTCCAAAGCACGCATCTTACCTTCTTCAGCCCCACCTCCTTTAAGGCCTTGACTATGTAAACCATCACCTTACGGAACCCCAAACGCAACCTTTTCTTTACGTCTTTCTTCTTCTATCGTCTCTGTTCCACGCCAATCCCTCTCGGTCTAGACCTCCAACCCAAACAGATCCAGGCAGCAAAGGGCACCTCCCACGGCCAACTCAACCCAAACTTGAACTCCCTGTATCACATCCACCTTCCAAATCCATTCTGCCTTCTGAATGCAGTGTCTCACAGACAACCACCACCAGCAGCAAGTAACCTCAAGGAGCAACCTCGGCCCTCTCCTCCGCTCCTTCCTCTCCACCACCCCGACCGCTACCCCACCCACCACGGCTCCATCCCAACATGGTGCCTTAGATCAAGCCCTCTTCTCTCCTAGATGTGCTGCCGTGGTCCCCTCATTTGACCTCCCTGCCTCCAGCCTCCAGAGCTTCCAGAACCTCCGTTCCGTCCTGAGATAACTGCCTCGGGACCTCTGTCATTAAAAGTGAAGGCTTTCTGCTTCTACTGCCTAAAGTCCCCGGTCAAATGGTCTGTGTGGAATGACCTTCAGAAGTTGGGCCCCTGCCTGCCTCCTCACTTCACCTCCTGCTCTCCCACACCCACCCCTACTCTCCCATCCCCGCTCACAACACCAGGCTCGCTCAGCGCCTTTCCACAGGCTGCTCCATCAGACTCCCGTGCTGTTCCCCCAGTCTCTGCCCGCTTGCCATACCCACTCGGTCCTCTCCCAGCACAGAAGCCACCTCTGCAAGGGCTCCTCCCTCTCCACGCCGGGCACTAGGTGGCTCATTCACATTCCTATCATAGTATCTGCAGGCTACTTCCCACTAGAGGTTTCTCTCTGGATTCCTTTTCCCTTGGTACTCCCAGGGCCTAGCACAACATCTGGTGCTTACTAAACATTCGGTATCTGTAAAATGGCGGAAATAATCCCCAAAGTAACATCACTTCCCACTTCTCGGGCTCTCCTCTGTCTCAGCACCACAGCCTTGGTCTGTTCATTCTGTACAATCCTGAACGCTATTTTATCCTCCAAGAAATTTTTTAAAGTATGAAAAAGCTGGGGGCGCCTGGGGGGGCTCAGTTAAGTTGAGCTTCCGACTTCCGCTCAGGTCATGATCTCGCAGTTCGTGAGTTTGAGCCCCACATCAGGCTCCTCGCGGATGGTGCGGAACCTGCTTGGGATTCTCTCTCTCTCTCCCTCCCTCTCTCTCTCAAAATAAATAAATAAAAATTTTAGAAAAAGGAGTCTGCTCCCCAAATCTCCCTACTGCATTGCCCAGATCTTGCTTAAGTCTTTTCACTTCCTTAAAAGGCATGAAAGCTGGATAATAATTACAGATGTTAAAACAACACCCGTATTTTGGCAGTCAAAAAAAAAAAAAAATCAGGACAAACTATCATTCGTAATACGTTGGTTACGTAACTCAGAGTTCAACAAAGATCTCTGGTACCACTTTCCAGGATTCCGAGTGTTGTTGTTCCGTGTCTTACTGAACCTGAAGACCCATGTGAAGGTTAAACTGCCAAATGTTTCTGAGGAGATTAAAAATAATTGCTGTAGGAAATAAAGGATATTTTACCACTCGCAGCTTTTTTGTTTCCACTTTTGGCTAACTCCAATTAGTTCTGGGTTGTAAAGTATGTCATCCACGTTCGTGAGTGGTCTATTACTGTCTTCACCTCTCGTGTGTCTTCAGATAATGCTTGCCACAATCTCTTGCTTGGGAAGTCTTAACTGTCGCTAACGAGGCCAGATCTCTCTCTCCCACGAGCTAGGAAGAAGTGCTGAATGTATTTTCATTCGAACTTCTAATCCTTGCGTACTCACCATTCGACCCAGCCACCCCACGACCCCAAAGTCTTCAGGGAGGAGACATAAAGACTGACGTTCAGACAAAAGCCTGCATGCAAATGTTTGCAGCAGCCTTATCCACAAGCACCCACAACTGGAAATAACCCTGACGTCCCGCAGCCAGAGAACGGATCAACTGTGATAGGCCCACATAGCCGTGTCCAGGTTGGCAACAGAAAAGTAGCCAAGTATGGAGATACACCACAGCATGGATGGCTCTCAAATGCACTTTGCTAAGTGAACGAAGCCGTCCGTGTGGCATTCGAGGGACGGAACACATCAGCGGCTGGCAGGGGTGGGGGTGGGGGTGGGAAGGATCGGTCTACCAACGTCCAGCAGGAGGAAAGTTTCGGGGGTGATGGAACCAGTCCCTGAGCCTGCTGGTGGCAGATACACAGCGCTATATGCTTGTGCCAAAACCCGTACAACTATTCGCCACGGGGTAAATTTCGCCGGATGTAAATTTAAAAGTTCTAAAAAGTTAATTATTTAACCACGGCTTGGTTAAAGATTATATATAATCAACACAAAGGTGTGGATGTCCTTAATGTTTACCCTGGATGTGGTCACCGTATTGTAGTGATTAGGAAGAGATATCAGGGGAATGAGGAGAGGGCCACCCCAAATTGCCCCCAGATACTTTCGGTTTCTCTTGTATTGGCAACCGTCCCGAGGTCCCCACATCAGGGCAACCTCTGCCCCAGCTGGGAACCAGCTAGATGGGAGTTCTAGCAAGGCTGTGAGGAAGGTTATTCGAAACCAACAGAAGACGGACCCCAGGATGCATTTCAAGGGAAGAAATAAAGGAGGACAGGAGACACAACTCTGAAAATTCTAACTCCTCCCAGTCAAGGGGATACACAGAAAATTCCATGTACAGGTTGGCTCCCTTCGTCCCGTAACCCCTTTTTTAAAAAGGAGTCAAAGTGCGTGGGGGCAGGGAATCTCTTTGGGAGAAAAGAGGGGCGAAAGAGAGAGAAGCGAGCCTCTTCTCCTGGACCATGAGGCTGGGGGGCCCTAAAAGCCCCCACTCTGATGTTTCTTAACATAGAAAAACTAATTCGAAGGAAGCAAATGACCAAAATGAAGCTTCAACCACCCCGTGACACTTTCTTTCCAGAGTACCCTCATCAGCCCACACATTCCTCCTCCAGAGGGGATGGCCGTCGTGTCAACCCTGGAGACGGCCGCAGGCAATCCCGACCAGGCTCCAGGTGTGGCTGCCCGCTTGGTGACCGCGGCAGCGAGGGCACAGGCCCGGCCCCCAGCGTGGGGGCCCCCAGTGTAGGTGCCACCCTGTTCCCTCCTGCCTCTTCCAGGAAAGAAGAGTGCTGTCTGCTCATTCTCCGCACTCATATTCACGTTCGCGAGAGCCCAGAAAACTCTGTTCCTCTCCGCGGAGACCTGGGCCTGCTACATTGTTATACCTCAGCCAGAGATCGCCACCTGAGACAAACCTCAGTCCATAGATGAGCCCCTGATTGCTGGCTTGGAGAACCAGCTCTCCAGGCTTAAACAGCACTTGCAGCTGGAAAGACTGGCCTAAATGCAAAACAAATGCGATTTTCCAGGAGCCTTGGGGGGGGGGGGGGGGGGAGGGGGGGCAGGGAAAGGAGGAGTCACAAAGCTCAAAACCGCGGAGAGAGTCAACCAGAACATTCTGCGACATGCAGTGCCCTACAAAAAAAAGGGCTCTCCCACATACTATCCGGAAACGGCCACTGCGAGGAGAGGAGGAGACGGCTGTCCAAGTGAAATAAAAAAAAAAATCACGGACTTTCTAAAGACAGGAGTGAGGGCCTAAATTATAAAACAGCTGATTGTATTAAGCTAATTAAGGTTTATCATGTTAGCCATCTGAGTTTTAGTTGGCACCAGAAAGGCAGGAACAGCATATCATGCAACGTGGATTGCGATCTGCTTCGCAAGCAGATTTCCACCACGCTCAGACACAGGACCTCTGGCAGTCGAAAAAGATGTCGGGTTGAAAACCAATTTTAGCACAGTGATTTGTGAAGAATTCTGTTCCATCGTGTGAGCTATTTACCGGGATACCAGTCCGAGATTACACGTATCTTTATTAAGCACTACACCGCGCATCTGAGCTAACCATGCCCCTCGTTTTCCCTTTCGCCGGTTTTCTCACACCCTGGAGGCTCTGCGATCACATGAAAAAATTCCTAACAATAAAAAACCCTTGCGTGCTTGACACCCTTCACTGCAGATATTCTGCCCACCCACTGCCAGCACACAACTTCCCGATCTTCGGAGATCCTCAGCATTTCAGAAAAGGCGCTCTTCTGCTGAAATGGGAGAGGCACAAGATCCCCTCTTCAAAGTAGGGGAGAAATTTATTTCCAATCCTGCCTTCCGCGAGCACCTCTTGACTGTACTTCTCCCAAACCAGAAGACAGAACTCCTTCTATCTGTTGCTGACATCGTACTGGAGAGGATTCTGGAGCTGCTGGTGTTTCTGTGTGGGGCAGTTGTAGTCTTTTCACAAGGAACCCCAAGGCAAAAACGTTCAGGGTTCCCCCGGAAGCGCTCACTGTCTTTGTTCTTCATCTTGCTACCCTCGTTCCTGCCTTCTCCCCTCTGCTACTCTCAAACCTCTGGTTTTGGGGGTGCCTTAAAATGCCAGCTCGATTCTCACTGCACGCTCTTCAGGCATCAGACATTTTCTACCAGCCACTGCTTATAAAGCTTGGAGTTAACAGGCATCTTTTCACAGATGAAGCCAGACCAGCCGGTTTCCTCCTGGTACTGCATTAGCATTCCACATTAAAATGTATGCCACAAATAATCCAATGGCAAACTCACCGTCCACAGCCCCCAAAATCAATAAAAGCCACTTGACTCGGAGTGAAAAACCTTTCAGGTTAACACAGAGCTCAAGGTAAAAGGAAGGTGATGAATGAACAAAAGGCAAATCTACCTTCAGACTCTTCAAATCCTAAAAAGGAGGCGAGGCTGCCTCGATTTGGCCAAGTCCTTCCTTTTTTTTTTTTTTTTTTTTTTGTCCTCGACGGGATCACGCTATATGTGTGCTGCTTTAGTCTTTATGCAAAACAGTGCATTCTCCACAAGGCCCTGATGCCTACCATTCTCTAAACTTGCTTCTTTTCCAGGCCTGCCTCTTCTAAAGGACTACCCGCATGCGAGTTAATGAAGTCATTCTGATTTGGTCTGGAGAGCAATACCATCATAAAGTCACTCTAATCCCATTACACTTGGATAACATTAAGAGTATTTCTTCTCCACTCTGAACCCCAAATTCTCTCCAGGGTACCAATCCACTGTCAGTCTGTCTCGGAATGGATCCTCAGATAAACACTTAAATTCATGCTCAAAATATCGTATCTCACCTTGTGAACCTTGACCTTTTGGAAAGACTTTGGCCCAATGTTCAGTTACTGTCACACGGTTGCATTCTCTGCAAATATGAAAGGGTTAAAAGCAGCCCCAGTCAACAGGCCTACAAGGAAAAAAAAGACAGCATGTATGCCTTACAGCATCACTGGAACGCATTTATGCTCATTTCCTAGAACAATATTGTTACCTTTTGGCCTTCATAATAGTCAGAAGTACCCCCAACACCCTTCAGTAGCCTCTAAAAGGAAAAGCACAAAACAGAACATTCCCTGCAAGAGAGAAACAAAAAAAAAAAACAAACAAAAAACAAAAACAAAAAAAAAGGCATGCAAAGTAGCATTCTCCAGCAACAAACAAAACTACCATTACAAACCCATCAGTTCATTTTGGTTTTGTTTTGTTAAAAACACAGAGAAAGAGAGAGAGAGAGAGAGAGAGAGAGAGACTGCATACACCAAGAGTCCCCACCCTAGCAAGGCACATTTTTTCTTTAATAAGGGTCATAAATCTCAGCTCCTTGTCCATCCCCTAAGCAAAAGCAAAAGGCAGGAAAAGCCCAAGTTAATCTCAGACCTTGCAAACCTGCACCTTTTCTCCCATCTTCTCTGCACAGAATCTTTTAGGGCTCCATTAGTCACATACCAGTGCTGTGTGGTGTCTAAGTGTGCATTCACATACTGTGTTGGGATGGTACCTTCCTGCAAGGTCCTCTGCTTTTGGCTGCCATGAAGGGAGGAAGCTGCTATCCCACTGTAGTAGCTCAGTGACTGCATTGTGTTCAGGAGCTGATCTGCCTCAAACCAGTTTCAGCCGGTTCTGGTCACCCTACATAAAAAAGCTATGGCAACCCTCCCTGAGTTGCCAACAAGTCCCTGAAAATCATCAGCACGGAGGGGATCTCGCTGGGGGTTGCTCTTCCCTTTTAGGTCTTCGTGAGGAGGGGAAGGTCATCGTGTGTCCCCCCACCGCCGCACAAGCACACAGCCTTGGAAATGCTCGCCTCACAAGCACCCCAGAGCCCCTCGGGGCCCATCCCCCCGGCCCCTCCACCCCAAAGCCCACCGCAGACACTGTTTCCCCCTCCTTCTCCTTCCCCCACTTACCTCCCACAACCTGGCTCACATCTTTGTGTACCTGTGTGTCAGTGTGTGTTCTCTGTGTTGGTGGCTGACAAAGAGCCCCCAAGAAAGCAATCTATGTGTGCCTCCTCACACTGGATGCGTCGGCTGCAGGAGCGGCCTCGGCCTCCTAGCAGAGTGGTGCTGGCTTGTTGACCAGGCTCCTCTCTGCCTGTCACCCCCACCCCACCCAGCCCCCTCCTCCCGTCCCTCTCCTCTCTCTCCCAGCCCTGTCACCACCACCACCACCACCACCAGCCGCCCCCCCAGTCTCCTCCTCCTCCAACCTTCTCTTCTTTCAAGCACCTGGGGGGAGAAGTCCAAATCCCTTCACCTCGGGGTAGGAAACTAGGGATGCCTGGGGTGGGGGTGGGGGGGGCGAGTCAAGGGGCAGTGAGAAAGAGGGGCACAGCGGCCTTTCAGGAATCCTCCGTGAGCCGCCAGCGCTGGAGGAGGGGGTGGGGGGGAAGGAGCGGGCTCCTGCGCTCACGTGGCCCCCCTCTCTGAACCTGTGGGGCCTAGCGAAACCGGCTCGTCCTCGGCCCCCCCAAGGAGGCTGGCGGGGCGCGAAGGCCGCCCCGTCCCCAAGGCCAGGGTGGGACAGGCCACTGCAGTCAGGCCAAGGGGCCTGAGCCTCACGCGCTCGCCCCGGCCCGCAGGGGTGGGCACGAGGGGCCGGCGCGCCCGCCTCTCCCCGCAGCCCACCCGCGCGCCCCGTCCTGCGCTGCCCTCGCCCCCTCGCTCGCCCCCCGCCGCCCCTCGCCGCCCCCCGCCCCGCGGGCGCACACCCACCCCCTTCCCGGGGTTGGCCTTCGCAGCGGTCAAGCCCGGGCGTCTGGGCCGCAGCTCGGATGACCTTTGTTCAGCGCGGCGCCGCCGGCTGCTGCTGCTGTGGCTGCTGCTGCTGTCGTCGTAGCGGCGGCGGCGGCGGCGGCTTCCATGTTACGGGCGTGTCATCCGCATTCCCGCTGCCGGGGTCTGTGTGTGCGTGTGCGGTGGAGCGGCCTCGCCGCCGCCGCCGCCGCTGCCGCCGCCTCCCGGGCTGCCGGCTCCCGCGCCCCCCGGGCCGCCCCGCCGCTGCCGCCGCCGCCGCCGCCGCCGCCGCCGCCGCGGCCTCGCCGTGCGCCCGGCCCGGGCCCCGCGCCTCCCCGGGCGGCGCGCTCTAGGCCGCGCGGCGGCGGCGGCGGCGGCGGCGGGGCGGCCCGCCACGCCGGGGCCTACGGCTGGGGGTACGGGCCCGGCGGCGGCGGCGGCCCGAGCGGCGAGCGAACAAAAGGGAGCGCGGCAGAGGGGGAGGGGGCGGCCGGTGGGGGAAGGGAGGATTCGGGGAGAAGGGAGGCGAGAGCGCGAAGCCCCGCAGCCGGGCGGGCGCGGACGCCCGGCCGGCGCCGACTCCGCGGCTGCGAGAGGAGCCCCGCCGACCTGCCAAGTCTCGCCCATACGGGGCCGCCGGGCTGCAGCTTCGCCCCGGAGAGCGGGGTGGTGGTGCCGAGGGGCTGGAGGGAGGGCTGCTGGGGGTTGTTGGGTTTTTTTTTTTTTTTCCAACGACATTTCGGGCTCTCACCCAGTCCTTGCCGTGGCCCCAAGCCGCAACTTACTCGAGTGGAAGGAAGCAAGGCCTCGCCAAAGATGGTTGAAAAAGACCGTGAGCCTCTACCCAGGATCTTGACGCCAAGGTGGTGTTTTGTTCTCCTCGCAATGGTGGCAAATAAGTAAGAAGAGGGCACGCTATCTTCAGATAAAGGAAATCTGAAATTCTCCCTGGAGGTGGAAGAAGGGGCTCTCCTCTGTCTAGTTAGTGGTTTGGAGCCCTTTTCGCCTTAAACTGAGCCACAAAAGAATGGAAGACACCCCCTGGGGTGGGGAGAAAGCCCTGGTGTAAAAGACACACGTTTTGCTTTCAGAGAAAAAGCCACTGGGGCCAGATTGAAACATGGCATGTTCAGTTCTTGCAGGATTTTTTTTTTTTTTTTAACTGGGGGAATGATACTGAGTAAACAAGATGTAATAGGTAGGTCTTTAAATTCAAGAAGGGAGATGGTGTACAAATATAGCCAGCACATACTGTACATACAGCAGGTGGCCATAGCCTCGAGAACGCAAAAAGATACATGTTATAAACCCCGTGCAGCCCACAGAGGTGTGTATAATCGTGAATACAAACGAGAAGGAGACAATACATTACCAACACACGAGGTAGGCTATTTTATCCAGCCCCGGGTCCTGGGTCCTACCTCTTTCACAGACGTGCGCTCAGTTGAAAGGTTTTTTTTAAAAGGAGAAAGAAACCCCACGTCAACCTAATTATGCTAACCCAGGAACCAGGACAAAAATGGAAGGATCTGAAAAACATGTCACCATAAGCCCTTTAAAAAGGCTCACTTGCGTGTGAACGGCCGGGCCGGACTCTAAAGATAACCAATATTATTCCAGTGGCCGTGCAGACTCCCCAGCAGGGGAAGACGTTTCGGTGTATTTTATTTTAAATTAGATTAATTGGTTAATATTTGCAAAGTAGGCTGAAAAGTCGTTGGGTTTTGTTTTTTTTGTTGTTGTCGTTTGTTTTTTTTTCCTTTAAATCTCAGTATGCCTCTCCTTTGCATTAACTTCCATTGAGGAAGCCATTGTTCTCTATTATGGAGACACTATGATGTAAATTGCAAGTAGCATTTTTGCTATTTAAGACTTTTCATGTAAATGAACCGAATGATTATCTCACGGAAGAGTCGTTGGTCTTTCAAACAGCAAATTGTTGGGAGTTGCACATAAATTGGCACACGTATTTACACATGGCTCGAAAGACCCAGGCAATCTGCACGTTTTGTCACATTCCTCAGTGTTACAGGATGATGAAATTGAAACACCCATCTTCTTTGAGCCTGAAAACGATGCCAGTGCTCTGTGGGTTGAGTTTCAACTTTACCTGGGCTTGATTTCATCTGAAAGGAGGCCTTTTTTTCTTCGCCCAAAGGTGGGCCTCTATTAGTATGCACGTAAAAAACATTCCATGCATTGAAAAGTATACAAGGACCTACTTATCTGAAATCTTGACACAATACACCCATTACGGTATATGAAATTGCATAATACACATATCCAAGTGAGTTGGGTTTCCTAGATTTGGAATCTTTGTTTACTTAAAACACTCTTGCCCCTCCCCCACTCCTTCTCTTAAAAGAGTAGAAAGCACATCACAGCAGTGTTTGAATGGTTTACAAGAATTGTGTTACCAAAACTAAAGTCTCCACGTCTTATTTTTATCATAAAGAGTCGTCAGTGGTACAACTGCCTCGTGGCTTCCTAATGCCAAATACTCTTTGAGCAGAGCTTTTTACAAAGCCCAGCGTTTTGGTCAAGCTCGCTGGAGGAAATTAGGTTGAAAGCACAATTCATCACTTGCACAAACGGCAACAGATAACATTGCATCTGCTTTTAAAAACCATAAACAACCAAAAATAAGAAATAAGAATTTCCTGCAAATGATCTCAGTTCTATTTTTACAAAGAGGATTTCAGAGAATCCCTCTTGCCAGGTAGACCAATAGTTAAAAGCAAAGCGCCCATCCTAGCCCATTCTATAAAATTATTGAAATTCACAGCAGAAAAAAAAAAAACAAAACCCACACATTTTAGTGTGAGTTTTTCAAAAATGACACTACCCTCTTCCAAAACGTCAACACAAAGGTTCATTCTGTTGTCCCACGTACGTAAGGCTATCTTGGGCACCATTCTGCTTTGCGCAACAGTTTAGAAGAAGCAACTGGACCGCACGAATGAAATAAACTATTATTTGAGTACTGTAGATAAGAAAGAACAAAGAAATCATATTAGTCTTATGCCAAATAGAAACTAAAGGAATTCCAAATCCTTTGGGATTTTGTTTGTTGCTGCTTTTATTTCTAACTCTCAGTGTCTTAGCGTTTCCTCCAATCAGTGTATTGCAGAATCCCAGCTTTTTTTTTCTTTTAATCCTTTTGTGGTTTGAAACCGGCTTTGCAAGTGCGTATAGATACCAGTCTACACATAATACTCTACCTCCAAATTCCACCATGAATTCGGAAATTCCTTTGTTAGACAGAGCACACAAAAGGTGTGTTCCTTGAGGATAAGGAGACAAAAAAACGAGAAGCAAAACCTCTTCTTTATCTCACCGCCAAAAGGCCTCGCAAACCGCTCCTAACCCGACAACCTCCTGACCTGAGCTACGCATTTTTTAGCTCAAAACTAAGGCAGGCCGGGGCGATTATAGAGCTTAGTATGTTACATTTGCTTTTAGAGAAATGATCACACTATTCCACACTAGCATTCTAGTTTCAAGATCCGTAGCTGAGTGGCCAGCAAGGAAAAGTCATCTTTTTAACATCTAAATATTGATAGAATCAGGATGTTTTTTTGTATTTTCCAAAAACATACCCTTGAAAGAAACCATAATCAGATTTAAATTATGATTAGCCTACCAGAAAGAGACTGAGGGGAAGTCTGGGAAAGGATTCCCCTTATCCTTTGTTAGTGATTTTATAAATAGATTGTCTGTAGCAAAGCCGCATACCCTTTCCTGACCCTTGGTTTGGAAATGCCTTCCACTCAGAGACCTGAATGTGGGGGGAAGGGAGATGTCTGTCTGTTCAAAGATAACCGAAGCATATTCAAAATTGTTTAAGTTTATTTGAGCAAAAATTAATTCAAATTGGGCCGTGCCAGACCGGAAGTGGTTAGAAGCGCTCCGCCCACAAGAGCCCAGGGAAAGACCCAGAAGGTGCAGGGACAAAGAAAGGAAATTATTCGATTGGCTACAGCTTAAAGCCCAATTGGCTGTTTGTGACGGGTTGCCCTTAGCTTTTCCATTATGTAACCTTGCGTATTTACAGGCTGAGATTTGGGTTTGCCTACGTTTGGGTTGGCCACCATGTCATTCCAGCCACCTCAGTCCAATGGACTCCTGGTTTAATTAATTTAACCGTCCAAAGTTGGGCATTATGTAGGAGGCCCCTAGATATTTGAACGACTTCCTGAGTCCTGGCTACTAGACAGAACCACTGATGTTTATCTCCTACTGTCGCTGTAGGCCTAAGTGCTGGAAAGCCAGCCTTGCCCAAGGAAAGAGAAGGGCAAAGTGTTGTGTTATGAACTCTAGAGAATCAAAGAAGAGGCAGAAGTGTGGAGTTTGGCACACCAGCAAAGAATCGTCTTCAGGAACGATGGGCCAAAGGGCAAGGCCTGCGGAGAATTTTGTAAGATTTCCTAACCCTTTATAACTTTTACATTAGGTCTGAGGTTCTTTGAAAGGGACTGGTATTTGGGCTTCTTTTCACTTCTCTAAGCCCAAGATGAGGGAGGGAAAGCTGAAAGGTGTCTGAGAAAAGGAAAAGCAATCAGGGCTCATCTGTTAAGGAGGAGAAGGGAGCAGACAGGAAATAGGGACTTCGTTCTACCGGAGAAGAATTGCTCCCCTGCAGTACAAGGGCTCCCTAAGCGCCGTGAATCTTCATCTTCCCCTCTGCCCACACCACCCCCACATCCCCACCAGTTAGCACAATGCCTTGTACATCCCACAGTTGAAGTTAACTAGTCCCTGGGATGCCTGACTGTCCGGGCATGCAGCTCTCGATCTCGGGGTCGTGAGTTTGAGCCCCATGTCGGGCATAGAGGGAAGGAAAGAAGGAGCGAAGGAATTAACTAGTTATTTGTGAACTAAGGAATGGATAATAAGTTCATCAGGCGCCTAAAAGTAAACATGCCCCAAAGCAAATGTAAGAGCTTTTGCCAGAATAGTGGATACTATAGTCTGCTTCCTCCAGCAGAACTCCCCCCAACCCCCCCCCCCCCCCCCCCCCCCCCCCCCCCCCCCCCGGCTGCTGACCACTCAGAGCTCAGTCCCTCCCGGCAGACTGCTTTGGAACTGTCTCACCTAAGTTTATTGCCCCCCTACCAGCTAGCAAGCAACCAATGTCTGGCTGATGTAGAGATACAAAGCCTTAGCCCTCTTGCCTTAATTTGGGCTAATTCTAAGGAGCCACCCAGTTCCAGAGCATCCTGTGCATTAGCTGAGGCCTTGGTCCCCATAGCACTGTGGCTACCTCTCATTCCACCTAATCCTGCCTTCCTCATGCCCTCACATATGTAACTCCAGAGATTTTCCAGAGCCTGGTTCCAGGAGACTCAGCCCCAGACACCCCCCAGACCAGACCCAACTCCCCATTGACTCCACTCTCTGGTGGCACCAATCCCCCTCCTCTGCTCCATCACTGTGTGCTGTGGATTCGGCCTCCCACATGTCTGTTCATTCCAGAACCTTCTCTCCACATCCACCACTGGATGCTGCACCTAGCCCACCACTTCATTTCTCTTTCCCTGACCGATCTTCAGGCCCCCAACCTGGCCAACTTCCCATACATGCTCCACATTGAAAACCCTGGGAGCCTCTGTGTTGGCCCTCCGCTCAAACCTTTCCATTTCTCTCCATTGTCCTTAGAGTGAGGTCCAGACTCAGTAAATAATACAACATCCCTTGCCCCTCCCTTCTCTATTCCAAGATGCAACCTCGTTGAACTTTTTGTTATTTGAATGAGACCTGATTGCTCTCACTGTCAGGCCTTCACCCTGCTATTTCCTCTTTCTAGAGGACTTTTCCACCCTTCTGCAACCCCCTTTGTCTCACTCACTCCCTAGTGCTATCTTTAGGCCTAATTTATGTCACTCACTGGGGAAGTCTCCCCTGACCTCTCCCCACAACGACAAGCTGAGGCTGGGTGCCCCTGATGTGTGTTCCTACATTGTCCTTTTCATACCATATTTGAGGTTTATTCAGCTCGCTCCAGGAGACAAGAAACTTGTGAGCTCAGACACAATGATAGTTTGGCTCGCTTGAGTTTTCCCACCACACACAAAAAGTGCCACCACACACAAAAAGCCATTTAAAAATTAGGAGGCCAGGGGCACCTGGCTGGATCAGGCAGTTAAGCATCAGACTCTCGACTTCGGCTCAGGTCATGATCTCACAGTCTGTGAGTTCGAGCCCTGCGTCGGGTTCTGTGCTGACAGCTCAGAGCCTGGAGCCTGCTTCGGAATCTGTGTCTCCCTCTCTCTCTGCCCCTCCCCCACTCACGCTCTCTCATTCTCTCTCTCAAAATTAAAGCTCAAAAAAAATTTTTCAAAAATGAATAAATAAGTAAAACATTAAAAAAAACTTTTTAAAGTAAATACAACTTAGGAGTTCAGATCATCAAGATTGATTAAATACCAATGGGATTTTTTAAATGACATTTAGAGATAAGAGATGATCAAATACTTTACAATGTTTGCTAACCTTAATGATAAGTTTATTTGATGCCAAAAGACCCAAAGCCACATCTCATTGGGGAAACACGGGTTATTCCTGGAAAGGTAGAAAACATAAACAAATGTTGAAATATGAAAATAATAACCAGAAACTATGACTGCAAAATAAAATACATCCATTTGTCAGCAAACAGTTGGAAGACGCTTAGAAAATATTGCTGTAGATTTGAAGAAACACGTATTAGAATAAATTACACAGTGTGGGAGGATTGCTCTACTATTGAAAGAAAAGTACAGCTATTTCTAACATGCCTCTGCTTAGGGTATATGTTTGATCCTGTTCCAATGATGACATTTCTGAAAAAAAACATATTTTTTATGAACCACCAAATAAAAAGTTTTGCAGAGAAGGTATATTCTAAACAATAAATGATTTCTTTAATGAAAATAATATGTGTATATCATTTTTTAAAGTTTTTTTTTTTTTTAGTAATCCGTAAACCCAACATGGGGCTCAAACTCACAATCCCAAGACCAAGAGCCACGTGCTTTCCCAACTGAGCCCCATTGCATATAATCTGTTCTTTAATGTGTAACAATAACAACTAAAAAAGCAGCTTCTCTACAGAAATGCAAAATTCTGGGATTAAGTTACAAAAATTCCAACACGCAAAATTAACCACTGAATCATGCACAGATAAGCTTTTGAAGCCAAGAAATTGAAGCCAGAAGTTTATACATTGCTACTGTCGGGGAGGAAGAATTCCCTCTGCTCCTCAAGGTCCTTCTAGCTAGACTAAGAATAAACACGACATGAGACAGATTAACAGGAGAAAAATCAAACAAAGTAAGAGGAATCCACACAGACGTGGAAGTTCCAAACAGTGAGGCAAAATGATCTTATATGAGCTCAGAGGGGTAGAGTCTGAGGATACAAAGGTGAGAAAGACCATTAGGGGGGAGGTGAGAGGAGATGTTTGCAAAACAAAGGTTGCTCTGTTACGCAGATAAATGTCTTCGGTTCAGGGGAATCTCTGTTAACAGCTCTCTTCCTGGTACCTGCAGGCAGTTGAGGAATCTCCTGGGTTTGGATGGCTTTTAACTCAAAATAATGTTCTTGCCAAAGTGGGCATCTTGGGGGCGGCCTGCCCTTGGCCTCTATACTGCAGGATATTATCAGTGGAG
The DNA here is from genome assembly GCF_018350215.1 of Panthera leo. Classification (NCBI taxonomy): domain Eukaryota; kingdom Metazoa; phylum Chordata; class Mammalia; order Carnivora; family Felidae; genus Panthera; species Panthera leo. Next base: position 77,374,967 of record NC_056690.1, on the reverse strand, counting down.
TTAATTTCATTTTTAAAGGGGCGGGGAGAAGGAATTTATTCCTGTCCCTAAACTGGGGATGTTACTGCACTTTGAAAGAGAAGGCATTGACTACTGAAATCTTTTGTATCACACAGCGGTTTGCTGGCTATGTTATAGCAAAGAATTCAAAGGTGAGTTATTCACTGTAGTTTCAAATTTGCTGAACTTTTCTTTGGTAAATGCTGTCTGTCATATGCTATCCGGCAACTATTTCTTAGAACAAAAAGTGTTTAATCTGTCACTTTGAGGTAAAGAGAACATTTTAACCATGAAAACGAAAGTGACTGCCTTCAGGAAGAAACTCATGCTATGGAGAGAGCATTTTAGAAACAGGTGTTTGGAAATCACTCATAATTTGGTGCTAAAAATTATGGGGGCGCCTGGGTGACTCCGTCAGTTAAGCGTCTGAGTATTGATTTCAGCTCAGGTCCTAATCTCACGGTTCCTGAGTTTGAGCCCCCTCGTTGGGCTCTGTGCTGACAGTGCAGGTCGTACTTGGGATTCTTTCTTTCCTCCTCTCTCTCTGTCCCTCCCCCGTTCTCTCTCAAAAATAAATAATTTTAAAAATAAATAAGTAAATAAAAATTACATATGAATATTACCTTTGACAGCTATCAGACGTGTATACTTAAACTGTCATGAACAGAATTTTCTTTTCTTTCTTTTTTTTAACTTTATTGATTTATTTTGAGAGAGACAGAGAAAGTGTAAGCTGGGGAGGGGCAGAAAGAAAGGGGGACAGAGGATCTGAAGCGAGCTCTGTGCTGACATCAGAAAGCCTGACGCCGGGCTCGAACTCCCAAGCCATGAGATCCCAAGCCATGAGGTCAAATCAGACGTTTAACCGACTGAGCCACCCAGGAGCCCCTTTAACAGAATTTCCGAAACCATTAACAATTACCAGATGAAAGATTGTGCTTTCAGTGTGCCTGAAGCTGTTTAAAATATAGAAATCCAAATGTAACATCTTCCAATTTACGTCGCGGTAACAATGGACTGACTTTGGTAAACAGGGATTCATCAACTAAATTTCAACTAAACCTTTTAGTTGGTAGATGAGATTGAAAAACAAGCGTTATGGGTCGCCTGGTTGGCTCAGTAGAGCAAGGGACTCTGGATCTCGGGGTTGTGAGTTTGAGCCCCACATTGGGTGAAGAGATCACTCAAATATAAAATCTTTATTAAATTTCTTTTAAGTAATCTCTATACCCAATGTGGGGCACAGATTCACAACCCCGAGATCCAGAGTCCCATGCTCTACTGACAGAGCCAGCCAGGCGCCCCTAAAAGCTTTAAAAAAAAAAAAAAAAAAAAAAGAAAGAAAGAAAAGGGGCACGTGGCTCTTGGCTGGCTCAGTCAGTGGAGAGTGCAATGCGGACTTTCGGGGCTGTGAGTTCAAGCCCCACTTTGGATATAGAGACTACTTAAAACTAAAATCTTTGTTTTAATTTTGTTTAATGTTTATTTATTTTTGAGAGGGATAGAGAGAGAGAGACAGACAGACAGAGTGCGAGCAGGGGCAGGGCAGAGAGAAAGAGACAATCCAAAGCAGGCTCCAGGTTCTGAGCCATCAGCGCAGAGCCTGACGTGGGGCTCGAACCCACAAACCGTGAGATCATGACTTGAGCCAAAGTTGGATGCGTAAATGACTGAGCCACCCAGGTGCCCCTAAAATCTTTAAAAAAGACAAAAAAGTTTTAAAAAAGGGAAAACAAGCATTATCAGTAGTAACTTTGTGAAGCATCTTTTCTCCCTAGGATGGCACTGAAAACAACCCAAGTTGAAAGAAACTGAATTTAGATCAAGGTCTTTAGATCGCTTTATCATAAAGCATGTTTGATATTCAAAACTTTAATGAGAGCAAAATATTTCATACTGTTACTAAAGAAAAGGAAATTTTAATCGCGTTGTTCAATCCATCAGAGTTTCAACCTTCTATGACTCCTATTTTTACGTATGATTTGCAATATAATGACAGATCAGCATAGTACTCCCCGTGTTGAATTTGTAAGTGGATAGGTAGGTGTGGCTGAGCAAGCGCTGAAAAGCCAGTGGGTCCAAAAAATTTCCTGGAGCGGACAAGGGCACTTTTGCCGGCCCTCGTGAAAAGCACGGCACCGAGAGCCTGGATTTGCGGAAATAAACGGCACGTGGTGCTCCGTAAACCCGCTCCAAGCATCAGATAAATAACACCGTCACACTCTCTTTGCGTTTCCTCCTCAGCCGCTCACCAAATGTAAAAGCTGCCTGGACTGCGACACCGGCGGCCAGCTCCCGGATCCCCCCTTTCTGGCCGTGCCTCTTCCCTGATCTTGTCCCTCCCAGTGCATCACACGGGGTCTCGACAAGGCGACCGCAACCATGGAAAATTGAGAGCGTAAACCGCGACCGGCGAAGCTCCCCCGGGCCGCGGACACCACGCACACACCGCTCAGCAGCTTTGCAGAGGGCATCCTACTCTTTACCTTCTAACACGAATTAACTCAAGGGGAATAATGACCCATTCTCTTGGGGCATAAAATAAACCCTCGGGGGCGCCTGGGTGGCCCCTTCGGTTAAGCATCTTACTCTTGATTTCAGCTCAGGACGAGATCTCAACGGTTTGTGTTTGTGCGTTAACCCTTGTGTCAGGCTCTGCCCTGAACACGAGGAGCCTGCGTGGGATTCTTTCTTTCTCTCCTTCGCTGTCTTCCCCTCCCCCACCTGCATGCGCTCACAGGTGCTCTCTATCTCCCTCTCTCAAAAATAAATAAGCATCAACAAACAAACAAATTAGTTAATTAAGTCCGCTTGCCCCTTTTTGGCTGCCTCCCTTAATGAAATGACGGTCTGAAAGATCTTCCCTACTTTGGGAATTCTCCATCGGACACCTCCCGTCAGCCTCCTCCTGAACTTCTCTCTTCCCTTAACTTCCATGATGCCTTTCCCCTTGCCATAAAGATCATTTTGAGGCTTTCTTAGCTGATTCTTCCGCATTAGTAGGTTAAATATGGATTTTTCTCAGGGTTTTATTTTTGTTTTTTTTCTTTACTTTTTGTTTGTTTGTTTTTTAAGTAAGCTCTCCGCCCAATGTGGGGCTTGAACCCATGACCAGGAGATCTAGAGTCGCATGCTCTACCGACTGAGCCAGCCCAGTGCCCCAAACCTGCTCTTTTCCAAATCTGCACCTGTTGGGTAAAAACACTGGCCCTCGAGGTTTCCAATATCTATTCTGATGTTCCCCAAACGATGTTTCTAGTGTTATTCTAACTCCAGATCACAACGAATTGCCAAGTAGATTAGACACATCACCGACAATCACTTTAAACTCAGGAGGTCCAGAAATGTATCTCTCCCTCTTCCACCGTCCACCTCCAGCATGGACACCACGCTCCCTTCTCCATCCTTCCCCCGCATCCCCCAGGAGAGGGCTGACAGTTCTAACTACAGCCATCACAGCCTTTGCCCTCTTTCTGTGTGCGTTGATGCCTCGTTTTAAGCAGTTGGCTGTCACCGGGTCTCTTACAGAGACTTAAGGAACCACTAATGTCTTTTCAACCAATTTCTTCTCACCAACAGCCCTTAAGCAACCGGTTTATCCTAGGAAATGCACAGCCACCATGCTCTCTCTTTCATCTAAAAGGAAAAGGTGCCTCTCGTCGGAAGCTGGCTCCCCAAATAGGACCCACACAACCTGTTGACAAGGCAAAACCAACCTGAAGGCTTACCATGGTAAGTCGGGGAGAAGAACACCTCAAAAGCTCAGGCAGTGTTTCAGAGACGGGTAGGTAAGGTCACAGTTTATTGAGAATTGGAAGCGTGGCTTAAGGTGGGTCTCTCAACGCGGGAACTTGGCTAAGGGAAGGAAGAATTGAGGATTGGTGGAAACAGCAAGGGTGAGGACTTCGAGGTGAAGGATTCAAAGAATTTTAGAATCTAAACTCTTGGGTCCTTTCCATTGGGTCTTTGAAGAATTTCCTGTACGGAAGGAGCAAAGGTTTCCTTGGGCAAAAGAGTTTTGGAAGAAGAAAGAAATGCTAATTAAAACTATGAAAGAGCAAAGTAATGTTAATGTAGATACTAAGGTGTGGTTTCAGTTCTCAAGGAACAGGCTGGGGTCGGGGGTCAGGGAATAGCCAGGGTAGTTCTCCCGGATAAGGCCAGGGGACTGGAGAAGAAAGAGAAAACATCCCGCAGAAGTATCTCAAAGTCTTCTCGAACCTACTAAATAATAAAGCATTTGGATAAATAAAAATCTCAGTAAAAAGATCTGATCTTTTTATCCTTATCAAATCCAGAGTCTTGCCATTAACGACGGCGAAATCTTGCCATCTATAAATCCAAGACAATCACGGGACTGCTACATGATCAGGTGGGTCGGATCTGGGAAAAGAACTGTTTCAACATTTAGTCTCAACCTATTTATTTACTTGTTTATTTTGAGAAAAAGCGTAAGCAGGGGAGGGGAAGAGAGAGAGAATCTCCCAAGTAGGCTCCGAGCCCTGCTCGGGGGTTGACCCCACGAACCGCAAGATCGTGACCTAAGCCGAAACCAAGAGTCAGATGCTTAACCGACTGAGCCACCCAGGCGCCCCCCCACCGCCCCATTTATTTTTTCTTTCAAGATTTTTTATTTTTAAGTAATCTCTCCACCCAACATGTGCCGCGAACTTACCAACCAGGGATCAAGAGTCACGTGCCCCACCCACTGGGCCAGCCAGGCACATCTCTTAACCTCTCTATTTTGTGTTAAAATGTTTCTGTTGTTTCTGCTAGGAAACAGAAGGGAAAAAAAACCTTCCTCTTTTATGACTTCTTAGGAAAGATGTGAATTCGCACTTGGAACCAAATAGAAAAAGCCGATGAACAAATATAAAGCCAGGGAAGGCCTCCCTTCATTCTAGAGCTGGGGCTCTCTAGGTAGCATTTGGAAAAGCATTTGTAATCTGTCATCCAGGACACTGTCTGACAATGGACCCTCCAGTTGGGAGGTGTCCCTGCCAGTGTGGAAACAACAGGGGCTCTCGTGCTTATGCCAAACTCTGATGCTTATGGGACGGGATTTAAACCAGCCCTTCCGGGGGCGCCCGGGTGGCTCAGCCGGTTAAGCGTCCGACCTCGGCTCAGGTCATGATTTCACGGTTCGTGGGTTTAGAGCCCCGAGTGGGGCCCTGTGCTGACGGCTCAGTGCCTGGAACCTGCTTCAGATTCTGTGTCTCCTTCTGTCTCCGCCCCTCCGCCACTAGCATTCCATCTCTCTCTTTCAAAAATCAATAGACATTAAAAAAAAATTTTTTTTAATAAAAACATAATAGTAAAGCAATCCTTCCGTCTGATAACCAGCCTGCCTTGAGAGACGCCAGCAGGACCCTCCAGCACGGAGCCGTGAGCATAAGGTTGTAGAGATGCCCTCCAGCCATGCCCAACGTGGAGCTTTGAGGCTGACTTCCATTCTCAGGCCATGGTCAACGGTCCCCCATCACTACTTCGTGCCCACTCTGCGTCCTTTTCCACCACTTGGACTTTGGTAAGCCCATCATAGAATTGGCTCCTGAGTAGCTAATGGAACTCTGAGGAAGAGTGACACCACCCCGCTGTGGCTATTAAGTGGCTGCTGGTGCAGAGCCCGAGTCTTTTTTTATTTTTATTTATTTATTTATTTATTTTTTTTAACTTCATTTATTTTGAGAGAGAGTGCGCACGCTTGAGTGAGGGAAGGGGCGGAGAGAGACAGGGAGAGGGGGAGAATCCCAGGCAGGCTCCACGGTGTCAGCACAGAGCCTGACCTGGAGCCCGATCTCACATCCGTGAGATGAAGACCTGGGCCTATACAAGAGTCCGACGCTTAACCAACTGAGCCAGCCAGGAGCCCCCGCTTAACCAACTGAGCCAGCCAGGAGCCCCCGGGGCCCACGTCCTGAAGCTAGATCTCGGAGTCTGCTCGCTTGGATGCTCCTTCCACGGATATCTACCTGCCTGGCTCCCTCCCTGACCTCTCTGCCCAGCTGTCACTTTTCCAGAGGGCGCTTCTCTGACCACCTTAACTAGAATGGCACGCTTATATCTCCCGCTGACACCTTCCTCTGCTTTATTTGGCCCGTAGCACTTACCTCCACCTGGCTTTATTTTTAAGGTCGCCAGATAAAACACATGCTGCCTTCAGGACCTACTTCTACTACAAAGTCATCCGTTGTTCATCTGGGATTCAAATTTAACTGGGCGTCTTGTATTTTTATTTGCTAAATCTGATAGCCCTCGTTATGTTGCGTCTTTCCCTCCCACTCCAGTAGAAACTCCGGGAGACACAGATGTGGTCTGTTGGATTCGCTGCTCTAAATCCCCAGCATCGAGTGTTCTGGGGCCTTGTCGGGGCAACACGGCACCAACCGAGGCCTTAGGGCTAACAGGGCAACGCATGCCACATTCCCATCTGGCTTCCGCTGTCTCCTTGGAAAATTTCCAATTGTAACGGGGATTCCAAGGATGTAAACGTTTGCTTTCTGGTCCAGATATTGGATTAAGACCACCAGTATATACCAACCTGCCAAACCCCGGGCAAAGGACAGCTTACAAATCCTACTGACACAAATCTGAATTGAGTCATAAATGTGGCAATAAAAACAGAATCCTTTTTTTTCTTTAAACAGATCCCTCCCTATCCGTTCCTTGTCCCGCCAAGCAGCCCCATCTACAATCACCAGATTTCCTTCCCCAACTGCATTCACTCTGTTACTCATCTATTGAGCTCTCGTTCCCATAAGCTAGAAAACAAAACTACATCCATCAAATACTGTCCTCAACAGCTAGCCTTTAAAATGCACGGACGTGTCTGGGGTGGTAGTTTGGGCAGCTTCATTTGATGTTCTGACAACTGAGTATTGTTAGTTTTGACTCGGTTACTTAGAGGAGACTTTGTAATTCTCCCCCAATCACTCATGTGTATTTACTCAGCTAAGTAACTCTTGTGACCCGTGGCATTCCTCTCATGGGTCTTTTCCAGAGGCAGGAAGCCAGAAAGGCAGTGGAAGCTTAAAAAGCACACCTTTTCTACCCAGCAACAGAATATGAGAACTTCTTGCATGGTTTAAACTTGATGAGTTTCCACCCAGAAGGAAGTAAACTAAGATTTTTTTTTTTTCTTCTGTCTCTTTCCCATCCCAGCCACTTGGAGAAAAGAAGGAAGGGAAGAGAGGGAGGGAGGGAGACGGAGGAAGGAAGGAGGAAAGAAAGAAAGAAAATGGGAAGACATCTACCTTATACAAATACATTGCCATGTGTTTTTTTTTTTTTTTTTCTTGCTAATTCCTTTGAGCTGTGCCTTACTTAACCCTACAGCATAGTTCTGGGTAATGCCTATCTCTGTCCACCTTGAAGTAAATGACCAAATCCCAACAACATAGTGGTGGGATACAGGAAGAAAGTGAGGCTAACCATCCAGACAGATGCTGTTGAAAACCTGCCCAGAAAATTTTAACGATCCAAGAACCAACCCCATAAAGAAAAAGTCAAAACAGGTGACAGACCTAGACAGCCAGGCATGATGGGGCTGCGGTTTAGAATACAAATACCAGGGATGCCTGGGTGGTTCAGTCGGTTGAGCGTCTGACTCTTGGTTTCCGCTCAGGTCATGATCTCACCATTTCGTGGGTTCAAGCCCTGAGTTGGGCTCTGTGCTGCCAGTGCAGAACCTGCTTGGGATTTTTCTCTGCCCTGCCCCAATTCATGCTGTCTCTGTCTCTCTCAGAATAAATAAACTTGGGGCGCCTGGGTGGCTCATTCGGTAAGCGTCTGGCTTTGGCTTAGGTGGTGATCTCACGGTTTGTGGGTTCGAGCCCCGTGTCAGGCTTGGTGCTGACAGCTCAGAGCCTGGAGCCTGCTTCAGATTCTGTGTGTCTCTCTCTCTGCCCCTCCCCTGCTCACATTCTGTCAATTTCTCTCTCAAAAAATAAACATTAAGAAAAAATTAAAAATAAATAAATAAGCCTAAAAAAAGAATTCTAGAATAGAAATACCAGAGAAAGCATATGCTGTGCTGCTTTGCATTACCTCTCTTGGGAACCGATTATGCTCTGTCCCACATAACATGATTTCTGAAGTTCATAAAGCATTCCCCTGCCTTAACGGGCTCATGTTCCGTATTCTGAAGTGCCTTTACACTCTCAGTCATACTGGAACACAGTGAAGGCATCCGTGTGCTTTGGGTGGGTCGGACTCCCCCTGTGCTCTCAATGCTCTAAACCACAGCTTGCCAGTTTGCTACGTTTCTATGGTTCTTGTACCTCTTGGATTTTCCTTGAGCTGTCAGGAGTCCCTTCTGCCTTTCCTGGGGGACTCCTTTTCTAATCAGCTATGGAAACCAAGTAACCAAGTTTGTAAGGAAGCATGACTAACCTGAGAGGTGGAGCCCACGCTCCTGGAGTTTCCACCTTCTGGCAATTTGTAAGCATCGCCTCCGCTCCGCATTCCTCAGGTGTGTTTTAGAAAGCCGCCTTTGCAGCTGACTTAGCTGACCTCTTGGTGGGTGAGTGGGAGCAAAGAACACCCAACACTTATGGGGCACTTACTCTATGCCAGGTCCTGTCGAAGCACTTTGCTCAGTACGCATCATCTCATTTAACGCACATTCTCTCACACAAACCTCCGAGTTGAGTCCTGGGATCATCTCAGTTTACAAATGAGGCTTTCTTGAGCACACAGCCTTCAACAACGGAGTCAGCACTCAATCTCAGGCGGGCTGGCGCCATGTTCCGTTGACCACTGCTCAACACGGAGTCCAAGCTTGAAAGTCCTGAGTCATCCAAAGCCCTCCGTTAGCCTTCCCACCATGCTCTAATTTTTGTTGAGCCTGTGGAACCCTGTCTCCTAACACCCCATGTCTCTTAGGACAAAATCCAACTCCTTTATGTGGTCCAACCCTTGCTTACCTCCCCAGCTTCTCAGGCCCACATCCTCTGGCAAGGAGCACTCCCATGGTTCCTCGTGGTCTCCCTGTTAGAAGAAAGTCTTTCTTGCCTTGAGAGCCCTGCACCAGGGCTCTCTGCTTCTCCACCTCTGCTGGGCTCTTACTCAGTGTTCGTTACCTCTGGGTAAACTCAGAGACCTGGTCACTGACTTGGTCTAGGAGATCCATTAACACCTGTTTCCCCAATCGTTCGGTTTCTTCCACAGGAGCAGGGTTGCTAATTTGCCTACCCCCTGTGGACTGTAGAGTTAAGATGGGACCCTCTGTCTGATTCGCCATTAAATCCCCAAAGAGTAGCCATAACCGTTATTCATTCAACAAATGGACCAAGCTCTATGTGTACCCGGGATTTTCTCATTTAACCCTTCTTCAAGGACTACTTCATTTAAACTTCCTAACAACTCACTGGACAATCCAGTTTATAGATTAGGAAAGTGAGAGGTAGTTTTCTTGTTTAAAAAGAAATTGCTCTAGGTATCCCTGGACACTCCAATACGCCTTCATTTAATGGATACCTGGAGGCCCTAGTGGACCTTGGAGGTATCCAGACTGGGCTGCCCCCCACGGAACTTAGAAATAAGGTGCAAAGTTTGCCTCCTTAGAGGTGAACTGTTAAAACAAAAAGCTCCTATGAAAGTCCTGAAATAGACAAAGTCCTATTAAGAGACAAAGCCTGCCAAGGCAAGACTAGACTGTAATCTAATTGAAGCCATTAGCATATCTAAAGAAAGAATGTGTCAATCACACGAAGGGGGGCGGTGAGCTTAGAACTTTGGGAGAATCGACTCTAGTCTGTATCCTCCTTTGACTGCGTCCACCCAGAACCTTCCCGGGCTGAAGGCGCCAGCTAATGTGGCTGGTGGAGCCGGGCTCCGAAAGGATGCACCAGCCGCTGAATCACCAGCTTACCTCCCCCGCTCGAGTTCCAGCAACCCGTTTGCAATTCCGCTTCCGCCTGCAGGCAGAAGCTAATAATAGCTGCCATGTGTTTGGTCTCCATCCTGTGCTGGGCACCTTGAGTACACTGCTTGTTGCATTTTGGCCCCACACAGCCCAGCTTCCGGCCAAGAACCCAGGCCTGGGAGAGCTAGAGGACTCGCCCAAGGTCGAACTGCAGACCCCGGGAAAGAGCTGGAGTTCGGATGCGGGCTCGCCCAGCTCCAGGATGCAAGATTACTTGGCCCCTCCTTGGCACACACCGCCCACGAGAGCATGCCTGGGCCGAGGAGAGCTGGGTTTCTCTTCGTAGAAAATAGCTAAGTTGGCATTCTGGTTTATGCTTCTGCCTTATGCCCCTGCCTTCCTCCACCTGCCCTCCTGTGATCTCTGCTTTCAAAGCAACCACCATCATTTCTGGGCCCCTGACATACCGCTAGAGACCGTAGGTAGAATAAATAAATGGGTGCTTTCCTCAAACCGTTTAACAAAAGAAACCATTTAACATCCCAACTGTTACACTTTCCCCAGTGAAAGGGATAATCCGCCGTGATGGTGGGAGGACAGCAGGTGAACCTGGGACCTGGATGTCTATTGATTGACCCTGTGCACTTGCAGGTGACTCTGGGAAGAGGTATCTGAAGTCTTGGTTCCGGCATTATATAGCTGTGCGACCTTGGAAAAGTCACTTAACCTTTATAGCCCAGGCGCTGATGGGCACCCAACTCACGGTTTTAGCTGTTTTCCCCTCAGCTCTCTACAGACAGAACTGCAATGATAAGAGAGCAATACAGTGAGAAAAATCTGTGCTGAAACCTGGTGACCTGTATTGTTCATTCCCTTTTCTCTGCTCTCACTCCCCTCTCCCAGGCTCTTCAAACACGCGCCACTGCCTCATTAAAGACTGAAAACCATCCCATTAGGTCCAAATGCATGGAAACATATTCATGATTATTCAAATGATCCCCCGTAATACAGTATAATCAACACTGGCTTCATAAATATTCATTTTCACCGTGCTAATCACTATGTAATCTCACAAGAGGGTGTGTCTATAATCCTCTCCCCTTTTGCCCTCCCCCCCGCCTTTGTCTGATAGTCTTTTCTCCACTGGTTAAACCTCATAAATTCTTCCTAGGTCTTCTCAATCTCATTCACGGTAAAGGTATTTCTGGTTCTGCCCTTAAACTTTATTTACCTGTCTTTTTAGACCCTTGTACAGAAGGTTATCTGTTCTGTAAAGTATGTCTGACCGAGGCCCCACAGCTCTAGGTTTTCAGGCATTAATACTTCCTTGATATGCCCTATAATGGATAAGAGAGGTTCTCTTCACATTTATAAGTGGGCGTCCCCTGGCAGAGCAGCGTGCCTGCACTGGAGGACCACCCGGAAGAGTGACCCCTTATAGTCCAGTGGAGGAAACAATGTTCTGTAACCACACAGAATGAGGGGCGCCTGGGTGGCTCAGTCAGTTAAGCATCTGACTCGACTTTGGCTCAGGTCACGATCTCACGGTTCGTGAGTTCAAGCCCCGTGTGGGGCTCTGCACTGACAGCGTGGAGCCTGCCTGGGATCCTGTCTCTCCCTCCTCTGCCCCTCCCTGGCTGGCTCTTTATCGCTCTCTCAAAATAAGTAAAAATAAACTTCAAAAAAAAAACAAAACCATAACACGCAGAATGAAGTAAACACGGTGGGCTTAAGGCAAAAGCTAGCATGGAGGCAGCAGGATCCGGGGGGAGAAGCTGGAGATAATGAGAGAGAGGGCAAATCAGGCCTGAGTGGCATTCAGAGTTTCTATTCCAGTTATGTACCTGGATAGTCACACTCATGATCTTTTATCCTCATTTGGCGGGGGTCTGTCTCTCCCAACTTGACGTCAGTCGTTGATTGCAGCAACCGTGTACTAGGTTAGGGAATGAGCAGGAATTCGAGCCAGGTGGAGAATGAGGAAGATCCCTGTAAGACCAAATGAGTTGGTGGAAATTAATCCTTTAAATGAAGTCCCCAAGGAGCTTGTTTCCAGTCACTAGGACTTGGCACAGTGACACGGAAGAGCCCTAATTCACGCAAGGAAAGGCATTTGCAAACATAAACCCACGGGGAGCAGCACACAGGGTCAGTGGTATTCTCGTTTTTTATTGGTAGTGCCCAGAATAGACGCCCAAATAGCGTCTCTTTGTGCATTTGATGGTAAGAAAGTGTCTACGCCAAAAGACACAGGGAACGAGGAATATTTTTATAGCGAAAGACTGGAAATTCTAGAATGGGACTAGAAAGAACAAAATCAAGGGGGAAAAGGATGATGGCGGCTAACTAGTTCAGCCGCTAGGCACAGATAGGAAACGTAAGTTTTCCATATCATGTGCAACTCTCTATAATATAGGGAAATTTCGCTGCTGTCTTTAATTGTATAGGACAACCATTTTACTTTTCAAGCTTGTCAGTGTGTAAGGAAAACCCACTGTTGCTTACAGCTTGAATAATAAGCATTCTTTTCGAGTGAGAGGCAAGTTTCCCCTAAGCACCTACAGGACGAAAATGATTGGGACATAGTTTCTAAAGCAATATTTTCAGCAATTTGGGTTGTCTTCCTACAGGCATAAACATAAGCTAGCTTGCCAAAGAAAGCCGCTTTCTACAGGAAAGAGAAACGTGGTGGAAAAAGCATGTGGGGTGACAAAAACCTTTGTCAATTTTTCACGCTTGATTTGTTAGCGGTTTCAGAGAGATAAGTAATACTATTTTCTATTCCAAAGAGGTCTCATACCTGAGATTTGCAACATTATTTCTAAAATCAACATAGCTTTTTTCTTCCCAGGAATTGCCCAAAAAAACAGGAGTCCCTGGTTTGATTTAATGAGATTTACACAAAGGGAGTTGTCAGTAACCACAGAAACAGGGCAGCGTTTTCATAATGATTGTGCTTGAATTGTATTCCAGTCTGAAAAGAGTCTTTTTAATTATAGGGTTTTAGGGTGGGGGGAGCAGGAGGGGGGGAGCGGGGAGTGCCCTTAGTTTTTCATGGCAAGAGATTGAAATGTCTTTTATCTATTTAAAAGGATAGCAGGTGGGCTCCACTAACAAGTCTTAACCCCAGGACTTGGTTTAACCCTGGAGAAAATGTTTTTCATTTTCAACCCTATATATTTGCTGGTTCTTCTCTTCTTTAAATTGCAAAGCTCTTCAAACGGAGCTTAGCAGTCCTGGCAGAGCAGAGCAAGGTTTAGCCAAGGACGGTTCACAGGGTTCAGAAATACCTGTGCATAACAGAGTTCCTGGAGGGCTCAATTTAGTTTTGCAGGTGGCCAGGCCCCGAATCCACGGTTCCCAGGCCATGGGAGGTGAGCTGCTTTGAAGCTGACGTTGAAGCCTGAGACCCAGCCTCCTGGTTTAACAGCGCGTGAGCTGGGGTTTTTGACAATATTGGGTAATGCCAAAGCGTCTGCATTGCTCTAGTTTAATTTTTCACTTCAAGCTTGACGACATCTAGGGAGAAGCAGAGTTTAGTTAGTATTACAAATATTCGGTAGAGGACTCAATCCCACCACGAAAGGTCAAGGCTTAGAGCCCTCTTCCTGTGTGCGTCATGCTTGGAGATCCAATAACCTGATCTTCTCAGGATCAACTCCTCGTCCACCATTCATTTTCCGTTTCTTTTTTATTAAGTGTATCGAGGTATAATTTAATGTACGGTTCAACTGTTAAAGCAAATGGGATGGCATCTCAGTGGATTCACAAAACAGAGGGTTATTTTTCATTCACATCACGGCTTCTGCTGCTCAGATGGTTCTCCTCCAAGCAGTGACTGAGGGATTCTGGCTGTCCCCATCTTGTGGTTCTGCCATCTCGACGAAAAAAGATACCCAAATGGCCAATAAGCACAAGAAAAATTGCTCAGCGCCATGAATCATCAGGGAAATGCACGTTCGAATCATCACAATATCATTACATGCCTTCCAGAGAGCTGAAAGTTACTTTCTTTTTAAACTTTTAAACGGATTTTTTTCCAAGTTTATTTATTTACTTTGAGAGAGACAGAGAACACGAGTCGGGGAGGGGGGCAGAGAGAGAGAGGGAGAGAGAGAATCCCAAGCAGGCTCCATGCTGTCAGCTCAGAGCCTGACATGGGGTTCGATCCCACGAACTGTGAGATCATGACCTGAACCGAAATCAAGAGTTGGACACTTAACCGACTGAGCCATCCAGGTGCCTTATTTTTTTTTTAATTATTAAATTAAGAAAAAAGAATTTTAATATTTATTTATTTTTGAGAGAGAGAGAGAGAATGTGAGCAGGAGAGGAGCAGAGAGAGAGGGAGAGAGAGAATCCCAGGCAGGCTCCGTGCTGTCAGTGCAGAGCACGACCCCTGGCTCGATCTCAAGAACCATGAGATCATGACCTGAGCCAAAATCAATAGTTAGACACTTAACTGTTGGACTGAGCCACCCAGGTGCCCCTATTTTTATTTTTTTAAGGAGGCTCCACACCCAGTGTGGGGCTTGAACTCACCACCCTGAGACTAAGAGTCACATGCTCTACTGACTGAACCGGCTAGGCACCCCTCTCTGCGTTATTTTTTACAATTACATATGAATCTGTAATTACCTCAATAAAATGTCCCATTGAAAAAGGATTCTTTTTAAAAAAAAATTTTTTTTTTTAGTGTTTATTTTTGAGAGACAGAAACACAGTGTGAGCGGGGGAGGGGCAGAGAGAGAGGGAGACGTAGAATCCGAAGCAGGCTCCGGGCTCCAAGCTGTCAGCACAGAGCCCAACGCAGGGCTCGAACCCACAAACTGTGGGATCATGACCTGAGCCGAAGTCGGACGCCCAACCGACCGCACCACCCAGGCACCCCACCCCCCCCCGCCATTAAAAAAGGATTCTAAACAAATAGTCTACTTAATAACATGCACACTAGAACGCGGAGGGGAGAAGTGGATTGAGGGGTGGCTAGAAGGACATGCATCGGACACATGTGCAGTGAAGCGAATGTACTAAAATGAGGACAGGTGGAGGGTGTTCACTTGTATAATTCCTTCGACTTCTCTGTATGTTTAAACTTTTTCATGATAAAATGTCAGGGAGGACAGCAGACAGTAGCTGGCTTTGGGACAGCTGCTCATCAAAGCCAGCAGGGACCCACGTGCTTTCTATTTTTTGCCCCATCAATCCTAGCAAGGTGGCTTTCACGCTCAAGGTTGTCCATCTCATGCTTTTGTGAGAGCTGCTGGGCTGCAGACATGTCACCATTTGAGGGAGGGGAAGGCGGAGGCTGGATTTGCTGCTTCTCTCTGCCCCCATTCTGTCCTCCCAGCGGATTTCTGCTCGCCCGTCTCGGTCCTGAACCGTGCACCATGGCCAACCACGCCTGCAAGGGAGGCGGGAAGGTGACTCATTTAGCTGGGCGCATTATCGACCCCGCCCTCCCACCTTTGTTTGGTTCATTCACAAAGAGGATGGGACGGAGACTGAGGAGACTTTGAGGGTGTCTGTCACACCTGTTATGAAACGAGATGCCTTGAATTTCTTCTATTTTGAGATGACATTTGTATCGCATACGAAAAAAACAAAACAATCAGATCTGCGTTTGCATCCTTTGTGCATGCAACGCATCAATCTGAAAACTCCGAAGTTACCTTCAGTAACGCCCAACACGCCTGTGTGTAGCACTTAGTACCGACGGATGGGAATGACCTTGGGCCCGAGATAGAGCAGCCACTTACAGGTCTGTGAGTTCAGGACCAGCGGGTGTTGTATTAACTTACCTGTCTTGAGGTTCCACAATCCCCTTCCTCCATCACAGCTGATTTATGATTAGATGAAGTCCTTGTGTTTTTAGATCCAAAGTAAAACACATGCCTTAGAACAGGATAAACTCTACTCAACTTTTAACCATCATCAGTGGACACTAACAAATACATTTTTTTTTAAGTTTATTTATTTTGAGAGAAACAGAGAGAGCGCACAAGTCGGGGAGGGGCAGAGACCGAGGGGGACAGAGGAGCTGAGTCTCGCTCTGTGCTGACAGCACCGAGCCCGACACGGGTCTCGAACTCACAAATGGTAGAATCGTGACCTGAGCTGAAGTTGGAAGCTTAACTGACTGAGCCACCCGGGTGCCCTCAAACATTTTTTTAAAGTTATCTCTACACCCAACGTGGGGCTCAAACTCACCACTGTGAGATCAGGGGTCACGTGCTCTACAGACTGAGCCAACCAGGTGCCCCCCAATTTTTTTTCTCAATATCCTAAGAAAAGGAAATTACCGCTTAGCCAGTCCACTTGAACAGTCTCTCTTCTTGGCCTCTGTGACATCAGAGTCCTAATCTCTGTTTTAGGAGTTTCTGTTTGTCCTCCTCCCCTAATCCTGCCTTCTCCAAGTTCAAACTCAAATTCAGTTTCCATCTACACCACTTAGTGACTTTGGGCAAGTATTTAACTTCTCTTGGGTCCTTATTTGAGGGCCCAAAACAGTCGAGCTTAGTAGATGTTCGCCTCTTTCCTTTATTACAATTGTTCTTGCCGTTTTAAAAAAAAAAAAAAAAAAAGCAGTGTTGTCCATTGTTTTGAAAGGTAGTGTAACAATAGAGAATTTGAAGTTTAGTTTGGTCAACTGGTAAGGAAATGATTGCCATTGAAAAGATAGTTTGTGGGGCGCCTGCGTGGCTCAGTCCGTTGGGCGTCCAACTTCGGCTCAGGTCATGATCTGTCTGATGGTGGGTTCGAGCCCCGCACTGGGCTCTGTGCTCACAGCTCAGAGCCTGAAGCCTGCTTGGGATTTTGTGTCTCCCTCTGTCTCTGCCCCTCCCCTGCTCTCACTCTGTCTCTCTCTCTCAAAAATAAACATTTAAAAAAAAAAAAAAGATAGTTTGTTACAGTTCCCAAGAGGAGGGGGAACACCACACCATGGTGGTGGGGGGGGGGGGAAGTGTGCAGAGGGTAGGGTAGGTCTGGAGGCAGAGGAAGGGGGTAAAACTGTGGGCAAGAGCCTTTCTGGTGGTTTCTGTAGGAAGACATGGGCAAGGCGGGGTTATCAGGTTTAGGACTAGTGAGTCTGAATCGTGTCAGCAGGGTCAGGGGCACAGGTGGTGTCCCTGATTGTCTGGGACCTGCCTTGGGGTCAGTAGGGCAGGTAGTGACCCAGAGCACGAGAGCCCAATAAAGGAGGTGGTTGAGGTGTGGACTTTGGATTGGCTGGTTTGTATTTGCCCAGTGTGCTCCTGGGTGTGTCGTTTGTGCTTTCTAGGAAACGGCTGGCCCTGGGAGGGACAGTCCTCACACAGTCAGCATGACCCCAGCATCAGGAGGCAAAAAATAAAACTCCTCACTTTTTTCCTTTTTATTTATTTTTAATTTTTAAAAAATGTTTTATTATTTATTTTGGGGGGGGCGGAGAAGCACGAGTGGGGGAGGGGCAGAGAGTGAGAGAAAGAGACACACAGAATGGGAAGCAGGCTCCAGGCTCCGGGCTGTCAGCACAGAGCCCGACGCGGGGCTCGAACCCAAGGACGGTGAGATCATGACCTGAGCCGAAGTCGGGCGCTCAACTAATGAAGCCACCAAGGCACCCTGCAAATTTCGTAGACTTGAGACTACACCCCATCCCCTTCCCCTCAACTTGGTTCCGGGACTCGCCTGACAGCAGAGTTGGCCTTACGTGTAAATCCTCCCCGCTACACAGGAAAAATCAGTTCATGTTTTCTGCCCTTCCCTTCCTCGGCATCTCGTCTGTAGAAACGTAATAGTGCTGGGAGCAGGGCCAGGCATGGGCAGGGTTCGCCTTCCGCATTTCGTGTTCCACAATTTGCCGTTTTAATGATTTAAGTAAATCATTCAATGGCATTACTTACCTTCACGATGTTATGCAACCTTCACCATTATCTATTTCCAGAACTTTTTCATCAGCCCTAACCCCCCCCCCCAAAAAAAACTCTGTACCCCTTTCTCCATCACCTTCCATTCCGGTTCCCCCAGCCCCTCGTAACCTCTATACTACTTTCTGTCTCTATGAATTTGCTATTCGAGGTACCTCCAATGAATGGAATTACGTACTTGCCTTTCTCTATCCGTTTTTATTTCACGAAGCGTAATGCTTTCTGGATTCATCCAGGTGGTCGCATGCATCAGAATATCATTCCTTTTGAAGCTGAATAATATTTCATCGTATGTATGTACCACATTTGTGTTTATCTATTTATCTGTCAGTGGATATTTACGTTGTTTCCCCCTCTTGGCCATTGTGACTGACGCAGCTATGAACTTGGGTGTATCGTTTGAGTCCCGTATTTCAGTTCTCTGGGGCATATGTGGAATTGCTGGGTCACGTGGTGGTGATACGTTTAACTTTGGGGGGAAATGCCATACTCTTTTCCATCGCCTCCATTTTCGATTCCCAGCAGCAGGGCACAAGTGTTCCAAATTCTCTCTCCTTAAAACAATTCCATGAGATAGACGGTATTTCCACTTAACAGATAAGGCCGTTTAGATTTGTAAGAATCACACTGCTTTTAAGTGGGGGTGCCTGATGTAATTCAAGGTGTGTTGATTTAATTCGAACATTACCATACTGATTCCCTGCGTGCTTTATAACGCAATGGGTGCTTTTTTGCTAAGCATGAATTAAATTAAATATTGAATCTGGCAATGTGACGGGTGTTCAGAAAAGGAATGCTGTAACTTAATCTCCGAGAAACATTCTATAACCCGAATCGGGTTCACTGTGTCACCCTTGCCTCCTGCTAACTGCAGAGTATTCCAGCCAAATGCGGCACTTACTCTGAGAATGAGCAAATCTAGAAAAACCTCCTGACAGTCTTTTTTTTTTAATGAAAGGAAATGGAATATCGGAATGTCCCAGAAGTCTTGAGCAAGACAAAGGATTTTGAAACATTGGAGCCATCTTGGTGGCTCCCCAGCTAATAGCCTCATCACTGGATCCTGTGGGAGTTTTTGACAAGTGAAGATATTTCCTGGGGGTAAACACAATAGGCCTCTTTCCTAGGCAGAGAAATAGTCTCCTCTCAAAAAGAAAATCTCCCCTGCGCATGCCTAAAATTCCACCTCACTAGCATTAAGTAATTATAAAAGTGAAATGTGCAAGTATTATAGAAATAGCAAGGTACATTTACCCTTCCTATCACCCCCATCCCATTCCCCAGGGGCGGCCACTTTTCTCTTGAGTCACCTTTCATATAGTTTCTGTGCAAATCAAGTGCGTGCACCCAAGCATATACACAGACATACCTAATGGGGCCACACTGTGCATCCTGTTCTACGGTTTGCTTTTATATTTTATTTCTATCAAGTGACATATTTCCATGTCATTAAATCGAAAATGTGGGGTATCCATAGCATGTATATAGCATAGTTTATTTAGCTATTCCCATGTTTATTGAATTTTAGGCTTTTGGATTTTTCAGTTACAAATAATACATACCCTTGGGGCGCCTGGGTGGCTCAGTCAGTGAAGCGTCCGACTTCAATTCAGGTCATGATCTCACAGGTCATGGGTTCGAGCCCCGCGTCGGGCTCTGTGCTGACTGCTCGGAGCCTGAAGCCTGCTTCGGATTCTGTGTCTCCCTCTCTCTCTGCCCCTCCCCCACTCATGCTCTGACTCTCTCTCTCTCAAAAATAAACATTAAAAAAAATTTTATTTTTTAATTTTTTTTAATAACTGGTTTTCTTTTTTTTCTTTTTAACGTTTATTTATTTTTGAGACAGAGAGAGACAGAGCATGAACGGGGGAGGGTCAGAGAGAGGGAGACACAGAATCTGAAAGGCTCCAGGCTCCAGGCTCTGAGCGGTCAGCACAGAGCCCGACGCGGGGCTCGAACTCATGGACTGCGAGATCATGACCCGAGCTGAAGTCGGCCGCTCAACCGACTGAGCCACCCAGGCGCCCCTAAAAAAATTTTTAAAAAGCAGTACATACCCTTAAAGATATGTCTGCTTATGTGTGCTAGTATATTTCTATGCTTATCATATTTTGTTAAGTTTTTCCTCCCAGTACATCCTTCTAAACATATGTCTTCAAATTCATGCCACAACTATTGCTGAGAACCTGCTGTACGCCAGGTAGGCCCTGAGCTCAGTGTCAGGGGATAATGGTGAGAATACAAAAGTAAAAAGGGCACTATGTCATCATGGGTAAACAAACAGTTGATTGCAAAATAACTGTGATGTTATGACTGTGATAAGTACTAACAAGCAGAACCATCTGGTGCCATGACAACATAGAATATTGGAGCTGACCTAGCCAGACAGTTGAGGGAAAACTTCTCTGGAGACACTTCTGACTGAGCTGAGACAGTGTCAATTTAAAAGACGAGAAAGCTAGGGGTTTAGGGAAAGCTTTGCAAGAAGAGGGAATGGTTTGTGCAAAGGCCCTGTAGACAGAGGAAACCCAGCATATGAAAGAAACATGGTTGAATACAGGAAGCTGTTTCTCTTGTGCTCAATAAAGCTGGAGGGCAGGTCAGGGCCACTCGTAGGGTCTCCCAGATTTTGATCTTTGTCCTAGGAGCCCTGAGCGGGTGGTATTTTAAGCAGGAGGGCGGTATGATTAGGTCTGAATTTGGAAATGATCTCTTTGGTTGTGGGATGAAGAACAGATTGGCAAGAGGAAGATGTAGATGATGGGGGACTGACAAGCGGAGACGAGAGATGGTGGCTTGGTCCGGTGTGGTGGCAGGGGAAAGAAATGGACTGATCCCATCCGGAATGAATAAGTCACAGGATGAAAGGCACAGCATAGGGAATACGGTCAATGGTCTCGTAATGTCCTTGTACGGTAATAAACGGAGGTGCTATGTTTGCGTGGCATAACCTATAGAGTTGTGGAATCATGATGTTGTACCTGAAACTAATATAACACTGTATGTCAGCTATACTGAAAAGAAAAGAAGAGAAGAGAAGAGAAGGAAGGAAGGAAGGAAGGAAGGAAGGAAGGAAGGAAAGAAGGAAATGGACAGATTCCAGTGATGACTTTAAAGGGCTCGTGGGAAGGGAAGAAATTTGGCTGACCCATAATCTCCATCCATCCTCCTCTAGAAGACACTGTTGAGGTCCACCTGTAACCCTTCAGCCCACCTTGGAGGTTACCTGCACCTTTGAGAGACAGCTTCCCTACACATTGATGGTTTCTTGCTTCAAGCACTTGTGTCTCTGCCTAGTGGTCTTCCTCGGCCAGCACGCACACGTTTGGAAATGCTGCAGGGGCAAGCTTGAGTCAACAGCTCCAGGAGTTGATGGATAAATACCCCCCACCCCCCGGCTTCTTCCCCTTTCTGTGCCACAATTCTAAGAAGTGTCCTATACCATCTCTCAGTGGGGCTCCGATGGGATCAAACCCCAATTGCCTAATGGGACAACCCACTCATGAACACACACTGTGTGCTTCGTCATCTCGCCTGTCTCACTTCCCCGTTGGCTCACAGAACTTCTGGAATCACCTCCCAAATAGACCACTAGCACGGGGTCTATTTTGGGCGGAGCCCAAAACTAAGACTCTTCCCTATAAGCCCCCCAAATAAATATAAGCCTAAACAAATAAAATACTTGCTGTGCAAAGACAGCTCAAACCTAGCTTTCCTTTCCCTTTCCACTCTACACAGAATTTCTGGAGTTGCCAATATTAGGATCTGGTGGTAGCTTGTCTGATAGGGGGATGGAAGGTTGAGAGAGAGAAAGAGAAAATGATACTTAAGCTTTATTTATTTTTTTAATTAAAAATTTTTTATTTATTTTTTAAGTAATCTCTACACCCAACATGGGGCTGGACTCAGAAGATCAAAAGTTCAACTGAACCAGCCAGGTACGCCGATGTTACCTAGGCTTTATTTTTTATTTATTTTTAATTTTTTAAAGTTTATTTATTCATTTTGAGAGAGAGAGAGAGTATGGGAGGGGCAGAGAGAGAGGGTCGAGAGAGACCTCCAAGCAGGTTCTGCATTCACAGTGCAGAGCCTGACACGGGGCTCAAACTCACAAACCGTGAGATCATGACCTAAGCTGAACTCAAGAGTCAGACGCTTAACTGACTGGGACACCCAGGTACCCCAAGTTCATTGTTTATTTTAAATGTGTATATATTTATTTAGAGAGAGACAGAGAGCACACACACGCGAACACAGGGGAGGGGCAGAGAGAGAGGGAAAGAGGAAATCCCAAGCAGGCTCTGTGCTGTCGGCGCAGAGCCCGATGCAGGGCTCGATCTCACAACGGTGAGATCCTGACCTGAGCCCAAATCAAGAGTCGGTGCTTAACCACCCGCGCCACCCAGGTGCCCTGATACCTAGACTTTAGACTTGCAAGCTGGAAGGGTAGTGGTGCCTTCCACTGAGCTGGGGATGCTGAAATAGGGTGTTTAGGGTGAAGACCATAGGTGTGCCATATCCCTTGTAGAACCTAGCTCTGTGCCTCTTTTCCATCACCAGATGTTAAT
Organism: Panthera leo; assembly: GCF_018350215.1. Classification (NCBI taxonomy): domain Eukaryota; kingdom Metazoa; phylum Chordata; class Mammalia; order Carnivora; family Felidae; genus Panthera; species Panthera leo. The sequence goes on along the minus strand of NC_056690.1, from coordinate 77,352,624 downwards.
TGCGTGATTAAAGTTACAGCCACGACTGGCTATATAATTTGTGGGACCCGTGCTCCTTATTCAGAGATGGTTACGAATTTCGGTGGCAAGTGGAGAACGTTAAGCCAAGAACGGGGACCCTTCTGAGCCTCGGGGTCCTGTGCAAACGCCTAGGTCACACAGCCGTGCAGGCAGCCCTGGGCTCCGGGAAGACAACCAGGAGGAGGGTGAAGCCTGGTTCCCATAGAGCTTATACACTGTGGGGGTCAGAGAGATGTAAACAGATAGTTATAAAAACGATCCTTATCTTTAAGAGATACATGGTAAACATTTGCTGATGAAGTGATAGGATATCTGGGTTTTGCTCTAAAGTAATCCTGAGGGAAGGGGGAAGCGGGTGGAGGGTGTATTTAAAACGCCGTTGCCATGAGTTAATAATTGTTGAAGTTGATGATGGGTACGTGAAGATCCTATATAATATTCTTCATCTTTTTGTATATGGTTGGTATTTTCTGTAATTCCAAAAAATTTTGAAGGAGAACCAAGTAATAACGACGTCAGAGGGAACATGCTGGTGTAGATGCTGAAATTTGGAGATTATTTACATACTATATCCAGTCCAACCCTCTTCCAGTCTAAAAGCATTTCTGAAATGTATATATTCCAATTTGGAATTTGTGTGTGTGTGTATGTGTGTGTGTGTGTGTGTGTGTGTGTGTGTATGTGTGTGTATATATGTATATATACATATATGTGTATATATGTATATGTATATATGTGTGTATATATATGTATGTGTGTATGTGTGTATATATGTGTATATATGTAGATATACCTATATGTGTATATGTGTATATATGTATATGTATATGTGTGTATATATATGTATGTGTGTGCGTGTATATATATGTGTATACACACAAACACACACATACATATATACACACACACATATATACATATATATACACACACATATATACGTATATATACATATACATGTACGTATATATGTACGTATATATATGTACGTATATGTATATATACGTACATATATACACATACACACAGGTCTCAAAAAAAGAGCAGAATGAGTTTTTTTCCAGCTTTATCAGGATATAATTGTCATACAACGTGGTGTAAATTTAAGGTTGTACAACGCGGTGGGGCGCCTGGCCGGTTCAGTCAGGAGAGCACTGTAGCTCTTGATCTCAGGGTCATGAGTTCGAGCCCCACGTTGAGTATAGAGATTACTAAAAATACAAACAAACAAAACAAATACGTTTAAAAAAATGTACCACGCGGTGATTTGATACACATATCTCTCTGTGGAGAAGTGATTACCACAAGTTAGTTAACACATCCGTCACTCACGTAATTACCATTCCGGGGTGGTGGTGGTGAGAACAGTTAAGACGTGGTCTCTTAGCAACTCTCAAATCTACAAAGCAAATTGTGAACTGTGGTCACCATGCGGTACACTGATTGCATCCCCAGGACTTCTTCACCTTACCCCTGGAAGCCTGTCCTCTTTGACCAACGTCTCGCCACCCCCCACCCCTACTCCCCCGTTCCTGGCCACCACCAATCTACTGTCTGTTTCTTTCGGTTCAGCTTTTTTAGACTCCACCTGTCAGTGAGATCTAGGATGAGTTATTTATTCATTTATTTTTAATTTTTTTTTAAGTTTATTTATTTTGAGAGAGAGAGAGCAGAGGAGGGGCAGAGAGTGGGGGAGAGAGAGAATCCCAAGCAGGCTCCGTGCTGTCCGCACAGGGCCTGACGCGGGGCTCGAACTCACGAACGGTGAGATCATCGCCCGAGCCGAAATCGAGAGTCAGATGCCTGTCCAGGTGCCCCCAGAATGAGTTTTTAAAAGAAACGTTTTATTTTAGTTGCCTTTTGCTGTGAAACCTGGTGTCTTAAAACAGCAGTGATTTCTTACGTCTCCCGATTCTGTGGGCCGAGCGGGCGGTTCTGCGATTCGTGCCCGGCCCACTTGCACAGGCAGTGGATCAGCAAGGGCTGGACTGTCTTCACGATGACCCTGGGCTGGGCCGGCTGCAACGGCCAAGAGGAGACGGGGCCTCTCTCTCCATGTGGTCTTTCACGTTGGGCTTCTCCACAGCATGGAGGTCCCAGGGTTCTAAGAGGGCAAGACCCAGAGCTGCCAGGCTCGGAAGCCACCCAGCATCACTTCTGGTGCCTCCTATTGGTTAAAGATTCTAAGTTCTAAGCCTCCTCCTCCTCTTGACAGGAGGGGCTGCAGAGGACTTATAGCTATATTCACTCTGCGTATTTGGATAATGACATTGAGATTCTAAGACACTCATCGTCTGCCCAAGCCTCAAATTACCGAGAGGACTCACGTACTTCATCCCGGACCAGTGAGGCTGTGGGGAAGCCACTGTGCCTCAAGATGGAGCTGCCCTGATAGCACTGACTCGCCATGTGCCGCCCAGAAGGCCATTCCAGAAAGACCCACGAAGAACACACGGTAGCAAATCTTCAAAATGGCATGCTCGGGTTTTTTCCCCCCAGCGATGGTTGCTATAGGCTGAATGTTCGTGTCTCTGCCATGTTCATGTGTTGAAGCCTAGCCCCCAGTGTGATGGTGTTTGGAGGTGGGGCCACTGGGAGGCGGTTAGGTCATGAGAGTGGGGCCCCCACAATTGGGATCAGTGCCCTTATAAGAAGAGACCCCAGAGAGATGACTGACACTGTGTGTCGGTCACGTGAGGACACAGAGAGAAGGCAGCCACCTGAGAGCCAGGTAGAGGGCTCTTGCCGGACACCGAAGCTGCTGGCACCTTGTTCTTGGACTTCCAGCCTTCAGAAAGGCTAAGACAATGATCATCTTTAAATGACTTTTAAGAATGGGTCTATTGTTGGGGTTGAGTCTTCTGCGTTTAGACCCTTGGTTCACTGCGGTTAGTGTGGCCGCAGTGTAGGGTGTCCATGAGGAAGCAGGTGGGTGGGGAATGGGCCTAGCGGAAGACAGTATGGTTGTCTAAACAGCACCTCATTTGGGGCGAACTGCCTCCCTTACTCCATGTGGTTCTAACAGGGACGGCTTGTCGAAATGCCCGGCCTGCCCGGCCTGCCTGGCTTTCCCCACTAAGCGCTAAGGGGAAAGAGCCCCACTTTGGCTTGGGGGTGACGGGAGTCGGGGAGGGACAGTGGTTAGCCAGGAAATGGGAGACCCAGCGCTCCAGCGCCCAAGACTGAGGCCTCTGCTTCTCCAAACACGGAGACATTCAGCTCTGAACCAGTTATGCTAATAGCCCAAAACACTCTCATTTAATCGCTCCCAACAAGGGTCCTCAAAACTGGGGAAACTGGAGCCCAGCCCATGGGCTTCATTAGCACACTGTTTAAGTGCAGAGTTAATATCTTTGTTTAGCGTATTGTCCCTGAACTCCTTTCTCTCTCTGTCTCTTGCTGGCAGGGACTGCTGCTGGGGGATGTCTGTGTCCAACGCTGTGGGCTGGTTCATGCCAGGAAGGGCTCTCTTTGCAGGGTCCTCCCCCACACTGGGCAGCAGAGAAGAGTGCCACAGAGGAGACAAAGCCAGCCCCTCAGCGCCGTGCCAGCTGCAGAGATTGCCCAGGAAACAAGCTTTTAGAGGCTGTTAACTCCATCAGGGCCTCTCCAGCTACAGCGAGAGGTGCCCTGAAATGTCAGCTTGCTGCCAGATCTGGGGGTGGGGGGCCTCCTAGGGCTGTGAGTCATACAGAAATCACATGAACTCTCCAGGATCGACGTCCCTGACAGTAGACAGATGTAAACATCCTACGTCAGGGAAGGCACAGTCCTCTTCTGGATAGCATGGAGCGTCAGATCTGGTGTGGGCTATAAAGTCATGAGATCGGGCTTTGAAGCCCGGCCTGTTTCTTCCTTCATCCGTGAAATATGCTTGATAAAAATCTATCTCACCGATTGTCCAGAGCATCAACTACGATTGTGTCTATGAAAGTACTTTGGTGGGGCGCCTGGGTGGCTCGACCGGTTAAGCGTCCCAACTCTTGACTTCAGCTCAGGTCATGATCTCATGGTTCGTGGGTTCAAGCCCTGCATCGGGCTCTTGCTGACTGTGCAGAGCCTGCTTGGGATTCTCTCTCCCTCTCTCTCTGCCCCTCTCCCTCTCTCTCTCTCTCTCTCTCTCTCTCTCTCTCAAAATAAAGAAATCAACTGAAAAAAAAATGAAAGTGCTTTGTAAAGAGCATGAAATTACTTGCCATTGGTCTCCCCCCCAAGAAACTGGGGCGAGCTGGAGGGCAAGGTCTTGGTCTTCTTCTTCTTCTACGTTTTTTTTTATGGTGGTAAAAAACACATAACGTAAAATTTAACGTTTAGTATGTATCGTTTTAGTGTATAGTTCCGTCAGGTTAAGTATATTCGCATTGTTGTGAAATAGATCTCCAGAACTTTTTCATCTTGCAAAACTGGAAACCTATTAAATAACAACTCCCCTTTCTCCCTCTTCCCAGCCTGTGACAACCACCGCTCGATTTCTGTCTCTGTGAATCTGACTACACTAGATATCGCATATAAGTGGAATCATACAGTATTTTCATTCATTTTTAAAGAGCCAGTGCTCAGCAGAGCATCTGGCCCCTTAAAAGACCCTCACTAAATCTCCACTGGAAAGAATGAATGGTGGTTACAATCCTGTCTAACCCAAGGTGTTCAGACTTCCCACCTTCACAAGGATGAACACAGCACCTTGGTTTGCCTGGGACTTTCTGTGTTTTAGCATTGAAAATTCTGCCTCCTGGGCAACCCCTTAGTCTCAAGCAAACTCGGATAACTGGTCACCCTATCCTAGCTAGCTTGCTATGCCAAAGAACGTAGCTCGAGCCAAAGATCCAGGAAGGAGCGGGAATTAGGGGGCGGGGGGGGGGGGGGGGGCTTCCTGCTGGGCTGAGTTGATGCTTCCCAAGGAGGAATGTTTCTGTAGGACTTGGGTTTATTTTCAGAGCCTTATGGCCACAAGGGTCAGTGTTTTTGCTCCGAATTGATTGGGCTCCCGTCCTCCCTGAACCCTTCAAAAAGATCTGAGTGGACAGTAGGTGAAACTGACTTGTCTCTCTCAACCATTTATAGGGCTCAGACGGGTGAGAGCCTTCTCTGGGGCAGAATCAGGTTTTGTGGGGTCTGGAACTTAACAGTTTGGGGTCTTCTTTAAGAAAATAGTAGATATAGGGGGCGCCTGGGTGGCTCAGTCAGTTAAGCGGCCGACTTCAGCTCAGGTCATGATCTCACGGTCTGTGAGTTCAAGCCCCGCGTTGGGCTCTGTGCTGACAGCTCGGAGCCTGGAGCCTGTTTCAGATTCTGTGTCTCCCTCTCTCTGACCCTCCCCCACTCATGCTCTGTCTCTCTCTGTCTCAAAAATAAATAAACATTAAAAAAAATAATAATAAAATAAAATAGTAGATATAGCCAACATATTACTAGGATTCCTCTCAGGGCCCTGGAAAGGTTTAGGCAATCAGGGGCCCTGAAACTTAACGATTCTTCAGCTTCATAGTAAATCTCTCTTCTTCCCCATGCTTTCTTTTTTTGAAAAAAAGAATTTTTTAGAAATTGAGGTAAAATGTACACAAAATGAGATTAACCACTTTATTTATTTTTATTTATTTATTTTTAAATACTTATGTATTTTGCGAGAGAAAGATAGGGAGCAGGGGAGGGGGCGAGAGAGAGGTGGGGCGTGGGGACAGAATCCCAAGCAGGCCCCACACTGACCTCAGAGCCCGACGTGGGGCTCAAACTCACGAACTATGAGATCATGACCTGAGCCGAAACCAAGAGTCAGACACTTAACTGACTGAGCCACCCAGGTGCCCCCAGAGATTAACCATTTCAAAGCACACAAGTCAGTGGCATTCGGGACATTCACAGTGTTGCACAACCACAGCGTTTATCAAGTTCCCAAACATTTTTATCATGCTGAAAGATAACCCTGTACCCAGTAAGCGGTTTACCCCCACTTCCCACTCCCGCTAGACCCTGGCAACCACCAATCTGCTGTCTGTCTCTGTTTAACCTATTCTGGACGTTACATATACACGGAATCTGTCTCTGTGGATTAACCTATTCTGGACGTTACGTATACAGACGGAATCAAACACTACACGGCCTCGCGTGTCTGACTTCTTTCCCTTGGCGTATGTTTTCGAGCTTTGTCTGCATTGCAACGTGCATTCATACTTCATTCTTCTCTCTGACACTTCCTCCATCTTCTCTCTGACACTGGGAAAATCACTTGGTCCTTGAATTAGTTTCCTAAGTTGCCAAAATACCACAGACCAGGTGGCTTAAGCAACAGACGTTTGTCTTTTCACAGTTCCAAGATCAAGATGTTGACAGGTATGGTTTCTCCTGAGGTCTCTCTCCTTAGTTTCTGGATGGTGCCCTTCACATGGCCCTTCCTCTGTGTTTACGCAGCCCTGGTGTCTCTTCCTCTTCTTCTTCCTTTTTTTTCTAATTTTTTAAATTGTTTATTTTAGAGAGAGAGAGAGAAAGCACAAGCAGGGGAGACCGATGAAGCAAAAGAGAGAGAGAATCCCAAGCAGGTTCCACCCTCAGTGCAGAGCCTGATGGGGACGGGATCCCACAACCCTGGGATCATAACCTGAGCCAAATTCAAGGGTCGGCCGTTGTGGTGCCTGGGTAGCTCAGTCGGTTAAGCATCCAACTCTTGGTTTCGGCTCAGGTCATGATCTTATGGTTTGTGGGATCGAGCCCTCCATTGGCCTTTGAGCTGACGGTGAGGAGCCTGTTTGGGATTCTCTCTCTCTCTCTCTCTCTCTCTCTCTCTCTCCCTCCCTCTCTGCCCCTTCCCCACTCCCACATGTTCTCTCTCCCTCCCTCTCTCTCTCAAAATAAACACATAGATTTAAGAGAAAGAAAGAGTTGGATGCTCAACCGACTGAACCACCCAAGCACCCCTCTTCTTATAAGGATAGCAGCCATTTTGGATAAGGACTCGCCTGCACAACCTCCAAATACAGCATTAGGGCTTCAATATAGGAATTTGTAGGGGACACAATTCATACCTTCAAAGCATGGGCTTTACCATTGTGTAAATAATTGAAATCAATTTGAGAAATTTATAAAAAAGAAAACTGAAAGGAAAATCTCAGCCCTCTACCATGCCACTGGTAATTGTGTGAGTCAGCCCAGATGGTGAGACATGGCAGAAAAAGCTGTGCCCCCAGGGCCAGGAGAGCATAGCTTTCAGTTTAGAAGCCAACCCCTAAGTCCTTTTATTTCTCTGGCCCAGGAGTTTCTGATGAAGATCAAAAGGGAAAATACGTTTGAAATGCTTTGAAATGATAAAGCACTATAAAAAGCAAGCTGTCACCATTACTGCCTTTCTTGTCCGTAGGATGCAATGTGAGCTAAGCTGTGTAGTTACCAATTTTGTCACTAAATGTCACCTACTTGAGTGCTGATTTCCACCATTTGCCACTGAATTAATAATGAATCAGCTCGTCTGAGAGTGACAGAAAACCCCAAATAACAGTTGCTTAACCAGATAGACAAATTGAAGAAGTAAGCAATCTGCTTCAAGAAGTCTTCAGGGACCAGTCCTTATGGTCCAACATGGCGGCATCAGGATTCCCAACACCAGGACGCAAGAGGAATGATGAAGAAGAGACAAGAGAAGCGGTGGTGAGCTACAGAGTCTTCACAGCCATCCATCCCATTGGCCAGAAGTTAGCCACGCGGCCACACGTGACTGCCAGGGAGGTCAGCAAATGTAATCATTATGCTGAGTGACTATGTCCTCGGATAAAAGTTTTACCACTAGGAAAGATGAGAAAAACACATATTGCCAGGAACTAAGAGTCTCTGCCTTATAATATGCTTCTCAGATTCTCTGGACTTGGGCAGTTACACAACCCAATCAACAGGAAGCTTTGGAAAAGTCGAGAAATACACAGTGGTGTCCCCTTATCCACAGGGGATATGTTCCAAGACCCCCAGTGGATTCCTGAACTGCTGGTAGCATCCAACCCTATGCATACTATGTTTTTTTTCTTGGACATACATACCTATGATAAGGTTTAATTTATAAATTAGGCACAGTTGGGGCGCCTGGGTGGCTCAGTCGGTTGAGCGGCCGACTTCGGCTCAGGTCATGATCTCGCGGTCCGTGAGTTCGAGCCCCGCGTCGGGCTCTGTGCTGACCGCTCAGAGCCCGGAGCCTGCTTCAGATTCCGTGTCTCCCTCTCTCTCTGCCCCTCCCCTGTTCATGCTCTGTCTCTCTCTGTCTCAAAAATAAATAAACGTTAAAAAAAATAAATAAATAAATAAATTAGGCACAGTAAGAGATTAATAACACAAACATTGATCAAGGGGCACGTGGGTGGCTCAGTTGCTTAAGCATCTGACTCTACTGTCTCACGGGGGTTTGAGCCCTGTGTCCCACTCTGCGCTGACCGCACGGAGCCTGCTTGGGATTCTCCGTCTCTCCTTCTCTCTCTGCCCCTTCCCTGTTCTCGCTCTGTCTCTCTCAGAGTAGATAGGCTTTTTAAAAAAGTGACCCAAAATGATTGATTGGCTGCCGCTCGAGGCCTAGATGGCTGTTGGTGGTGGGTTGTCCTTAGGTTTCAATTTCGTCAACTTGAGCCATTTACAGGCTTGGATTTTGGTTTGCTTACGTGGGTCACCCTGGCATTAAGAGCCACCTGGGTCTGATGGCCTCCTTGTTTAATTCATTTCACAGCTATTATTATTCGTATTACTATCAGCAACAGTTTGTTTATACAGTGATACAGAAGTCAAGAAAAATGGGTCATTTATTTATTCAGCACCTACCCCGTGGTAGCCACCGTCCCGGGCCCCAGAAATATCTAAGGAACTGAACAGGTTCCTGCCGGCCTGGGGTTCACATTCCAGCGGGGGACACGGGCGAGAAACACACGGATGGACGAAATGCAAGGAGGATACGGGAAAATGGTCAGGAAAACAGTTCCTACTGTCTCATTGTGTGACAGACACTGTGCTAAGGGTTTTCCATGCATTTTCCTATTTAATCCTAAGGACAACTCTAGGAGGTAGATTATTATTAGCCCCGTTTTACAGCAAAGACACTGAGACTCAGAGAAATGATGGTGCCAGTAAATGGCAGAAACAAGCCTGATTTCCTAGCGGCTAGGTTTTGCTGCCTGCCTTTATTGCGGTGGTGGTGGTTGTTGTTTGCTATCATTTTAAAAATACAGCCTCCAGCGGAGGGGAGTAGAATCGTATAAATCAAGGAATCTTTAAAATCCGCTCTTTGTAGTAATTTATTGCGCTCATGCTCTTAAAGAATATTCCTGAAAGCACGCGTTATCTAAAGTACGTCTCTTCCTGGGAAAACGACTTCATCGGCTTCTGTGTCCCCGAAGTCAAAGGCTCTGAGTCAGGCTGTGCTAATGGCTGCTTGAGCCAGAGGTCTGTTTAATTTATTTTTCTCCTGACCTGAGGTTGTTGGGCAGAGAACTTGAGAAATCTCAGATCTCACACGTTGGGAACTTCTCTTCTGGGAGCTGGGAAACACAAGGAAGCACAGCTGACCACTGAGATTTTGGGCGAATGCATCCAAAGACCTTCATAAGGCTACAAACGTGCACATCTTCACTCCAGCAAAACAGTCCTCATTGAATGTCCTAAGGCACAGTATGGACCACTGGCTAAAATAGCGTCATCTTTTTTTTTTTTTTTTTAATTTATTTAAGCAATCCGTATACCAAACATGGGGCTCGAACTCACGACCCCGAGATCAAAAGTCACATGCTCTTCTGAGCCAGCCTGACGCCCCTGAAATATCATCATGGTGGACAAGGCCATGTCATGTCTACATGAAACACAGCGCACCTGCTCTCAGTGAGCAAAGTACAAATTTGTAGCTCAACGAAGTCATGAAGCACGACAGGACATTTACATTTAAGCCCCTGATGAAAAGTTGAAACTGTTAATGCTACAGTGTCAAGAATACGATATATTAATTACCTGCGACTGCGTAAGAAACGACTCCAAGGCATAGTAGCTTCAAACAAACCAAAGCAAACCAAAAGTTATCTATCATTACTCTTGGTTTCCGTGGGTTGGGAATTCAGACAGGGCACGCAGCAGGGATAATCGGCCTCTGCTCCTGTGTCTCCGCTGGAAGACTGGAAAGCCTGTGGGTCGAAATCATCTGACTGTCTGTTCGTTCTCATGTCTGAGGCCTCACGCCCATGAGGATGGCTGTTGGTGGGTGGCGGTGAGGGGGAAAGGATGTTGGTCAGAACATCCACACTTGGTCTCTGTATGTAGCTTGGGCTTCCTCGCAAAATGGTGGTTGGGTTCCAAGGACAAGCATCTCGGGCCGCCCAGATACAAGGTGTTGGGGGAAACTTTGCTTCCTCTGGTAGAAGGAGAGACAGTCCCATTGTAGGAAGAGCATATGAGATGGGATAAATATGCAGGTGTGGCTATCTCTGGAAAATATAATCTGCCATAGACGCAAATGCTTACTGAGTAAATCTCTGAGTGCTAAATACGTGGTCTCAAAGTGATAATCCAACTGACGAAATAAGACACAGAATCATAGAACTCTTTGGCTTAATGACACCTAAGATCTACTAGCTCTATGCTTCTTAGCTGTTTGTATATCACCAGTGGGATCAGAGGTGCTCTGTGTAGCTCACCGACTTTCTTGACGATTAGTAAGCATTTGTATCCCTTGGATCCCCGTGTGCCACACACCGGCGAGGTGTGTCCTCTGCTGACACCGCCCGCTATGGGTCACCCACCCGTGGCTCTTTAGTCTGCTTTTGGAGAAGTCCTGTGCTGTGGCTGTCCAGACTTAGTTTTAAGCTCCAGCTCAGCTCCTCACCAGTTGTGCGATCTTGGGCAAGTTAGCTAATCTCTCCAAACTTCCGTCTCTTCTTATAAAACGGAGTGATTGACCTGGCCAAGAAAATGGATTCAAAATCTTTGATATAAGGTAAAAGGATGACTGCACATCCTTTCAATAGCATAGGGGAGCAGTGTCCAGCCCAAGGTCCTCCCAAATTTTATCTAATTCTTTAGGAGATGTACTGTTGTTTGTGGTGCTATTTGCTAATAACGAATGCCCAAGTTCTCCGAAGCTGCACGTTAACTTGCAGATTTCCAAGACGAGGGAGGATAACTCCAGAGGTTATAGCTTTCTTGGCCCATAGGCCACTAACCAGTTTAGTCTGTAGCTTTGAACATTTATTTTAGGGTGTCTTTCCTGACAGACTACACAGACATCTGTTCATCGAATTCTCCTTTGAACGAGCTTTTTACCAGCCTCCTAGCACCCTCGTGAATTAGCTACATAAATAATTGACACGTGTTCGTTCTATATTTGTCTGAGAGTCGGGTTTTTAGCTTTTTGAAAATTATACTCTGATAGCCCCGAGTCCTCTGTGCCATGGAAAAGAAAGTAATTAGCGTCCTAGCTGTTCACTGGAGGAAGAGATCTGAGGAGAGCCAAAAGGACTTTATAGCAAAGACTTTTTATAGAAAGACTTTTGAGAAGATCTTGCTGGATGTGAATTGTTTCAGGACGGGGAGGGCACTTGAGGGCTGGGAGGTCCTCTGTGCGGCAGGGCCAATAAGTGGCGAAGGAACAAACCAGAAAGAGGGGTAATAAATATCATTTTGAAGTAACCTCATGAAAGACTATCGATAACCTCACCATTTCACCCACTGTAAATTATTAAGACGAAAACCAGCAGTCGTTATGTATTTCAATTGTGTTTGGTCTGGTTTCGCATTTTTCTTCTCTTGTTTTTTCACCATAGAGGAAGCAGCAGTACGGTTGTTTCAGTTCATAGTTAAGTCCTGCTCTGTCTGCACAAGCCTGCGTGGGTGGCCTTTCCTGGGGTTAGTTTAGAAAGGAAACGAAATAGTGCTCTCGGTCATAAAGTTTTAATCCCCCCCACCCCCCACTCCGGGCTCTGCAGAGCAATCCAGTATGAAAAGCCTGTGTGGGTGCAGGGGGGTTCGGATTATTAGCTGGACTTGTAACGCATACAAAAAAGAAGTCACTTTCTGCCTTTGACGTCTTTCTTTAAAACTCATGAATTTTTTATTCTGTAAATTAAAGAGTGATCAAGTACAACGCTTGGAAGCAGCCAAGGCAACCCCTTGCAGAAAGAACGCCACGGAAAAGGGAGCCCTGTTTGGAAATACAGACTTTAATTTCACGTCCTTTATACACTCCTTATTCATGCTGCTGGCATCTCGGCTTTCAGACACTGCTTCTTTCTTCGTACTGTAGTGAACGATACAGGACGTTACCTTTTTCTGTTTCACCCCTTTTTAAGTGCACGCTTAGTGGCGTTAAGCACACACGTGGCATTCGCATCCTTGTGCAAACTGTCACCGCCGTCCATCTGCAGAACTTTTTTTTCTTTAAGAAAAAAAAAATGTTTTATTTATTTTTGAGCGTGAGAGTGTGTGCTGGGGAGAGACAGAGAGGAGAACAGAAGATCTGAAGCGGGTTCAGCGCGGACAGCAGCAAACCCGATGTGGGGCTTGAACTCATAAACTGTGCGATCATGACCCTAGCCCACGTCGGGCGCTCAACCGACTGAGCCACCCAGGTGCCCCCAGAGCCCTCTTTATCTTGTACAGCTGACACTCTCCACCTGTTAAACCATGCCCCCCACCGTTCTCTCCTCCCACCCCCAACCCGTGGCAACCACCCTTCTACCCGCTGTCTCTATAAATCTGACCATTTTAGGGGCGCCTGGGTGGCTCAGTCGGTTGAGCGAATGACTTCGGCTCAGGCCACGATCTCACGGTGAGTTCAAGCCCTGCATCGGGCTCTGTGCTGACAGCTCAGAGCCTGGAGCCTGCTTTGGGTTCTGTGTCTCCCTCTCCCTCTCTGCCCCTCTCCAGCTCATGCTCTGACTCTCTCTCTGTCAAAAATAAATACACATTAAAAAAAATTTATAAAATTTTTTAAAAAAATCTGACTGTTTTAGGGACTTCATGTAAGTGGAATTATACAATGTCCTTTAGTAAGTGGCTTATCTCACAAAGCTGCAGCGTCTGTCAGAATTTCCCTCCTGTTTAAGGCTGAATAATATTCCACTGTGTGCGTGTGCCATATTTTGTTTATCCTTCCATCTGTCCGTGGGCACTCGGGTTGTTTCCACCTTGCAGCTGCTGCGAATAATGCTGCTGTGAGCACGGGCGTGCAACTATCTGCACCCTGCTTTTTACGTGCCCACTTTTAAAAAACGATCGGCGTGGCCCAGGAGATTGAGGCGCGTTCAGTACGCCCTCCGTCTCGCAAGGGACTTCTGGCACTGCTTCGTCCAGGCCGAATCCTAATCAGACTCCCAAGCATTTTCAGGAGGAGCAAAGTCCTAAGCTGTGATAGCATTTCAGTATTGAATCGCTATTTCCCCCAGATCCAATATCCGTGGGCATTAGTGGCTGGGGGCTTGGGGGTTGTTTCCCAACTTCCCACACCCTCCCTGGTGCGAGCCCCAGCTGCCCCTGACCGCAGGAGGTGGGCCAAGGATGAAGCCAAGCCAACCAGATTATGTTTCTAGAAGGCTGAAAAAAATCACGTGATGGCAAGATCTCCAATAGAAACTCCTTATGAGCCTTTGGCACGGTGTTCCCCAGATCGGTCGTGGCTCCTGCTTTCAACTCTGCGAGCAGTTCGGTGTCACTGAAACAACCCCCCCCCCCTTTGGCCTTTAGTTCATGAGTCAATTTCTAGTGCTTTCTTTCAAACAACCTCAACTGATGAACTATTCAAAGACTACTGATGCTTGAATTTCTTCAGGAAATAGAGGAATACCATAAAACTCAATCTGACATGGACATGACCTGTTTTATTACGGTCCATTTCTTTCAGCATTGTCTTGACAGCTATTTTAAAAACATGTCATAACCAAAGGAAAATCTTTCTCTGTTTCCCCCTGTATCTATCTGCACATCTCTTTCTTGGTGTTTGTCTCTGGCTCTCTCTGTGTCCATCTGTCTGTCTGTCTCTCAAAGGAGGAGGAGAAAGGAGGAGAGACGAATGTTACAGGCGAGAATCTTCAACCATCTAAAAATGTGGAAACTTTCGGGACGCCTGGGTGGCTCAGTCGTCTAAGCGTCCAAGTTCAGCTCAGGTCGTGATCACTCCGTTTGTGAGTTCAAGCCCCGCGACGGGCTCTGTGTTGACGGCTCGGAGCCTGGGGCCTGCTTTGGATTCTGTGTCTCCCTCTCTCTCTGTTCCTCCCCTGCTCAGGCTCTGTCTCTCTCTCTCAAAAATAAATCAAGATTAAAAAAAATAATAAAAAGAAAAACGTGGAAGCTTCCCAAAGGGCTCCCGTTCTTTGCTCCTAGGAACACAAGCCTTTGCACAAGGGTGTTTCTGTTTCAGGGCTTCACTTACTGTCTTCTGTCATCTCCTCAAAGAGAAGATCCACTGGGGCTGGAGAGTGATTCCCATCAGAGAGAGAATAATTGTGTCTGCATTTTCCATGATTTGCTTTTGTGTGTGTTTTTTTTTTTTTAAATACGAGAATTCCTCTAGAGTCAGAACTTCTTCAAGTGCTCTAAAAACCTTCTCTTGTTTGAGCCGTAGCTCTCTGTGAGCCCTTTCTTCTAAAGAGCCGTTTCACAAAGCATTTTAAAATGTGGTGTTGGCCTCTTTTTTCCCGAGCCACATCAAAGAGCACATATTGTTTCCTTTCTGAGAACAAAACTCTTTAATGGCAAGAAAGAACAAGAAACCGAGCCGCCAACCATCCCTATCAGGAAAGGCACTGGTAACCCTAACTACGGAAGAGATCTGCACCCCCAATCTGTACTCACTTTTTGAAATTTAAGCCTGAGTATAGTAGTTACGCCCTGGTGTATATGGCTCTAAAATGCAATCACACTTTTCCACTTTAAAAACTCTTTGTGAACCTGGTTTAATAATTAATCCTCACAGGGCAGCTAGCTAGAGATACCTACCAAATATTTAGGATGAAGTATTCAGTAAAATCGTGCACAGCAAAATCACCAATATGTAGCAAAATTGTGAATATCCTTGTGTTTTGACTCAGCAGTGTCACTTGTAGGGCTTTATCCTGCATATATAAGGTATATGTCATTTGCAATATATGTGATATATATGCATCTGCACAAAATGATAGGTGTAAAATGTTGTTCGTTACAGCACTGTTGTAAGAGCAAAATATTGGAAACAACCTGATACTCATAAATGCCCTCGTATTCCAGCTATCCAGCGGAATGCCCTTTAAAGAAAGAGCATTCAAGGGGCACCTGGGTGGCTCAGTCGGTTAAGCGTCCGACTCTTGGCTTCGGCTCAGGTCACGATCTCAGGGTTCATGAGTTCTCACAGTTTGTGAATTCGAGCCCCTCATCGGGCTCTGTGCTGACAGTGTTGAGCCTGCTTGGAATTCTCTCTCTCCTTCTCTCTCTCTGCCCCTACCTCCACTCGCTCTCTGTCTCTCTCCCAAAGTAAATAAACAAACTTAAAAAATAAAATAGGGGCGCCTGGGTGGTTCAGTCAGTTAAGTGTCCGACTTTGGCTCAGGTCATGATCTCATGGTTTGTGGGTTCCAGGCCCATGTCAGGCTCTGTGCTGACAGCTCACAGCCTGGAGCCTGCTTTGGATTCTGTGCCTCCCTCTCTCTCTGCCCCTCCCCTGTTCATGCTGTCTCTCTCAAAAATAAATAAATAAATATTTAGAAAATTGTAAATATAAAAAAATGAAAAAGGGAATTCCTACAGACTAGTGTGGAAAGATCTAGAAGACATATTGTTAGACAAAAAAGTCTGCTGCAGAATAAAGTGTATGCAGTGTTTCTTGACTCGGGATGCACACCTGGGGAGTTTTTAAAAATACTGATGGCTCGGTCCCTCCCCTAGAGATTCTGATTTAAAGCTTTCTGAAAAGATTCCCCAGATGATTTTTCCCCCTAAATGATTTGAATGTACAGCCAAGGTTGAGAAAAGCTGGGATGTGGTGTGCTTCCGTTTGCTTAAAAAAGAAGAAAGTATGGATTTCCCTTTATAAGCTAAGATGATCTGTAGCAGGAAACCCAAGAGAATAGTCAATGTTTATACTGAGGATGGGAACCGGATAGAGCTTTTCATTTGTATCCCTTTCAACCATTTGAATTTTACATCTTGTGAGCACATTACCTATTTAAAAACATATAAATGAAATCAAACTTTAGAAATACTCTTCATAGGGGCACCGGGGTGGCTCAGTCGGTTAAGCGTCCAACTTCGGCTCAGGTCATGATCCCGCAGTTCGTGAGTTCGAGCCCCACGTCGGGCTCTGTGCTGACAGCTCAGAGCCTGGAGCCTGCTTTGGATTCTGCGTCTCTCTCTCTCTCTCTCCCTCTCTCTGCCCCTCCCCTGCTCACGCTCTCTCTCTCTCTCTCAAAAATGAATACACTTAAAAAAAAACCCAAATACTCCTCATAAAAACTACTTTGGAAAGAACAGGTGGGAACACTGAGCAAAATGATCTCCTCTTCTCCTTTTTCTTACACCCAAGGGCCAATGTTGTTTAAGAGGAAGATGTACTAAGGAGGCAACTGTGAAAAGGATCAAAACATTAGTTTTCAGGCTGGCCCATCCTTTCTGCTTAGCCCAGAAATGGAGCTGTCATTCTGCCTGTGGGGGAGGTAAGAAAGGCAAGAGTTCATATCAATTGTTGAAAGTAAAATATGTGTCCGTCTGTCATGCATCCATCCATCTATCCATCCATCCATCCATCCATCCATCCACCTATCCATCCATCCATCCATCCATCCATCCATCCATCCATCCACCTATCCATCCATCCATCCATCCACCTATCCATTCATCCATCCACCTATCCATCCATCCATCCATCCATCCATCCATCCACCTATCCATTCATCCATCCACCTATCCATTCATCCATCCACCTATCCATCCATCCATCCATCCATCCATCCATCCATCCATCCATCTATCCATCCATCCATCCATCCATCCATCCACCTATCCATCCATCCATCCATCCATCCATCCATCCATCCACCTATCCATTCATCCATCCACCTATCCATCCATCCATCCATCCATCCATCCATCCATCCACCTATCCATTCATCCATCCACCTATCCATCCATCCATCCATCCATCCATCTATCCATCCATCCATCTATCCATCCATCCATCCATCCATCCATCCATCCATCCACCTATCCATTCATCCATCCACCTATCCATCCATCCATCCATCCATCCATCCATCCATCCATCCACTTCTTCAGTAATATGTTGAGCACTTATCATGTGGCAGGCACAGTGCCCCTGCTCTTAAGGAGTTTAGTCGGGCTGGGGAAAAAGAAATTTTAACCAAGAAGAATAGTAATAATCCAAAGTGATGCTGTCTACGGTAGAGATACAGGCAGAATATTTTGCTTTTGAAACACTTGGGATCCCCTGCACCTTGTGAAGACGGAGAAGTGGAAAAACTCATGGGAAGGGAGTTTCAAGTTTACTGACACCACGTCTTTTCCTACCTGGGACAGGTACAAAGGGGCTTGGTACATGTGGGAAGGGGCATGGGTGTTCCTTCTGCCTCAAAATGTCTTTCCAACTCATTAATTAGACTTTCACACGCTGACAGCATCTCTAGGTTCGTAAACATGAATTTGATTAAGTTTGGTTAATCAGTGGTTCCAATACAATTTCCTCTTACCTATTTTTTCAGGTAATCTAAATTTAGATGCTTAATCTGTATTGTATTCTCAATAATTCATTTCAATTTAATAAACAGTTCCTGAATGCTTCCCCATTCAAGACGTTGGGATACAAAGACACTGTCTTATAGCGGGAAAGTCAGGCCGTTCACCGGGATCTGGTGTGTCGCATATGACCCTGTACATGTCTCCGTGCCTGCTCTGCCCACAGCCTCCTTCTGAGCAAGCAGCCAGTTCTTAATGCGAAGACTGCCCAAGACAGGAATAAATACATTGGGGGTCCTGAGGAGGGAGTGATCAATTCAGGGCTGGGAGAGAGCCTGGGGACAGGCTGGAATGGAGCCAACCAAGGTGGTATTTGAATTTGGACTTGGGTGAGAATGAGAGAGAATGAGAAGCTTTTGGGAGAATTTGGGGCTATGCCAGTCCCTGGAGTATCGGGTTATGAAAAGAACCATGAATATCACATGAAGGGGGTGTGGGGGATGTACATGCAATGAGCTGGGAGAATAGGTTGGGGTCAGATGGCGAGGTAAATTTGGACTTGTTCCACTGCAGTGAGGGCTCACCAATGCTTGGGAGTCATGGGACTTGGGTTTGAGGCCACGGTGCCTGCACAACAATGGTTGGTACAGGGCTGGTGCGGAGGCCCCACCTGCTTTGTAAGGAGCCTGTTAATTCTTTTATGTTTTGTTTTTGTTTTTAATATTTATTTTTGAGAGAGAGAAAGACAGAGCACAAGACGGGGAGGGACAGAGAGACAGGGAGACACAGAATCCGAAGCAGACCTCAGGCTCTGAGCTGTCGGCACAGAGCCCGACGCGGGGTTCGAACCCATGAACCGTGAGATCATGACCCGAGCCAAAGTTGGACGCTTAACTGACTGAGCCACCCAGACGCCCCTAGGGGCCTGTAAATTCTTAACACCACACCCCACTGGAGCACGCTTGCCTCGCTGCTTTCTCCACTCGCTGTAGATTTAGAACATAAAACAACAGATGTGAAAGGAAATGCTGACTTTGCTAGATGCAGGAAACTAGGGAGGAGACAGAGGAAGACCGGCCACCGGACAAAGAAGTGGACAGGCAGGCGGTGTGGGTGCCTTTGGTAACACATCGAACCGACTTTCAGAACCGCGTGTATTTCAGCCCAGCCGACCATGCTGACCCCCAGGAGATGTTTAGGTCATGATCGCTATGCTCTGTTTAAGAGAGCAGGAGCACGCATCATGTTTCAGAAAATCTCCCTTGTGAACAAATATTTCCAAGCTTTGACACGTAAAGGGATAGAGAAAAAAAAAAATTAAAAACTTTTTTCTTGTGGTAGAATAAACGTAACATTTACCATTTTCACCCTTCCAAGTGTATATAGTCCAGCGGCCTCAGGTACGTTCGCAACGGTGCGTGACCATCGCCGTTATATTTCCAGAACCCTTTGGTCGTCCCGAACAGGAAGTCTGCACCTTTCCGTTTTCGTCTCTCATCAGCATCTGGCATCCAGCATTCCACGTTCTGTCTCTATGAATCTATTTTATGTAAATGGAATCTAATTGTCCTTTTGTGACTGGCCGGTTTCACTTAGCACAATGTCGTGGAGGTTTGCTCAGGTGTCCGAGTTGCCTTCCTTGTGGAGGTCGAATGATAATAGACACCCCATTTGTCCATTTGTCCATCCGTGGACACCTGGGTTGCTTTTACCTGTTGGGTCTTGTGAATAATGCTGCTATAAACAAATATCTCTCTGCGTCTCTACTTTCAATTTTTGCGGGTGCATACCCAGAAGCGGGATTGCTGGCTACGTGATTATGCTGTTTTTAGGGGTTTTTTGGAATTTTTTTAACGTTTATTTATCGAGAGACAGAGACAGAGTATGAGCAGGGGAGGGGCAGAAAGAGGGGGAGACACAGAATCCAAAGCAGCCTCCAGGCTCTGAGCTGTCAGCACAGAGCCCCATGCGGGGCTCGAAGTCACTGTGAGATCGTGACCTGAGCCTAACCGACTGAGCCACCCAGGTGCGCGCCCCGATATTTTTAGTTTTTAGAAACCGCCACACCCTCTAAAAATAATTCTTTTTTTCTTTACTCAACTTCTCCCCATCCTTTAAGGTCCTAGTCGAACTTTACCTATTCCAGGAAGTCCTCAATTTCTCCTGCCCTCTTTCTCCTTGCATATTGTGGGCCACACGATTTGGCAGCTCATTAATTTGTCCCCTGTGGTCCCCTGGTCTCGCTCTCCCTGTGGTCGTTGTTTAGCCCAGATTGGATTGTGAGTTCCCCACGTGCAGATCATGTCTTGCCCAGGATTGTTCTCATTCCTCATTGCAGATAACCCAGAGAAGAGGGTATGGCAGATACTCTGGAAAAATCAGTGACTGATTGTTTGAAGTACCTTTAGACGGAAGCACAGTGCCATAAATCTCCATCCTCGGGTTTTGGGGGATTTGGTAAACAGCAAAGCTAGTTTGGAATAGAACCCAGAAGGAATCCCCACAGAAGGTGGGGGTATAAATGGCAGGGGGTGAGACCAAAAGCTCGGGGTTGGGTTGGCATTGGCATTGAGGATTAATGAAACAAAAATGAGTTAAACTTGGCCTTCTTGCCTACTAGAGTAGCTTCGTGGCCTTGGACAAATTATTTAACTTCTCTGAGTCTTAGTTGCCCCTCATGAAAATGAGATTAATATAGTGTCACTTTACAAGCTCTTGATGAAGCTGACCTAGACAATGTCCGGAGTCAGAAAATACTGGTCACCTACCCCCCCTTCTTCATAGATTCTTCTGGATTGAAGTAGTGATTACAGGTCTTGGCCTTCTCTTTCTTTCTCACTTTGTGGGGGTGTGGCGGAGAGCAATGCTCGTGTTTTAAAAACGTAGATGGTGCTACTATTCAGGGGCGACGGGGCCAAAAGATGAGGAGACAACTGGCATTAAAGAGACAGCCACTTGCAAATTCCCCAGAAACAGGAGGGACGCTGCACCACCAGGACCGGGCAGGAGGCGTGAAGGGCAAGGTGAAAGCATGGAGGAGAGCCTTTACTGGGGTTTTTCTGGAAGGAGTGAGCCAGGCGGTGTACGCAGCGTGGACAGGTTTAGGATTGGCGAGTTTGGGCACTTCCACGGGCTCTGGAGCACAGAGGTTGTCGCCAGCGGTTTGGTGCCCGGGCCCTGGGACACTTGGGCGTCGTCTTCTGGAGCGCAAGCACCATACAGAGGGGTGCTTTGGAATCCAGACTCTGGTTTGGTTAGTTTGCATGTGAAAGGAGTGCTCCCTGGAGGGTAGTTTGCTCTCCTTCAGGATTGGCTAGACCTGGGAGGACAGTCTCTCCCCAGTGAGCAAGTCCCCCGATGCTAGAACATGGAAAATGAGAACGTATACTGTAATGCAGTTGGTGAGTGGGGGGGGGGACACACACTGGCTCTCAAATACAAAAGGCGTGATTCCTATGCTCCCGGGACCTTTGGCCCAAACCTGCCTTTATGGCCAAGGAACCACTTAATCTATGGGGCTGAGAATAATAGTCATTAGGAAAATAGCCTCTCTTTGCCCCAATTCCCCAAGGATTCTGACTTTCCTAGGCCCTATCAACTGTCTCCTCTCTGCTTTCCTTGCCCAGAAAGGTTTTAACTAAAGATAAATATCTCTGAGAGGTTAAGAAAATGACCTCGACGGAAAGAAAGTGAAAGCCTCCCTGGAAAATTTCAAGGCAGGATGCTTGTCTTTCAAAAAGGAAACTTCAAAAAAAAAAAAAACACAAAAACAAACAAACAAAAAAAGCAAAAAAAAAAAACAAAACCAAGAACGCTAATAAATATCATAATAAAACCTATTTCCAAATGAGAATTGCCACTCAGCTGTAAAATGTCGCTGACGCTTAATCTTGAAACAAGACTTTGGAAAAATAAACCTCACTCCAAATTAGAACGCCTGCAAATGTAGTCATTTCTACCTAAGAGGCTTTGTGTCCAAACATGTCATTCGAGAGCCTAGGCAGACAAAGGAGAATGCCCTTGGAAACAAGACTGCCATTCAGCCGGGCAGCCCCCGGGCATTGGATTTCCTCCCTGGGCTCAATAACATTTTCAGCCACATTAGGCACCAGCTTCAAACCTGGTGGGAAGCAAATTTAAAGTGTCTCTTTTAGTGAAAAACAATGAGAATGCTGTATTTCACAAAAGAAAGGAATCCTATCGCTCTTGGAATGGCAGACCTGGTGGCTTAACGATTACATTTGACAGTAGCCTGTACTCCTAGATGTTGAATTTATAGACGCCTTTGGGCTGCCAGAGCTGTCCCTAAGGGGAATGTTCCAGAGACTCCCCTGAGCACGAGTTCGTCAGTAGCCCAGGAGCAGATGCTTATCTATTCATCTTTGTATTCCCAGGGACGAGCGATGAAAAAAATGAATGATCCGATAACTGAACAGCAGCCCCACACTACGGATAGTAGAAGATTAGAAAAGCATCTGCCAATTCATTCATTCACTCACTCATTTCTTCCATGAACACACAGCTCCCGCCAGGTGCCTGGGATAGAGCGAGCGAGGCCTGTGGTGAGAAAAAGAAATAGAGGCGTCTGGAGGGGGGGCTAGTGGGAGATGCCATCACCTTCAAATGGAGGGGGAGAAAAGACTTTGCAGAGGTGCAGAAGAGAGGAGAAGGGATGGAACCCTGGTGCAGGATAGAAAACATGACACGGGAAAAAGGGTATCAGGTCGGGATGCATGGAGACCTCTGCTCAGAAACACACAAGCCAAAAAACCTAGGAAAAGTTTTACTATTAAGCAGGGGCCCCATTCCAGGTCAGGTCCAAGCGCACACCCAAGGGTATGTGGCTGGGGAGGAGAAATGGACATTTAAAAATTAAAAAAAAAATTTTTTTTCAAGTGACCTTCATGCCCAATGTGGTGCTCGAACTCACAACCCTGAGATGAAGAGTCATGGGCTCTACTGACTGAGCCAGCCAGGCGGCCCTGAGATGGGCATCCCTGAAAGCTGAAAGACCATTGACCAGCCTGTCTCAATTTAAGAGAGAGAAATGTCCGAGTGTGTCTGATGGGTGTGTGGGTAAGGTAAACTCTGGACTTGTAGAAGTGATCATCTGTGGTCTGGGACATATTCAGCTCCTGTCACTGTGTATGTGAGATGCCCAAACTAGGATCATGGTGCCCAGCTAGGTCCACAGCCATCAGCAGGTCAGGAGGCCAGGTCAGGGTTTGTCCGGCCAAGGTGGGGAGGGGGGATGGTGGCCAGAGTTGCACAGGTGAGATCCTTCTACCTCCTCTTTGTATGTATTCTGAGACCCTTGTGGTAAGAAGAATTGTAAAAGTCCCCCCCCCCCCCCACCACTTCCTGTCCTTATTCCAGGGTCTGGGAATAAGACAAGATTCCATGCCCTGATTATGGGGGGGTGGGTGGGGGTGGGAGGGGATGGGAAGGGATTTTGCAGGTGTCATTAAGGTTACTAATCAGTTGATTTAGAGTTAATCAAAAGGGAGACAATCTGGATGGGCCAAGCCCCTTAAAAGCAGAGAGTTTTATCTGGCTGATAGCAAAAGGGGAAGTCAGAGAAACAGAAACCATAAGAAGGGTTTGATGAACCTTTGCAAGCTGGAAGATGGAGGGGATCATGTGCAAGGACCAGAGTAGAGTCTAGGCGCTCAGAGTGACCCCTAACGGACAGCCAGCAAGGTAATGGGAACTTTAGCTTTCAGGCTGCACAGAGCTGAATGTTGCCAACAACCTCAACGAACTTGGAAATCTTTCCTTCCTCAGAGCCCAGCCCAGCCCAACCCACATCTTGTTTTCAGTCTTGTGAGACCTAGAGCAGAGAACTCAGCTAAGCCTAAGCTACCGAATTGAGTTAATAAATAAGGCGTGGTTTTAATTGGCTACATCTGTAACATTTGTTACCCAAGATTCACTACGGAGATGGTCCGAGAAGAGGGCGGTGTGTGAGGGCAGTGATGCTACATCGAGTCAGGAATGAGCTGGGCGGCTCCAGCTGTAACAAACCCCACCATCTAGATGATCCTGGGGCCCCCAGGCGCTCTCTGGAGGGACAGGTATGCACAGCCGCCTCGCTTTTTGACATCTGAATCAACAGAAAAGGAATCAAGAAGTGAAAATTTCCTTAAGGAGAAGAGATACGGCTATCATGCCCCCTTGCTGCTGAAAATTAATGGGCTGTCCCCTCCGGTGTTTATCATAGGTGCTACTCGTAGACTCTATCTGTTTTGCTGTAAAAAATGCGGCTACTGCCCAGTTATCCGAAATTCTGTTTCTTTCCCACAGTAATTAACAAAAAGGCAGCGCGTTAAAAATCAAAGGCATGTTTGGGAACCCAGGGGAGATGAAACTTCCAGCCAGCTGAGGCAGGCTCTCTCTTGGGAACAGAAGAATTCCTCTTGTTTTTTCTTTTTGTCTCTGCACACTCTTCCCCAGCACCCTTCGTGGATGGGGATGTCAGCGAGGGGAAATACACCGACTGCAGACTTCTGCCTTCTCTGAAGGGCGAGAGGTGGGGAGGGCAGAGATGGGTGGGGGGTTGGGCAGTGGCACGTGGGGAGAGGGAAGGGGACTTCGCGATTAAGTGTGGCCCTGAGAGGTCCCCAGAAGCATCACTTTCCAAGGGAGTCATTTGCGTCCTTCCAGTCAGCTTCTCCAAAGACCTCGATAAAAGGCGGGCAAAGGCACCTACTGGCTTCTGCCGGGTAATTTGCCGCGTTAACACTTTGCTTTTACCATGACGGTGTACATCTCCTTCAGAGTCGCGGGACATTCGCCCTCTTCCTTCCCAATCTAAGAGATCATGGTAAAGGACCGGAGACCTCGGACCACGAAGAAATAATCCAGTGACGGAAAATATTTGCAACCGCACAAACCAACGTCTTGGCATTCGCTTGAGTGTCCACCTTGAGTACCGCTCTGGTCTGAATGGTTGTGTCCCCCACCCCAGATTTACATGTTGAAATCCTAACCCCCAAGGTGACGGTATTAGGAGGTAGGGCCTTTGGGAGCGATTAGGTCACGAGGGCGGAACCCTCAGGAATGGGATTGGCGGTCTTCCAAAGAAGGGCCTGAAAGAGTTTCCTTGCCTCTCCTACTACACGAGGACACACAGAGAGATGACTGGCTGTGACCAAAGGGGCTCTCACCAGACATCGAGTTGGCCAGTGCCTTGACCTTAGGGTTCCCGGCCTCCAAAACTGTGAGAAATGAATTTCTGCCGATCATAAGTCACCCTTGGGCTATTTTGCTATGGTAGCCCCAAAGCCCAATAGACTAGCCGACTCTAATAGCCCAAATAATAGACCCAAAAGACAGGTGCCACAGAAGCTATTTGGGGATTTGGACACAGGCGGGAAATTCAGACAGACCTGGTGTTGATTCAGTCATGGGGCGGGGGGGGACGACTATCTTCTTACAGGAGCCCTTGCCTTCCCTTGAAAGTATCCCGTGGGTACTTTGTGCAGGATGTATATTATACTCAGCCCTTGTTTGCTGCCCTGACTCTCTGTTGTTGCCTGCAGGCAAGTTTCCTCGTCGCGGTCTGCCATGACTTGTCCCTGACCATCTGTTTGGTTTCATATTTGGAATTCTTCCCTATGTACTGCCTCCTGTAAGCCACTCCGGACTGTTTTCTGCCTCCTAGACACCCTGTACCTGCACTTCTGTCTAGAAGCTTCTGGGCACCTCCTCCTCCCTCTTCCAGGCAAATTCCTGCTAATTCTCCAAGAGTCAGTGCGAACCCTAGCACCATTAAACTTTCCATGATCCTCTCAAACACACTGGGGCTGGTTTCTCCACGCTCTCACCAACTCTTGATGGCCGTGTTGGGTCGTAATTGCCGGTTTGCCTGAAAGTCTCTCCCTCAGACTCAACTACCCCAGGGGGAGATCCCGTTTTGTTTGTTTTCATATTTGTATCGCTAACGTACGTTATTATCCTTCTCTGGGAAACAAGCGTGGACTGACTACAGGGCTTAGGGACTGTGACGCAGGTGACATTTGTAACTAGCCCATCCACCCTAGGTGTTCACGGAATGTTGGAAAGCAAGGGGTCCTGCTGAGAAAAACGCAGAAGGCTTCGGAGCGAAGTCACCCCCGAAATGCTAACATACCTGCGGGGGAGCATTTATTTGCGGCCGAAATAAAACAGTAGGACTTTGGAAAGTCCTTGTGAGACACTCAGCTATTGAGAATTTTGACTCGATGATCTGTTAGGGACGAAAAGAGTCAGTAGAGACCAGTTGCCTCTCGGCGCTGGTAATCACTCACCTGCAGTCCCATTGAGTTCAAGTGCTGCCCCCTTCAGGCAGGGCAAGCAGTTACACGGTTGGGGCTTCTTTCCCCGCATCGGCAAGCGAACCATCACGACCCAGAATGCAAGGACCGTTTGCTTGCTAAGTCACAGCTCCTGTGCTCATCGATGACGAGCAAATGAATAATGTGATGGGGTGCCACTTTTTTTTTGGTTTAACTCAACAGTGGAAAGAATAGGAGATCAGAAGACTCCAAATCAGAATCAGAAGACCCCGAAATTCCTGCCTTGCTCTGCCACTCTCTGCTAGCGTGACCTTGAGCTCTTAGTTTCTCAGTGGTGTCATCCTTAAAATGGGGGTATGACAATGACAGCGGTAATGGCCTCACAGGGCCATAGAGACTGTCAAGTGAGATACGTTAGATATTTGCTAAAAGAGAATCGTCTTAAATGGTAAAATAATGACTTTCATAGGTATGAAATAGATGTGCATCAAAGATTCCATTTAACTCATCCACTGTCAGTGTGGACGTCAGTAAGATGTTGAAACCGATTCAGATGGGGATTTGACTCACAGAGATGTTTGTTCTTCACAGAGATGTTTGTTCTCCACAGCACACGATTCCTCCGCGCTGCCATGAATGGGATTCCGCGCATCCCTACGGACGGGAAAATTGTCGTGTCAGTTTTCCACAACTTAACTTCTTTCCCTATGGATTTGTTACATAGCTTAGGCAGTCAGAAAGAATCCAAGGTGCACATCCCCACAGTCTGATAATTCCTGGAAGGTCCACCGGAAAGCCCTTGGCACTCTATTACAAGGACACCAGGATTCTCTTCAGCAGATTTGCTCTGACACCCAGTAGCTGGGTATTCCTACCCTTGGATAAGCCTGTCTTGTCCTCTTCCTCCTTGACCGTCACTTCATGCCTCGATCCTACCCCTCCCACCCGACCCTCTCCACTTGACCAGATCCCAACCCATTTTCACCATTGTCCTTCCTCCTTAAGGAACCTTCTCTTCCAAGACCCATTCTCCTTTCTTTAATTTTCCTTTCTTCTGTGTTTTCTTTTTCGGTTTTCTTTTTTTCTTAATTAAAAAAAGTGTTTTTTCAACGTTTATTCATTTTTGACACAGATAGAGCACGAACGGGGTGGGGGGGTGGGCAGAGAGAGAGGGAGACAGAATCCGAGGCAGGCTCCAGGCTCTGAGCTGTCAGCACAGGGCTCGAACCCACGAATTAGGAGGTCCTGACCTGAGCCGAAGTTGGATGCTTAACTGACTGAGCCATCCAGGCGCCCCTCTTTCTTGGTTTTAAATCTTTATTTATTTTTGAGAGGGGGAGAGAGAGAGAGAGAATCCCAGGACTCCATCCCACAACTGTGAGATCCTGACCTGAGGTGAAATCAAGAGTTGGATGCTCAACTGAGGAACCCAGGCACTCCTCTTCTGTATTTTCAATGATTCCCCTCCTTCTTCTCCATCCCTCCTGCCCCCTGGCTTAGAAACATTTTAAATACCTCTTAATTTATAGTTGTAGTGTTTTTTTGTTTTTGTATGTTTTTATGTAATCTCTACATCCAACATGGGGCTCGAACTCACAACCCTGAGGTCAAGAGTCAGACGAAATCCCTCTTAATTTAAAAACAAACAAAAATATGACATTGTTCACCTATATTTATGCAGTAACGCTGTGTAACAAAAGAACACTTGACATTTTGATGGCTTACGGTACAAATCAACCAACTTTTTCCTTAAAGGGCCAGATAGTAAACAGACTGTGTGGACCACATACGGTTTCTGTTCCTAAGCATTTTGTTGTTCTTTACAACTCCTAAAAAACGTAAAAGTCAGTCTTAGCTTGCAGAGCAAACGAAAACAGACTGGGGGCCGATTTGTGGATTCCTGGCTTATAGAAGCAAGGCTTTATTTTTCATTCACATCTCTGAGGCAGAAAATAATAACCTGCCCCTCTCCCCACTGACTTTGGGAGCCATGTGCTTGTTTTGCTGGTGGAATGTTAGAAGTGTGGCATCGGGAGAACATGCCTGGGGCACCTGCTGGTCCAAGAAAAATGAAAGATGTGTGGATCAGACCTGGACCCAGACCCCAGCCTGGAACCATGGCTGGCTGGGCCCAGCTTCGATCCGCCAAAGCTCAGCCAACCCGTGTCCTGTGCAGTGTGGATGGCTGACTACTTAAGCGTGAACTGCCTAAGCAAGGGAGCTGGTAATGGGCGTTGTCTGTGTTTTGCTGATGAAAACCCTAGACTCGTGTTCCTCCACATGTGATCGGAGACCACCTGCATGCAAGGTGCGATCAGAATCACCAGGTGTAATTGCTAAGTGTCAGTTTGGGGCCTCACTTGGAGGGATGAATTTGAAATATCTGGGAGGGAAGACTATAATACTGTGCTTTAATTTCTCAATTCCCCGGGGAGTTTGGGAAGCCTGTCTCAGACTTTCTACGAGAGTTCTTTAGGGTAGGTTGGCAATGGCAACTTTTTTAAAAAATTTTTTTACATGTTTATTTATTTTTGAGAGAGAGAGAGAGCGCATGAGTTGGGGAGGGGCAGAGAGAGAGGGGGGGAAGACACAGAATCCTAAGTAGGCTCCAGGCTCTGAGCTATGAGCACGGAGCCCGACCCAGGGCCCGAACCTGCCAACTGTGAGACCATGACCTGAGCCGAAGTCGGACGCTTAACCGACTGAGCCACCCAGGTGCCCCGTAATAGCAACTTCTGTTGGGTACCTGTTGCCATGCACCGGGCCCTCTGCATATACACATGACCTTATTCCTTAAACCCTGGAACGACCCCTCTGTGAGGTAGGTTTGACTCTCCCCATGTTACAGTGGAGGAAACTAAGACTAGAGAGGGTCAGTAACGAAGCTACGATCACATGTCTATCAGGGAGGAGGGTCAGGCTCACCGAGATGCTTCCGTGCTCCACGCGGCCCGCCGGCATAATTACTTCGGTTGGTTTACAGCTTCAGTTTTACTTGACTTTGGCACTTATGCAAATCAGCTTGTGCCGTCAGTCCTTGAGGTCAAAAAAAAAGGGAAGTGAGGCCAAGAGAAGACCACATCAAGGGAAGGAGGGGAGGATGATACCGAGAGGCTCGGTCTGTGGGCTCTTGTTGGTCAAGGGCAAGGGGAGGAGCCAGGGTTTGGTCTAGCTCCGTTTGGGCTGATAGGCTCTTTCTGGCTCCTGAGGACGGAGAGAAAGGAGGCGGAGAGGGGGAAAGGGGGCAAGGAAAGCAGGCCGGTCCGTGGGGTTGAGTGGTCACTATGCTTCACTAGCCGGAGCCAGAACCCTTTGGGCAAAGCAAACATCCGCCTGGGTGGACCACGTTCCCTGACAATGGCCTGGAGGAGGGTGCTTCCAATGCTGTCGGTCAGGCCGCCTCTCCAGATTCGGACTCAGTAGGTCTGACTGACACGTAGAGACCTTCCTGTTCAGCGAGCTTCCCGAGTCTGACGCTGGTTCCTTCCAACCACAATTTGAAAAAACACTGAACTAAAGAAATGATTCACGAACATTCGGTTTCCTCGTCTATACACGGGTGGTGTAATTCTAAAATGCAGAAAAATGGAAAAAAAAAATCACTCGAAGTCCCACCCGTCAGGGGTACGACTACCAACATTTTGACGTGTCATTTTTCACTTTCCTCCCATGTGTATCTCCTACATAGTTGGGGCCGTACAGTAGATGTATTACGCTGTGGCTTGTATTTGGCACTTAACAATATCTCTTATACACTCTTCCATATCAACAGATATAAATTTACGTCCTGGTTATGGTAGATTTTCAGGTATCAGTGGAGACACTTGTCTTGGGGGGGGAATGGTCTGGGATCTTTTACCTCCTTTTCAGCTTGTGTGATCTAGCAAACACCCACTACCCTTGGGTAAAGCCAGCATTGGGGTTCATCTTCTGAACCTCAGTGCCCTGCGTTTAGCTACGCTTTACAAAGAACCCTGCCTGGGCCGGGAAGTGGGGACCGAGGGGTTGGTTCTGGGCAGAGGAGCAACCTTTACCGGCTTTGGGGCAAGTGTTCTGGGACTTTAGGAAGCAGTCAGGGGAATTTTCAGCCTCTGACGCTAATCCTGAGTGTTTCCGGCTCTGAAGGCACCATCAATCTGTGAGATGTGCGGCTTTGGGTTACGCGGAATGTCCGTCCCGAGTCCCACCCCACCCCCACCCACGGCAGCCCCACCGGGATTGGGTTCGGGAGGATTCAGGGATGGAAACAGTGGGCCAAGTGAAACCGGAGCTGGCCGCCTTTGAACTGCAGAGATGGCCTCCCCCAGGGCCTCTCTCCTCCCCCAGGGCCTCTCTCTCCCCAGGGCCCCCACAACAATGCAAAGTTCAAATCTATGGTTACTCGGAAGCACATTTGGGAACAATCAGGGGGCCCCTGACCTCTGACATGTGACCCCAGGCCTGCCCTCCCTGTCACCGAGACCTGGCTTGAGGCCTTGGAACCAAAGGAAAAAAAATGTGTTGCAGAGGCCCTTTTTTTGAGAAGAAATGAACTTAAAAATACTTAAAATGAACTTAAGTTTCTGTAGTGAAGTTAAAAAAAAAAAAGTAACAGGAATAATTGGCTTCAGTCTGAGAGATAAACAAACAACAAAGCAAATCCTTTAACCTCCTGTTTGAGGCTGTAAAGAGGCTGCATTTGTATTTTCCTGGTGCTTTTATGACCTAGGGGCCCCGGCCTCTGGACTGGGCCAGCACAAAGCCGGGCTAATCACAGAGCAGTTTCGGAAATGAGGGTCTAGAATGGAATTTCCTCCACACGCCCTCCAGTCTGCAGCCTCCTCCCCGAACTTCCCCCTGTGGAAGGTTCTGGGCCGGGCTCTGCCCTGGGCTGGAGAACAAAGGGACTGTTTCTCTGAATTTTCCCTGGAGCCTAGGGAGTCTGGTGTTGTACAAAAATTCAGTAAAAGCGGCTCTTAGGTTCCCTTCTCCGCGCTGCGGCTGTCAGAAGAAAATAAATCAAGTGTTGCACGTTTATGGCACTTAACTCCGCGGACATCTCTGGTGGGCGGAATGCAAAAATGTATCTTGTAGCCGGGAGCCTGGCCCTCAAAGGGCTTCCTGTGTAGCTGCGATGTCATCACTGACCGGAACACAGGGGAAAAGGCAACTCACAATTCCAGACAGCAATCCAAGCGATTGTTTGACAGACAGACGCAAGGT
Organism: Panthera leo; assembly: GCF_018350215.1. Classification (NCBI taxonomy): domain Eukaryota; kingdom Metazoa; phylum Chordata; class Mammalia; order Carnivora; family Felidae; genus Panthera; species Panthera leo. The sequence continues at coordinate 77,321,464 of NC_056690.1, read as the reverse complement.
ACAGGCCTTCAGGGTTCGGCAATCGTGAAGACAAGCCCCGTGATCTCACTCCCACGTGGAATTTAAGACACAAAACAAATGAGCGCGGGAAGAGAAAAAAGAGAGACGACCCCCAAAACAGACTCTTAACTCTAGAGAACAAACAGCTGGTCACCAGGGGGCGGACGGGGGCGGGGAATGGGTGCAACCGGTGAACGTGATCGAGAGTGCACCTGTCGTGATGAGCACGGAGACACGGAATGGTTGAACGGCTGTATTATACACCTGAAACTAATATAACCTATGGTAAGAACACTGGAATTAAGATAAGAGTTGAGGAATTGTTTAATATTTGTTGAGTGTCGCTACTAGACGAGACGGGATCGCAAAGACCGGATGGCGGTATCTTCTCTCAAGAGACGGCTTCCACGGCTTCTTGCCTTCCCCGTAGGCACGCACCTCACCCTCCTGGAGAGGTGGCGTCTATGCCTTCACCACCGTGGGTCTGGGCTGGCCCGTGACTGCTTTAACATATGATGGAGGCTACGCTGTGCTAGTTAGTTCCATGCCTACCTTTTAAGAAGACTGCCAATTTCCGCCTCTCTCTTAGAACCCAGTTGACAAGAAACCACATGGAAAGTCCACGTGGAGGATCATTTGGGCTCCAGGACTATAGCCCCGGTCGGGTTTCTGCCAGTAACACCACCTGGCCAGCCCCGTGAGGGAGCCATCTTGGAAACAGATCGTCCAGCCATATGGACCCACCTCAGCTGATGCTCCCCGATGCAGCTGGGGGCTGTCCTGCCGGCCTCTGTCCCCGGTTGGCGAAACTGAACACATCAATGACCGTTGTCGCATTCATTCATCTGCTTTGTTCTCACCACAGTCCTTTAAAGAAGACATTGTTAGTATTATCCCCACTTTGTAGATGAGGGGCCGAGATTAAAGAGGTTGTGCAAATTACCCCAAATGGCCCAGCTGGCAAGAGGAGAAGTTGTGAGAATATAGGATGCATCCGGGGATTGGTGCACAGGATGCATCCGGGGATTGGTGCCTCCTTTGACAGGAGGCAGGGATATCGAGTAAGAAGTTGTTTCATATTTAAAAAACAAGGTGGATGGGTTGGGATTGAATTAAACAGGGACCTATGTGCCAGGATAAATTAGCCCTTACTTTAATAATGGCCATTTAAAAGTGGCCACTGAAAGCTTCTGGGTGGAGGTGACAGGATAAAAATAACTTAGATGAGTGGTTGGGCACAGGGTAGTTTGAAGGGACGAGAGGCTGTACGTGGATGGCCCAGCGAAGAGAGTTAGCTGTTCTGGAGGGAAGTGATAGGTTCACTGTCTGGCATGCCAACCTTGGGAATGGAAAGCCACATGCAAAGACTTAAAAAAACAAAAAACCCAACGGTGTCAGGATGAGATGGCCAGTGGCTCCGGAAATTTGAATCTGACTGCCCAAAGGAGATACCACCATAGCAATTGGGAACGCAGGAAGGGGAGCCTATGTGGGGAGGGAAGTACAAGGAAAATCTTGGTTTGCGAGCATAATCCGTTCCAGAAACACGCTGGTAATCCTAAGCACTTGTATATCGAAGTGAATTTCAAGAATCATCGGCTCAGTTGTGATCATGTGACCCTCGGCCTCACATACTACTCGTGTTGCAAGACATCGCTCGTTTATCAAGTCATTAGAAATGTTTGCTCGTCTTGCAGAACACTCCCAGAACGAGTTCCTCGCCATCCAACGCTTTACTGTATATCCTCAAACACCGATTTGTGGAATTGGAACAGAATCGAGGAAGAGGAGTTTAGAGGGATTTAGACAAGCCGAAACTGAAGAACTGACAGAGATGTGGAGCTCGTGGCCCATGCCCTCAGTGGGTTTACTGTCCTGAGTTCTCTGTCCGTCTTACACATGCATGTACGTGCACATCCATGCACACATGGACCCGTGACATGCGTTCCTAACACACACCCACGCCAGACAGCAAGTGGAAGTAATACGTGATAAATAGTCATAAAAAGAGCAAACTGTCGGGGCGCCTGGGTGGCTCAGTCGGTTAGGCATCCGACTTCGGCTCTGGTCACGATCTCGCGGTCTGTGGGTTCGAGCCCCACGTCAGGCTCTGTGCTGACAGCTCAGAGCCTGGAGCCTGCTTCCGGTTCTGTCTCCCTCTCTCTGCCCCTCCCCCGCTCATGCTCTGTCTCTCTCTCTCTCTCTCTCTCAAAAATAAATAAACATTAAAAAAAAAAGAGCAAACTGTCAAAATATTTGGTACAGAGAATGAATGCTGCGGGGGATGTAGAGAGGAAAGACCACTGGTCCCACAGAATCCCAAAGGCTTACAGTAGAATCAGAAGAAGGATGTTGCTATAAGACAAGCGTCCCGGGGCGCGGAGGGACTGTCAAAAGGAACATTTTCACCGCCAGCACACATTCTTCGAAAACGTGATTTTTGACGATCACGGGGTATTCCGTCTCACAAATAACCACGGTTTATTAAACAACACTCCCCATACATTTTGTACACTTACGAGGTTGATAATTTTGGCTCTGGTAAACGACACCAAAACGAAAGTCTCTGTAAATAAATTTTTGCATGCATCTGATTTTTCTTTGAAGACAGATTCCTAGAAACGGAGTTAGTGGGCTGAAGGGTGATGATTTGAAAATATTCTTGATACTCATGCCAAATAGCCTGCTGAAAGCATTGCCATTCAACACGTTGTCCAGCGGCATGTAAAAGGCCCTTCCCGCCAGTCAGCTTGCCATGGAATGAAAGGAGGGCATACAGCGGCATCCGCTGTACATTGTTTTAAAATGACACTTGTTTAAAGATAACCCCAGGGGGGCCCGGGTGCTCAGTCGGTTAAGCGTCTGACTTCAGCTCAGGTCGTGATCTCACGGTTTGTGGGTCCGAGCCCCGCATCGGGCTCTGTGCTGACTTGCTCGGAGCCTGGAGCCCGCTTCCGATTCTGTGTCTCCCTCTCTCTCTGTCCCTCCCCTACTCACGCTCTGTCTCTCAAAAATGAATAAACATTACAAAAATTAAAAAAAAAAAAAAGATAACCCAAAATGTTAACCATGTCTGACTCTGGATGTTGGGGGTTTAGAGGAGATGAATTTTCTTCTTTAAACTTTTCTGTATTATATAAATGTCCTAAGTAGCTTGTGTATTCCTTAAAACATTTTTTTGTAAAGCAGTTTAAGTGATATGTCAGGAAAACCGTGCTGTCCCAGGACTCCTGCTGACAACAGCATGTGTGAAACAGCAGGTAGGGGGCCTCGGAGGGTGTCCTTCAATCACCTGGGCACTTAAAAGCCCTTCCTCTGGGTGGCTCAGTTGGTTGAGTGACCGACTCTTGGTTTCAGCTCCGGTCATGATCTCGCGTTTCTTGGGTTCGAGCCCCGCATCGGGCTCCGCGCTGACCGCCCCCCTCTCTCTCTGTCTCTCTCTGTCTCTCTCGAAATGAATAAATAAACTTAAAAAAAATTTAGGAAAAAAAAACCCAAACCCTTCTCCTGAGTTCCACCTCAGACTCAGCAAGTCTGCATTTTCAGGTGGGAGGGGGCCGAGGTGTGGGTATTTTTTTAAAGTGACCCATGTACCCTACATTGACTTCGGGGCGAACGCCCCTGAACCGAAGGATCGAAGGGAGGCCTCGAAGGCCACGCCGAAGGCGTCCTCCCGGCCGGGTGTGATGGAACACACCTTTACCTGTGTCTGCAACGTCTCGGCTGCCCGTAGAGGGTGGTCTGATTCTTATTCACCGACGTCTGCAGACAATGAGTCAGAACCAAACAAAATTGCATCTCTCATTAGGGCCGCTGGCGCCTCCCTCATTCCTAGCGCCGGGGAGATCAGACGGGGTGGGGGGGGGAAGCCGGGCAGTGGTTGGCTTTGGCCCTCCCTTCCTGTGTCGGGGAAGCAAAACTGGTAGCCTCTCCCTTGGGGGGGGGCTGGGGTTGTGTTGGGGAGAGAGAAGTGAAGGTGGGGTAGGAGGGAGAGGTAAGGGCCAGGCCCCTGCACCCCGGCTTCCTCAAGGCCAGTGGGGAGCTGCCGCCCCAGGCTGGCCAGGCTCCCAGCCTCCTCTGAAGCCTGGAGATTAGGGCAATTCAATCCCGCGCTCCTCTCGTCTGGTTATTTCTGTGGGGAAGGGGGCTGGGCCTGCCGCCTGTTCCCTCAGCAACAGGGCCTGGCCGGGCTCCATTGTGAGGAGGGCCTCGGCTGGGAAAAGCAAGCCGTGGGGGAAGGAAGGGAGGCGCCGGGTCTTTCTAGGGCCTTCCCTTCTCAGAGCTCGTGGAAGCTGTAGACACCCTAGAGCCCGCGGTTCCAGAAGGGGAGGGCAACTCTTCAGGGTCCCCAGCCCCTCCCAGGGCGGAGAAGGCCAGAGGGGAGCCTGTGGGCATAACAGAGCTCATTGTTTGGGTGCTGAAAACCAGGGCAGAGTCAGGCTGGGCTGCAAGCTAGGAGAAGAGGCCTTAGAAAGAGTTCTAGGGTGCACATCTTTCCCTTCGATGACGATGACGAGGAGGGGCAGGCCAGTCCCTGACAACCCTGCCTGGTGGCGGGGCCTGGCCTTCAGCCCCCAGTCCCCACACCCGGCATTTCCTGACCAAGCGAAGCATTCTTCTTAGCATTTCTTTTTAAGTCTATTTATTTTGAGAGAGAGCAGGGGAGGGGCAGAGAGACAGGGGGACACGGAGAATCCCAAGCAGGCTCCATCCGCCCTGTCAGCTCAGAGCGAGATGCGGGGCTCGAACCCACGAACCGTGAGATGGTGACCTGAGCGGAAACCAATAGTCGGAGGCTCAACCGACTGAGCCACCCAAGCGGCCCTTCGCCTCTGTTGTGTTGTGATCGTGTCCCCCTCTCCTCAAGCCTTTCCCAACTCTGCCACGGTGTGTCCACCTCTCCCACATTCCTTCTTCCCATTTGTCTTTTATTTCCTTCTTCCCATTTGTCTTTTATTTCCTTCACACGCACACCACACACGCTGCAAAAACAAATGAAAATCTCCCCTTCTCTTTCCAGGTGCAATCTTCCGTCAGGACAATAAAGGCTCTGCTGGCCTCGAGGGGGTCAGGAAAGCCATCCAGGCCTAAAGACATTAGCACACTTCGGGAACTAGGCACGAGACAGACGTTGGACGGGTTCTGTCACTAGTGAGTTTTAGATGTCTCGGTACTTAAACACGTGAGCTTCCAGATCTAAAAACACAGCCACTCCAGGGGCGCCTGGGTGGCTCAGTTGGTTAAGCGTCTGACTTCGGCTCAGATCATGATCTCAGGGTTTATGAGTTCGAGCCTGGCGTCTGGGTCACTGCTCTCAGTGCAGAGACTGCTTCGGGTCCTCTGTCCCCTTCTCTCTCTCTACCGTCCCCCCCCAATCTCTCGTGCTCTCTCTCTCTCTCTCCCTCTCAAAAATCAACATTAAAAAAAAAAAAAACACAACACAACCCTTCTAAAAGCTTCCAGACCATACCCAAGGAATAATAATGTGACAATGTGATTTAATTAAGTCCCCGTAGAAATAAGTATCTTTTAGGGCGCCCGGGTGGCTCAGTTGGTTGGGCGTCCGACTTTGACTCAGGTCGTGATCTCACAGCCTGTGAGTTCGAGCCCCGCGTCGGGCTCTGTGCGGACAGCTCGGAGCCTGGAGCCCGCTTCGGATTCTGTGTCTCCCTCTCTCTCTGCCTCTGCCCTGATCTCACTCTCTCTCTTTCTCTCTCAAAAATAAATTTAAAAAACATTGAAGAAAAAAAAAAAGAAATGTGTTTTTCAGAGGGATACCTTGCTGTTTTCAGTAATTCCCCTGATGCTGTTTCCTCAGGGACCATTGTTTCAACCTGGAGCCAATGAACCGAACCCAGTTCATTTCTCCCAGGGGGACCCGGAGCCCTGGGCCAGCGTCTTGCCTGTGACTGGCTGTGCTCAGACAGTTCACCAGCCTGCACAGCACCGACGCGCTTGGGCTCCGCTTTCGATTTCTGCACGGGCGGCTGTTTGCACGATGAAGAAAACTCACCTGTGTGGAACAGGGAGCACCGTGCCTGGGACACAGCAAGCACAGAAATACGGTCGTTGATGTTTTGGCCTTGGGAATGTGCCTGGGTTATCACTGCAGCTCACAATACAACAGTGCACAGATCGTTATTATTACAGTTCACAGACGTAAGGCTAGAAGCTCAGGCAGGTTCTGTAACTTGGTCACCCAGGGTCACCCAGCCAGTTAGACGGTGCAGTGTGGATTTGAACTCAAACACTCAGCAACCCGGGGCACCAGGGTGGCTCAGTGGGTTAAGCGTCTGGCTCTTAATTTTGGCTCCGGTCATGATCTCACAGTTCGTGAGATCGAGCCCTGCATCGGGCTCTGCACTGACAATATGAAGTCTGCTTGGGATTCTCTGTCTCCCCCTCTCTCTGCACCTCCCCCCTTTCTTGCTCTCCCTCAATGAGAGAGAGAGAGAGCAAGAAAGGGGCAGGTGCAGAGAGAGGGGGAGGAACAGAGGATCCAAAGCGGTCTCCACACTGTCAGCACAGAGTCCGATGCGGGGCTCGAACCCATGAACCGTGAGATCATGACCTGAGCCGAAGTCAGATGCCGAACCACTGAGCCACCCAGGCGTCCCAATAAATAAATAAACTTAAAAAAAAAAAACAAAAAAAAAACCGCTCAGCAACCCGTGAGCCCTTTCCAAAGCAGCCACCGCCTCCCCTGCATCGTGACAGTTTTATAAATGGTTTGCCTTACCTGAGTCCTCAGCGGTTTGTTCCACGGAGATGAGTCCATTATGTCGATGCACTGGCGGTCCGCTAGGTAGTCCTTCGGTGGCGGCTTTTAGTGCCTATTAAGCAGATGGAGAAAGAACAAGATCAATGCGGTGAATGCGATGTTCCCGAGGCTCCCGCGCGGGGCCCCGTGGCCCTGCCTGCTCCCCCAGGTTCTCGGGCAAGGCCGCAGTTCTAAGGCCTCTCGGGAGAACTGCTTCACACAAAGACAGAGGAGGTGGGTTTTCCCAGGCTGGTGGGATTTTAGGGGAAGGGGACCGTTCCCTACAGATGTGTCGTTTAGATCCAGATTGTCTGATAGGAAATGTGCCTGGAGAGCCGACATGGAATTATTCTTCTGAGGCCCTCATTCCGTTTAGAGTGCTCTTTGCAAACAAATACGACCGCTAGAAGGACCCCGCGGGAGTGCAGGCCCATCATCCTGTCTGGGCCCCCGGGGAGGGCCAGGGGCACAAAGGAGGGGCACAAGGGCCTCAGTGTTCTTCCCAAGGCATCCGGGGAAGTGTCTTTGATGTGATATCTGTTTTGTGGTCTGTGCTGGGTTTTCTGGCTCCTCTCGGCTACTTTTTGACCAAGAATGGAAAAGACGGATGACAGAGGAGGGGGTGGGGGTGAAGGGTGGCAGGGAGGGAGGTTGTCTCTCACCCAACACACGTGCGTGTACACACACACACACACACACACACACACCCTCTGAAGCATTTTTAGAGAATAACAGTGCCACCTGGTGGCTGTTTACATGCAAAGCCTCCTCGAAACCTTAGCGGGAGAACACATAACACAAGTTGTACCATTCTGTGCGTATTCACTCTGGTTTTCCACAGTTGAAAGTCCCTCTTCACCCTCCTATCTGTTTCTCAGAAAGTGAGCCAAACCACGAATGTGCTTCTGAGAAGTGCTTTAGAGCGTTCCGGGAGGGGCTGTAGGCCAGGGAGACCACAGTCAGGAAAACAGCCTCCCAACAGAACTCCGAGTTCCCGGCGTCTTAAGACCCTGGCATGGTGCTTATTGGGGGAAGGAGGCAACAGCCTCAAGGAGCAGAGATATGCGAAGCAAAGGCTCGACTGCGGGAATTGATTCCAGCCACTGTCCGCTACTGCGCGTTGAAAAAAAAAAATCTGTAAATTACCAGAAGAGCCACGAGCCCTTTATTGTCAATATCCTCCCTTTCTGCTTCTCTGACTCGAGCGTGGTCTGTCCACTAATGGCTCCTCTCACTTTGCTACACTTGTACGAAACGCCATCCGCGTGCAACGCCCCGTGTTCCCACCCTGTGCCCGGCACTGCACAGCCAGGGGGGCTCTTACCGCTGCTGGCGACTTCGGGGTAGATGTAAGCAGGTGGGGGGGGTGGCTTTGTTTTCCTCCCAGGAATGCGACACACAGGTCACAGCTGATCGTTATCTCCCTACGTCCACGAGACAGTGAACACCATGAGCAGAACTCACTGCCTGGTACATCGTGAGTGTCCTGTAACTGCAGCTATGAACGTACCAGGTAGAAACAGAGCCACATGCACGCGTGTGCCAGGTATCGATGACTCGGGAGCAATGCAGGTTTTTCAGTGCTTTGGGATTTTAAGAGGACTCCCTACAAGGCATCACGATCACTACCTGTGAGCCTTTTTATTTATGTAGGAGTCCAAGGAGCTCTTTCCAAATCCTAGCTCGTGGATCCTTGCAAAATCCCCTGGAAGTGACTGGCCAGGGAACGGAACACAGGCTTATCATTAATCTGAGCACCGTGGCAGTGGAGTCAAATGCCCACCCCCCCACTTTCAAAGGCTGGAAAGTTCTTCAAGTGCCCTCCCTCCAAAGTCTGGAGCAGTAAAACTCCCTGGGAGACAACCTGGCTTTGCACTGTGAGTGCTAGGTAGGGGAGACTCCTCATTCGCCCCGAACGCAGGGAAGGAATCAAGCTCTGAAAAATAATTCTGGGTTAGTCTGTAAGCAGGACCACAGAGAGGAGACCTGGAGGGCTCACCTCATCCCTTCTCCGTCCCAACGAGTGAAGACAGGTGGAATCAGGCTACAATGAGTGTCAAGAGAACGTCAAGGGGGGGACACAGATAGGAGTGATGATAGGGACGCCACCACCTGCAGGGGGCGGTGGGAGGAGAACCCGCTTCCTTGCCTTTTGAGCTCCTACTGGCTGCCCGTGTTCCTTCCGCCATCTTTAAAAAGCATCCTTCCCAGTCTCTGCTCCGTCACACATTGCCTTCTCCTTTCATGTCTAGTGCTCCCCTTGTAAGAGTCCTTGTGATGACACCGGCCCGCCCAGATAACGCAGAACAATCTCTCCATCGTTAGTCACATCTGCCAAATCCCTTTTGCCATGTACGAGCACATTCCCAGGTTCCGGGGATGAGGCTGTGGACAATTCTTGGGCTGCTATTCTGCCTCCCACACTGGGAAGTCAGGGAGGAGAGACCGAATGACATTGCAAGGAAGGATTCCTGTAATATGGAAATCTTTCCATAACATCAACTCCTTAAGTCCCAGGGCTCCAGGATTTTTCACCCATGAGTCGCCCTTTGGAGCTCTGAAGTGTGCCAGTGTGACCTGTCTGCCACCTTGGCTGCGAGAGGTCACTCCTGGGACCCTCCTGAGCCAAGGGAGGTGAGACCTTGGCACAGCAGAAGCTTCTTCCTCCAGAAAGGAGAGAAAGCCGTCGGAAGCTCAGCTACCCACTGGCCCGGCCACTCGGGTTGACGAGGTGTTGCCCTTGGCCGGCGCAGTCGTGGGGAATGGAAAACAGGTTTTGTAACAACCAGAGCACATCAAGTTCTTTTGGCCCGTCTCTGATGAGACCGTTTCTGGCTTCGAGTTAGTAAGAGGAACCCTGATGGGAACCCCATACGCCAAGTGTGAGCATTTCCTTCTGCTCTGCCAGAGAACCACGTTCAAAGTAAGAGTTCGCAGCAGAGAAAGCTGGTTCACGTATCCTAGAACCTCCAAGATGGTCCTGGCCACAAACCTGTCCCGTTGGCAGATCTTGTAGCGGATTCTAAGATCTGATCTGAGCACACGGACGCCTCGGACTCCCCTGCGTTGTAGCAGGCCACACTGGCCATGAGCGCTTACGACTTCCTGCTGTCCTTGTCTCCTGGTCCTGTGGCTTGGAAGTCCCCACCACGACACTCTTTTGTCTTCTTAACGTTTATTTATTTATTCTGAGAGAGAGAGCGTGCACGCACGCACCTGCGCACGAGCGGGGAAGGGGCAGAGAGAGAGAGAATCCCAAGCCGACTCCGCGCTGTCCGTCCCGTCTCAAGACCCGAGCCGAAACCAAGAGTTGGACGCTTAACCGATGGAGCCACCCGGGCGGCACCCTAGCGGGACACTCTTTACAAACCATGGTCCGTGGATCAGCATTGAGGTTACAACGGCCAACACTTCCTTGGACCCGTTGGTCAGGTCGCCCACAGGCTTGATTCCCTGCCACCCTTCCCCCCCTGAAGAGATAAACACACGTTCCCTCTTCAAAGCTCTTACCTTCCATACAGCTCTTTCAATCCCTTGATCGGGAAGAAAAATCTTACTGAGGGGTGTGTCAAATAGGGATCCGTTAAGACGCAAAACATAGAAACTTGAGTTTCTATGCCGGGTGAGACCGGGCAGGGCTCTCAGCACTAGCGACATTAGTGACATTTGGGGACAGATAACTTTGTTGTAGAGGCTGGTCTGTACACGGTAGAGTATTTTGCGACATGCTCGGCTTCCGACCACTAGATCAGCTATTCCTGACAGGGGGCAATTTCGCCCCCCAGACGACATCTGTTCAGTTTAGCTGATAATTATTGGGACAAGGATCCTCGCTGGAGACACTTCCTGGAGGGAGGCTCAGGGGGGCATGTGCAGGAGAGAGGGCACACCCTTTTTTAAAAGAAATTTTTAAAATTCTTCATGTAATCTCTACACCCAACGTGCGGCTCAAACTCACAACCCGAGATCAAGAGTCACGTGCTCTGAGCCAGCCGGGTGCCCCAACACATACTTCGCTTTAGGGGTGGCTGGGGAGGCACCGGAGAGAGTTAGCACCTGCTGCCTGTGGCAATCTGAGCCCAGGCGACACCCTGAAAAACCAGTACTGGAAAGATCGGTGCACAGCCCGGCCATCGGAACAGCAGGCATGGCTGTCTTCACACTCTCGGTACGTTTCGTTGATTTGGGTTTGTTTTTTGTCTTTTTCGCACCCCATATCTGTTGAAATACTTCTATCTCAAAGTACATTCAAATATTATCCACTCGTACACACAAATGACATCAGGCCCCATCTATAAAAAACAGCGAACAGATCGGTAACAAAGGGTTTGAAAAGGGAAGTGCGTGTATCAGCTACGAATCGGTCCACCCCGGGGCCACTGAAGGCTGTAGTTTTTGTTCTGTTAAGTACAGCCGGGTGATGAGAAACCAACAGACGTGGGTTGTCACAGCTCGAGTAGCTGCTGGGTCCCTCCCCAAGACCCCACCCCAGTGACAATGCTGTGGGTGCAGGTTGCGGGGGGAGAAGGTCAGCTACTCGCGGAGCCAAAGAAAGGGGAGGTTAATTAAAATCACAGTGGGCTCAGCTGCCTGGTGCCCCTGAAATAACACCGTTTTCCAACCGCTTTCTTTTCCACCCATCATTAGCTTGAAAGAGAGGAGCCAAGATGCATTTTAAAAAGCCAAGCACAGGAAAATAGACCGTCATCGCGTCCCTATTTCCTGTTCTGCTCTCTCTGCCCTTTTGGATCGAGGGATAACACAACCTCCCTGGACTGGCCCCCTGCCAGGTGCTCTCAGCTTCAAGTTCTTAACGAGCGGGCAGAAAAGTTCAAGAAGGAAGCAGAAGGGGGGCGCCTGGGTGGCTCGGTCGGTCAGGCATCCGGCTTTTGACCTGGGCTCAGGTCACGATCTCACGGTTCGTAGGACGGAGCCCCACGTCGGGCTCTGAGCCGACAGCGTGGAACCTGTTTGGGATGCTCTGTGTCCTTTTCTCTCTGCCTCTCTCTCTCTCTCTCTCAAAATAAATAAACTTAAAAAGAAAAAGTAAAAAAGAATGAAGAAGAAGGGACGGGCTGAGGAAGGTCTTCCCCAGGCAGCACTTTTCAAGACATGGTGGAGTGTTGAAACATTCTGGGTTTTGTCTGGTCCTTTGGCGACATTTTTTTTTTTTCCTTCTTTTCCTCTCACTAAGGCATGTAATGGAAAGAGGTGACTGGTGAGCCCTGTGGTGGCACTGATTCCTCTTGTTAAAGTTTTTATGTGGATCCCTACCAATCCATGGAAATCCTGTCCATGGAAAAATGGACAGATTTAGGACAATGCTGGCTCATGAGGACTGGCGACTCTGATGTCGTTCCAAGACGGGGGACTCACCCTTCCTCCCATTACTGAGCTCCCCTAGGACAGGAACGCCCCCAGCCCCCCTCCTGGCTGTCTTCCAGCCCCCAGCGTCGGCGTTGGTCAAAGGCGGGGTCCTTAGGCTGTGTCGTTGGAGCCAGGGTGTGGGGTCCAAATCCAGGATCCATTTACTTCCTCTGTGACTTTGAGCAAGGCGGCCCTCGGGCTTCAGTTTTCTTGTCCATGAAATGGGAATGCTAATGGCAAAGGCCTGACTGAGAAACAGCCTGGTGCCAGGCTCACCGTAGGCGCGGCCTAAATATTAGCCGTTAGCATTAGGGGTTTAGGTTCTGTCGTGTTCAGCTTTGTAGCTCACGGAAGGCCAAATATCTAAGGCATTTGACTGCTTAGAATTGTTTTTGTCATAATGGCTTCTCACGTACAGCACAGATTATTTTCAAAGTGATTTTTGAGAGGGTTTTGAATGGCCTTTGGTCCCGTTTCTGGACGTGGGCAGGGATCCCTCCGGGAAGGCGTGGGGTGGGGAGAACTTACACCGAGATGTATCAGATGTGGCACCCCCAGCCCCAGGGCCGATGTGTCCCAGAAAGTTCGTACAGGCAGGCGTAAGAGCCTGAGAGGCCTCTCCTACCCACCTTGGATTCCTTCCATATTTGTCTCAGCAAAATCTTTCTCCAGATCTCTGCCTTTTTTCTTTGAGGATCGCTCTCTGTGCCTCAGGCTCTGTATATGAAAAGTCCCAATAAAAACGGAGAGTGGGGACAACGTGAGTGCATTAACACTCCCGAACTGTTCACATTTAAAATGGTTACGATGGTAAATTTTATGTTAGGTATATTTTACTACAATTAAAAAAATATACGCGATCACACACACACACACACACACACCCCTAAAAAGTGGAGTGGGAGGGACGTAAGGGCCTTCATTGGTGATTTGACATCCAATTTTAGGAGGTTCATGCAAGTCCAGAGTCACGCGTTCCAGGGCACCTTCCGGGAGCATTTCTGTGTTTTCCTCGCTGCGTGGGCGGGGGCGGGGCGGGGGTTCGGAGCCCGGCTGGGACTGCGGCTTCTGGGTCCTGACCCCTCTGGACAGGGGTTGCCCGTGGGCATATGTTGACTGTTCCTCAAGGCAGGAGGGGGGTCCAGAGGCAGGTGGCCCGCGCCCAGAAGGGAAACCTTTGAGCATCTTTGCCCCTTTTGGCTCAAGGGTCGTGGGAGCAACGGGACGGGACGGGAGAAGGACCCACCACTTGCTGAGCCTGGCGGTTGAGGCCTGGACTGGCAGCCTCTCCTCCTGCATTCCTCGGGCTCTCTGGCCTCTAGCCGCCCCCCTGCTTCCCGTCATTCAAGTAAAAATGCAAAACTGCTTCCTCCTGCGTCTTCCCACATCCCCACTGGGAAGGTCCAAATCGCCTTCCAGGTGGGAGAGCCCAGGACAAACTCAGGCCTGTGCTGCCCTCTGCTGGGCGTCCCGGCCCACGGCCTTCCGAGGACTCAGCCGGAAGGACACAGGACCAGGGCCAGGAGGCCTGTGGGGAGCTGCAGACCCAAAAGGGACCCCGTGGGTCCCTCATGCAGGTTCTTCGCTGGTCCTTCCCTCCTCGGCTTGGGGCCCAGCATCCCTCACTGGTCCGACTCACCCGGTGGGGATGCAGACTGGCATTATTCATCGCAAGCCATTTCCAGCCGTGAGGTCTCTCCCCTTCGAGCCCTGGGAGCTTCAGCTGTCCCCCTGGGGTGGGCTGTGGCTCCCAGCTTCCCCGGGGGGGGGGGGGGGCGGTGCGGCCTCACTCTGCTTGTTCCTTCAGGATGTGCCCTGTCACCTGCTTGTCTTTCCACCATTGCCACAGGCTGCTATTCTCCTTCCCAAACAGAGTTCTAAGTGCTGTCGGACCCCATCTGGCAAGATGGCCTTCAGGCCATTCCCGCCCGACCCTGCAGCCAGTCTGAATTAATATGTGATCCTGCCGGGCCGCCCGTCTGACCTCCCACAAAGTCCGCCAGCTGTCTAGAGGGCGAGTACAGAAGGGCACGAAATACAAAGCCCTTCACCATCTGGTTCTGCCTTCCTTTCCTTTCCGTGCTCGCCATCGACATCACCTCCTCTTGTGTCTGGCATCTTCTTGTCCTTCAAACAAGCCAGGCAGCTGGGGTTCCCGGGTCAGCTCTATTGGCTAGCGGTTTGATCTGGTTGTTACCTTTCTTGTCTCAATGATACACTGGGGATAATAAATACAAAACAGGGGTAATAGGAAGAGCGTGCTGTGTAGGGTTGTTGTTAACATGAAAACGACAGGACATATGGAAAGCACTTGGAAGAGCACACGGCACATAGTAGGCACCTTATAAGTGCCGGCCGTTATTTGTCGAAAATCTTGGCAAAGTCGTTCCTTTGACCCCAACCTCTGTTAGCAATCTGGTTGCTTGAATATTCATGCAAGCCACTTACCCAGCAGCCTCCGATGTCCTGACTCTGGTGACTTTCACTGCCAGCTTAGCTAAACCACCCATGCTCCTGCCGCCCCCCCCCCCCCGTCCCCCCCCCCCCCCAACTAGTCTGGACTCAGAACTGCCTCTGAAATCTTACCTGCCAGCATTCACCTTCTGGGAGCATCCACCCTCCTTCCAGCTCTCTCAGTGAGCACTGCTTTTAAGCCGGCTGGCTTCCTTCCCAGGTGACCCAGGTATGTGGCCTCTCTTCTTCTGTCAGCCCATCAGATCTTCCCAGCTTTTTAAAGTTTATTTAGGGGTGCCTGGGTGGCTCAGTCGGTTAAGCGTCTGACTTCGGCCCAGGTCACGATCTCGCGGTCCGTGAGTTCGAGCCCCGCGTCGGGCTCTGGGCTGATGGCTCGGAGCCTGGAGCCTGCTTCTGATTCTGTGTCTCCCTCTCTCTCTGACCCTTCCCCATTCATGCTCTGTCTCTCTCTGTCTCAAAAATAAATAAAAACTTTAAAAAAAAATAAAGTTTATTTATTTATTTTGAGAGAGACAGAGAGAGTGCAAGAGGGGGATCACCAGAGAGAGAGGGGGGACAGAGGATCCAAAGCAGGCTCCATGCCTATGCGGGGCTCAAACTCACACCGTGAGATCATGACCTGAACCGAAGTCAGACGCTTAATCGTCTGAGCCACTCAGGCGCCCCAGATCTTCTCAGCTTTTAAATGTTTCCCTGCTGAGTTTATGTATTACTGCTCACTTGAATTTTCTTATCAAGATCTTTAATTCTCTTGCTATTCATTCATTCACTCATTCGTTGAGTTGGTGAACATCTGTGAAAGCCCTCTGTGTGTTAGGCATTACATCAGGCCTCAGGCTCACACCATCCTTGCCCTCAAAGCTTAGGGTCTAGTGGAAAGAGACGAAAGAAATACATGAGTTCCGTCCTTACAAATGCTGCACTTACGAATGGAGGAAAGTGCCAGGAAAAGAATCAATAGAGTAGTAGAATGGAGAATAAAGAGAAAGACCTATTGGAAATGGTCTTCAGGGATGACAACAGAAAAGCTGTCAGTGAACTTGACCAAATGGTGACTCCAACAAGGGCAGTTCCAGGAGAAAAGTGGTGGGATTTGGACACTTGAGGAGTTCAGGAGAGCGAAGGAGACACAGTTCCCCAGGCTATTCTTTCTATGTAGGGAGGGGGCGGGGAGGGAAATTGGAGATAGAACCACAGACAGCCTTGACATCTCCTTCAAAAGTTTTTAAGGATCTCAAGATGGAGGCAGCAGACAGTAAACCACTGAATCAAGCGTGGGGCCCCGAGTGGCCGGGAAGTCTCTGCCCACGAAGCTGGCTCTGATGGCGAGTTTGTATGCCAACGAGAATAATCTGTTTATTTATTTATTTCCTTTTGTTTTTGAGAATAATTTGCGTAAAAGAAAGATGCTGATAATGTAGGAAAGAAGAAATACCTCAAGGCATGACATCTGGGGGAGAAAACAAGATGGCAGGACATCTGAGTCTGTGTGGAGGGATTAGACAGGAGGGGGCCATGGCCTCTGTCATAACAGCGAGAAAGACAAATGCGGGGGTATATGGAAGTATGCTAGTGATGGCTGGGGTGGCTTCCATTGTCTCAGTGATGGCTGAGGCCAAGCTACCAGCCAAGAGGGAGAGGGTGGCAGGAGGAACAAGGGTCTTCATGGAAAGCAAGTGCGTGTGGAAGATGGTTGGGGTTGAGTTTTGCCAGTTAAAAAAATGGAGGGCGAGCAAATAGAGGGGGTTGTCAAGAGTCAGAGTAAGACAGGAAAGGGAAGGAAGGAAGGAAGGAAGGAAGGAAGGAAGGAAGGAAGAAGGTTAAGTCAAGAGAGGCTGGGAATGAAGTTAGAGACACCCCCAGCATGAGCAATCTGGATTAGGTTGAAAAATTACTGTTGAAGGGACACCCCAGGAGGTGAGTTGAGCACAGAAGTTTGGATCAGACAGCAGAAGGTTTAAACGAATTTCTGGGGTGACAAGGCCCAGGATAGCTCCAGGGAGGTGTGGGTTCGGTTGCAGGAAATGGTCTCTGTTGATGAGGAAGGCTGGGAAGGCCAGCAACACCCAGCTGAATTTACCAAGAAAGATGACAGGGCACAGGGCAGAGCAGGAGGCTTTGGGACAAGTGCTGAAGGTTTCACACTGTTTTTCAAGATGGAGGCCAAGAATGCACTATTTGAAAATGTTCTCTTACAGGGGCGCCTGGGTGGCTCAGTTGGCTGAGTGTGGGACTTCGGCTGGGGTCATGCTCTCACGGCTCGTGGGTTTGAGCCCTGTATCCTGCTCTGTGCTGATAGAACCTGGAGCCTGCTTCAAATTCTGTGTCTCCCTCTCTCCCTGCCCCTACCCCACTCGCGCGCGCTCTCTCTCTCTCTCTCTCTCTCTCAAAAATAAACATTAAAAATTTTGTTTCTTACAAACATCTTTCTGTCTTCAGTTTTGAGGTTCCCTGCTTCTCTCATTTCATCCGATTATCTCCAATAGCTCGGGGTGGGGGCGGGGAGGGGGGCGGGTGCCGGAGGAGCCGCACTTCTCTCCGTGGGCCAGGAGGGGGCGCAAGAGATTGCAGCCAAAGAGTGACTGGAGGGAAGGCTCTGGACCACAAAGTGGATGGAGCTCAGGAACCGCTGGGCCTCCTCTCCATCTGTGTCCCTCCGAAGGCAGGTAGGGGCTGGGGCCACCTGAGGGTTGGTTCACCTGAGAGCTGCAGGGATCGCTGGCTCGTGGTTGCCGCACCCCACCCCCGCCTCGAGCCACACCCCGTCTTCCCTCTGCCATCTCTCCTAGAGATCTCATCCTACCCACCCTGATCCAGGATGATCTGTCCAGATCCTTAAGTACATCTGCTAAGACCCTGTTTGCAAACAGGGTCATGGGTCACAGGGTCTGGGGGTTAGAAGGTCAAGCTATCTTTTGGGGGGCCACCATTCAACCCACCATACCTTTCTTTTCTCTCTAGTTAAATAACCCAATGGGTGACCCACTTTATTTGGGTGAAAATGTTGGTAACAGTTACCGAGTTTTTACTATATCCTGCCCGAGCTAAGGTCTTTACCGGGGCCCCTTGTTTACTGCTCACAGGTACCCCCGGGGCCGCACAGCGCTGTCCGCCCTCGAGAAAGTGGAGGCTTCAGTGGGTGAGCTGCAGACCAGGCATCCAACCCGGGGACGCTGCCCTCTCAGTCCCACGCTGCCTCCTCTCTCTGGGTGGGATCTCCTTTCTACCAAGAAGATTCTCGCAGTTAGAAGGATTCGAGTAGCTCGAGACGTCCAAAGTCTCGTGCAGAGGGGGAAAGAGGGGGCTGGAAATGCGGAGCGTAAACACTGTGACCCTGGGAGCACGAAGCGTCACCAGCAGGTTACGGAGAACGGAGGGGAAGGCCAGCGTCGGAACCAGCTTATCTTAGTGGCGAACCCAACTGCCTGCTACGGGGCGCCGGGGGGGTCCCGGACCTCAGGTTGGGGGGGTGCCCGCAGGGGGACGATGCTTGCGAGAAGGCCGCCCAGCAGACCTGCAGGTGCCGGCGAGCGCATGTGCACCGTGGGCGCGACTGCGGCCCCCAGGTGTACCACGCAGGGGTGGGGTGGGGGAGGGCAGGGGTGGGGGGTGGTCTGCAAGCCGACCAACTGTATTTCTGCTGCTAAAGAGAAACCTGTCAGAAGAGGCACGGGCAGCAGCCGGCCGCGGTGCCCTGCGGTGCTGTCGGGGGCAGAGGCGGCCTCGGCCTGGAGGCCCCCGGGGTCCCTGGCAGGGGTGGCCGATGACATGGATGTTTGGGGCATCTTGGCCTGGTGTCCTTACCGGATTCGTGGGACTGCCTCCCCATGTTCCTATCGTACTGACCTGAATGCCTTCCATGGTGAATTGGCCTTTTTCTCCCTTTATGTTTATTTTTATTTATTTTTTAAATTCGCATCCAGGTTAGCATATAGCGCAACAAGGATTTCAGGACTAGATTCCTTCTGCCTGCGGGTGCCGCGAGGGAGGGCGGGTATCAGCGGGCCGACCCCCGAGGGCCACCACGTGGTCTCCCGCAACAAGCGCGCTTTGCCGAGCCGATGGGAATGTCACTGTGCCCTTCAAAGTCATATGTGTCCCTGGGCCGCAAGGAGGTCAGGTGACGCCAACGTGTTGCATCAGGTTTTAAGAAACTCAATCCGTATTTAGCAGTAACTGATGCAAACAGGGACGGGTCGGATGGCATCTTGCCTTGCTCATAACAACTACCAGGAAGCCACGTCTTGAATGACGAAGTCGGTCTGAGGGCCAGGTTTTGTGCTATTTGCCAAAACTCCTAGTCAGTATCGGCACACCTCAGCCATAGTGTGGTCTGGCTCCAGATGACTGCCATCAGGCGAACGTTGCAATAACGTGAGTCAAATGAACATTCTGGTTTCCCAGTGCAGATGAAAGTTACGTTTAACTGTGGTCTATTAAGCATGCGATAGCATGATGTCTAAATTAACGTGCATGCCTTTACTAAAAAAATACTTTGTTAAAAAATGTTAAACGGGGGCGCCTGGGTGGCGCAGTCGGTTAAGCGTCCGACTTCAGCCAGGTCACGATCTCGCGGTCTGTGAGTTCGAGCCCCGCGTCAGGCTCTGGGCTGATGGCTCGGAGCCTGGAGCCTGTTTCCGATTCTGTGTCTCCCTCTCTCTCTGCCCCTCCCCCGTTCATGCTCTGTCTCTCTCTGTCCCAAAAATAAATAAAAAACGTTGAAAAAAAAAATGTTAAACGTCACTCGAGCTTCCAGCAGATCATAATCAGTAATCTGTGGTCAGCCACGGATCACCGTGACAAATATAAGAAGGAAGAAGTTTGAAAGAGCACAAGTTACCAAAATATGACACAGAGACACAAAATGAGCAAATGCTGTTAGAAAAATGATCCCTACAGACTCGCTCCACAAACCTTTAATTTGTAAAAAAAAAACAACCAACCAACAAAACCCAGTATGTGTGGAGCACAGTGAAACAAGTCTGCCTGTATCTGCTCGGTGGCCTCCTGAACGCCTCCCTTGAACGGGGAGGTGAGACACCCTCACAGCTCAGTGGGAATTTTTTTCTTTCCCTACTTTCTCAGCCTTGTCACCCAGCTGGTATGCGAACCAGCTGTGTGTGAGAAGGTCCCCAAGCAATGGTGGGGTCTAGTGAGAGGAGATGAGATCCACTGATTTCTACCAAGAAAAACAGGCATTTTATGTCTATTTATTTTGAGAGAGAGAGAGAGAGAGAGAGAGAATGTGCCATCAGAGGAGGGACAGAGAGAGAATCCCAAGCAGGCTCTGTGCTCAATGCAGAGCCCGACGTGGGGCTCGATCCCAACTACTGTTGAGATCATGACCTGAGCCGAAACCAGGAGTCGGACACTTAACCGCTGAGCCACCCAGGCGCCCCTACTGAGAAACTTTTTACACAAGCCAAAGGTAACTTGGAAAGGCGGGGTGTAAACGGATAAAAGTACAGATGCTCTGGATGAAACAGAAAGGGGGGGACCCCGTTCCCACCTACCATGGACAAGATATTCTGAACAGTTTGGAAACCACCAGACTCAGGTGTGAGGAAGGGAAATTGGGAGGGGGACAGGGCCACTTACCCAAGCTGGGGCACAGGACAGAGGATGGCGAGGTCAGATAAAAGTGTCAAAACCCAAGTCTGGCAGCAAGGGGGACACATGTATATACATACATGTGTACAGAGTATAAATCAGGTACATAGTGTATCATCAGTCTTCAGGGAAGACAAGAAATCTTTGTAACAGAGTCATGAATGTTCTACACAAAGATGAAGTGGTAGGACTAAAGATTATGAAAAGGCTTAAAAATATATATTTTAACACCTCTCCCTGTCAGAACTCTGTTGAGCATAATACAGCAACATTACTGACTTTTAGGTCAACACCTTTAGAAATGCTTGGAATGTGACCTGTGACTTTCATCTTTAGAGACTGTGGGTTCAAGCCCCGTGCTGGGCTCTGCGCTCCACAGTGTGGAGACTGCTTGGGATTCTCTCTCAAATAAAGATAGACAGATAGTCAAGGCCTGGTGCTAGCAACTTATTAATGTAGGAATAATCAGCCAACCATTTACTTAAAATGCTGTTCAACAGTGGACTTCAAGCTGTATTACAAAGCTGTAATCATCAAGACAGTATGGTACTGGCACAAGAACAGACACTCAGATCAATGGAACAGAATAGAGAACCCAGAATTGGACCCACAAACGTATGGCCAACTAATCTTCGACAAAGCAGGAAAGAATAGCCAATGGAATAAAGACAGTCTCTTCAGCAAGTGGTGCTGGGAACACTGGACAGCGACATGCAGAAGAATGAACCTGGACCACTTCCTTACACCATACACAAAAATAAACTCAAAATGGATGAAAGACCTAAATGTAACACAGGAAGCCATCAAAATCCTCGAGGAGAAAGCAGGCAAAAACCTCTTTGACCTTGCCCACAGCAACTTCTTACTCAACATGTCTTCAGAGGCAAGGGAAACAAAAGCAAAAATGAACTATTGGGACCTCATCAAAATAAAAAGCTTCTGCACGGTGAAGGAAACAATCAGCAATCAGCAACTAAAAAGCAACCAACGGAATAGGAGAAGATATTTGCAAATGACATATCAGATAAAGGGTTAGTGTCCAAAATCTATAAAGAACCGATGAAACTCAACACCCAAAAAAACAATCCAGTGAAGAAATGGGCAAAAGACATGAATAGACACTTCTCCAAAGAGACATCCAGGTGGCCAACCGACACATGAAAAAATGCTCAACGTCACTCATCCTCAGGGAAATAGAAATCAACACCACAATGAGATACCACCTCACACCTGTCAGAATGGCTAACATTAACAACTCAGGCAACAACAGATGTTGGCGAGGATGCGGAGAAAGAGGATCTCTTTTGCATTTTTGGTGGGAATGCAAGCTGGTGCAGCCACTCTGGAAAAGAGTATGGAGGTTCCTCAAAAAATTAAAAATAGAACTACCCTACGACCCAGCAACAGCACTAGGTATTTATCCAAGGGGTACAGGTGTGCTGTTTCGAAGGGGCACATGCACCCTGATGTTTATAGCAGGACTATCAACAATAGCCAAAGTATGGAAAGACCCCAAATGTCCACTGATGGATGAATGGATAAAGATGTAGTGTATACACACACACACACACACACACACACACACACACACACACACACAATGGAGTATTACTCGGCAATCAAAAAGAATGAAATCTTGCCATTCACAACTACGTGGATGGAACTAGAGGGTATTATGCTAAGCGAAATTAGTCAGAAAAAGACAAATATCATGTGACTTCACTCATATGAGGACTTTAAGGTACAAAACAGATGAACATAAGGGAAGGGAAGCAAAAATAACATAGAAACAGGGAGGGGGACAAAAACTCTTAAATATGGAGAACAAACAGAGGGGTTACTGGAGGGGTTGTGGGAGGGGGGATGGGCTAAATGGGTAAGGGGCATTAAGGAATCTACTCCTGACCATTGTTGCACTATATGCTAACTAACTTGGATGTAAATTAAAAAAATAAAATAAACATTAAAAAATAAACATTACAAAATTAAAAATGCTGTTCGACAAATCTCCAACATGATGCAAGAATTGGGAATTACTTTAGATTTGTGGTAATTACTTTAGGCTTAGCTATTTTATAACCGGTAGAATAAAAAGTACCTATGTATGCATCACTCATGACATTAAAGAATGCATGGGGCACCTGGGTGGCTCAACTGGTTAAGCATCTGACTCTTGGTTTCAGCTAAGGTCATGATCTCACGGTTTGTGAGTCTGAGCCCCGCATCAGGCTCCACACTGACAGTGCAGAGCCTGCTTGGGATTCTCTCTCTCTCTACACACCCCCACCCCTGCCCCAGCTTGCTCTCTCAAAATAAACTTAAAAAAAAAAATCTCTTTTAAAAAATGCATGAAGTTTTGTGCATTTTTAAACTTGATAGCATTTATGAAAATTAAAAATGTGTTCTAAATACAAATTTATTGAGTCAGCATATTTATATTAGTCAATGTGTATGTCTATATTTGAAAATTATATAGTATCTGTTCCTTTATAAAAACTGAAAAATCCAGGTAAGCAAAGACAAATAATGCCAGCAGAGAAACACTGCTAATCAATTGTTTTCAGGTGCAGACACACTGTATTTTATTTATTTATTTATTTTTAATTTTTTTTTTTTTAACATTTATTTATTTTTGAGACAGAGAGAGACAGAGCATGAACGGGGGAGGGGCAGAGAGAGAGGGAGACACAGAATCCGAAACAGGCTCCAGGCTCTGAGCCATCAGCACAGAGCCTGACTCGGGGCCTGAACTCACGAACTGTGAGGGCCTGAACTCACGAACTGTGAGATCATGACCTGAGCCGAAGTCAGACGCTTAACCGACTGAGCCACCCAGGCGCCCCTAATTTTTTTTTTTTTAAACATTTATTTATTTTTGAGACAGAGAGAGACAGAGCATGAACGGGGGAGGGGCAGAGAGAGAGGGAGACACAGAATCCGAAGCAGGCTCCAGGCTCCGGGCCATCAGCCCAGAGCCTGACGCGGGGCTCGAACTCACGGACTGCAAGATGGTGACCTGAGCTGAAGTCGGACGCTCAACCGACTGAGCCACCCAGGCGCCCCGACACACTGTACTTTATACTAAATAACTGGTGATGTTCAATTTCCATGCTTTTTTGAAAGGTGATTTTGGAGCGAACAAAATTCAGTTTTGTTTTTATTTTTTGTTTTGTTTTTGTTTTTTTGAGAGACAGAGAAAGTGAGCAGGGGAGGGGCAGAGAGAGTGGGAAAGATAGAATTCCAAGCAGGCTCCACACTATCAGCACGGAGTCCGATGCAGGGCTTGAAACGTGAACCATGAGATCATGACCTGGGTAGGAACCAAGAGTTGTACGCTTAACCAAATGAGCCACCCAGGAGCCCCAGTTGCAACTTATTTTTTAAAATGTTTTAACTTTTAGTTTTTTAAAAGGTAAGCTCTACACCCAAAGTGAGGCTCGAACTCACGACCCCAAGTATCAAGAATTGCACGGTCTACCAACTGAACCAGTCAGCCGCCCCCATTGCAACTTATTTTAGAAGGCAATACTACATTGCCAATGTTAGAGTGCTGTGTAGGAAGCATCCTGAAAACAAATAATACACGCCGAAACATGAGCATACTGACCGGTATGGCTTTGGGAAAGCCAGATTTGAAGAATGATGACCCTTGTCTCACTACTGCCAGCCCTGGAGAGTATTAGAAGCCCTCGCATGTTATATCCTTGTCCCCATACACAAAAGCACAGACAAGCTGCAAGGAAACAAAAGCACAGACAAGCTGCAAGGGCGCACTTCAAACCAAACTACTATTGGGTGGTGAAATGAGCAGACTCCTTCTTTGTAAAGTGACTTGGTGTCAGTGATGCGAAAATATTTTTTAACGCTGTCAAATTGCAAAAAAATTAAATGCATTTATACAAACAGTCTCCTATTCTGGGTATATTTTTCTTTGCTAATTAATATTTTATCAGTATAAGACATAGGTCATAGGAGCTAAGGGAAAATCCTAAAAATATACAGATTTTGGTCAGGCCTGGATCAAACTCACAATGTCAAAACAGAAAAAGAGGTTCAAATTGCACAAGAGTAATTTGTAAGTTTTGTGTGTTTGGCATTAGTTAACAGTTAAAAGCAGTGATGATATATACTCTATTAGTAGGCGAGCATTCAAGTAACAGGAAACAATTTAAAATTTATTAGGCATTTTGTTTAAAAAAAAAAATCAGATCTTGGAGCGCCTGGGTGGCTCAGTCAGTTGAATGTCTGACCCTTGATTTTGACTCAGGTCATGAGCCTTGCGTGGGGCTCCGTGCTTGGTGTGGGGCCTAAGAGTCTCTCTCCTTCTGCCCCTCTCCCCTGCTTGTGCTCTCTCTCTCGCTCTAAAAAATACATAAATAAAAGTATAAAAAATCAGATCTCCTTCTGATAATAAACTTGTGCCGATCTATGTGTCAATCTATCAATTATCTCAGCTGTGGCTACATGATCGAATCTCGAATCTCCGGAGTCTGACAAGTCCTCAACAATTGTGACAACTGAAGAGACCACCTCATCGTTGCTTTGTGTGCAAGTAAGAGGTCTGCAAAGTAGCAACAGTGGGGGAAAAGGAAAGGTCTACTCCCTTTTCTCTGTCAGTATGCTTTAAAGATTTTCTTTCTCGAGGCTCTGCCTATTTGGTCTGTTCACCTTTAGATGAATAATACTTTAATGTTTTATATTCAACGATCCAGGTGTTTTTTGTTTTTTTTTTTTTTTTTTAACTAGAAAACATATGTAACTTAGGGGCGCCTGGGTGGATCAGTCGGTTAAGTGGCCGACTTCGACTCAGGTCATGATCTCGCGGTTTGTGGGTTTGAGTCCCACATCTGGCTCTGTGCTGACAGCTCAGAGCCTGGAGCCTGCTTGGGATACTGTGTCTCCCTCTCTCTCTGCCCCTTCCCCGTTCGTGCTCCCTCTCTCTCTCTCAAAAAATAAACATTAAAAAAATTTTTTAAAAACATGTAACTTATAATTGCTACTTTGTAATTTTTAAGTTACTTTCCAGAAAATCTCCCCTTCCCCAGAATCAAATATTAGCTTTGGATTTAGGTGAGCCTTGCCTTCCTAATCTCTCGCTCACGTTGCAATGGCATCAATGGGTTACCCCTCCTAAATGCTACGGACGTATAAAATCCTACGCTAAGGTTACAGAGCGACTGGCGTATAAGGGGTCAAGGAAAATAAAAGTATGGCCGATAGAAAAGACAAAAACTACACAGCTCTGTTACTTTAAAAAATGTTTTAAAAGTATAAATACATGCTTTCAAAAATTCAAATATACAGAACACCTGCACAGCTGAATACAGGAGCCCCCAGCTGTATTTCATTTGCTCAATTACCACACGGGCCTAGAAGCTATGACGTCAGGAGCTTACACATAGACGGCTTCCATCATCACAGAAAGCCCATTGGGCAATTCATCGGTTTCTGCTCTACAGTAACCATAATTAAGCACTAGTACATTATTACAAAAGTTCTTTATATATTCTGGATGTAAGTACCTTATCAGACATAATTTCAAAAATTTGCTGCCATTCTGTGGGTTAGACTTTCACTTGATGGTGTCCCTTAAACCTTTAAAACATTGACGTTCATTTTGAGGAAGTCCCGATTTTTTTCCCTTGTTGCTTGTGCATTTGGTGCTGTGTATAAGAAATGGAAGATTTACTGGTATGTTTTCTTGTCAATTTTATAGTTTAGGTATATGATCCACTTAGATTTAGGTATACGATCCATCTGGGGCTGACCCAGGACTTTTTGTTGAAAAGATTACTCTTCCTTATTGAATGCTACTGGCACACTTGTGAAAAATCAATTGTTCATAAACGTTATTGATTTCTGGATCCTCAGTTATATTTTATGTTCCCGAAACCCATGTTTATCCTTATGCCAGTACCACATTGCCTTGGTTACTGTAGCTTTGTAGTAAGTTTTGAAATTGGTTAAGTGTGAGTCTTCCAACCTTGCTCTTCTTCAAGATTGTTTTGGCTTTTGTAATTTTCCATATGAATTTTATCAGTTTGTCAGTTTCTGCAAATAAGCCAGCAGGGGTTTTAATGGGAATTGCACGGACTCTGGAGCATTCTGGGAGCATTTTTATCTTAACAATGTGAAGTCTTCCAATCCATGAACAAAAATGAATTTCCATTTATTTAGGTCTTCTTTAATTTCAACAATGTTGTGTAGTTTTTGTAAACCTTGATGCTATTGTAAATAGAATTAAAAAAAATCTCAATTTCAGAACATTCACTGCTGATATGGAAACAAAACTGATCTTTGTATATTGATCTTGTATCTATCCTGTGGTCTGGTGAGCTCATGTAGTTTTTATTTTATTTTCTTACAATGATGTTTTTTTACTGAGCATAAGTTGTGTATTTTTTTTTTAACTTTTAAAATTTTTTGAGCTCATTTAGTTTTTAAATGAATTTCTTAGAATTTTCTACAAAACAAGTTTATATAATCTGTGAATACATAGTTTTACTTCTTTTCCAATATGGTTGACTTTTATTTCTTTTTCTTGACTAATTTCCCTGGCTAGAAACTCAAGTACAATGTTGAATAGAAGGGGTGAGAAAAAACATCCTTGTCTTAGTCCTGATTTTGGGGAGAGAACATTCAGCATTTAGTCTGTTGCCATTAATGATGTTAGGTGTGGGGTTTGTAGATGTTCTTTATATCATGTTGAGAAGTTTCCCTTTTATTCCTGGTTTGTTGACTATTTTTATCATGAAAGGGTGCTGAGTTTTTCAAAGCTCTTCCTGCAACTATGAAGACAATTAAGTCAATGTGGTAAGTTAGTCCTTTATGAACATGGTAGCATTGATCCTCATTATTTTCGATTCTATATTTATGAATTTACCAATTTGTATCTCAGCTTGTTTGTAATCCCCACCTCAAAACTGTTAGCACTTCTATGATCATTCACAGGCATCTGCAGACACACGAAATTTAGAGCTTCCTGATGTGCGTGTTCTCCGTGGAGCTGAACAAGGCAATGCTCTGCCTTCCTGTTCCAGGTCCCCCCAGACGTGACCAGAAGACGAGGGGGCAGGGGGAGCGCAGTGCAGTGCAAAAAAGTTCTGGTTCTGGGGCTAGTATGAATCCCAACTCTGGCAATTATTAGTGGGGTGGCTTCAGGCAAGTCACTTAATATTTCTAAACTTCGTTTTCTCTTTTGAAAATAAAACCATTTATACCAGGATAAATTGTCTTCAGGATTTAAGATTGTAATCTATTTGAGGTATGTATACACACACACACTTCCCCTAGGAGCAATGGCTCTGTATTCACTAATTCAGTATCCACAGTGACTTCATGGAATGTAAATAAGGTGAATAAGGTGAATGCTGTGACTAACGAGAAGCATCTGCATATGACATTGAATTTTGGATGTTAAACCAACCTTGTATTCCTGGGATAGATCTTACTTAGTCATGGTGTAAAATCCTTTTTATATGTTGCTAGATTCACTTTGCTAGTATTTTGTTGATGACTTTTGAGTCTATATTCAGAACAGATACTGATCTGTAGTTTTCTTGTGATGACTTCACTGGTTTTATATCAGGGGAATACTGGCCTCATAAGATGACTTGGGAAGTGTTCTCACTTCCATTTTTTGGGGAGAATTTGCAAAGGATTGGTGCTAATTCTTTAAATGTTTGGTAGAATACAGCAGTGAAGCCATCTGGGCGTGGTATTTTCTTTGTGGCACGTTTTAAAGTTACTAATTCAGTATCTTTGTTATTGGCGGTTGTCTTTTTCACTTGCTTTCGGTAGAACCAACAGTGGTAAGATGATCTCTCAAGGCCAGTACAATTCACTAAGAAAATTGACGTTATCGAGGAAGACATATCCAGTGTCTGTAGGATTCAGATAAGCAGCTGGCCAGGATTATCCAGTGGTAGAACTGTCCTGCTATCTTGCTCTAACAGAGACAAACATTTCATCATCTCTCGTGCTTTCACGACCTTAGGAACAAGAACTTTCAGCCTGTTTACAGAAGATTTAGATACAAACCTGTTAACAGACATCTGTAGTAAAGTCATATAATCACAAATTAAAGTTTGCACATTACTAGATTATATACAGACATGCGTATTTACATATTATCTTTAAATCTATCTACAAAAATAATACCTGTCTCAGAACCTGTCAGGAAGGCAGTATGTAGTGGAATAAACACTGGAATAGAAATCTGGAGATCTCAGTTCTGGTGTCAGCCCTCACTTCAACAAGATGCCACAATCTGTTTCTCCCACCGATAAAACGAGGTTAAGCCTGGTGATCACCAAGGTTTTTTTTCCTCATTCTAAAAATACAAGGACTTCTTCAACAATAATGTCATTCCCACTGTTGTCACTTCTGAGTGCTCGAAATGAAAATACTTTTGTGCTAAGCACATCCACACTGCATTCTTACGGAACAAGCCAACCAATTCACCAAATCTTACAAGAAGAGGAAGAGGAAGTCTGTGGCTAAATAATATAATTCCAACATCTCAAGGTCCTGGGTTTGCCATGAAATAGCCACTATTAATCCTCTCTCTCTACAAAAATGTATTTGTTTTTTCGTCACACCTCACTTCCTGTCGGTCCCGTAGCACAGGAGGCGTGTAGTCATTATGGTTGCTTTCAAACACAAGGAGGTCACTTGTCTGAAATTCGGAGCCCGTCAGAGAGACTGAACGGCATCTCATCCGTTGTCTCTACTGGCACATTACTTCTCCCAAAGCGACACGAGTCGCGGTGGGAATGGGGACTCGAGATAAATGCATCCGCGGTCCGGCTGCAATGACAACTATCTGATGGCAAAACGCTGCTTGAGTTACCAAGATGCGAATGGTAAAGAGCGTGGAAGGAGTCTTGAGACGAGTGATACTGTCCAGCCCCCGTCGAGGTGGACGCAGGGCTCTGGTAAGGGCCGTTACACATGACACACGTCTGGAAGCAAGTCTTCCTTCCCAAACCCCGGTGAATGTCCAGTTTGGCAATGAGGGGTTTCCCAACGTTCACTTCCTGCTTCTCCTCTACAGTATCTTCCAGTCCTGAGTACTGATACGACACACACACTGTGAAGATTAGATGTTCCTGAAAAGGAACAGGGATAAAGTTATTTTTATCAACTGTGAGAGCACATCGTCTCAGAGTATCACTGACATCTACAAATACACACAGGACCACACAACAAAATCCACGGTCACTCCCCTTTCCCAGCTTCCAATCCTCAAGGCCCGTTTACACCTTCCCTATACTAAGCGACGCCGGCTATAATCATGTTCCCTTTCCTTCATTCGATACTTTGAATTGGTAGAATTCTAGTACTTACTACTGACGGTGGTCAGAATCACAGAGACCTTCTACTGTATTCTGGAGGAATAGTTTAAAGGTGTTTTCCAAGCAGTGGGGCTTGGGAAACTTACCCAACTGGTGGAGATGGGAGAATGGTCCTTTAAGGAGAAAACCTGACTTTACACCCAGGCCAAAAGTTTAGCTGTTTTAAAAAGTATTGTGAGATAATAATCCATGGTCACAGGTGGGAAAGCATTAACTGCATCAGATCACAGGCTTATTTCACAGACAAAGGAGACTGAAGAAGATTAGCTATGAACAGGGTGACGATAGTTTGTATCTGTTGTTCCAACTAGAAAATGATTATTCAAAGATGCAAAGATATTTAAAAGCAGATTATGCTCTGTATCTCTAACTTTTTTGTTTTAAATGTTTATCTGAGAGAGAGACAGAGTGCACACATGTAGAAGAGGGGCAGAGAGAGAGACAGAGAGACAGACAGACAGACAGACAGACAAAGAGAGAGGAAGAATCCCAAGCAGGTTCCATGCTGTCAGCACGGGGACTTGAACAGATCTCACAAACTGTGAGATCATGACCTGAGCCAAAATCAAGAGTTGGATGCTTAACCAACTGAGACCCAGGCACCCCTCTTTTCCATCACATACACTCTCACGTGAACATCTTCAGGCCATTAGCAGGGACAGAACACCACGCGGAAGGGGGGTCACTGATACGACTGTGTATCACGTATCTCTACTTCAATTTAACACTCAATGAAGCAGCAATCTATAAAGCGATACAACTGTCACACGCCAAAATGAGTTTTCACTTTCATAAGATTAGCAGTTACAAACAGGAAAAGTAATAACCTTTAATTTTTGCAGTGAACTGAGCCGAGTATAGAGGCACTGCTTGGGGAGATCCTTTGATACCAAATAGCTGCCAGTTTCCTCAGGCGTCCCTTTGTTTGCAGCTTTTGGATCAATGTCTAAGTCCTGTGAAAAGTAGCAGGAGTTATTAATGAAATCAATGAGACTCACAACACTGTGCATGACAATAAAATATCTGAACAGGTATTTCTCTCTTACGAATTTTGGCTGAGTAGGTAAACTCTCATCTAGGACTAAACAAACAATAAAGACAACACTCTAGAGTACAATAGGAATTCTAAATTCTGCACACACATGCTTAAAAAGTTAGCTGTGCAAGGACAATTACTTCCAAACTATCCCTAGAGACACTTCTTCACCCACTCCAAGCTTCCTTTCACATCCAAGCCCCATTAGTGTGTGACTCCTGGATTCTCGTCCTTCTATTCATCACTTTTGGGCAGGTGCAGCGGGTTATCTAGAAACAATAAACGGACAAGACACAGACAGCCCTTCCCTTTTCTTCTCTAAGAGACAACTCCTGGCCGAGGGCGGGAGATCTGTTCTGGAACTCCAGGGAGAAGGCCTCAGGTTCTGCCCTGACCCATGCCCAGAAAGCTGCCGGGGCTGGTAGAGAGACCTATCTAATTCTGGGCTTCAGTGCTGGAACATCTGCTCTCACACTAAGCAATGTCCTCCATGAAGCTTTTATCAATACCAGAGGTGATGCTCTGGATTTGTCTTGCGCCTTGCTTACTTCTCAATTTACTAAACTCATGTAGGAAAGAGGGATACTATTTATTGGCTTCTTTAGGCTGACACAAAATACATACTGTATCTTAATTTATGGAAAAACAAATTTCTGTGCTTCCAATATACTACCATAAGACTTTAATTAACAACAGTAGTTTTTAAAAGGAAATTATTTTTGACATAAGAATAACAAATTTGATATTCTACTTAGGGTAAGGGAAATTAAAGGCTTCTTTCCTGGGTGAAATTTGACATTTAGGGTATTTTTGGTGATTAGTTTTTAAATATTATGACTACTGTCACTAAAACACAAATAAGTATTTACATAAATGGAATATATAGGTATTTATATTTCCTTTAACTTTACCATGAAGTTTCCAAATGTTTAGTTATTAGTAAGTGAGGCTGTATCGGTATATTTTGAACCAAAGAAGAAACGGGGGACTTACGAGAGGAAAATCTGTGACATAGGCATCGCACATTACTACGTCGGGCGGCTTGTGGACTATGCTTGTGTAGATTATCATGACGTTGGAGAACTCTGCGGCGAACCCTAACTGAATCTGGACACCGCACTGAAATTTAAGGCACATACTTTCTGGGAGTTCTGAAAAAGAACAAAAAGAACAACTTGTAAATAATCATTTGAGGAGTGCTCGGTAAGTTTTCGGATGATGAGCGACAGATAAATATTCTTTAAGGGCGAAACAGGGCTTTTGTTTTCACTCAGAAAGGTTCTGTAACTAACACATTGTTCAAAGACACATAAACACACATGCATACACTTATAGAAAGAGGAAAAAAAGCCCCATATTCTGCTGGTTGGTCACGCAAATAAAAGCCTTTCATTTACTATTTCCTGACAATTCTTGTCCCTCTGCATATATAATTTTTACAGTGGTAACCAAAAGTATCCATACAACTTGTGAATTTTCACTGCTGCCTCGATCTTCATGAAAATAGTTTTCAATAAGCATTATGTTGCCGAATAGTTTGCTACTTTGAACAACTCCACTATTCTTGAATATCTATAGTATTTCTGGATTTTATTACTTTTCTACCATAGTTAATATTTCTTATATACATGTACTTAATACTTTAGACACAGCTGCTGGACAGTTCCTCACACATGTGACATTCTCCACTCACGTAGACTGTAAATAGATTTGACCATACAATTTCCAAAATGAATATTAATTTTCAAAATGTTTACCTAGTTGATGAGATTAAAAAGGAAAAACTACACTATCATAGTTTTAATTTTGTTTTCTCTCATTATGACTTAAGTTTACCATTTTTATATTTGTTTCTTAATTATTAATATATTCACAACTGTGTATATTGTTGAATTTGCATCCTTCGGTGAGTGATTAAGGGAGTCTTAATGTTTTTCCTTTTACCATTTTGTAAGAACTTTTTAAATTATTTTTAAATGTTTTATTTTTGAGAGAGAGAGAGAGAGAGACAGAGAGACAAAGAGACAGAGTGCAAGCAGGGGAGGGGCAGAGAGAGAGAGAGAGGGAGACACAGAATCCGAAGCAGGCTCCAGGCTCTGAGCTGTCAGCATGGAGCCCGATGCGGGACTCGAACTCATGAACTGTGAGATCATGACCTGAGCTGGAGTCGGACACTTAACCGACTGAGCCACCCAGGCGGCCCTTGCATGAACTCTTTAACGTAAAAAATACCAAACCTGTTACCAAAAACAGTGTTCTCTTTTCACACAAGCTACTCTGACCCTCTAGAGCCTGTTTGCCTTTGGTAAGATGACATATATCCGTGTGTAAAAGATAAGAAATAAGTATTATTTTAAGACCACAATCTTTTCATGATGTTTTAAAATATTTGGGCCAAAAACTTCCTGCAAATCAGGTTATAGACTCAGTAACACAGACTCACTCAATAACTATTTTACTGAACATCTACTATGTGCCAGGTGTGGTATAAGTAATGAGCAAACAGGAAAATAATGGACCAGACACTTCTAAACTTTTTTTCATTTTTTTTTAATTTGAAAATCTAGGGGCGCCTGGGTGGCTCAGTCGGTTGGGCGTCCGACTTCATCTCAGGTCACGATCTCACGGTTCGTGAGTTCGAGCCCCGCGTCAGGCTCTGGGCTGATGGCTCAGAGCCTGGAGCCTGCTTCCGATTCTGTGTCTTCTTCTCTCTCTGCCCCTCCCCCATTCATGTTCTGTCTCTCTCTGTCTCAAAAATAAATAAACATTAAAAAAAAAAATTAAAAAAAAAAAAAAAAGAAAATCTAATTGGCCTCATTAGGCGATTTATGAATTGGGCAGCATCTCATCTACCAAGTAAAGAGATGCTTCCTTAGTTTCATTTTATAAAAGGGTTTTTTGTTTTGTTTTGTTTTTTCTCTTTTCACTGTTGATCTTTACCACCGTGATTTTGCTATTGTTGTTGTTTAGAGTTTTTAATCTTTATTATTATTTTTTAATGTTTGTTTATTTATTTTTTTGAGAAAGCGAGCAAGCGTGAGTAGAGAGGGGAGGGGGACAGAGGATCCCAAGCAGGCTCCGTGCTGACAGCAGAAGGCCGGATGCAGGGCTCGAACTCACAAACTGTGAGATCATGACCCGAGCCCAAGTCGGACACTTAACCGACTGAGTCATCCAGATGCTCCTAGGTCTTTTTTAGAGGAAAAGACTCGTAGCAAATCCAAAATCTTCACTTGTCAATGATTTAAACTTACTTTTTCACTAAACACACAGAATTACCGGTAGTAATTCATTATGTTGTAGATAAGATTTCCACTCCCTCTTTCTCCTGCTCACCAACTCGCTGCTTCCAGAGTCAGAGAGAGCAAATGCCCAGTGATATTTATGAGCACATAGTATTTGCTGACTAGCATGCTTGTCTCCTTACACGTGCGACCTCATTCAACATCAACAACCGTAGCAAGTGTTATTTCTTGTCCCCATTGATAGACAACATGCTTACCAAGGGGCAGAGACAGAATCAGAACCCAGGCCTGTCTGATTTTTCAAACAGCACACTTCCAGCAGCTCAGAATATGATCAAGTCTAAGGGACTGTATATTAGGTAGACTGTTTAGTCTTGGGTTTGCCCACTACGCTAAAATGTTTTCACTACAAAGTTGAGAAGAAAACGATTTATCCAGGAGGAAAAAAAGTCCTTCATGATGTAATACAAGCACATTATAGAACAACGTCACAAAAAGCAGCCATCACCGTACCGTGTGCCTTGGCCCACTGCAGATTCCGCACCAGAGATTCCGCAGAATATCCTGTTCCCTGTATTGGGTCAGTAAGTGCTCTCTTTTCAGACAAGCTGCTCCGAATCTCCAGAGCCTGTTTGCCTTTGGTAAGGTGACACTTACCCATGTCTAAAAGATAAGAAATAAGTATTAAGACCACAATCTTTTCATTATGTTTTAAATACTAAGGCCAAGAACTCCCCTGATAATCAGGTTATATTCTTAGTATCTATCACTTATTCACTCAACAAGTATTTACTGAACACCTACTATGTGCCAGGAACGGGTCAAAGTAATGAGCAAACACATGTGAGAGAGAGAGAGCAAGAGGGAGACAGAAAGAGAACATGAGTGGGGGAAGGGCAGAGAGCGAGAGGGAGACACAGAATCCGAAGTGGGGTCCAGGCTCTGAGCTGTCAGCATAGAGCTGGACGTGGGGCTCAAACCCATGAACTGTGAGATCATGACCTGAGCCGAAGTCAGACACTTAACCGAATGAGCCACCCAGGCGCCCCCGTCAAAAATTTTTTTTAAATGTTGGACCAGCCCACTTCTTTTTTTTTTTTTAATTTTTTTTTTTTTTTAACGTTTATTTATTTTTGAGACAGAGAGAGACAGAGCATGAACGGGGGAGGGTCAGAGAGAGGGAGACACAGAATCGGAAACAGGCTCCAGGCTCTGAGCTGTCAGCACAGAGCCCGACGCGGGGCTCGAACTCACGGACCGCGAGATCATGACCTGAGCCGAAGTCGGCGGCTTAACCGACTGAGACACCCAGGCGCCCCATGGACCAGCCCACTTCTAAAGGCCCTTTTAACTTTTTATCTTCTATAATTCTATTACCAAATCCCTAATACTTTAAACCTTAAAATTCACAAAGAACTGAAAGTATATTTGTTTACTGAAAGAGTAGTCATTTTATGTCTGCACTCCGTTGGGAAATACACGCAGTTAGTAAACAAATGACTATTTATCTACGAGAAAGTTAAGATCCCGTGCCATCTACACCTCAGATATCTTTATTTTGAGACAGAGAGAGAGAGAGAGAGAGAGAGAGAATGAATTCCAAGCAGGCTCCACACCCGACATGGGGCTTGATCCCAAGAACCATGAGATCATGATCTGAGCCAAAATCAAGTCAGACACTTCACTGACTGAGCCACCCAGGAGCCCCTACCTTGCATATTTTAATTTTCACTCAAACACAGGCATTGGTAAGTAGTATATGCCAATGTTTTAGGTTTTGAACTTAACAAAAAAGTTATGCCATAATGTGTTTTCATCCAACCTATTTTAGACAGACTTATGATTACTGATAAATCTCAATTTAAACTTACAAAGCTATATATTATTTAATATGAACAAATTATTTCTCCTACTTCTATATATATTATTATTAATAAAGTTATAAACTAATAGCATCTGGTCTTGGGAAAGTAGTTATTTATCTGGAAAAAAAGAGGTAAAACTAAGATTCTTAAAGTAAATTTTTAAAAATATTTATTTGGTTTTTTTGGGGGGGGAGGGGCAGAGAGAGAGGGAGACACAGAATCTGAAGCAGGCTCCAGGCTCTGAGCTGTCTGCACAGAGCCCAATGCAGGGCTCGAACGTAGAGTGAGATCACGACCTGAGCTGAAGTGCGACGCTTAACCACCCAGGTGCCCCAAAACTAAGATTCTTAAATAGAAGAATCTATTCTGAAATAGAAGCCTCATATATAAAGCAGATAAAGGCAGACTTTTCTGGCTGAAGCAGGATGGCAGGAGGAGGTCCAAAGCTCTGGCTGTCTATGTTACATGGGAAAATGGCGAAGTCAGGTGACCCAGCTACAAGATCTGCACCGATAAAAACATGAAAATAAAGGTGACTCATGGCTCTTAGGGTAACTCTCACATACCTGATACTCAAGCTGCCATCTTTGGAACACCCAAGAAACTCCAAATCTCATGGGCTGGTTTGCAAAAGAACTGTTTTTTGGTATGACTTTTATTATTTTATTAAAAAATTTTTTTCTTTATTTCTGAGAGAGAGAGAGAGAGAGAGGGAAGGAGGGAAGGAGGGAGGGAGGGAGGGAGAGAGGGAGACACAGAATCCGAAGCAGGCTCCAGGCTCTGAGTTGTCAGCACAGAGCCCGATGTGGGGCTCCAACTCACGGAACTGCAAGATCGTGACCTGAGCCAAGGTCAGATGCTTAACTGACTGAGCCACCCAGTGCCCCGAAAGCAGAATTTAAAAACATTGAGTACATCAAGAAAAAAATGAACCCAGACTCTTCCACCGGGCCTCAAAATTTCTGTAAGGCTGTATCTCTAATCCTCAGAGAGGATGCTCTCTGGACCAGGTTTCTGCAAACAAGCAGACGGGGCAGCACCAGGCACGAGGCACAGAAACGAGGCACACAACTCGGAGAATGAAACTTCACCGATTCCACAGTCTTGCCTGCGATCAGCGCCGCGGCTCAAGTCATGCTGAGCAGAGGGCATAAAGCCAAGTCAACAGGGAATGAGGAAGGGGGCGGGGGGGGCGGAATTAAATGGAGTGTTGCTGAACACTGCCTAAATTTTTGTTTTTTATAAAATAAATACTAATTCCAAACCTGCACAGTAATAGTAGGAAGAAAATAATTACCAGAAGACCCTGAGTAGCTTTCTCTTTATTTATTTTACCTTCTGCAACTTCATCCAGTAACACAGTAATTTTCTTGTCTTCTAATAATCTATCTTTTAAAAATTTCATGAAAATTCCATTTGCCAACCCAGAATGCTGGATTTCAAAAGCTTCTGCCCCTTGACACCTTAAAAAACAGCAAAAAGACAAATTAAAACAAAAAGAAAGGAAACACTTGCCACACGGGCTTGCATAAATACGGATGAGCTTCATTTGCTTCTCAGCCTCCTGCATGACATCTTAATTAAACAGTTAATCTTTAAGCAGGAACTACATGCTCTGGTGCTTAGTGAAAAGAAGATGTCAGGATAGGAGGTGCTAAAGTCAATTCTTTAAAACTTCTTATCGAGGATATCAAAGAGGAAAATTTATGCCTACAATTCTATGGATCTGTCTAGGCTTCTAATCTATAATCAAAAAGAAGTCACGAAAAACGAAGGCATCTTGAACATAAATATAAAATTTCCTTACGTGGCGTATCCAAACACAATGTTGGCGGTGACTTTTAGTGCATCCAAGATCGGGATGGTGTCATCATAGTCATTTCTACATAAAAGGGAGGAGGGAGGAGGACAGATACAAATGTGAAAAAAGTTAAACAGCATTTTGGAGAGCTTTAATAATATAATGGAAAATATAACACTATTGTATTACATATGATTTAAAATTATAGATTCAAAATTCCTTTATCAAATCAGCCACATATTTACCCAAAATAATCCAGGCCTCCTATGCTGCCGAGAGGGCAGATGGCCACATCCTTTCTCTGCTTAGCTTTAAACAGGACCAACATCTGAACTCTGGCATTGGTTTTTGATTGGTAAACGCTGAGCAAGCACAAACTCTATTTCTGAGAGGAATTAATCACTGGTTCTATTCCTTAGTGACACAGTGGCCAACAACTGGGATCTGAAGCTTCAAACATGAGGTCCGGCTACGCTTTCTGTATCTGCGAGACCAGGGCTGACAGAAGCCCCACCTGACCACGGGTGTTCTTTCCGTCAGTTCCTGGAGGAATAACTGAGAGACGACTGGAGACACCTACAGGCATTCTGAAGAGCTGAACCTTTTGGAGTGTGAATAAATACCCATGCCCTTGGGGCGCCTGGGTGGCTCAGAGTTAAATGTCTGACTTCGGCTCAGGTCATGATTTCACGGTTTATGAGTTTGAGCCCCGAGTCGGGCGGGCTCTGGGCTGACGGCTCAGAGCCTGGAGCCCGCTTCAGATTCTGTGTCTCCCTCTCTCTCTGCCCCTCCCCCATTCACACTGTCTGTCTGTCTGTCTTTCTCTCAAAAAATAAACAAACATTAAAAAAAGAGTTTTTAAAAAGATAACCATTAAGAAAAAGAAAAAATACCCACGCCCTTTAGTACCTCACTTTTGTTCTATAGCAAATAAGAAAAAAGTTAAAATCATTAAATACACATGGAGAAAATATATTTTCCTCTAGTGTCCTTCTTGGTCAGTTTCAATCTGTAATTACAAATTCTCAAGTTTGGGGCGCCTGGGTGGCTCAGCCGGTTAAGCTTCCAACGTCGGCTCAGGTCATGATCTTGTGGTTCCTGAGTTCGAGCCCCGCGTCGGGCTCTGTGCTGACAGCTCGGAGCCCGGAGCCTGCTTTGATTCTGTGTCTCCCTCTCTCTCTGCCCCTCCCCAGCTCATGCTCTGTCTCTCTCTCTCTAAAAAATTAACGTTAAAAAAAAAAAAAAAACAATTTGCAAGCTTAGGTGGTTCTTAGAATTCCCAGGTTTGCCTTAGATTTACTTGTCAAGGCTGATATTTACCTCAATCCAATGAGCTTCATTTAACACAGACAGCTTACCTTTTCCTACACATGTCCAACAAGAACACGTTGAGTCCGGTTTCCTTTTCTTGCATCAATTTCAGTATATTTTGTACACAGAGACAGTTTTCAGACCTATATGGATTTGGAGCATCAACAGGGACCATAAAGCTGTTCCCAAAGTTTTCGTAACCGTGTCCTGCATAATATAATAATCCTGGAAAAGAGAAAAAAGGGGTAAAAATTAACTCTAAATTGCACTCTGAATACGCATGCAGCACTCTTGTGCAGTCTTTTATTTTCTTCAAGTTAATGCAAGCTTATTTAAGAGATACCCAACTATAAACACAGTCAATGTTAACTAAGTTTGCACTGAAAATTATTTCGACAACAGTCTTTAAATACTGTATTTTAAATTTTTTTTTTTTTAACGTTTATTTATTTTTGAGACAGAGAGAGACAGAGCATGAACGGGGGAGGGTCAGAGAGAGAGGGAGACACAGAATCGGAAGCAGGCTTCAGGCTCTGGGCCATCATCAGCCCAGAGCCCAACGCGGGGCTCGAACCCACGGACCGTGAGATCGTGACCTGAACTGAAGTCGGACGTTTAACCGACTGAGCCACCCAGGCGCCCCAAATACTGTATTTTAAACTGACATCAAGATGCTGTCCTGAAGTATGTTTTAGTTCATAAAAATGGTATATTTGTAACCAGTGGTATAATATGGAATGCAGATTTATCTTATGTTATATAAAAAAGAAAAAGGCTAAGGACTTCTTTGTTGAGTCGTTTGTCTTCTCCATGAGACCAGGAGTTCCCCCAGGGCAGGGACGGTATTATCTCTATCTGTGGATTCCTGGCACACAGCAGGAGCTTAGTAAGTTTTTAATGGATGAACAAATAAACTTATTTAGATGACTAGTAACTACTAAATCCAGTATAGGAAATTCTATAGGCAAAAAAAGGAAAAACAAATCCCACAGGCATTTATATACATAATTAGTAAGAGCTATAAAAATAAAAACGTAGTCTTTAAAAAAAATGATTATTTATTTATTTTTGGGGGGGGGGGTAGGGCAGAGAGAGAGGGAGGGAGAATCCCAAGCAGGCTCCACATGCTGTCAGCACAAAGTTCCACGTGACGCTTGATCTCATAAACCTCGAGATCGTGACCTGAGCTGAAATCAAGAGTTGGACACTCGACTGACTGAGCCACCCAGGTGTCCTTAAATGTAGCTTTTTCTAAGAAGGGAAGGAAAATCTGATTTCATGGATTACTACTTTTTTTTTTTTTTAAAGATTTAAGTTTATTTTAAGAGAGAGTAAGAGAGAGCAGAGGAGAGGCAGAGAGAGAAGGAGGGAGGGAATCCCAAGCAGGCTCTGAGCTGTCAGCACAGAGTCCAACGTGGGGCTCAAGCCCATGAACCGTGAGATCATGACCTGCGCTGAAATCAAGGGTCAGATGCTTAACTGACTGAGCCACCCAGGAGCCCCATTACTACTTTTTCTTTTCGTTACGAGATATAAATATCATTAATTTTCCATCTAGAGTCTCTTGAATTAATAATCTCAAATTTACATTCATTTTAGTAGTCCATAGATGAGTCATTTCTTTACTGAGAAACGATACTATAAAAACTGCACCAAACGACTCTGAACATTTTCTTGAAAAGATGTTTGTTTTGGCTGTAAAAAACAAAAAACAAAAAACAAAAAAAACCCCAAATATCAGTATGGGCTTCCTTATAAAAATATTTGATAGAAATATTTGTGAAGATACATTCCCCCTAGGCACGCAATCTCTAAGGCCCACTGATTTTGCTCTGTCAGCGTCCTGGATATGACGACTTCTTTCTACGGCTTTCTGACATTAATAGTAAAAAGGCGCCAAGCTGGGGAACAACAGAGAAGCTGCTCCCTGCACCCACAGCTCCAATTCCGAGCAAAGAATGTAGCTTCGAACAACCTGCTCCATTTGGTCCTCCAGGGCAGAACCCAGGTCTGTTTTTCTTGAACTCTGACTAAAATGAGAAAAACGGTTCTTTCATATGTAACATTTCAGGTAAAAAAAAATGACAAAATGGGGGGCACCTGGGTGGCTCAGAGAGTTAAGCGTCCAACTTCGCCTCGGGTCATGATCTTGTGATTCACTGAGTTCGGGCCCCGCATCCACAGAGCCTGCTTTGAATTCTCAATCTCTCTCTCTCTCTCTCTCTCTCTCGAAAATAAACATTTAAACTAATGACAAAATGGGTACATTCATGTATTCAGTGTGGGTTTATTCTATCTCATCTGTGTCCTGCATGAAAGAAATGAAAGAGAAAAGGAAGACGAGGTTCCTGCCCCAAGGATCTTGCAACTCATTCAGACCTGCTCATGTTGTTAAAGAACACAGAAAGTCAGCACACAATGAAATATCATAAATTATGTGATTAAGGAAACCTTGTATGATCTGAGTAAGGTGCACGGAGGAATCGGTGTGAACGGAAGCAACCACAGGTGGTCTTGGGAGACTGGGTACAATTCGGAAAACCAGAGGAAGAGCAAGGGACGTTATGGAACGGAAACAAACCAGGCGTGGGCCTGGAATGGCAGCCAAGAGAAAGGAGACCAGCCTGGCAAGGAATTAAATTATCCCCGGAAAGAAGAGGGGCACTGACACGAGCATCTTGAAAATCGTGACACAGGGAGTGGATGTAATTCACTAAGGAATGAAGACTGAGTGAGTGAAAAGCCAGCCCGAAGAATGAGAGCAAATACTTGCAAACAGTAGATCTATAAGGACAACTTGTATCTAGAATACATAAAGAACTCTTCAATTCGACCATAAAAAGACAAATAGCCAAGTAAAAAATGGGCAAAGGATCTGAACAAACATTTCTCCAAAGAGGATAGCAAACAAATAAACACACGAAACGCAAAACAGAACGAGATCCCACATCACGCTTACCAGGACAGCTACAATAAACACACAGGCGTGAACATGTGTTGGCAAGGATGGAGAGAAACTGGAAGCCTCATTTACTTCCGGTGGGAACATGCATTGGTGCAAGCAAGCAGTCAGGAAAGAGTTTAAGCAGTTCCTCAAAAAGTTAAACGCAGAATTCCCATATGATTAAGCAATCGCAGTCCAAGGTGTATACAGCCAAGAGAACTGAAAACCTATGTCCACACAAGAATGTGCACACGAGTGTTCACAGCGGTGTGATTCAGAATATCACCCAGAGGCAACAACCTACGTGCCCACCGGCTGATGGATGGAAATGTGGTACATCCTATACCATGATTATCCAGCCATAAAAGTAACGCAATGACACGGACGAACCTTGAAAACATTATGCTGAGAGAAAAAAGCCAGGCACGGAAAGATTCCATTCTACAAAATGACTCCAAAAGGTGAATCCATAAAGATAGAAAGAAAAGCTGCTGTTACCAGGGGTTTGGGACAAAGAGGAATGAAGAGTGACGGCTAACGGACGTGGAGATTCTTTCTGGGGTGATGAAAATGTTCTGGAATTAGGTGACTGATGCAAAACTGTGAATACGCTAAAGCCACCGAACTGTACGTTTCAAAACAGTAGAATTTATATACTTCTTTATCAAGTACAGGCACCCCCTTTTTTTTTTTTAACATTTATTTATTTTTGAGATAGAGAGAGAGCATGAACAGGGGAGGGGTAAGAGAAAGAGGGAGACACAGAATCCGAAACAGGCTCCAGGCTCTGAGCTGTCAGCACAGAGCCCGACGCGGGGCTCGAACTCACGAACTGCGAGATCATGACCTGAGCCGAAGTCGGACGCTCAACTGACTGAGCCACCCAGGCGCCCCACCCCTCCCTTTTTTAAAGTTTGTGCAACGCCACTCTGCCTTTAAGAGAGACCCACATTATAGTGTCTGGTTTTGCTAACCAAAGGAATCTAAAGAGGACTTTTTTTTAATGATTATTTATTTTTGAGAGAGACAGAGGAAGGGAGAGAGGGAAGGAGAGAATGAGTGGGGGAGGGGCAGAGAAAGGGAGACAGAATCCGAAGCAGGCTCCCGGCCCTGAGCTGTCAGCACAGAGCCAGATGCAGGTCTCAAACCCACGGACCATGAG
Source organism: Panthera leo (assembly GCF_018350215.1). Classification (NCBI taxonomy): domain Eukaryota; kingdom Metazoa; phylum Chordata; class Mammalia; order Carnivora; family Felidae; genus Panthera; species Panthera leo. The sequence goes on along the minus strand of NC_056690.1, from coordinate 77,278,532 downwards.
ATCATGACCTGAGCCAAAGTCGGACGCTTAACTGAGCCACCCAGGAGCCCTGAGACGTTTTGCTTTTATGAAAAAAAGGCAAAAAGCAGAAATGGCATTTAGCGTTTGCTTGCAGCGAGTCATTTGGAGGCAGAACACAGCCAAGCAGAGAGAGAGAGGCACCGCCGGCTCCTTCCCCGGGATCCACACTCAGCATCCCGGCAGCAAACTGCCAGACCTCTGAGCTGTGTCTGTGAGCATCTGGGTTGTATCTCAGTGTATCTTGTGCATCCGTCAGCAAGATGTGTCCGGAGGTACCAGAAAAGGCTGTCTGGGCCTGGGAACGCTCACATAGCGGGAAACCTGCGTCCAAAACGGGACTCTCTTCCCCATCAGTCTGTTCACCGCTTCTAAAAGCAAGGTATGCTCATTTCTAACCTTCACGACTCTGCCTCAGTTACTCTCCCTCCTTCCCATCTACCCACATCATGGCAATTCCTCAAGGGTTATCTCATGCTCAGGACCCTCAGCAGGTTATCACCTGGTTTCCAGCTTTCTGACACTTCGGTCTCTCCCTGCTGGGAAGCCGTGTGGCAGCACTCTCTGACACATAATCACACGCTGGCTTTTAGGGACACCTTACAGTTCTATGCGTATTTAATTTCTTTGGTAAAAATGCTCATAAGAGACATTAATCTTATACGTTTGTATAGCTTTCTCACGGTTCTGGAAATACGTTCATATACATGAACTGATTTTAATCCACGTAACAATCTTTAAATGATTTATATTCATATTTTATAGGTGAGAAAATGAAAAAGATAAGTGATTTGCTTACAATCATACAGCTGATAGGTGTTCCAACTCCAAAAAACGCATTTTTAATTTTGTCCTCATTATATTAAGGGACTTAGAGTTTTGAGAGTATAAATCATGCTCTTTATTTTCCATATCTCCTTCGACACCTAGCATACTCCTTTATCTGTGCTACGGATATATTAAGGAATTCGGTAAATACTTTCGAATGCATTAATTAACAATGCAAACCAATCAGGAGAGAGCTGGATCCAGAGAACTTTCTAGAAAGGGCCTGATTTTCAGTAGAAACGGTACCATTTCTACAACTGATGTTACTTAAGACAGCCAACCAGGCAGCTTGAGTATTGTCCCCACTGTTATCATTTGACACATCTGCCTCTAGCGAGACGTAACTCAGGAGAAGCAGCAAGTTCAAGGGAAGGTTTAAGCTCCGTCAACCAGGGTGACCTAAGCATGGCCCGTTATTTCAATGCCATACGTCCCACTAGGGAATCATTGAAATTAAGGCACTTACAGGAACAAAAAACCTTTCTCCGCCCCAAAATGCCTTCTGGAAAGTGGAAGCATTTTGTATCAAAGTCTACAACCAAATAGTATCGCAGGAGAGTAAACATTTTTATGTACAACAAACTAGGCCAAATCATTGTATTTTCAGAATTCCATCTCTATTACTGCCAATTAATTTAATCAATTATCGCATTACTCAAGGGTAGGCATCTTTATAAAATGACATCTTTATAAATAGGCATCTTTATAAAATGACAAAAGTATTTTTTTTTTAAGTTTATTTACTTATTCAAGTAATCTCTACACTCAACATGCGGCTTGAACTCACGACCCTGGGACCAAGAGTCGCCAGCCGAGGCGCCCCAAATGACAGGAAATTTAATGTGGTTACAAATATAATCCTGTCCATTAGACCTTTAGGGAATCCTGTTTCTTGGGAACATGATTTCCAAGGACATAGTTTATTACAGATGTTTATTCTTGCCTACAGAGAAGAGAATTGCCGAAACGGAGGACGGTCCCACCGGAGTTGAGCTGCAGTGCACCTAGCACGGTGCTCTGACGAGGACAGTCACTGCCACCAGCACTGTCACCGTCAGCCTACATAGCTCTTCCTGTGTGCCAGACGCTGTCTGAATAAAGTGCTTTAGTTGTATAGTTATCACCTCCTATAATCCTCGTATTTCTCGTAACCAGGCAGTTATATTATCACCCACCTTTTACAGATGGAAATACTGACACACTGAGAGGTTTAATGGTTCATGTAAATCCACATGACTAATAAGTGACGGAACCGGAGTCTGGATGCTGGCCAGGCCAACCACTGTGCTATACTCCACGGTCTCTTTATAAGCTGCTGCTGGCTTTCTAGTTAACTTTACCCTCAGAAAATATAAAATGTCAGTGAGCTGGTTTTCCATGGCTTCGCTACACTATCATTTAAAAAACTCCTTTTTTTTTTCTTCCAAATGAAACCTTAGGCTGAACCTTAATACATAAAAACATATGAAAGCTGGGGTTCTCTAACTGAGGCCTCGAGTGGAATGCTATCTGGTTCGAACCTCGCATCTAAAGATGCAGACAAACTGGAATTCAGGAAATGATACCGATAATACTTTTACTGTGCCAGGCACGGGGATAATTATTTTACCTTTATTTATTCTGCAATCACTTCGTTAAGTTAGTCTATCCATTTCATAAATCCTTTTCTGCTTATAAAAGTTAAATAGCTTAGTTACGGTTCCACACTAGTCAGCAGAAAAGCCGGAGCGCTGAGCACGAGCGAGCCGACTTAAGGCCCCCGCCTCACCACGCTCTGAACTGAACGACTCCTCCAGGGTAAACGAGACTTGGCCATATTCTGACCAGACTCCAATATCCTTCTCCACCAAAGCACAGCTGAACCGCAGCAGGTGGAGAATGCAGGAAGGCACAGTGGGGGGGGGGGGGGGGGCGGATTTCAGTTACTCTCTCTCATAGCCATCTACGTGTGACAACTAGAAATCTTTACCTTCACCTGTCTTCAAGGACGTGTAGTAGAGATCAGTTATTTCTGTTCTCAGAGGGTGTTTTTTAGGTTTATGTATGTTTTCAAAGTGAGTTACCTACTTTCTGTTTTGGGGCAACTTTTGCTTCTTCCACAAACCCATGGGCGACGTGATATAAAAGGGCATGAGCCTGGATGCGTGTGCTTTCCGTAACTGAAGTCGTTCATGCTGAAATTCTCCCACGGCTCTGCCTTGGCCTCCCCCACCCCACAGGCCGTCAACTGGAGGTGAAGGCGCAGTGCAGGAGGAAGGCCCTGTGACGCGAAGCCTCTGCCACACTTACGTCTGCATCAGATGTGCCTGATGCCTGGGGTACGCACAACGCTTCAAAACAGAAAACTTTAACATTTATTTATTTATTTAGAGAGCCGAGAGCAAGCGAGCAGGGGAGGGGCAGAGAGGAGAGAGGGAATTCCAAGCAGGCTCTGTGCTGTCAGTGCAGAGACTGATGGGGGGCACGAACTCACGAACCGTGAGACCATGACCTGAGCTGAAATCGAGAGTGGGCCACTCAACCGATGGGGCCGCCCACACGCCCCGACGGTGTTTTTGTATCGGGGCAAAGCCTCAGCACAAGCTGAGCTCTTCTGGCCACAACTTTTTAATATTTCTGGGTTTCTACTTTACAGGCGCAATTAAAAGTTTTGGTTTAAGCTAGACAAAGGACTTAAAGCTAAGGTGACAATTTCAGTAAGAAATGAGAATGAGGGGCGCCTGGGTGGCTCAGTCGGTTGAGCATCCGACTTCAGCTCAGGTCACGATCTCACGGTTCGGGAGTTCGAGCCCCGCGTTGGGCTCTGTACTGACAGCTCGGAGCCGGGAGCCTGTTTCAGATTCTGTGTCTCCCTCTCTCTCTGCCCCTCCCCCAGTTGCACTCTGTCTCTCTCTCAAAAATAAATGAACACTAAAAACAAAATTAAAAAATCTTTTGAGCCTCATTAGCAATTCCACCGAGCTTACCTCATCATATCAGTCTCATTACAAATAAAAGGCTGAATTTAGAAATTAATCTATTTAGAAATTACTGAAGTAAAATAATTTGAAAGATATAAAAGCTTTCAAACGGGTACTTTTTTTTTTTTAATTTTTTTTTTTTTTTAACGTTTATTTATTTTTGAGACAGAGAGAGACAGAGCATGAACGGGGGAGGGGCAGAGAGAGAGGGAAACACAGAATCAGAAGCAGGCTCCAGGCTCTGAGCCATCAGCCCAGAGCCCGACGCGGGGCTCGAACTCACGGACCGCGAGATCGTGACCTGAGCTGAAGTCGGACGCTTAACCGACTGAGCCACCCAGGCGCCCCTAAACGGATACTTTTTATTTATCACCAGCATGCCTAATAACAGGCCTGGAAATGCCACTTCCCTGGCAATCAAATGTGATCGCACTGCATCACAGTCCCACCCCCTGTGAAATACAGCCCAAATGAGCCCGCCGGCTGGCCTGCCTTTTGTGGCTATACTCATTAAAAAAAGTAAGTTACCAAAGAGATTACTTACTCCTGACAACATACTCTGTCTCTTTAAAAAATCTTTACCATATATGTGGTGTTCTTAACATATTTAAATGATGGAATGAATAAAATGATTACAAATTTACTGTTAGAATTTTTGTGGAGGTCCACCTTTAACTATGTTTGTACAGAGCTTTAGTTTACAAACTGTTTTCATATGTTTCACTAACTAACAAATCCTTGCTAAATTCCAGTTCCCATTAAAGGATTAGAAAATGCCATGAAATAGTTAGAAAAAGGAAACAAACATAACGTACATTTGGTTACCTTTCATACTACACACACACACACACACACACACACACACACACACACACACAGCAATACTGTACATATATGAGTATACAATTTGCCATTTGGTCATTAAGCTTTACTGTACTTCAGCTCTCATCAATAAAAACCAAAATCACCGAAGACAGGAAAGAATTATTCTAATAAGAACAAAAATGTTTTCACAAGAGACATTAAAGTAAAGACACTGAGTTAATTAGTTATTCACATGGAGCTACAGAACGAAGATCAAATCCATCGTCTTTACAAGAACAAAACTCTTCCTTCACTTCAACAACATGTTCACTTCAACAATGATCAAATCGGACCATTTTCTGATTTTTACCGCTTAACCTAACTTGTGCAACGAAGAGTGGCTAATTATAAAAACAAGACTGTAAGTATCTTACCATAAACTCCTTTGTCTAAAAGGAGTAAAAATTCATCCACGGCATTTCGCATCTCATACTCAGTGAGATCCAACAGTGAAACAACTTTGAAATCTAGTTGTCTTAATAAGTTGGTCAACTCGTACACATCCACCAAAGGAGCTTTGAGCTTGGGGTGTTCCCAGTAATTCATATTTCCTATCAAAAGAGCAACCTTGTCCTTTGCTGTTAAAAAAAAGGAGAGAGAGAGGGGATTTAAAGGGAGGGCATAAAGATTAAGATTAAAGTAAGACCTATGGAAATGGTAGAATTATAACAAATTGTATGCTTTACGAATTAAGATCTCGTTCTAATTTAATTTCATTTTAGAGGTACTACTTTATGTGGAAAACTCCAGTGAGGAGCACAGGCTGATAGACAACAGAGAGTAGACTTATTCGTGCTCACTCGGGCCAAGGCTATTGATGAACTGCATAGGAAGCCACATACTTGTACTGAGTTACAACAAAAGTAAAGAGTATAATATTCAACTAGCTTTTAGAGCAAATTTAAACAAGCAATGTTAGTAACTGGGTTCCCATCAAATTAGGTTCTGTTTTGCTGACAGCGGAAAAGGCTTAAAAAAAAAAAAGCAAAAATAAATACCAAAAAGAGGAACAGGACAAATTCTCATCAGAGCAAGCAAGGGGAAAACCAAAGAGGAGAGAAAGGCAGGGACTTAACAAGAACTGTATCTGAATTTTCTCAGCTGATGTATTGTTTCCTTTTGGTTTCTTAAAAAGGTCATTTGGGTGACCTTAGGGATATGTGAAAACTTTTAGTATGAATATCTTAACAGTTTCTTTTCTGACCTCAGTGCAGAGACTCTGCTCAAAGGTGTACTCTTAGACAAAGAATTTTCCTATTTTCGAGGGGCAAAATGATCCACACTGATGCCTTAAAAAGTACCACCTAGCTTTATCACGTGTGTCGCTTGTCCAAAAACGGCTGTAGAAGGCTGGTCTTCAAAACTATACGTTTGCTAGTCGGGGGCGGGGTTAGCGGTTAAAGAGTTGAGGCTGCGCCATGACAGCAGTAACCTATTACAATGTTTTTCTGGAGGGCTCGTATGTGCAGCACAGGTCATGGCAGAAATGTGACGGAGACACCAGGGGGCAGTGAGGAAGGTGTAACAAGAGCACTTGGCTGAAGAGCCACACTGGGTAGGACCTTGAGCCACCTCCCGACACAGGCCAGGACTTAGGTGACCAACCTCTGTCACTAAGTGCTACTAAGTAGTTTATTTATAAATTATGAATACGACTTCGATGAAACTGAAACAGGCACAAATAATCACATTGCTGACGTGATGTCTGCCATACGGAATAGAATTTCAGATGTTTCAAATCATTAAATTGATCAAAACTCTTTGGTGAAATTTCTTTTCTTTACATAGAACATTTAAATCTAATGTTAAGTGAGGTCTGGAGAAAAACTAGCACAAACTCCAAGAATGGGACTCTCTTACAGTGAAAGAAAACCCTACTTTGTGAAAAGCCCCAATACTTTTAGGTCATGGTATCTGTATTCTGTATTTACATTCTTAGAGATTTCTTGCAAATTGCTTATTCTCATGAATACACATATTTTAGAAAAAAAAATGATAAACATTAAAAAAATTTGTAACGCTTATTTATTTTGAGACAGAGAGAAAGTGGGGAAAGGGCAGAGAGAGAATCCCAAGCAGGCTCGGCATGGTCAGCACGGAGCCCGACACGGTGCTCCGTCTCACGGACCATGAGACTGTGACCTGAGCCAAAATCAGATTGTGACCTGCGCCAAAATCAAGAGTCGGACGCTTAACCGACTGAGCCATCCAGACACCCCTTAAACATTTCTAATTCAGTAAAAAGGCGCTTCAAGTCCTATACAAATGATAATCTCTTCTTTTATTCAAAAGAAAAAGGCCAATTATCAAGACTACTTCATATACAAAGACTTCAGACAAAGTTTCTATTGAACTGCCTTTAGTTCTAAAAATCATTGAAAAAGCAGAGGACACTCAGGATAGATTCCAACAGGAGGCAGTATAAAACTTAACCTTTCTTGGGTCTTTTTTTTTTTTTTTTTAAGATTTCTTCTTAAATAAACTAGGTATGTACCCTTACACCAAAGTACCCACTCTAGAGCAAGACTGTTACCTGACTAATCCACAGAAAGAAAATTTTCAGTGCTTTTTCCGGGAGCCCAGCAACCCTATCAGAATTTGGACCCATCGATACAGTGACAGTCTCAGTGCAATCTACCTCTAAGTGAGGGGAAATAAGAGAATGTCTGACTTACATGGTCCAGCCCAAATCATGGGTTCCCAAAGTTATTCAGGTAGTAAAGTGTTTGTAAATCACAGAGGTGATTCTGGTGGAATATTATAATAATTTAATTCTAATACACGTTTTAGGCTACGTTTTATTGGCAAAACACAAGTATAAGGGATGTAACAGAAAAAATCACTAGAGTCTGGGGGAAAAAAGACCAGTTGTCAAACTGAGCATGTGTTTGCCAATGTCAATTCCTTATTCATTGGTTTTGTTACTTAGAAAGAACACCTGGTACAGTTTTCAGAGGGCCAGGGTTCAACAACTTGAGAACTCTGTGGCTTAAAATCTATGTATCAATAGTTGACCACAGCTGTTTCAACAATTTTCCCCAATGATAAGTTTTTAATAGCCAATTCCTAAAATGTCGCAGGGCATTTTCTCGAGTTTAGTGGTAATAAAGAGGATGGGTAAGTAAATCTTACCTTGCCCAATCTACTTGTGAATGACAGGTGAACTGGGGGGTATTTGGGATGAGAAGCAGACCGCAGTGGTCAACACAGAGATGACAAAGACCCATTCCGGGAATTGGTCGTAGGAAGGAAAAGGAAAAGCCAGACTTCAGAGATATGACAGAGCAAAGAAGCGGTAAAATGCAAAGCTGGGGAGAGAAGAGTGAGGAATCAAAGACAATTTCAAAATAGCAACTACATAAGCAATTCATGATGGTTTTCAAGTGATAAAAATAAATGGAAGAAATCTTCTGAAGAAAAACATTTACTGTAAGAGCCACCCACAATTTCTTGAACACAAACCATTTATTGGAAAAAGGAAACATAAATGCCAGTTGATTAAACAATAGAATAATAAAACCACTTCAGAAAGGTATTTTAACTACAAGATCCCAGGCATCTTCCAAAGCTTAACGCAATATATTCTTTAAAAAGCGACACAATGTTATAGCATTCGTTCCACATCTAATTATTCTAATAGTGTGTTACTCATCTCATCCAAAATAAATAATATTCAGGAGCCCCTGGAAAGAAACTTGACATAGATTAAGTGCTATTAAAAAAAAAAACCAAAAAAAAAAAACCACAAAACACAAACCTTTGGCTACCAAAAATGGAGTACTAGCCCCAAATCTGACAGAATCTTTTCATCTCCATGTCCCTCAAAATAAAGTCCAAGTTCCTTAGTCCATGCCTACCTTTACAGATGTGGTAGAAGAGAACCTCCGAGCAGCCACCCCATCCTTGCCCTCAGCAAGGCTCCGACCCCCGGATCTGGGCTGCCCTGTGATTCTCTTTGAACAACATAATTTGGCGAGACGATCGCCAGTTCTGGGTCTAAGCCTTCGGGAGTCCGGACGACTCCCGCTTTTGAGACCCAGCCACAATGTAAAGAAATTTAGCAACATGGCAAGACCAAATGGGGAAGGAGGGGAGGAGGACAGAGAAAGGGGGAGACAGTGAAGCAGGCCCGAGGCTGTACAACAGGAAAACGGGGGGCACAAGCACTCTGCCGAGGGGCAGCCACTATTCAGTCATTAGCTACCAGTCAAAAGCTACCACTTTTCAAAAGAACCTAGAAATCTAGATTTTTATATAGTATCTGATTAGCGACAAATGATTCTAATGGTTAAAAAAATACTCTATGGGCCCCCTGCTCCCTCCAAAGGTTACCCAGTTTGTGCCGTTTTCTCTGTGGCCTTTGGCAATCTGTTGCGGGCTACCCCTCGGTTTGAATTTCCACCTCTACGCTGATGATGCTCCTGTGTCTCTAATCCTGGCCTTCCCTTACAGCTCCAGATCCGTACGTACAACGGGCTGCCGCCGGCTGCCGTGTGTCTTCACCTAATGTGAGGCAAATGCCTCAGACGGGTTAGGTCTCAAACGGATAGTCACCTATCCCCTGAATCTTGCTTTTCATTCTGTGTCCTCTAACTCAGTGGGTTGTATCGCTGCCCACCTAGTGGTCCAAGCAGGAATCCGAGCAAGCATGGTGACGCCTGTCGACTTTTTATGCCCTACAGCAAGGTGATAAGAACAGCTTACTGATTCTATCGCCTCAAGATCTTTTGAGTCTGCTTTGTCTCCTGCGTTCTCACTGGTACTATCTTAGTTCAGATTCTCGCGATTTCTTATCTAGACTACTGACTACTGCAACGGTCTCTTAACTTTCCTCCTAACCAAAAAAAGAAAAAAAAAAAAAAAAGAAAGAAAAGAAAAAAAACCCCCAAGAACATCACTGCCCTCCAGTTTACTTTCTATGCCCGTACAAGACTGGCCTTTAAGAGAGACAACTCTCAGCCCTCTACCAACAAGTCTCCTTCCAATGGCTCGCGAGACAAACGGGGCTCCTCAAGGTCTGGTGTCTTCCGACCTCTCCCCCGCTTTCTCTTTGTGCTCTAGGGGACTGTGTGTTGTTGGCTGTCCCCAGAATACAACACACTGGTTCACTGTCTACAACTGTGTGCTTACGAAACTCTGTTCCGTCTGGCGGGTCCTTCTCTCCTTTAAAACGTAAAGCTGCTATCGCAACCTCTCCGCTGCTTCTCCAACCTCCAACCCCACCAAGCGATCGTATTAGTATTCATCACTTCTCTGTAACGCGTACAAGTTTCTTGTTTACCTACTTGTTTGTCTGCGTGTTGCCAAAACAAAGAAATCCCCCCACAGAAGCTGGCTAGGCCCCAGAAACTGGATTCGTAATCTCTTTAAGCCCCATGTGCTGTAATTTCTTTTAGCAATATCCAAAATAAAACGTCTGGTCTCGACGTCATTTAAGTATTTGGAACAGCTGCCAAATTAAAATGTCTCGGATCCCTTCGTGATCGCCATAAAAGCGCCGCAAAGTCGTACTTTGGCCAAGCATTTTAAAGCTCTACTCACCCAAAGGCTGATCACCCGTTTGCTCTTCATGGTCTACAAAAAGATAAAAATGCAAGAAAGATAGGATGTTATTGTCGGTGATACAAATATCTGCAGGGTTAAAGATACACGGAACCAATGAGCAGCAGGATCGGCAGCAGCAAAGGACAGAATGTGGTTCCTAACGGCTAACCAGTAATTTTAAGATTTTCAGACTCTTGATAAACATACCTGGATGGGCAGAGTTAGACTCGGGACAGGGGACTATTTTCGGAAATTCAGCACCACGGCTGGGGGTCGTGATCTTTAACCGGCCGCGTAGAAACCAGTCTGAAGACTGCGGGTGGCGGCACCAGGCACCGGCAGAAGCGCCGAACGGTTTCTGAACGTCTGCCGGGTCCTGTTCTGCGTGCTTTAAATGTAACGGATTCAAATAAACCTCAACTCGTCTCGGAGGTGTATCTTTCCACCATCACATAAATAAGGAATCCGAGCACAGGGAGATGAAGCAGCTGGCTCAAAGGAACTGAGCCAGTCAGCCTCGTTCCATAGTCCGCGCTTTCCGCCATCTGTATACCTAGAGCCAAATACCTCCCACGCCCAGGACCACACGGGAGAAGCCACAGGGAAAGATGGGGTGGAGTCAGCGATGTGTCTACCGCAACACAGGGTAACTCTGTTTGCGTTTATTTATTTATTTATTTAAAAAAAAATTTTTTTTTTTAACGTTTTTATTTATTTTTGAGACAGAGAGAGACAGAGCATGAATGGGGGAGGGTCAGAGAGAGGGAGACACAGAATCTGAAACAGGCTCCAGGCTCTGAGCTGTCAGCACAGAGCCCGACGCGGGGCTCGAACTCACGGACCGCGAGATCATGACCCGAGCCGAAGTTGGACGCTTAACCGACTGAGCCACCCAGGCGCCCCTCTGTTTGAGTTTTTAACAGCATATATAAAACACCGGAGCCTGTTACAAGTTTTTAAACGTTCTCTTTTTCAAAACCTCACTTTGGGGGGCATCTTTTGATTCTTGAGGAATCAGGATACAATGAAAGAGGGGCCAGGAAAATCTCCGAGGCTTAGCGGCGGTTTCTCATAAAAGTTTTCCCGAAGTAACTTTTCACGATGTTCACTGAACAGCAAGAAATAAGAGGCCAATTTAGGAAAAGGCCTCATTCGGTGTGGGTCTGGAGTCTGAAGCACAGTCCCACGAGACTCCTCAGCAGGACAGCACCCCCGTAAGGGAGGCGACCCGGTCTGTCTAATTTGCATCTGCCTAGGGGGCACAGCCCCGTCACTGCTCACAATGGCAGACGCTGACTAGTCAAATATGGGCACGAAACTAAGCAGGCTAGTTATGGTGCTAAAATAATGAGAAATGACCTGCCGAGAAGTAAGAGGGATCGCTGTAAATATTCAATGATGTAGTTGCCTCCTTCAGCTGTTTGTGTAAGGTTTCATTTCCAGATACTTTCACAGGCTCCATCACTGCCTTTCAGGATTTCAGGCACATGCTGACGTCCCGTCTTGACGTGGTCCTCAGCATTACTATGTGTGTCACCACAGCTAAGGCTTTCCCGTCAGCTTCGCTTGTTCAGACATCTGATCTGGTCAGAAGTGGCCAGGGTGACGGAAACTTCTGCTGTCAATCTCTTCATGGTCAACGACCGCCTGTATCTCTGTACAGCACCAGTGATCCTCACGCACACGGCTTTTGCTTCCGAGAAAGACAAGCCACCCGACGAGCTCAGGTGTGTTCTATGAATTGAGCAACTCTGAACTAGGTCCCAGGAGTCTGGCAAGTTCGGAAACGTTACCCCCGTCATTCTTTCACAGACCGTTTCTTGCCTTTCAAATTAAAGATCACACGCTTCCCCCTATAACTGCCTTTTTAGGCCACAGAGTCATGTACACAATGATAAAAATATACATTGATATTTTCTGAGGCTGCAGCACGCTTCTGTCTCTACGGTCTTGTAATCTAGAATATTTTCAATACTTTCGCTTGCATGAAATTATACTTCATAGAAGTACCAATTTCAATCCTCCACTGTATTACTTTAGTAAAGAAAAAAGTTTAGTAGTACCACTGTGGCCAAAGAATATCTACAGTACCTTTAAGTTGTTACGTTCAAGTTAACATTTTACATTTATATTACTCACCAGGGCATCCGAGATTATTTAATTCATCTAAAATGAAGTAAGAGAAAATAGATTAGTTTTAAATAACCAAACTGCCCACGTGGCACAAACAGTCAGACCAATCAAAGAGGTAGGCTTCAAGCTATTCAGGCATGTTCAGTTTAGAACTTTCCAAACACCTTCCAAGAGGAGGCGCGCAAGCAGTGAACACAGAGAAAGGCTGCTGGGGTCAGCGAGGACTTCAAAGTCATGACTGTGCTCCCTGAATGGCAAAAAGCTGAACAGACTCCTTCATGATGTGTTCAGAGTTTTAGCTTAGCTATTCTGGCCTTTGGGACAAAAAAGAGTCAAGGGATAGGTCTGTGGCCTCAACTGTAAACTTCCTGAAACTAAGAAACAATTTCAAATAATTTTTTTCTTTTTTAAAAAACTCTTACTTGTCCAACAGTTTGAGGTTTACAGAACGAATGTGAAGAGAGTAAAGAGAGTTCCTGTAAACATGAGTTTCCCTATTTTAACGTCTTGTGTTTAGTAAGGTGTATCTGTCACAACTAACGAACCACTAATATTCTCTCTCTCTCTCTCTCTCTCTCTCTCTTTTTTTTTTCCAGGACCCCATTCAGGACACCACATTACATTTTCTGATGCCCCTCTGGGTTCTTTGTTGTGGCAGTTCCTGAGCCTTTCCTTGATTCGACGGCCTTGACAGTTGTGAAGATTACTGGTGAGGTGCTTTGTAGCACCTGTCTCAGTTTGAATTAGTTGATGCTTTTCTCATGGTTAGACCAATGTAATGTGTTTTGGAGGTACAGTAGTTTCAGAATTATTAACCTGCACTCTCTGCCTAAAGGACAGATAAAATCATCTAAGCAAATACCCATGACATTACAGCCATCCGTTTCTCCTTTGTAAATCTTATGAAGATGCCAATTAACACGAACAATAAACTATAAATGTTACATTGTTCATGTCATGAAGGAACTTATTCTTCTCTGTGGTGTAAAATCAACTAAAGAGTATCATCAATAATCACTGCATCAATTGTACAGAGCTCTCTACAATTTCTCTTGCTTCTTCTCTTACAGACGTCATTCATTTCTAGTTACTTGGGTCAGCATCTTGTTCTTCCATCCCCTCTTCGCTTTACGTTTGTAATACATTTAGATTCTTTGGTTACATTCTGCATTCCATCCAGGGATTCCCCCTCCTCTGGCCTCCTACTAAACGGTTTTAAAAACTTGCATGCAAGTATTCACCGTTACGATGGGCATACACAATAGTTTCACGGCCCTAGAGAAAATCCTGAGCTTTGGGGCGCCTGGGTGGCTCAGTCGATTAAGTGTCCGACTTTGGCTCAGATCATGATCTCATGTTTTGTGAGTCCAAGCCCCGGGTCGGGCTCTGTGCTGACAGCTCGGAGCCTGGAGCCTGCTTTGGATTCTGCGTCTCCCTCTCTCTCTGCCCCGGACTCATGCTCTGTCTCTCTCTGTCTCTCAAAAATAAATGTTGACAAAAAAAAAAAAAAATCCCAAGCTTCACCTATTCAATCCCCACTTTTGTCCTGATGAAGTATCTTTAACAAAATACATAAAATGAAATAGGTAACATCATATTCTGCAGGCTAAAAAAAACAAAAAAGATACGAAGTGGGACACTGTTAATGGTATGTGTCAATCTGCCAATTAGAAAACATCTCAACTTTTACGCTCTTTGAGAAAGAAAAGTTGGGTCTAATTTTTCCATTGGAAATTCCTGAAGTAGTTGCATAGTTGGATCTTCATCTCCAAGCGTGCTGAGAGGATTTGTGTGAAAATCATAATTTAATAATGTTTGCCATTGTGAAAACCACAGAGAATCATACAGGCACCCCATAGCAGCACCCCAGCAGGACGGTGATTTCCATGCATTGCCCTAAAGCCAAACAGCAGTGCTAGTGTGTATGTTAGTTCTTAGAGATATCCAACGTTAGGAAGGTGGAGAAAATCATGCAACCAGGCAAAAAAGGAGTAAGAGGAGGAGGACGAGTTTGTTAGGATTTCTTCACAGAACTTCTCTCATGTAAGGCCCCTGTGGACAACAGGACTGGGATCCCTTTGTGCTAGAGAGTTCTTGGTCAAAAGGATGCTTTAGGACAAGACCAGTAATTACAGCACTTCAATGGACACCACAGAGAAATGAAAGACAGGAAAATCCAGGAACCAGAAGATTTAACATCATTTGTTTTTTTTTTTTTTTTACTTTACCCGCGTGGAGCCCAAGGTTAAGTAAAAGTGTAAAGCAGGAATTGAAAAAATACTTTGCTATCTACAAATCGAATTTCGTGAAACAATGTGATATACTAAGGGAAGGAGGAAACTTAAGTATTCCAATTTACTCATTAGAACTTATACGCAATGGTTCACAGAATTAAAACAACTTAAAAGCTTATGTTGAATTCTTGCCGGGTTCTCTTTATAAACTATGACAAAGAGGACACAGTGGATTCATCTATAGACTTGTAGCTTTAAAAATGGATCTTCATTCGTAAAATTGTTTACATTGAAACAAATATCAGATCCCGGACAAAACATGTGCTCCACAAGAAACTGCCTGTCCTGAAACTCTCGCGGGAAACTCTCGCGGAAAGCACGTCCGCATCAGAGCAGCACGCAGCCGTGGCTAAAAGGATGGCTGCGATCATCCAAATGGTTATCCATGATAGTACAGCCATCCGTCTCTTTAACAGACTCTATAGGTAAAACTTAACATTAAACATTGACTGCAAGTATTTCCTATTCAGAAGATGTGCAGTAACGCTACGGTAGAAGGTCAACTGGAAATTAGTTACGTGTGTCCACTTGACAGTGTCGCTGGCAATTTACGAACCTTAACACTGAGATACAGTATCGTTCAGCAAAATCTCTTTCTTATAGCTAGTATTTTTTCCATCGCTGCACTCAGCAGGCTAGACAGAGCACTCCACCGCTCCCCAGAGGAACCAGCATGCAGGGTATTCGGGTTCAAACCAAAGGATTACGCTACCTTCAGTGCACTCCACTGCATCTGTTCTTCCTTGTTCCAGAGAAAACAAATGTGAATACAGTGTAATTCATGCTCTCAGGAAGGGCAGCCATCAGGTAAACAGAGAAATAAATATCATACAAATATGTTGGGAAACCAACATGTGCATCGACATCGCCTACTGTGGACGACCTCACTATAAATGCAGTAAGCCTGAACAGAACAACTCCCAAATTACGAACTTCATAATGTGGATTGTTGGTTGGTAATCATTCTTTCCTTTCTAGGTCTGTAGCGCTCCATTTTAAAAAGGCGTGCTATTGAGACTCTCTGCCCACTTAAATCAAGATTTTGATAACTGAAGTTGTTAAAGAATACTTTTTCCCCTGCAAACGTTTATGATTGTGAAGTAAGTATTCTCTCGCATTTCTGTATAAACAACGTAACTCCTGAGACTTAACACACCATTAAATAGAATGAGGTAGAAAGTAGAATTTCCGGGGCTTACATGTTTCATTTTAAATAATTTGTTTTGTACTCCATTTGTGAGAACACTGAGTAAGACTGCTTACCTATGATGACTTCTACCTTCTTGCTATCTTGACTGTCTCGATCGTTATATACGTGACACCAGTAGGTCCCTTGGTGTTCCAGATCCACATAAGGCACCTATTTTCAATATCAGAACACACACACATTTCCTTTTCAATTTTAATCTAAATCGGCTTGGAGAAAAAGTTATTTTGAAGTCAGGAAAAAAAACCTATAACATCTCAGAGGACTTTAGATAGTCTTACATCATTTCCATTTATGAGGTTAAAGATTAGCAGGCAAATATTAGTGACTCTAATAATGGTGAGTTAGGCACAATACTATCTGACATTTTAGTATAAGCCCTTAGATGTGGGCTAGTGTTATGTTCCCGTACTTTTAAAAATAGAAGAATCAGTTAATATTGAACAACAAGGGACTTGAAAAGAAAACAAGGAAAACGTGAAAACTCCGCAAAGGATATGAATTTTAATGTCTGTCTTAATTTTTAATTATACTATTTATTTTCTATATCAACACACAAAATACACAAATAACCAACTTCCTACCATGTATAGTTTTTTTGTCTCATGTATTAATGGTGACTCATTTTTGAACCACTGGTAGTGAGGAATAGGGCTTCCAACAGCCACACACTGTAAAAGCAACGTGCTGCCAGGCATCAGCTTTTGGGACCTTGGTTCAACGCAGATTTGCAACTTGGATTCAGAGATGCCATCCAAACTCCCTGAAATTAAAAGAAAAATATCACTGAACATAAATAAAATCTCCAGGTTAACAATACTTTTTTCCCTTTAACTGGAAAAAAAAAAAGTGTTTTCAAGTTAATTTTTTTGTAACCCTTACTAGCCTCTCCCCAAACTCTGTTTCATAAAACTGTGGCACTTCTAGAAATACTAAGAGATGTTCTGTGGATAAAAGGATGCTGTAGAGGGGTGCTGGGGTGGCTCAGCGGGTTAAGCACCCAACTCTTGGTTTCGGCTCAGGTCATGACCTCACAGTCTGTGAGTTTGAGTCCCGCATCGGGCTCTGTACCGACACTGCGAAGCCTGCTTGGGATTCTCTCTCTGTTCCTCTCTCTCTCTGCCCCTCCCCTGCTCTCTCTCGGTCTCCCTCTCAAAAATAAATAAAAACTTTTTAAAAAACTAGAAAAAACAGGATGCTGTAGACAAGTAAGTTTGGAAAATTCTGGGTTAAATACAGTTACACAGATTTTTTATTGCAGGACTTCTCAGAGCTTTAGTCATTAGTATGCTTTGTGTATTCAAGAAGGGAAAATCGTTCAAGTGGTTTTCACATGTGTTTGGCCACAGAATCTTTTTGGTGGGGGCAAATGACTTATTAACACCTTGAGTGATATTCATATTTCAAACAGAAAGTGCTACATTCTACTGTTTAGCTTATTAAAAGGAGGGGTTTTGTTATCAGCATGGAATAAATATGAATGGACTATCACTAGCATTTCTTCCTGAGGTAGGCACTAGAGAGCGTTATTTATTGAACGCTCGTGTTGCTCTAAGGTCCTCGAGGAAGGAGGTCTTACCAGTGTTAACACAGCCCCAAGTCTCTGTCCTGAAAGTTGGTGTCTCACACACGGCAGGTGATATCTTTGCTGAACGAATAGGATTTCATGTACTTAACTTTATTTTTTTTTCATTTTTCTAAAACAGTTTAATTCAAAAAAGGTGAAGACTCTGACAAAATCAGGGGGAGGGGCGGAACCCAAAAAAGCACACCATGGGAGTCTACTGGCTCGGTCACAAACACCGCCATGGAGAAAGATATTTAGGTTTAATACAAATTTGATACAAAGAAAATGGGAAAAAATACCTCTATATGCTAAAAGCAATTAGGCTTCACAAATAAGGCCAGCAAGGCTATTTTATTTTTTTGACACCTTAATTCACCAGTGTTCTTTCTTATTTTCTTTTATACTCTCTTTTTAGTTCTTTTCTAATATGGGGAACTGGCTGGAAACTCTACAGTTCACATCCTCTTATCAACAAAGAGAAAGTAAACAGGACTAAAATGTACAAAAGTATGTACTGGGATGATATCATATAATTAATTTTCTCATATACACACATCACCTTTTGCTCTGTTCAATGCTTTTTGTTCTACACAACACACACAGTGTAACAGACAGCATGGCCAGCGTCTGGCTTTCCATCACACTGCCTTTGTCTCATGCTTACGTAAGAATGTAAAATCCCACCATGTAAATCATACATACATGCTTCATGCTAGACTCAAATGTCCTCTGCATGCAGAGGATTTCACTTATAAACATATTAAAGTTCATTACATGCACAGAAATATTCAAGAAAGACAAAAATAGTTCTCTTCATCATGACTATTTTTAGACATTGTTTATTCAGGTATAGGAAAAGCTACATTGAGACAGAAGAATGGAAGACAGACTGGTAACAAAGTCTGTTTCCCACCTATTCTTTTGGTCTGGCAAAATGACAAAGAATATGGCTCTTGACTGTGAGTGTGATTAAGAAAAATAACATCTGACGGGCGACTCTTTAGAACAGACTGAGTTTTTAAATCAATACCAGTTACTGGACTAAGTAGACAGATGACAAGGACTAGAAAAACAGTCTGATTGAAACACTTCACTGCAGTGAACGATATGCGCCCTTTCATGTCAACATTGACTCTAGAGCTTTTATTCCACAACACAGTATGTTCAGAGTAATACGAGTGTTTGGGAGAAAAATATACAGTGGAGAAAGAAAGAGAAGGAAGTTCCCAGAGGTCAGCACCAGGGCCAGTCTGAGGTTCCAGGTCACCTTAAGGCATCTACATATAACGTATATATGCGTATACATGTCAACCTTCACCGAGAAGGAATCGAAGCACAGGAGATAAAATCTTAGCAACTGGTGATCTTCTATTGGTGATAAGTACACATGCGAGCTTCCGGTACTGTTTTTGATGCTATGAAATTAAACATCTGAAATAAAGTAAGGCGATTCCCATTCCAGTATTCAATTTAATTTGTCACTTACCCTGGAGGTTTCCTGTTACTTCTGTGACATCACAAACATCCAGCTGTGACCACTGGCTGAATTCAAAGGTGAAATTGTTATTAACTCGACAGACGTAAAAGCCTGCATCTTTTACGTGCACGGTGTTAAAAATTAGTTCGGATGCATTTCCGTTCGGAATCTGTGAAAGAATCAGTAAGAGAATGTAAATGAATGACTCATGAAAACACGCCTTATAAAGTGTGCTGGGCAAAAAATGTGTTTATTTCCTTGGAGCTTTGAAAAGCGTATCTTTTCTCAAGTCCTGAAATATTTTTTACTTAAAAAAAAACAACAACCAAGCAACATGTTGAGTAATTTAAGATTAAAGTCTTAGAAATCCACACTCCTTTACAAGTGCATTAACCAGAGAGTTACGCTCTCTCCCATAGTTCTTCCCCAAACAGAAAATCGTCTATTTTTTCATTTAAAACTGTTCAAATCATCAGTATTCAAAGAATCTACAATGGGAAATGTATAAGTAACACAGAAAGTTAGGCCTGGCTATTAATTTCAGTTATGGCCAAATTAGCTGCGAATACACATAAGCAAGTTCTTGTTTTGTTTTTTTTTTTACCTTGAGACCCTATTTTTTCATCTGCAAAATTCCGTAAGAGGACAGACTCCTTAACTACTACACTTCTTTCAGGGTCTGGGCAGAGAAGGGCTACGGAAAGCATGTCGGTGATGAGAAGGATGGCCGTCCAAGGGTCTCCCAAGCTCTCCCCTCATGCCTTTGGTCACCACATTAGGGTTTCTTTCCCCTCTACTCATTAATCTGTAAGGGCCACCCACCTCCGGCACGTTGCCAAGGAGCTGAGTCGTGTACCTCATTCCATTACGTTAGATTGCTTGCAAGCGTAGTTTAGTAAGTTCATCTCTCTCTCTCTCCAAACCCCAACCAACTGAATTCAACTCCCACCCCCTCAGAACCTGCACCAGGCCCAGGGCATTTTGCTGAAGATTTGACAGCTGGGATGGCGGGCTGCACTTGGCACCGTGGCGAGGCTTGGTAGGCAGACTGGCTCAAGCTGAAGACGTCCGGGATGAACAGACTGCAGAAAGCGGCTTTCCCAGCGACTCCCCTATCTGACTAAAAGCAAAAACTTCCGGGAAATGAGGCTACCGGAAATTCCTCCTTCAGGGTGACTTTATCCGGGAGGGAGACTAAGAGTAAACCTACCATAAATCCCCTCTCCAGGAAGAGTTTTATGGCCGTGATGATGAAAGACCATTTGCACCCGCATGAAGAAATATTATCACAAACTTTCTTATCTGTTTCTTCTTCTAGAAACCTCTTCGCATTTCCTAGAGAAACCCACTCATTCTTCCCATACGCGTCTTTCTCCCTCCTCCCTTTTCCCTGTTAAGTAAGCATGTAAGCTGCTGGCTTATTCACAGAGCTACTTCCTTTGTAAGTTCCCATAGGAAAAAAAACCTCTTTCTCTTGTTAATCTGTACTTCATCAGTTAGTTCACAGGCACCCAGAGGCTGAACCTAAGAGGGTAGAGGAAAACCTCTTCCTCTTCTGCCAATCCCAGCCTCTTCCCTTGCTCCTGGCGATTTTCTCCCTGCTTTAGCATCTGTTTCTTTTATCGCATCACTCTCAAAAACCTACTCTAGTACTTTGTATCTTAAATAAATAAAAACACCCCCAACAAACCTCCCTTAACCCACATCCCCTCCTCTCAGCAGCACCGAGAATGCGAACTGCCCCTTTCTTCCTACAATACTTTCCCCTTGAGGCTTCGTATTCCTCTCTGCTGGATGTCCTCCCTTCCCTCTTGCAGATTTCTTCTTAGTCCCTTTACTGGGTCCTCTTCCGTGACATCAACTTCCAATGTGTCTCCAGATGTCCAAACTGCCCAGCTGATTCATGCAGATGTCTAACAGGCATTTCGAACTTAACACATCTAAAACCACACCCTTGCTTTTTCTCCCTAAGTCTAGTTCTCTCCCAACCTTCAATACCTCAGTATAGAACACGTCCCCAGATGCTTCAGTCACCAATCCAGGGGTGACCCTTGATCTCCCTTCCTTTTTCTTCCATCGGGGCTGGTTAAACTCTGCCTCTAAAGTAACCTGGCCTGGGCGCTTTGCTCCCGCTGCACGGCCTCACTCTAGCCACGCTGCCACCATGCCCAGGCCAGCTCGGGCGCCGGCTAACTGGGCCTCTTGCTCCTCTCCAAGCAGGGGCCTTGTGTTTTAAAAACGCAAATCCCATCATGTTATTTCTCCTGCTTAAGACTTCAGTGCATCTCACTTTATATCACCCTGTTTATTTTCCTCACGGTTCTGAGCTCAAAGAACTCTCGTTTGTTCACTGTCTCTCCCCACTGGGGGGGCGGGGGGGGGGGCAGGACCCTGCGTGTCAGTGCTTCATCATCATGGCCTGAGATCCTGGCCTGGCACGAAACAGGTGCTCATCAGGTATCTGTTAAATGAACAGCTCGTAAGGGGCTCCTGGGTGGCTGGGTCAGTTAAGTGTCTCTTAATTTCGGCTCAGGTCATGATCTCGCTGTTTGTGGGTTCAAGCCCTGCATCGGTCTCTGCACTGACAGTGTGGATGGAGCCTGCTTGGGATTCTCTCTCTCCCGCTCTCCCTGCTTGTGTGAGCACGCTCTCTTTCTCTCTCAGAATAAAAAAGCTCAAAAGAATAAAAATAAAAAGGAATAGCTCTTAAAATAGCCTCATGAACATAAGAATGGTTCAACAAGGGGTGCCCGGGAGGCTCGGTTGGTTAAGCGGCTGACTTCGGCTCAGGTCATGATCTCACGGTTCCTGGGTTCAAGCCCTGCATCGGTCTCTGCACTGACAGTGTGGATGGAGCCTGCTTGGGATTCTCTCTCTCCCGCTCTCCCTGCTTGTGTGAGCACGCTCTCTTTCTCTCTCAGAATAAAAAAGCTCAAAAGAATAAAAATAAAAAGGAATAGCTCTTAAAATAGCCTCATGAACATAAGAATGGTTCAACAAGGGGTGCCCGGGAGGCTCGGTTGGTTAAGCGGCTGACTTCGGCTCAGGTCATGATCTCACGGTTCCTGGGTTCGGCCCCGCGTCTGTCCGGCTCTGGGCTGACAGCTCGGAGCCTGGAGCCTGCTTCAGAGTCTGTGTCTCCCTCTTTCTCTGTCTCTCAAAAATGAATAAACGTTTTTTAAAAAAAGATATTTAAAAAAGAATGGTTCAATACAACTCGACTTGTGAGGGCTTTAGAATCTATTATAACTCTTCAAATCTAAGAAGTACTCCCCACCCCCTACATTTTTTTTTTTAATTTTTTTTAACGTTTATTTATTTTTGAGACAGAGAGAGACAGAGCATGAACAGGGGAGGAGCAGAGAGAGAGGGAGACACAGAATCCGAAACAGGCTCCAGGTTCTGAGCTGTCAGCACAGAGCCCGACGCGGGGCTCGAACTCACAAACCGTGAGATCATGACCTGAGCCGAAGTCGGACGCTTAACCGACCGAGCCACCCAGGCGCCCCCACCCCCTACATTTTTACCTTTCTCAAACCAGGGCATATTTTACAAATGATATATATATATTTTTTAATGTTTATTTATTTTACAGAGAACAGGGAAGGGACAGAGAGAGAGAGAGAGGGAGAGGATCCCAAGCAGGCTTTGCGCCGACAGCAGAGAGCCCAATGAGGGGTTCGAACTCACGAATCATGAGATCATGACCCGAGCCGAAGTCAGACGCTTAACCGACTGAGCTACCCAGGCGCCCCTACAAATGATATTCTTAATGTTGTAAGTTTTATGTCGTTTCTCTTTCAGAAGGCATTTATTAAAATAAAAGCAACTTTGCAATTGAGAAAATGTTAAAAATCGCTTTATTTTTATTAAAAATTTTTAAAAAATATTTATTTCTCAGGGAGAGAGAAACAGAGCGTGAGCAGGGGAGGGGCAGAGAGAGAGGGAGACATAGAATCTGAAGCAGGCTCCAGGCTCTGAGCTGTCAGCACGGAGCCTGACTTGGGGCTCAAACCCAGAAACAGCGAGATCGTGACCAGGGTTGAAGCTGGATGCTCAACTGACTGAGCCAACCAGGTGCCCTGTTAAAAATAACTTTAGTTACCATTTCTGGAAAGCCTAGTGTATGAAACATCCTGTCCATTAAATCCTCGTAACCGCGGATGACAGCAATTCACATGACTAATAACTAGTCAGGGTTCCAACAGAGGCCTAACAGCAGAGGCTACACGCGATCTCTCACTACAGTCTGGCTGCTCTAACCTTACTTGTGCGTAAGGGATGGAAATTAAAAATGGCACAAAACCACAGATTTCTTCTAAGGCACAGAATGATCCCATTAAAGGAAAGATGATAATCTCAGAATGGCTCTTTAACTTAGTTTCGGGTTTGCAAATGTAGACTTCGCACTGAATTCGGAAGAAAGCTTAGTTATTTGACTAGCAGGGTGAAAAGAATATGGAGTTTCAAGGTACAATCTAGGAGGAAAGGGAGTGAGGGGAGGTGGAAAGAGAGGAGAGAGGCCCACTAAAGTGAGACACAGCACGGGCCGGACAGACTGGTGGGAAAAGCCCAGTGGCAGAGAGCTCAAAGAACTTTTAAGAAAAAAAGGATTCCAATACGTGATTTTAAATTCCTTATTGGGTGGTGCAGGGAGACAATATTTCCACAAGAGGAATAAACGCTCCCCTCCACCAGCCTGAATTTTACTTCAGAATCTACCACAATAGCCTAAATCTTTTGATGTAATGGTTACATGGAATGTTTAAAATAATATTCCATTAACCTTCCATGTCACCTTTGAAAGATCTTAATTAAAGATTTCGGCTGCCTTTCTTCGGGCAGCTGGGAAGATGGCGGACCCTCAGGCTGAGTGTGCCCACCCGAAGCAGCCAACCATCTTTCAAAAGAAGCAGCGGGTCTTGATGGGAGACACTGGCAAGGAGAAGCTCCCACGAAACTATAAAAACATCGGCCTGGGTTTCAAGATGCCCAAGGAGGTCACTGAGGGCCCCTGTATTGACAAGAAATGCCCCTTGAGTGCCGATGTCTCCATCCGAGGGTGGATTCTGCCTGGTGTGGTGACCGGGATGAAGACGCCGAAGACCGCTGTCATCCACTGAGACCTCCTCCGCTGCAGGGGAAAGGACGAGCGCTTCGAGAAACGCCACAAGAACACGCCCGTGCACCTGTCCCCCTGCTTCGGGGATCCGGATGGGCAGCACGGTCACAGTGGGCCAGCGCCGGCCCTCGAGCAAGACCGTGCTTCAATGAGCTCAAAGTCGCGAAGGCTGCTGGCAGCAAGAAGCGATTCCAGAAGTCCTGAGACTAGACATCTGTCCACACCCTCAAAGAAAATAAAGTTATTTTCCAAAAAAAAAAAAAAAAAAAAGAAAGAAAAAGAAAAAAAGCGAGACTTTGGCTGGAATATAATTTGTTGTAAGGAGTTCTGTATGGATATGTTAGAATGTACTGGCAATATTTACCGTCTGTTAACGTTGTTGCTCTGGGTGATTCCTAATTTCCACAATTTTTAGTGACTAAAGAATTGATTTTATTATTGCTCACCTTTTTTTAACATGACAATTTTTGGGACTGTCTTAGCAAAATGATGATTTTTCACTACTTCAGTAATAACACAGCCTTGTCTATCAGATCAAAATTCTAAAACATACGCTGAGGATAATGATGCTAATTAATTTACTATCATTCTCTCTTATGACTGAGAAAGTAAAGTACATTTAAAAAGTTACCTCTTTATTCATTTTGAACCACTGATATTGTACAAAGGGATGTCCAGTTGCCCGGCAACACAGTTTCACAAACTGTCCAGCCAAGACTGCCTTTGATTCTGGGTTTACGGTGATCTTTATTCCTTAAAAAAAAAAAAAAAAAAGAAAGGAAGGAAGGAAGAAAGAAAGGAAGAAAGAAAAGAAAGAAAGGAAGACGGAAAGAAAAAAAAAGTTAACTAAGTTACGGTAGAGAGGTTTTCCTTGTTTATGTTTCTGAAACCAAATTAAAAGAAAAAAGTATCGTGGAAATAACTTGCACATTCATTCCAGTTGCAAACTGCCCGTTCGTGTGTCCTTCCCCATCAGACTAGGCATCTGTGAGCTCCAGGCTTTGTAAAACCAAGAGGAAAGAAACTCATCCCCAGAAGACTTTGATCTACTGTACTTCCCATGACTGGAGGAGAAAACTGTTTGCCCTGTTTCTTCAATTCTTAGAAAACTTTTTTCTGCATTCTAACACCTCTGGAATCAGGATGCACCTTCTAAACAGATGTCTGCTAGACAGCACTCATGATGCAGTTCTCAGTGCTGGCTTGTCAAACACCTGGTCAGAAACGCTCATACGGCTGGCACTTCAACTGAGTTAGGGGCACTGTTACGATAAGATGAGTGTTGGCCATTGAGAACGTCTCCAAAAGACATCTGAATTTAATGTTATGACTTGGCATTAAAGTGAAACTATTCTGCACACACAAAGGCACGGAAACAGAACAGCAGGATATAAATCTGAAATATGGGATACGGGCATTTCTTATCTGAGAAAGGACTTTCAGCATCGACACTTGGAAAGCTTTAAAGATGATCCTAAGTCAATAATGTTATGCCCTCCATCCCGCCTCCCTCTCAGTTACTCTTTCTGGGAAAGCCAGCTGCCCTGACATGGGGATGCTCAGGCAGCCCGGTGGGAGGCCCGAGTGATAAGGAAAGACAGCTGGGACTCCTGCCGAAGGCCCTGTAAGTGAACGACCTGAGAACTATCCAACCCCAGTCAAACCAGACGGCTGCAGCCCTGCCTAACAGCTGGACTCCCACCTCGGCAGAGGCCGAAGCTGGAGCCAAGGCCACCCAGCCAAGCCATTTCCAGGTTCCTATTCTCAGAAACTGTGTGAAGTAATAAATGCTGCTTGTATTAAGCTTGGGACTTGGGGGTAATTTGTTATGCAGCATCACATGACCGATACAAAAGAAACCAAAGTTAGGAAATTTTACATTTGCCAAGGTTATAATATGGAAAAGTGGGTTGGCTGGCTTTTAGGAAGGAAGAAGGAAAGGTCATTAAAACTTGTAAATACGTTAACTAATTTGGGTTTAAATAAAAAAAAAAAAAACTTGTAAAATGTAATTCTCTGTACCTAGTTTTATTTTCTTTCCTCATCTATCCTGCATATGATCTGATAACAGTAGGTTTTTCCTCTGTAACCCACCAATCCAAAGGAACAAAACAAGATTACAACTGAAGAGGAGTGAGTCCAAATAAAAGCAGTCTTAACACATCAAAGATACTAAACTTTCCAGAACAAAAATAGTAAATAAGGTGAAATGGGTAAGTGAAAAGCATTCCAGAAAGATACCAAATAAAACCAAAATCCAAAATAAATATTGATCGCACAATTATTACATTTGAGGGTCTGGAGAAACCCTGGAAAATCTCTAGTAAAGAGAGCACATCCTCTCAAAAAAGAATTTGAAACCTTTGCCAAGGAAGAACTTTCCCATTCGTTAATTCTTTATGTTAGCGCCGTACGGAAGAAGGAACAGAGTTCTTCTGAAATCTGTCTCATGTGTTGGTTGGAAAATACATGTTGAAGACAGAAAATGGGATGAATGCGCTCACTTCGGCGGCCAACTCACAGCACTGCATTTAACACTCCCAATGCGAGTCTTTGGCCAGGAAAGGCTTATGTCACAACTTCAAGATACAAAGATTCTGATTTTCAAGGTTTATGTGTGATAAGAAAGAAAAAAAAGTTGTAACAACAAAAGACGGGAACAAATATAAATCGGAAAAACACAGGGCTTGTGGCCAAACGGGCTTTAAAATGTGGGTCTTCTAGCCACCTCCAACTTGACGAGTCCCAAATCCTTTTTGAACAAGGTCTACTCCTGCATGAGGCCCTGCCGTCTTCCATCCCAGCCGACCCTTCCATCCAGCTCCTCAGGGCGAAAACTTAGAGCAGTCCTCCCGAACCCCTCATTCTTCACAAGTAATTTCTCTGCAAGTCCTGTCGGTCGCGCTTTTCCACGTCTCCTCATCTTCAACGCCATGATCGTAACCCAAGCCACCATCAGATGCTGATGGAATCCTATTAGAGCCTGTAGACTGGTTTCCTTGCTTCCAACCAGCAGCCCAAATGTCTTTTTTTTTAATTTTTTTTTTAACGTTTATTTATTTTTGAGACAGAGAGAGACAGAGCATGAACGGGGGAGGGGCAGAGAGAGAGGGAGACACAGAATCGGAAGCAGGCTCCAGGCTCCGAGCCATCAGCCCAGAGCCCGACGCGGGGCTCGAACTCACGGACCGCGAGATCATGACCTGGGCTGAAGTCGGACGTCTAACTGAGCCACCCAGGCGCCCCCAATTTTATTTTTTATTTATTTTTTTAAATTTTTTATTTTTATTTATTTTGAGAGAGAGAGAGAGAGAGAGAGAGCGAGCACGAGCAGGGGAGGAGCAGAGAGAGGGAGACACAGAATCCCAAGCAGGTTCTGTGCCATCAGCGCAGAGCCCGGTGCAGGGTTTGAACCCACAAACAACGAGGCCATGACCCGAGCCAAAATCAAGAGTCGGACGCTTAGGCAGCTAAGCCACCCGGGCGCCCCCAAAATGCCTTTTTAAAACATAAATCAATCCATATCATTCCTCTGATTAAAACCCTCAACTGACCTCATACTGTACTTAGAATAAAATTCAAACCCCTCATCATGGTCTCAAGGTCCTACATAAACCGATGCCTCTAACCTCGTCCCCTCCTACTCTCCTGGTTCCAGCCACACCGGCCCCTCTTTTCAGAAGCCAGCTATTTTCTACCTTTCCACTTACTAGTCCTCTGCTGGATTTCCCCTCCAGCCCCCTGTTGCTTCACGGCAGGCGCTTTCTTTCTCATCACCTGCTGGGTCTCTGGCTTCGCTGGGAAATGTCTCTAAACTAGCTATCCCCCACCCCCACCTTCTCTATTATACTCACCCCACTTTGTGGGCTTCACTGCACGAACCAACTGAAATCCCTGTTTCGTTGTCTCACCTACTGAAACAGAAGCTTCAGGACAATAAGGATCTCGTTTGTCTTCGTCACCAGTTTACCCAACATCTGGAATAGTGCCTGGCTTATGGTGAGAACAGTTGAGTGTTCAACACGTATTTGTTGAATGAACACGTATCACCGTCACAATAAAAACTACTGACTGCTTTATACGTGCCAGGCGTTTTGATCTCTAACCCTCACAAGAACCATATGAGTTAGATATTGATTACACCTACGTTACAATGAAGAAAATGGAGTTATTTGCAAAGTCATCCAAATTACCTTGAGTATAGTATTTAACCTCTGAGACTAATTGTTTTTCCATTGTAAAATGGCAGAACCAGAATGCAACCTAGGTTTTCTTGGGCTTTAAAATCCCCATGCTTTTGTTAACCCGGTGATTCTTTTTTTTTTTTTTTTCTTCGCCTTTATGAAGGTACACCTGACGAATGAAATGTGTATAAACTTAGGGTGTACGATGTGATAATTTAATATACATACACATTGTGAAGTGATTACCACACTGAATTAACACATCCATAGTTATTTTGCAGTGGTTCTTTTTCACTTTTAACATTTTGTTTATTTTGAGAAAGAGAGAGAGAGAGAGAGAGAGAGAGAGCAAGCATGTGCCAAAGCAGGGGAGGAGCAGAGAGCGAGGGGGAGAGAGAATCCCAAGCAGGCCCTGTGCTGTCACACAGAGCCCAACACAGGTCCAATCCCATGAACCGTGAGATCATGCCTGAGCTGAAATCAAGAGCCGGACGCTTAACTGACTGAGCCACCCAGGTATCCCCCCAACTTTGGTTTTTTTTTAAGATTTTATTTTTAGGTCATCTCCACACCCAAAGTGGGGCTTGAACTCACGACCCTGGGATCGAGTCGCATGCTGCACCAGCTGAGCCAGCCAGGCGCCCCTCCTTAGCGCACCTCCCGTGTTAATTGTCTGCCTCGTGAGAGCGCCAGGCAGTGCTCATAAATATACCACGGCAAATATTCTCTCCTATTATACAAAGAGAGAAGAGTGATGTAAATTAAAGGGCTTTCTCCCTATAGTGTCTTACAAAGAAATGAATGACTCTAAACAGACAAAGGGCCCACAGGGTCAGGATGTCCTAAAAGGGTATCCTTCCTTCGTGTGGGAGATAAGACTAAATGATTTTTAATGTACACTCAAACTCAGCTTATACATCTGTCCTGTCCCACCAGTTTCAGTAGTCTAGTCTTCAACAAGCAAAGCAAATAAAGACATGTATTTATTACTTCATGCTTCAAAGACTGAGAACTGAAAGGCACCACGTGATCTGGAAACTGCCCTTGGTGAGTAGTAAAGACAAGAAGTCACAATACCTCCCATGCCTTAACCACACAAATTTCCTTCCTCCCACGTAGTGTTGTGCGGCAGGGAACCATGGTCAACCTGTAACCACCCTCGCGCAGCGCCCACTAGTCAGAAGGTGCTGAACAAAGGTAAGGAGGGAAGATGGCATAGGGCTACGCAGGGTGTACCACGGCAAACAAATGAAAGTTCTATTTGAAAGCGCGAATACACAGCTTCCTGGCAAACAAGTCTATTTTCAGATAACATCTGCAAAGAAGTCAAAGAGGTTACTTGATTTCCTGTAAGCCGGGAAGAGTCTGAACCAGGTACGATGGAACACGGGGATCGTGCATTCAACACAAACCTGTGTAGATCACACATTCGTGATACTGACCAAGAAAACTCAAAACCCTGCTGGAATTGCAAAACATCAATTAGGGTGATTCCCTATGGTGACAGGAAGATTCACAATAGCTTTCCTTTAGGCTAGTGTCTCTTGAGATGCATTTAAATACTGATGCAATTTACAAACAGCTGTTCCGGAAACTTCTACAAGTACTGTACACACTACAATCCGTCTGTTTTCAGAGACCATGAACCAAAAATTTCTTTCCATCAGCTTCTATCCAAAACTCTTCCTCCAAGTTATTCTAAGGATTTCTAAGCTATCATTGAAAAGTGCCTCCTCGTATTATCCCAGAATAAATCCCATTTCTCTTCCTCCACTGACCTCCCCCCAACACAACCACAGCAAGTCCATATATGTCCCCCTTACAAGTCAGGGTACATTTGCACCTACGCTGGCTAAACCTCGTCCCCTCATCATACCCCTTCTTCTCCCACATCGGCCACTGACCCTGGAAACCTCGGCACAGACACACATTCTTTCAGACCTCACCACTGCCTTTCTACCTTTCTACCCTTCTCCCTTATCTTTATTCCCATCCATACCGCTGTCGCCTCTTTTTGCTTCTTGGTATTTTCCTTTCAGAAATTTCGGTCACTCCCGAAACACGGAAAGTCCCTTATGAGATGTAGTAGCAGTGTTTTTTACTTAGGCAAGGACAGAAAATTGCCGTCCATGGGTCAAAGTGGCAACTGGGGTAGTAATTCATCACCAAGCTTCTCAAAGAGCACAGAAATTTCCTAGCCATGAGAGAAATGACACTGAGTCCAGGTTGAGGTCAGCAGACCTGGGCTTTAATCTACTTTTGTCAATAACTGTGACTCGGGCTAAGTGATAAGCACTGGAAATCTTACTTTCTACATAAATACGTGCTCACATTTAAAATTTAAATGTTCGTAACAGCACAGTTCTGTTCCTTCACAGAACTATAAAGAGAAGATGATTCTGAACTAAAGGTATTTTGCAAATGAGTGAATAACAGTCAACCACCTTGGCTCCTGTCTTAAAGACAGTAAGAATAATAAAACATAAAATTTTGGTATCAGAAACTAACAGTTAAGTGTGCTAAAAGGCATTTAAAAAAAAAAAAAGTGAAGTGATGTGAACTAAAAAAGGTGTGGGCCAAATGGAAAAGACGCCACTGAAGAGATCTCAGCCAGAGCTGTCCGATACGTACAGAGAGTGAAATCTGGGATTCATCTGATGAAACCCATGTAGACAACGTTCGTTCTCTCTAACCATCCCCCATCGTCGAGGCTCTGCTTAACAAATTCTGGGTCAGGGCATCACTTCCTTGGCAGCCATTTTGTGATCTACAGAACTGCATAACTGAGGGGGCCTATAAATCTACTCAACATGTTTTCGCTTACAACAGAAGACACACACATCTTCAACTGCACATCTAGGTTCAGTATTTGCAAAGGATACAGATGCCAATACTGGTCCCTTGGAGTCAGGGTTTTGGGTCCTTTAATGAGAAAATAAAGGTCTAAAAAAATGGTCTAAAAAACCATTATGGGAGCTATGGTTCAAACAATGTCAGCACCCACTCAACGCTCCCACTCCCCTCCAGTTCCCAGTGAGATGAGCAAGGGAATAAAATAGGGAAGCAATGAGTGCTGGGAAATGGGGACGGGCACCATCCGCACATAAAAACCGTATGCAATTTTTCTAACATAAGGGACAGGCCAGGTAAACTGGGAGTGGGGAGCAGCTAGCCAATCCACGTGCTGTGAAAAAGCCCAGTTAGAGAGAGAAAAAAAAAAAAAAAGCCCAATTAGAAACAAAGCAGAAGAGGGTAAACCTCAATCCTATGGGGCTCCTTCAGAAAATGTACTAGGTGTCAGAGCCCATGGAGAGCACGAAGTTAGGGGTGAGTTACCCTTGGCTTCTACCCCATGCTCAGTGAGGGGCCATTGAGCTTGGCTCCTAGTCAAGGGATCGTTCCAGTTAGAGGCAGGGGGACGTCTGCCCCAGCTACTTCTTGGCTACCAAAACAAATATGTAAAAGAAACCCAGCTTCTCAGAAAAAGAGAGAAACTCCTTATTACAGCCCTCTCTTATGGCTATCTCTGGCTGTCGGTTCACAAACTGGAACGGAATGTGGCAAAATAAGACTCAAAGGAACCTAAAGTTTCCTCTTATTTCTGCATTTAGGTCTGAAAGGTCTGTTCAGAGGTTCAAAGCATCTTGGACAGAAGTCACCCTACTCACCAAAAGCAGACTTCTCTATGGAGACAAGTCATTGGACTTTCTGTGGTAGTAAGAAACTACCTTACCACAGAAAAGAGAGAAAATACGAGGATCTATTTATTTTGTTTTTTCACCAAGATACAGGAATACACTGAAAAGGAAAAACTGAAGATCAGATAAGACTTGCTCTATACGCACTTGTTTTTACAACTGTGGAGGACGTGATCATTGACAGCTTTGTTTTTCCTGTTAGACTATGAACCTTTCCTAGGCAAGAACTTTGGTTTTAATTATCTGTGAATCACAGCACCAAGTACAACGCCTGGAATGGTAAAGGTACTGGTGCACAGTATCATACGATACACTGTTTACTGAACGAATGAGTAAAATCCCCAATTAAGTGGATTGTATCAAAGCTTTCCTTCTTAATTACAATATTTTTTATTCTCAATATCCTTATTAAAATACTAAAACTGTCTCTATAATTATTTTTTTAAAAATTTATTTATTTGGGGGTGGGGAGAAGAGGGAGAGAGAGAGGGAGAGAGAGAATCCCAAGCAGGCTCCGTGCTGTCAGCGTGGAGCCTGATGCGGAGCTCGATCTCACAAGCTGTGAGATCATGACCTGAGCTAAAACCAAGAGCTGGACGCTCAACTAACTGAACCGCCCAGGCGCCCCTCTCTGTAATTCTTACATTTCTTTATTCTGGTATCTGCAAATATAGTTTTATTTTCTACTTATTTATTTAAAAAAATTTTTTTTAATGTTTATTTATTTTTGAGAGAGACAGAGACAGAATGCGAGTGGGTTGGGGCAGAGAGACAGGGAGGCACAGAATCTGAAGCAGGCTGCAGGCTCCGAGCTGTCAGCACAGCCCGACACGGGGCTCGAACTCACGAGCTGTGAGATCATGACCTGAGCCGAAGTCGGACGCTTAACCGACTGAGCTACCCAGGCACCCCTGCAAATATAGTTTTAGATTATTCACGTAAAATGTACATAGAAAGCTAACAATAAATTATTTCTTCCTGAAGTTACTGAGCATTATTCAGATCCTAAAATATGTCCTCTTAAATCAATACTTAATATTCAAGTAACAGCTGATTCCCAAAGGATACTATACGGCTAATATGACATAAAACTTCACAGAAACAGTGCGTAAGTGTTAACATAAAAATGTTAACATAGAAACTGCTTTCCTTTGCCTGTTCTCCCCTCAAATGCAAGAAAGTCCCAGGGGATAACTCTCAAAAAGCTTGTAGGCCAAATATCAGAATGATCTGCACAGAGGAACACCCCCAGTAATGTGCTAATCCTACCATTTGGAGAAAAACACAGAGAGCAGAAACGGACCTGTCAAAAGCAGGGGAGACAACTGATGCTTGTTAGGTCGGCTCTGCATTCCCTGCTGGGTTGTCAAAAGTCAAAATCTAAAATAGTCAAAAATTTCGGGCAGATCGTTACACATAAATAAATATGTGACTCAAGTTCAGTAAAGCCCAGCTTCACGCATGGAAACTTCAAAAACTCAGAAACCCGAGATCTCAGGCCAGTGATCCAGCAGAAGTCACGAGATGGGAGGCCTCTGCGGTGGTGGGGAGGCAGCTCGAGGCGACATTATTCCACACCACTCTTGCAGGTCCGCCAGGGAGAGAACACTTACTCTCATTTTACAGACTTGGCAACCAAGAGTCAGAGAAATTAAGTGTGATTATTGAAAAAGATAACGAGATCTAAAAGTTGTATTTACTTCCTGGAGAGGTTTCTTGCGTTTTCGGAGGCCCCGCTATGGTATTGTATCAAGTACGAGAACTTAGAAGCTAACTGAGTGCCCCAGACTGGCAGATTTCAATCGTCACAACGTCTGAGTCCTAGTCAAGGCACAGGGGATATAAAAGTTAACAAATGTCGCCTCACGAAGAAGTTCACCCACTGGTGACAGACAATGTCACTGAGATGCGGGCTGCATTAGCAGGGGTTATTTCCGCCCCGTCCCTCCTGGGAGGAACAGGCATGTCATCAAAAGGAGTTAACTAGAATCAATCTTGTGATTGCTGCCGGGACACAGATGAGTGCAAGGAACAATCAGTAGGCACCCTGCAACTATGCAGAAAGTCACTCTTGGAAGGAAGCCAATAACAAGAAAGGAAGGGCAAAGATGAAAACAAACCGATTCCTTGAAAACACTGTCTCTGGCCTCTCTTGAAGCCCAACCTGCTTCAAGACTTTTCAGTGAGAATTTATTCCCTTCATTACGCCGAGCTGAGTTGGGGTTTCTGGTAAACAGAACTACCACTGCCGTGTGTCCCCAATTCCCGAACCTCAGAACTAAGTAAACAGTAAGATCTGAATTGTGTTAAGTTAAAAATATTTTCACAAGTAACCTGGCTACGTAGTAAAAACTGCGTATGTCAAGACCACGTAAACAGCGAGCACAAGTCCTTAACCCATGGCCCTACTAATCTTCTACCGGCTTCTCTGCTTCTAGTGGGACCCGTAATGGCAAACTGGACCCCTGGGAAGGAAGGTCTGCGGTGCCGCTACCATCAGGTGACTTAGATCACGTGGTCTCTCCTGCCTGACTTGCCTGCCCAGGACCGACTCCATGTATAGTTGTAGGGGAGGGAGGCTTTTCCTATTCCTCACACCTGACCCTGGAAGGAAGCAGTCTCACTCAATATTGGTATATTCAGGAAAAAAAAAAACCATGGATGAGTCGATCAACAATTCAAACGCATCATGTTAGCAAAATACTTAAACACTAAACATCTGTCATATTTGCTTTATCTCCCTCATATACATACACGCATATCAATAAATACGTATTTATTTATTTTTTGGGCTGCACTATCTCTTTCTTGTTTTGTTTTTTTTTTTTTTTTTTTTTTAAATAATCTCTACCTCCAATGTGGGGCTTGAACTTGTGATTCCAAAATCAAGAGTCACAGCCTCTACTGACTTACCCCTGG
Source organism: Panthera leo (assembly GCF_018350215.1). Lineage (NCBI taxonomy): Eukaryota > Metazoa > Chordata > Mammalia > Carnivora > Felidae > Panthera > Panthera leo. The sequence continues at coordinate 77,243,717 of NC_056690.1, read as the reverse complement.
CTGCACTATTTCAACATAAATTACAGAAATCTTACTCCTAAATACGTCACAATTTTTTTTAAGTAGGCTCCACACCCAACGTGGGGCTTGAACCCTGAGATCAAGAGTCTCATCTCTACCAACTAAGCCAGCCAGGCGCCCCATCCTCTAAATACGTTAGCATGCATCTCCTTGGAATAAAGACATTCTTCTACAGAACTACACCACCATTATCACATGATGATTCCCTAATATCTAACATGCATGTTAAATCCAAATTGTTTTACTTGTCCCCAAAATGTCTTCTATCTAGTTGATGTTTTTGAACCACAATCAAACCGGTGTTTCTGTGTTATATTTGCTTTTTGTGTGTTCTTTAGTCTCAACCTGGGGGAGAAAATGAGGCTCCAAACGTTTACATTTTCCAAAACCATTTAACACAATTCATTGTCAAATGAGATATTTTCCTCTCAGTCTGCCTCCACAAACTCCTGGAGAATACGCTAGGAGAAGAACCTACCTGGGGGGCTGAGAAGCAGAAGAACTTCGGTGTGCTCCATAGCCTGCAGGAAGTCACTCAGTTCTGTGACCGTACAACCTTTCTCACCCATTAGCTTCAGTAAACATAGGCTTGGGCTTCCTTCAGGCTCCAAGACCTTAAGAGAACACTGCTCCAAGTCCAGACAGCTGCAAACGACAGATTTAATTCAAGTCAACAACTTTCTCCAACGTGATATGCCTGCTATATGTTTGGCATGACTGCAGGTGTTATAGGGAATAAGCTGCGAGTCGCTGAGTAGTGAAAAGTTATTTACATTATGAATGCTACTGTCCTTTCCTCCTCCTTCTGCCTTCATAGGGGATTCCTCTTTATGCTCTTTTCCAGATCAGCTCCCATGACTACTAAATCAGAAGATCAGGGGCACCTGGGTAGCTCAGTCAGTTAAGCGTCCGACTTCGGCTCAGGTCATGATCTCACGATCTGTGGGTTTGAGCCCCGCGTCGGGCTCTGTGCTGACAGCTCGGAGCCTGGAGCCTACTTCAGATTCTGTGTCTCCCTCTCTCTCTGCCCCTCCCCTGCTCATGCTCTGTCTCTCTCTCTCTCAAAAATAAATAAACATTCAAAAAAAATTAAAAAAAAAAAAGATTAAAAAAAAAAAAAAGAAGATGAGAGAACTCTTTAAACAGGAAGTGAGAGAAATTAGCTTTGATACTGACCAAAACTTTTACTTTAATTTGGGAACAGGGAATAAAAAGATCAGATACACTTCTCTACTCTTTCTTGCACTTTTTATAAAGTGTAATATGACCCAAGAAAGAGGCACAGATCTTTGAGACATCTTGAAAAATGGAAAAAACTTAACATATGGTATTTTATATTAGCAAAGTAGTGTCCTTGTGTGTGTGATCATGCGAATAAAGATACAGAACAATGTATTTTCTGCATGATACCATTTTTTATTAATACGTGTTTTTCTTATATGTAGAGCTAACTTTGAAAAGATGGGCAAGAAACTCGTAGTTGGGATTGTCCTACAGAGGGGAGCCAGTGCAGCAGAGCTCAAAGCTGGACGATTCGCTTTTCACTATGAACCTTTTGTATCGTCGAATTTTCACTATGTGTGCTTATTTTATCAACAATTTTTAAAAGACTATCAGTGCTACTGACGTTCAAAGTACAGTACTTCTAAGCACCTAGAAATACCCTATCGCAGGAGGAAGACAAACTCTGGTCTAAGGGCCAAACCCACCCAGCCACTTGATTTTGTAAACAGTTTTGTTGGAATACAGTTATGCTCCCTCACACATACCTTTACAAACATGGATGGCTGCTTTCCTGTTACAACAGCAGATGTGAGTAGCTGGTCTGCAAAGCTGAACACATGTGCTATTTATATTTAGCTCCTTATACAAAAAGTTTGCTGACCTCTACTCTAAAGAATCTTTAGGTCTCATCCTTTTGTTAAAACGATTTCTTTTTAGTATCACCATTTAACGTACACATGCCATTTCTTTTTCAATGTCATTGTATTCAGTAGGTGTATACAAGGTTAGAAAGCTTAAGACCAGACTGTACAAGGCCAGAAATAATGGGACAAGGAGTACGGACTTCAACCATTTCATAGGAAGGGAAAGCACAAGTATGAAACATGCAAGAGAAGAAAAACAATAAAGTAAAACCAAACAAAACAACAAAAACCCCCCAATAATCTTCCCAAAGAGACGTGACCGACAACAAAGGCCAACCAAAGCCTTTGGGTAATCTCCATGATAGTCTGTAGAATTCGCACTTCACACACCTTCAGAGAGACCTTTCTCTTCCCTACCAGTTTAAATGAAAGTCCAATACCTCTCGCTTCTCTGTGAGGTTGCCCAGACCACGCAAGTCCTCCAAATACACTTTAGACACGGTCTCCTGAGGGTGCTCTTCTCGTATACCAAAGGTTCGCAAACTTGTGTCACGTGGCAGAGAGTAAATATTTTAGGCTTTATGAGCCATACGGTCCACTGCGTGTTCTTCTTCCTTGTCTTTTGCTTTGCAATTTTTCAAATATAAAAACCATTCTTAGCTCATAAACCGGTAGTGGTGCAAATCTGGCTCTCGGGTCATTGTTTGCAGACCCCGATTCTCTACATCTCAGTTGGCACCATTTTGCCTTAAAACCACGAGCTTTTCTTTCATATCCATGTCTTCTGTATCTAACTGGGTCACCGAACTCCTTGACAACAGAAACCCTATATTTTTAACCCCTCGATACCTAAAACCTGTCGTGCCCGTATTAGTCGCTCATAACTGAATGATTACTGAGTGAATTTGAATCGTAACTAAAAAGGCTGGAAGCTAGAGAGATGGAAGGGGTAACAGTATTAAAGCTGTGGCAGGTGCCAGGTCCGCAAGTTTTCATATGACTTGGAATAACCTTATTCCATATTCATTTTGATCGCTTTTATTAAAAGGTCACCAGAGCATTTGTGTAATGGTCACTCAAGATTTATAATTCTGCAGTGAAATTGGTAATCTCACAAATTTAGAAAAAAAAATGTATCCAACCAAAATAATTTCACTGGCAGTATCATCCACCTCATAGGATTGTTAGATAATCCATGCCCCAAGCGCTTAGTGTGTGGCAAATAACACAATAAAAGTGAGCTTTTCTTATGCAATAAAAATACGGGGATATTAAAAGAATATCAATTTCCTAATCATGCTAATTTCTGAAACTGTTTTAGCTTTTCCTTAAAAATGTTTTCGAGGGGTGCCTGGGTGGCTCAGTCAGTTAAGTGTTCGACTTCGGCTCAGGTCATGATCTCACGGTTTGTGAGTTCGAGGCCACGTCAGGCTCTGTGCTGACAGCTCAGAGCCTGGAGCCTGCTTCGGATTCTGTGTCTCCCCCTCTCTCTGACCCTCCCCCGTTCATGCTCTGTCTCTCTCTGTCTCAAAAATAAATAAACATGAAGAGAAATTTTAAAAAAATGATTTTGAGTAGTTCCTAGTTTGGTAACCTGATCATGTCCTTCAAGGCCTCCTGTCTCTATACTCACCATTCTTTTCCAAGTGTCTCAGTTAAATGAATACATTCAATACTCGATTTTTGTTAAATGTGACTCATCATAATATAGGTTAACTGTTCCCAAATTCTGGACCATAGACCAGTGGCAGCCCAATCTGAAGCCCATGGTAAAATGATAAAAATAAGGACGCTATGGGCCGCCTGGGTGGCTCAGTCAGTTAAGCGGCCGACTTCGGCTCAGGTCATGATCTCGCGGTCCGTGAGTTCGAGCCCCGCGTCGGGCTCTGTGCTGACAGCTCGGAGCCTGGAACCTGCTTCCGATTCTGTGTCTCCCTCTCTCTGACACTCCCCCGTTCATGCTCTGTCTCTCTCTGTCTCAAAAATAAATAAACGTTAAAAAAAATTTTTTTTAAATAAAAAAAAAGGACGCTAAGACTGTCTTTTTGTCTTTAAGATGGTCTTTCCTATTTTTCAGTGTTCAAGTGTCTTTTCTTTTATGGAAGAATGGTGACTATAACAATAGAAACAACAAAAGCTGCAGATACCCACTGGTCCTCCATTTTAGGAAATTTTCTTTTGTTAGTCCCTGTAATGTCCAAGTCGAGGAACCAGTATTAGAGATAGCTTAAGGATCACCAATTTTTTTTGAGATAATTAGAATATGAGATTTATAAAAACAAGGATGCTGCAAGCTAAATATAATTTTTTTTTTTTTATGATTCAGAGAGGTTATCAGAATCTGGTATATCTCACCAAATGTAACCAGGTGATGCTTTAATATTTATGCTGATATAGAAAAAAATGAGAAACAGTTTGACGTCTTTCTTCCAAATGAAGAAAGGTAAAACTGAAGTAGACAAAAATTTCCAATACAAGAGGCACAGGAGAAAAACAAGATTCTGTATCTCCTTTCCTTTTTTACTGATTTTCCGCATGGGCACTGGCTTTCAGCAGAGAGGATGCTTATACACATCCAGCCTTTACATCTTTCCTTTTTTAGTTACATTCCCGTAAAGACTGTGCTTTGTAGTGGTTTCTGCCAACCCTAATTTGGAATTTCTCATTTAAGTTAAAAGACTATTACTGAAACAAATGGGCTGTTTTTAGGGGTGCCTGGGTGGTTCAGTCAGTTAAGCGTGGTGACTCTTGATTTTGGCTCAGTTCATTTCACAGTTCGCGAGTTCGAGCCCCATGTTAGGCTCTGCATCGACAGCGGGCTCTCACTCTCCCTTGCAAAATAAATAAATATTTAAAAAAAAAAAGACTATTACTGAAACAAATGGGTTTTGCTTTTTTGTTTGTTTTTTTTTTTTTTATTTTTGAGACAGAGAGAGACAGAGCATGAGCAGGGGAGGGGCAGAGAGAGAGGGAGACACAGAATCTGAAGCAGGCTCCAGGCTCTGAGCTGTTGGCACAGAGCCCGACGCGGGGCTCGAACCCACGAGCTGTGAGATCATGACCTGAGCTGAAGTCGGACGCCCAACCGACTGAGCCACCCAGGTGCCCCAAGGGTTTTGCTTTTAAAAATATTTATATTTACCTTCACTTCAAAAAATATATAGTCAAACAAAACACATTTTACATCCCTTAGGGTACGAACCGTGCATTGCTTTTATGTTCTTTTGCTTCTCTTCTTGGAACATTTACTGTTTGGAATCTTTATTCATTAATTCAACAACTACTTATTAATCACCTAAAATAGGCCAGCCATTTTTCCTAGGTATTGAGGATATGGTAGCAAACAAGACAAAATTCCCTTAACGTCTTGGGTTTTTCTACAGGAGGAGATATACATGTATACCCGCAAAGGCAGACAAACGGAGGGGTGTGTGTGTGTGTGTGTGTGTCCATCCAAAGGTCATAGGTGCTCTGGAGAAAAACAAAGCAAAGCAGATGCACAGGGTAATTTTAAATAACGTGATCAGAGAAGATCTCACTGAAGGAGGTAACTCGTAAGCAAACACGTGAAGACGTAAAGAGCAAGTCATACATTTCACCCGTGGAGACCATCTCATGCTGAGTAAAGAGCAAGTGCAAAGATCCTACTGCGTTCAAGCAAAAAGCAAGAAAGCAGGTGCACCGACAGTGGAGAAAGGGAGGAAGACAACAAGGTCTAAGAGCTAACTGGTAAACAAATGGTGTTTTTACACCGAACTAGAAAAGCAATGGAAGGGTTTTGAGCAGAGGAAGGGTAAGACCCGACCGAATGTCTTAAAAGAATAATTCTTACTGCTATGCTGAGAATCACCCGGGGGTGGGGGCAGAGTGGAAGGTAGGCAGCTATCGGAATGAACCGGCGGAGAGATGACGGTGGCTTGGCCCAGTGCCGGAGCCGCGGAGGCTGGATTCTAGATGCACACTGAAGGTGCACTGGCTGAGGGCTGCTGCCAAAATGGATGTGGTGTGAAAGTGGAGTCAAGAATAACCGTGACGTGGGGCACCTGGGTGGCTCCGTCGGTTGAGCTGACTTCGGCTCAGGTCATGATCTCACGGTCTGTGGGTTCAAGCCCCGCATTGGACTCTGTGCTGACAGCTCAGAGCCTGGAGCCTGCTTCCGATTCTGTGTCTCCCTCTCCCTCTGCCCCTCCCCTACATATGCTCTCTCTCGCTCTTAAAAATAGACATCTAAAAAAAAAAAAAAAAAAAGAATAACTGTGAAGTATGGGGCCTGAGTAATGGGAGGGCTGTGGCTGCCATTTACTGAGATGAAGAAACCTGCACGAGAGAGAGTTTTGCTGGGGAAGACACGCTGAGTTTTGGACATGTTACGTTTCAGATAAGATATCTGTTAGTCATTCAAGAGGAGGCGGAAAATAGGCACGTACACGTAGGAATCCGGGGGGTTCAAAGTAAAGACATGGACTGAAGATGCGAACGAAGAGTCATCCACCTAAATCTGTATCGTCATGAGACTTAAGGACAAACCAAGAAGGGGATTGGGTGAAGACGCATAGGTAAAGAGACACGAAGCCTGACTCCTAAAGCACTCCGAATTTCAGACACCGAAGAGACAGGCCGAAGAGACAGAAACGGGAGGAGATCTCTGCTTTCGGCTTCTCACACGTGTTCTCAGGCCTCTCGTGAACTGAGTGAGGACAGAGGTCTGGGGCTAAGGAGCGCCTTCTGTGTTGGTTTTCCTTGGTCCCCGTCCCCCCGCCCCCGTCCTAAGCTCCCTCCTGCACAGCACGCGCGCAGCGTTGGAGCCTCCTGGGAGCTGTGTCACCTCTGGCGCCTCGATGTTCCGGGCCACCACACAATTTATGTAGCCTGGGCTGGACACTCAGAACCCGCACCTGTCTCCGCCGACAGCAAAGGCTGTCCAGCACCAGGCGGGTTGGGAAGGGCATTAGGGCCGGGTTTGTGTTCAGGGGATTCCCATACGCACACGGTTGTGGGGACCTGAATTATAGGCCAAGATTGATTCTGGGTCACCCACAATCAAATGAAAACACTTACAATGACTCCTGATCCCCGATGGACAGTTCAGAACGGACTCTTGTGGTTTACTTATTAAATGCTCAGCTGGTTTCAGGAGACACGTATAGAGTGAGAAAAGAGTGAAAACAAACAACAGGCGGCCTTTGAAGATTCCAGGGAAAGGCCCACACCCTCACGGGAACTGTTATTCACTTGCACCCACCCTCACGCTTCAATTCCTCCCTCTGACACTGGAGGAAAATACCTCGGGGACTGTGTGCAATCTAGGTGCTCTTCGATCAACAGCATGAAATTACTCTGAAATAACTTGTCTTCCACAGAGTGAACATTACCAGCTTACCTGGCCCCCTCCTCTGCTCCTCTCCAGCCCCCGAAGCTCCCCGTGCTAACTTTCTGTTATGTCAATGTGGTTCAAATTTTAGTAGGTATACGACGGCAATGTTCCCCAGTTTTCTTTCTTTTTTTTTTAATATTCATCTATTTTTGATAGAGAGAGCATGAGCAGGGAAGGGGCGGAGAGAGAGGGGGGCAGAGAATCTGAAGCGGGCCCTGCGCTGACATCAGCCAGCCTGGGGCAGGGCTCGAGCTCACGAGCTGTGAGATCATGACCTGAGCGGCAGTCGGATGCTTACCCAACTGAGCCACCCGGGGGCCCCCAGTGTTCCCCAGTTTTCTAACCTGCAGGGCCGCCCCCACCTCCGACCACCAGTCACCTACTCTGAGCTAATCTTCACCCTCCAGGAAGGCTGGTGAAACCCCACCAATTTCGTTTCAGACTTCGCACCCCAGAACCGTCAGATTCCACGAACGCACGCCCTTTGTTGCTTGTCACATCTTGTGAGGCTACGGCCCTTCTGTCTACACCACCCTCACCAGAGATGTGGCCTCAAACTTTCCTGTTACTTTGTCAAGCAAACCACTCTGGAGTCATCAGCAAAACCTGACTGAAGGCTTGGGGCTCAGGGTGGGGGGGGGGGTACACTGGGCACCTGAAGTCGGGCATCCACACTTCCTCGGTGGTGGCAGGGCCTTCTTCCTTCCTTTTCTTTCCTCCACTGCCAAATTAGGAGTCCTCACTCCCAGGTCCTCAGGAAAACCCAGAGCCTTCCCTAACGAGAGTACTAATCACAAACTAACCAATCACAGATCTGATGATCTGACCCCCAAGGAAGACAACTTTTTGCATTGTTAAGTCTAGAAATTCAGCAATCTATGGACCTAGCATAACAGTATTTTGGATTTTCTTTGCATAGTTCCCTCTCCCTAAAAGAAGCATGTTTGCTTTTTCCCTAGAACAGAAAAAAATTGTGCCATCTGTCTCAATTTTGCAAGTTTACCACTTTTTTTTTTTTTTTAATTTTCAATGTTTATTTTTGAGAGAGACAGAGAGGGAGAGAGAGGGAGAATGAGCAGGGGAGGGGCAGAGAGAGAGAGAGGGAGACACAGAACCCGAAGCAGGCTCCAGGCTCTGAACTTTCAACACAGAGCCTGATGCGGGGCTCGAACTCATGAACTGCGAGATCGTGACCTGACCTGAAGCCGGACGCTTAACTGACTGAGCCACCAGGCGCCCCAGAAGTTTACCACTTCTTAATTCCAACCTCACATCACTACTCCACTCTGTGGCCAAAGAATCCTAAACCCTCATGACTCTGGTTTAACCCCAAACTCTGAAACTCGAGGTCGTTGTGAGAGTTAAAGTAGATAATGTATGTAAATACTTCGTGCACTGGTATACACTAAGTGATCAATAAATGATAAAAGCCCACTGTTGTTATTATCCACACCCAACACAGCAGTTAACATGTTATTTGTGAATGTCCCAGAGTAACAGTCCACTGCTATAGAAGTCTTTGTGAATAGGAACTAAATATTTGCCATCTTTTTATCTTCTGGAACTTCCAGCAAATAATAGGCACTCGATAAGCATAATTCTGAATGAATGATTCCCCTCTCAATTCAAAAGCATTTGTCGTGTCTAAGACAGGTTGTATGCGTAACACACAGAATCTTAAGTGATGCCTCCTGTTCTCAAGGAGTTCATAAGAAATGGTGCAAATAACCGTACCAGACAAAGTTTAGTTACACGAGAAGGTAAAAACAAAACAAAACAAAACTTCTAAGGGGTTCAAAGGCAGACCAAAATCCTAACGATGGTAGAGAGGGGCGGTTCTAAGTATGGTCTGGGCATCCCTAGTGTAGTTCCTAGTGCAGTCACAGGGTCCACACGATCAAAACGGTTTTTCACAGCGACACTAAGATGAGACTTAGCGAAAATTTTCGCTCACTCTCTGAGAAAGCGTACATTGGAGTACCCGGTGTAACGTGACCTGCGACAGTGCAACAGACCCAATGCAGAAGCAGAGAAAAGCCAGTTCTCTGCAGTTAAGGCACAGATCTTCAAAATGTAAAACAATGCCACTTTTCTAATTTATTTTTTTGGTTTTGAAAACTCTGTTTTTTCACAAAAACATGTAATTTAAAAAAATGCTTATTTATTAATTTTGGAGAGAGACAGAGAGAGAGGGAGAGAGAGAGAGAAGTCCAAGCAGGCTCTGCACTATCAGCACAGTGCCCAACGGGGGGGGGGGGGTGGGGGGGCTCGATCCCAGGTGAGATCACGACCTGAGCCGATATTAAGAGCCACCCAGGCGCCCCCAGAAACATGTAATTTCTGCTACCATGTAGAATGGGCTATCCTTTTCAAATAAGCTCAAATATTTTTAACGTTTCTTACTTTTACTTTTTGATACGGTAAATATCACTGCACAGCACATGTATATAACGGATAGAACCCACATTAAAAACTCCCTGGGGTCCTCAATCATTCTTGAGAGTGTAAAGAAGTCCTGAGACCAAGAGTTCGCAGTTTCAAGCCTGGGTGAGAGGAAAATAGTTTTTACTTCTAGCTCAGTGTTCATGGCGAAGTGAAGAAGAGAACCTGGTTAAGTTGGTTTGGAGGAAGGTGGGGAGTTTAGTTTCAGTCTTTCCCACCATCACTCTCTCCCTATTATAAAAACTTCCAAATCCTGCACCCGAGCCCCTCGCTCTCATTATCTCTTGACCTGCACTTCTCCTTCCTAACCTTCCTTAGGTCTTCCAGGTCTGTGCCCGTATCCCGTTCTTTTGTCTGTTAAGTCCTCTGGAATGACTGCCCTATCCTAGTGGTTTCCAGACAGATTTCCTCCTCTCCAACCCCCCACCCGCCGGGTCGATCTCCACTTCTCCCTTTCAGCTCAAGGGGAGGAGGGTCCAACCTCCAGTCTCTGGCATTCCCACGACTTTCCCGACCGAGAGATCTCCCCTCTGCGCCCCTTCCACGCGGGCGACCCCTGCCGCACCCCAGCGCCCGGAGCGGCGGCCCCCACCCCCCCAACTCGCGTGCCCGCTCGCTCCCCCGCGCGCCCCCGGCCCCAGCCCGCCCCGCGTGACCCCGCCCCTGTCCCCACGCCCCCCGCGCCCTCGTCCCTCACCTGAGCCGGAGGCGCCCCCGACTCCCCGCCACCTCGGCCAGCCTCCTCCAGCCCCGGCCCTCGGGCGCTCGGTCCAGGCTCCCGCTGAGCCTCCGCAGCAGCGGCTCCGGAAGACGGTTGAGGGTCGCGCTCGCAGCGGGGAGCGGCGGGCCCGAGGGCGCGGCCGGAGGCGGCTGCGAGGCCGGGGGCGGCGGGGCCTGCAGCAGCTCCCCGCACAGCGACGCGTCCCGCGCCGACGACCCCGCGACGGCCGCGGCTCCCGCCGGCCGCATCGCGGGCCTCGGCTCCAGCGCACCTTCCGCTCGCCCCCTCGCGGGCCCCGGCGCCGCGGAGGCAGGGGCGGAAGGACAAATCGGGCGACGACGCACCGCGCTCAGAGGAGGAAGCTCTGCTCCCCGCCCGGCCGAGACAGGTTTGCCTCGGGGAGCCGGGCAGGCGGGGCGCGCCGGCCGTGCCGAGGGGGCGGGGCTTCGGGCGGGCCCGCCCCCCTGCGCGCGTACGCGCGCCCGCGCGTCTCCTTTGCCCTCGCCGCCGCCGCCCGCTCGCGGCGGCGCGCGCACCGAGGCCGGAGAGGTGGAGTCGGGCCTGAGCCGGGAGGGTCGGGTGGTTGCAGCCGGGGGAGGAAGCGGTGGAGGAGCTACGCCCGGGCGGCTGCGCTCCGGCGAGGAAGCCTGCTACGTCGGGGCTTCCCGAGACCGTGGGAGGAGGATTGCCTCACGCCGAAGAGGGAAGCACGCGGCTCTCCATCGCCGGCCCCCCATCCCCCCACCCCCGGTCGCGCTCAGCTGACTCGGTGACTTGCGTGTGTCCGGCGGCGCTACCGGCACCCGCGCTTGGCGACCCCGTTTTAGGCTTTGATGTGTACGGCATGGCTAAGGGCAGTGGTTCCTAGACGTCCAGATACCTAAAGGAAATTTGCTCGAAATCTGTGCCCAGACTTTTTTTTTGTAAACTGGGCTGCAGATCTTGGAGATGAATGTTTTTAGCACGAATTGCCTGGTTTCCTCCGAGTCAGACTGCCACCCACAGACAACTACGGGATAGTTTGGGGCAAAAGCAAGCAAACTACTTACGAAACCCGCCAGGTACACAAGGCTTCCTGGCCCGATTTCTGGTGCCATTAATGTTTTCATCACACAGGACACCAGGATGTTTTATAGCAATTTGGGCACGCAAATTCTCCCTTTCTTCTGGCTACGTAGTTGTTCCATACAGTCTCCATCACATTTGAGCACAAGCAGTCACTATACTTTTTCATCCAGTGTGAATTCGGAGTTCAGAATGCAGTATAATGGCTAAGTGCACGACAGTTTTAGATCCAGAAAGATCTGCTCGATTCTAATTTTTATGACCGTGAACAAGTTACTTAATTCTCTGCGTCATCTTAATAATTCTCTGCCTCATCTGTGAAAATGGGACTGAAAATGTCGTGGTATATATGGAGTTGTTACCAGAGTCAAGGAGTTGATTACTATGTAAAGCACTTAACTCGGCTTGTCACAGAGTAGGTCATAAATGCTAGCTATTATCCTTACAAATGCAAAGGCTTCTTTCACATTCAGTTTGACTTGGTCAGTCTCCGAATCACTTCTAGTGCTGTCCTGTTTTGTTTTTAGACACTGAACGTATATCTTATGAGCGTCTATTAGCTGCATGTGCCAATTAGGGAAATCAAGTCTTTGAGGTTTTATCTGTCTAGTCTTTATTAGTTGAGACTCAACAGACTTCTTGTTTCTAAGTCTGCTGTGTGCAAGATGTGGCTTATGCAGCTTCTCATAGGTGCGTAGGGGTGAAATGCACATGTATCTTATTTACCCAGTGAGACTCCTTCCCAGTTTGGTCAGGTGCTTCTTCATCCAATACAGCTCAGCTAGATACTGACTGGTGTCAATCCCTCCCGTCTCTTCCTCAGTTTCTCGTCTCCCGCCAGGAGGACTGCCTACCTCATGTCACTCCAGACTGGGTCCTGTTTTACACGCGGAAACTTTATTTTCTTAAAGTAGGCCCCACCCCCAATGTGGGGCTTGAACTCTTGATCCTGAGATAGGAATTGTGTGCTGTATGGACTGAGCCAGCCAGGGGGCCTCCTGCCTTGCAGTTTTATAACCTATGCAGTCATTTCAGCCGCCACCCTTCAGCCTCTACTTTGAACTGACATTACATTTTATGATTGGTCTTTTTCTCCTCCCGATCAAACATTAATATTTTTATATGTAATTTCACCCCCTGTGGTTCTCTTAAGGAGCATAGTGGTCTAATAGGAAAAACAGAGCCTTTAGAATTAACCCCGAATTAAAAAAAAATTTTTTTTTAATTTTTTCACGTTTATTTATTTTTGAGAGACAGAGACAGAGCGCAAGTGGGGGAGGGGAAGAGAGAGGGAGACACAGAATCCAAAGCAGGCTCCAGGGTCTGAGCTGTCAGCACAGAGCCCGAAGCGGGGCTCGAACCCACAAACCGTGAGATCATGACCTGAGCCGAAGTCGGTGCTTAACCGACTGAGCCACCCAGGCGCCCCTTAAATTTTTTTTTAACGTTTATTTGTTTTTGAGACAGAGAGAGACAGAGCATGAACGGGGGAGGGTCAGAGAGAGAGGGAGACACAGAATCCGAAGCAGGCTCCAGGCTCTGAGCTGTCAGCACAGAGCCCGACGCGGGGCTCGAACTCATGGACCTGAGCCGAAGTCGGGTGCTCAACCGACTGAGCCACCCAGGCGCCCCAGAATTAACCCCGAATTTGAATCTTGATGCTGCCACTTGGTGATGTGACTTTAGGCAAGTTCCTTAACCTTTCAGCTTCAATTTCTACATCTGTAAGGAGCGGCAGATAATAGCACCTGCTTCAAATGATGTTACGAGAATTAAATTAGAGATGCTGGTATATACATACAAGGAGTGTCTGGGAGAAGTAGATGCAGGGTGTATTAGTACTCTCAAAATTGCCACAGTAATTTTGGGAACAAACTAACAAAGAGCAATTCAGCTTCTTTTCCTAGACCAGCCATCACAATTTTACACAGGTAAGAGAAAAATTGAGAGTGGAGATCTGGCTTTTAAACGCACCTTAAAAGTTCATGCACATCTTCAGAGGATCTGCTTAGGAGTTCTTCCTCATTTGTTGAAAGTGACGTATATCTTTGTGAATCCAGGCAATCTGCAAGAAACTTGTGGTTTCTTTCTATGGAAATTCATTGATGTAATCTTGCAAATACAAATCTGGAAACTGACTCATAGATTTCCTTTTCTTTACACAATTTGAGTCTAGATGGTACTTTAAAAAATGCCGGAACAACATGTTATTTCATATCTGGACAGGTTTTCAAGGGCCCAGGGTAGGAGAAGCCCTGCAGGTGTTGGGATTGGTATATAGCAGAGGGGAAGGAAACAGGAGTCTTGTGACTTAAATGGCATCCCTTCTCTTTCGCCCTTATTCCATACCAGCAACCCTCATGACCTCTGACTCAGCTCTGTGTTGAGCCCACCCGGTGCACCGTCAGACATAAGGCTCTCTACATCCACCGCAGACCCTTCTTGTTGCCATCTCCCAAAGGGTTAGGGGAATTTTCCCGTTCTGATGTCAACTTTGAAATAGTGACTAGGTGTTGTAATAGTATTCCATACCTTTCCATCATGATGAATCATTCACGGTAAAGACAACATGTACTTGTCTGAATCGATTGATTGATGGTTTGATTCATCCATTCATTCGTTCAATCATTAACGGATATTTACTGGATGCCTACCTTGTGCCAGGCTCTGTGCCAAATACCGTTAAAGGGTAGTTTTTATTAAGGCTTGTTTTTGGGGGGAGGGGGAGGGGGCAGTTTTAGATTCACAGCAAAACTGAGGGGAAGAAAAAGAGATTTCCCATATACGCTCTGCTCCCACACGTGCACAACCTCCCCCCTTATCATCATCCTGCAGCAGAGTGGTACATTTGTTACAACTGATGGACCTTCCCTGACACATAATCACCCTTAGTCCACAGTTTAGATCAGAGTTCACTCTTGGTGTGGTACATTCTGTGGATTTAGACAAACGTATAATAACATGTATCCGCCATTATGGTGTCATACAGAGTGTTTTCACTGCCCTAAAAATCCTCTGTGCCCCCATTCATTCATCCCGCTGCTTTTGAACCCCGATGAGTTCACCTATCAACAGATAGTTTAGCAGTGCTTTCTGAATACAACATGTCATGCTGACATCACCACCTTTCCTTTCTATTCGAGAAAACGTATCTGAGCGCTGGTATGATGATGGAAATCATTTCACGCGTCATAATAGATATGGCATTGTGATATGAAAAGTCTCGAAGCAGTTCTAATTCATGACCTCCGAAGCAGGTCATTCAGAAACTCGTGTATTCAAATGGTCATTACCGACAAATTACGGGGGACGCAGTTCAGCTGAAGGTGGGAACAGCAGTTGAGGTGCTAGGTCTCACGGCCATGAGACTGTCGGGGTTGGGGTTTTCAAAAAGAGTACCATTAATCCACCCAGTAGTCTTTTGACTTTGTGACAAAAACAACTGCCTGGGGCTACGATGCAATTTATGAAGGAAGTCATTCGATAATATTTACCAACTGCCAATCCGCACTCTCCTAAGGATGTGGGAGGAACACTGGTGTTTCTCATCGTTGGCTATACTTAAGAATCCCACGAGGGCATGGCAGTTCATCAAAAAGCATAAACCTACACTAAAATCGGGCCAATACAGAGAAAATGAACATGGCCCCTGAGCAAGGATTGCCGCAGATTTGGGAAGCGTTTTGTATTTTTCTTTTGCATCCGTGTGAGATGATGGATGTTGACTAAACTTCTTGTGATAATCATTTGATATATGTCAGAGCATCATGCTGTACACCCTAAACTTATACAGTGCTGTGCATCCATTGTATCAACATGAAATCGGAAAAAAGTTAGACCTACCATTACCTCATGATCCAGCACACCCACTTCTGGGTCTCTAGCCAAAAGAATGGAAAGCAGGACTCAAACAGATTCATAGGCTCATTATTCACAGTAGCCAAAAGGCGGACAGTCCCAATGTCCATTAACAAATGCACTGATAAACAAAATGTGGTATATACAGGCAGTACAATATTATTCAGCCTTGAAAAGGTAGGAAATTCTAACACACGTTACAACATGGATGAGGTTAGAAAGCATGACGCGTAAGCGAAATAAACCAGTCACAAAAGGATAAATACTGCGTGATTCTAATTATACAAGGTACCTAAAAGAGACAAATTCACAGAGACAGAGGGTAGAATAGAGGTTACTAGGGCTTGCGGGGGAGAAGGGAATGGGGAGTCATCGTTTGATGGATACGCTTTTTTGTTTGGGGTAATGAAAAGGTTCCGGAAATAGACAATGACAACAGTTGCGCAACATTGTCAAAGGACTTAATGCCGCTGAGTTGTACGCTTAAAAATGGCGAAAATAGTAAATTTTCTGTTGTATATGGTTTACTACGTACACACAAAAAGAGTCACCCGAGGACCTTAGAGACACGCTGACACCCGGCTATAGTCCTCAGAGACTCTAATTTTAATTGGTCTCAGGTGGGGCAGCAGTAGGTTTTCATATCCCTCAAGTTATTTTAATGTACAGTCAGGCTTAAGAAGGGAGGCTTAATCTCCAGGACAGTGAGGCTCAGCCTTGACTACACATTAGAACTATTTGGGGAGTTTTACAGTACTCTGATGTCTGGGTCTTAACACCCAGGATTCTTATTTAATTGGCTTGGAGATGCTGCCTGGTCCCCGAGATTTTTTTCTGAATTCTGCCTCTGATTCTAATATGCACGCTAAGGTGAGAATCTTTGCTCTGGGCACACCCCACAATCTCTGCCTTTCGTTCCACCTTTAGAGAACAAGTATTTCTGTATGTCAGTGATGCAATCAAGGGCATGGTGCAGGATGGACTTCTGATGACAGTCAAGGAGCCAAAGGCCACTTGGATTCCTTCTCTCTACTTCCACAGAGTCAGAATATTAAAAGCGGGAGAAGCAAAGACCAGTAGAGGGCCCAGGAAAAACGGGTCCATCCAGTAGGCTCACTCTTACAAGAGAAAGGCTCTTTATTCTTCCTGTAGGTGTCTGGCTCCCACTCTGGGCAGTGCTCCCTGCCCTGTCCCCAGTCCCCCTTTGAGTTCCCCTTCCTCCCCAGGAGGGGCTCAGAGCTGACCTGCTCAGCCAGGGTCCCAAAGAACCAGGGCCGTTGAGAGTACCTCAATCAAGGGACCATACTGCTGGTGCAGGAAAAATTGGCCAGCTTACCCTAAAAGAACATCGAGATGGTAGGCACACACTGTCCTCTGAGTGATCCTGACTTAACCCTCAGCCAATCTTCTGTCACTTTTCTCTCCTTTACTATTTGTATTTCTGTCCTATACAAATGCTGGCTCACTCTGCTTATTAGGTCCTGTTGTATCCTGTTATTTTGTTTGTGAATGCCTGACTCCGACCCTTGGTCCTTGGAACCAAGGCCAACTAGACCAGGGGTGGGATGGGGATTTAGTCATGAAGCTGAAAGGCAATGTGCGATGAGGGTGGCATCTAAAGACAGGAAGTACGGAGAGAGCAGACGGGGCCAATCTGCTCTAGGCCTCACAGCAAAGTAGTGGTTCCCTATTAGTCTGTGTCATTTCATCAACATAGAATCCCGCCATAAGGATTTTGGCGTCCCTCACTCAGTGGTGGTAAGTGCCTTTAATGTCCCATGTGTAACATTCCCCTCTTCCATTTATGTGGCCCTTGGGAACCAACCAGACATTGACTGGCAAGGGGACCTGGAGTTTCAGATCCTGGCTATCCCTTCAGACACAGCTGTCAAGGGAAACAAAATGTAAAACAGAATCTGTGTTTCCTAGGAACTTACGGTCTTGTTGAAGAGATAAATTATATAAACACGAGAAAGTAGCAAGGCAAAGTTTTTGTTTCTGAGAGAGAGAGAGAGAGAGAGAGAGAGAGCATGAGTGGGGGAGAGGGGCAGAGAGAGAAAAGGAGAAAGAGAATCCCAAGCAAGCTCCAGGCTCAGTGCAGAGCCCAATGCAGGGCTTGTTCCCACGACCCTGGGATCATGACCTGAGCTGAAGTCAAGTGTTGGACGCTCAACTGACTGAGCCACCCAGGTGTCCTCAAAGAAAGGTTTTGGATCTTAGGATTTCTGTATTGTCAGCGTATTATAGCTAAATAGTTTTCCAGGGCCTTATCAAAGGCCTAGAGATGGGCCAGGAAGAAAGAGAAATAAACTAGGATTAGGAATGGTGGGCCCAGAGAGTTAAAGGGATCTGAGCAATGGAGGCATGATTATTTCCTGGATACTAATGGTATAATTGATACATTTTTAAAAATGTGGCAGCCACGACCACTCCTACCTAGTTAATGACATTAACCCCTGCATGTGAACCCTCTTAGGCAGAAAGGAGGTTAACTGCATTTGCCTCCAGAGGTGACCTGTTCTGTCTTCTGGGGTGACCGATGGAGGACCTTAGCAGACTTTCCCAAAGATGAGTGACGGATTCAAAGTTCCTGATGGCTTTGAGTTTGGGAATTCCTTGGGATAGTATCCTGAACACATATTTGGTGGGTCGGACTGGGGGAGGGGACTAGACCCTAAGTCCCCTTCCGTCGTGAGGTTTTGAGTAGAAAGGCACTAGGTCCCAGAGGGAGGAGAACATGTGATCAAAGACCAGCCAGGGAGGGTAACTGCAGCTGCTCCAGGATCAAGTTAAGCCACTTAACATGTAAATGCAATTCATTAGTGTGAGGCAGAGGGGCGACGTTTAAATGACTGACGGATCAAGTTGTACCATATTCGTTATTTGCTAAAATCAGATTTTGGGAACAAGCATGGCTATTTCAGCTGAATGGACATAGTATTAAATTAACATGCGAGTAATATTTATTTGTTAGAGGAAAGGTGAGAAGAAGTACCTGTTTAGTTGACCAATAGCTTGAATCATATTTAAGGCCTTTGAAACATTAGTTACATGCTAAGCCTTGTATGCTCATTATTCATTTGTTCTGTAAAGCCTTGTCGGTGAAAACTTTTCTCTGAAACATTTTTGTAGGAGGCTAGTTGACCCTATGAATAATTCACAGTGAATTAGGACTATGGATATGAATAAGGGCATTTATTTAAAATACTCTATAATTTAAATTTTTTTTTTTCAACGTTTTTTATTTATTTTTGGGACAGAGAGAGACAGAGCATGAACGGGGGAGGGGCAGAGAGAGAGGGAGACACAGAATCGGAAACAGGCTCCAGGCTCCGAGCCATCAGCCCAGAGCCTGACGCGGGGCTCGAACTCACGGACCGCGAGATCGTGACCTGGCTGAAGTCGGACGCTTAACCGACTGCGCCACCCAGGCGCCCCAAATACTCTATAATTTAAATTTTTCGTCAGTGACCGTAATGAATTTTATTTCGTGGGGTTTTGCTGTATATAGAGAAGAGCTCTTAAGCTCCTGGAAATTTTGTAAAGTTTATTTATTTATTTATTTATTTATTTATTTATTTATTTATTTAAGAGAGACAGAGACAGCACGGCTTGGGGAGGGGCAGAGAGAGAGAGGGAGAGAAAGGGAATCCCAAGCTGGTTCCACGCTGCCAGCACAGCGCTAGACGAGGGGCTCGAACTCAAGAAATCGGAAGATCATCACCTGAGCCGAAACCAGGAGTCGGCCGCTTAACTGACTGAGCCACCCAGGCTCCCCTCTCCTGGAAATTTTTATGATATCTTAATATAGGCAATCAACGGTTATTTCGTGCTAATGAGAATAGCTTCACGCAAGTACACACGTAGTCTCCCGCTTAACGCTGTACGCATGGAATGTCAGCGCTAAAGAGAACTTTGGCTGACCTAGCCCAACACCTTCAGTTTCAGAGGAGAGCCCTGTGGCCTAGAGAGGTTTTCTGCCCCTCTTGAACCTCTACGTAGTAGTAGTTCTCAGTCTGTGGTCCTTGGACCAACAGCGTCGGGTTTTTAGAAATGCAAATTCTCAGGCCCCACTCCAAACCTACAGACTAGAAACTCTGGGATGGGACCAACAATGTGCAGTTTAACAGCCTCCCCGGTGATTCCGATCCACCTGAGTCTTTAAGAACTACTCCCCCACACCTTGGCTTTAAAATATCTTGGGGCAATAACTTCCCTTAGATCACTCTCAGCCACACAGAGAATTACTTCCTGTTTTATGTCTAAATTTATCTCCCTAAAGCTTTGAAGGGCGTGTCACACAGTCTTCACAATGTAGAGACACTTCTCTTACGTTCTTTTATGGGTAACAGTGCAGGATGGGTCTCAGCAGAAGGGGAAGCGAGCCAGCCGAGAGACGAGATGAAGGCAGCTGGCAGTGGGCACGGTGTGGGGAAACGAGGACTGATCTTCCCTCCGTCCTCATTCCCGTTAATTTGATAATTTGGTAATCCAAGAGCCACTCCAGAGAGGAGGAGCACAGCACAGTTTAGTTTGGGGTCTGAGTTTCTAAGACAAATAACACGGAATCGAGGGAGTACGGAGGCGGGGGGGCGGAAACTTAGGACATACGTAGTAGAGAAGATGGGAGCCTAGAATACCAGCCGACGTGGCTCCAGAAATTGTCTGAGTAAAAGCAAGACAGAATCGGGAAGGGTCCAACCCTCTGGGAGTTGAGCGTTGTTGACAAGCTAAAAAAAAAAAAAAAAAAAAAAGGCTCCATGTGGACTGGCTGTGATTCATGGCTTGATTCTGCTGCTCCCCACCCACGCCTGCCAACTCAGTTAGCAGAGAAATCTAGGGATTCACGATGCCCAAGAAATGGGGGATTCCTATGCCAAGGGAGCCACGTGAGGCCACTGTTTCTGAGGTCTTCGCAATGCTCTCTGGAAGGACTGTGCAGCGGGTGGTCATTGTTCCGTCTGCCTAGAATAGAACTCCTGTCTCAGAAATACTGCTTCTCAATGTGTGGTTCTGTGGGAGCCCCCAGACTCTTACCAATCTGTTTCTTTAACTCAGTGATTGTCTGGAAAGGCAGCTTCCCCAAACTTGGCCAGTCCCTGGAGTTTCTGACCTTCGACCAGATGAAGAGGGTTCCAGGCTGTGTCATGTGGCAATGCTGTGAGGTGTAAATCTGAGCTGTTTGGTGGCCATGTCCCCAACAGCTGCGTGGAAGCAGGCAGTAATGTGGTGGAAAAAAGTGACTGGTACACTGAGAAGAAAGGATCACTGGTGCCCCAGTCTCTGACTGTGGTCGTGCCTGAGCCCGGCTCACATCTGCCTTTCCTGCAGTTCAGTCGGCTGAGCCAACAAATTCCCTTTTTTGCAGTAGGGGAGGGGGGAAACTGTCTTCTACCCTCCTAGGTTCAGTACTTGGGACCAGCAAACGACACCGACAAAAGACAAATGAACAGTAGAAAAGGTTTATTTTGCATGCACAGGAGAACCATCAAAGAAAGGAGCTGGTTTATTAAATGGTTAAAGGATTCATATACTGAACTTAGTAGAAGAAAGGGAGGGGGGAGAAAAGGCTTCTTATGGGAAAAACAAATAGGTTTTCTTTTTTTTTTTTTTAGTATCCTTTTTTTTTTTTTTTAAGTATTTATTTTGAGAAAGAGAGAGAGAGAGGGAGAGGAGAGTATGTGAGGGAGGAAGGGGCAGGGAGAGAGGGAGAGACAGAGTATCCCCAGCAGGTTCTGAGTTATCAGTGCAGAACCTGTCTTGGGACTCGATCTCACAAACCGTGAGATTGTGACCTGAGCCTAGATCGAGTCTGGTGCTTAGCCGACTAAGCCACCCACCCTTAAGATCCCTTTTGAAATTTACAGTAGAAACATTATGAAAATGGGAGAAAAAGGTAGCGTCAAAAATGGTAAGTAAGTCACTCTTAGAAAAGATTTGTAACTTTGCAAATAGGTTTCTTTAGGAAAGGCAGACGGGTTTTAGGAAACAAGATGAGGAAAAGAAGGTGTGTGATAAAGTGTGTCTGTATAGGTATGAGTGGTCTTTCCATCTTCAGGGTCATAGAACTGTCCTGGAGAAGGGATTTGGAGTAAGTTTAATTCATGTTCTCCCTTCTGGGAGTAGATGGGCCCCGAAGAGGAATTTATGACATCCTTACTTCCCAGAAGTTCCTGCTTTTAGTCTGATAGGGGAAGTTCTTAGAACATCTGCCGAGTCTCAAATGTCTTCAGCTTAAAATAATCAGTATGCCCAAGTGGCGTATTTTGGTGCGGTGTATTCCTTTTTTTTTTTTTTTTTTTTTTTTTTTTTAGTTTATTTATTTGAGAGAGAGATAGAGAGCACAAGCGGGGGAAGGGCAGAGAGAGGGAAACAGAAGACCTAAAGTAGGCTCCAAGCTGACAGCAGAGGGCCTGATGTGGGGCTCGAACTCATGAACCATGAGTTCATGACCTGGGCCGAAGTCAGATGCGTAACCGACTGAGCCACCCAGGCGCCCCTTAACTTCATTTGTTAAAGAGCAGTTTTAGGTTTACAACAAAACAGAGGCAGATACAGAGATTTCCTGCATACCCCTTGTCCCCACACCGATATAGCTTCCCCATTATCAACATCACTCACCAGAATGATGCATTTGTTAGAACTGATGAATCTACTGTGTTGTATCATAAGCACCAAAAGTCCATAGTTTAGGGGTGCTTGAGTGGCTCAGTCGGTTGAGCGTCCTACTCTTGATTTCAGCTCAGATCAGGTCATGATCTCATGGTTGGTGAGATCGAGCCCTGCCTCAGGCTCTGAGCTGGCAGCAAGGAGCCTGCTTGGGATTCTCTTTCTAACTCTCTCTCTTTCCCTCCTTTGCTCTCTCTCTCAAAATAAATAAATAAACATTAAAAAAATTCCATAGTTTACTTTAAAATTCACTCTTGGTGTTGTATATTCCATGGGTTTAGACAAATGTATAATGACATATACCCAGCATTATAATGCAGATTATTTTCACTGCCCTAAAAAATCCGTGTTCCTATTCATCTTTGGCAACTACTGATTTTTAAAAAAATTTTTTTTAACGTTTATTTATTTTTGAGACAGAGAGAGACAGAGCATGAACAGGGGAGGGTCAGAGAGAGAGGGAGACACAGAATCTGAAGGAGGCTCCAGGCTCTGAGCTGTCAGCACAGAGCCCGACGCAGGGCTCGAACTCACGGACCACGAGATCACAACCTGAGCCGAAGTCAGACGCTCAGCCGACTGAGTCACCCAGGTGCCCCACTACTGATTTTTTTTTTTTTTTATTATCTCCATGGTTTTGCCTTTTCCAGAATGTCATATCATTGGAATCATACAGTATGTAGCCTTTTCACGTTGGCTTCTTTCACTTGATAATATGCCTTTAAGGCCCTTCCATGCCTTTTCATGGTTTGATAGCTGATTTCTTTTTAGTGCTGAATAATATTCCACTGTCTGGATGTACCACAGTGTATTTTTCCACCCACCTATGGAAGGACAGCTTGGTTGCTTCTAAGTTTTGACAATGTTGGACTTTGCTTCTAGAAATTTTTTGCCAGAGGATTTTATCACTGTAAGTAGCTCATATCCACTTATTTGTACAATATTAACCAATATTAACCAATGTTCTTTTTCTGGATAGCATGTTACTATTCACTCTATGGGTTGCTTATTATTCCATTTAGATGTTCTGACGTTTTATGACATATTCCATTAAGGGTGTCTCTGGAAGAAATTGTTTTGTTTTTTGTTTTTGCCTGGAAATAGTATTGGCAGCTCTACAGCCTTGAGCCTGAGGTCATTTGTAACATCGGTTGGACCGACCGTAACTCAGCTTCATCCGCAGTGGTCTTCAGAATTCAGCAGTGGCCTCCTAACTCTGGTGACTTAATATTTAGGTCATTGGTCAAGTGAGTTTTAAACATCTTCTGTTTAATTGAATGCTTTAGACCTACTTGCTTCACAAGATGTTTGGGAACAGGCGTATCCCTAAAATATGGAGTAAAGAGAGATCGAGGCAGAGAAAGCTTAAAGGCTCGAATCGTATCATTCCTGAGTGCCCAGTTGCATCGCGTCTATCTAGCAGCGAATGAAATAACATGGACTCTGAGTTTTGACTGCAAACTTTTGGTTTCACCCTGTTATGTTTCCTCCCTTTGTGGTTAGCTGCTTGGGAGGGGATTTCCGGAGATGTGGGCTATGTAGTTTGTTTCCCAAAATATTTTGCATTGTTTGGGGTGAGAAGGTGTATGGCCTACACTATAGTACCTAGATCTCAGACAGCTAATACAATATATAACCATAGGGGCGCCTGGGTGGCTCCGTCGGTTGGGCATCTGACTTCAGCTCAGGTCATGATCTCACAGTTCGTGGGTTCGAGCCCCGCGTCGGGCTCTGTGCTGACGGCTCAGAGCCTGGAGCCTGCTTCCGATTCTGTGTCTCCCTCTCTCTCTGCCCCTCCCCTGCTCACGCTCTGTCTCTGTCTCAAAAATAAATAAACATTAAAAAAAATTTAAAAAAAAACCAACATATAACCATAATCATATGAGTGTAATGTGCCTTGGTGGTGACACGTTCTTTCATCAGAAAAGAAAGCTTTAAAAAAAACACATTCTTTTCAAATTTGGTAAAATATACATAATACAAAAATTTACCATTGTGACCACTTGTAAGTGTACAATTCAGTGGCATTAAGTTCTCGGTTTTGGGCGACCGTAGCCACAATCTAGTCCCAGAACTTTCGCATCATCCCAAACAGAAGCTCTGTATCTGCTGCAGAGTAACTTCCCATTTCTCCCTTTCCCCCTATCCCTGGTAACCTCCTTGCAGCTTCCTGTTTCTATGAATTTGCCTATTCTAGATTCCTGATGTAAGTTGAATCATACAATATCTGTCTGTCTATTTCTGGCTTGTTTAATTTAACATGATACTCTCTAGGTTCATCCATGTTGTAGCATGTTTCAGAACGTTCTACTTTTTGAAAGCTGAACGATACTCCATTGTATGTATATGCCACATTTTATTTATGCATCTGATAGTGGATACTTGGGCTGTTTCCACCTTTTGGATATTGGGAGCCGTGCTGCTGTGAACCTTATTGTACAAGGATCTCACTGAGTCCCAACTTCCAACTCTTGTGGGTATTTACCTAGGAGGAATTATGTTTAACTTTTTGAGGAGCTGAAGAAAGGAAAACTTTTGAACCATCATCGTTTTTTCTTCACTAACCACAAGTTGGATCTGCAGGCCTCAAATGTGATATGACAGAATGCCTAAGATTACACTAATGCCACTCGGGTGCACCCCACAGCCTGTGGGATGCTCTAGAAGCCGGTCTGGTATTCCTGGTGCCTAATTCCTGACGATAGGGGGAGGCAGTTCACTTTGGGGTGTCCTGTCTGAACCCACGATACTTCCTTATGAGGAGCTCTATCTGTGTCTTTTCCCGAGAGGACCCTGATTTTCAGGACAACTCTCCAACTAACCCTGCATCCTTGGATTGATCCAGATTGGGGCCTATATAGAACCGGACTAAATCTCAGGGTTGCTTCAGGCAAGGCTAGGAAACCACCCCCCTCTTCCTAAACATATTCATCACCAACCACTTTTTATTCCCCCATGGCACTCGATCCTCTTCCGTTTCTATCTCTGCTGCCACCATCCCGGGCCAAGGTACCCTCATCTCTCTCGTGAACTCCTACGACAGCATCATGCTGGTCGTCCCCCGTGCACGCTTCTTTGCACTGTAGCCAGAATGATCTTTCTGAAGTTCTGATCTGATCATATCACCAACAGGGTTTTGGCAGAGGGGACGAGACAGGATGATTATAGAGTTCATGTGGAGAAGTAAATAGGAAACAACCAGGACGTTTTTGAAAAACAAGAGTAATGAGAAGAGACCAGCCCTTTTCAAATATCAAAACAGATTTAAGAAGCCATAAGTACTCACGTGGTTTCACATCACACATGGTAAGCAGGTCAATGGAACAGAATACAGGACTGTAAAAGAAACCCAAAATAGATGAGAACTTAAATTATAATGAAGATGGCATTTTGAATCCGTGGGAGAAATTTGATTTTGACTAGTTGGGTGTTGAGACAAATGGGAAAAAAAAAAATTGTTTCCTTAAGTCATGCATCACACTAAAGGAAGTCCCAACTGTATCAAAATTTTAGATACTATTTTATTTTATTTTTATGTATTGTTTTAAAGTTTATTTTTATTTTGAGGAGAGAGTGTGGGCACGTGTGTATGTGTGAGCGTGTGCGTGAGCGGGGGAGGGGCAGAGAGAGAATTCCAAATAGGCTCCATGCTGGTAGCACAGAGCCCGGCAACACGGGACCCGATCCCACCAACCCTGCGAGCCCGACCTGAGCCGAAATCAAGAGATGATGTTCAACCGACTGAGCCACCCCAGAGCCCTGAGAATATTTTAAAAAGTGAAACCATAAAAATATAGGAAAAGAATTCAGGAGAATGTCTTTACGTTGAGAGTAGAAAGGGCCTTCTGAATATGAAAAATCTCAGAAGATTTGAAAGAAAAGATTGGTGAATTTATGTACACACCAATGAAGATTTTGTTCGTGGAGAAATAGCGTGGTGCAAGGTGCAAGTGACAAACTGGTAAATGTATTAGGACAAGGGGTACTATTCACATATAAAGTACTCATAATTTAAAAAGATGAATTATGAACAGAAAGATGGGCAAAGTATGGATAATTCACAGACAAAAATCATTCAAATGGGACACTTCTTTTTGAATGACAGAAATGCACTTAAATAATAAATACTAATCCAACTATTATATTAGCAAATAAAAAATTCTGCTACTATATTGTGTTTCAAATCTGGTATCTCCCATAAGTTTTCACTCTTATGTGGATCCTGAGAAACTTAACAGAAACCCATGGGGGAGGGGAAGGAAAAAAAAGAGGTTACAGTGGGAGAGAGAGCCAAAGCATAAGAGACTCTTAAAAACTGAGAACAAACTAAGGGTTGATGGGGGGTGGGAGGGAGGGGAGGGTAGGTGATGGGCATTGAAGAGGGCATCTTTTGGGATGAGCACTGGGTGTTGAATGGAAACTAATTTGACAATAAATTTCATATAATAAAAAAAAATCTGGTATCTCATATATTGCTGGGAAGAATATAAATTTGCATAATTATTTGAAGGACAATTTAACAGTATCTATCGAAATGAAAAATGCACTTACTGTTTGATCTAACAATTCCATTTCTAGAAATTTATCTGAAAAATATGAGACTCACACGGATGCCATGAGAACATTCTAGAACAAGTTATTTCTTCTGACAGGGGAGGGTACACAAAAGACTTTCAGGAAGGAGTCATCAGTGGAAGAGTAAAACATCTGACACTTTCTTAGCCAAGATAGAAGAAATTCTCCACCATCAGCCAATGTCTGATACAGTACATGTATGTACGTATGGATGGTTGAAAAGATTTATCTACAGCAAAAACTATTGCTTGCTGAGTTCTAAGGCTGGAGAGAGATATACTCAAGATTTCTTCTGGGACCAACGTTAATTTTTACACGAATTACCCTCCAAAAATTACCCATATTTCCTTGTCCATGAGTAACTCACCCCCACATCAACCCAAGAAAGGAGCTATAATTATTCTCATTTACCCAAGGAGTTTCAGAGAGATAAAATGTGTCCAGGGCCACACATTTAGGGCAGATATGCTCATGAAAGTGGGTGGAGTTTCACAAGTTAGTGCATAAGTAATTCTTACCAGTGGCCTAAGCCATCACAATAGATTGGGAAGCCCACACTTGAAATAGCTTTGAATAAACAAACCTAAGGAAATAGAGACTCTCTAATCAGGTAACCAGTAATCCCTTACTTACAAAGTACAAGAGCACCTTGAATATTAAAGGGGATGTCCTCTTACTAAATAAGAGGATGTCCTCTTATTAAAGGGGATGTCTCAAAATGGAGTTTGATGTCTTTTACGTAAGCACTTGCCCCTCTTTGCATTCTCTTTAAAATGCAAATATTCTCCAAAGTTAAGTCATGCAGTACCTAACTCTATAATGAGTATGTTTATCACAGACTTTCCTACTCCAGTCTGAACTAGAATAGAGAAATATGGGGCTAAATCTAATTACATGACATGGTGAACAGGTCGCTGATTGTCCTTCGGTGTCTTCGTGATTTTTGTCATGTGGTTCACTGGCTACTTGCATGGGGTGAGGGTAGGGGGTTGTCGTTAAAAATGAAGTTATATGGCCTTGAACTCAGACCCACTTAGTCCGAATCTCTGAGAATGGGTCCCTAAATCCTGCATTTGAACAGAGCCCCAGGAGATTCAGATGCATGGTGAAATTCAAAACTAACTGCTTTAGGGGCACCTGCATGGCTCAGTTGGTTAAGCATCCAATTCTTGATCTCGGCTCAGGTCATGATCTCACAGTTCATCAGTTCGAGCCCCAAGCCGTGCTCTATGCTATTAGTGCAGAGCCTGCTTGGGATTCTGTCTCTCCTCTCTCTCTCTCAAAATAAATAAAGAATCTTAAAAAAAAAAAAAAGAAAAAAGAAAAAAAGAAAGAAAGAGAAAGAAAGAAAGAAAGAAAAAGAAAGAAAGAAAAAGAAAGAAAAACAAAACGAAACCAACTGCTTTAAAGGTCAGTGTAAACTCCGGATAGAATGAGCTGAAACTCTCCTGCACTGTATGTTTTGTTCTCATCACTACTTCTATATTGGTATGAAAGTTATGGGGAAAAATCCCACAACACTGTGTGGTAAGGGCAGAGGGAATACCCAAATGGGGGAGAAAATGGAATCGGAAGAACAGCTCTAGGGAATGACATCTCAAAACTTTCAATCTTTCCTGGGGCTGGTGTTGGACCTGCTACGCCTTCTCAGAGTAAACTGCAGTGGATTTTACACGCCTTTGGGTAAGTTAGTCCTTTGAAAAGAGCATGAGCAACACACATGAGAAGATGGTAATATCTACCACTCGCCCGTTCGTTCAAAGACACTGGTTTGAGCCATTGCCAGCTGGGCGCGATGCTCACTACTGGAGACGTTGGGTGAGCGTGTGTTTCTCATACACCTTACAGACTGGTTGGAGAGCGAGTTAGCACATGAGGAAACTAAGGGGTTGATACTGATACTTGTTTTCAAAACTTGAGTGAAGTAAAGGAGTAAGTTGTTACGTTAATGCTAAAAATGTAGAGCTGTTTTGTTTTGTTGTAGTGGTTCAGCTTTCCCGTCTGGGGGAACATTAAAATGAGGGAATCCCTAGTGCTTTTAGGGTTTGAGACATTTTATTTGCCGTGAAAGGCCTGGCGGAACAATGGGCAGTCCGGCATTGTGGCACAAGTAAGGATTATTTCATCAGCGATACAAATGATTTGCTCGTCATCAGGAACTGATTTGTTTAAAAAACTTTTTCTGATGTTTTTATTTATTTTTGAGAGAGAGAGACAGAGGGCGAGTGGGAGAGGGGCAGAGAGAGAGGGAGACACAGCATCTGAAGCAGGCTGTGCTGACAGCTCAGAGCCTGATGTGGGGCTTGAACCCACGGACTGTGAGATCATGACCTGAGCTGAAGTTGGACGCTTAACTGACTGAGCCACCCAGGCGCCCCTGGAATTGATTTCTTTTAATGGCACCGTTGTCAGAAGATAGCAGAGTTATTCTCCACTCCATGCCCCTCCCCAGTCTTTGACTATGTCTGAATCTTGCCTTGTCAGAATCTGTAATTGGGGTCAAATGAGGAAGTTGGATTAGGTCATCGTGAAGGCCTTTGCAGTTGCTTTTGCTCTTCTAGAAAAGCGGGATCCTCCACCTTCTTTAGACTGGAAATGGAAATGGACCCGGAAAGAAGTATCAGACATGTCTCAGCTAAGTCTGGACAGATGCACCTGCATCAGGCACAGCCACGGCACAGCCCATTACAGGCATGTCTTGCCACCCTGGACAGGAATCCCAAAGACAGGAAACCACGGCCTCGGGCCTCCAGGACTTCACAAGGTCATTGAGAAAACTGCACAGAGCAAGTAGTCAGAGGCTGCTTCCTCCTCCGCCTCTTGGCCAGAGAAAATCTCCAGGGAGGAGGTGAGCACGTCCACGCACAGTCTTCCCTCCCGCCATCACCACACTGGTTTTGAAGAATCCAAGGAACTCAAAGTGCTGCAACACATCAGCTCAGAGAAGGGAGGTGCAGGAATGTTGGATTAGGAGCCTGCCAGTGGGAGGGTGCCCCTTAGGTTGAGCCATGAAGGAGGTGGACGGACCGGTCAGCAAAGATACCACAGGTGAGATTTACATGGGGCGTTCAGGGCTGGGATGGGGGGATGAAGAGAAGGGCCTGGTGGGGGCAGAGCACCTACCGGGGGCAGCAGAGTTCAGTGAAAGCATTTCTACCCACTGGTCAAGGTATTACGGTCCGCGATAGTCCAGCTTAATGCTAGCGTGAGATAAAATCCTCTTTGAGAAGTCTCTGAGGTGCCAGTGACATGTGCCACTGACAGTCTGTGTCACTGATGAGGCTCTGATCGTTACCCATCGACCGGGGTGAGGGTATGGCGGACATGGAGAAGAAAGCTGAGGAACCCAGGGAAGGGTGAATGTTTGAAGACAAGGCCTGCACCCTCCCTGTAGAAGAGCAGAGTCATCCAGAAGCATGACCTGAAGTTCCCTCAGAGTTTACTTCCGGGTCAGCTCTCATCCCAGGACAATGGAGGACTTGGGAGTGTTGGGTCGAGATATTTGGCTTCACTCCATTAACAATGGGGAATCATTGAAGATTAATCAGCAAGGGAAAAATATGAGAAACAACCAGAGCGTTTCTAGAAGACTGGTCTGATGGCTGTCTGTGGTGGCGACAGCGGCAGAGTTGGATAGAGGAGGTTGGTGGGCTACTGCTATGGTCCCATCACTTAGGGGTGGGGGTGGGAGTTAGGGGAAAAAAATGGTCTCAAACTAACCCTCATAAATAAATGCATATGGAGAAGTTCTTGTGTAACACACCCAGATGGTAACCGGCGGGTACATCATTACTGCCACACGCAGTCACATTTTGCAGGACAGAGGTGCCGGTTTTTCACCCCAGAATAAGCTTCTCTTTCTGTCCTTGGGAAGACACGTTTGGGCAACTTAGGAGAAAAGTATCTGTGAAACGGAAAAGAAGGGCCATGTTTTCAGGGCTGTGGTCACAATCCCTCTGATGGGGGCAGCAAAGGCAGGACTTTGCTGGTCTGGCAAAACTGAGCCCCGAACAGAGCCACGTGAATCTTTCACACAAAGGACAGGACCTCAGTGCATGAAGCTTGGACAGGACTCCGGAGTTCAAGAAAGGGAGAGAGGACAACGCTTCAGAAAGCCGCGATTTGGAGGGAACCGCCTTTGTGAAATTTGCTCCAGGTAAGGAACTTCCACTTTTCCTGCTCATTTATCAATTCGGTAGGATTGATTGGTCCCTTCACTGACCACAAAACTATCGGTAGGAACAGGAAACATAATAGTTTGCCAAAAACCCGGGTTTAAGATCACATGACTTTTACTGTGCTTTTAAAATTATTGTTACTAATGCAGAATCTTGGGCGTTGAGGTCTTCAAGCTACCTGCCTAGCACAGGAGCTCTTTCTCCTGAGCTTTGCTGAGCTCCTTAGAGCACAGCATTTCCCTGGCTACCTTGACGTTGCAGGAGGGCAGGCTCATGTGCTGCCTTGTTACATAAGAGGGTAGCATAACGACACTGTCAAAGGAGCAAGTGTCACACGAGGTGGCTGGTGATAATTCTTGTGTTAGACTTCTGGCTCTCTGGGTATCTGTCACGAGGGCTATCATGTTCAGGAGGATTTATTCACGAGGCATCTGTTTCTTGGGCTCATAGGAATTGAGATCCGAAATAATCATTCAAAGTCACAGGTTTATCCAGTAGGTCCTATGCTTTTTGACATGACTCAAGAATAAAGGTCAGGTAAAAGGCATCCAAACTGGAAAAGAGGAAGTAAAATTATCTCTGTTTGCAGATAATGTGATCTTACATGTAGAAAACCCTAGATACCTCAAAAAAAGAAAAAAAAAAAACCCACCACAACTGTTAGAACTAATAAACGAATTCTGTAAAGCTGCAGGATACAAAATCAACAGACAAATATCAGTGAATTTCTATATGCCAATAACAAACTATCTGAAAAGGAAATTAAGAAACAACTCCATTTACAATAGCACCGAAGAGAATAAAACACTTAATGAGTAAATTTCATCAAGGAGGTGAAAGACTTCTGCACTGAAAACTATAAAACGCCGAGGAAGCAATTAAAGCAGACGTAAACAAATGGAAAGACACTTTGTGTTCACAGATGAGAAGAATTAGTATTGTCAAAATGTCCATACTACCCAAAGCAACTATAGGTTCAATGCAATCTTTTTTTATAAAGATTTTATTTTTAAGTTACCTCTGCATCCAACGTGGGGCTTAAACTCACGACTCTGAGATCAAGAGTCATATGCTCTTCTTCTTCTTCTTTTTTTTAGTTGAGAGACAGAGAGAGAGAGAGAATATATCCCAGGCTTGATCCCACAACCCTGGCTGGGATCATGACCTGGGCTAAAATCAAGAGTTGGACACTCAACTGACTGAGCCACCCAGGTGCCCCACAGAGTCACATGCCCTTCTGACTGAGCCAGCCAGGCACCCCTCAATGCAATCTTTATAACAGTCGCAAGGATACTTTTTTTTTTTTTTTACAGAAACAGATAAAATAATCCTAAAACTCATATGGAACCACAAAAGACCCTACATAGCCAAAGCAATTTTGAGAAAGAAGAATAAAGCTGGAGGCATCACATGTCTTGATTTCAAAACTATATTACAAAGCTATAGTAATCAAAACAGTATGGTATTGGCATGAAAACAGACACACAGACCGATGGAACAGAATAGAAAGCCCAGAAAGAAACCCATGCATGTATAGCCAACTAATATTTGACCAGAACATACAATGGAGAAAGGACAGTGTTGGGAAAATGATCTCTACATGCAAACGAATGAAATTGGCTGCTTATCTTTCACCATACACAAAAAGTAGCAAAAAATGGATTAAAGATTTGAATGTAAGATATGAAACTGAACTCCTAGAGGAAAACATAGAGGAAAAACTTCTTGACATTGACCTTGGCAATGATTTTGTGGATGTGACACCAAAAACACAGGCAACCAAAGCAAAAAGGCACTAGTGAGACTACATCAAAATAAAAAGCTTCTGTCAGCCAGGGAGATAATCAACAGAGAGAAAAGACCGCTGGTACTATGTAGAAAAGAAAATATTTGCAAGCTATATGTAAATTATACCACAATAAAGCTGGAAAAAAATAATAAAGTACAAATAAAAATTGTTTAAAAAGGATAAGTAAGGGATCCATTAACAGTTCTATTTTTAAAAGATTTTGAAAAGTTTATTTATTTTGAGAGAGAAAGAGAGAGAATGAGTGGAAGAGGAGCAGAGAGAGGGAGACACAGAATCTGAAGCAGGCTCCAGGCTCCGAGCTGTCAGCACAGAGCCTGACACGGGGCTTGAACTCAGGAACCAAGAGATCATGACCTAAGCCGAAGTCGGACATTTAACTGACTGTGACACCCAAGCGCCCCTGTTTTGTTCCATTTTTTAAGCAGCTTTACTGAAGTATAATTTACAGAAAATAAAATTATTTCATTGTTAATGTACAGTTCAGTAATTTTTAGTATATTTATACATGTGCAACCATTACCACAATCCCATGCTAGAGATTTCCATATTCCAAAAAGTCCCCTCATGTCAATTTGCGCTAAAGCCTCCTCCCACCCCCAGACTTAGAAAACCACTGATATATTTTCTGTATCTATAGATTTGCTTTTTTTTTTTTTACATTTCATATAAATGGAATAATTCAATATGTAGTTCTTTGTGTTTTGCTTCTTTTACTTAGCATAATGGTGAGTTTCTCCTAAGTTGTAGCATCTCTCAGTTGTCCTTTCTTTTTTATTGTTGAATAGTATTCTACTGTATGAATGGATATACCATAATTTGTCTTATCCATTCACTGGTTGACGGCCACTTGGATTGTTTCTAGTTTTTAGAATACAGGATTTTGTTGGCATGTGTGTTTTTATTTCTTACAGGTAGATTCCCAGGTGTGAAGTTACTGGGTTGTATGGTAAAGATATGCTTAATGTTTTAAGAGATTACCAAAGCGTACCCTAAACTGGCTGTGCCATTTTACATTCCCATCAACACTGAACGAGGGTTCCAGTTTTTTCCCATCCTCATGGACACTTGGTATTGTCTGTGCCTTTTATTATAGCCATCATCCTGGGTGCATAATGGTATCTTGTTGTGGTCTTTATTTGTATTTCCTTAATGACTAATGCTGTTGAACATCCTTTCATGTGCTTATGAGCCATTTGTATTTTTTCTTTGGTGAAATGTCTATTCAAGTCTTTTGCTATTTAATTGGGTCATTTGTTGTTCTATTGTTGAATTTTAAGAGAAATATATATTCCTCTCCACCCCCCCTGGATATGAGTCCCTTATGAGATACATGGTTTGCAAATACTTTCTCCTAGTATGTGATATGTAATGAAGTCTTTTGAAGCAAAAGAGTTTTTAATTTTGATGGAATTCACTTTGCTAATTTTTACTTTTTTTTTTTTTTTTTAAATTTTTTTTTTTAATGTTTGTTTATTTTTGAGACAGAGAGAGACAGAGCATGAACAGGGGAGGGTCAGAGAGAGGGAGACACAGAATCTGAAACAGGCTCCAGGCTCTGAGCTGTCAGCACAGAGCCCGACGCGGGGCTTGAACTCACGGACCGCGAGATCATGACCTGAGCCGAAGTCGGCCGCTTAACCAACTGAGCCACCCAGGCGCCCCTGCTAATTTTTACTTTTATGGATCATGCTTAATGGAAAGGACAACTGATGTAAGAACTTTTTGCATAACCCAAAGTCACAATTTTCCCCTGTGTTTTCTTCCAGAAGTCTATGATCGTAGCACTTATTTACATTTAGGTCCGTGATCCATTTTGAGTTAAATTTTTGTGTATGGTATGACGTAAGTTTCAAAGTTCAGATTTTTTGCATATGGATACCCGATGGTCCCAGCACCATTTATCGAAAACACCATTCTTTCCTTTGTTGAACTGTCTTGGTACCTTTGCCAAAAATCCGTAGACATAAGGTTACTTTCTGGCTTCTCATTTCTGCTACATCTATATTGATAATCCGTCTATGTGACAGTGTGCCAGCATTACACTGTTTTGATTATCGTAGCTTCTTAGGAAGTTCTAAAATCAGAGAGTAGAAGTTCTCCAACCGTTGCTCTTTTTGAAAATTATTTTGGCTGTTCGAATTCCATTGAATGTCCATATAAATTTTAGGATCAGTTTGTCAGTTTCCACAAAAATCCTTCTGGGATTTTAATAGGGCTTGTGTTGAACACACAGATCAATTTGGGGAGAATTGCAACTTTGACAATACTGAGTCTTCCAATCCGTAAATGTGGAATATCTCTCCATTTATTTAGTCTTTAATTTTTCAAGTGTTTTACGGTTTTCAGTATAGAAATCTTTTTATTTCTAAGTATCTTGTTCTCATTGATACTATTGTGGATGGAATTGTTTTCTTAATTTTATTTCTGAATTGTCGTTAGTATACAGAAATACAACCGATGTTTGTGTATTGATTTATATCTTGTGACTTTGCCACCCGTTTTATTTTTTTATTTTTATTTTTTTCACCTTTATTTTACTTTTTTATTTTTTTAAATTTACATCCAAATTAGTTAGCATCGAGTGCAACAATGATTTCAGGAGCAGATTCCTTAGTGCCCCTTCCCCATTTAGCCCATCCCCCCTCCCACAACCCCTCCAGTAACCCTCAGTTTGTTCTCCATATTTATGAGTCTCTTCTGTTTTGTCCCCCTCCCTGTTTTTATATTCTTTTTGTTTCTCTTCCCTTATGTTCATCTGTTTTGTCTCTTAAAGTCCTCATATGAGTGAAGTCATATGATATTTGTCTTTCTCTGACTAATTTCACTTAGCATAATCCCCTCCAGTTCTACCCACGTAGTTGCAAATGGCAAGATTTCATTCTTTTTGATTGCCGAGTAATACTCCATTGTATATATATACCACATCTTCTTTATCCATTCATCCATCGATGGACATTCGGGCTCTTTCCATACTTTGGCTATTGTCGATAGTGCTGCTATAAACATGGGGATGCATGTGTCCCTTCAAAACAGCACACCTGTATCCCGTAGATAAATGCCTAGTAGTGCAATTGCTGGGTCGTCGGGTAGTTCTATTTTTAGTTTTTTGAGGAACCTCCATACTCTTTTCCAGAGTGGCTGCACCAGCTTGCCTTCCCACCAACAATGCAAAAGAGATCCTCTTTCTCCGCATCCTTGCCAACGTCTGTTGTTGCCTGAGTTGTTAATGTTAGCCATTCTGACAGGTGTGAGGTGGTATTTCATTGTGGTTTTGATTTCTATTTCCCTGATGATGAGTGATGTTGAGCATTTTTTCATGTGTCAGTTGGCCATCTGGAAGTCTTCTTTGGAGAAGTGTCTATTCATGTCTTCTGCCCATTTATTCACTGGATAGTTTGTTTTTTGGGTGTTGAGTTTGATAAGCTCTTTATAGATTTTGGATACTAACCCTTTATCTGATATGTCATTTGCAAATCTCTTCTCCCATTCTGTTGGTTGCCTTTTAGTTTTGCTGATTGTTTCCTTCGCTGTGCAGAAGCTTTTTATTTTGATGAGGTCCCAATAGTTCATTTTTGCTTTTGTTTCCCTTGCCTCTGGAGACGTGTTGAGTAAGAAATTGCTGTGGGCAAGATCAAAGAGGTTTTTGCCTGCTTTCTCCTTCAGGATGTTGATGGCTTCCTGTTTTACATTGAGGTCTTTCCCCCACTTTGAGTTTATTTTTGTGTCTGGTGTAAGCAAGTGGTCCAGGTTCATTCTTCTGCATGTCGCTGTCCAGTGTTCCCAGCACCACTTGCTGAAGAGACTGTCTTGATTCCATTGGATATTCTTTCCTGCTTTGTGAAAGATTAGCTGGCACTACCCATGTTATTAGTTGCAGTGGTTTGTCTGTTGAATCCTTGGGATTTACTACATACAGGATCTTGTCATCTATGAATGAAGGTAGTTTTACTTCTTTTTTTCCAATACGGATGCTTTAATGCTATTTCTTTATTGCCCTGCCTAGAACCTCTTGTACATTGTTGAATAGATATAGCAAGAGTCATGTCCTTGCTTCCGCCTGATATTAGGGAAATAATAATAATAATGATGATAGCAATTCTGTCACCATTAAGTAAAACTGTGGGTTATTTGTTTTGTTTTGTAGATGCCCTTTATTCCTAACTTCTGAGAGTTTTTATCACGAATGGATATTATATTTTATCAGATTTTTTTTCCTGCTTCTATTGAGATAATCATGTGGTTTGGTCTTTTATACTATTAACAGTGTTTTACATTGACTCACTTTCAGATGTGAAACCATCCTTGCATTAGTAGGATAAATCCCTGTTGGTCATGGTATATAATCCTTTTCACATGTTGCTCATTTCAGTTGGTAGTATTTTGTCAAGGGTTTTTGCATTTATGTTTTTGAAAGATGTTGGTCTTTGGTTTTATTTTCTTGTGATATCTTTGTCTGTTTTTGGTATCAGGGTAATACTGGGGACACTCAGAGAGTTTCTACTGGCTGCTTTTTTCCTTGTGTAAGAATACACTGTCCTATTTCTTTGCATGTTTCATATTTTTTGGTTAAAAACTTGAAACTTTAGGTAATATATTGTGGTGACTGAATTCTAACCATTCTCCCCCACACAAGTTGTTGCTGCTGCTTGGTTATTTGTTTGTTAGGTTGGTAACCTGCCTGAGATAAATCTGTGAAATCTGTCTCCTCCAAAGTATGTGGACACAGATATTTCTACTCACTTTTCTTTAGATTAAAAAAACAAATGTTGAGAGAGCACAAGCAGGGGAGGGGCAGAGAGAAGGGGACAGAGAATCCGAAGCAGGCTACGTGCGGACGATGTGCCCAATGTGGGGCTTGAACCCATGAACCTTGAGACCATGACCTGAGCCAAAGTTGGACGCTTGACTAACTGAGCTCTCCAGGCACCCCTCTTTAAATTTTTGTAAAGCTTGGCTTCCTAGGGGTCACTCCTGTGTCTGCAGAGCCTCAAGTCGGCTAATGATTAGACAGACGTGTACTCAAACACCTTGAGCCAATAAAACTTCCATCCTCTATCAATGTATCTGTGTGTCGGTAGGGGAACACATTCAAGTTTTGGCCATGTTTGAGTCCACCCTGATGCTTACTTTCTGCTGGGTCCTTCTGTGTCTCCTCTGTGCAATCTGGGAATGTGTGAGTGAGTAGTTGGGTCCTCTCTGGTCTCCATTGCACATGCCTGCTACCTCAACCAGACAGATGCTTGCCCTAACCCCAATCCCATTCTCGAACTGGTAGAGCTGTTGGTCTTCTCCACTCATCCTCTACCAAGAGCATTGCTAATGCTGCTCGGCACGGGTGTTTTCCACTGCTCTAAATCCAGGGAGTCCCCTTTGACCATGGCGGAGACAATGCCAGTGCTCACAGCCTGCCTTAGCATAACCTCCATGACGTTGGAGCTGGATGGGGGAATGGGAGCCAGTTCAGGCAAGAATGCCTTAAAGACTCATTGTTAGCACCCCAAATTCAGAAGTTTTTCAATCATAAATGCTTTTTAAATTGTTGCATGCCTTTGGTTGACATCTAGAGTACTAAAATGGCTGCTTGTCTGTATTATCCCCCTCCCTTCCCTTCCCTTCTCTTCCTTTCCTTTCCCTTCCTTTCTCCCTCCCTCCCTTACTTCCCTCCTTTCTTCCTTCCTTTCTTTCATCCATATTTATGGATCCAACTCTCATTCTCGGCTCAGGTCGTGATCTCATGGTTCGTGAGATCAAGCCCTGGATTGGGCTCTGAGCTAACAGATAGAGGCTGCCTGGGATTCTCTCTCACCTTCTCTCTCTGCTCCTCCCCTGCTCATGGGTGGGCGCGCTCTCAAAATAAATAAACTTAAAAAAGTCTTAACTGGGGCGCCTGGGTGGCTCAGTCGGTTAACCGCCCGACTTCAGCTCAGGTCACGATCTCGCGGTCCGTGAGTTCGAGCCCCGCGTCGGGCTCTGGGCTGATGGCCCAGAGCCTGGAGCCTGCTTCCGGTTCTGTGTCTCCCTCTCTCTCTGCCCCTCCCCCATTCATGCTCTGTCTCTCTCTGTCTCAAAAATAAATAAACGTTAAAAAAAAAAATTTTTTTTAAAAAGTCTTAACTCCCATTTCATTCTATTTTTAGTGGAGGGTGGGGCAGGGGGTGGGGGATGGGGAGTGGATCTAGAATCTTCAAACCCAAATCGTCTCTGTATCAATCTCTTAGTTCCAAAGGGTGGAAGTTCCTAAAGCGTCAAGGAAACTGAGAATCTCAGAGATCTGCGTTAAGGAAAAAGACACAAACTGATCCAGGACAGATGAAGTGATATGAAA
The DNA here is from genome assembly GCF_018350215.1 of Panthera leo. Taxonomy (NCBI): domain Eukaryota; kingdom Metazoa; phylum Chordata; class Mammalia; order Carnivora; family Felidae; genus Panthera; species Panthera leo. Next base: position 77,204,811 of record NC_056690.1, on the reverse strand, counting down.
AAGGGAGAAGGGCTTGATTCAAACCCAGCTTTACTCATAGCAGCATGGGATAGTGGATAAGTGCACGGAGGTATGGAGGCTTTGCAAGCCAAGGAAGAAACCATAGGAGAAAGATAGTTTTCTTTTTTGTTATGGCTTGAAAAATAACAAAACTTGTCATTTCTAAGCGTGCAGTTCAGTAGTGTTGAGTATATTCACGTTGTTGTGAAACAGAACTCCAGAACTTTTGCATCTTGCAAAACTGAAACTCAGAACTCATTAAACAACAATTCCTCCTTTCCTCCTCGCCTGGAGATGGTTTTTAGCAAGTAAACATTCATAACTTCTGTGTGTCAGAACTTCCCACAGAAAAGGGCAAATCACAAATTGGAAGGCAGAGCCTGTTTGCAGCAAATTACATATGAAATGCTTTTACGTGTGCCAGAGGAAAATACTCAAATAGCAACGTTGACCAAAAACAATTGAAGAGACAATTCATGAAAGAAAAAGGGCCAGTGAACTTATGAAATCATATTTAGCCTCATTAGCAATCAAGGAAATGTACATTAAAATATCAGTTTCGCGTCTTAGATTGGCCAGACATTTTCAGTGATGTGCTTAGTGTCGCGAGTTCTCCCTCAGGGAGGTGGGTGGACTCCTACCGGCCAGGGAAAATGCAATACTTTTTTTTGGTGATATGTTTCAAAACCTTACAATATTCATAACTTTTCACCCACTAATGTCGCTTTCTGAATGTGTAAGTATGCAGAAAGGAAAAATAAAACAGATAGAAGGAAATATGCCAGAATGGTGGCTCTCTCTGGGTAGTGGGCGATTTCAAAATCAAGATATTAAAGATTTTCAGTAACGAGTGTGTAATTTTCAGTCATGAGTTTGTATTGCTCTTATGATTAGAGGTAAAAAGCCTTAAAAAGGAAACGTGCGTAAAATACTTAGTACAAATAGCACACACAAATATTTTTTAAATTTAAATTTCCATACACTGTTCAACTAATTAATTTTACTAAGTAATTATTTGTGAAATTGGGCCTTGGGCTTAGCATACAAATTTATGAAAATTGGAATTTTGCCCCTATTCTCAGAGTTGTAATGCTTTTTTAATAGCTATTTTAAAAATGAAACTAAAATAAACTGTGCCAGAATTATCTTGGAAGTCAAAGTCTGGAGATATATATGTATATAATATATATATTATATATACATTATATATGTTATATATATATTATATATATAATGTATATATACATACATATATTTTTTTGCAGATACTTAGACTTTCATATTTAGTTAAATTGAATTTTAACCTAGTTTTGATACTTGTGGTTTTAGGAAGCTGAAATATGGTATTTTGTTGTTGTTGTTGTTGTTGTTGTTATTTTACTTAGAGAGAGTAGGGACTGGGGGAGAGTGGCAGAGGGGGAGAGAGAGAGAGAGAGAGAGAGAATCTTAAGCCGGCCCCATACTCAGCACAGAGCCTGGCGCGGGGTTCTATCCCACGACCCTGGGATCATGACCTTAGGTGAAATCAAGAGTCGGACACTCAACTGAGTGAGTGACACTCAGACTGAGCCATCCAGGCACCCCTGAAATCTGGTACTTTAGGAATTTGATGGATTAAATACTTCTGTAAGGTGTTCCGTGAACCTAATCCCCATTTAGAATTTGATACGCCAGGGGAAAATGAACTGGAACTTGCAAACAACATTCATATGTTTGGAAAAAACCCTCTTGGATATATGAATTCTGATAAAATTGCATTTTATTTAAATGTTTATTTATTCATTTTGAGAGAGAGAGAGAGAGAGAGCATGTGCAGGGGAGGGACAGAGAGAGAGGGAGGAACAGAGAATCCTAAGTAGGCTCTTCTCTGTCAGACGTGGGGCTCAAACTCACCAACCATGAGATCATGACCTGAGCTGAAATCAAGAGTCGGAGGCTGAACCAACTGAGCCACCCAGGTGCCCTGATAAAACTGCATTTTAAAAATTATTTTGTACATATTTTTGAACTTCAAATCTCATGAAGAATTTTATAGAAATCTGCTAACCTGGGATGAAAAACGCCGTGAGAGAACACAGTCCTATTTGCATTGATATCTGTTGCCACTGTACCGAGGGATCAAAACGCCTGTTGAGTTCGCCTACCTGCCTGGCAGCTCGGGGAACTGGATGAAGGCTGCAAGGTTGGATTCGGGTCGTGTCCCCCAAGCAAGATACCGCACCCAGTGTGCAAAGTATGGGAACCCCTGAGCCCAGGGCAGGGGTGGACTGTTGAGAGAGAGGGAACCCGAGCTGATGCTCTCAGTAGTGGGGCACTCTCCCCAAATGCTGACTGTGCCCTGAAGCCTGAGTGGCTGCCTCAGCTCCAGCTTGGCCCGAGGACCCTGGCAGAAAATCTGATCTGACCTGACATGTGATGGGTACCAAGCCTCAGCCAAGAATGTGCTCTCCCGGAAAGGGCATTCATCACTCCTCCCATTAGACTTGAACATTTGAGGGCCTTCTGTGCCAGGAGGGATAAAATGAACAGATAAACTCCTCACGTACCAATCCAAGCCCGATTGATGGGAGTGTAGAGTAGCTCGAGGACCTAATGAATTGGCTTTAAATATGCAGATTCTTTGGGAACTGACTAGATCCCAGTCTCCAGCAAGCCTAGAGTGGCCGGTGAATTGTGAGGCATCCATTCGTTTGAGAAGCCAGGAAAATAACAAAGCCCTGAAGGCCTTTAGGAGAAGCAGTTAAAAGACATCTGATAAAAAATACGTTTTCAACTCTGCTCTTTGGTTGGAAAATCCCCTTACGAAGGGAAGTTTCTGTTTTTCTTCCTATAGCTTCAGAAAAAGAGATGGTTTACACATATTTTCTTATGTGCCGTGCTACTTTACCTGGAATAACGCTAAATATTCTTAGGTCTTCATTTTTAATCACAAAGTCATGTACTTTTTGATGCTATTGAAGGGGCCCAAATATATGCCCTCCTGTTTCTTTTTCTCTTCAACACCTTAAACCTTCCATCCTCTCCTTTGAATAATCACCGAAAATTCAGAACAGTGTCCTGGCCTAATTGAGTTTAATCCCAAGGTCTGTTTCTGATTGTCTTCTAGTCTCGATCCCCAAACCTAAGATTAAAACAGAAATTCTGTGGCTGCAGGCAAATAAGATGAACAGTAGGACACATATAGGCAAATCCATTATATATTAAAATATATATATATATATTTATTATACATTATATAAAATATGTTATTTATATTTTCATCCTCTGTTCCTTGAGTTTATTTTCCTAGGAGATGAATGGTAGGCATTGAGGAGTCCACCTTTCAGACTCTTTGCCAGGAACAAGATTAAATTTCATAATGAATGTCAACTTTTCCATTTAAAAGCTCCCAAGCAACAGTTCTCTCATGACCATCTATGTCTGTCTGCTGCACTGGGATTTGGTTCCCTTTCGTCTTTATCCTATGCTGCTGCTGTATGGGAACTTTTATTTATTTTTTATCATCACGCCTTCCTCTATCTGCTCTCTCAACTTCATGTTCTCTCCCTTTATTTGGAAAGATCCTCTGTGAAGCGAATCCAGCTTCAAAGAAAACCAACCAAACCTACAGTCACCAAGGGTTGGTAATTTCTGCATTTGGTTGCACGTCATTATTTTAGAGTCTCTCAGCTTTCAATATTTTTCTTCTCGTATGAAGATAATACTGAGAAACAGAACACATCAACCGTATGCTTCTTGATGTTTAATAATTTTAGATGATGAATCTTGTGAAACATTTCATTCCATCCAGGTGGAATGATGCACAGTTTGCTTTTGACGGTTATACTGCCCACTACAGAGGGAATATGTCTAGGTATGTCCCTTTCAAGGTCACCCACTCGGCGCTGCTAATTTTAGCCGCCTCAGTGAGCGTCCCTAAGAAGTTTCTTTCCAAGCTGTCAGTTTCCAGGTGTGGCACATGAAAATACTTTCCCAGAGAGGCAAAGCAGTGACAGAATAATGCTTCTGGATTTTTTTAAATCTTCCCTCTTGGATTTGGACAAAATTCAGGAAAAGGAATGGCCACACTACAGATTCTACTTTGGTATGTAACAGGAATGATTCTCAACAGTTTGGAAGGATTTATGGTATCTCTTCTACGGTTTTCTTCTGGTGTTCCTCTAATTCTCTTCTTACTACTATAATCAAAATAGGAAGAGAGAGAGAGAGAGAGAGAGAGAGAGTGAGAGTGTGTGTGTGTGTGTGAGAGAGAGAGAGAGACAGAGAGAGAGAGAGAGAGAGAGGCGGGGGAGGACTGCTATGGGAGGAGGGGGAGGAGGGTGGATCCTGCCTGTGGCTTCTGCGTTTTTCAGAGAACTTCAGACGACTGCAGTACTCGTTCTAAACAAACAACACAATGCCTCTTCTTTTCACCTTGGCTCCACCCCCTCCGCCCCGTCCGTCCACGGGTTTCCTATGTGTACTTCAAATGCCTGCTAATCTTGCCATGAGAGCTGCCGGTGTTACTCTCAAAAGACTTTATCCGGCAGCAAGATCCTGCCTTTTTAAGAGGCAAGCCACTAACCCTGAGGTCCTGCACAATCTTGCAGAACGCTGCTTGGTGTCCCGAGCCTCTGGGACAGCTCGTCTGGGTTTCATCAGCTCACTGGCGCTGCATTTCACCAGGCCCCTTTGCCAGGGCCTCCCCGGTGGCGTCAACAAGGGTCACACCTCCTGCAGAAACAGCCCTCAAGTTTCATCACAGTGATGCTAAAAAATATTCTCCAGCTTCAGCAATGACCTAGTTCATTCAAGGGCAGGGGGAAAAAAAAACGTCTTCTTCCAGAACTTCCCTGGGCACGGAATTTTCCCTCTTAGGAAGATAGGAGCTTTCCTGGAAACAGACCCAACTGTGCTTTGACCCGAACATCGAAAAGACCCTGAACCCCGTAACTCCTCCGAATCTCCCCAGTCCCAGGAGCAGGGACACCCAATCAATGCCTCCCACACAGCCTGGGGAGCCCACAGCCGAGCCAGCCCTCCTATCACGTCTCTTGGACAAAAAGTATTGAAAAGTAAGTATCTGGACTTTGGATTTTACATGAAGAATGGCTGTGCTTTAAATAAGTAGTCGTTGGCATTTTCTGCAATACGGAACAAAGCAGGTGTTTTCCTTACGAAATACAACAGGAGGAAACACGTCGGGGCTGTATGGCATATTTGGCTAGCCAGGGTTTTAAAGTGGCCAAATTATCGTCTGTAGTTTAGATCCATTCAAACCCTTTTGTAGAAATGATTATTTTTTATGCCCGTTTATTGTGGCCCGATAGCAACTGAAGTAGATTCTTTCACATCCTGGCTATCTCCACAATTAGAAAAATCAGACACACAGGATGATTCAAAGGAGTGGTCCGCCAAGGCTGTGCAAAGTAACATGAAAACCTGAGGTAATTACCCAGATGACTCAGGCCCCAGATCCTTCGGCCTGAAATATTTGAGCATTTTAGTCAGAAGTTATTTGTTTTGCTTGGACGGTATGAATGATTGAAAATCCCTACCTTCTGGGTAGACACAGCAGTATCTCGTCTGGCAAATGGCTGAAAAGCTATCAGGCATTTCAAAATGGCTGATGCAGACATTCACCGAATCATTCAAGAGATCTGCTTTCCTTTCCCTTTTCTTTTTCAAAATTGTGGTAAAAACACCTAACATGAGATCTACCCTCTCAATGAATTTTATTTTATATATATATATATATATATATATATATATATGTACATATATATGTGTGTATATACATATGTATATGTATATACATATATATGTACATATATGTACATATGTATATACATATATACATATATATGTATGTATATACATATATACATATATATGTATGTATATACACACATATCTATAAGTTATCGTCAGATTGGTTTCCATACAACACCCAGTGCTCAATGAATTTTAAAGCGTAGAGTACCGTATTTTTAACTATCGGCATGATGTTGTACTTGTTAAATAGATTCCTTAAAAATGTAAGGCAAAAGTCAATAAAAAAAAAAAAGCCATCGATAAAATGGAACCACTGTTACGTTACATTTTGGTGAACACATCTAAACTTTAAAACCACTGATTAAGGGTGTCAGTTACAGACATCTGGCACTCATTTAAAAACAGATAAAAGCAAGAACAGCATTTAGTGCTACTTCTGCTCTGCTATTTCCCTGCCCCAACCTTTTCCTGATGTGAAGGTATCCTTCATTTTTGAAGCTTAACTAACCAGGAATGGTAAGAGAGGTTTTTTTAAAATAGCATCCCAGCTAAGGGTAAACTGCATGAGCTTCACTGCCGTGAGGCTTTGGAGCCCAAATCCAGGATATTGTGAGTGACCTCCTGAATCGACAGGTTGACAAACCCTGTATCAACAAGCACCGATGGTCAATAACCACGTTCAGATCTTGGAAGTCAGGATTTCAAACAAACCGAAGCAAGTCTGCTGCCGATTGACACTGGCCTCTTGAAGTTTCTGCAAAACACTCAATCGCAATTTGGGGGAGACTCTTAGGTAGGGTGGAATTCATGCTTTTGTCAGCTGCAAGCTGCCCCCTTCCCCCCGCCCCAATCTAATTCATGTTTTAGCACCCCATGCACACCTACAGCATGGACATCAGCCTCCGTTAGAAGGGCGCAGCCAAACTGCTAATCTGGGCGGAGGAGTCAGATTTCCAATCAAATCCTGACTTTAGCACAGTTTTTCAGCCCGTCTGAGCTCCAAGGTTCTCATCTGTAAGACGAAGGTACCAGCATCCACTTTGACAGGAATGATGGGGATCACATGTAAATACACCTACGGTATCTGTCCTATCCTCGCTTCTCCCCAAAGGCCAGTTCTTCTCCTTGGTTAATTAAAAAGCTCCCCCTCCCTCCCTCTCTCTCTCTCTCTCGCTAAAACTTCTGAATGCTTTCATTATATAAACTATTAAAGTAGTGGAAGCTACATATTTTTGACATCAGTCCAATGATTATTTTTAGAAAATTTTTTAATGTTTATTTTTGAGAGAGAGAGAGAGAGAGAGAGAGAGAGAGAGAGAATGAGCGGGGGAGGGGCAGAGAGAGACGGAGACACAAAATCCGAAGCCGGCTCCAGGCTCTGAGCTGTCAGCACAGAGCCAGACGCAGGGCTCGAACTCACACACCGCGAGATCATGACCTGAGCCGAAGTCAGACACTCAAACGACTGAGCCATCCAGGCACCCCTACTTTTGTCTGAAAATAGTTGATGATGTATTTAGCATCTGAAAGGAGAGGTAGAGATTTATTAACGTCATCTGATACTTGTCAGTGTATACCAGTACCATATTTAAATGTGAGTTTTCATATCCCATAGGAATGGGACGTAGAGGTAAATCGAGGCACACAAAGTGGTGTCTGTGCTAATTATGAAAATAAAGGCGCAAGTCCAGTTTTCCTCAAAGATTCTAGTGGGGCCTTGCATCAATTCCCTTTCTGCTTGGACAGAGCCATTGTGGAGCCAGGGGATGTGAGAACATTCTGAAACGGACTAGCCTTGGGGGGCTGAGCAGAGACAGTAGCTGGGTAGGCATCTCAGGAGCCATGGCTGGAATTTCGTGGTCAGTGGTGAAAGTTCATAATGACCAGGGTGCTTCCTTGTTCTGAAGTGAGGGTGAGTCAAGCACAGAGGGACGGAGCATTCCAGAATCAGAAGCAGGCCTAGTGGGACAGTTCCAAAGAATTTTATCAACATCTTTATTATTGCACCTGTCTTTCCTGAGCTACGCCACAGCTTTTGCCCGGGCATATCAGAGAGGCTTGATAAATTCTTTGCTTGGGTTACTCACAGGCTCACAAGGAACCCTGTTATTCTGGGCTAAATTCTGCCAAAAGGGAAATCTAGAAATTCAGAAATATAAAGAAACTTGAGAGAAAGTAAGCATGACATGTTAGGGTTGGCAACAGGAAAGAATAAATACCCAACTTCCGTGAGAGAAGAGGGCATTTAAAAACGTTTAGAGCCCTCAATGAGGTTGCAGCCGAAATGCACCCTCCTGGCACTGACCAGGAGACTAGGGACATCAGGTTGAACAGACGGACACCGGTTGAAGGAGATGTCAGTTCTGGAGAGTTCGTTGCTGAATCCATAGCACTCTACCCCTTCCACGGCCATCGCTTCTATGGCCGCTCCCAGCACATCTGGGATGCACGATTCACCTTCATCTTCACTTGGACTTCAGTCCTGCTCTTGGATCACCAGGCTCTTTCGCTCCTCAGTCAGTAGTTTCAGATTTTTCCTCTAGTCCAGTGGTTCTCAAACTTTAAAGTGCAACAGAATTGAGAGAGCTTGTTAAAACGCAGGCTACTGGGTCCCACCCCCAGAGTTTCTGGTGCAGAAGGTTGCCAAGAATTTGCATTTCTGACAATTTGCATTCTGACAGGTGATGCTGATACACTGTTGTTTTAGGCATTTCCTTGGCCTGTAACTCCTAAGGAGAACCTGTTTGCACCGTTCTTTTCAATCGCTAAACTTGCCTACTTCTCAAGAGGTGTGGGAGGCCCAGCCACAACATGCTAGAGCTGGGAGAACACAAAAGATAAACCCATGAGTTGTCTTGCAGGCAGACATCTCAGGGTGCAGTGTGTCTGTGGGGGATACTGAGTGTGGGCAGGACACACGGACCTGCGTGGCCCATCATTTGGGTGGGTGCTGGTTTTTTTTCCAGCGGAGGCTCTCAGGGCAGTCTTCAAGGACAAGCTAGCACTTGAGCTGGGGTTTGAAATCTGGTGGGCGGTGAGCACATGAACCAGAGGGAAGGTGGTCTTTCTGTGTAAACAACAACAAAAAGCAAAACAAAACATGAAGGGCAGAAAGAGACAGGAGGGAACGGAGCTCAGAAATTCATTTGGTTATGCTAGGCGTCCCCGGAACTTTCTTGGCGAAGCATTCTTTGGTGAAGCCGTCTAATCTTAAATCCTTCCCTTCTGCCTGTATGACACAGAGATCTGGAATGGAGGGCCCGTGGTAGGGATTTCAGGCACCATGGGCCAGGGAGGGGAAGGTATGGATGCTTCGGTAGGCTTTCTAGAAGGAGCAATCAAAAATCAACTCAAACTCACTTAAACAATAGCAACGGCGGGGACTTACTGCTCACACAACTGAAAAGTCCAGAGTCTGGTCAGGACCTTGGTGCCGGTTCTCTGCATTTCTGGACGCTCTGCTCTTCTCTGTGCTTTGGTTTCAACCTCAGGCTGCCTTCCCCACAGTCTCAAATGGTACTTAGCCTCCCCTGGCGTCGGTGTTCTTTTTCCTGTTTACAGGACAGCGAGGGACCTAAGCTTTGCACTGATTGGATCAGCCCTGAGCGACTTTCTAGAGGGAGCTGCGTGCTGATTGGCTTAGACTTAGGTTAACAGACCAATCACGAGCAAGAGCGCTTGATGGCTTTGGACCAGTCAGAGCCCAGGATAGCAGGAAGGGCGAGAGCACCTCATCCCCAGGGTTGAGTGATGGAAGAGGCATGGGGGAATGCATCTAAGAGGACAAGGCAAATGGCCAGTTGGGGGCGGTACTCCTTCCCTCCAAGGCGCACTTTACTAAACACAATTAGATAATGGATGATAAAAAATATTCTTCAGAAATCAAGGCAAGTGGAGGCGAACCCACAAAGTTTTCTCCTAAGACCTTCTGACCGGCTGGGGGAAGGCTGGTGGATGATGGTGGCCGAGGTGACCCTGGCACTCGGCCCAGCACCCTCTCCCTGTCCCAGGCAGGGAGGACACGGAAGGGAAGAAAACTTTTCCCAAGTGTTCCCCTATCTGCCTGAAATTCCACAGCCCTTGGTCCAATTTGAAATAGACATTCTTTCCAAAGAGAGACATGGAGGGCCTGGGAGAAAGCAGGGGACAAGAGGAGGAGGGCCCAGAGAGAGAGTTTCTTCAGCACACAGTGAGAACTCTGATGACACATGCCTGGATGGGACACAGCCTTCAGCCCACCGCATTTAACTTCAAACCAAAGTGATGTTAACCAGTTAATCCAAGGCTAATCCCTGGCAGTCAGTCTCATTAACTCCACTATCGTGCTCTGTATGTTGATAGCATCATGATCTTTGCTTTCTTCTCTGTCTTTCCCTTGAGGGAGGACAAGGATGAACCTGGCAGAGGGATGTATCCTTTCAACATAGTAAACTGAAAATCAGAGTCAAGAACCATGGACTCTGGCACTAACAAGCTGGGTGACCTTGGAAAAGTCGCTTAAGCTGCCTGTTTCAGGGGCACTTTTCAACTGTAAAATCAGGGAGGTACTCAACTCTCTCACATGTTTCATTTAACCTTGAGCCCTTTTTTTTCCCCACCCTTCCTTAAAGAATTGGAAACCGTCACAGATTTTATTTTACTTATTTATTTCTAAATGTTTATTTATTTATTTTGAGAGAGAGAGAGAGAGAGAGAGAGTGAGCGAGCAGGAGCGGGGCAGAGAGAGGGAGACAGAGAATCCCAAGTGCTGACAGTGCAGAGCCTGACATGGGGCTTGAGCTCATGAGCTGTGAGATCATGACCTGAGCAGAAGTCAAGAGTTCCATGCTTAACCAACTGGGCGACCCAGCTGCCTCAAAACTGTCACGGATTTTAAATAGCGGAGGAGAGGACTACCAGTGGAAAGACTCTATTCTACCTTAAAAAAACAAAAACAGGAAAAAACAAACAAACAAAAAACCTTCAAGCAACTCCTGAGAACAGAGCCAGAAGCAGCCACAGCCCTGCGTTCACAATAGATAGGTGCCAGGCACACTCTCAGGCACACGGAGTTACTCACAAGTAACTCTGTAACAAGTAAGAGTTACTCGCTTAAAAGTTAAGCTGTGTTTGTTTATTAGGTAACTTATATAAATTTAAAATATCCAAAAGGCTATGTAGAGACAATCACTGTCCTTAACAGCCCCCACCCACACTTCCTTAGATACTGGGGTCTCCTGGCCGCAACCAAGTTACCAGTTTCCTGTGTGTTTTTAGAATTATTATGTGTATAAATAAGCATATTAGAATATTCTTCTTGCTTATACAAGTGATAGCATACTCTATGCCCTCTTCTAGATTTTATTTTACTTAACGTATCTTGAAGATTATTTCGTATCAATGCATACAGAACTGCCTTGTTTATTTTTCATGCCCACTGCTGTTCAAAAGAGAAAATTCCATTCTAAACTGTAACCATATTCTTACTGATGGCCGTTTTGGTTACTTCCAATCTCTTGCTGGCACAAGTAACGAATGCTGCAGTGAACACAGTATGTGCTTATGAAATGTTTGTCTCCTCCATGCCTCTCTTTAAAAAATTAACTTTATGGGGGCGCCTGGGTGGCTCAGTTGGTTAGGCGTCCGACTTCAGCTCAGGTCATGATCTCGCAGTTTGTGAGTTCGAGCCCCGCGTCGGGCTCTGTGCTGACAGCTCAGAGCCTGGAGCCTGCTTCAGATTCTGTGTCTCCCTCTCTCTCTGTCCCTCCTCTGCTCACGCTCTATGTCTCTCTGTCTCTCAATAATAAATAAATGTTGAAGAAAAAAAAATTAAATATTAACTTTATGGAGGCACGTAATGCATGTTGTATAATTCACCTTTTCTGAGTGTTCGATTCAGTGATTTTTTAATAAATGTATCAAGTTGTACAACGATCGCCATAGATCAGTTTTAGAACGTTTTCGTCACCCCAAAAAGATCCCTCGTGCGCATTTATGGTTGATTCACATTTTCCCCACTGCCTCCGTCTCCAGCAACCACCTACTTTTGGTCTCTATAGCTTCTTTGGGACATCTAGTATAACTGGAACCATACAATGTGTGGTCTCACGTGTCTGTCTTCTTTCACTGGAATGTTTCTGAGGTTCATCTATATCGTACCACGGATCCACGCTTCTTTGTATTGTTCCACCGTATTCTATGGTATGGCTATACCACATTGCCTATGTAGGCACTAGTTGGACATTTAGGTTATTTCCAATGGACATTTAGGTTATTTCCAACTTTAGGTTATTATGAATAATCCTGTTAAGAACATTTGTGTGCAAGTCTTTGTGCAGATACGTGTTTTCGTTTCTCTTGGGGAGACACCCGGGAATGGACCTTCCGGGGCTCTTGGTAAATTCCTGTTTAACTTTTCCAGAAACTGCCAAACTGTCTTCCAAAGTGTCCGTACTGTTTCACATTCCCACCAGCCATGCTTGACGGTTTTCTCCATATCCGGGCCCACACTTGGCTGCCTGTTTTATTATAGTCATTCCAGTGGCTGTGAAAGGCTATCTCATTATGGTTTTAATCTGAATTTCCATAATGACTAAGGATATTGAGCATCTTTTCACGGGCTTATTTTTTGCCCCTGTTTCTCACATATAACCCTAAAATCACACCCAAGTAAGAACACAGTGCTTGAGTTCCAACAGCCATGTCACTTGCAGGCAGTGAGGAATTAAGTGTGTTACATCAACGCTTTAAAGTTACCTTAAGTTTCGGGTCATTATCTGTGAAATGGGAAAGAACACCTATGCTGGTAGCTTTGCTGTAAGGATTAAATGTGACAATGTCTCTGAAGTGTCCAGCCTGAGGGCTGATACACAGAAAGTACCCAAAACATATTCATTGTCTTTCTCCCTGCCTGGCTTGCCCCCTCCCCACCCACCTCCCCCAAATTCCCAGAATCCATCTTTGGGCTGCGTACTCTGCCCTAACTACCACGGGCCAGTAGGCGTGGCACCCAGATCTGTAGTAACTCAGACGGCAAATGCGGGAACCCAGTTGCCATTGGATTAGGCTGGGTGATCGGAACTAATCCCTCCTGTCCCCAGTGAGAACTCACTGTGACAGCTGGCTTTCCTGCTGGCTCCCAAGGAACCGGTTACCCATTATCTGCGTGTGGGCTGAGAGCGCCTCCCTGACCCCTTGGCAACAGCCTTTCTGTGGACAGCAGCCACACCACCGGCTATCTGTACGGGGCAGATTAGCCAAAATAAAACTTGGCGTCAGTCAAGGGCTTTAAACACTCAAAGCACTCTCCCGTAACCTCTTGCCTGGTTCTCTACTTTGAGAGGAAGGTATTTCGGTAATTTTACTGATGTTAGGCCCAAGTCTCCCGATAGCAGCTAACACTTGTAGAGTTCTTACTATGCCATTTAAAGGAGCTTTATCCGTAGTCCCTTAATTTTCCTACCAACGAAATGAAGTAGAGACTGCTCTCATCCTAGTTTTACGGATGAAGGAACTTAGAGCAGAAGTAAGCTAGTAAGCGGCAGGGCTCAGATTTGAACCCGGGAACCCGGTCCTTCATTGCCACATCCTTCTACTCTTCTGTGAGGGGCCCTGCCCATTTTGGAGTATCTATCAAAACGTAATATGTGCATGTTCTTTTATCCAGCAATTCCATTTCTTGGTATTTAGTCTCGACAACCGCTGAGGTGCCCAAGGAAGCATTTAGCAGGGTGCAGATTCTTTGGGACACACTTGTAAGTCTAAAAAACTCTAGCCTAGCTATGTGTCATCAGTACAAGAACACACAGATGAAGCACACTTATTGCCACGCTGTGCAATACTGATGTCACTGAGCAGTTTTTAAAAAATGATGCAGCCCTTTATGGATTGGACTGACATTGGAAGATTGCCAAAGCTTATCACTAAGATAAGCCAGCTGCCTGGGAATACACCCAATTCAATGCCACGCATGCAACAAAATGGTGTATATATTTAGATGACTATATACGTACGTGGATAGAAATTATATATATTTATATATGTAAGTGTTATATATATTATTAAAATATATTTGTATATAAAGATAATAGAGATATAAAGATCTATTTAAAGTTTATGTATTTATTTTGAGAGAGAGGGAGAGGGAGGGCAGAGAGAGAGGGAGAGAGAGAATCCCAAGCAGGCTCCGTGCCATGAGCACGAAGCCGGATGTGGGGCTCAACCCCATGAACCGTGAGATGGTGACCTGAGTCAAGATCAAGAGTTGGACGCTCAACCGACTGAGCCACCCTGACACCCCTATATATACATTCAGATGACTACACACAGACCTGGACAGAAAGATGCCTGAAAGCCTAGCAAACACTTCCTCCTGAGAAAGTACTGAGATGAGGGCCAGTGCAAGTGGGGAGACTTTGCTTTTATATGTATTTTTGCAAATAGGGACGAATGCATTTAGAATGTGTGTAATTAAAGGTAAACCGATTTCTTTTAAAAAAGGAGGCGACCACAGCTGAAAAACAAAATAAAGTCATGCACATCTTGTGTTCTTTCCAGTTAACATGTTACCTCCCCAAGGTGTCTGTGAATGCCACTGCAGCCCCCCCACCCCCCACTAATATCAGTAATTCGATATTGGTTGCCCACGTCTAGCTGAGAATGAGAAATCGGTCTTCAAGTGTTCTAACCTTCAGAGGAGCCATGAAACCTGAACCACGGCCTGACTTAACTGTCCTCTCCCTTGTCGTCAGCACAGCCCTGGCTGGGACACCGTGGCGGCTGAACCGTCTCTGTGGGTCACATAGCACGGTTGTCAGTGTTGTCACCTGTGGGACTTCACCGTCAGGAAGCAGTCACCTGGAGAGGCGTCGCAGATGACACATAAGGTCCCCGGTGTCACCCCAATTCTTGTGGAGCAGTTTTGTCCTTTCTTCACTTTCTGTCCGTAGCAGTGGACCCTGGGAAGGGGAGGGGCCATGTAAATTACTCTCACAGGTGAATGTTCTACCAGGAGAAATTTTTAGACATTAATTGGTATATCGATTTAAAAAAAAATTACTGTGGTAACCCACAGCAGAAAAGGAAACTGAGGAAACCAAGTGACGTCTTTCCTTAAAGCCTACTGATTACCACCTTGAAAACGAGTTATGTAGCACATTCTCCCTATGCCATTTACGTAGTTCTCTGCTTTTACAGATGAAGAACTTTGACCAGGTAAGTGGCAGAGCTAGATGTAGATTCGTCCCTGGCAAGTGACAAAGCCTGCATTTGATCCTCAGTCCTGCAATGCTTCCCGGTCAGGAGAATTCTCCAGCCCCCAGAGCCCTTCTCTTGCTACCCTTCCAATTGTCTGAGTAAGCGTCCTGGGAATGTGGAGAGCCCAGGGAGTCCTCCTTCTGCCCCGACAGCTGCTCCTAAGAAGGGCTGCAGAATGACGTAAGGAGGACTGAATCCCGACCCACACCACAACACGGATGTGTTGGAAACGTGTGCTAAGAGAAAGAAGCCAGCCACAAGGGACCACATAGCATTTGATCCTGTTTATTGGGAAATGTCCAGGATAGGCAGATCCACAGGGACGGAAAGTAGATTAGTGGTGGTTGCTTGGGGCTCTGTGTGTGTTTGGGCGGGGGGTGGGGAGGGATGGGAAGACAAGGACTTGAAAGCCAAGGAGAATGGGATTCTTTCTGGAGAAATGAGAATGTTCTAACATTGATTGTGGTGATGGTCGCACAACTCTGAACACGCTGAAAGCCGTTGGACTGCACGCCGTGAGTGGGTGGATTCTACGGCGTGTGAATTACACTTCATTAAAGCTGTTTGAAAACAAAGCGTTGCAGAGCCATCAGCCTCGCTGCCGGTCAGTTGAGCTAGTGGGTTCCACTGAAGCCACATTTTTTTTTTTTTTTTTTGAAATAATTAGCAAGCACTACATTTTGTGCCAGGTGCTGTTCTAAGTACTTTACAGGCAGTAGTAACTCATTTCATCTTTATAACAACCTATGAAGTATACAAAACTGTTTTGCCTCCGTTTTACAGATGAGGAAACTGAGGCACAGAGAGGCTGGGACACACTTGCTGACGATGCTAGTAAGGAGTGCAGCCAGAATGTAAACCCAGGTACCTGGCTCTAGAGCCCTTAACGCCGGATGCCGTGTTGCCACTCAAAAATGATAAGTGGGGTGGGGGTGGGGGCCTGGGTGGCTTAGTCGGTTAAGCGTCCAACTCTTGATTTCATCTCAGGTCCTGATCTCACGTTTGTGAGATCGAGCCCCGCATTGGGCTCTGCGCTGACAGTGCGGAGTCTGCTTGGGATTCTTTCTGCCTCTCTCCTGCTCACACATGTGTGCAAACGTGGACACGCTCTCTCAAAACAAATACATAAACTTAAAAAAAAACCAAAAAACCGGTAGATGAGGTCACAAATACAACTTGCATTTCCAGTTGTGAAATAACCATAAAAAATTTAAATTGGATTTAGATTCTGTTCTTTTTGCCCATGCCTATGTTTTAGCCCTAAAATTGTTCAATAATCCTGAGAAGCATCAACTTTTTATCTCAAGTCAAATCCACAGCTCTAGCTCCCATCACCTGCTCAGACGTCTGAAAGGGACGAGCAAATACACTGGCTTTGACCGAAACGCTGCTTCTTTCCGTGTGTTTGCAGAGTGGGGGGAGGGGCAGCATTTCCTCAGCAGTGAAAGGACCGCAAGTTGCCATTCATTTCCTTGGTTTTCTGAGCACCGTGCCCTCGTCTGGCTTAGTCATCTCTTCCTACGGGGATTCAGCGGCGCGGCGCTCGCCAAGTCTTCTGTAAACACAAACATCCTTGTGCAGGGTGGCTGCCGTGGAAGTTGTCCCCTGGAGTTATTTGCTTTTGATATTTCTTTCAGCCTTGCTGAGAGCAGTTTTTCCATTAGGCATTTCTGTGACTTCTAAGTAAATAATAACGCACGTCAGCTCTGGCCTTTTTATACCTGTTGGAGCAATCACGTAACGTCTAAATGTACGTATCATGTAATCTGTGTCTATTTGCCATCTTGCAGATGAAGTTTCTTTCTGTTCTGTGCGACTAACTTACCATCTAGACCAAGAGGGACTTAGGATGGTTTTATGGGACACCTGTTAACCAGGGACCCGATGGGGTCCAAACTGCACAACTGTGTTTAAAACGTCCTATAACCAAAAAGCGCTAGAAATGCAATCCAAGACTTTTTTTTTTAAATGCTTATTTAGTTTTGGGAGAGAGAGAGAGAGAGAGAGAGAGAGAGAGAGAACAAGTGGGAGAGGGGCAGAGAGAGAGAGAGAGGGAGACAAAGAATCCAAAACAGCTCCAGGCTCTGAGCTGTCAGCACGGAGCCCCACGCGGGGCTTGAACCCACAAACCGTGAGATCACCACCTGAGCTGAAGTCGGACGCTCAACCGACTGAGCCACCCAGGTGCCCTGCGATTCAAGTCTTTATTAAAGAATGTCGAGAGGATTAGGGGAGCCTGGGTGGCTCAGTCGGTTGAGCGTCCGACTTGAGCTCAGGTCATGAACTCGTGATTTGTGAGTTCGAGTCCCGCGTGGGGCCCTGTGCTGATAGCTCAGAGCCTGCTTTGGATTCTGTGTCTCCCTCTCTCTCTGTTCCTCCCCTGCTCATGCTCTGTCTCTCTCTCTCAAAAATAAATAAAGACTAAGAAAAAACCAAAAATGTCGAGAGGATCCAATTAACAACCATAGCGTCTCTTTCTCGGTCTCTGTGGCTCAATCTCCCCCGCATAACCCCGCGGCTTTTCAGACTTCTCTCCCAGCCCTTGTGCTGTGTTGCAGACCCAAGCGGTTGTCTTCCTTGTTGATGCAAAGATACTTCTTCTTCAGCTTTACCGCTCTTTCTGCCCGTTACATGCATCAGCGGACCCTCAGGTAGAGGAGAGTTGCTTCCTGTGCACTCCTCGTGAGGAAAGGAAGGAGGTGTGTTCTCCTAAATCAATTATTTCTACCCTGCTATTCAGAAAGCTTGGGTGCGTCACATAGGGGCAATTTGGGAATGCTTTTTTGTTTCCAAGAACTACACTTATTCTAGACAGAACACCTTGAGATTAAGGAAATGCTGTGGGAACATCAGGGGTTGCAGGAAAGGCCTCAAAGGGAAGGAAGGGCTGGCAGAATGTTCCAAGGGCCGCGTCTACCAGGCAGGGCCGGCCTTGAGGTTCCACGATGTGTGCCCCACACGGGGCCCCATGCCCAGAAGGCTCCCAGCGCTCAGGGTGGCGCTCTGTTGTTCCCATCTCGAATATCTGAATCCTTTTTGCACAAGCAACTCATTTTCAGTTTGAACCAGGTCCTACCAAATCGGAGAATTGGTTCCAAACGGTTAAGAAGCTGTTCCACCCATATCGAGAAGGGTTTCCCCTTCTACGAGACAGTTGTGGCCATTTAGATCCAGCCTTTTCCGCCAAGAGCTTAGCTCGCGTCTGCTATAGGACCCTCAGCATCCCCAGAATCACCATTTGCAGGTCTAAGTGCCTCCTCCCTGTCCGTGCTAAATGTATCGGATGGTGGTAGGAGCCTTCCTCCTCCTGAGCTTCCTGGCATGTGAGAACAGCTCACCAAGCGAAGGGGAAGTGGGAGCTTCCTGTTTGGATAGAGTGAAATGTTACTATTTCCAAGCATGGGGCTCTCCAAAGAGTGCTTTTGACAGAGTGGTGCCAGCACGGTACATGGAGGGTAGAGTGGAAAGGGCCCTCTGGGTTCAGACAGACCTGTGTTCTTAAGGCTGCCGTGCATCTGTGTGGGTTGTGCACTGCACAGCTCCGGGGACGGTATCAGCCTGCACAGCCATGAAGGGCGCCCCAGGGCAGCAGCCACTTGAGCTGTGTGATCCTGAGCAAGTTGTTGAATCTCTCTGAGCGTCAGCTTTCTCATCCTTAAGATGCAGGAGGTGTTAATAACCACTCAGGCAATTTAGAAGAGGTGAAATGAGATTGCATACGTGGTGACCAGTCAAGTGTTAAATGCCTGCTTGTATCAATGAATACATACATGCTAGCTCACTCACTGCCCTCCTGGGGGCGCTCGTCCGGTGCTCCAAGGAGCACTGCTTGCCCAATCTCAAAAGACCTCCCCCCAGGAGATTCATTTGCATTTAACTAAGGCCTCTTTTTCGGAGGCGAGTGTGCCTACGCACTTTTTGAGTCCCATGAAGAGACTTTGAGGACAGAAAGAAAGATGAGAGAGACGTGACACTGGCTGTGGGCTCAAGCAGCTCTCGCTCGGGGTGGGCTCCCGCTGCCTTGCAATCCACCAGGATTAGTGGTTCTCCGCTGGGGCTGCCCTCCCCAGGGACGCTGGAAATGTCTGCGGACACTCTGGATTGTCGTGACTCGGGGGAGGGGTGCTGGTGGCACCCGGTGGGTCGAAGCCAGGGGTGCCGATGCTACGATGCACAGGGCGGACCCCACAACCAGACATCCGGTCCAAGGGCCAGCAGCGCCGCAGGTGACAAAGCCCGCCCGAGGACTTCCCATCTGCCCACCAGCCCAAGTGCCAGTGCCCCGCCTCCGACGAGCCAGGGCGTGCTCCTTCTGTCCCTAAGGGCCACTAACGAAACTCCCAGGACAGTCAGAGGAGCCCCAGAACAAATGTTGATGTCAGGGATTTGTGTTTTTCAGATTCACGAGGCTCCTAAGGATGACAGACTCAGGAGGGCCCCAGAGGCACACCCTTTGTTTTCTATCTACGTTGCTTTCCCAGAAAGTTCCTGAGAAGTCAGACGCCGTGCTTCGCTGCATGATATCTGGTAACCACCAGTGGCTCATTCTCCTCTGAGATCTCCCTGCGGGCCCGGGTTTGTGGCTCACAGAGGCATTATTAAAAATCATTTGTGAAAATGGCCTGGGAAGTCTGTTCTGAGTAACCAGTTGAACAACTAAATCCTCTATGATTCCCTCCCCCCCCCCCCCCCCCCCCCCCCCCCCGAAGGATTTCTTTGAGTGACTTCCTGGATATAGCCTAGTGATCTTTTTCACTTCGCATTGTGGTTCTGGGTTAGGCGACTCCCGCCCTGGTTATTTTTTCAGAGAATCCATTCTTAATTTCCTGTGTACATAGGAATGTCGTGAGTAACTTTCCTTCAGTCGATTTATTGGAACCTTCTTGATCACTCTTTCCTTGATATCCCCCAAACCAGCTACATACATCTCCCACTGCCCGCCTTCGTCGGGCATGCTGGTCAGCAGTGAAGAGGTAAAAACCAAGGCAGGGGGTGCCCAACGGAGGAGGAGCAGGGGGCTGGGATTCTCCCTGGCCTGGAGAATAAACAACCCAGACCTGACCCCACATTGGTGCCCCCGGTGGTAAGAAGGATTTCTTATTAAACGAAAATAATAGAAGCAAAATAATTGGGTCAGGAAGTGGTACCTTGTACCTTGTGGATTGTTTCCTTTTTTGGACTGTGTCTCTACCTTCGAAAACATAGAGGCACCAGTGGTCTTTCCGGAGGGCGCACAGAAAACTCTTCTCCCCTGAGATCCCTTTTTCTAGACGGGGAGAGGAAAAGAGCCAGCTTCTGAAATGGCCGTGCTTCCTTAGCTGAAGTCATAACAAAATCTCATCTCTGGTCTGGGTGCTGGGGTGTCCACCTGTGAGTGAGTTCAGCCTCTTCGAGGCCAGAGCCAAGCCCCCATCTTTCTTGGCATTTGTCCACAGCCATTCAAATAGAGGGACGCACACACGTCCACCACTGAACCTCCATGCCGTGGCCCCCATGTGTCCTCAGGAAGCCCCAGCGTTTGGACGTACCCTAAACTTGGCTACCGGTCCCCACACACAATGACGAGACATTCTGGAGGTGGCTCTCCATGTGTGACCTGCAGGTAGGCTTAAAAAAAACAAGGGTAGGATTTTTGGGCGAGGTTTCCAGCAAGTGGAGGGAGAAAAGAGAACCACCCACAAAGGTACAAGACACCACTTCCCTGTGTGAGTCTCATTTCTGGCTGATTATTCAGATCTATACTGCACAAGAGGAAAAAACCAGTCAGCCGCTAAGAAACTGGGGGCATCAACCAGCCCTGATCGGTCTGAATGAAAAAAATTGGAGTCCAAGAGATTCGAATGAGTGTCCCGGGCCCAGCTCATGCACACTTTATGTACCTTCTTTAAAAAAAAAAAGGAGTCCAGGATATACAAAAAAGGAGGAAGGAGAGGATTCCTGAGAACGCCGACTGAGAGGGGGACAAAAGGCTAAGAACAGGCAGAAATGAATTGTAATCCCCAACCTCCTTGGTGGTTTCTCAGGGAAGCTCATTTTTGGTGCTTTAGTCACTTGCCTGGAAGGGACTCAGCCAAACCACTGGGGAAGAAGGGTGTATCCTTGCACGTAGGTCTGTCCGCTCCTAGTTCCGGGGACCAAGTAGTCAGGCGGGCGCTACCTGAAGGGGGAGGCCAGGAGGATCACCCACATTCGTGGCGCTGGCACAGAGGTAGCCTAGCTGGGAGACGCCCCATCAGACAAGACACAGGGAGGGAGGCAGGGGCTCTGAGCACCGTCAGGACGGGTCCATGGTGCAGGGCCCAGAAACACGTGGGGTTCTTCTCTTCGTGGTGTCTGGGGCTGCTCACCAAAAATCCTGTGGTAAGTCAGACAGAGACAGAGAAGGATGGATCTAGAACAGTGTTTTGTTTCCCAATACTGGGCTTTCCTCCTGTAGACAGGGCACATTTGGGTACGTTTTCAGTGTTACGGAGGCTAGGGGGGAAGCTCATTGGGACACACTGGAAAGCTTCCTTCGCGGTCACAGGGGTAAAAAATCCCAAGGGGTGAATGGAATTCCTGGGGGTTTCACCAGATTAGTCCATCAGATCTGGTTACCGATCACAAGGGCAGGAGGAAGCCCTCCTGAGGGAGAAAGCGTAGGGCAGTTTCTGTGACGACACCAGTCAGGTATGCACAGGAGCGGCCCGGAAATCATACACGCCTCATGAGGGGACTAATCCACTAATGTGCTAATTCACTTTGTTCTTCCCTCTTCTGTGCCATGGCATACGCTCAGCTCCGAGCGCCGTTTAAGGATACTCCTCCACAGGTACAGTGACTTCCGTGCAAATAGGACATGAACATTTCAACGGTTTTATTCAATTCTTCGAGTAAAGAGGGAACCAGAAAGTAGGAACATTAGAGGAATTAGGTATTTATAGGCAGTTTAATAAGGGAATGTTAGGATAAGATTGCTGGACTAGGTAAAACACCGGTTAATGTCCTGTAGGGCGGTAAACCAAGACTTACGGGGTTATCTTTTCTGCCAGGCAGGGATTATTTACGTCTCTGTTGGATAAAAATCTACAAGTTTGTATGCAACTTCACTGAATCTGGGAGTGTAACCATCTTTTAAGTTTATTTATTTATTTTGAGGGAGGCAGAGACGGCGTGAGCAGGGGAAGGGCAGAGAGAGAGGGAGAGAGAGAGAATCCCAAGCAGGCTGCGCCCTGTCAGTGCAGAGCCTGACGCGGGGCTCGAACCCGCAAAACCGGGAGATCATGACCTGAGCAGAAACTGAGAGTCAGATGCTTAACCGACTGAGCCACCCAGGTGCCCCAAACTGGGAATTTTAATCAGTAGTAATCATCAAATTGAACGATGTATATTCCCCTAGGTGATTCTTAGGTGGACCTTTGTCCCCATAGGACACGGAAAGAAGATATTATCCACATTTTTTCCTCATATCCAAGTTTTAGATAGTTTTTCTTTTTAAAAAAATGTTTATTCATTTTGAGAGAGAGAGAGAGAGAGAGAGAGAGAGAGAGACAATGGGGGAGGGGCAGATAGAGAGGGAGAGAGGGAATCCCATGCAGGTTGCACGCTGCCAGCACAGAGCCCGACTCGGGGCTCGAACTCACAAACCGGGAGATCATGACCTGAACTGAAATCGAAGAGTTGGACACTTAACCGACTGAGCTACCCAGGCGCCCCTAGATGATTTTTCTTAATAGCTCCTTAGGGTTAGGGACAGCATTTCATTTTGTAGGCCTCATCCACACCCCTGCACAGGATCATCTCAGGTACATAGCTTGCTCAATAGTGCTTATCGGACGATGCATTTGAATCAATGAGAGAGATTTTCCAGTTCCCCAACTGACATAGTTCAGCATGTCCATCCCTGTGGCTCATTACTCACTCCTGTTCATTGCTTTATGATTTTCTTTTCTCAAAATGCTTACTGCAAGAGGAATATTCTTCTGTTGTCATTATCAGGTCAGCCCAAGCCAGAGGTGACTTGGTATAAGAATGGCCGAGCCATAGAGGAGTGTGGCATTGTTTCCAGTTATGAATTCTTCCAGAATCAGTATATTCACCTGTTACATCTCTGTCGGTAAGTAGACGTGCCTCTGTGGACTGTTTACAAAGGTCCCTGCATTGGGTCATGTGCTGGTTGTACCGGGTAATGTCAAAAGATTGGCTCCCCTTTGCTTTTTTGCATCCTAACATTAGATGCCACGAGCAGGCATCAGGCAAGGCGTCCAGCTGAGCTCCTCTAATTGGCTTCTTTGATGGAATTACAACTTTATCTAGAACTTTATTCGAGGTGGTCCAGCCATTTTCATTCACTGAAAGAGCTTTTCATTTAATCTTATTCCCTCTGGAAAGTCAAGAAACACAACATGGTTTTGGCAGTCATTCAGTCTCTCTTGCGTAGCAATGGAAGGAAGAAGGAGGGGCTGGCCATGAACCCATAGCCCATTGGTGATGGACGGAAGGCTGAAAACCATGCCTTCTGGCTTTATTGTAGGAAGTCGTATGGTCTAGCATAGTGGTTTCCATTCTTTTTTGTTTCCCCAAGAACTATTCGGATGAAATCGGGAAGCCCCATGTGTGAGGCAGAGAAAATGAGAACTGCTTTGGTTGAGGGTGGGTGGAGAGTCTTTGCTCTTGGTCCCCAGTTGTTGCTGAATTGGTCACAGTGTTCCTTATGGGGACTGAGGAGTCCAAGGTCTGCAGAGTGTGATATGAACATGACTGGGAGGCATGCGCATGTGCTGATAGACTTGGGTTTGAATTCTGACTCTACTGTTTTCCGTCCGTGTGACCTTAGCCAGTTATTTAACCTCTCCCAAACTAAAATTTGTTGATCTGCAAAATGAAAGGAGTGCTGAGAGAATTAAATGATTTTATGCTCGTCAAGTTCTTGCTGTGTAGTAGTTATTCAATAAACACTCGCCTCCTTATCTTCATATCCACTCTTTTGTTTCAAAGTATTCCCAGAGATCACTTTATCACGTTGGAAATCCTTGACTCAGCTGTCTTACAGAATAGCTAAACTGGTATTCAAGATGCTCGTTTATTCATCTACCATGTAATTCTTTTTTTTTTTTTTAATTTTTTTTTTAACATTTATTTATTTTTGAGACAGAGAGAGACAGAGCATGAACGAGGGAGGGTCAGAGAGAGGGAGACACAGAATCCGAAACAGGCTCCGGGCTCCGAGCTGTCAGCACAGAGCCCGATGCGGGGCTTGAACTCACAGACTGCAAGATCATGACCTAAGCTGAAGTTGGATGCTTAACTGACTGAGCCACCCAGGCGCCCGGCAAACTTTTTCTATAAAGGGCCAGGTAGTAAATATTGTAGGCTTTGAAGGCCAGATGGTCTCTCTCACAGATACTCAGCTTTGCCATCATAGTATAAAAGCAGCCACAGACAATATGGGGGTTTTTTTGTGGGGTGGGGGGAGGGGCATGGCTGTGTTCCAATAAAACTTTAATTACAGGAACAAGTAGGGGGCCAGATTTGGTCTGTGGGCCATAGTTTGCCAATCCCTGCTCTAAATGGTAAGATCCTTGAGTATCTACATGCTACCTACTTCTTTGTATGTTTTCCACTCTTGCCTTTGTCCCCCTGAACATTCAATCCGTATTTCTTGATTGATTAATTTTAGTCTCGCACTAAGCTAAAATATTATACCCACTTTTTTAGCCAGAAGAGAGGCTTAATGAGTATTCTTTTACTTATGGAATGCCATTTAAGAATTGCGGTTTGTTATTTGCTATTTCTACAGGACCAGGAATGTAGGGAAAACCAGTGTTTGTAGGGTAAGGGAGTTAAGGGATGGAGGGATGAGAAGGCCAAGATGACACCCCGGGGCAGGCGGGCTGGTTAAAATGGGAAGAGAAATTTAGGAAGAGAACTTGAGCCGTGGACGGGGCAGGGAGTCCTCATTCTCTTCGCAAAAGTCCAGCGGGGCTGGAACAAATCAAGACTTGAGATGACGGAATGTATTCTTTCCAAACTCGTATTCTGCCATTTGGAAAAGTAACCCACCAACTGGGAGAAGCATTCGGTCCTGGTATAAGGAATTTTAGTGGGGCCATGCACTAACAGATGTGGTTGCATTTTTGTGTTTAGTAGTAAATGGGCTTTGAACGTTCTAACTTTTTACAGCAGTTCGGGGCCATAGCTGCCCATTAACCTGACCTAGGGAATTTTTAAAACCCCCTAATGCTTGGCCTTCAACTTTGACTAACGCAGTCTGGACCCCAGATGATTCCAATGTAATTGCCCAGGATGAAAAATTCCTTACATCCTAAAACATTCACCTGCAAAGCAGTTTGACTTCTATCAGTATGTTAAATGCGGGTTAGGAAAATGAATGTTATTTTGTGCAAATGCCCTTCAAAGATTTAAAGTGGCTTGTTAGTTATAATACCGGTGTCAAATTTGCTTGCCATTATGAGGTCACCAGAAGCCACCAGATTAACTCATAGTTCCCCAAAGGAAAGTACTTTTTAAACACCTACCTGAGTTTAGTCTTTGGGTCATTAAATCTGCACTCTTAGGTACTGAAAAGCTCTTGTTCCTGTGTTTCCCACGTTTTTGTGTTTGTTTGTTTTCTGGGATGGTAAACCCGATCTGCATTTCTGCTTTGTGGCCAGGAGCTAATTAATCGGCCTCCTGATCTTCCCCCTTTCCTCAACCGGGCAAGAGTGCCTCTGGGTCCTCCCGTGTTCTCCTCTCATACCCCTCTAATCTTGTAACACCGTGTACTTTGGACAAGTGAGAACACTTGGAGGAGATTGATCAGTGCCGTTGTGACCTCTACGTACCACAGGTCAAGTGTGCTTGGCAGGCAGGGGAATGGAAAGCGGGGGGAAAGCATTCCAGGGCACAGAGACATCAATAACAGCATGATTGGCCCTGTACCATGAAAACGTTTTTTGGTTTTTTTGTCTTTCCAAAAGACGTTGGGGTGGGGAGGAAATGCAAATGGATGTTTTCTACCTCAGAGAAGGCAAGTTGGAAGGAGCGCGTATACAAAAGAGGAATTGTGGTCTCTCAGGAGCACGGTTCAAAGAAAGACAGGTGAACAACAGATAAAAATCGGTCCAGGAACCCACACCTAGGGCGAGACACTCCTCTCCACAGCAAGGAGGCCTCTCCATGGTCATGATCACGTCCCGCTGTGCTGAGAGAGCACAGATTACCAGAGAGGCAGGAGGGAGGGTGGGTGGACTGGGCAGGAAAGCGTGGATGGGGGGGGGGGGCTGCCCTCCTCAGCTCACCCCTACAGATGACCTGGTGGTGGGGACGATGGCCAGGAGAACTGCACAGTCACCATGAGCCAATCTGCTCATGATGTGTATGGGTTCAATAGCGTCCCCCCCTTGTCCCCACCCCCCCCCCCGCAAATTCATGTTCACCTGGAACGTCAGAATGTGACCTTATTTGGAAATAAGATGTCTTTAGCTGTAGTCATTGGAATTAAGGTGAGATCACCATGGATTAACATGGGGTTTAATTCCATGACTGGTATTCTTATAAAAAGGAGAAAACAGACACAGACAGAGGGGAAATAGCTGTGGGAAGACAGGCAGAGACCACAGTGATTTGGCCGCGAGCCAGGAAATGTGAGGACTGCCCACCGCCACCGCCACGGCCACCAGAAGCTTAGGAGGGGGCGAGGAGAACCTTCCTTAGAGCCTTCAGAGGGAGCATGGCCTTGCCCGCACCTTGATTTTGGACTTCCAGGCTCCAGAACTGTGAAACAATAAATTTTTGTTGTTTTTCTTTTTTCTTTCTTTCTTTCTTTCTTTCTTTCTTTCTTTCTTTCTTTCTTTTTTTTTTTTTTTCTACCTCTCTGTGGTAATATGTTATGACAGCTCTGGGAAGCGAATACATAGTTATCTGAGCATTCTTAAAAAAAAAAAAAAGTGCTGCCATTTGCCGACCTTGACTTCTGTGATAATGTAGCCCTGGCTCCCCAAATACCAGCTGAGTTCACCTGGGCGGCCTGGGAGGCAAGGGGGCAAGGAGGCAAGGAAGATTTTTCCAATTATGCCTCAAACTGGATATCGATTATTCAAGATTTTGATGGAAAAATCGATATGAAGGTTTCCCGGGTCACTTGTGTTTTACCCCCAGGGGACATTTGGCAATGCGTGGAGCTGTTTTTGACTGTCACAGCTGGAAGGGGTGCTACTGAGTAGAGGTTAAGGATGCTGCTAAACGTTGGACATTGCTACGTTGCTAAACGTTGCCCTCCCCACCACAAAGGACTCGGCCCCTCTCCCACTGTGGTTCTCCAGGCCCACTGGTCCCTTCCCTGCAGGGGACAGCACAGCACTCAGATGCCCGGGAGCTTCGGGGACAAAGCCCTGACTCCTGAAAACAGCTGCTCTTTTCTGGAGTAGGCCACTCTCCCCCTGCTGTTTCCACCCCAGAGGAACTTTCCCAGAGGCCTTCTTTGAGGCCGCGGTCAGCACTAACGCAATGTTGTTTCCCTGCCCATTATGCTTTCATTTGGCTTCTGTCTGTGTCCTGACTGGACAAAGCTCCATGAAGACGGGACTCTTTGCTCACCGCCTGGTCGATATTGGCTGTGTGAAGCTAGTGCCTTCTGCCTCGCTTCTGTCCTCCCTTCTTCGTTAGCAGGTCAGCTCGTAGGGGCAGCAGGGACTGGGATTTCTGTTATTTCTGATCCCCACAGCCTCATGTGCTTGTCAATGACCACACAGTTCTCCAGGTTCTTCCTCCAGGCCCACATTTCTGCTGTTGTCGTGCCCTGCGACTTATTAGCTGTGTGGCCTTGAGCGAGTCCGTGAACTTCTCTGTGCTGTGGTGTCTTCATAAAATGATTTCGGGGGACGGTTTAGGTGAGATTCTTCACGCAGAATGGTCAGCAACGTGCGCATTAGGCTTGTAACAAATGCTAACTAGTTAGTAATTAATATCATTTTACTGCCCGCTCCCTGAAAGCAGCATGGTTCCAGAATTACTCTGAAAGAATCACTCTGCCCTAGCTTGTAGTAGCTGTATTTAGAGCCGGGATCGTTTTGTATGAATGGTTTCGAAAAGTGTTCGAATCAGTGGTGGATTTTCAAAGATAGGAAAGACGGGGACATTTAACAAGTGAGCAGCGACCCACACGGGGAAGTTGAAGCTGTTTTTCTCATACATGTTTATGAGAAACTCTGGATGGTTTTTTTTAGATGGTGGAATCTGTGACTTTAATGATGTCTTAGCCTTTTTAGTTATTCCTCACGTCTAGGTGGACAGCCCCCAGGAGTGCTGGGACACTGTGTTATATTCCCGAAGCGTCTCTGGTGTGTAGCAAAAAGTTGTCAATACATGCTTGTTGTCTGAGCCAAAGACTTTGGTTCCTGGAGGTCATCACCCTCTTTCTATACACGATCACCCAGGGAAAACCAAGCTCCTTGCCAAACATCTAAAACACATGCGTTGTTGGTCGAGAAAGAGTCTGGGCAAATAAGAATAGGAAAATCAGTTAAGAATATCTCTATTCCCGAAAGAAACGCTTCAAGGCACATATCCTGTTAACAGTAGAATTGTCACCATCAACCTTGCTCATAAAGGACAGGAGGTTATTTGCACCATGGAGAGCAAGGATCTGAAGCCAAGTCGTCTGGATTTAAATCCCAGATCTTACAAGCTGTACCATCTGGGGCAAGTTACTTAGCCTCTCTGAGCCTCAGTTTTCTCATCTGCAAAATGGGGATAATGATAAACCTGCTTTATAGGATTGGTATGGGGAGGAAACCAACATGTGCAAAGAATTTAGAATACTCTGTAAATAATAGTTATTTTATGCAATTTGAACATAGCCCCACAATGAACTTAATTTTGGAACTGATTTAAAAAAAAAATAAGGTGAGGTGAGAAGGATAGCGGAGTTTGGCAACATTCCCCCCCCCCGCTATTTCCCTCTCGGAGGATAAAATATAATTAACGTGTTTCATCAAGGAACCATGGGGTAGAAATAAAGATGACTGAATCTTGTTATGTCTTGGCTAAGACAGAAAAGGCATTTTATCCAAGGTAGGAAAGCATTTTGTGAACTTCGTGTTCCCTTGAGCTTAAGTAGGTGTAGTAAGTCTTAAGGGTGACTGGGAGAACTTTCGGCACCGCGAAGGCCTCTGTGTTCCCAGCACGGAGCCCAGATAGATGGCATTCTTCTTGAATGAATTCAGCATTCCACTCATTCCTCAGACCTCGCCTGGAGCATTTCTTGAATGAGTCCTGAGGGTCTGATGAGAAACTCCCATTTAGTCCCCAGGGTGATAGTTCCGTGCTGAGAATCCACAGCTTGTCCTGACATTCTGGTTTTGACTTTGGTCAGGTAAGTGTGTGCATGGGTATGGGAGCCACACTGTGGGACGCTCATCTTTTCCTGGGGGCTGGATTTGGGCCATTGCTTCCCCCCACGGTGCTGGCTCCCGGGGCAAATCAATGCTAGCTTGGGAGCAGGTGACAGATTGATCCAAGAGCCCCTCCCAAGACATCAGGGCAGCGAAAGGTGCACTCATCACTGGAAATTGGACATGTGCTAAATATCTTTGTAAATGCCACTCCATCAACACCTTCTGAGGATTTAGAGCAGACCAGTAACACTAGGGGAGTTTTGGGCCAACTGGGGTTCCGTCTTAATTTGTAATCATAGAGTCGTGACCCAACGCTTCTGATGATCGACGCGATGGGGAGTCTCGCTGATGGAAAAATCACGGCGTTAGTATTAGCAATCATTTGACCGACTCCCTCTTTAAAGGGGGACATCGTGGGGCGCCTGGGTGGCTCAGTGGGTTAAGCGGCCGACTTCGGCTCAGGTCATGATCTCGCGGTCCGTGAGTTCGAGCCCCGCGTCGGGCTCTGTGCTGACAGCTCGGAGCCTGGAGCCTGTTTCAGATTCTGTGTCTCCCTCTCTCTGACCCTCCCCTGTTCATGCTCTGTCTCTCCCTATCTCAAAAATAAATAAAACGTTAAAAAAATAAAAAAAAAAAAAATAAAGGGGGACATCGTAAGGAAGGTACTTGGCAAGGGCAGACAGCTCCTTGAGGGAAAAGGGGGAACCAGTCAGGCCCTGTGAGTCCTGGCATGGGCTTTGCTCCACCTCTGAAGGGAGAGGCGCAGGGCAGGGGGTTGGGAGTGGGGGTGGGGGAGGCACTAAGAACAAAGTTTGGTTTGGAAACATGTGTCTTTGTCTTGGCCAGCACAGCCCTATTTTCCACCTCTCGTGCACTTAGCCAAGGGCTTCCATGAAACTTACTTCCACCTTTGCCCCATCACACTGGGGGCTTCTCTTGCCTCTGCCTCCACCCGTCCTCCTCACCTTGCTCTTAGTTCTCTGGGCTACTTGGACCCCGAACCTCCTCTCTGCCTGCCTCCAGACTCTAATCGCTTCTGAACTGCCTGGATTTCCCTCTCCCTTCTTCTGAGTCCTGCAAGGTTGGTCCAGTCCCAGCATCTCAAACTCTCAGCCCAGACCTCAGCCCGAGTCCCCCTCATATGGGTGGGGAAGGCCAACCTGAGTACCTCCTCTAGGCCACACCTGAGCCCCAGATGAACCCAAGCATGAGCTGGACCCGTGAGAGGGGGTCGGACCTGGCCTGGTCCACGTGACCCTGCCTGCGTTAGTCAGCTCGGAGATTCCACACGCTGGGGGGCTTACCCAACAGAAATTCATTTCTCACAGTTCCGGAGGCTGGAGTCTGAGATAAAGATACCAGCATGGGGGGTTCTGATGAGAACCCTCTTCCAGGCTGGCATACAGCTGCCATTTTGCTGTGTCTCTACATATGGTGAGCAAGCTTTCTGCTGTGTCTTCTCATAAGGGCACTAATCCCATCACGAGGGTCCTATTCTCATGGCCTCATCTAACCCTGATTGCGTCCCAAAGGCCACATCTGCAAATACCATGACATTGGGAGTTAGGGCTTCGACATAGACATGTTAGCGGGACACAGCTCAGTCCATAGATTTCCCTAAATGTGGAAGTCATCGTAGCCATGTATGGGGACAGGCCTAGACCAGGCCAGTGGAGGCAGATATGGGGCTACTGAGTAAGAGTCAGGGATTTGCAACACTCTGTGAGGCCACGTGTGGGTATTTATGAGGGATGGCTCAAGGGTTACTGCCTGGGGTCAAGTCTTGGCCCTGCCTCTTAATTGGGCATGTTGCTTATCTTCTGTCTGCCTCAGTTGCTAGACGTGTGAAATAGGAATACTAATAGTATCTACCTTGCTGGGTTGGGTCAAGATTAAATGAGATAATACACATTAGGCTTTTAGAACAGTGCCTGGAACTTAGCAGATGCTTATCAAGTGTTTATTCTTTCTACTCTGAGGTCCGTACTTTGTCAGACACAAGTCATTCTTGGTCATGAATTTGAAAGTAGAATCAGGCTGCCTGCCCATTTCAGAGAAGATGGGGTCAAACAGATCTCTGAGTTCTTGAATGAGAATCTTTGTGCAGATTCCTGAGCTGATGTTAAGAAGCCAGGCTTGGGAGGCCTGGGTGGCTCAGTCGGTTGAGCATCTGACCCTTGATTTTGGCTCAGGTCATGGTCCCAGGATCGTGGGTTTGAGCCCCGTGTTGCGATCCCTGCTGAACATGGACTCTGCTTAAGACTCTCTCTCTCCCTTTCTCTCACTCTCTCTCTCCCTCCCTCCCTCTACTCCTCTCCCTACTTGTACAGTCACGTTCTCTCTCTCTCTCTCTCTCAAATTAAAAAAAACGAAGAAGAAGAAGAAGCCAGGCTCAGGCTAAAGGCATGGACTCTACCTGGGTGGTCAGGGCAGGTGCAAAACTGTATGTGAACCTTGGGACAATTCTTTTGTCTAGATCTTGATGCCTTAACTCATTTCTGAGCCATTTCCGAACTCAGAGACATGAGTCAGGTCTAGCAGCTTGCTCGCACATGGCCTTGCACTTTGTCTTCCTTCTACGTGGAATGTTCTCTTCCCACACGGCCCCATGGTTAGTTCTCATGTCTGCTCCAACTCCCCTGATCACTAAGACCTTCTCTGACCCAGCCACCAATAGCGCTGTCTGCCCCCAGGATGTCCTACCTTTCTTATCTCGCTTTATTTTTCACATAATGTGTGTGTGTTTGTGTGTGTGCATATATATGTACATTTAACAGCTTTGCGTTGGTGTAACTGACACACAGTGAACTCTACATGTAAAGTGTCCAATTTGGTTTGCTTTGATGCATACACACACCCGTGAAGCCATCACCATTATCAAGATGAACGTATCTATCACCCTCAAACAATTTCTCCGTGTCCCCTTTGCAGCCCAGCCTTCCTGCCTCTCTCTGCCCACTCATCCTCACACGGCAACCCAACAGCCTTCTATCACCGGAGACTAGCTCATCGTTTCTAGAGTTTTATATAAATGAGATCACAGAGCACATACTCTTTTGTATCTGGCTTCTTTCACTACACATAATTATCTTGAGAAGCATCTGTGTCCTCTGGTGTGTCGATAGTTCATTCCTTTTATTGCCGACCAGTTTTTGTTTTTTTTTTTTTAGTGTTTCATTGTTAGGATCCACCAGAATTTTTATTCTATTGAAGGTCTGAGCCCCACATCTCAACCCTCCTCTCCTTTCTTCCCTGTAACAGGTCATAAAACTTCTGTGTGAAGGGTATATTTCTGGTGCCAGGGCGAGGGAAGACATTTTTATCAGTAGAGACAGGGAACTGGGGGCCAAGAAATCCATACAAACCTTGTCAAACTCATTCTTACCTTCCTAGTTACTTCTTCACCATTTGCTACCTCTAGCCCAAACCCTTTTGTCTTATCGATTCTTCACAAACTTACTGGTTCTTCGTCTAAAAGGTATAAAAGGTTCCTGCTCGCGTCACTTCTTTGGGTCTCCATTCTCTTGGGAAGGCTCCCCCGTCCGTGTAAAAATTCAGTGTATGCCTTTCTCTGTACCACAGCTGTCCTCCAAAACAGAATCTACTAACGTGTGTGCTGGAGTATAACTCAAAAATGAAAGGCAGATGTGAATCCGTCCTTGTCAGTTTAATTTTCAGACCCATCCAGGGACCCTCCCAGGGTCGAGGAAACTGTGTCCTTCCTTGCAGAACCATTCCATGGGCAGCCATGTGAACGGGGAGGACGCGATTTGAATTACTGTGGCTTCTTGGTGGTCGGCCAGCTGTTAACTCTAGAGGCCACGCTGTTGAAGAGGATTGCGAAGCCAGGAAATAATAGTAAAATTGTAAAATAATTTCCTCCCGGCTGCCAGGGGCTCCACCTGCTCATGCCCAGGTCCCAGGCGATGGGAGAGCTGCAGAGGCGTGGTGAGATGGCCCAAATGACAGAGCGGGACCTAGCAAGCACCAAGCCTCCGGCAGAATGGCAGACAAAGAGACACAGTCACATGGTGATGGCCTCTTCCCTGACCGCAGGTCTCCCAGGATGCTTTTGAGAGAGAATGTCTCGGGTCTGATTTCGTGCATTCTCCCTGCCTGGGTCCAGCAGTTGGTTTAAAAAAAAAAAAAAAAAAAAAAAAAAAAAAAAAAAAAATATATATATATATATATATATATATATATGCAAAACCAGCTCTAACACCCACATTCCTGCCTGCGGGGGCAGCTTGCCAGGCATTTGTTTAGTGGGAACTCAGCTCAAATTGAGCAGCAAGTCAAGTGACAGCTGCTATGTTTTTCTGAGAATTTAATAAGGGGACTTTCACCCTCTAGAGATATTGGAGTCCTCTGGCTGGAAGTGACTCGCAGAGCTTGCCTTCAAACTTGATTTTAGAGCAGCGGCAGCCGCAGCCGCCGCAGCCCCGGAGCTTGGTAGACTGCCTGCGTCCCGGCCCTCATCGGATTCTGCGTTTTAACAAGATCCCAGGCGATTCCCGTACCCAGTAACACACGGGGAGCCCGGCTCTGCAGACCATCCCGCTCCTGGCTCTCTGTTACGTTTAAAAAATGCTGATACTCAGGTCCTACCCCTCAGAAGGTCTGATTTAATTGGTCAGACCCAATTGGTTTTTACTTTATAGATCACCCAAGGCCCAGAGAGATCACGGGACTCATCCAGGTTCTTAACAACTGGTTAGGAACAAAGCCAGGATTAGAAGCCAAACATTCTAGGGGCGCCTGGGTGGTTCAGTCCGTGAAGCGTCTGACTTTGGCTCAGGTCACGATCTCGCTGCTTGTGGGTTCGAGCCCTGCATCGGGCTCGGGGCTGACAGCTCAGAGCCTGGAGCCTGCTTCGGATTCTGTGTCTCCCTCTCTCCCTGCATTTCCCTGCACCCCAGCTGTCCTCTAAAACAGAATCTACTAACATGTTGCTGGAGTATAACTCAAAAAGAAGTGATCGTGAGGACTGCCTTCAAAAATAAGGATTAATGGAGGGCCTACTGTATGCCAGGGCTGATCAAGACCCTGGGGACCCGGTAGAGAGCACAGTGAACCCTGGTCTCATGGGACAGGGAGAGAGGAAGAGTCGCGCATTAACGATGCCAGAAAAATCAGTAGTGTCAGGTGACAAAGAGGAAAGGGGAGGGAAAGAGTCTCAGGACAGGAGGTGGCTCTGCTGAGGTGCTATGAGCAGAGGTGTGAAGGGTAAGAGAGGGAGAGGGGTTGTGCTGGGGAAGAGTGTTCTCAGAGGGACCAGCAGGGGCAGCAGGAAGCCGGAGATGGGAGCGTGCCAGGTCACCGTGGCCGCAGAGGAGGCCGGGCAGGGCGGGGAAGACCCCCCCAGCAGCAGCAATGCCATAATCCAGACCAGAGATGAAGTGGCCCAATCCAGGGTGGTCCTGGAGCAGGTGGCAAGAAGCCGCCAGGTTCTGGACCCATCTGCCAGGAGTTGCCACTGGATTGGATGCAGAAGCAAGGGTGAGAAATGGACTCTGAGGCGTGCCCCCTGAGCGATGGGTAGAACGAAATATTTTTGAGACAAGAAACAGGTTTGGGTGGGAAAATCCAGAGTTTGGTCTGGGGCATGCCGGGTGTTTGATGAGTTAGCAGTGCTGGTCTTTCAGAAATTCTAAGCTGACTTGCTTTTATAAAAGAGCTCTGGGTGCTCCAGTGTTTGCTGGTATGTTGTCCTCGGTCCTGCTCTCAAGCTGCCTTGTCTGTCATAGACGGATTTACAACTGAATGTAGGAGCTTTCCTACTGTCCCAATGTACCTTGAGATTTCTGGACACATTCTGGGCATTGTGCTAGCCTGGGTGGTGGGTAGGGACTATTTCCGGCTATGCTTGAGTTTTCTTTTGCCAAGAGGGTTTGGTTGGCTGTTAACTAAGCCTGATGGTAATAATGCTGTAGGCTTTTTTCCCTTCGGAAGTCCATTTGCTCATTTCTTATTTAAAGAATATCTGGTCAGGCGACTCAGGTCACGATCTTGTGGTTTGTGGGTTTGAGCCCGGCGTTGGGCTCTGTGCTGACAGCTCAGAGCCTGGAGCCTGCTTTGGGTTCTGTGTCTCCCTCTCTCTCTGCCCCTCCCCCACTCATGCCCTGTTTCTCTCTGTCTCAGCAATAAACAAACATTAAAAAAACGTTTAAAGAATATCCGGTCAGCCTGCATGGCTCCCAGAGATTCAAAAGCCTGTCAAAAGCTTAGCACTTCTGTGCCAAAATACAGCCAAGAAATCACGCCTGATACATACCCAGGCAAAGATACTTCTTCTTCCATCAACTTACCGATTCCCCTACCTCCTTCATGACCATACGAGAGCTAAGATTCATTTAGGTGCTTCTGGGCTCCGCCTCCCCCTTAGAATCACCTGGGAAGCTTTAAAAAATACGCATGGCAAAGCCCATCACCCTCGAGAGGCTGCTTCATTGCTTTCTTTGGTAGGGCCCTGACCCTGGTATTTTCCCCCTTTGAAATACTTCATTTTTAGAGCAGTTTTAAGTCCATTGCAAAAGTGAGCAGAAAGTACAGTTTTCATATCTGCCCCCCAACGCACAGCCTCCCCTACTGTCAACATCCCCCCGCCAGAGCGTTACGGTTGTTAACTATCGGTGAGCCTCCGTGAGCCGTCATTATCAGCCAGGGTCCGTGGTTTATATTAGGATTCACTCTTGGTGTTGTGCATTCGATGCTTCTGGATGAATGTGTCATGACATGCATTCGCCATTATAGTATCCTACAGAGTACTTCGCTGCCCTAAAAATTCTCTGGCCCTGCTGTTTCTAAAATGCATCCCGAGTGATTATAATGTGCAGCCAGAGCTGAGGACTACCGGGTCGGTGTTTACTACGTGCCGGGCCCTGCTTTAAGCACTTTTAGTAATTATCTACCGTCGTCCTCATGTCAACCTCTGGTGTAGGTACAGGTATTGTCCTTCGGTAGCTTGACAACGTCACACGGTGAATGGGCCGCGTGTGGACCCAGGCTGTCTTGCTGCGAAGTCTGTCCCTTAACCCCTGTGTCATACTGGCCTTGCAATCTGCTCTCTCATCGGCCCAGAATTGGGTGAAGGAGAAAAGTAGGATTTCCCCTGCAGTCTGCCCGTGGGCCATGCTGCTGAGCGGAACTCTGAGCCTCTCGGCCCACTGCTCCTGTCCTTCAGGGCCCTTTCTTTCCTGTCCCTTACGCTGGACCTGCTCGGTCCAGCTCTGGTACGTCTGCCAGGAATGCCCTCCCCCCTTTCCCACCAGCCAAAATGTAATCCTTCCCCCTGTGCTCAAGTTCCACGCTCCTGGCATGAGGTCTGACGATCTGGGCCACCCCGACCTCTCCCCTCCTAGCACCAGAAGCACTCCCTGCCTCGATTGTGCCTTTGGGGATTCGGTGACGCTAGAGTTTGCAAACTGCATACCGCTCCCTGTTTGACACCCGAAAGTCTTCTTCTCTCTCTGCAAAATTGGCATGTCCCCTGGGGAAGGAAATATGTCCTGTACCATCAATTTCTCTCTCCTTTCTCAAGTCCCACACACTGGGCTGGGACTTAATATTGTTGTAGGTCCAACAGGACGTATGGGAGAATGAGGTGTCCCTGCTCAAGCGGGGGCCACAGGCCATATCACGTATGGAGAGCGGGGTCCCTCCATTCTCACTCTGGTACACCGTGCACTTGTGGGGAGCATCTTACCGAATGGCTTCCCTTCCTCCCTAAATGGCTGCTTTGATCTGATTCCCAGGGAGTCCCATTTGGGGCCTGAGGTCCAAACTCCTCAGTCTGCGGTGGAAAGTGTCCCATGATCCAGGCCCCTGCTCAACTCCCGGTGGGTGACCGTACCTCCTGATTTACCTGAGTCGGCCTCAGTTTCCCTGGGATGGCCCTGGTTTCTGCCTGTGGTCACGGTGTATCAGTAGTGTCCCTTTTCATTCTCTAAGCTGTCCCGTTTAAATGATAAATAAAGCAGTGGCTCTACCTTTGAGCCCACAACTCTCCCAGCAGCTCACCTTGTGGCTGTCCCTCCTGCCTGGAATGATCAGCCCCCTCCCCAACCCCAGGCATATACCAACTTTCCTGCCAAAGTCCTACTGCGTATTTCCTGGGCCTGCTTCAGCTTTTGCACCCACTGTCCTGCATTGTAGCTGTTGGTATAGATAGGCCATTTCTCTTATTGGATGAGAAGCTCCTAGCAAGGGCCTAGGAATTGACCACGTCCGTCCTCTACAAGGAGGCCAACACAGTGCCTTACACACAGTAGACACTTCTGATCATTTTTTAACTGTGTGACTTAAGGCAGTCACATCTCCTCTGGGCCTCAGTTCCAGTAAACTAGATCATCTCTGTATCATTCAGGGTCTAACCAGGAAGACAAAAGCTATTTTCAAGCATGAAATGCGGGGTTATGTAGGTAACTGAGCCAAACAGGGGTCACCCAGAGATTCGCGTCAGCAGGAAGTCGCCGTCTCCGAGGCTGCTCCGTTGAAGGGAGGCCGCAGGACTGCTAGTTCTGGGTCACAGGGCAGAAGGGGTATATGCAGCCTATTAGAAATGCCACCTGAGGCTGGCTTTCCCCTCCTTCCCCCTCTCCAATCTCCTGCCTCCCTGTGCTCCAGGGTAGCAAGAAGCCAGCGGTGCTGGGAGCCCAGGAGACACAGCCTCAAGGGTCAGCTCCGAGAGAGACAGGGCAGAGCAAAGAAGGGCATAGCGGGGAGGGAGGCAGGCCCCAGAGGGCCACAGCTCCAAGTCCCCTTTCAGTCCTCGGACTGGTGGCTCATTAAATCTGTTGGATAAATGAGTAAATCGGTACATGTGTGCGGAAACTCCTCATCAGTTTGGAAATACACGTAGCTGCTTGCAGAAGATGCGATCAAGAAGGTCTGTGTGTTTCTAATGTTAGAATTCTTCCATCTCTATAACAAACATAAGTTTGGGGCATGAAAAAACCCAAGCCCTTCTTACTCCTTTAGTTATTCTGAATGATCCAATCAATAAAATCGACAGTAGCACTTAGGGAAGCAATACAATACAGACACTTAGTGTAAGAAAATATTTTGACCTTCACCTGGCAAGGATACAGATGTCATCGTGTAAGTATTTACTGAGCAGAGCGCCCTCCCTCCTCCCTGCTGCATGGGCAGGAGAGGCTCAGAAAATCCACAGGGTGGGGACAGAAGGCGGGGGCTTTGGAGGCCTCCCCACCTCTGCATTCCTGGCTGCACCGATGAAAACACTGCAGGCATTTTGTTCCCAGAACTTGTTTTCCTCCACTGGGAAGTGGAGAACATAGTAAACTAGAACAGTACCTGAGATCCAGAGAAGATTCCACATCTCACCTCGAGCCAAAAGCTTGAGCCTCGTCTCCCGCGAACCGTCTTCGGGGCGTCTGGTCAGATCGCGTGGTTTGAGTTTCAGGAATTGTAATTCTGCGGGGAGAGTTTTCTGGGGAGCAGGGGAATGACCTTCAGGAGACAAAAGGAAGAAGAGAAGAAACCTGAGCCGGAAAATCCACTTTGCAGCCTACATGGAGTAAGTCATTCTGTTTTGTTTGTGTCACTGGGATAGTGAATGGATAGATATGTGAAGTAATGCATGGGAAAAGCCACCACCCGAGGGTGCAGTCACGGTGGGGATTGAAATGTAGGCATTTCAAAGAGTATCAGGGTACCTGGCTGGCTCAGTCGGTTAATTGTCTGACCTAGGCTCAGGTCATAATCTCATGGTTTGTGAGTTCAAGCCCTGCATCAGGCTCTCTGCTGACAACGCAGAGCCTGCTTGGGATTCTGTCTCTCTCTCTCTCTCTCTCTCTCTCTCTCTCTCAAAAATAAATAAACATTAGGGATGCCTGGGTGGCTCAGTCAGTAGAGTGTCCAACTGGCTCAGGTCATGATCTCGCGGTCTGTGAGTTCGAGCCCCGCATCAGGCTCTGTGCTGATGGCTCGCTGCAGCCTTCTTTGGATTCCTCTCTCCCTGACCCTCCCCCGCTCACGCTCTGTCTTTCTGTCTCTCTCTCTCAAAAATAAATAAACACAAAAAAATCGTTTAAAAAAAGGAAAGAAAAGAAACAAAGTAGGCCTGTCACTTCAAGGAAACCTAATAGTATCTATTGCTTGTGATGAGAACCCAAACCTTTTTAAAAGGCACAAACTTCTGGTTAAAAAATAAGTAAGTCCTGGAAACATAATATACAGCATGGTGACTGGAGCTAATAATACTGTATTGTATATTTGAAAGTTGCTAAGAATAGATCTTAAAAGTTCTCATCGCAAGAAAAAGAAATTTGTAACTCTGAGTGGCGATTGATGTTAACTAGACTTACTGTGGTCGTTTCTTAACATATACAAATATCAAATCATTATTTGATACATCTGAAGCTAATGTCATGTTATATGTCTGAAGCCAACGTACATCTGAAGCTAATGCAATGTTATATGTCAATCTGAAGCCAATGTAATGTTATATTTCAATTACACCTCAATTTAAAAAAAACATCCAAGCTTTTAAGCGATCATTGCAGTCCCTTCTCTGAACTAAGGACTTCCACTTTCTTCAGATATGCTTTCTGCCTCTTTCCTCTCTTTCTGGGATTCCCTTCATGCATGTTGTGAGCTTGGTGGTGTCCCCTAGGTCTCTGAGATTCTGCCCACTTTTCTCCATTCTTTTTTCTTTCTGTTCTGAAGATTGGATCATCTCAATCACCTTCAAATTCATTGACTATTCTGTCTGCTCACGTCTCCTCTCGAGCTCTCTAGTGGGTAAAGGCGCATGTGAAAATACAGATGATTGGATTTATGTAGCTAGTTGATAGGTTTTCAGATTCCACATTGCGACCACTTCTTTGTACAGTTTCAAAGAAGATTATTGGCAATCATATGGAAAGACTATTAAAATACTCCTTCCTTTTCCAAGTATATATCTGCGTGTAGCCAGATTTTCTTCATGTATTTCAACCAAAACAATGTATTGTATCACAATGAACGTGGAAGCAGCAGCTGGTTTTTAAGCCAGATATTAGATGTGTGAACAAATGTAAAGCAATGCCACTCTTAGGAAATGTTACTTTGTTTTAGAAAAATATGTGTTATTTATGCTCACGTAATGAGTTTGTTTTTGGTATTTAAAAAACTTTTTATTTTAGAGAGAAAGGGTACAAGTGGGGGAGAGGGGCAGAGGCAGAGAGAGAGAGAGAGAGAGAGAGAGAGAGAATCCCAAGCAGGTTCCACACTCAGCACAGAGCCTGATGAGGGGCTCGATCCTGTGACCCTGAGATCATGACCTGAGCTGAAATCAAGAGTCAGATGCCCAGTTGACTGAGCCACCCAGGCGCCCCTATTTTTGTTATTTTTAAATGAATAAATGCTTTCAACTTTTCTCAGTTTTAATTTTAATATGGTAAATAGTGATATATAACCCCATAAACAAACATTCTTGGGAGTCCTCAATTATTTTTGAGCGTGGAAAGGGGTCCTGCCATCATAATATTTAAGAACCTCTGGTCTAGACCAACCCAGGGGGTTCAAGCCCAGAGGAAGCCCCACCCACTTAAGGTCACATGTACCTCTTTTTCTTTAAATATGGAAATGAGTAATTTAGAAAGAACCAAGAGTATTCCAGCAAGTAGAGTCATTCCGGCAAGACTTTCACAGCAAGTCAGGAATGTTGCTGCTTCCTTCGGCCAAAAGGAAGCCAAAAGGAAAGACAGTCAAGAAGGGAACGCAATGAATTGTTCAGGGAATTTCTTCCGGGACGTTTTTGCATTCCTGTCAAATCACTGTGGGGCACACAGGTCACTCTGCCAGCATCTTGCAAAGATTCTAAAGCCCAGTCCTACTCACACCATTTCAGCTGCTGTCACCGAAGTCCCCTCCTTGCAGCTTCTCTTTCTCTTCTAGTCGCCACGGAGCAACTTAGCCCAGAAGTGACCGACAAGGTTCTCGCAGATATTCGATTGTTTCCCCTAGTAGGTTTTTTTTTTTTTTTTTTAAATGTTTATTTATTTATTTTGGTGGGGGTGGGGCAGGGAAAGAGGGAGAGAGAGAGAGAGAGAGAGAGAGAGAGAGAGAGAATCCCAAGCAGGCTCCATGATCAACATAGAACCCAACACGGGGCTAGATCTCACAAACCCTGAGATCGTGACCTGAGCCGAAATCAAGAGTCAGATGCTTCACTGACTGAGCCGCCCAGGTGCTCCCTCCTTTACTGCTTTCTTACCTGGTCCTTTGATCTCTCTATCTTACTTTCTTCTCTGCCTTTCTGTTTTTTCCACACAAGTCCTGGTACTTTCAGGGCAGGTGGTTTCTCTGGCATAGAGATCCTGGTCTGGATAAATCAGGAAATCAACCCAACTACTTAGAATTTTCCAGTAGCCCATGGTACTGTTTGATGCTCCTTGTAAGTTCCTAGCTGAGGCCAGGTCTTCCAGAACTACTGGAAAAGAGGCGTGTAGGCAGTGGTATAGGCCATGTGGAGCTCAGGCAGAGGCCCCTTTCTCTTTGTTCAGCCTTAATTTGGCTTAAATGAAGAGACCCAAGCATAAGTGATGAGGATGTCTCCAAGGGCAGACCAAGGACAATTTGTAGCAGAATGTATTTGGGACCTTAAAAAATTTTTTTTAATGTTTATTTACTTTAAAAGAGAGAGAGAGAGAGCACAGGCGGGGCAGAGAGAGAGGGAGACACAGAATCCAAGGCAGGCTCCAGGCTCTGAGCTGTCAGCACAGAGCCCGATGTAGGGCTCAAACTCACAAGCCATGAGATCATGACCTGAGCTGAAGTTGGACGCTCAACTGACTGAGCCACCCAGGCCCCTGTATTTGGGATCTTTAAAAGCAGATCCTCAGGACTTTTACCCACAGATTCTGATTCAAGAATTTTCAATAGAGGTTCCTGGTGATTCTTCTGCACAGTTCTTGAGGACCAGAGGTAATCTGGTCTTAGCACGTTCACATCCTTTTTCTTTTTCTTTTTTTTAATTGAGGTATATTTGACATACAGCGTTGTGTATGTTTTAAGGTGTACTGCATATTGATTCGATGCATTTATATTGCAATATCACTGCCACAGTCGAGTTAGCTAATACCTCTATCACATCACATGATTATCATTTTAGCACTTTTATATTCTTTTTTAAAGTTTATTTATTTTGAGAGAGAGGGGGAGGAAAAGGGCCAGAGAGAGAGGGCGAGAGAGAATCCCAAGCAGGTTCCTCACCATCCACATGGAACTGGAACGCATGAACCTGTGAGATCATGACCTGAGCCGCAATCAAGAGTCAGACACTTGGGGCACCTGGGTGGCTCAGTCGGTTAAGCGTCCGACTTCGGCTCAGCTCATGATCTCGTGGTTCGTGGGTTCGAGCCCCACGTCGGGCTCTGTGCTGACAGCTCAGAGCCTGGAGCCTGCTTTGGATTCTGCGTCTTCCTCCCTCTCTGGCCCTCCCCACTCACTCTCTCTCTCTCTCTCTCTCTCTCTCAAAAATAAATAAACAAAAAATTTAAAAAAAAAGAGTTGGACACTTAACCGACTGAGCCCCCCCCCCCCCAGGTGCCCCAGAG
Organism: Panthera leo; assembly: GCF_018350215.1. Lineage (NCBI taxonomy): Eukaryota > Metazoa > Chordata > Mammalia > Carnivora > Felidae > Panthera > Panthera leo. Next base: position 77,161,886 of record NC_056690.1, on the reverse strand, counting down.
CTTCTACATTCTTAGCATATATGTAGCATAAAGTTTCTGCTTTACGAAGCCCCTTCACATTGATTTTCTCATTTGAACCTCAGAATGACCTCGTGAAGTATACAGGAACAGCAGGTGTCGTTGCCTCTAGAAAGTGACCCTCACTTTCAGTCTCCCGGTGTTGTTGCCCAGGGCAAATCTGAATATCAGCTGTGGGTCCAGCTTGGTGACCCTCAGCCACCCCTGTGTGGCTTCTACTTGGGAACCAGATTACAAAAAAGGGCAAGATATTAAGAAAATTGGAATTAGCGTATGGTGTTTTGAAAATGAGGCGTATGTGAGCACACGCGACTGTGGAGGGCTTATGAGCACATATGAGCTCAGGGAGACAGAGGGGTGCCTTCGGCGAGAAGAAGGAGAATAAGGAAGACGGTGTGCCATCCGGTGTCTAACACTGATCCTTCTGGGTTAGATGTGTGTGCGTATTTCACACAGATCAGGCAATAAGTATCTAAACATCACTTCTAATTCTGAGCCAACCCACAGCTCTCGCCTTCTGAAAATGCTCATTTACTTCTGCGCCGGATAATGCAGAGTGAGGCCAGCAATGTTACAGCTATACTGAGATCAAGTGAGATCTATGAGTGCAAATTATAAAGCCAGTGCAACAGGCTTTTCCTGGGACTGCAGAGCCCAGAGAAAGGCCCTAGCAGGAGAGGTCAGCAAAGTCTGTTAGGTTCAAGGTTCCATGGAGCTCCAGTCAGTAAAGGGAGGGGACACAGGAGCACCGTCCCTCCTGGAGCAGGGAGAGCAGGCTCAACATGATCCAGGAGTCAAGTTTGTCCCTGCTGGGCCAAAGCCAAGCACCTGGCTTGGTCTGTGTAAGTCAGGATGGCATGTGGGCATGGGTTTCTGGCCAGGGGGTTCATGGGTCATGGTTTAGACCCCACAGTCATGTAAAATGAAGAGGAAAGGGCACATTCTTCCTACACATAATCCCAGTGTGGCGTCTTTATAGCCTCCTGGCAAGAACAATGCCTTCTTAGGGGCGCCTGGGTAGCTTAGTCGGGTGGGCGTCCGACTTGGGCTCGTGTCATGATCTCGCGGTTCGTGAGTTCGAGCCCCGTGTCGGGCTCTGTGCTGACAGCTCAGAGCCTGGAGCCTGCTTTGGATTCTCTGTCTCCCTCTCTCTCTGCTCCTCCCCTGCTCACATGCTGTTTCTCTCTCTCAGAAATAAATAAGGATTAAAAAAAAAAAATTAAAAAAAAAAAAGAACCATCCCTTCTTAGCATGGTCTTAAAAAGTTACTGCTTAGGCTGACTTCGGCTCAGGTCATGATCTTGTGGTCCATGAGTTCGAGCCCCACGTCGGGCTCTGTGCTGACAGCTCAGAGCCTGGAGCCTGTTTCGGATTCTGTGTCTCCCTCTCTCTGACCCTCCCCTGTTCATGCTCTGTCTCTCTCTGTCTCAAAAATAAATAAACATTAAAAAAAAAAAAATTTAAAAAAAAAAGTTACTGCTTATGCTGTCCACTGCCTGAGGTCGAATACTTCAGTTACTTGTGTACAATGTCTCACTCCAGAAAATAATGCCTTTTCAAATTTCTATAGTGTAAAAAGGACTCAAAATAAGAGGAGAGAAGGAGAAACTAGAGTGTGAGATGTTTCCCCATTCGTCTGAATAATTCTCATCATTTTTCAAGTTGGGGTAAGACTGGGGAAGGTCTTAACGGAAAATGCCGGGCTTCCTGGATTCTCAGCTCCAGGGCAGCTGGGACTCAGAAGCTGGCTGACTCTGACCACAAGCCCCTTTCCAGGGAGATCACAGATCTCCTTGGGTGTGCAGCAAAAAACCATGGTCATTTTCTGTGCCATGATGTGAGGAATGTTGGCATGCCCGTCCAAACACGGCCAACTTACCAAGTGTATTTTCTTCATCCTAGCTGTACCCCAGATGACACCGCTGTTTATCAAATCTCTGCTAAAAACTGTTCTGGAATGATCTGCTGTTCTGCTTCCATTGAAGTCAAGTGCTCGGCAGAGAACCCACAGCTCTCCCCTAACCCCAAAGATGGCGGGGACACAGGTTGGAAACATGCGGCAGAGTCAAGCATGCAGGAAGAAGCAAACCAGCTTGATGAGAAAGAACATCCTCGTAGGGGCGAAGAAAGTGTCCCCTCAGGTAGTCCCGTGTCAGCTGACTCCCCGTCCTCCAAATTCGGCTGTTCAAGCTCGCTCCGGTTATTGGCCAATAATGACACTGGTGCCTCCGGTTCTGAAAATCCCTTGGATGTTAAAGGAGCAAGGCGAACCGAAGAGGCTCGTGATCCGAATAGCGCGGAGGAAGTTGCGGATGGGTGGCTTTCTTCTAAATCAAGTAATATTCCCGATAAGCAACATGTGTATTGCCACAGGGCAGTGCATTCCAAAGGATCAAGGCCAGTGGATGGGGCCTTAAACAGTGATGGCCCTCGTGAGGACGTCTTAAAGTCCGGTCATCCGAATCCCAGAGTGCAGAAATACATTAGCTTCAGCCTACCGCTGTCGGTGGCGGCCACATCCAATGGCCCAGGTGACAGGGCCACGATCCAGCAGCAAGGCAGCCCACAGGTGTCCAGCGAAGACTCTGACAGTGACTATGAACTTTGCCCAGAGATAACCCTAACCTGCACCGAGGAGTTTTCGGATGATGACCTAGAGTATCTGGAATGTTCCGACGTTATGACGGATTACTCTAATGCAGTTTGGCAAAGGGACCTGGAGGGGACTGGGCAGGTTTTTTTATTAGAAAGCAATGACGAAGAGATGGAATTCGGTTCGTGTTGCCCGGGTGGGCGTGAGCATTTCCTCAGTGAAATGGGTTGTGGGCCTCGGGTGTCAGATGACATGGGGCCTATGGATGCCACCAGTGGCTTCTGCGGTAATCACTCACAACCCCAAGAAGTAGGGGTGAGGAGCAGCCAAGCCTCCACCCACAGTCCCTCATCCCCGCAAACGGGGATGATTCTGACCTTGGGGCCTCCCCGGGATGTAACGTCTACAGTGACAGACCAGGCGAGATGTAAACTACCCACTGCTTCTGAGGCTGCTGAAAATGATTATCCAGGAATTCGAAGAGAAACCAGAGACAGCCACCAAGCAGGAGAGGAATTCACCAGTGACAATCTGCTAAACATGGATAAAGCGGTGACAGAGACGGCGATGAAGCGTCTGTCTGGTGAGTTAGAAAACTCAGGGGTGGACCAGTGGTTGGAGATTGCAGCCGAGAAGAAAGTAGGGGACGAGGTTTCATTGAGCAAGAGGGGCTCCGAGATACCTGCCGGGGTGAGGCGGCCAGAAACCAAAGGAAAACCCAAGAAGCTGAGCCCCAACTTGAAAGAAAGCACGACAGAAGGCACCCTTAATCTCCTCTATCCCAAAGAGCCTGTTAAGCGCCCATTAGCCCAGAGTGATAAAAGAGACGGTCCTCATGCCAAAGCAGAAGCTGTTGATTGGAATTCCCAGTTCCGTGCAGGAGAATGTGCCGTTCCAGCCCAAGCACAGCAAGAAACAGAGACCCTGCGAATTCCCCTGGGCCCAACCCCCCAAGGAGGGAACTCAAACTTCGAGGGAGAAGGGGTGTTGGTCAGTACCCTATCTGAGACAAGCGGGGTTCCAGACGGCAGTGCTCATCCTCAGGTAAGACTCCTCTTTTTAAAAATTACTAGATGAAAGGTATTTGTGTGTGCATGCGTGTGCGTGTGTGCGTGTGTGCGTGTGTGTGTGTGTGTGTGTGTGCGTGTGGGTTTCTCTTCATTTCATATTATGATCGCCGTACCACAATGTAAATCACAAGAAGTCTCCCAGCACCATTAGGGTATTTGTGAATGACAGCTGCTGCTGGTAAGAAGGAAATCTGGTTTTGAAAAAAGGCCCAAATAAACCCTAAGCCGTCCTAATTATAGCAAAAGACAGATAGAAGCAAGAGGCACTAATGGGATTCTGGACAGCTGGAAAAAGAAATTTGATATTTTGTCTACTGCATGTGTTTCACCAGGCAATGTCCCTATTCAGAAAGTTTTGCAAGCAAATGTTTTGGGTGTAGACTTTAAAAGGAAAAAAAAAAAAAAAAAACTCGCTTGAGTCAGTTTTCAGGAGCACTTTAAAAATGTTAAGTGCTAGTTGGAATCAGAATTCATAGTAAAATGAGAGATTTCGGTGGTCTAAATGATTTGTAGAATTCACTTAGTGGTGCTGGGAAAAGCAGACAAAATTGGTTTTCTGGGCCGAAAAATCAAAGTAGATTTTTGAACCAAGGTTTGTTTTGTTTTTCTGAGATCACAAATACAAAAGAGGCTAAGAAAATACTGCCTGGAAGTAAATTTGTTTTACTCTATTCCTGATTGGGTGGGGGGGGGTGTATTTGAAAGAGATGGAATTAAATTCATGGCAATAATCAGTGCACAAAAGACATTGTGCATGATATATGAATTTATTGTATTTTTAATTTTAAAGGGTCCCAAATGGGCTTTGAACTAATGCTGTACCATGGCCAAGATTTTATTTTTGTAAATAACTACCTAAGACAAGTTATTAATCAGTTATTTTTACCATCCTACTTTACTATGTTTTCCCTCCCCCCAACTTCATAGTTTAGGAACCTAGTATTGTTTTTATAGATCAGACATTCTCCAAAGAAAATGAAATATTCCCAAATGCATTCAGTTACTGAACTCTGTGAAAAAGTAAACATGGAATACATCGGTTTCTAAAGACCTCGTCCTAAAATAGCCAGTCAAAAAATCTCTAGATCTGAGGTAGCTTTTTCCTGAGCAAATCATTCTGCCCCACTGGCCAAACTCTGTCACATAAAAGTCATGTTTATACTTTACTTTTTGCAGGAGAGCCAGCTTTATACTATTTGGTTGTTAAAAAAACCTTTTTTTAATGTTTATTTTTGAGACGGAGAAAGAGCATGAGCAGGGGAGAGGCAGAGAGAGAGAGAGAGAGAGAAAGAGAGAGAGAGAGAGAGAGAGAGAGAGAGAGAGAGAATCCCAAGCAGGCTCCAGGCTCTGAGATGTTAGCACAGAGCCCGACGCGGGGGTTGAAGCCACAAACCGTGAGATCATGACCTGAGCCGAAGTCGGAGGCTTAACCGACTGAGCCACCCAGGCGCCCCTTCTATGTGGTTGTTTCGCATACCGCTGGGGTGATCGCACGCCAATGAGCACAGATGCATACCCAGGATAAGTTTATGGACGTGGGTTAGCAAAATATTAATACAAAGTTAAGTTGCAGTATTAATTTTTTCATGTCAATAAACATAGCGTTTCCTTTTCTAGTCATCAGATGCTCTTCCTGGCTCAGATAAGTACCTTTTTACAACTGTTCATCCACATGGAGCATTTTATTGGGCAAATTACCTTGACTATTAAAAGTTCGGGGTGGGGGGGAGGGGGTAAAGTGGCCAACGAGGAGCAGGTAGAGAGGAAGAGGAGAGTGACAAAGTTAGTTTTAGACCCACCACTGGGGGAGGCAAGTTCTAGCTTCCTCACCTGCCAACAAGGAGGCTAAGGAAGGAGCCCCCTTTGTCATCTTCGGCTTGTGCCCCTAACTGCAATCTGAGACCGGAGTCTTGGGGACGGCAAGCCCAACGCAGCTAAATAACACGGGCCATCTCCGGGACCACAGTCGACGGTCTCATGCACATCCTTGTGGCCATCAGAGTTCTTGTGGGACCCTTGCTTCTGCACTCACACGCACTCACCGCTTCTGCTTTCGGCTCGAGGTCTGAGGTGCGTCCTGTGTTTTGTGGCACGGCTAAGTGACTCTCTAGAAAGCTTGCCCCGTGCAGGTAGGAGGGCTGTTCTCACTTTGCTGTGCCCAGTAGCAGAGCTGGCCTGTCACTCAAGGGCAGCCAGAAGCGTGAGTGGAAGTTGTGTATTCAAGAGTAGTTCTGTGCAGCTCGAAGTTAGAAATAGGACTGGGGCGCCTGGCGGGGGGGGGGGGGGGGGGGCGGGGAGGCTCCATCGGTTAAGTGTCTGACTCTTTGTGTTCCGTTCAGGTCACGATCTCACAGTTCAAGGGGTTGAGTCCTGCATGGGGCTCTGCCCTGACAGCGTGGAGCTTGCTTGGGATTTTCTCCCCGCCCCCCCGACCCCTCCCTCCCCTTAAAAATAAATAAATAAGGATACCAGGGTGGCTCAGTTGGTTAAGCGCCTGACTTTGACTCAGGTCATGATCTCACAGTCGTGGGTTCGAGCCCCACATCCGGCTCTGTGCTGACAGCTCAGAGCCTGGAGCCTGCTCCAGATTCCATGCCTCCCTCTCTCTCTGCCCCTCCCCCACTCGCACTCTGTCTCTCTCGCTCCCTCTCTCTCAAAAATAAACATTAAAGTGCATAAATACATAGATAAATATCTTTTAAAAAAGAGAGAGAGAAAGAAATAGTACCTCTGTATCTGTGGCATTTTTTTTTTCCTTAACAAAAAGTGGGGAGGGGCGCCTGGGTGGCTCAGTCGGGTGAACATCTGACTTTGGCTCAGGTCACCATCTCCCGGTCTGTGAGTTTGAGCCCCGCATCGGGCTCTGTGCTGACAGCTCAGAGCCTGGAGCCTGCTTCAGATTCTGTGTCTCCCTCTCCCTCTGCCCCTCTGCCATTCGTGCTCCGTCTGTTGCTCTCAAAGACTAAATAAACATTAAAAAAATTAAAAAAAAAAAAAAGAAAAGTGGGGAAATGCTGCAGGGACTATGGCACAGTGAGTGCCCATTTTTTGACCCATGCAAAAAGTCAGTAGTCTCACTGTGGAAGAGGCCCATGTTTCTTACATGCAAATACAATATAGCCAAATTTCCACCAAAGGCCTAAATATCACTGTAAATGTGATGCAAAAGCATGAGAAGGTCACTAGGAGCTAAATCAAACTTGTTAAAATACCACAAAAAAAAATTGGTGAATCTTTCTATAACTAAGACAAAAAGACATTTTAGACATTTATTCTCAGACAACTGAAGCTTGTGGGAACTTGAAATTTGAAATGTTAGAAATCCTTGGTTGGGGGTAATGTTAATAAATCTGCCCACTCTTGACTCTTGCCTGATTCACTTACCTTGAGGTGTCTTTTTTTTCCTTTCTTTCTTTTTTTTTGTGGGGGGAGAGACAATGACCATCAGCTTATCGTTTAGCAGTTTCTCTTCATCTGTAGATTGCTTTTAGCAATTCTGAGGAAAATCCCAGACCTCTCATTCTGCTGTGTTCTAAGAACAAGGCTATATTGTAGAATATCTCCTACCTAAACGAGTGGACTTATTTCCCATCTGCCTTTCCTGCTTTTACAGTGCAAGGCCATTCCGATTTGTCTTGAAGTAGTGTTTACCCAGGCTAGGATTGGAGAGCCCCCAGTTTCTCTACAGTTATGGAAGATTCCAAAGTTAATCCCAGTTGGGGAGTGGAAAGCAGAGAGGGTACCCCAGGCTAACTTGAATCGTCTTCAAGGGTCACACGGCCAATCCTTCACCTTGGTTTTGCTTTTGGTTTTATGATCCAGCTCGGAGGCAAGTCTTGACGACCTGCCCATCTTAAGTTTCCTTGTAACCACCCGGCGGTAAGATCGCCCTCGCTCTTGAGTCAGAAGTGCTGTGTCTGTCTTTCTGCATCGCTGCCCAGCTTCACGCTAGAGAGATTTGCATTTCTCTTTGGGGTGATGGGATCTCAAGAGTACAGTATGAAAGTGGAATCTTAGGTTTTGAGAGTTAAGAATCTTCCTGATTGGGAATCACTACTAAGCACACAAGGTGGTGAGCTCCTTGATGGCAGGGAGTTTGGTCACTGTATTTTGTTCACTGATCTATCCCAAGTCCTGGGAATGGTGTTGGCCACACAGTAGGCACTCAATAATTGAAAGAACAAGCAGCCATACGGAACTAGATTTAATTCCATTGATTCCATAAAGATCGTTGGTCTCAACCACTTTGCGGCCTTTGGTGTTCATTCTTTGGTTCCCTTCACATACCAATTCTCCAAATCACTTCCCATTGCTTCCCATTGCTTTTTTGGCCCTGGGAATCGATTACTTTGTACTAAACCGTAAACACCTTGCACTTGGGTTCCCTTGTGAATGCTGGAGATTCACATATAACCTTGGCCTCATCAGTGCCTTGTTAGCTTTTACAGATGGCTGATTAGATCCGGGAAGACCTTACCACATCCCCCTAGCATTCAAGACCCTCTGCCATATTGCTCCCATCCCCCTCTGAGTGGCGAAGCGGACAAACACACCGCTTTCTTCAGCGGGTAAATGAAGCCTTCTCCCAGACATGCAGTGTTTTCTTCTGTCTTCTTGCCTGGAAATAGCCTCGCTCGGCTTGTTGCCAGCTCAGTTCCTCTCATCTTGCGAGGCCAACATCCTGCAAAGTGCTTCAAGTTGCCTTCCCTGCCCCCACCCCAAAGCCCAGTCCTCATCGCTAACCGTGACTTCTCCTTCCGTTCTTGTTCTCATCCTCCGTGTCATGCAGTGGACTCTGCATTTGGATCCTGTACTCTTGCTTTCTGACCTGTGACCTTGGGAAAAACTCCCGAAGCTCTCCCAGACCCAGTTTCCTCATCTAAAACAGAAAACAGAAATAATAATAACAATCATAATAATCGTGCCTCGTAGAGTGTTATGAAGATTAAAGTCTTGAGCATGACACGCGGATCGCAGTACCTATTATGCTGTTAGCATTTATTGCGCATTATCGTTTTTATTTTGTTTATTATTTTGCCTTTTTTTACAAACATTTTGTTTTTAAGTAATCTCTGCATCCAATGTGGGGCTTGAACTCACAACCCCAAGATCAAGAGTCACATGTTCTACCGACCGAACCAGTCGGGTGCCCCTTTTATTTACCTTCTTAATACTTCTGTCCTTTCCCCCCCATATTGAAAGCGTATCAAGGGCTGGCTGGAAGTGATTTTATACCTTTTTAAAAAATATTTACTTATTTTTGAGAGAGAGAGCAAGTGTGTGAGTGGGGGAGGGGCGCAGAGAGAGAGAGAGAGAGAGAGAGAGAGAGAGAGTGGGAGACAGAGGATCTGAAGCCAGCTCTGTGCGGACAGCAGAGAGCCCGATGTAGGGCTCTGACCCACAAACTGTGAGATCGTGACCTGTGCCGACATCGGATGTTTACCCAAGTGCCCAGGGTAAGCCAGGTGCCCCTATGCCTTTTTTAACTGAAATCTTCCTTGAGATAATGGTAGGTGCACACACGGTTGTAAGAAACAACATGGAGAGAAGGCTGTGCACTTCACTTTGCCCGGGTTCCCCCCGATGGTAACATTTTGTAAAACCGTAGCATAATATCATAACTAAGATACTGATATTGATACTATCTAGTGATCTTATTCAGATTTTCTCAGTTTTACTTGCGTGTGAGTGTATTCATGAAAATCTATTGAAATTTATCACTGGTGTGGGCTCGTGTGATAGCTGTTAGGAAACTTCATGCTCATCTGAGTTCAGCCTAGTAGCTAAGCAGGCGGTGCAGGGATGACACAGTATATGACAGCTTGAAATGTGCATGGCCATCCAGTGATAGACAGGACACATAGCCCTCCAATAATTTTTTTTTTTTTTTTTTTTTAGCATAGGAAAATAGCAGATAATCTCAACCTCCTTGTAACGTAGTTTTCATACCTGGGATAGAGCAACCCGAAATTTAAATTCATCTGCATAATAAAATGCATTTATTCCCCCGTCCCCCCCAATAACAACTGTTAAAACAGACTCCAGAAAGCCAGCTCTCTGCGGACGACAGGAAGGCAGAAGTTTATAACTGCTCATCTCTTAGCACGTGGCAGGCCTCTCGTCAGCACGACTCCATGGCTGACCCAGCAAATAACACAAACATTTATTTTTTTGTTTTGTTTTTAACATTTATTTATTCTTGGGAGACAGAGAGAGAGCACGAGCAGAGGAGGGACAGAGAGAGAGGGAGACACAGAATCCGAAGCAGGCTCCAGGCTCTGAGCCATCAGTACAGAGCCCGACGCGGGGCTCCAACCCACCAACCGGGAGATCATGACCTGAGCCGAGGTCGGACGCTCAACCGGCTGAGCCACCCAGGAGCTCCGAACATTTGTTTTGTTTTTCACCACAAAGTCCACTGTGCCATTTCTGCCAAATACCATCACTGCCGTGCACCTGCAGGTCAGCTAATGCCCGTACTCAGTCATTGTTAAATAATCAATGGAAACTCATTACAGCCTTGTTGCTCACAGTGCAGTCTGCAGACCAGTTTGTCAAAGTGCAGAATCTCAGACCCTGCCCGGCCTTGCCAAATCAGGATCTGCATTTTAACCGGATTCCTAGGTGATTCCTATACACACAGAAGTTCCAGAAGCCCTGGTCTACAGAGAGGAGCTCTTTCTCAGAAAAAACCCAGGGTGCCTGGGTGGCTCAGCTGGTTAAGCGTCCAATTTTTGATTTCTGCTCAGGTCATGATCTCACGGTGCCTGAGTTCAAGCCCCACGTCAGAGCCTGCTTGGGATTCCCTCTTCTCTCCCTCTATGCCCCTCCCCTGCTCCTGCTCTCTATCTCAAAATAAATAAATAAACTTAAAGAAAAGAAAAGACCCTCAAGCAGTGGTCTGGCTGACTGGCTACACAGGACGTCACCTGGGACCTAAACATCCTGTTTCCTGAGTTCAGGTCTCAGAGATTCGGAGGTAATTTGGTCTAGGTGTGGCTTGGGCATTGGGGGTTTTAAAAGCTCCCAGGTGATTTTCTGTGCTGCCACATTTGAGAGTCTTGGCTGGGCTTTGGACCTTCCCTGCTATTTGCTCGAAATACAGATACCTAAGCCCGACCCCCAGAAGTCCTGAGCTCAGTGAGTCTAGGGTAGTAGGGCTCAGGGTTATAGACTCGGAGGCCTTAGTGGAAGGGTCCCCCGGGGAGGTTCCAGGCTGAAGACCCACAGAGCAGAGCCACAGGGAGCTAAAGGTTGCACACCTCATGAAAGTGCTCTCTCAGGGATTTCTGGAGCCCTTTGCCCCTGACTTCCCCCAATCTTAGCTGAAGAACAAAGCACCAGGTTATTGAGTGCTGCGTCTCAAACAGGCCGTGGGTATTCTCCACAGTCTCAGATGTCACTGCTCTGGGTGCAATATATGTATTCCCGAAACCCCCCATATTCTGCAAAATCACACCCTTTAAATTGTCGGGGCTCCTGAGAAAAACAGCATTCCTCACAGGTCTCCTCATAAACGGGTCATTTTAAAGCCAGAACCAAAAGCAAAAAAAAAAAAAAAAAAAAAAAAAAAGGTGCTTTTTGAACCAGGAAGTTCACTTGGACTGCGCAGGGGGGCAGCTCAGGTTAGCCAATGGTTGCCATGGTACATATTAAAAATACACAAGATAACTGAGTGGAAATGCTGGCAGCCCTTTAGTTAGGCAAGTCAGAGGGTGCTGAGGCAGCAGGGACAGAATTGGGTCTCTGGCCAGCATGGCTGCTGTAGAGCTGGGCCTCGGGGTGGGGGAGGGGTGGGGAGCTGGGCCTGGGGTGGGGGAGGGGTGGGGAGCTGGGCCTGGGGGTGGGGGAGGGGTGGGGAGCTGGGCCTGGGGTGGGGGAGGGGTGGGGAGCTGGGCCTGGGGTGGGGGAGGGGTGGGGAGCTGGGCCTGGGGGGTGGGGGAAGGGTGGGGAGCTGGGCCTGGGGGTGGGGGGAGCTGGGCCTGGGGGTGCACACTGCCCTCAGACACACAGGTCTAGAGTGCATGTCTCAGGAGAGAGGAACTACAGGACACATGTCATTTTTTATTTTATGCAAAGAGGCCTTCAGAGAGTCTGCTGCCAATGCAAAAATTGAGCTGAAGGCCCTTCCCTTTCCTGCTCAAGATTCTATACTTTACTGCAGCTACTCAGGGCCCCCTGGCCTAGGAGAAAATCGCATATGAATGCATCTGCATTATACTGACCTCATTCCCCTACTAACCCATCTCAGATAACTCATTGTAGATCCTGTGCACAGGGACCCCCCCCCCCCCCTCCCAGGGGCTGAAGGCCTCCTTCTCAGGGGCTCAGAGCAGTGCAAAGTGAGGGCCTGGGTTATTTGCACTGGAATCATTCGCTAAGGTGCATGTTTAAGAACACAGATCTCTAGGGGCACCTGGGGGACTCAGTGGGTTAACCGCCCGACTCTTGGTTTCAGCTCAGGTCAGGATCTCAAGCCCCACATCTGGGCTGTTAGTGCAGAGCCTGCTTGGGATCCTCTCTCTTTCTCTCTCTACTCCTCCCCCCGTCACGTTCTGTCTCTCTCAAAACAAATGAATAAACATTAAAACAATTACAGATCTCTACATTTTACCCCCGGCTTGTTGAATCTGCCCTGTAACAAGAGCTCTGGGTGGCCCTCGTGGGCAGTAAAACTCCAACCACGGGCGTAATTAGACCAAGATCTAGCGTGAATACTACCGCTTGAGGTGTTCCCGTAAAGAATCACAGGATTTTGGAAGCAACAGGAAGCTTGGGGCTTGTCAAGTGTAACCCCTTGGCCCTGGGGGGGGGGGGGAAACCTCACGATTTGGATGTCTGCTTTCTAGCTGACTAGCTGTAAACAGCTTATTCTTCACCTGTCCGCCAGCCGAAATAAATACGGATCCTGATTTATTGTAACTAATCCAAAACAGGTGCGCCATCTGCAGCTGAGTTTTATTTTAAGGAGTAGTTCGGTGACAGGAATTTGGGCGGAAGCAGTGGAGGCCAGAGACAGGAGGGTCGCTTGGCTGCATGGGTGGGTTTGAGCCCTCCCACCGCCTTGGGTGGGAGCTGAGGGCCAGAGACATGCCTTATTGGTGATTTGGGGCTGTGACTGAAAACGAACTTGCTTCACTGATGATGGGGCAGGAGAAACATTGGACTAACCTTCTGTCTATCAATACAAATGACGAAGCTGCGGTTGTCAAACCTGGGTGGGAGCGGCCCCAGATAGATCAATAGATAAACCAAACTGAGTAGTGAGTGCAGAATCAGACCCAAGAATATACTGGAATTTGGCTTATGGTGGAAAGAGCGTCTCAAGTTTTAGGAGAGAAACAAAATCTTCGATGCTGACACAGTTGGCCATTTATATGGAGAAAAAAAAAATAAGACTAGTTCATTCCAGTGGACCCCAAATGAACTCCAGATGGATCTCTCTATTAAATATATTAAGAAAAAAACCTAAACAATAAGTTTCTAGAAAATATATTGGAAACCATTTTTAAGAACTTGAAAACCATAAGATCTTGGGACACAATAAGACAGGAAGGAAAGAAGAAAGGAAGGAAGGAAGGAAGGAAGGAAGGAAGGAAGGAAGAAGGGAGGGAGGGTAGGAAGAAAAGAAAGAAAGGGAGAGAGGGAGAGAAAGAAAGGGAGAGAGAAAGAAAGGGAGAGAGAGGGAGAAAAAATAAAGAGAAGAAAGAAAGAAAAACATTGATCATTTTGTTACATCAAGTTAATTTCCATATAACAACAAAAAAATGCCATAAACAAAATTGAAGGAAGTGACATATTGGAAGAAATATGTAGGACATATATAACAGACAGAGATTAGTTTCCAAAGTATATAAAAAATATATATAACTTATATATATATTTAATATTTATATTTATTTATTTTTGTAATATTTATATTTATTTATATTTAACATAATATATATAAATTTTATAAGTATATAAAAATATATATATAACATATATATATATGTATATATATATATATATATATATACATATATATATATATGTTAGGGTAAGAATAATATCCCTAACAATTGAATTTTAAAGAAAGATAAAAGTAAATGCATATGAATTTCATAGAAGAGGAAATAAAATGGTCAGTAAACATGTGAGACATTTAACCTCTTGTGTAATTAGGAAAATATCAATTTAAAACATATAATGTTTCTCACCCATCAGGCAAAACATTTAAAGGATGATAGATAATATCAAGGTGTTGAGATTATGGAGAAATGGGTATGTTGCCAGCAAGAGTGTAACTTGGTGATATCTTTTAAAATTAGGGCATTACCCACTAAGTGATAGTTTCACGGCCCCAGAGAGACATGTACCATAATGTGCTGCAGAATTGTTTGTCTAAGGAAACATTTATGCAGAAATGGCTGAATAAAAGTGTGGTCTGTTCAAATGATGGGCATCTCTAAACGTAAGGTAGAGTAAGGAAGGTGTATCACAGAATGATCCACATAAAATTATTTTTGTTAAGTGTAGAAGGATCCACGCCAAAATGACAACAGTGACCACTCCAGGAAGGGAAATAGGAAACTTGCATTCGGACGTGCGATTGGTAATGTTATAGTTTTTAAGGAAACTATATTCACTTGGTACTTGCATTATTGAAAACTAATATTTTGGGGGTGCCCTGGGTGGCTCAGTCGGTTAAGTGTCCGACTTTGGTTCAGGTCGTGATCTCACTGTTCATGGGTTCGAGCCCCCACTTGGGCTCCATGCTGACAGCTCAGAGCCTGGAGCCTGCTTCGGATTCTGTGTCTCCCTCTCTCTCTCTGCCTCTCCCCTGCTTGTGCTCTGTTTCTCTATTCCTCAAAAATAAATAAAAACATTGAAAACAATTTAAAAAAAAAGAAAACTAATATTTTTTAAAAGGAGAATAAACTGAAGTCAAGGAATCTGTAATTTTGGTCCTGGTTCTGTCATTAACCAGCTGTATGTCCCTGAGTCATTTCTCCTTCTCCCTGGGCCTCTTCCTGTAGTTTTTCCTTAAACTGAAGGGGTTGAACATGGGGATCTGTAAGTTTCCCAGGCACGAAAGTCCTGTGAATCCCTAATTCCACATCAGCTACCAAAATAAATATCAAATAGGGTAGAAGAAAACGTGAATCTCAAGGTGAGGAACGGCTCTCTAAGCCTAAGGGGGAGAATTGATAAATCTGATGATAGAAGAATCTTGCATATTAAAAACCCCACAAACAGAATTTAAAAACAAATGAAAACTTAGAAAAGTATGTACTGGTGAGGTATCGACAAAGAAAACCGAGTAAGAAAGGATGAACAGCTTAATCCAAATAGGCAAGGAATTGAATGGTCAATCCATAAAGAAAAATGTACAATTGCTTCATAAACTTATCAAATTACTTTCTCCCTCCTTTCACCCCTTCTTTCTTTCCCTCCTTCCTTTGTCAGTTTTGACAGACTGTTTTTAAAGTGATAATACCTTCAGCTGATAAGACTGTGAGGAAACAGACTTTCTCCTATACTGCTGGTGGTAGTGAAAATTGGTATCACCTTTCTGGATGGCAAATTGGCCATATTTACTGATACCTTTATTTATTTTAAAAAATTTTTTTTTAAGGTTTTATTTTATTTTTGAGACAGAGAGAAACAGAGCACGAGCGGGGGAGGGTCAGAGAGAGAGGGAGACACGGAATCCAAAGTAGGCTCCAGGCTCTGAGCTGTCAGCACAGAGCCCGATGTGGGGCTCGAACTCACAGACGGTGAGATCGTGACCTGAGCCGAAGTCGGAAGCTCAACTGACTGAGTCACCCAGGCGCCCCGAGAGAATCTTAAGCAGGCTCTACGCTCAGGATGGACCCTGCCTCAGGGTCCAATCCCATGACCTTGGAATCATAACCGGAGCCAAAATCAAGAGTCTGACACTTAACTGACTGAGCTACCCAGGCACCCCACTAATGCCTTTAAAATGCAAACTTTGGCCCAGTCATTAACATAATCCAGTGATCAGAGCTATAAACACAGCTAGCCGGACAGGTTCACTGCAGCATGAAACTGTGGCAACACTCTAGATATTTTAACAGTGGTGGGGGTGGGGGCAGGAGGCTGGTTAAATACTGCAGTACAAAATCCTTTGGAACACAACGCAGCCATTAAAAATCATACCTTGATAGGCACCTGGGTGGCTTAGTCGGTTAAGGGTCTGACGTAGGCTCAGGTCAAGATCTCCTGGTTCATGAGTTCCAGCCCCGCATCAGGCTCTGTGCTGACACCTCAGAGCTTGGAGACTGCCTCAGATTCTGTGTCTCCCTCTTTCTCTGCCCCTCCTCCACTCGTTCTCTGTCTCTCAAAAATAAATAAACATTAAAAAAAAATCATACTTCGGAAACATTTCATATGAGAAAATGCTCATAAACAAATGACAAAGCATTATACCCGTAGTCTCTTCCCTTGAAAAATTTGGCTTCATGAGAGAAAGATCCAGCTCTTCACCTGTGGTCCCATGGACCCTAAGTTAAACCCCTGGTCGATTTTTAAAAAAAAAATTTTTTTTTTAACATTTATTTATTTTTGAGACAGAGAGAGACAGAGCATGAACAGGGGAGGGGCAGAGAGAGAGGGAGACACAGAATCCGAAACAGGCTCCAGGCTCTGAGCGGTCAGCACAGAGCCCGACGTGGGGCTCGAACTCACGGACCGCGAGATCGTGACCTGAGCCGAAGTCGGCTGCTTAACCTACTGAGCCACCCAGGCGCCCCCCCCCCCACCCCGTCGATCTTTTGTTCAACACCTTTACATCTCACTGCAGTTCTAGCATAAACGAGCTCGTCTCAAAATCACTCATTCAGCTCTTACCTAAGGGAACTGACAAAAACTGGTGACTTTTAAGTGGAAATAGCCTCTGTTCTCTCCTTTTAGCTACTTTACAGTATAAGTAAGCTCCGTTCCATTTTTCTTGAAAAATAGTGTATATAATAATACTACAACTTTTCTAAATCCCTTTAGAGACTGCCCCAAATCTAGCAGGAGAACCTTTCTCTTTGATCAGTGAATGTGGAAGCTAAAAGTTAGACGCTGAATAAAGGTCCCATGAACATCCACGGGGCCTACACATGAGTTAATATTGTTAAAAATAGAACTGGGGCGCCTGGGTGGCTCAGTCGGTTGGGCCTGCGACTCTTGATTTTGGCTCAGGTCATGATCTCGCAGTTCGTGGGATTGAGCCCCGTGTTGGGCTCCAAGCTGACAGTGCTGAGCCTGCTTGGGATTCTCTCTCTCTCTCTCTCTCTCTCTCTCTCTCTCTCAAAATAAATAAATAAACATTAACAAAAAATAGAACCAATAAATATGGGCAAAATCCCCTTTCTTACCGTTTTCCTGGAATCATATATTGTGAGACTGTATTATGTGAGATGTCAGATTTCCCCAGAAGGAGAGCTGCTCTGTGATGGTAAGCAAGGGGTCATGACTGAACGCTGTGTCCCCTCTCCCACATCCAGTGTTAAAGCCCTAACTCCCAGAGTGTTGGTATTCAGAGGTGAGCCTTTAGGAGGTGATTAGGTTTGGACAAAATCATGAGGCTGGAGCCCCCATGATGGGATTAGTGTCCTCATCGGAAGAGGAAGAGAGACCACAGCTGGCTCTCTCTCCCTCCCCCTCCCCCTCACCGTGTGTGTCTCCTCCTCCTTCCCCATCTCTCTCTTCCCCCCCTGCTTCCTCCCTCCCTCTTTCTACCTCCCGCCCCCAGTTATGTGTATGTGTGTGTATGTGTGTGTGTCTTTCTCCTTCTCTCTCCCTCTCTCTCTCTCTCTCTCTCTTCTCTCTCTCCCTCTGTGTCATGTAAAGACACAGCAAGAAGGCAGCCGTATGCAAGCCAGGAAAAGAGTCCTCCCCTGGAATTGCATTGGTTCTCCAGAACTATGAGAAATACGTTTCTGTTGCTTAAGCTACCCAGTCCGTGGTATTTTGTGATAGCAGTCCCAACAGATGGAGACATAAGGTCAGCCTCAGAATTCAGAGCCCCAAGTGATCTGGGAGCCATTTGGTGGACTAATGCAGTAAATTACTAAAAAGCATCCCTTTGGGGCACCTGGGTGACTCAGTCCGTTGAGCGTCTGACTTCGGCTCGGTCATGATCTCATGGTTGGTGAGTTCAAGCCCCGCATCGGGCTACTGTCGGTGCACAGCCTGCTTCGGATCCTCTCTCCCCCTCTCTCCGCCCCTCCCCCGCTTGCGCCGTCTCAAAAATAAATAAGCGTTAAAAAAAAAAAAAGAAAAGCATCCGTATGGTCTACAATAGCTTCCATTTGTACCTAATTTAAACCAGAGCTCAGTCTATTCACTGGGAGGCTGTAAGTTCTTATAAAGGACGATTTTGCTATTTTGGTGCTCGTTGCGTGACACTCACGTGACACTTTAGGAAGGCGTTTTTTCCTGAAATGGAATTTTCACTTACCCCAGCGAAGCAATAAGCAAGGCATTCCAGGAAGTTGTGTAAAGAGCCTGAGGACGAAACTTTGTGGAGGTGCCCTTTCTCACATCATCACCTCAAGTTCATCACCTGGTCCAAAGTTTGCACAGATTGTGCGGAGAAACAAGTGGTGTCATCGGTGAAAATAGCAACCGTTCACAGGGTCTGCGTGTTCCAGGCACTATGTTAATGCCCTACATTTGGTATTAATCCGTGGAATACAAATGTGAGCTGGCCCACAGAACTCAAAGCGGTTAATTTACATGCTCATGGTACATCTATTTTAAGTGACAAGCCTGGAATTCACGTTCCCTAAGGAAATCAGGTCAGCACAGAACAAGTCGAGGCTGATGCTGCTGAGGGAGAGGAGCGTCAGAATCATCGGGGGTTAAAGAACCCCATTGATTGACTCCAACATCCAGATGGTTTATGGAATTATCTGGTGGTCCCCGAGGCAGATGCAGATGATGCTCAGGCCCCAACCCTCCTCAGTCACCTGGGCTTACCCGCAGCTGCAGGTGAAGACAGTTTGCAGCACCCCACAGCTCCCCACCTCCTTTCTTCATGGCCTGGGACGGGGTTTGGCCACACACGACAAGGTAGCTGGAGGTAGGAAAACCTCCTGTTCCCATAGGATGATTCTAAGGCATGTGCCACACCGTTCTGTAGAGGGGCTCTGTGTGTCCACAGCTGCAACATGTGTAGTCATGTGCTGGCTGTCCTCCCTTCCCGGACTCACACTCTTCCTGAGGTCACCTCCCTGATAAACTAACTGCCTCCACATTCTTGTCTCGTGGTCGGTTTTTCCAAGGGGACTCAAGTTAGGACATCTTCCTACCTAATGCCTCCAGTTAACGTAGAATCTTCCGCCCCTGGAACACAGGGGGAAGTCCTTTTAAGGGCCTGACCTTGACGGCATCTGGCTGATTCCTTAAGGCCCGGTGTTCAGATGTCACTCGTTTTGGAACACTTCCGGAATCCTCATGTCCCCACATCGCCATCCTGCCCTGATCCACTCCCTTCGATAAAGTACTACAGCTCTTCATGTCACGGACTTGCGAGCCTCTACTATCGATTACGCTGGATTAGATGGACAGTCTACTGATTTGTTCGCTCCACTAGACATCGATTCCTTATGGGTCAGGGGCGAGCTTTGTTGAGCAGACACAGTACCCGATAGTTGGAAATGCCCAATCACTGTTGAGTCGAACACCGGCTCGATGTGATCTGATGGGCCCACTTGCAAAAGGGGATTTCAATTCAGCGGGTGTGCCAAGAACTTCAGAAAATTTGTAAACCAAAGTAATAGGAAAAGATTCGAATTGTAATCATTCATTTCCAACACTACAACGGTACGAATATGGAAAAGTAGTGTTTTAGTTTAGTAGGGGTGCCATAACGAAAGACCATAGACCGGCTGGCTTAAACAATGGAAATTCGTTTTCTCACAGTTCTGGAGGCTGGATGTCCAAAGCCAAAGGGTTAGTTGGTCAAGTAGGTTTCTTCTTAGGCCTCCCTCTATGGCTTGTGGATGGCCGCCTTCTTGCTGCACGTGTGTGGTGTCTATGTCCTATTCTCCCTTTCTTGTAGTGACACCAGTCATATTGGATCAGGGCCCACCCTAATGACCTCATTTTACTTTAATTACCTCTTTAAAGGCCCCATCTCCAAATATAGTGTCATTCTGAGGTGCAGAGTTTAGGGCTTCAACATAGGAATTGCGGGGCAGGGGGCACAGTTTAGCCCATAGCAAGTAGTCTATAAATCTCTCACAGACCATTCTGGGGCATGTGTCAATAAGAATTTTAATATCTGGAAAATCAGCATTTAACCATCTCAAAACTCAGACTGGGAGACTCCACGATTCTGGAAAAGCAAATATGCCCAATTTCTTCTTCTGGAACTAAGGCAGCTGAGTGCTGGCTGAGGGGCCACCCCAGCAGGTTGTCTAGGCCCTTTACGCTGTGGTGGGCAGGACAATGCCTGCAAAGACTGGGTCCCTGCCCTGGTCCCCAGAGCTGGTGAATATATTACCTTATGTAGTGAACGGGACTTTATAGATGTAAGGTAAGCATTTCGATGTGGGGAGATTACCCTAGATTATCTGGTCATCCAAATGTAATCACAAGGCCCTTCTAAGAGAGAAGGTGAGAAGAGGGTCAGAGTCTGAGAAAGATTTGAAGATCCCACGCTGCTGGCTTTGAATTTATTTGGAGGAAGAGGCCATGAGTTGTTGGAATGCAGCCAGCCTCCAGGAGCTGGAAAAGGCAAGGAGATTCTTTTCTGGAGCCTCTAGAAAGAATGCATTTTTGCTGATACCTTGATTCCAGCCCAGTGAGATCCATGTTGGACTTTTTGACTTGCAGAACTGTAAGATAATAAATTTGTATTCTTTTTTTTTTTTATGTTTGTTTATTTTTGAGTAGGGGTGGGTGGGGGCGGGGCAGAGAAAGAGAGAGAGGGAGACACAGAATCCAAAGCAGGCTCCAGGCTCTGAGCTGTCAGCACAGAGCCCGATGCAGGGCTTGAACTCACAACCCATGAGATCATGACCTGCCCTGAAGTCAGACACAACCCGGGCACCCCTAACTTTGTGTTCTTTTCAATGAGTGAGTTTGTGGTAATTTGTTACAGCAGCCACAAGAAACTGCTAGAGCCAGAAAGGGCAATTTAAACACAAAGTACCTCAAAGCAAGTCCGGATATCCTTCTTCAGGTTTTTATTTCAGACATCAGAGAAGGAACGCATTCATGACACAGATTGTGCAAATCCCAATTGTTTTTGGCTTAAAAAATCTGATGTGGAAGAGAAAACAATAAAGAAAAATGGCAACTTACATGGAACGCGGCCAGCTTGATTTAAAGTACAACATGTTGGAACCCAGGAGGCCTCAGAGAGTAAGGGCAAGGCCATGGGCTCCATAGCCAGTCCAGGCAGTAATTCCTGGGCACTTTCAGGACTCTGCCCAGAACATCTCCAGGTTTACAGCGTCCTCTGTCCCCCCTCTCTCTGTCCCTCCCCTGCTCATGCTCTCTCTCTCAGAAATGAATAAACATTTTAAAAAATTTAACCAAAATATTATTTCAATATATAATCCATATAAGGGACGTCTAGGTGGCTCAGTTGGTTGAACACCCGACTCTTGATTTCAGCTTAAGTCATGATCCCAGGGTCGTGGGATCAAGCCCCGTTTCGGGCTCTGCACTGAGTGTGGTGCCTGCTTAAAGATTCCCTCTCTCTTTTTCTCTTTCTCTCTTTCTCTCTGCCCCTGTCCCCTGCTTGCACTCTGTCTTTCTCTAAAAAAGAATCCATATAAAAATGAATGAGATATTTTATATTCTTTTTTCCGCTATTTAAGTTTTCAAAATTTTACACTTATGTTGTATCTCAATTTGGATGCTATTTACTGGAAATACTTGATCTGTGTGTAGATTTCATGAAATTCACAATTGAAAGAGTAGATTCATATCCTCAAATTGTTCCAAGCCTACTTACGATTTTTACTAACTGTATCACACACATCAGTTTTTTAATTTATATGTACATTAATTAAAATTAAATAGAATTTAAAATTTAGTTCTTTAGTTGTGCTAGGAACACTTCAAATGTTCATTAGTCACAAATAGCTAAGGTCTTCTGGATTGGACATCTAGGCTCTAAGTTATTTCTATTATAATTGTGTGTGTGTGTGTGTTTTGTTTTGTTTTGTTTTTTGAGCAGGGGAGGGACAGAGAGAGAAGGTAAAGAATCTTAAGCAGGCCTGACATCCAGCTTGATCTCACGACCCTGGGATTATGGCTTGAACCGAAATCAAGAGTTGGATGCTTAACCAACTGAGCCACCCAGTCGCCCCTATAACTGTGATTTTTTTTAAGAAGCATACTGCCCCAGGCCTCAACCTTGTTTTTTCCCTTCTTTCCTACAGCTGATTCAATGATAAATTATAATTTTCTTTTTATTTTAAAAAATGGACTTTCCTAGAGTAGTTTTTAGCAAAATTGAGCAGGAGATAGAGAGAGTCCCTTATGCCTCCTGCCCCCACACATGCACAGCCTCCCCTGCTATCATCCCCCAGCAGCATGGGATATGTGTTATGGTCGATGACCCTCCATTGACACATCATTATCACCCAGAGTCCGTGGTTTACATTAGGGTTCACTCTTGGTGTAGTGCATTCTGTGGGTTTGGACAAATGTGGTGAGACATGCACCCAGTATTACGGTATGTGGTTCTATTTTTTTTTTAATTTTTAATGTTTATTTATTTTTGAGAGAGAGAAAGAGAGAGAGAGAGAGAGAGAGCATGAGCAGGGGAGAGGCAGAGAGAGAGAGGGAGACACAGAATCCAAAGCAGGCTGAAGGCTCCGAGCTGTCAGCATAGAGCCCAATGAGGGGCTCAGACCCACCAACGGTGAGATCATGACCTGAGCCACCCAGGTGCCCCTAGGTGGTTGTATTTTTAAAGGAAAGGGCTGCTTCCTGTGTCCCATATATTCCGAGCCATGGTCTATCCTTTTGGAACAAGTGGCAAACAGCAACACTTGTCACCCCACGAGCCCCTCCAGCCTCCCAGCCCTAACCCCACGTAGCCTTTACTTTTAATGCCAAGTTCTAAGGTAGCCCCCGACTGCCAGGGCCTTAGTGTCCCAGTTGGCAAGCGGCCAGCCCTGCTTGTTGGGCAGGCTCCACTGCGTCTCTTGTGTCACTTTGAAACTAACATGCCACCCCACCCCTGCGAGCCATCTATCAGGTTACTGTCAGGACAAAAGGGGACACATTCCAGTTGTCTCTGAGGTCACAGGTTACTGGGCCTGGGAAATCAGATGTGGAGTAGGAAGCTGGGTAGGGCAGCGGGGAGGACTGCTTCTCCCTTGAAAGTGAGTTTCCCTCGTAAGATGTCTACGGGCTTAACGTCTGAAGGTCCAGACTCAGCATCGGCATCTCCCCAGGGGCAGGGAGTGTCTGGCCCATTCCCTCGAGCTTCGTGGGCTCGTGTAGGGTAATGCTTCTCACACTTGTTCGTGCGTGCAGATCACCGGCGAAGTTGTTGGAAACTGCTTCTGATTCCCTGCGTCTAGGGAGGGGCCTGGGATCCTACATTGCCAGTAAGTTCCCAGAGATTTCCAGTGACCACATTTCTGGGCCACAGAGGCTTTCCCCGGAAGGTGTGCCCCACCCTGCCCATCCGCCCTCGTCCAGCACATTCAACTGCCCACCAGCTAATAGTGGCTGATGTTACTGAGTATAAGTACGTGCCAGGCACTGTGCCGAGACTTCAGTGGGTTAACTTATTTAATTATCTCAACAACCCAACAAGATAAATCCTGTGTCTGTCGGGGCTCTGGGTCAGGAGGTGGTACAGCCTGGCTTTGAACAGAGTCTGCCCCGACACCGGGCCCTCAGCCCCAACCACGACGCTACGTAGCTTCTTCCTTCCATTTTAGGTTTGAGTTCATGGGGTCAGTTTCAGACCAGTTCTCAGGGCAAGGGGGTCAGACGTCTTTCTCCAAATTGGGCCTTCAGCATCACTGATGAGATGGTGAGGGTTCTTCAGGCTCCAGCCATATCCTTCCCAACCTCTGGGAATATACACAAGATTCTCTTCTCCTGCAACAATCCTCCTGAAACCTCAATCTGGGAATATCATTCCCTTGTTGAAAACAACACCTTCGCGGCCCTGGCCAAACCTTGGTGGACGCTCATTCTAGAGGACTAAACCTGAACGCTTTGCATAACGTGAAGAACTCTCCAGAACCAGGCTGTCGGCTCTTTCCACTGTCCCCCTTCACTCTGCCCTTACCCACATCCTGGTCATTCCGGACACCTGGGAACTTGCCTGCCCCAGTGCCTTTGTTCACGCTGTTTCCTTGGCCTTCTCTCCCGACAGAACATTCGCTGACCTCCTGGACCTTGTCTGCCTCCTTACGCAGACCGTAACTTCTGAGAAAGTCGTCAGCTGGTGATGTTCTT
Organism: Panthera leo; assembly: GCF_018350215.1. Taxonomy (NCBI): domain Eukaryota; kingdom Metazoa; phylum Chordata; class Mammalia; order Carnivora; family Felidae; genus Panthera; species Panthera leo. The sequence continues at coordinate 77,137,769 of NC_056690.1, read as the reverse complement.
TCCCCGGCAGCTACGACAAGTCGCGGCTCAGAGAGAGCTTTCAATAAGTGTTTGTTGAATAAAGGAATGGAAGAATTAATACCTGTAAATGCAGAGGCAGCAAATAAATGGGTTCTGGATCTTTCCCTGATGTGCTTGTCTCTCCTCTCCTCTCCCCGAAAGGAGAAGTAATTTCGTTTTAAAACGTTTAAAAACGTTTTAGTCCCATCCCTCTGCGAGCATTCACCTTACAGCACAGCTGTGTGTTTGCTCAGCTGGGCTGTGACTCCGTGAGCCACGTGGAGACAGACTCTGGGTCTGATTCATCTGTGAATGCCCAGAACAAACACAGTGCCTGTCAACAGTATTTGTTCAACTGAATTACCATCTCATTAGGGAGGCGAGACAAACACGAAAGATCACATTCCCCCACCCCCTCCAATTTGCTGCCTCCACCGCATTTGCAGAGCCGAGGAGGGGGTGGGGGCGGGTGGGAGGTAAAATTGCAAATTCTGTAAGTTCCCCTTTTCTGCTGATGCTTGAAAAATTATCTTTCTGAGTCAGCACAGGTATTTTGATGCTGCCTTGAGATTTCAGGCATTTTTTTTTTTTTTTTTTAAACTGATGGTTGAAAAACAAGTACATCACATTTACCATCAGACTGATGGTGCTGGATGGGAAAATAACCATGGCGAGAACTGTTTGCTCCTTCGTCTTTTACATTTCTAGCTCAGGGGCTAATTCTGACAACAAACATAAGGAACTCCCCAATCACTGCCTCTCCAGCAGCAGATCGGAGAATGTCCGGACTGGTCACTCTAAGGCCATTCTGAAGTGGCTGGCACTGATCGTGGGGTCCGGAAGCTGGGCAGTGACGAGGGATAGACCCTCGGTTGTACTGAATTCACCCTCCTGACAGACTGCTTACCGCCGAAGCCAGCAGAAACTCCAGAAGAGGGCCAGCCTCCCTCTAATTATCCTGCTGCTAGAACATCATTCCAAACCTTCCTAGTCTCAAATCCACACCCGCCCCAGTCAAGGAACAAAGCTTCACCACTGAGCAAACAGGAGACCGTGGGCAGGGAAGGCCAACAGGCCAGGCCAGGAATGGAATGGGTTGCCATGGTGTGTCAAAAATTGTCCCCCCCCCCCAAATTTATGTCCACCTGGAACCTCAGAACGTGACCTTATTTGAAACTAGGGGTTTTGTAGATATAATTAGTTAAGATGAGGTCAAAAGATAGGAAGGATTCTTCCCTAGAGCCATGCCCCCTAGGACATCTTGATTTCAGGCTTCTGGCCTCCAGATCTGAGAGAATAATGCGTGTCTTTCTAAGCCACCCGGTCGGTGATCCTTTGTTTCCGTAACTCCAGGAAACTCGTAACAGTCGCCAATGGTGTGGACAGGGATTTGCCAGAAAAAAATTGTTTTTGGTTGTTTTTCCAGTTCTGCCTCCAGGACCTACCTCCAGAGTAGCTCAGGAAATTCAGAATTGCCTCAAGGGTGAGGTGAAGATCGTGAGGTCGTAAGGGTTGTGCTGAGGAACACAAACAGAAGAAAGAAGTGTCTGTTCTTATTTTTTGTTTAGGCAGGACCATAATGTTTAGTCTGCCTTTGTTGAGAGAGGAGTTTTCTAAATTCCTTTCTTCTTAATAGATGAGGGAGCCTTATCTCTGCACAATCAGTGGGAGCCTGTGAGGGTTCAGACTAGGGTATGCAGCCCTCGAACGCGCCCTTGGAGACGCTGTGATGAAAAGTCAGGGCCCGGAGGGGCACGTCCACCCAGACTCCACGTGTCCTGGCATCAGGATGGTCGTCGCATAAGTTGAGGAAAACCATGAGAGCAGATCTTCCCCTGCTTCCATTTTGGGACGGGGGGAATAGCCCACTACCCATCTACCAATGTGGGCAACTCAGACGCCAGCTGCCAAAGGGGCTGGGTCACAACCAGGCAGAACCGAGGGCCTGAGCTTTCCCTAAGGGAACGTTTGAGTTATCAGATCCGAGGCAGGCCTCCTCAGAGAGAAAGCCTGCTCTCCGCTCAGCCCTCCAAACCCCTCCATGTGAGTGAGAGCTCAAGAGGAAGACAAGATCAGTGCCAGAGGAAAAACTACAGAGCTTGCATTTACTCATGCATATGGGAAGTAATATACATGAATTTTCAAACCACCATCCATGCAAATATCAGCTCAGCCTATTTTCTGCTTTTCCAGCTCAAATCACTGCATTGAATCCCAGACATGGCCTTTCTTCCTTGGATCTCACAGCATGTCCCTAACAACTTGAGCTTCCCAGAAACTTCTTTCTGATGCATTCTTTTTCCTCCCATCTACAAGGGGAGAGTTGATCTTGATGGCTCCATGAATTTCTAGTCCAATCACCATATTCATCGTTGCTCTCCGGCCTGCCTTTGATTCCCTTCGTCTTTACAGTGTGGGTGCTTTAACCTTAACCCTTCAGCTGCACATCATAACTTGACAACTCTGTGCCCACGGTTACACAGACTTTGCTACCTTCGGTGCCTGGTGCTCATGGGTGAAAGTATGCTGATGTCTTCTGGATAGTCTGCATCTGGAACCAAAGGAAAGAAAGAAAGAAAGAAAGAAAGAAAGAAAGAAAGAAAGAAAGAAAGAAAGAAAGAAAGAAAGAGAAAGAAAGAGAAGAAGGAAGGAAAGAAGGAAAGAAAGAAAGAAGAAGGAAGGAAAGGAAGGAAAGAAAGAAAGAAAGAAAAGAAGGAAGGAAAGAAGGAAGGAAAGAAAGAAAGAAAGAAGGAAAGAAAGAAAGAAGGAAAGAAAGAAAGAAAAAGAAAGGAAGGAAGGAAGAAAGAAAGACCAGATGGCTTCAGTTTTGATCCAGAGAAGGCCAAGGCCAACCAAGCAGCAAATTATTAGAGATGAAGACTTCTGTTTTAGCAGAAAATACATATGAACCAAGGCACAGGACCCTTGGCCCACTTTTCAGGTAGTGGATCAACATCTCAACAGAGAATAAGAAGAGAACCATACTCCGAAGAGGCAAAACCTTCCTGCCTGTGTTGGCAAAAAAAAAAAAAAAAAACAAAAAAACAAAAAAACAAAAAAACAAAACCCAGACAAACAAAAAACAACACTGGACCAAGAACAGATTGGATGGATTTCATTCATTTGACCTATTTTTTTTTCCAGCATTCCTTTCTGGAGTTTCCATCTGATTGATTGATTGATTGATTTTTGAGAGAGAAAGTGCATGTGCACACACGGGGGAGGGGCAGAGAGAGAGGGAGAGAGAGAATCCCAAGCAGGCTCCACGCTGCCAGCACAGAGTCTGACGTGAGGCTCGATCTCACGAACCGTGAGATCATGGCCCAAGCCCAAATCAAGAGTTGGACACTCGACTGACTGAGCCTCCCAGCCGGCCCTCATGTGACCTATTTTTTGAGCACCTGCTGTGTGCCCTACTCCAAGTCAAATAAGATTACCTAGGAAGCTTTGTTTCTCCTGTGAACAAAGCTGTGTCTGAATTTAATCAGGTAGCTGTATTGCCTGCTGGTTATCTGTACCCTTCTAGAACTGAACTCTCTGGAGGGACATTTTCTGCTTAACCAGATGCCCAACCTGGACATAGAGCTATCCTGCTACTTACTAGGAAAGACATACGGCAGAGAAGGGACTCTTCGAGCCCCGAGTTTGCATTTTCTACCCATTGTGGTAATGACCATCCTGCACAAGCGACCTGCCTCTATTTATGTTTATATTCAGATTTTCCAAGTGCCAGGTGCCATCACTGCTGTGCACGGGGAAGCCATGCTGAATAGGCAGAGTAGTAGAGTTGTAACCATGACAAGTATTTCCTGTTTCTGAAGTTTACAAGAACTGGCTTTGTACCGTGTATTATTGTCGGTGGAGTACAGTAACTGCAACTACGTTGGTTTTGGTTTTGCTCACAAATTCTAGAAACTGTAAAGAGAGAGATTGATTTGAAAATGCTCTCCTAGAACCTAAGGCTTAATTCCCCCCCAGCTGTTATCCATCTGAAATCTACATAGAAGTTTCAGTCTGTGGGAAGTAAACAACCCCTGTAAACTCACCCCTAGCTCACCACCTACAGCAGGAATTCAGTCCGTGGCCCGTGGGCCCTGACGAGGAGATCGGTGGGCTCAAGGCGGCCTGGAAACCTCTGAAATTGCAGGCAAAATTGTGTAGGCAAAACAAGACTTGGGGGGAAGAAGCCATGACTTTTCTCAACCCCAAAAAGGATGAGCAGAGCTGGGGGCGGACAGCTCCTGGCCTTCTGCTCTGTGGCTGTGAAGATTTTCATCACCTTGGACTAGATCTGTGAGCCTCCAGAACTCTGCAGGTGGCCTTCAGGGCCCCTGTGCTGGCTCAGTACAGCCTACCAGGAAGACGGGGCACTGGCTGCACTGAGGAGGGAGGGGAAGCTATGAAGGACAAGAATCAGGACATGGGGCCCTGCAGTGACCAGCACAGGCTCCTCCCTGGCCCTCTCTGGGGTCCCCACTGGTACCTTCTGGATCCGGTACCATAGGCTGTGCCTTCTTCTCTAACACCTGTCACAGTTCACAGAGAGGATTAGATCGGGAAGCCTTTTGAGCCCAAGGGAAATCCGGTTCCAAGGGGAAGGTGAGGTTTAAGCCCCATTTCAATGTTTGTCCTGTTTACGTGGCAGCAGGGTGATAGGCCGTCAGGGCCAACCAAGGCCGTCAGGACCAAGAGATACTCTCCAGCCTCTCACTTTACTCTGGAAGGAACAGCCTCGGAAAGACCCGGTGACTTCTCCAAAGCCGCTTGCCACGGCTCAGTGGACCCAGGACCACAGCTGGGTTTCCTGAGGCCCACTCCTCCGTCCATGCCGTTCCACTTTCCATTAACCTCCTCATCCAGCGCCAGTGTCTTCAAGACAGCAAACAACAGAGAGACTCTTCAGAAATGGAATTCGAGACAGATCACCGGCCTTCCCAACTCTGCCTTCCTTAGGTCTGCAGATCGCACAGCAAAGTTCCAGACACACACAGGGAAGGATGAAGGCTGCTTTTCTGACTCATGGCACTTGGCAGTTGAATACTATATACAGGTCTTGTCGTGTGTTGGGAGAGCTGGTAGATTTGCCCTTAACCTTACACAACCCAGAGTCCCTAAGGCGTACGTTTCTACGGCATTCTACGAACATTGACTATATTAGCATACGTACAGCACTTAAGAACGGGATCTGCCCCGTGTTAAGGGCTCCGCAGGGCTTAGTGATTGGTCATAGTGGTAGCACCTGCCTCACATCACCTGAGCGGCACAATAAACAGGGGGAGCTCCTGGCTCCCACGCTAATGGTCTTCCGCTCCCGCCATATTCCCAGGCAAAGGTTCCACTGAATGTACAGAGCCCCTGAGCCGTAGGAAAGGACGTTTGTCTCGGGAACCCAGCCAATAAGCCAATCTCCCAATAAGAGATCAAACTGACATTTTACATACCCTGCCACTCTTCCAAGAAATCAGGACAGGGTTGTAAGGCCAGCGGCCTGGAGATTTCTGGTCTCCTAGGAGGCAATGGAATGAAGAAAAGTTGGTCAAATGAGCTCAGCATCAGGTGTCGGAGTGAGGTTTTTAGATGAGCGTCCTGCAGTTTATTGTGTGTTCTTTTGACATTCAAAGCCTTTAAGTGATGCTCCTTTCTGGGCAACCGGGCAACTCCTAAAAATAGATCAAGTTCCTGAAATATTCTCGTTTGCCTGGAAGCTTTCTCTGGCTGGGGACCGGGCTATTTCAGTTTTGCCGCCCCAGGTGGTATGGATTTGCTCTATCGAATGACGAATGACTGAGTGGCGCTGTGCCTGTAGTGAGGGCTCAGCAGATATTTGGGAAAGGTGAGCCGTGGGCGAGGCCATGGCAGCCCAGGATGGTTAGGAGTGGGGAAGGTCCCACTTAAAGGTTCCTGGAACCACAGGGGGAAATTGATGATGTGTAGACAGCCACTGAAGAACATGTGCTATTTATATCTAGTCCAGATAAGAAAGCACATCCAGAGACATGTAGAAAGAAACAGGAGTTCGAGAAAGAAAATTATCCCATGAGAGCACACGTCTGCCTATGACAGTGTTCCCAGGTGAAGCAAGGAACTAAGTGGCTTGACCCTCCTGTCCCCAGGTGGTTGTATTTGGCCTTTAGAACCTTGGCCTCTCCTTGGATGAGGAGATAATCATCCTGTCTTCTCACGTTTCCCCATTCTCCCTCCCTCCCTCAACTTCAAGTTCACCTTGCCTCAGGCCTTTTTGGTCCCTTGGCATTTAGACCAGCCCCTTGAGTCCCCTTTCCAGGAGCCACACCCCTTGCCCTTTGTGACATTATCCGTTAAGCTAATCTCTACCCAGAGTCACCAGAGCCACCCGATGCCTCTAGAAGGTCTCCAGGGCAAACCCCACATGCCTTTTCCTTTATCCCCCAGCAATATATTTTCCTCTCCTATCCATTAGGAATGCTTTTAGCTGCAGTTAGCAGGACACTTGGCTATTCCAGCCTCGGACATAAGGATCTGTGCTGTGCGCTTCATCGGAAGTCAGGGTAGAAGTTCTCAGTGTGGCTGCAGTGACTCAATGCAATGACCTGCCAGCTCCCAGGTCTTTTCTCTCATTCTGCCCCACCAGCCGCAGTGTGGTTGGGGGTCATTTTTGCGATGGTTGCCTCTTGGCTGGAAGGTGGTGGTAGCTCAGTACCAGGCATCACTCTTCACCACAGAAAGAAGGATGGTCGTAGGCAAGGCACCTGCCATATCGGTACCTTCTATAAGGAAAGCAACGCCTCCTGAGGAGTCCCTTAGCAGAATTCCCCTCGTGTCTTACGGGCAAGAACCGACCCCTTGGCCCCATCTAGCCACGCATTCAGCTATGGGAGAGTATGTGGTTTCCCGGCTCTTTTGGTTGGAGGTAGCAAGGGCAAAGGGGGTCGGGGATGCTGTTGAGTTAGTTAACCACAGCGCCTGCCACATCTGCCACGTTCTGCTCAGTGGAGAAGATTCCTGAGGCCGCAGGAACACGTCCAGGAAGTATCTAAGAGTTGATACGTGTAACAAAGAGTGCAGCGTCTGGTCTGGGTGCTGCAGGGATTGCAGTCGCGGGGTAGAGGTGGTGACCTCCCTTCCTCTCCTGGAGCAGCAGTGATAGCTAAATCCCATCCATTTGGCCCTTCGCTCAACTTGTCAAGGATGCTTATTTACCCTTTCCATGTACCTCTTGTCTCTTCAGCTGGATTAGAAGCTATCCGAGAAGAGGGATCTTGTCTCATACCCCCTTCTATTGTTAGCGACTCCAATTCGTGTCGTGTGCTTTGTTGGCCTTTGGGACACTCTCATTAACAAAGGGGAATATACCTCTGCACAGCCCGGAGTGGCCGAAAAGACAACACACCCCGCTGGCGGCTCCATGACAGACGTGCTTGGGAGGCCAAAGTTCTGGAAAGGTCAGCGAATGAAACAATGTGTTTGTGGAGTCCGAGGAGGCCCCGTTGACAGAGAGGGGGTTGGAAAATGCTGTGCAAGCAGAGGCTAGGTTTTCAGGCTGAACGCCGCTTTCAAAAACAGCTTTGGCGGTGTTACTAAATTCGGCTCGCAACATCCTCTCCTTGTAGTCATTCATATGTTTATTGGCTCAGCAAAATTCATGGAGCCCCTAGTGTGGGCCAGGGTTCTGGAAATTCAGAAATGAATTAACAGAGCCCGTGCCCGTAGAGCTTGTGAGGAAGCCGGCAAACAAACAGGTGATCACGTTGCATGGAATCAGGACCGTTGCAGTCTTCGTACCCAAAGTGTCACAGGAGCCCAGAAGTTCCAGCTTTAAAACGAAGGGGACTTCCCAGCCTCTGGGTGCCGTTTGCCTTAAGGTCTCTTGTTGGAAAACTTGAGTTGGAAAGCCAGCCGGACTTGGCTCTAAGTCCGGCTTCTGCCATCGACTGTGGGACCTTGGAGGGATTTCTAACCCCTGAAACATCAAGACCTCACGTATCAGCTCCCAGTTTACTGCCTCTCCGCTCCTAAGGAAGCTTTCCGTGTGTGCTTCTGAGAGCACAATTAACCATTTGTCTGTTCAAGTAAGGCCAGCGTGAAGCTTTCTCAGCAGAGGGCACTGGAAGGACACTGCGGGAGGAGGGTGACATTTTCAGGGTGTGTGTGTGTGTGTGTGTGTGTTCACCCCATACAGTCAGCCTCAGCCATGAGGCTCAGAACAGAGCCCACCTGCAAACCTGTAGCCTTGGCCTAGTGATGACCTTCCTGCAGCCCTCTCGACCCAGAAACCAGAGCTCTGCACGGCCCCCCTGTCCGAAGGCCTCCTGTCTGTACCAACCCAAGCCCCTTGTGTGGCCTCCACAAGCCACCTGGGGCCCCACATACACAGAGCTGTCGTTCCCTGTCCCTACCCCCGCCGCATGTAGCCCACCCACTCTGAAGGCCCCACGCTCTGCCCCTGCCAGCGTCTAGACTCCCGCCTCACCGAGGGCTGACTGCCTCTCTCCCCACTGGTGTCCGGAAGGGTTGGCTGTTGCCCTCCCAGCGATTCCAGACCTGGTTAACCCAGCGAACCTCTCTGTTACGGGCACCCTGTTTACACCTTCTCCAGCTAGGTTTGAGCCCTTGCAAGCCATCCTTCCTTGGTAACCTCCCTCACCTTAGAGGACGGAGGGGTCTCCCTGTATCTTACGGTTTTTCTTCTGTGCAATTAACAGTTCTTTGCATTCAACTCCCCTTAACCTGTTGCGTGGTTGCTGCCTCTTTTTTTTTTTTTTTTTTTTTTAATTTTTTTTTTTTTCAACATTTTTTATTTTATTTTTGGGACAGAGAGAGACAGAGCATGAACGGGGGAGGGGCAGAGAGAGAGGGAGACACAGAATCGGAAACAGGCTCCAGGCTCCGAGCCATCAGCCCAGAGCCTGACGCGGGGCTCGAACTCACGGACCGCGAGATCGTGACCTGGCTGAAGTCGGACGCTTAACCGACTGCGCCACCCAGGCGCCCCGGTTGCTGCCTCTTGATGGGACCCAGGCCATTTATCTCATCAGTGAAAAAGAGACGATAGCATCAGGATCTCAGATTTACTGTACCAATCAGATGAGAAAGCCTACACAAAGCCCAGAGCACATCTCTCTGCTAATCAGTGTTGCTGAATTTTCTCTTTGTCCTAGCCACTGCTTTCTACCCACGGGGAGCCAGGGAAGCCAATGTCAAGGGGTGCCAGGGATCCCACAGGACGGTGCCGACATGCGTGTGGTTAGCCTCGGAGGAGGGGACAGAGGGTCAGAGAGGCCAAAAGAGGTTACTTGGGGTCATGGGTCCAATACTGTATGAAGCTGAACTCAGGTGGCCAAGCCTAGGAGTCCACACTTCACCCGCCACACTGGGTTTCCTCGGAGGGCCCCAAACCCTCCCTTCCTTTTCACTACAAAAAGGACAGTTTTCTGACCTGACAGAACCTCCTGAGTCTCAGCATTCACTCCATAATGAGAATAGCTGAGCAGCAGGAGAATCATTTGCTAGAGTTCTTTCATAATGACTTAATGAAGAGATCTCCTCCTAAAAGAAAGATCTGACTCATTTGAAAGCTGTGAGTCTGTGGTTTCCCTCTCTCTGAGTCAGCCTCTGAATGACACCCAAGGAGCCTGCCCTTCGAACCCAGTCTGTTAGCCTTGACAAGTATCTACTGGGCTGTTAACAGGCTCCACTTGGAGAAAAATCCCATGGTTCCCAATCAAATTTATGGAGTTTCACATCAGCAGCCCACCGTTGGTATGGTTTGTTGCTTGAACATAATTTCCCAAAGGCCGGCAGTCTTTGTCATGTTCACCGCTGCTTTCCCAGTGCTTAGAATAGAGCTTGGGGTGTAGTATATGCTCAGTAAACGTTTGCCAAGTGGATGGATTTACACGGTTAAGGATTCATCACATTTACATGTGTGGGGCTTCGCTAGGCTATTTTAAATAAAGTGGGATTTTATTTTATTTTATTTTTTGTTTAGTTTTTTTTTTTTTAAGTTTATTTATCTTAAGAGAGCGAGAGAGAGCAGGGGAGGGGCAGAGAGAGGGAGCGACAGAATCCCAAGCGGGCTCTGTGTTGCCAGCAAGGAGACTGACACGGGGCTTGAACTCATGAATCACGAGACCATGACCTGAGTGGAGATCGAGAGTCGGACGCTTAACCGATTGAGCCACCCAGGTGCCCTGGGATTTTATTTTAAAAGCAAGAAAGGAGAGGAGTGAGTACACCTTAACAGGCACATGACTGCTTTGGAAATCAAGGCATGATACCGTGGCTATGCTGATATATCCCAGTGACCAAACTCACCCTGATCAAGACTTCCTCATCCTGTGACTCACCCTTTCCAGAGGCCAGTGTCTGCTGGGCATCAGCCTGGAACTCTGTTGTTTGGTAGGAAGTGATAATGGGTGGGGAGCATCCCAGCAAGTAACAGAGTGGCTTTTTAACTGGAGCCCTTTGGGAAGAATTGTCCAGTGCCTGGCAGAGAATTCTACACCAGGCGGCCGCTCCATAAATGTCTGTTGGCACTGATGATGCTGTAGTGACGACAAGATCTTAAAATAAAGGACTGACATAGGTAGTAGAAATTCAGGCCAAGGAAGAAGGCTCGAGAGAGGGTCACCGTGTTTTTAAGTGGACAGTCTTCCCTCATTCCTCAAATCATGACCGGGGAATTATCCACATTTTCTACGTTTGATATTTCAGTATATTTGTACCACAGCTCACTATGAAAAAAAAACGGAACCAAAAAAGTAAATGAAAAGAACATTCTCTATATGTGCTATAGAGGTGAAACCATACACATGTTAAACTTCTTGGCACTAAAAGAAAAAAAGAAAAAAAAACCCACAACCTTGCTTATTTCCCAGAAGTTATCTTGTTTTCCTTTTCCATTTTAATGTGATGGGGGATATAGAAAGAGAGTAAATACATTTTCCTTTTTGGAAACACCAGGATGTGAACCAGTAGATCCCCTGCTTATGACTCAGTCTTGTCTTGTCTTTTCTTTTCTCTTTTCTTTTTTCTTTTCTTTTCTTTTCTTTCTTTTCCTTTCCTTTCCTTTCCTTTCCTTTTTTCTTTTTTCTTTTTTCTTTTTTCTCCTCTCCTCTCCTCTCCTCTCCTCCCGTCCCCTCCCCTCCCCTCCCCTCTCCTCCCCTCCCCTCTCCTCCCCTCCCCTCTCCTCTTTTATTTTCTTTTTTAAATAGAAAGTCAGGAGCAGCAGAAAGCCCAAAGCCCTTCAGATTTAGAGGCTTAGTAGCTGACGTCAGGTTGAGCTGTCTGAACTGGGGCACGGTTCTTTCGTTTACTCATTCTTTCAACAAGTGCTTATGGTGCACCTGCTGGGTGCTAATTGTTGTAATAGACCTTGAATACAACATAGGATGGGAGCTCTTTCCAGATGGGCATATTGCCTGAGTTGTATCCACATCACCTGGGATACTCCCTAGTACATTGGAGGCATTCCATAAATACTTGCTGGATAGATGAATGGTCCCGGCCCTCATGGAGTTTATAGCACAGGAAATTATACTACATTTCTTCTTGTTCTTTTAGCACTAGTGTGCCAATAAGATCAGAAATAAATGAACGTCAGGCTAGCTTTAAGGAGAGTGAGAGGTGGCTCCCTGGTGGCAGCAGGCAGCCTTGGAGGGAGGTGTGGTCATGCCCTTGTCCTGTTTCCCACTGGCAGTAAGTGAAGGGATTGACCGGGGGACAGTAAGACCAAGATTCTCCCGTGTGGTTTATGGGAAGGAGCCTCAGGACGCAGAACCACACTGTGCACAGGAACATTCCAGGTCTACTTTGTCACACGCTGGGAGACGCTGTCTGTTCCCCTCTATAAGCCCAGTTATCAGTTTCTGCACACTTGAATGAGGCTGCTGCAAAGCAGGACTCCTGAGGGGTTGGCAGGAAGATGGAGATTCTTCCTGAAATTGAGCAGAAATTCCCTTTGTGTTTGCTGGACCTAATTTTGATACGTATTGAAATAATGGATGAGCTAATAGTTTTAAGAGGCAAGAAATTAGTCCAAGATCTTGTTGCTTCCTTAAACAATAGCCAATGTCACAGAACAGGCAGGGTCTACTCCTCACCATGTGAGATTCCTTCCTTCTTTGATTCCTTCCTTCCTCCCTCCTTCCCTTCCCTTTTTCTCTCTCTCTCTTCTCCCAACCCTAAGCAGTCCTGAATTTTTTACATCTCCTGGACATGGTTTGCCTGCCACGGGGCATCTGTTTTAATATGGAAGAGGTGGGACACCTGGGTGGCTTAGTGGGTTAAATGTCCGACCCTTGATTTCTGCTCAGGTTATGATCTCATGGTTTGTGAGTTTGAGCCCTGCGTCGGGCTCCGCACTAACAGCGTGGAGCCTGCTTGGGATTCTCCCTCTCCCTCTCTGCCCCTCCCCGTTCATGTGGGTGCTCTCTCTCTCAAAACAAATAAATAAACATTAAAAAAAAAACAAAGTGGAAGAGGTGTTCCAGGATTTTATAACCTTTTTGAGGTAGATATAATTGACAGTGTTGATGGTCCGTCATAACCTCGTTACTTCGTGAAAGGCGGGTTCAAAGGACAGGACTTTCTCCGTTCTTTAGTAATGTTATTAACCAGCAAGCTGTCATATTTGGGGAACAAAGGTTGTCCATTGCTACTTTACAAGCATTGCATATTTCATTTGTTATGATCATGTGAAACGTATCTTTCTGGAAAGACGCCCACAAGCTCTGGTGACCGACTTGATCAAACTAGTTTACATGCAATTTATTCCCATCTTCCCCCCCCACCCCCCGAGAGAGAAAAGAAATCATTGAATGAGGACTGTCAGAAGGCTTTTTGCTTATAATGGGGAATTTGACCAAGGGCCCCCTGGAACGTACAGTTGCTTAAATTTGCATGTCTCCAGGAAGTCTCTAATAGCTAGAGAGAGTTAGGGGACCAGTGTTTAGATTTCGATCATTCCTGCTACTCTTCTTGTGCGTTATTACAGTCATCAAGGATTAACAGTCTTGGGGTTGCAGTTATGCCCAGTTGCGGGCTCTCTTAGGAACAATTCTATTAATATCTCTTTCATCTTCCTAGGTGGAAATTCAGGAACCGGTCAGGGGGAGAGACACTCTCAGCCGGATGCCAGCCTTCTCAGAGCCTGCTGGGGAGCCGTCTGCCCCTCCTGGGACCACAACAAATTCCTTCCCCAACTTAGGAGGGATCGACGAAGAATACGCATCATTGGCCCGATACCTGGACCTGGAAAGCTGCACTCGATGCCCGCAGCACGGAGACAGCCAAGACAGAAAAGACCGCGCACTTGGAAGTTCCTGGGAAGACCTCGGACGTGAGCTGAGCATCCCAGACGCCAGTAATGAAAACAGGTCCCCCCGGGAGCTGTCAGCGCTTCTCCCCCAGGAGGGCAGCGCTGACCCTGGGGAGCCCAAGCCTCTCTCCGTTGCTTCCCCTGAACCCACAGATACCATCACCACTCTGGAAACTGCGTGGGGTGGGCCAAGGGCCAGAGAAGCAGCGTGTGTGTTAGAGCTTCTGGAAGCACGTGGCCAAAGAACATGGCCGACCACGGACTCTCCTGCCGGAGCCTCCCCTGATAAATACTCGCCTCACGAAATTTGCTCCGCGGACTTAGAGTTGGCAAAAAGTCAAAGCGAAGTATCTGATTTATGTTCTCCTGATGACAAGACGCCGGGCGTTCTTTTTCAGACGCGAGGTTCTGAGCCTCCACAGCCGCCATGCAAGAGCGCCAAGGAGCGAGACTCCGCCATGCCCCCTCTTTTTACCAGTGTTTTCACCTGGAACCTTTCACAAAAAGCCAGTGAAGGGGGCACAGGGAAAAACTTAGCGGCGGTGGAGAATTTCACCTCCACGTCGGTCTCCACAGGACGGGCTGGCCAGGAGAGGCCCGGCCCCAGCAACTCAGGAGGCCTTGAGGGAAAACAGCCTCTACGTTCTGAGAACAGCTCTTTTGTGCAGTTGGCAGAAGGCAGCAACGAGGGCCCCAGTAACGGTGGCCCAGACACCACAGACACATCAGCCAGGAATGGCTCAGGTGTAATGTTTCCTCGTGAGACGCCAACGACTTTCACTGCTCATCTGAAGGGTCTTCAGGTGGCCAGGGAGAGTGGGGACACGTGGCCCCCAGTTACCATGGCCCCCAAAGTTCACCCAGCCAAATACCTCCCTGTTTCCATTGCCGAGAACAGTCTTGCAGATGGACCCAAGGGGAGCTCACCTCAGGCACCAGATGAAAATATTCTCCACCTCACTTCCCATGCTCAGTTGGGTCATATTTTAAATGATTCCAAGACCGAATCTCTAAAGGAGCCCTTTGGCATGGCTCCCCGTGGACCAGGAGTCCCCATCCACGTTCCTCGGCTCCCAGAGGTAGAGGGCTTCTGTAGCAGCCGCCCCCTCCAGACTGATAACCAGTCTGGAGATAAGAGCCTGACTGTGGACAGGGCAGACAATAGGAGCCTTGAAGAGGATTTCCAAGAAAAAGAAAGTGAAAGAACACAGAGGATCCAGCACGAGAGCTTACCCCCACAGAGTTTTGCTTCCGAGGGTGGTTTCCAAGAAAGGTGGCCCATGACAGCTGTTGCACAAGGGGCAATACACCCAGTGCCCTTGGACCACTTGTCGGCAAACTCCAGGGAGGAGAGCGGGCAGAGCTCAGACCTGGGGCCTACTGTGTGCAAGGTGGCCCACGCCACCGTGGAAGATGATGGTCAGGCTCTGAGCCACACTCCGCCTCTCTCTGATATCTTCCTGGAAGGCTCCAGAGAGAGTGGGCCAGGACTTTGGAGAGCGGGCAGAAAGCTGAAGATTATAACTCTGGAGGCTCCCATTGCAGAAGACTGGCTCCCAAGACCACAGACGGGTTCTGAGTGCAAGGAGTTAGAAGCTGGTCCCGTAATTCCTGACAGGGTCTGGGCTCTATCTGATGTTCTCAAGGCTCACAGTCCTCAGGCTGAGTCTGGCCCGGCCCTTGCTAATAACAGAGAAACCCATGTCAGTGAAAAACGCGCCAGCCGTGCATATTGGAGTAGCCTTTCTTCCCAGTATTTGAGCCAGCCCAGACTCCTGGAGTCATCTGTGGATCCTGTAGACGAAAAGGAATTACCCGTCACAGATTTGTCATCAGAGACTTCCAAAACCGGAGAGAAGGAAAACGTGAGTAAAGTGAGTCAAAACCGAGAGGAAAACCAAATCAAGGATCATGCTGCCTTCTTTAAACAGTTTCTGACCTGCCCTAAAATCGTAGAATCCTCTGTAGACCCCACGGATGAAGCAGGTGTGATGGTGTGCACCAGGGCTGGGACACCAGGGCCTTCTGAATCCACACCGGCTATCATCAGAGAGGAGAGCAAACTGAATGATGGGAACATGGGCCAGAGACTGGAAGTCCAACCCGCCATCTTGCAAGTCCCACGTCCTGACGAAGGGGGGGAAACCATTCCAAGTGGATGTGGAATAAGTCAAATACAAGAAGGCAGTAAGAGAAGCTTAGGGGAGGCTGAACAAAGTAAAAACAACAAAGCAGAACCTGTTTTCTCCACTTCACCTCCTTCTAACTGTCTTGCAGTGATGACTCATGCATCTGTTGGCGTGGATAGTCACAACTCCACAGGTCAAGTTCACGACGTCCCCGAGAATGATTTAGTTGAGCCCAGAAACCGCCAATATGCACGTTCTGACTTGAAGGAAAGGGAAGCTGTTGAGAGTGAGTGTGGGAAACCTTCACCCTCTTCTAGTGGTCTCGCTCGGTTGCCCTGTGCTTCATCTCCCAAAGGAAACACTGCAGACTTTTCAGTAAGCCACACAATTCGGGAACCTCAAAGAGAGGAGCCCCGCACTGGGGAAACCAAGCATGTGAGTACCTCTGGCTCTCCAGCAGTGACCTCGGCATCTGGTTCAGGTGAATGTGCCTCAGAGAAAGCTCCTGAGATATCACAGCACCCATGTCAACAGGGCTCCAACCTGGGCTATGGGAGAAGAACCAGGGAAGAGAATCTCGGTCACACGGCAGCCCAGACCCTCAGATTCCCAAAAGCCCCACCAGCAGGGAGTGGCTCAGAGGAGGTCAAGAAGCCAGAAACCTCAGGGGGTGGACATTTAGCTGAGGGGGTAAAGAAGAAAATTCTGTCCAGGGTGGCCGCCCTGAGGCTGAGATTGGAAGAGAAGGAAAATGTCCTAAAGAGCTCAAGCTTTCTTAAAAAGATTCCTAAACTCGAAACACCGGCATCATGCACAGAGGAGGAAAAAGACGCAAAAAAGCCACCTTGCAAAAGAGAAGGGAAAGGTGAGGTGCTGTTGCTTTCTGTCGTTGGTAACGTTTGGGTTTGTGAACCAGATGTCTGGTGTCCTTCTGAGTCCTCTGCATTTAAGGTGAGGGTCCACTGGATAGGCATTGGTGGCTTGGCAGTGACCAAATGGTGGCCTGGCCTGTATGCTCGTGGTTCTCAAGCTCCACTGGCCTCACATCCCCTGCAAGGCTCGTTGAAATGCAGATCGTTGGGCTTCCCCCTCCAGAGTTTCCGGTTCAAGGTGTGGGTTCGAGAAAGTGCGTGTCTAACAAGTTCCCAGGTGATCCGGAGAGAGAATCACTGAATAGGCTGCCTGTGGGTAAGTTGAAATCGAGGGAGTAGGATTAAGATGACTTTCTGTCTCATTACCCTTTAAAAAATATTTTAAAAGATAAACAGAAGCGTTCATCAGTGTCGCTAATTAGTATAATTCAACAGACCACACACAGCAAGCAGGATTTACGGAAGTAAACATTCAGGGATAATTTGGGAGCCTCTTTTTTAATTGGTGATTGTCATTAACAGCAGCTTACTTGAATCCCGGGTTTCCTTCCGAATTTGAGCGTAACGTTTCTTTCCAGCTCACCCTCCTCTTCATCTGAGTCGGAAGCGCCCTCTGAAACCTCCGTTCCAGGTTTCAGGCCACGTGAGGCTCAGGGCCCTGGCAATTTCGGTCACTTTTGTGCTGCGGGGGGGGGGGGGGGGGGGCGCGTCACGTGACCCCAAGCTCCATCCCTTAACCCAAATTTTAGCCTCTTTCATTTCAGAGCTCTTTTTTCCCTTCCCACGGGCGGGACGAGTCAGAAGAGAAGACCCCGCAGTGAGGTCGCGGAGCTGCGTGTGGCAGAGCCCGACGCTGGGGCCCCCTTATACCCCAAAGGGGGGGGGGGGGGCAGGGCTTTTCTCCTTCCCGAGTGTTCGGACCTCCACACGGGCGCTCATTATTCCCAGCACACATCACCTAGGCCCTCAGCGCCCCCTGCAGCCAGGAGGAAATACAAAACTACCTTCTGAAGAGTTTTGGGGGGCACCCAACCAGTTTTCTAGTATATAGGTTTTAAAACCTATTTAGGGGCGCCTGGGTGGCCCAGTCGGTTAAGCCTCCGACTTCAGCTCAGGTCACGATCTCGCAGTCTGTGAGTTCGAGCCCCGCGTCAGGCTGTGTGCTGACAACCCAGAGCCTGGAGCCTGCTTCAGATTCTGTCTCTCTCTCTCTCTCTGCCCCCCCCCCCCCCACCCCGCTCACACACACACACTCTCTCTCTCTTTCTCTCTCTCTCTCTCAAAAATAAACAAAAGTGAAAAAAAATTTTTTGAAACTGCTTTAAAGACAACAGAGCAGTATTTTAAAAGATCTCTGAAGTGGTTTCAACCCTAAGGGAAATGTCTATTTGGAATCCTTGTCCGCGGTTATCCGAGTTACTATGGGAACACAGACTATCCGGAAAAGCAGAAGCTGGCAGAGTTTGCTCTCAGAGAGTGCGTGGCTTCCCTGAGCACTGCATTCTGGGAGGGGAGCACTGTCACACCAGAGACCCCTTGGGGGAAGGAGTCTGTGTGTGTGTGTGTGTGTGTGTGTGTGTGTGTGTTGGACAGAAGCACGTGACTCAGAGGACTCAAAGAAATAAAACTGAGTAACCTTTCTTGGGGACATTCACAGCTGTGTACTCACCTGGTGGGAGGGGGCTGCTCTATCCTTTCCCATCAACCCTTGACCCGAACGTGCACAGAAGAGGAACCTAGCCACACTGAAGGCTGTCCTTTATCCATATTCCCCGTTCCATCCGATACAAACAGGGGTCCTTCCTAAAGCCCTGAGGCCTCTTGCTCAGAGACCCTCATTTTGCTTTGCTTCCCATTTTTGGCCCTTCCCTCTATCCTCCCAGGTTTCTGGGTTCAGAACTTCTAGTGGGCAATGGACAGAGTTGGCAGCTTTAGGGACATTGGGGTCTCCACAAAACCATCCATGAAGACTGCCACCACATTGTGCTGGAAGGCTCCTTGAGGACTTAAGTTCCAGACGAGGAGGCGGGCTTGGGCAAGACTCTGGAGCGAGAGTTTGAGACTGTGGGCCTCAGTACCTAACGCAGCCAGCCGTGTAGGACCGAATAATCCGAAATGGGTTTTGCCTTCACTAAACTTTGTGTATCTTCTCTCTCTGCCATGATATTGTTAGTGTCTTCAGTTACTCTATAGTGGAGGGATCTGTCCCCTGAGTGGCTCATTAGTACTTCCTGGGAAGAAAACAAGCTTTTAAATACGTTGGCATCAAAGAGAGAGGAGAAGGCACATTTAACCCATCGACTGCTGCCCAGCAGTGGGATCTGAGGTAGCGGGGAAACAAAGCGTTGGCACTGGGGACCGCGGGCTTGGCCGGGGATCACACAGTGTTTTGAGTCACCACGGCTGCGGTGCTGTGGAGCTTGGCCTGCACGAGGACGGACACCTCGTTGCCAGGAACCCAGCCAAGTCATTCTGCCCACCTGGCGGGGCCAGCTGTCTCGTCTCATTCTGCTGTCTGTGCTGCTGCCCCGTGGCTGTCCAGAGGAATGACACACTCAGCCGGCCTGCAGTGCCCTGATCCCTGATTTTAAAAGGTGATATTCAAGGAGCTCAGCCCAGCCTCCCCCCACCCCGTGCCCCACACACCAGGGAATTGTTTCCTGATTGATCGTGTTTCATTCAAGGAGACACGTCTGTCTCTTTTGCTGATGAAATCGCTATCAGACATCACTGCAATCCGCTCGGATATCTTCAGCAAAGATAGCTGATGAAGGGGAAAGATGGGGGAGAATTATTCACTAAATATCTTATTGTTGCTTTGCCTTTTATATCTGGGGGCGTAACCGCAATTACTTGGATAACCCGGATTTTGTCCTGCTCCCTAAGCCCCAGCTCTGATTTTGACCTGGATTACCTGGCGATCATTTAAATACGGCTCTATTTGGCTCAGGGTTTATAGACTAGGTATCCACAATCCCACAGCCTCTTCTTTAAAAAAAAAAAAAAAAAAAAAAGCCTCTCACATTCTACTTCATTTCGTGCATTCTAGATCTCACTTTGGGACTTTAATTTTTGTTAATGTTTATTATTTTTGAGAGAGAGAGAGAGAGAGTGCACGCGTGAGCAGGGAAAGGGCAGAGAGAGAGGGAGACACAGAATCCGAAGCAGGCTCCAGGCTCCGAGCTGTCAGCACAGAGCCCGACGCGGGGCTCGAACTCACAAGTTGAGATCATGACCTGAGCCAAAGTCAGACGCTTAAATGACTGAGCCACTCAGGTGCCCCACTTTGGGAGTCTTAAGTAATGCAAAATGAGATTTTTCTATTAGATTGATTTGCTCATTTTCTGAATGTTTAGGCAAGTCACATCTTCCCTCAGACACTTGGTTTCCTCATCCATAAATTGAGGGGGATAATTATCCCCATTCTTGGGATTGCTGTGAAAATTAAATGCAATAAAATGGGAAAGTCTTCTGGCCACTGTGAAACTCTCTGCCACTATTGTAAGAACACTGACCTGAAACTCTCTCGTTTCCAGCTCCGATATTACTAAAAAAGATCCAAGCCGAGATGTTCCCTGACCACTCTGGGAATGTAAAATTAAGCTGCCAGTTTGCAGAAATTCATGAAGATTCTACGGTCTGGTGGACAAAGGATTCAAAGTCAGTAGCCCAAGTGCAGAGAAGGTGCGATATTTGCCTGGTTACTTTTCATGGTTGTTGCTGGTTTCACAACGTAATTCTAAAAGAAAATAGTGATAGGAGGTAAAAAGGAAAATTGAAGCTGAAACCCCACTCACTTAAGTATCCAAGATAAGTAAGGAACGAAGACAGAGGTCTAGACAGGGAAAGCAGGGAAGGGTTCTTACTCAGGCTCTGCCACCCCTGAGTCTTGTGGCCTCAAAAAATCATGAAATGTGTCACGATGCTTTTAAAATCAGGGGAACATGATGGGGCGCCTGGGTGGCTCAGTCATTTCGGTTTCTGACTTCGGCTCAGGTCATGATCTGACCGCTTGTGAGTTTGAGCCCCGTATCGGGCTCTGTTCTGACAGCTGGGAGCCTGGAGCCTGCTTTAGCTTCTGTTTCTGTCTCTCTGCCCCTCCCCTGCTCATGCTCTCTCATGCTCAAATATAAAATAAAACATAAAAAAATAACTTTAAATCAGGGGAACATGCCAAATCATCTTCTAGTCTGAGGTTCCACGGTCCCAAGATCATAGAGCTCTCTTCTGTTTGTGAATCTGTGTTTTTTCTCTTTCACAAATTCCTACTAGCCTGCCAAATTTCAAAGCTAAGAAGGAGAATCCAAGGGGAAAAAAACAATCCATGAAGTAATAGAAAGTAGCAGGTGTTGAAGGTGATAAGTAACCATTTCTGAGATGGGAAAAGCCGTGTATTTCTGGGGCCCTAGGTTAGAAGAGGAGAGGAGAGGAGGGGAGGGGGGAGAGAGAGAGAGAGAGAGAGAGAGTGAGAACCATTGCCGAGAGTACCCGTGTGGAACAAAGCTGACGAATGGCTCCCTAAGCGCCTGGCTGGCAATAAATGCTTGTTCACGTGAGCCGTGGGCCATGGGCTTCACCCAACACACCTGAGGGAGTGTGGCTTATTCTAAAACAGATCACCTGGCTCAGTGGGCATAACTCAAGCCCCAGCTGCTTCTTTCTGCTGAGGGAAGTCCCCGTTCAGCTCCCTGAGTCACGGGAGGTGTCCTGTCCCCTTAATCTCGTTGCAAGGAGCCTGAAAAAGGAAGGAAAATCGAGTTTTTTTGTATAACTAAATCAAATACGTTTGCTTGGAGCATACGTCTGGAAATTATGCTCCAAATTTCATAGTGATGCCGGATTCGAGCTGTAATTTCTATAACATCCCTCCAGAAAACCTAACTGGATTGACAGATGGAATGAGGCCACGCAGCCTAAAACGTTGCCATTACCCTGCCTGTCTTATGTATGGCTTAGGAAGGATGATAATGGAGAATAAGTGGCTTGGCTTAAAAAAAAAAAAAACAACAACAACCAAGACCACTCCCTAGAGCTTTATAAAAAGAAGCACTAATCATTCATTTAAAGCACTTTCTGTAGCTGTCAGCCAAGGGTAATTAACCAGTAGGGTTTTTGGCCATCTTGCTCTGAGCTCAGACTTGGCATTTGAATCTTTTGGGTCCATTTTCCATTTGAGATGTCTTTAGAAAACCTAGCCTCCCTGTAGGGAGCGTACATTAGTAGGCCTGCCATTTACTGGTGACATGTGGCCTGGCCTTTACACTTGACCAACGTTGGCTTCATTTTGTCTGGGCAGCACTGAGCTGGGAGCACCCATTTGCCTTTTCTTCTTCTCCTCCTCCCCCCTCCTCCTCCTTCTCTTTCCTCACCACCACCACCACTGGTTTTTCTGTTCGTGGCACAGTGCCTGGAACTTAATAATTTGGGGCGGGTGGATGGATGGGCAGTATTCACTAGAAGAGTACCCTATTCAAAAACACCCTCAGCCATGGGTCCTTATTTACAGCAAAGACCCCCTTTCGCTTGTCCTGTATTGTGTCTGTGTTTAGATTTGGTTTAGAGCTTTCAGGTCTCCTTCAAGCCCAGAGCACCTGGGTCAGT
Organism: Panthera leo; assembly: GCF_018350215.1. Lineage (NCBI taxonomy): Eukaryota > Metazoa > Chordata > Mammalia > Carnivora > Felidae > Panthera > Panthera leo. Next base: position 77,115,870 of record NC_056690.1, on the reverse strand, counting down.
AACGTAACTGAGGTGAATTCTGAGCAGAAATGTTAATGACGGCCCCCAGAATTCACATTTCCGGTTCTTGGCTCTGCAGGTCACAGCCAAGGCTCCCAAATGGTTTTGATTCCTATTGCCTATTTGGAGAGAGGATGTTAAAGCAAAATTGCACCAATCATCTCCCACAGATAAAAATGAATTATGCAAACAGCTTATCGAGACCTTGTTCTTTAGCCAGCCCACTAGCCCCAAATGTTAGGGCAGGGAAGCACCTGTTCCTTTCTCCTTAAGTGTGTTAGAAAAATGCAGCTTCAGAACGATGAAGCGTTCCAACATTCACGTCCCCTATTGCAGGGCAGACGACACCTCGGCTGTGTCCTTGGCCATCGTCCAAGCCGGTCAGAAGGACCAGGGCATCTACCGTTGCTGCATCAAGAACAGTTACGGCAAAGCGACCGCTGAGTTTAACCTTACCGCTGAAGGTAAGCCTCAGCCTCTCCGTTTCAGGCGATAAACCACGAGACACCCCCCGCCCTCCCCAGCCCCCGTCCAGAATGCCCACTTGCACTGAAGACCCTCTCTTCTTTGTCTTCTTCTAGTTCTGAAACAACTTGCGAATCAGCAGGATATTAAAGGTAAGCTGACCCGAGTTGGATGTCCAAGGACATGGGCCACTCCACAAAGCGAGAGCTCGCTCCTGGAATCAAGGGTTGAAACAATATCCCCATCGACTCTTCCAACCAAGTAGGGGAGAGCGCAGGAATGACTGGGAAATGAATGACAATTCATGAGCTATTTCAAGCTGGTGGCGAGGCCTGGAATAAGTGCGTGAGGCTACCAACGTGCAGAGGTGTAGTATTTATGAAAGATCAGACTGGGGCGCGCAGTTGTCGAGGATGTGTCGGTGGGGGCCTTGGGGTCAGACTCCTTCCTTTAAGCCTCAGGCTTGCGTCCAGCCCCTCTGCAGCGGGTTTTCAGCGTCTGGCACTGACACAGCCTGGTTTGTTGCTTCGGTTTACTTCTCAGTTTGACTCACTAAGCAGATTCCAAAGACAGTCAGGTGTCCTAGGAGAACCCCATTCCTTCGCATCTTCCTGGAAATGAAAGATGAGTTTTGGTGCTTTCCTTTGGCATTTTGGCACTGGTCCCGGTCCCCTTGATCTTTCGGATGAAGAAGCCTCAAATAACTTCTTTATCACCTTTCTTATTTGGTGATAAACATTTTATTAGTTGAATTCTCCAGAGGAGGAACAAATAACATTTTACAGGCTGGGCTCTAATTAAAAACTAATAAAACCCAGCTCGTGGGAAAGCCCAAAAATGAATGATGGTTCAAATAAAACACAAGCTAGCACAATTTAATGATCGCACATGGGGCTTTCAAAGGAAAGTCCTAAGATTTATTTTTTTCCTTTCACTGTTTTATCTTTGTTAAGTAGACTTTCTGTTGGAAATTATAGACAAGATTGTTAATTATACCCAATACAGTACTATAGAAAAAAAAATTACCTTCTTCTTTCTAAGCACACAGTTGGAAACAACTTTTGTATTAAATCTGATGCATTTTTTTAAGTACTCAGTGCAGTTGTTGTTGTTAATAATAATTGAGTTTTAGGAATTTGGGGATTTTGAAGGAGAATAGAATGGGATAAATATAATTCATATTTATTGGGCTGTATACATAAAACACTTCCTATATTCTTTAAGTGGTATTAGGGGCCAAATTGTTAAAATGAAATCATTTGTGTAACTAGAATTAAGATTTGGGTTATATAAAAAGCATCCCTTTTTCTAAGTGATCCAGTTTTTGAATTTAACTTAAAAAGAAACCTATACTCTTCTCTGTAAATTAATTTTCTTTCTAGTTCTGTCACTAAAGATGAAATCTATGATAAATAATCTCTTAAAATTTGCCTGGGGGGCACCTGGGGGGCTCCGTCAGTTAAGTGTCTGACTTTGGCTCAGGTCACGATCTCCCGGTTCGTGAGTTCGAGCCCCACATTGGGCTCTGTGCTGACAGCTCAGAGCCTGGAGCCCGCTTCGGATTCTGTGTCTCGCCCTCTCTCTCTGCCCCTCCTCCGCTCATGCTCTGTCTCTGTCTCTGTCTCTCTCTCTCAAAAATAAATAAACATCAGAAACATTTTTTTTTTTTAATTTGTCTGGGACAGTGTCCCAATTGCCTGCCTGTTCCCCTGCTTCTCCACCATAGATCTTTCTAGAAACCTGGGACAGGTTACTTGGCCTGAGGCTCCTGCTCACCATCGTGAAATCCTGGAGGATCTTCCTACACACGCTCTTTCCACAGGCATCTTCAGCACTTTTTCTTTTCTTTTCTTTCTTTTAGAGATGACAGAGAGAGAGAGAAAGAGAGAGAATCCTAAGCAGGCTCTACACTCAGCACAGAGCCCAACACAGGGCTCAATCCTGTGACCCTGGGATCATGACCTGAGCTGAAATCAAGAGTCTGACATTCAATCCACTGAGCCACCCAGGCACCCCCAGCACTTTTACTGTTTGAGTCCCCCTCCCTTTCTTTCTTTCTGCCAATAACGAGGCCTAGTTGTTCATCGATACTCTTGGACAATAATTTTCATCTCTGTATACCTTTAGTAGCTTGCTTCAGTCACTGGCTGCTCTTCAAACACGTGACCTGAAAATATTTTTAAAAGCAGAGAAAAATGTTTCTCTAAAGAGTCTAAATAGAAACGTGAAGTGAGATTTTCACACGACCTGTGGTTTCTTTCTTCTTTTAAACATTCAGAAAGATGTGAGTCTTCATCGACTTCGAGGATTAAAGGCCGCTAAAGAACTCCAACCAAACTGATTTCGTTGAAAGCTGTCTTCTTCTCTTCTCTCAGCCCACCAGAAGGCTGACCTGTTCATCTCTAGGTTAGAAGGGAACCTTCCGATTGCATCCGTGGTCACCTGAAACGTGGAGAATCCACTATGAGAAAACCCGGTGCTAGAAAAAAATAATTCTACTTTTCTTTTTACACATAAATCCAAAATAATTAGGCTTTTTTTTTTTTTTTTCAGTGTCTCCTCAGAGGAGCTTCTTTTTAACGGTTTTGTCCTTGCCTACCTATTTCTTATAGCTACCACAGACATTCTCAACATGGGGAAACGGTATTGCCCCCGAGAAGACAAAAATTGGTTCTTGAGGAGGCAAAAAAACTTACTCTGATTGTGGGTGAAGCACAGATATACACACATAAACGGATATGCAGGACCTCTGTGGGATTGAAATTTATGGGGAGGGGGATCAATTAAAAAAAAGTCTGAAAAGACTCCTTTCAGGGGGCAGTCATGAGAAAAAGGGCTGAGAAACTGATCTGTCACGTCTTATCGTTGGTTCCTCCTCCCCGCTCCACACTTCAGCTTGCCTTTAGTTACCTTTCGTGGTCCTGTCTGTATTTTCCAGATCTGTCTAAACTTCTTTTCCTGGTCTCCCCAGTTTGGCCCTCACCAGTTTTCTCCCCTCTCCAGTGAGGTCCACTGGAGACTCATACCGATCTTCCTGCCTCCTGGAGGACTCGTCCCCCCCCCCCCCCCTTCTCATCTTTGAGCTGTGCCTCTCTCTGTTGGGAGTTCCGTGTGGTCTCCCCTCCAGGTTCTACAGGCCAGCCTTGTCCTCGTCCCTGTGTGGGAACAACCATGAGCCAAGAAGCAGGATGGGGGCTGGGATATTCTGCCCAACTAAAGGTGAGGTGTGTTTTAGGATGTGAAGAGATTGAATTCAGCCAACTCATCTTCAGAGAAGACTTCCTCAGGGACAGCTACTTTGGGGACCACCTGCGAGGTCAGATCGCCACAGAGGAGCTGCACTTTGGAGAAGGGGTCCACCGGAAAGCCTTCCGCAGCAGAGTGATGCAGGGCCTCATGCCCGTCTTCCAGCCCGGCCACGCCTGCGTGCTCAAGGTGCACAACGCTGTTGCCTACGGGACCAGAAACAACGATGAGCTCATCCAGAGGAACTACAAACTCGCTGCCCAGGTGGGTCCACCTGCCCTACAGAGTCACGTGGGGGTGTGAGGGGGGGGACCCCACGAGAGCCTGAGATGAAAGTCAGACTCAGAATTGTTGGGAGTGTCTCCAAGAGGGTGTTTCTCTCCCTTTGGGGTATGGCTGTAAGGGAGCCCCTGGATCAAGCCCGAATGCTGGGAACCATGTCTGAGTTCTCGGGGTAATTTCTTGCCCTCATGCCAGCCAGATGGGACTCACCCTGTGTCTGGAGGCCCCTCACCGGCTCTGACCTGGGCTGGGATCATTTCTGTTTCTAGGAAGCCCCATGAGGTCCTTGAGTCCACTCAGACACAGGATGATGTGGAAGGCGGGGGGTCCAAGCTACAGGGATGCCAGGATTCCCAAGCATCCCCAAGGGCATAGTTTCTAGATTCTTGTTTACTTTATGGAAGGGGGTTGGCTATATTCAGAGGGGGAAGCATGTGTCCTGTTTCTTGCCTTCCTGAGTTTGGGTCAATGTTAGCCTATAAGCTATGAAGGGAGACTGATCCAAGGCTCTAGCTAAGCTCCCATCTCCCTGTGTTATTGAGTCACAGAACCTTGAGACAAGAAGAGAACATGGGCTTCCCTCCCTGCCTCCCACTTTGGTCTGAGTATTTCACTCTTGACACCAAGAGTATCGAGAGCCTGACCCAGAGCAGTGGCCAAGCTTTCAGGACAGCTGGGTCTAGCTCTTTTGCAAGCTAGGCACCCTTCTAAAATTATTACCTATAAAATGAATAGGTTATACTTCAGTGAATCTCTCAGGGGCCATCAAGCACTAGCCCTCCAGGATTGTCTTAGGTGTGGTGAGGTCCGGTGGGACTTGGGGCTCATGAAGGCAGCCCCTCTTTTGAGTACAGAGTTTTGCCAATCGTATTCCTTCCTCCTCCAAGTCAACCCTTCTTTTTTCTTTTCTTTCACTACATATTTTTTCCATCTCAAGTACCATCTGGGCCAGTCAGGGAAAGCCCCCAGCGTCCACACTCCCTCTTGAAAGACCCCACTGAGTAGAAAGCAGAATCCAGTTTGCCCTTTCCTAAGCCAACAGTGTTCCCAAGGTGTTGGCTACCCACAAGTCTAATTACACCTTTGAAGAAGAGCTTCAGATGGGAGAGCTCAGCACACTCCGAGCTGTGCCCGACATCCTGCCATGGGGCCAGTCCCCTTAGCCCAGGATGAATTTCAGCCATGTGCGTTCTAGAAATTTGATAGTTCAGGACGCCTGGTCCTAGAGACCACTTGAGCTTTACCTGGATAGTTCCTTCGAGTCTCAGAGTTCTCTGCAAGTGGACGACTCGAGTCTGCAATAATTGTTGCTTCTGTGCCTGCAACCAGGGGGTGGGTTGGGGAATCCATTGGCTTGACTCACTGGGAAGTCTGATTAGCTTCACCGGCAACTCTGAATTTCTTCTACTCACTTGTCTTTCCCTTGTGTTTGGGTGATGTAGGAATGCTATGTCCAAAATACTGCCAGATACTATGCCAAGATCTATGCTGCCGAAGCACAGCCTCTGGAAGGCTTTGGAGAAGTGCCAGAGTGAGTGTGTTTACTGTCTCTTGTATTACCACCCTGGTTTCTTGGGGACTTGGAGGGATGAGAGGGTGAGAAGGACCAGTGGGACAAGCATTTTGCCTGGTCTCTCTGTCTGGAAGCCATGAGGCCACACTGGGCTGCTATCCTGTTCCTCTCTAGGTTGCCAGAGGCTTATAGAGAGATACTTGATAAATATTCTTTAAATCAATGGATGGATGGATGGATGGATGGATGGATTTGATAAATGTATCACAGTAAATAGAAAATAATTCGATAGAAAATAGAAAATGAATTTGATAAATGTAGCACGTTAAATAAAAAGTAAAGAGTATCTACTTCATGGCAAACAATAAGCAAAGAAAAGAGAACACAAGAATATCACAAAACAATTACCCTATGATGAAAATAAAATATGGTGCCATGTCTACGAAGAATGAATTGGGTATCAGGAGCGTAGGAACACAGTACCCATTTCCTGGAACCCTACAGAGACAGATTACAGTGATTACTTTTATCCACTCATTGGCTAAATATTGACTGAGTCATGCAGATTTTTGGGTGTCTGGAGCTTCTGGTTACTAGTGGGTTTATCTGGTCAAGATCATGTTTAAGTGGGAAGAGAAAGAGCCAGGACACGTTGGAAATTTCAGACACAACAGTCATTTATGTATCAGTAGAAACTGGGAGAGGAAAGAAGGAAGGAATCGTTGCTTACATTGACCCTGTGGACTCACAATGGGGGAAAATACTCTCCCTGAGGTGGGGTGTTGGGCATATTATATATAAAGTCTAATGCTTTCTGCTCTTTGCCAAGAGATGCTTAGCATACTTACTTAGAACACAAACATTTCTCAGCAACTTCAAGAAAAATGAACATGCTGCAGAGAAAGTACACAATTGCTTTTCTGTTCAATCCACTCAGGCAGCAATCTGGAGTGAGTTATAGTTTTGTGTTACAGGAACTAGTGCATTCTCTGTCTTCTCCGGCCCCCTTTATATAGTCCTTAACCCTAGAAGCATTCTCCAGGAGGAAGAGGGTCAACCAGGTGAGCTGTCCACAATGCACAGAGCCCTCTGGTTTTGTGTGGCTGGACCCTACGGTTTGGGGGCTTTCTCAAGAAAACAGCACAACCTTATGAATAACAAAGATTGGCGAAGGGACTTGGAAAGGGCCTGTGCGTGTGAGGGACGCAGGGGCTAATTAGCATCATCAGCGCCCCCACAAATGTGCCACCGGCCTAAAGATAGATTAGGACATTTTGATACGTAAACACCTTTCCCTTCCATACAGTGGAAGAATTTTGTGGGTGCCTGAATAATAACAAACATACGGAAGGATAAGGGTCCTCACAGAGGCCTCTGCTCCCAATTCCATGTTCATTGAATCAAGATCAGAGGATTCGACACCAGGAAACACACACACACACACACACACACACACACACACACACACACTGCCTTCTTCAAGGCCTCTACACTTGAGACCATGTTAGAAAAGATGAACGCAAGCAGATTTTAGAGGAGATAGCACCTGAGTGTGATTGTGTACGTGTCGAGGTGGGAGATTTCAGATGCTTCTTAGCTTCAAGATGCTTCTGTGTGCAGGGACCACCAAGATGCTTCCACCTGGGGGTGGCGGTGAAAATGGGGGACAGAACAATGGTGGGGGCATCAGGGCTGGCCCCCAGAAGAAGAGGTCCATGAAAGAGGAGGTCCAGAGGCTGGATGTGGTGAGACCAGTCGGAGAGGTGTTGCTACAGCCCAGGGAAGGGGCAGTGGAGGTAGAACGTGACCGCTGGCCATGGGGAGTTTGAGAGGAGAGAAAGGGCTCTTGGGATATTCATTCAGTAAGTAGGTGCAATTAACAAACTTGATATAGGGAATAAGAAGAGAGAGGAGGTTGAGTATAAATCCAAGCTTTTTAACTGAGAAAACTAAAAGCCATCAGAATGAGTGACCTTAGCAAGCAGGATTTTTGTAAAATGAGGGGTACTGGGTCAAAGAGTACATTGGAATTAGGGCCAGGGCTACAAATGGAGTTCACTCGTCCAAATGGTGACAGAAGCGAAGGAAACCAGGGAAGGGGAATGAAATGTGAGGGCAGAGACCCATCAATGGAAGGCGATGATCGACGATCGTAGTTTTTTTGTTTTTTTTTCCAATATATGAAATTTATTGTCAAATTGGTTTTTTTTTCAATGTATGAAATTTATTGTCAAATTGGATCGTAGTTTTTAAAATGAGGAGGTGTGACCATGTTTGTAGCCTTGGGGCAGAGAGAGGAAATGAAGAGTCAAGGTGATAGTGGCCAGTAGAAGACAAAACTTGAGACCTGGTGTTGGCAGATGTTCTCTGTAAAGGGCCAGATCATTACTCTTTTAGGCTTTGTGGGCCAGTAGGCAAAATAGAAGCCATTATGGGGCGCCTGGGTGGCTCAGTCAGTTAAGCGTCTGACTTCGGCTCAGGTCATGATCTCGCAGTTCGTGAGTTCGAGCCCCACGTCGGGCTCTGTGCTGACCACTCAGAGCCTGGAGCTGCTTTGGATTCTGTGTCTCCCTCTCTGTCTGCGCCCCTCCCATTCGCACTCTGTCTCTCTTTCCCAAAAGTAAATAAACTTTAAAAAAATTTAAAAAAAGAAGCTATTATGTTGATACTTGCATAACAAGAAAGAAAACCAGTATCTACAAATCTTGGTTGATAAGTTTCAAAATATAATAATAATTGAATTCAATTCTTTAGTATATAAGTTTACTAATGAGAAGAATGGAATTCTTTTTTTTTTTAATTTTTTTAATGTGTATTTATTTTGAGAGACAGAATGTGAGCAGGGGAGGGGCAGAGAGAGAGGGAGACAGAATCTGAAACAGGCTCCAGGCTCTGAGCTGTCAGCACAGAGCCTGACATGGGGCTCGAACCCATGAACTGCGAGCTCATGACCTGAGCCAAAGTTGGTCGCTCAACTGACTGAGCCACCCAGGCGCCCCATTTTGCTAACTTTTTAAAGCAACTTTGCTTACCCTTGGGGTTCAGAGTTAGTGTTCCCCTCTGATCACATCAGTTCCAAATATTCGTGTGTGAAAACCATTCCTGGCTTGTGGGCTGTAAACAGGCATCGGACCGGATTTGGCCTGCAGGCAATGGTTTGCGGACCCTGTGCCTCTCCGCAGTGAGTAGCAGCCAAGGCGGATTCAGGCACATCCTTCCACAAGCTCTGATGCGATTTCTTCCTTGCTCAGTGATGAATGGGAATGGCCAGCTGTGACTTCACATCCTGCTCGGTGCAGAGTAGCTGTGTTTGGGGGGTGGCAGGGGCCGGCAGTGCGTCCCTGGGGTGGAACTCAGGGAGAAGCGTCGGAAGCTTCAGTTCAGGTAGGGTGGGGGGAAGCGGGGACCAGGAGGAGCGGCTCAGGTTGGCTTGTGTGCTTGCGTTGAGTGAGCAGGAGGGACACGAAGCTAGGGGCGATGCTCCCCCGCTTTGCTCCCCCACTTCGCCTCCTACCAGTTTATTTCTACTCGGTCTTTACCACTCGCGTGCCGCTGCACTGCTCCTGGAGAGCCTGCTGCCTATCTTCCTTAGTTAAGAGTAGGGAGCTGGAAGCTTCTCCACTGTGCACCCTTCCCAGCGGTTGTCCCTGCAAAGCAGGGACCGTGTCTCTTTCATGTTCGCTCTCCTGGTGAGGTTTTTGAGATTCTGGCACAAGCTGTTCAGTAGACGCTGTCGGATGAACAGAAAGGGAGGGTAAGTCGCCAGCCACCGAGCTAGGAGTTGGGGGACACGTGAGCGGTTCAGTTTGGGCTGTGTTAGATTTGAGATCCCTAGGAGACATCGATCGGAGACAGAGAGGAGGAGGCCGGAATGTGAGTGGGGGAGAGGGGAGAGGTCTGGATGGAGATTTCAGGGTGGAAATTGTCGACATACAGACCGCATTTCAAGCCAGGAGGTCACTAGCCGGTGTGGGCAGAGACAGGAGAGCCGTCCCGGGGCGTGTCAGAGGTTGGGGAGAAGTGAGAAGCCAGTGAAGGAGCCAGGGAAAGAGGAAGCAATGAAGCAGGAAGAAAACCAAGAGGAAGGGAGTTTCTGGAAGCAGTGGGAAGGGGACTCCGAGAGATCAGCCGTGTCAGGCGCTCCTGAGGGCAAGTAAGACGAGGGCCGAGAAGAGACCGTTAGACTCTGCAACACAGAGTCTGCAACACAGGCTGCTGGTGCCCTTGACCGAAGCTTCCTTAGTGGGAGAGCATCTCTGAGTGGGTTCAAGAGACAAAGGGAGGGGAGGGATGGCAGACGGTGAGTCTGCAACTGACCTGGGTTTTGACGTAAACTGAGTCAGAAGTTGAGTGGGTTACGGGCCCCACGGGCTGCCCGGAGCTATTTCAGCATGTGGCTATGCCACTGGCAGTGAGTCGGTTTCCCAGAGGAAAATGGGATGCAGGAATGTGGGGAATGCTTGCTAGAGCCACATCCTGGGGCACCAGAGGGGTCGGGCAGATCCAGGGCACCAGCGGAAGAAGTGGTTTTGGGGTGGGGGGGGGGGAGCCAGGAGGCTTCGTCCACAGTGGGGGAGGGGAGGGGAATATACGGGCACAGACCGAGGAGGCGGGACCGCACAGCTCTTAGAAGCTCTCTTCTTACTGTTGCAGCCTTCACAGTAAAACAGGAAGCGAGGTCATCAGCTGAAAGTGAGGTCGGGGAGGAGGTGCGGGCAGTCGGGGGCGAGAAGAGCAGGTTTGACATAGTCATGGTGGTGGCGGGAGGGTGGGGTGACCGCGAACCGATTGTGCTGACAGCCACATTCAGGATCTGATCACTTCTCCACTGGAGCTGCCTTCACGACCGGGCGGCCTCCTCACCGGCCTCCCTGCTCCTGTCCTTACTCCTGCACAGTCCCGTCTCCACAGGGTCGTCCACAACACAGACGTGTGATAACGGCAGTCCTTTGTCCAAAACCGTCCGGTAGCCCCTCATCCAAAGGGATGTAAAGGGGAGAGTTTTTCAAATGGCCTTCTAGACCCCACAAGTTCTGGCTTCCTATGCCCTCCTCCCTGGCCTCACGCAGCCACTCCTATCTCCCCTTTGCTGACTCTACTCCAGCCACACACTGGGCCCTTGCTGTTCTTAGAACACACCCAGAATGCTCCTGCCCCAGCCTTTTCCCTTTATTGTTCCTTCTGCTTAGAATGCTCTTCCCATAGATGTCCTCATGGCTCCCTAGCTCCCTTCCTACAGGTCTCTGCTCAAACGTTCTTCCTTAGCAAGGCCTCTCTGATCTCCCTCAGTCAAATAGCAGCCCTTCCCTGACCCCGGAGCTCCCTAGCGCTTTTTCACTGCTTTGTTTTCTCACGTAGCACACGTACGTATTTGTTGCCCGCCTCTTTCGTTTAAATGTAAGATCCTTGCGGGGCGCCTGGGTGGCTCAGTCGGTTGAGCGTCGGACTTCGGCTCAGGTCACGATCTCGCGGTTTGTGAGTTCGAGCCCCGCGTCGGGCTCTGTACTGACGCCTCGGAGCCTGGAGCCTGCTTCAGATTATGTCTCTCCACCTGTCGGCCCCTCCCCTGCTCATGCTCTGTGTCTCTCTGTCTCTCAATAATAAATAAACGTTTAAAAAAAAATTAAATGTAAGATCCTTGAAAGCAGAGCCCCTGTGTTCTTCACTGTTTTCTGGAACGGCATCTGGAAGACTGACCTGGAAACCACTGAATAAGTATTTGCTGACTGAATGGAAGGGAGGAAGGGAAGAAAAGGATATGATGGGTGGACACATGGCTGGCGGGCCACTGAGATATGACTGTAATGAAAACATTCGTTTGTACGTGGGCGACTAAACTCCACCCCCCAGGAGGAGTTTCTGACCAACTCTAGGAACAAATGAAAACCAGAAATACATCTTTTCACCTGTTGAACAATCATTGCGGTGAGGGGTTAGCCTACATCTAAGGGGACCCAGGGATTGGTTCCACAGCTCCCTGCTAATCCAAGTGAAGACAGAACACCCCCCTGGTCTTTGTTACCACCTGCGAATGTGACGTGTGCCCATGCTGTCTTTTCTTCCAGGATAATCCCTATTTTTCTTATCCACCGACCGGAGAACAACATCCCTTATGCCACAGTGGAGGAGGAGCTGATTGGAGAATTTGTGAAGTATTCCATCCGGGACGGGAAGGAAATAAACTTCTTGAGAAGAGAATCGGAGGCTGGTCAGAAGTGTTGCACCTTCCAGCACTGGGTGTACCAGAGAACGAGCGGCTGCCTCCTGGTCACGGACATGCAGGGTGAGGAAAGCAGCCTGCCCCGGGCTCCAGGGATGCTGTGGACATGGAATGTTCCTGGGGATGTGGCCAGGGGGAGGCGGGGAGGTCTGCTGCATGTCTTTAAGAGTCTTTACCAGCAGAGGGTGTTACTAGTATCTCCTCAGAAACAAGGTCTGACAGGGGTGCCTAGGTGGCTCAGTTGGTTCAGCATCCGACTTCAGCTCAGGTTGTGATCTCGTGGTCCGTGAGTTCAAGCCCCACATCGGGCTCTATGCTGACAGCTCAGAGCCTGGAACCTGCTTTGGATCCTGTGTCTCCCTCTCTCTGCCCTTCTCCCCACTTGTGCTCTGTCTCTCAAAAATAAATAGACATTAAAACACACACACACACACACACACAAGGTCTGACAAAGGAATCTGAAATGACCAGCCAAATGGAGTAAAAAAGTACATTTTAATTCATGCCAATAATGCTTTCCTATTACCACAGGCAACTAAAGATTGGCTTTATTGTTATGTCCTCAACAGGTGCAATTCAGAAGTATTTATGAAAATCTGGCTGTTCCAAAAGACACATTAAATTGTTTTTTAATTTTTTTAAATTAAAAACTTAAAAAAATTTTTTTTTTTAAATTTTGAGACAGAGAGAGAGCAAGTGGGGGAGGGCAGAGAGGAAGGGAAACAGAATCCCAAGCAGGTTTCGCACTGTCAGCGCAGAGCCCCCTGTGGGGCTCGAACTCATGAACTGTGAGATCATGACCTGAGCCGAAGTCAAGAGTTGGACACCAACCGATTAAGCCAGCAAGGTGCCTGATAATTCATGGGTAGTAGGTGAGAGGGTCTTTCACAGTTCGGTTTAGATTTCAAGCTCCCCTAGCTCATTTACGGCACCTTGAATTTGTATACAAGCTGATGGGAGTGCATTTGTCGCATGCAGTGGCGTTATCATAATCAGGTTACCCACAGAGACGGCCCTGAGCCAAGTTGCGGTTTGGGGTCCCCCAAGAGAGGTGCCATGTTTTTAGAGGTTACCTCTCAGGAGTCGGGCAAGGATTGGACCTTTATTTGGGTAAGGTGAATCCTTCACTGCCACAAATGTCCAGATACTAATATCTGGGACAGGATCTCAGGAAACACCTAGGAGAGTGCAGAAATGTGACAGGCCGCGGGAAGGCGGCCAGTAAGGTCCCTTAGAATACGACCAGTTCCCTCTGTGGGTTGCTGAAGCTCATGCCTGCTGGGGAGACGCTGGGAGCCTGTGCAGAGCACGCTTCTCGAAACTGTCGCACCCAAGGAGCGAGGGAGTGGGGGTATTTGCACACCCACTGCCTGTAGCTACCAGTGGAAGGGTAGTCCTGGCGGGGGTGTTAATTCCTCTGCACTTGCCACCTGCACGGGGACAAGCCAGGCTGAGCGAAGCAGGCTCCCGTGATCAGAGAAAGTTCTCAGGCAAAGAAATGCTGGTGGCCCGTGGAGGTGGAGCCAGTGTGCACGGAAACAGGGTGAGGGCACTGGGTGGGGCAGGAACGGCTTCTACCACAGGGGGTTTCCTCTTCCTCTTCCTTTCCAAATAATCATGCCGTGAAGAAAAATCTGAACTATAATTGCATGCCCACTGTAGGTCAGACGTGGTCACACACGAGGATCTCAAGCTCTACCTAGATCCTGGTGCTAAAGAGCGAGAGTGCGTCTGGGTTCTGTCCCCTCTGCCCCCCGCCCGCCCCCAGCTCACTAGCTCTTAGCCTTGGGCAGATTACTTACCTCTGTGCCTCAGTGCTTTACACGTGGGGTTGTTGTGAGCATTAAATAGAATAGTAAACTTTTGGCACAGCACTGCCGCACCATAAGTGCTCCCCATTTATTTTAACTTTTTGTTTTGAAATAACCAGAGACACAAGAAGTTGCAAAAATGTTCAGAGAGTTCCCCGTGTGCCCTTCACCCAGCTTCACCTACTGTTAACGTCTTACGTGACTCTCGTTCAGTGTCAAAACCAGGGGACTCGCACTGGCCCAATAGAATTAACTAGGCTATGCACCGTGCTTGGAGGTCACCAGTTTTTGTAAGTCTTCATTTTTTCCGACGACTTTTGTGCCATCTTCATAATGACCCTGCAAAGCACATTATGATCCCATTTTGCAGATGAGAAAACAGAGGCTCAGAGACGGTGCTTTAATTGCCTGCTGTCACTCTGCTAATAAGCAGAGGGGTCCACGACTCCACCCCTGTGATTTCTGACTCCAAAACCCAAGCTCTTTCCACTAAACCACAAATCTACCAATTTGCAAGAGATTTGCAAGCGTCTCCTGATGTTAAAGCTTCCAGCGAGGAACTTCTTGAAGACCAGCTGGGAAATGCAATGCTACAGTCTCGCAGATGGGGCCAGTCTGCATATTGAAGGCAGTCATGTCTGCTCACTTTCTGAAGAGACTTCACTGCCACATGCACACACACACACACACACACACACACACACACACACACACGGTCTTAATACACAGCTATCTATTCTCATTAGACACTGGCTGTGCAATTCTTGATGGCCCCTCCATCTTTTCTCCTTCAGAGTTAATTTCGCGATAAATATCGTTCTTCTGGCGAAAAGCAACACCCTGGAGCTTCATGCACAGCTAGTTTCGCTTCCAGGCACTTGTAAACAAGTGTAGTGAAACGTTACGTCTCTCTGTAAGTGACATGTGCGGTTTAATGTGTTGGCACAGTGTATCATAACAATGTTTATTTACTCTCTGCTTCTGAGGAAAATCTCTCTCTAGTCATCATTGCTGTGCACAAGGTAGCACATCCATTTTCTAAATAACCTGTGCATTTTATAATTTTACTGAGACACTGGAATTAGGATGGAAAAACTAAACAAAACCCCAAGCAAACCCGAACTCAGCTATTACCTTCTTGGACTCTTTTTTTTTTTTTAATTTTTTTTTAACGTTTATTTATTTTTGAGACAGAGAGAGACAGAGCATGAACGGGGGAGGGTCAGAGAGAGGGAGACACAGAATCTGAGACAGGCTCCAGGCTCCAAGCTGTCAGCACAGAGCCCCGACACGGGGCTCGAACTCATGGACCGCGAGGTCGTGACCTGAGCCGAAGTCAGATGCTTAACCGACTGAGCCACCCAGGCACCCCACCTTCTTGGACTCTTAAAAGCTATCCCCTGCCTGGTTGGGCTTGCTTGTTGACAGGATCGCCGTGGGTCCTGCCAGCTTGGGAGTCAAAGCCCCGCCTGTGATTTGGTCTTGGGATCTGCCCGCTGCTGGGACCAACCACTAAGGTTCCTAGGAAGCTGTCGCCCAAAAGACCCAAGGACTCACGTTCTGGAGAACAAATTTCTGATGCCGCCTACTTCCTTCCTTCCACCGGAAACAACCTGCAGATGACTGTTATCCCCAACGGGACTTCAAATTATTTTCCTGGAGACACATGGGTTAGCACATCATTAAACCGAGAGAGAGTGAGGTTTCCTTTTCAAAATTACATTCTGGTTTTCTAAACTGTAAGTGACCGCTGGTGATCGTGAGAGGCAGGAAAGGCAATGCCCAAGTTCAAGGACCCTTGTGCCAAATAACTTCTTAAAATTGGCCCTCCGTGCAGCGCGGAGCTGTGATTTTTAAATACGGCTTTCCCCAAAAACAAGATATCCAAAGAGGGTTTTTACAATTTGGTGTCTTTATTTATTTATTTATTTATTAAAAAGCACAGTCCCTGTAATAAAGGCGATGTGCAGCATTTCTGCATACGTTCTAGCTGCTCGCAGCTTTGAAAGAATGAGGTGAAGTAGTCGCTGGCTGCGGAAGAGCCTTTGAACTTGCCCGCTGGCTCTCCCAAAGTGCCGTGTCTGATTCAGCTCACAGGTGCGCTGCAGAAAAGCGCGTTGCGTCTGTCTGCCTAACCGGCCTGAATAGCAGCATGGCCTGGATTTCTGCCACGCTCCGGGCACATGCTACTGCGTCAGAGCATTAACCCATCAGGTTTCCTTTCCCGGGCCCCAGAAAAGGGCGCTTCGGGGAGTCGAGACCCACGGAGCTAGGTTGCCATCACGTCTAACCTCAGGGTTGGCTTCGGAGAAGATGGTTGCCTGTTCCTTTGGCCACAGCCCAGACTGGTTTCCGTGTGGCCGGGCCTCTCAGTGGGCAGGGCATCTGCTGGCCGTGGGGGATACAGCACTCACAGGCCTGGATAGGATAAGAGTTAGGGGCAAGAGAGGAGGAGGCAAGCCAGACAGACTGGTTGGTGGCACCGTGGACCCCAGGCCCTGCCATAGAAGGCCTGTGACTAGATTGCGTGAGTGAGGAAGAGGTCCGCTAAATCGGACCAAGTGCCCGTAGCCATCAGCCTAGAGAGACAGTGGATGAATTGGTTCCTGGTGTGGCAGGGAGAGTCGGGAAAGGCCAGAGGCCACCCACACTCCGGGCACCGGAAAGGGGCGTCTTCCTCCAGATCTGGGAGAGGTTGAGGACATAGAGTGAGCCGGGCGTGCTCACCCCACTGCCTCTTGTCTGGGGAGATTTGTCCCAGAGCGTGCCTCTTCTCCACTTCCGTGTGCTTGGATTCCAGCAGGGATAGTGTGGCTCTTTGCTGAACCAGAGCGGAAGGCTCCGGCCGCTGTTCTGGTTGTTTGGCTTTGGTAGCCGGCCCTGCCAACGGGTGAATGGAGAGAGGTTAGGAGAAGCGTCAAAGGGTTGGGCCACGGGTGACACGTGTCAGCATCTCCAGACCAGTGGTTAAAAGCCTCCACGTAGCTCGGGAGTGTTTCCCCCAGGCCTAAAGCCAACCCAGAAAATCTTCTGTCCTCAACGGGGAGACCATCTTCATGGAGATGGGAAATCCCATATCTGGAGCTGGGCTTTGAACTGAACAGATGCCACCTTGAACTTTCTCACTGCCGACCTCACCCCCCCCGCCCCCCGCCCGGCCCACGCCCACGCCACCTGCCATTGCGCACGGGCTTCCACTTTCGATTTAGAAGTGGAGCGGACCGCAGCCCCGACCTGAGCATTTCTGGGCAGAGAGCTCCTAGGACAAGTGACAAGCCCGAGAGTCCCTCAGAGCGCTACCGGCCTCCCTCCTCCAGCAGAGGGCACGGGCCGGGTGGACAGAGGACATCACTCCCCCAGCCACAAAGGGCTCAGGTGGCCTGGGGCAGCAGACCCACCATTGGTTTCCACGAGACACAACTCCCCTCAGCTGCCGTCACAGGCCTGCTGTCCTCCCTTGTCATCCCACAAAGCCCGACGTATGTCTGAAAGGCTGTCAGCCTCGGCAGAAAGTGGCCTCTGCTGATGGAAATGAGGAGGAAAAGTGTGTTACGTAGGAAAGAACTTGACCGTGAGGCTGTCACTACCCCTAGCCCCGGAAGAGGTGGCCGGTCCTTTCTGAGGACCCCCGTGAAACACAAATCCCATCTCCGCTCTCTCTTCCTACAGGTGTGGGAATGAAGTTAACTGACGTTGGCATAGCAACACTGGCAAAAGGGTGAGTGGAAAAAAAACCAAGCACGTTCCCTTCCACCCCGGGGTTCCAAACACCTGCCGGGCACACATACTGGGAAGCTATGTGGGCAGGTAGGTTTCTTGTCCTGACTGTGGATGATAGATGTTCTAGGGGTGAATTCAATTCACTTCTGTCACTTACATAAAATATTTATGGACTTTGTTCTCTCAGGGAAACACATTTGTTTCCTAACTTTGAAACAAACAAGAACTCTGGAAATGCACTTCAAGATTAATTACTAACAGGACCGCCCCGGCAGGGGTGGGGGGGGGGGTGGGGGGGACCATGCCAGCATTATTGGGATTTCTTTCAATTATGAATATTCCATTTTTCTACCTTTGATAGCTTCACTATTAGAAGCCTCTTAAATTTTTTTTTTTTTGTACTTGAACGCAGTGAATTCGATTGGCACATTTTTAATGTATTTCTGTTCTCTCTTATCCACAAAAGCCCTTCAGGCGACTCCCACGCTTTCCTGGTGGTGGTTTCAGGAGCACATGGCTGGGGGAGAGCAGTGATGAGTTACTTTGGTTGTGGTGATGGCTTCGTTTTCCCAGTTTAGTGTGGGGTGTTGCTCTGTCCGGTGTGGGATATGCCCGGTCGGCCCTGCAGCATTTTCCCGGGTCATCTCTTGAACCACTGTGCCTTCTCTCTGCTCTGCGCGACCGCCATTGAGGAGAAAGCAGGCTCTTTGTGGTTCTTGGTGAAAATAAAGTTCTGGGTTGGAGCTACCACGGTTTTGGCCCACCCCTGCTGTTCCCACGCGCGGAGACTGTCTGTTTCGAGGAGGGAATAGACGGCAAGTGGCTTTAGAAGGGACGCATGCCTTGGGTTTTGTTACTGTTCAGGTATGGTGACGCCAGTCCTTTTCTAGATTGAAAAAGAAAACGATGGCCACTGAAAAGGTTTGTTGCCCACGGTCCCCAAGAGGGCCAGGCCCTGGGGTCCCCACAGGGAGGCACCACGGTCAGCCAGGAGGCAGGAGGAGTGTGGGGAAAACATGAGCCACGGCTTTTAGCTGGTTTTCCAGGGAAGGAAAGGGCGAGGCAGGGAAGGCAAGCTGGGAATTGGCTGGTTTGAAAAGCTTCAGTAGGCTCGGGGTCGGGGAGGGGGCTGCCCTAGTTGTCTAGCCCCTGCCCCGGTGCTAATATAGGGCAGGTATGAGACCTCAGTAGAAGAGGTGGTGGGAACAGGGGTTTTAGAGAGAGACTTGGGTTCAAATCTTGCTCATGCCATTTGCTTCTGACTCTCCCATTGCTTCTTGTATTATAGGCATTTGTCTGGCCCTTGGGATGGGGGACCTACATCCTGGTTTGCCTGGGACAGTGCAGTTTTTATGCTGGCTATCCTAGCATCCATCTAGTTAGTCATTTTCTCCTGGACAAATTTCCCCATTTAGAAAATAAATTACGGGTGCCTGGGTGGCTCAGTGGGTTGGGCGTCTGGTTTCGGCTCAGGTCATGATCTCGCGGTTTGTGGGATTGAGCCCCACGTCGGGCTCTGTGCTGACAGCTCAGAGCCTGGAGCCTTGGATTCTGTGTCTCCCTGTCTCTTTGCCCCTCCCCCACTCACGCTATCTCTCTGTCTCTCAAAAATAAATAAAATATAAAAAAAAAAATTTTTTAAAAGAAAAGAAATTATAGCATGCTATTTGTAAAGGGATTTCTCTGGACCTCAGAAGCACTTCCTAAGTAGGGCAGACCCCATGTTCTCTGGGGGACACTGTAAACTCAGCATCATGCTCACCTGGTTTGAATGCTGAGTTCTCATCTTATCAGCTATGTGGTCACGTGACTTTAAATTCTGGAAGCACTGATCTACAGGATGGGGACACAGGGTGTCTTGAGGATTCCCCCTCCTCCCCCCCCCCCCCCCCCCCCCCGCCGCCGTTAATCGACATCCAGGCCCTGAAGCTCGTATGCAGGCAATAAACATTGGTGATAAACATTGGTGTCCTTTCCCCCTCTTGCCTCAGCCTGACACTAACACCAATGCTGACCTGACACTGACATCATACCATTCTTTAGAACAACTTTGTACCAAAACAAAGCAGAAGTTTCAAAAACTAAGGCAAGCTTAAGAGCGTGATTAAGACATCTTTTAAAAGCGTCTTAACAGTCTCCGGGAACTCATTGCACGTTTTTCTCCTAATTTAAAAAGAAATCCAATCCCTTGGTTTTGTTCTCTAATGTGACTTATCTGGCCCGGGACAGCTGCCCAAGACCCATTACCGGAGCTGATGGCTGGAGCCCAGCGCAAAATGTCTATAAAGTATCACTTACGGCCTTCCCTCCCAAGGAGTGGTCACAGAGGAGGAGGTGCGAGAGAAGGGAATTCTGAGAGCTTTAGAAGGGGTATTAGATCATCTTGTCCGTTGTTTTTCTGAAACTTTTCTGTAAACTTTTCCTAAGTTTGCAATTTCCACCCCCCACAAGAAACGTTTCTTAGAAGCCGGTTTAAAAAACTGATCAAAGGGGGACCCTCAGAGTGTAAGGAGTGGTTGGGAGTTCTCTTTGGAGGCCCCTCGGAACCCCTGTGCTCTGGATTGAGAACCGACAGCCACATCCCGCCTCCTTACTTCCCAAGTGAGGAGCATAGCACTGTGTGAAGTAAGGCGCCCCGAGGAAGAGGGGCAGACCCTCAACATTTGGAGCCGAGATTCAATTGAAGAAACGCTCCAGTGGAAGCCGGTGGAAGCCCGGGCTGCCAAATGGAGCCCAAAGCGGGGAGACTTGGAAAGGGTTCTGATTCTGAGGCAGCTCGAAGACAGGCTGAGAAGGCTCCAGGTGGGAAACAGTAGCAAGCAGGGAGGAGAAAGTTGGGGAGCGTTGCAGAGGCCAGCGGGCCTCCAGAGAGCAGGAGGGACGAACGGTGGCCGATGACATGCTTTTCTTGATTCACAGCAAGCGCCCCCACGGGCTTAGTTCGTCCATGCTGGAAAGAGAAGAGCCTGGGGAATGGGCATGGTCTTAAGAAGCGGTGTTCCTTGTAGGCGGCCTTATACACGGTCTTTAATCACGTGAGGAAGAACACAAGGCATGGGTGGGAGGACTGCTGAGGCCAATCTGACTTACTTTACAACTAATTAATAATAATGCACAGGGGCACCTGGCTGGCCCAGTTGGAAGAGCCTGTGAGTCTTGATCTCAGGGTCGTGAGTTCGAGCCCCAGGCTGGGAGTAGAGATTACTAAAAACAAACTTAAAAATTTTTATTTTTAAATAATAAATAATACACTGTATTGTTTAGAACAGAAGAAGATCTCCCAAATTTAGGGCCTTTTTCTGGCCAGCAGTGGTCAGGGTCTTTTGCGGGAAGAGAAGCCATTGTGGCATTTAAAGAAAATAGTCCCTTATGTCTCAGTCTCCACCGTATGCACGAGTGAGACAAGGGCAGAGAGCGAGGGAGGCACAGAATCTGAGGCAGGTTCTAGGCTCTGAGCCGTCAGCACAGAGCCCGAGGCGGGGCTCGAACTCAAAAACTGCAAGATCGTGACCTGAGCCAAAGTCAGATGCTCGACCGACTGAGCTACCCAGGTGCCCCGTGACTTACTTGTTTTAATTCAGCTTTGCCTGGTAGTATGGCCCTTAAAGCAGAAGTATGTCCTATCTCTCCTGGGAGCCAGCGACGGGAACATGTGTGAAAACGCATCACCTGTACCTCAGTGCCTGTCATCTTTCAGCAGTGGCGAGTGCGAGAACCTCAAGTTACACAGCATGGCAAACAGCACGGTCACAGCCTAATAAGCCATTTTCTAGACAGACCCAGGATACTGATGGGAGAGTTGAACATTTTTCCGATTTGAAATTGCTTCGCCATGTAGAATTCTTTGAAGGGGAAAATTAGGACAATGCCTAATTCTATAACTGGAGAAATTAGAAGTGGAACCAAAGCAAAACCAGTGCCAACCAACGCTCGCAGGGGAGCAGACCTGCACGTGTCACAGTCTGTCCTGCAAACACACCCACCTCCCCAGCCAGCAGCTGATGAATTTCTGGGGAGATGGCGTGATTGGGATTAGCCACCAGAGGGCGCCAGAGCCAATATGTTTTTCAACCCTTTATAGAAGGCTCAAAAAAAAAACCCCAAACTCATTTTTATGTTGCCAGATTGAAGTAAAACAAAGAGTACCCTGAGCAGATTTCTTCCCAGTTGGTAAGCATTGAACCAAAATCGGTTTGATATGAGTAGCCACAAAGGACAAAGGACAAAGGACACTCCCCAGGGGGACCACCAGTTAGCTATCCTGAAATGTGTGGCGATGTCTGGTGTCCCTGACATGGAAACCGAATTCCGGAGACCCTGGACAGAATGGCAAATGGCTTGCTCCCTGCGGAAGGGCAGTAAGGACCTAAACGACATGGTAAGGAGCATGGTAAGGACAGTTGCCTGGAGAAAGCAGGTTCTACTGATGTCATTGTGTCCAGCTCTCATCCTACAAGCCATGAAAAAGAGGAGAGACAAAAAAGGACTGCCACCTTCAGTTGGGCTGAGTTCCAGAAAAAAAAAAAAAGGCTCTTCCCTCACTGCCCACCGTGAGCCTCGTGTGCCCATGGGCGGTCGTCACAAGTCTGGGACCCCACTGTACCTGGAGAGAAAGGGGCAGTGCAAATTTGGGATTTGTATTCAATAGGATTTGTATTGAAGATACACAGCTCTACGGCAGGCTTGTGTGCACACATGTGCACGGTGTGTGTGTGTGTGTGTGGTGACTCCAGGCGGGCTAGCTAACTCTCCAGGCGGGCGCGTGACTCTGCCAGGAAAGGAGGAAACCAAGGGACTTGGGAACAGAATTTCCCGACATCATGTGAGTGCTTCTCACAGCAGGGCTGTGGCTGTAGAACCCACACGTTCTAGCTGACTGGCCAAGGCGGGCTTCAGAGGACAGCCTTTCAGTCTGAGGGACCTGAGAAAGGCGCTTTGCCCCCTAAATGTCCGCTTTCCCCCGTTGCCCTCCTTGTCATCTACCCTGGAAGGCAGTCTGCATCCCATCTCAATCTGATCAAGCCATCTCGCGGTGGAGCCGGTTGGCCAGTGGCTGGTTTGTTTGGCCAGTCTTGGCCATCAAGGAGGTCTGGGGGCCCACGAAGGGAACATTTACCTTCCCCTCCCTGCCACGATTTTGGCAAGGCATTGCTACTAGCAATGTTCTCGGTGTGAGTTCAGAGTCTCCTGGACCCAGGAGTCAGCAAGGACATACCCGTTCCACGGAGTGGGAATAGCGTGGCAGCTTCCTGGTCTTTGCCCCAAAGTCTTTCAGATGACAGTACGGTTGGAGTTGGGGGGTTCTTCCCATGCCTCAGCACTACCCACCCCCTGGCCCCGCCCAGTCACCCCCAGGACCCGAGGACCCACAGCCAGGCTCCTCATCCTTTGTCATCCAGCCTCAGAGGCACGTCTGAACCAAAAGACCATCTGGAGAGATTGCTGGATGTGAGGTCGGCAGCTGCAGGACAAACCTGGGAGACGGTAGGAGGGAAATGGAAGATGAGGACGCAGTGAGGGCCGAGAGGGTTCACGAGCGCCTGACACCAGAGGGCTGGAGGAAGCCCAGAACTGTCCGGAAAGGAGCCACCAGTGCTCTCAGGAAGGTCCGAGCAGAGCACAGCGGAGCTAGGTTGCCCGAACCGAAGAGGGGGGTGTGCAGAGATGCCACGGACTCAAGTGTGTTAATAGAAGAGAAGACAGGAAGGCTTCTAGAAGGTAGCTGGAAAAAGGAGTGGTGTGTGTGTGTGTGTGTGTGTCTGTGTGTGTAGCCCAGAGAGAAGTAAAGAACGAGGGGCTCACTGTGGACTGATAGGATTTTGGGGCTTGTCCCATAAAGAAGGTCCCTCAGTCAGCGCTGGCCGGTCCTGAGCACACTCAGTGTGGCCGGCACTCCCCCCTCCTCCTGCCCCAGGCATCTGATGGTGAAACCCTGATCCCCTTTGGCCTTGACTGCCCAGCCCCGTGCCCTAAAGAGGCTCCCCCCTCCGCAGCTAAAATGGGGGGCGGGCGTTGGGAATCCCAACTCTGGGATCTGAGGACGGTGGCTGACTCTCGGACCGCCTATTTCATGGCTGTCTTGCCTCCAGTGTCCCCTCCTTGGCCTCTGTGTCCCGACTTCAGTTTGTGTCTCAGATATTAAGGAGAGGACTCCATGCTTCCTCCACACCCACGGGGACGAGACTTATGGTCTCCAGAATGGAGCACGGACCATCACGGAGGCTCAGTTCTCCCTCGCCTCCCCAGGGCCCCGGCCCTGCTCCCTCGGGGATCACAGCCCAGAGCCCCTCCTGGTTTGGGCATGCCTTCAGAAGCAAGACAGCAGGAGCCGTGCAAGCGTTCAGGGCTTCTGGAATGCCCCTGCCAGCAGAAGCAGAGAACCAGACTCGTGGGCTGCATTTGTCCTCCTGTCTTTACGTTTCCCCCTTTTTTTTCCAGCCTGGGCAGAAGTCAGAGAAGTGCCAGGGCCTGTTTCCATGGTAGCAGCCCCCTGCTGTAACTGGGGGCTGAGGGAGGGGCCGGAGAGGAGGCGTGAGGGCAGAGAGTGGGCAGGGGGGAGCAGTGGGGGCTGGGAGCCAAGGGGAGGAGCTGGGGTGGGTTCTCGGGGTTGTGGGACCGCTTGAGCAGCCCTGTGACCGCGGCTCTGACTTACCCTGGGGGCGGCGTGGGAAACTGCCCGACACGGGCACGGGCGGGGCGCAAGGACAGCCACAGGGAGGCTAGAGCCGTAGCAGTGGTGGCCGGACCAGGGTTTCCATGGTGTTTGTGGGGGTGGGGTGCAAAGAGCAAGGGAGGAAGGTCAGCTTGTACAAGGCAACCTCAGAATGCAATTTGTATAGAAAACACAGATTTGGTTACATTACAGCGTCCCCACCCCCCAAAGAGCTCAGTGACTCTGACAGAAGCACTTTCAAAGGGATCTATGTGCTGTTAAATAATCTTGGGAAACCCTGGGTTGAATAAGTGTAGGAGGTTTCTTTGGTGTGAGGCTTCATAGGGGTGTTTAAAGAGCCAACGTGTGATTGGAAGGCCCGCGGGGGCAGGGAGAAAGATTATGCAATATTAATCACAGAGCTTATGCCACAGGATTATTTTCTATTTCAAAGCATCTTGTGGGACTTACTGCTCCATATTTTAGGAAATGCCGACCCACGGGAAAAATCACATAGCATGGCTCACGGAGCCTTCCAGAAACGTCCTCTGGCCTCAGCTCTCCTCAGAACACCTGCCTTGCTGAGGACATCCTCTGCCTTAGCACCTTCGCCCGTGCTCTCCCCTCTGCCAGATAAACCCCAAGCCGTCCTTCCTGTGTGAATCCTTCTTAGGACCCGCCACGCAGTGGGAAAACCCCCATCTCTCAGGTCCCTGGAGGTGTTTATCACGGCATAGTGTAATTATTTGTTTATGGGTCTGTCTTCCCTACAAGAGGGCCAGCTTCTGGAAAAGCTGAATCCTTTTTAATCCCCCTGAATGAAAAAACGAAAGAACAAATAAAGAAATGGAGGGTGTTGATGGGAGTGCAAGAATATTAGATGGTTCCAGAGTGGGGGGCTTCCCAGGGCCCCTCCTTTTACATGTAGATGGCAATCTGTTCCACCTGTTCATAAATCCAGCCCAGGCTTTGCTGTATACACACACACACACACACACACACACCCTGAAACAAAAGGTTTATTTCAATTCCTCACCCCCGTCTTCAGCCTGAATTCCGTGTCCTTGTAGTCATTCCCTATAAATTAAAATTTTCTTCAGAAAGGATATCACACTAAAACTTCTGTTGTAAAGAGTCTCTGCCTTGCTTCTGCAAAGCTTACCAACGAATGGCAATTCAATTCTATTGCTCTTCCTTGTCCCACCGAGTTTTCTTTAACGGATCCCTTCTTAAGCCAGACCAAAAAAAAAAAAAAAAAAAAAACCACCTTAATTTGTTCAACACAGCCAGATCTGGAAGTTTCTGCCACTTGGCTCCACCCGCTCCCCCTCTCCAGGTGTGTTTGGAGGCAATAGGAGGCACGGGGGAGCGGTGATAAGCTGAGAGAGAAGCCGACCCTGCCGTCAGTTGACGATTTTTGCATGAGCCCCTTGTCAAGATGAGAGAAGGCAGGAATAATTTCTCAGCAAGCAATCAGACTAGTTGCCTGGCTGGCAACACATAGTGAGGACTGAATAAATCCGTGCCGAGTCAGGGCAGGATTGTAGAAATAGAGAGCTTCCTAGCCCCTCCAGAAGCAGGCTCTGGGATGTTGTATGACCCAAGTTTCAAGGACAAACGATACACCTGTGTCCCGACTTAACTATGAAGGCACCGGGGCTCCTGGGTGGCTCAGTCAGTTGAGTGTCCGACTCTTGGTTTCAGTTCATGTCACGATCCTAGGGTCATGGGATCGAGCCCTGCGTCCAGCTCTGCCCTGAGTGTGGAGCCTGCTTAAGAATCTCTGTCTCTCCCTTTGCCCCTCTTCCCCTCCCACACGTCGCTCTAAAATAAAAAATAAAAAAAAAAAACTCTTAAAAAATTAATTAATTAATTAAAAGGTGTCTCCAAGGTCCAAAGGGGTGGTGGACTTGAGGTCTTCATGCTTTAGTTTGTCTCCTTACTCCTTGGGATTCCTGGACCAGTGGCATCAGCAGCCCCTCAGAATTCATTAGAAGTGCAGGAGCTCAGACCCATCCCAGACCTTCTGAGACCAAACTGGCATTTAAAAAAAAAATTTTTTTTTGATGTTTATTTATTTTTGAGAGAGAGAGAGAGAGAGACAGTACCAGCCAGGGAGGGGCAGAGAGAGAGAGGGAGACACAGAATCCGAAGCAGGCTCCAGGTTCTGAGCTGTCGGCCCAGAGCCCGACGCGGGGCTGGAACTCGCCAGCTGTGAGATCGTGACCCGGGCCGAAGTCGGATGCTCAACCCACTGAGCCACCCAGGTGTCCCCCACACCGGCATTTTAACAACATTCCTGGGTAATTTATATGCACCACCCCCATCCGAGGGGAAGTTATTTAAGAAAAGGCCCCACTGAGTGCTGTTCAGTGGAAGGAATTTATGGTTCTTCTTCTGGAGGCAGTGAGGGAGGACGGGCAGATTAACTTAAAGTGATGGGCTGGAAAATTACACTAACTTGAGGTTACGGATAAAAAGACCCAGTGAGTAAAACTGCACAGAGCTAAGCTTTCTAACAATGGAAGCGTGTGAAGTTCTATGAGGTGCTTTATCCCGTTGCATTGGATTCCCAGGGCCACCGTAACAAATGACCAGAAGCTGGGTGGCTCAGAACAACAGATATTTATTCTCTCGCGTTCTGGTCGCCAGGAGTCCAATCCCAGTGTCAGAAGAGTGGGTTCCTTCTGGAGGTTGTGAGGGAGGATGCACCCCACGCCTCTCTCCTGGCTTCCTGAGGTGGCGGTCAACCCTTCGCATTCCCAGCCTTGTGGACGTGCCTCTCCAGTCTCTGCCTCTGTCATCGCACGGTCTTCTCCCTGCGCGTCTGTATCTGCTCTCCCCTTCTTACATAGACGCCCACGATACTGGGTTAAGGGCCCACCCTACTCCCGTGTGACCTCATCTTAATGACATCTATACTAACCCTATTTTTTTTTTTAGGGCTTATTTATTTTTGAGGTGGGGGAGGGGGCAGAGAGAGAGGGAGACAGAGGATCTGAAGCGGGCTCTGTGCAGACAGCAGAGAGCCCGACTCAGGGGCTCGAACTCACAAACTGTGAGATCACGACCTGAGCTGAAGCCAGATGCTTAATCGACTGAGCCACCCAAGCGCCATATTCTGAGGTTCTAGGAAGGACGTGCCATTTGGGGGAGATACTGTCCAGCCTTGTGCATCTGTCTAACAAGATCAACGGGGGTGAGTGCAGTGGGGATAATGCTGGAGAGAGGCCAGGGTATTTCAGATTCACGGTCCCCTCTACTCCTCGTGGCTCGTGTGGCATGGAAGGCGGACCACAAGCAGCAGAACCTGGACACCCCATTGCTTGGTGTCGGAAAGAGAGCTTGGCGTCCTTTGAAACGCTCCGGCTTAATTGATCTCGGAACACAAAGGATGTGGCCTTGTTTCCTTTTAAGGCGTCAGCGATGGCTGTGAGTTTGAGAGAACCAGAAGTCATGGCCGAAGCCCAGCATCGCTGACTGAGACCATCACCAGGTTGAGAAAGGGGAAAGATTTTTAATTCTGTGGATGCTAGGTAGCCAGAAAAGGTCTACAGCTGTGATAGGCGAGGGATGGGAGTTCATTATTGTGTGACGTGCCAAGTTGATCGTCCAAAGTTGGACCAAGAGAGAAAGGGAAGTCCCGAAATGTGATCTGGAGGCCCCCTTGGGCCAAGGTGAGGTAGCTCTGGGGACGGGGCTTCTATCCACCTGTTTCCTTGGCCTTTATTGAAAAGCCTCCCCTGGACAGGTATGTCGGGAATCAGTATCCTGGGAGAGATCACAGTCTGTGCGGAGAGGTGAGGCACACCCTGAATTCTGAGAAGTGGATGTCGTTCTCCTAAAGATGGAGGGAAGTGGTTGGAGGTGTTTCTCCTCGCGGTGAGGGCGGGAGCAGGGAGGACTCCACGAGAATGCACTTGAGCTAGGGCTTTTGGGGAGCCGGGGGCGGAGAAAGACCGGGGTTCCTCGACTGAGCAGAGCAACCTTCCCTGTAAAGCCTCACCATTGCCCACGGCGGCTCTTGTGACATCCAGCGGTCCCTGCTGCCCTACTCTGGCTTTCCGTGAGGACTCTAAAGAAAGAGGGACAGGGGCGCCTGGGTGGCTCAGTCGTTGAAGCGGCCGACTTCGGCTCAGGTCATGATCTCGCGGTCCGTGGGTTCGAGCCCCGCGTCGGGCTCTGTGCTGACGGCTCAGAGCCTGGAGCCTGTTTCAGATTCTGTGTCTCCCTCTTTCTCTGACCCTCCCCCATTCATGCTCTGTCTCTCTCTGTCTCAAAAATAAATAAACGTTAAAAAAAAATTTTATAAAAAAAGAAAGAAAGAAAGAAAGAAAGAAAGAGGGACATAGAGGAAAGGAAGGTGCCAGATTTCCGGGAAGAGGTCTGGGCCCTCAGGGGCTACTGGAGAGGACAGACCCTGCTGGGCTGCCCGAAGTCCTGCTTCTTCGTCCACACTCAGTCTTTCCCATTCCAGAGCATGGGAACCATTATAAAAGGGCTCGCTTCGTACCCAGCATTACACACTTGGCCGCCAGACGACGCTTAAGAAGCGACAATCGAATTTTCTGGGAGGTCCCAGGGTGAGTTAGTGATTTTTCCCTGCAGAGACTAGATGTTGTCTGAGTGTTTAAAAGCCTCCGGGTGGCCTGAGACGGGTGGCCGTGATGTGTTTCCAGGGATGTGCTTCAACAGGGAGGCTGCCCCTGCCCATGACCTTCCTGGTTTGTCTGAGGCGGGAGGCCTCCCCCCAGCAGGAGGACGGGTTTGGCTTTCCATCACGTCTGATGAGCACAGGCCCACGCGGCCTCGCGGCCTGCCAGGGGTGCTCAGGCGCCAGAGAAATGCAGTGGGGCTGACATTTCCGCCTGTCACGCCATGTCCTATGGAAGATAGAGATGTAAAGATGATGAGGTTAGCAGTGGAGAATTTTCCTACCCTGCTGGATTCAGCCCCTGTCTTGAGCGGACTTTTTCTTCCAGGAGGGAGCTTGACTTTTAGAAACCAAGGCATTTCTCACAAGCAAAAATGGACTGCGGGCTCCTGCAGGGGTGAGGGGGGGCAGAACGTTCCCTCACAGGGAGGAGGAGGAGGAGGAGGAGGAGGAGGAGGAGGAGGGAGCAGGCTGCGTCTATAACAAACTGGTCAAGACAGAGCTGCTCTGGTTCCAGAGATGAAAGGAACCTTCCACTCCCCTAAGAGCTTCCAACCCGGCGTGGATTTCACGGGGAAAAAGCGCACAGTCTCGGTCCCCATTCATTCCAGGTTTCCTTGACCTTCGTGGTTTCTACCAGCAAATGAAAGAGGCCGGGTTTCGTGTTTGTCCTATTAATCAGCCGTGGCCAGAACTGTCCCCCAGCCAGCAGGGCCCGCCGTGAAAAGGGCCCTGGGCTTTGTCGAACACGGGCTCCATCATCGTGGTCTCGATGCCTCCATCATTTTTGAACGAGGAGCCCATGGTTTCCTTTTGTTCGGGGGCCTCACAAATCATGCCGAACGTTCTGTGTGCTGGGCTCACCCCCGCTCCCCCGTTTACCTGCCTCATCCTTCAATGTCGCCTTCCACATCCCTGCCACGGGACGGCCTGTGATGATATTGGTCATGACAGTAACTCGGCCCATGAGTTCAAGCCCCACATCAGGCTTTCTGCTGTCAGTGCAGAGCCTGCTTCAGGTTCTCTCTCTCTCTCGCTCTCTCTCTCAAAAATAAATAAAAATATTTAAGCAAGAGAAAATTCTAAACTAAATAATGTCTTCCAGCCCCAACGTTATAGAATTTTTTTTTATTCAGAACCTCTGGGCGGGATAGGGTGGCTTTCAGACTACCAAGAGATCTAGTTTTTATCAAGATGGTCCAGCACTAGTTACTATGACTAAAAGAAAAAGGCAAATAGTATGCTGTTTCATTGGAACCGTAAGCATCTAGAACACTTGTACGATCACAGGCCTTTGGTCTGGAATGTGCATGCCTGTGGGCCTCGGCCTTTACTTAATCCCACAGGCTTTGTTTCTCCTGTCAATAGTTGTGGCGGAACATTCGGCCATCCTTGCCCGGGGTCGGAATCAATGTGTTTTCCATCTCCCATTAGTTTCCCCTTCGAAGGCTGGTGAAAGTGTCCCGTGTTTTAACAAGTATGTGTCCTTCTACCCAAACCCACAGGTACAAAGGATTTAAAGGCAACTGTTCCATGACCTTCATCGATCAGTTTAAAGCCCTACACCAGTGTAACAAGTATTGTAAAATGCTGGGCCTGACATCACTTCAAAACAACAGCCAGAAACAGAAGAAGCCGGCCGTCACGAAAAGCAGAATTCAGCCAAACTCCACAACCGCAAAGAAGGTGGTGCCCGGGAGCCCAGCGGGAAAGAAAACCTCGCACCCCCTGTGAACGAACGGCCACCAGCTCGCGGCACATAGTCTTGTGGGCACACGTCTGAAAACGCTCGACAGAGAGCACCTAGCCTGCAGAGCGCCGGTGACGGTCCCACGTCCGACTGCCCGTGCCCCACGCTGCTCCCAAACTCATCGCCTGCTGTCTTCCCTGAGATGATTTCGGAGCAGGATTTGCGACCAGACGTGTGGAGAGGCGAAATCGACGGTCACTCTCAAAGACAGCCCAGCTTTGTACCCACCGGCTTCACGTTCTGTGTCTCTTTGTGTGGGTGCACATGGTTGCGTTGTCAGGGACTTGGTGCCCTGTCCACAGCCCCCCCCCCCCGCCCCCATTCCTAACCTTGGGATTTCTAGACGCCTCCAGCTGCTGTATCAACAGAAAACGTGAATTCCTTCATGGGGTCGAGTTGTCACGCTAGAGTGGAACGTCCTGTTGTGGCCAGAGGTGACTTCCAACAGAAGGGCCGTTTCCCTCATTAGTCGCACATCCGGCTATAATCCTCTGTGTCATTAAATTCACACTTACCCAGAAAGTGGGAGATGCAGAGATGAGCGCAGACCCTGGTTCTTTCGAATTGGTGCCATATTTCACATTCCCCCAGGATTAGCAATTTGGCCATTTCCTAATCAGTGTACCGGAGCACGAAGTATTTGCATCCCTGTTCTCTCCGCATTCTTCCGTCACAGTCTCTGTTCGATAGTGACCCTGCGCTATAAACCCCGCGGCTGACCCACGTCGGATCACACCGGAAGGTGGTGTGGAGCCTGCTGGGACCCCCCAGCTCCCCGGGAGCCTGGCCCCTCCCCGCATCCCACAGTCTCCTTTCCTGCCAGTTGGGGTCCTGCCCAGCTGTGGGGCAGAACGGCAGCGACCCACATCAGGCAGGAAGAAATGACATAGAGACTGCTCAGGGATGGTTTTATGCACCCCAAACCGAGAGAGAAAATGTCTGCCTCCCCACTGGTTTGTTGTGGTGGGTGTTAAAGTGACAATTTTTTAGAGCAGCTTTGGGCTTCCGGACAAATGAGCGGCAAGTATGGAGGGTTCCCAAACGCTCCCTCACCCCCTACTCCATCGTTTACCCCTGTTACTATCATCATGCGTCAGTGTGGACATTCGTCGCACTTGAGGAGCAAATGTTATACATCATGAGTCATTAAAGTCCACAGCGTACATTAGGGTTCACTCTTCGTACATTCTCTGGGTTTTGACACACATGTAACGACACATATCCACCATCACGGTACCCTACAGCGTGGTTCCTCTGCCCTACCGGTCCCCAGCGCCCCACGGATCCTTCCTTCCTTCCCCCGCCCCCGACTCCTGGTAGCCACTGGTCTCTCACCGTCCCCATCGTTCTGCTTTTTCCAGAACGCCATCTACAGTAGTTGGATGCCCACAGTGTGCGGCCTTCTTAGGTGATAGATTTCAACTACTCCCTGACCGTACCGTTAGGTCACCTCTGAGCAGCGTCATCGCTGCTTCTCAAATTGCAAGTTCGCACGGATCACCCGGGGCTCTTGTGAAAATGCAGGTTCTCGTTCAGTAAATGTGGGGACGGGGGCGAGGTTCTGCATTTCTGGCACGCCCAGGGGCTCCCCGTCCAGCCGGGGACCACACTTGGAGAGAGCGTCACACCACAGATAGAAGGGTCCTGAAATGCCGAGGGGCCGGACCTCCTAGAATTCAAACAACAACGCCCTGTAGGAGCACCAGCGGCCTCTCTGCAAGGATTTGTGAAGTAGCTGTTTGGCCACAAGGAAGAAACCCCTGGGCGGCACCGGCTCCAGGCCCTGGAGTACCTTGGTGGCTCCCCCCGCCTCTCTTGAGGCCCGTGGGCGTCAACAGAAGATTTCTGGCTTCTTCTTCCGTGCGCGGGCATGGGCTTTTGACAAAAAAGAGAGCATACACGGGAGTTTTGTTTTGAAAAGGCATTAGGAGGAGAAAACACTTCAGTCAGTCACCTGTCCCTTCAGAAAACCCATCTCTAGCCGTCCTTCCAAAGTGATTCCCTGGCTACAGATGAAAATGCTCATTTTACTATCAGGCAGCCTGTGGCCTGCTTTCCCCATACAGATCCTACAGAGGTATTTAGCAGAGGAGTTCTAGAAGGTTCCACAAGAGCAAAGAGGCGCAGGGTGCCTTTTGATCAGAATGAGTGTATGCATACACACACACACATACCCACGTGAGTGTGGGTGTGACCAGAGCCCTCTGAACAGACCATGGTACTTTCTTTAGTAATAATTTGTAATTATAAAAATAATATCAACATAAGTAATAAAGAATAAAAAATAAAAAATTCTAGAACGGTACAGAATGAAAAATCAAAGTACCCTGTAACTGGCTTCCCCTCTGGCTGGCTTTGAAGTTGAATTTGGAGAGACAGTCAAGGGGAAAGGATCTTCTCCGAGACTTTGCAGGTGACAGCTCATGGGGTGGCTCCCTCGGATGGAGCTGTCCTGTCCTCCTTTCGTGGATGCTTAGATTTTTTTCCCCGCAAAATGCCTTTATTGTTTATTGTAATCAGATTTCATCTGTTTGAAAACATTTGGAGGACCAGGGACAGAAGGGGATCCAGGGCTCCCACGGACAGACTTTGTGGGGTGGCGTGGCCATCTGTCCACCACCCAAACCCTGACCTTCTGTTCTATGATGAAAGGCTGTTTTCCTTGCACAAATAAAGTGAGTGGGCGCTCTTAACACCAAGGATACCATTTTGGGGCCTCAGAAATGCCCACATTCACGGCCATTGTTTTAGCTCAGTTTGCACACGTTGAATTTCTCTTGATTTTCCTATTTGCCTTCAGAAGTGTGCAGTGTTAGGTCTATAAACACAACACTCAACCGAGGCACTGAGCCGGGACACCCTAGGGGGGCCAGCTGGGGATTTTGGACTCGATGCCCGGGGGGTGGTCATATACATTAAGTGTCTCAAGTTTCCTAAAGGGCTCAACAGTGGAGCTCTGCACCGGGCAAATGACAAAAATAAACGCGCGTCTCATTAAAACGAGATTGTGTTTTCAACAGCAGGTCTATCGCTAAGGAGAATGGCAGAGATGTGATGCCTTCTTGCCACTGGGCATCGTGTTCTGGAAGGGTCTGGTTTGGGATGTGCAGATGGCTGGCTTGTGTTAATATTTCAGGTTATCTTACTGTTCCGGTGCCTCCCCAGCCACACTTCTGATAAGCCCCCTATTAGTGGAGGGTTTCAATAGATTCATAGTTAAAAGAATGCCAAAAGAAGCAACAGTCATTTTCTAGTTGTAAAGTGCTCTCTTTCGTAAGTATCCGTAGTGTTTTGTGTGTGTGCTGGGCATGTGTTCGGCTGGAGGCACGTGGGAGGAGACCGCCACAGCCCGGTCGGGCTCGGTCCTTTCAAGTATGCTCTGTTCTGTTGACCTTGGGTGCAGAAGTGAACAAATTGGCATTTTCTCCCCCACTTAGATCTGCAGATGCCACTTGGGCTTAAATAGATTAAAAAAATATATCAAAAAGACGCAAAACCTCTTCTGCCTCCCAGCCACAGGGTGTGTTTTCTGACTCTTTGCTGTAGCAGCGCTGAAATCCTTCGAGAGCCTGCTTGCGCTAAAACTGTTTGGTTAAGAGCCTCTGGCAAGATGGGCCCTGTTTGTCTGCGTGGTCACGTGAGCACAGACTTGCACTTAGTGATGCGATGAACAAATATTTACAAGCTCTCACTGTAGCACCAGATCAACAATGATTCAAATTCTGCTTTCCATGAGAGGCCCCAGCGGTTCCAGCTAGAAGTCATCTCAGAGGCTTTTGTCAAAATTCACATGTTCTTGATCGGATTTGCCCGTGAAAAGCCAGTCTGTCCGCTTCTATTTTAGGGGAAGGAAGTTTCCATCTTAGTAGCAGAAGCAATTCTGATGGGTAGCTCACCTCCACCTTCCTCTCCATTACATCACTTCCTCTTTCTGCGTCTACTTCCAGGAGGAGTGAGAAGGCAGCGACTGCTTCCCGCTGGTAAGTAACCCACGGTATTGTCTCTGGCGTCTGCGTCAGTCTTGGGGGGCTGTCATAACAAGGGACCACAGACCACGTGGCTCAAATAACAGAAGTGTATTGTCTCCCAGTTCTGGAGCCCAGAGTCCTAGATGAAGGTGTTGGAAGGGCCCCAATCTCAGGAGGTGCTGAGGAAGGCTATGCTCCGGGAGTCTCTCCTGGCCTGGCCTGTGGCCGCACGACTCTGGTCTTTACGTGGTGTTCACCCCACGTGCACATCTGTGCCCAGATGTCTCCCATATAAGGACACCAATCGTATTGGATTAGGGCCCACCCCAATGACCTCATTTCACTTGGTTAAGACCCCGTCTCCAGGGGTGCCTGACCGGCTCATTCAGAGGAGCATGCGACTCTTGATCTCAGGGTGGTGAGTTCGAGCCCCACATGGGGTATAGAGATGACTTAAGTAAATAAAAAGTGTAAAAAAAAAAAAAAAAAACCACCACTATCTCCAAATAAGGTCGTGTTCTGAGATCCCATGGGTCAGGGCCTCAACATATGAGTTTTTGGGGAGACAATTCAAGCCATAAGTGTCCCTGTCTTTCACTTCCCACATTCCTGGCCGCTTGCCTGGGCGAGGAGGGGCAGGCCAGAGGAAATAAACACAGACCTCACAGTGGGGATCAGCCCCTAGGAACTATCCTGGTTCTCTTGGAGCCCATCCACACCTCCAGCCCTCATCATTCCCGGAGAAAGAGCTTCATCTGGGTGCCTCAGTTTCCTCTCCCACAGTCTTAGAGGAATCTCTCCCCTTCTCAAAAACTGGAAAAGTAAGCATCGTCATCAGTAGCCACTGAATCCAGGGCCCAAGGGACTCTCCCTGCCCCGGCCCCCCACCCCCATGGCGTGACCCCCACATCCTAACTGAGCAAACCATCCCGGTGCCCCCTGGCTGCCCACCGATTTCAAACCGTGCCCCACCTTAACAGTGCTCATTCGCGTCCTTTCTAGAAGCCCCCCTGTGCCCACGTTCTGATACGCTGCGTGGTGGACTCATTTATTTTGTTCAGTGTTGATCTTCCCCATTGGAGTGTGAGCTCTGTGAAGATAGAGATCTTCGTCTTCTCTGTTTACTGCGGGATCCCTAACTCCCTGAAGTGCCCGGAACATAGTAGATGCTTAATAAATACTTGCTAAGTCAATCATGCCCAGATGTTCACGGTGGATGCTGTTTTCGGGCTGTGATTTGGATCGTAGCTGCTTTCCGGTTTCTCTGTGTATCAGATACACTTCCGTATACTTCATTCCTTTTGTTCATTTCGGCAAATTGGAGGATGAGGATTAGAGAAGACCCTCTTCTCCCCTCCCCTTATTAACCCCATTAGAAATGTACTAACTCACCCGCCCACCCCTTCGGCCTCGCAGCACCCCGAGGTCACCTCCTCTCCCATCCGGCTCCGGTTGGTTCTCCCCACAGGAGGCTCACCAGGTAGAGCGCTTACCTCACTTGCGGCCTCCCGCCTCTGCCAGCAGCCGCTCTCAGCCTTCGTCCCCCCAACACCCTCTTTCGGTGGGTCTGGAAGCGACCCGCCAAACCCCGGCCTCGATCCTGTCTCCCTGTCCACCTGCTGATTCCAGGATCCCTAGGGATCCAGAGGCACAAAAAGGTGGACTTAATCTGGGCAGGGCCACCTCCTTGCCCAATTCCAGGGGCCGCCGTTCACCCAGGAGAAATGGGACCCTTGTCCCCCGAGCCGTGCCGCGGGCCCGAGCTGTGCCCTTGCGAACGGTCCCAGCTATATGCCTCCGACTCCGAGATGAGCCTCCCTCTGAACTCCAGACCCAACTATCCACTCGCCTGTTCAACGTCCGCCTCTGGGTTTCCAACTGGCTTGACCCAGAGCTGCTGCTCCCAGTTTCCCTCATCTCAGACAGCGGCAGCCCCAGCTCCCCTTCTAGGTCAGGCCCCGCACCGAGCAGTTATTCTGGTCTCTTCTCTCCCCCTCAGGCACAGCACGTCACCCATCGCCAAGTCCCATTCCCTTCCCTCTGAGTGTATCCAGAATTGCCTCTACCCCTGCCTTCTCGGCCCAAGGCTCCATGATCGCCCGTCTGGCTTTCTGCGGAGGCCTCCTGGCCGGTCTCCTCAATTCTGCCCTTGAGTCCACCTCAGAGCGGCCAGAGTGACCCCAGGAAAACCAACATGCTAAGATGCTGTCTCCTCAGGACCCCCCGACACCCCGACAGCTTCCCATCTCCTGAGCGTGAAGGTCCGATCTGTTGCAGAGGCCAGCAAGACCCCACGCTCTCCCCCAAGCCCCCCGTCTCACCTCATCCCAGCGCTTGCTCACGCAGGTCCAGCAACACTGGAGTTGTATTCTTCGAACACTCCCGCCTCAGGGCCTTTGCACTTGCTGTCCCCTCTGTCTGGAATGTTCTTCTCCAGACACCCACCACCTTCTTCAGGTCTTTGCTCGAAAGTGATCTTCTCGGAGTCCTTTCCTGGCCACCTGCGTTTCAATGACTTCCCCTCCCTGATTCCCTTATCCCCCTTCAGGGCTTTATTTCTGTAGCTTTTAACACCATGTGACATAATATACATTTTACGTGTTTTAAACTTGCCTCTCTCCCTCGCACCAGAGTATAAGTTTCCAGAGGGCAGGATTTTTCTTTTCCTGGTTTATTCGTTGCTGCATCCCAATAGCTAGAAGATGTCTGGCACACAGAAGACCCTCTGACGAACCTTTGTTCGCTGCGCGAATATCTCCGACCCATCCCTGTGGCTGTTCTCCTCTGACGGAGAGGCAAGGCATCGTTAGTGATGTCAACCTGATCTGACTAAAATCTCCAGCTTCCCTTGCAACCTTGGCATGAGATCGGCAGGGCTGAAGGAATCCCAAAGCAGGAAGGCGGTATGCTGGGACACATCTGGAAGTCTTTGGATCAAACAGACTGGGGTCCAGTCTGGGCTCTAACGCTTAGCTGCCATGTGAGTTTGGCGAGTGATTTCATCTCTCTGAGCCCCAGCTTCGTCATGGGATAAATGACTATAATAATACCTACCCTTCAGGGCTGTGAAAATTAATTTACGTCTAAGAAATAACTGACCTAGAGAGCCATTCAATAAACCTGAGTCATTATTATAACGACTAAGCTTTCGCATATATTTTTAGCTCAGAACAACTATTTACCTGTAAATATCTCTCTTAGTTGTAATAGAAAAATGAGTTTTATAAATCATTTTACTCTTCCCTGGGAGAAAATAGCACCACACAACGTCACCTAAAATGACCCCCGGCAGGAAATGAACTAGATGTCCCCCTGTTGTTGATATTAAGAGAAAAATGAGAAGAAATCGTGCCACACGATGGGTTTATGTCATAGGCTTTTTCAGAGTTCAGTTTTTACAAGTCGTTTCACACTGTTTTATCAGTCCCGTGCTCAGAGGCCCCTCCATTAACCCCAGCCATCCAGTTTCTTAAGGGGGGGTGAAGCAATCAAAGTTTTAATAACTTGGCTGCACATCTCTTTGAAAAACTCTCACTTTCAAGCACCAGGCGCCCTCTCTGGCAACGGTCCAGGAATTACCGACAAGCCCGTCTGCGTTACCTTCATGCCATTTTCAGGCGAGTGTGGCTTTGATCATCTTTCTGGGAGAGGTGAATTTTGAGCAGGGCATCAAAGGAGGTGGGGGACCAGCAGGGAGAAGAAAGGAAGGGAGCCCCCATGGCGGCGGGGGGCGTCTCAAGAACCCAAGTTCAGAAGCAAGGAGAACACCGGCCTTGGGCGACCCCGAGCGAACCTGCCTGAAAACACAGGAGCTGTTCCACTGAGAGAGGGAAGGAGAGGCAGGCTGGGGGCATGAATGGAGGCAAGGTCTTTGCAGATTTTGTGCGGGAATCTGGGCTTGTTTTCGAGGCTTCACAAGGCGCCGGAGGCGTAGCTGGGGACCCAGCCTGAACAGCTAGAACTTGGGGAGTGTAGTGCTTGCCCAGGAAGGAGGTGGGAGAGGAGCAGAGAGGAGGGCACCTCACCACCTGAGGCAGCCAACACGCAGAAGGCACCAAGTCACCTGAGCCCCACAGGAGAGCGGGAAGGGTAGCCACTGGCTGAGCTGGGGCCTTCCCGGCAGCCTCTGCTGGGCAGATGAGTTTCACCAGCGGGAGCCACTGTTTACCAAGAGTCCCGGCTACTTCTCAGAATCAAGAGGCCACAGAGAAGTTCACCCTGGATAACCGATTCACTTGGTGCTGCTGTGGCTCTCTAGGACGCTGTCCTGCTTTGTCATTGCTTCAGCCTGCCCTCATGTCTGGGGGCGCTGGCCATTGTCTGATCCTCAGGCTAGCGTTACCTAAAGAATAATCATTTTTAAGAGGCGAGCAAGGCATTTTTCTCTGAATTACTGGAACAATCCCTTCCACGCTTCCCTTTCACTGGATGTTTTTTTTCCAAAAACGTCTCTTGGTGCTCTCCTTATCTTTTCGACCTTTAGTCAAGAGTCATTTTCTCCGAGTATTGTCCTTCACTCAACAACGAGGTTCTCAGCTTTATCTGGGCACTGCAGCATCAGGGGCTTCAGAAAACATAGACGCTAGGTTCCACCGCCCCCCCCCCCCCCCCCAGACCTTCTGATTGAATTCTTCTGGGGTGTAGCCCTTGCAGGGGGATTTCTAGACTCACTTTCAGTTACTTTGGGTGGCGGGATGTGATGCAACCCTACTCAGGAGACTGGCCCACAGGGACCCCTCGCTTATATTCAGGGTTCAATGTGTTTTCCAACACCAGCAAGCAATTCGGCAACACCAGCTGGATGTCCTACTATTTAACTAAATTCTGGCTTTATCTACACGGAGACAGCATCGGATCCCACAGGTTAAGAGCTCAGCCCCACAAGACGGACTGTCGATTGGAGGTCCCAAAGCCCTCACCCCCGCCTCGGGTTCCATTCATTTGCTAGAGCGGCTCCCTGAACTCGAAGAAGCATTTTACTTACTGGATCGCCAGTTTATTATAAAAGGATATAACTTAGGAACAGCCAGATGGAAGAGACGTTTAGAGCAATGTATGGAGAGATGGGCGTGTGCAGTCCCCATGCCCTCTCCTGGGTGCCCTTCTACAGGTTCACCAGCCTGGAAGTTCTCCTAACCCCATCATTTTGGGGTTTTATGGAGGCTCCATCACATAGGCAAGATTGATTAAATCATTGACCGTTGGTGATTGATTCAACCTCTAGCTTCCCCGAAACACACCGCCCACCCCACCCCCCGGGAGGGGGGGAGAAGGTGGTAAAGGATGGGGCAGAAAGTCCCAGCCCTTTACTTACAAGGCTTGTTTCCCTGGAAACCACCCATCCTTAGACCGCCTATGGGCTTTCCAAAAATTACCTCATTAAAATAACCAAAGACGCCAAGGGTGGCTCCCCTCTCTTCGGAAATTCCAAGGGTTTGGGGAGTTCTGTGCCTACCAGAGACAGACACAGGGACAAAGACCAAATATATATTTCTTGTGCTAAATCACAGTATCACAGAGTTGCACGTAGCTATGGCCAAAGCTTATCAGGAGTACCATCCCGACCCTACAACTTTCCCTGAGATATGATAGCATAAGTGACCAGTACAACACCCAAGAGGACACCTCTGAGTGCCGCCGCCCTCAGCAAAGTCATCAAGGAGGCACTCCAGGTCCGGAATTCCCTACAAGGAAGGCAGTGACTTGGGTAGAGAACATTCCGGGAAGCAGCCCACACTCAAGCTTATTTTTCTGAAATTTCCGGTTCCACCAAACTACAAGTGGTAGGCAAGCAATGTAAGCAGCACTTTCTAAAAGTGAGAGAGCGTCTTCTGCGCAGTAAGGCGCCGCCTGTGTGGCTGGAGATCAGGGGACCAAATGCTCACCTGTCACGAAACACTTGCTTTGTTCAGAAAGTCCCCCTTTGGGGTGAAATGTGTTGCGTCTCAAGCGACAAGGCAGACAGACTGCCTGGGAGAATCACCTCTGCCCTCTCCTTCCATGGATTGTTGGAAAGCTTGGCCCCAGGGGTGGTGGACCCGGAGATGTGGAGGAGAGATGGGAGCCCGACAGGAAAGCAGAATAACACCATCCTCCATGTGTATACAGCTGTCAATTCTTGACAGTGTAGACTATGCCATTTCAGCTTGATGACAGCGAGGGAGGACAGTCGTTCCGGCACCCGAATGCCTCCTTTCTCAAGATGATAGCTGAGTATGGAGAGGACGTTCAGTGAGTTGGCGGCGCTCATCCGTGGCTCAGCCCCGGACCACCCCCTGAGATCAGATCTTCAGCTTCATCCATCGCTCCGCCTTCCAGGCAGATGTTTTGGGTGATATTCCCCAAAGAGAAGCCTAAAGCCCTAGCTTCTCATAGCCCTAGGATCCTCTAAGAAGAATATCAAAGCAGGGGCGGGGTGGGGGTGGGGCGGGAGGGGGGTGGGGAGACTCACAAAGGAGACCACCCCCAGACCATCCTAGCTGATCTCTCCATTTTGCTGGGGTCCCACTGTCACTGCCCTCAACCTGGCCTCTGAGGTCACTGGCCTCAGTGCTTCAGGTATGTTTATTGCCTTCACGCAGGGGGTGAGACTCAGAGACCTCCCTGGATGGGTCACCCCATTCGTCAGCATTACATCTTCCAGGGAGCTTGTGAGATGTTTCCCCAAAGAACCTTAGTGTGTTCTATTTTTATCCTTTTATCTTTACTGCACAACAGCTGGAGGGAATTGCCACAGTTCATGTAAATATATGTTTATATTTATACCACGTATGGATACACACGCTGTGCAGTCGGTCCTAAGTGCACAGCACGCGAGTGGGCGATTCAAACGTCACTCTGCCTTCTCCCAAAGTTGTGAGCCACCCCTTTCTCACTTTGTCTAAAGCTGGGTGCTGGGCCTGACTGCCCGACAGTCCTCACACTTAGCCGTACTGGGGTCCGGGTGAGGGGACTTTGCCTTTGGTACCCTTCCTGCAGCTCTGATCAATGAGATCTCGGCAGGAGTCTGTAGGAGGGGCTTCCGGGAATGTTCTTGAAAGGGGATCAAGCTAGACTCCCTGGGAAGATGGCTGAGTAGGAAAAGCCTAAGCCCTCCGACAGAACATCCACATCAGTGTCAATAACCCAGAAAATGACCCAAAGAGAACACACTCTCCGCAGCCAAATGTACAGAAGAGGCCACACTGAAGAGGCTAGGAAGGGCAGAGACTTGAGGGACTAGCCACAGGAGGGAGGGATGTGATGGGCGCCGGGAGGGGAGAGGAGCAGACCCCCTCCTGCCCAGGCCCAGGGGGAACCAGCACAGAGAAGACGAATCCCCATAACGTTTGGCTTTGAAAACCAGAGGAGCCTAACGAGCAGTAGGGCTTATCACCAGGAATTTTAAAACCCAGCAGCTCCGGGAGAGCTGGAGGTGGTAGGAAACTGAGTCCTCGCCCTTAAAGAGACAGCACCGCAAACAGCCCTACAGAGACACAGCATAGAAGCAGCGGTTTGAAAAGCACCCGGAGTATTCCGGAAGGAGATTTACTTACAAAGGAGATTTGTTTCCTAATCTCGGAGCATGTGCTGGAGACACAGGCACCTCGAGGGGACCGCTCCAAGAACAGAAGAGCTGGTGGTGCCATTCCCTCCCCCTGCACCCAGCCTGGACACAGGGACACCTGCGGAACGGGCTCAGCAGGAACAGACTCCCCAGACTTGCTAAAAGTGCGTGCCCTGCCCCCACGTTCACACACACACACACACACACACACACACAATGGAATATTACTCAGCCATGAAAAAGAATGAAATCTTGCCATTTGTAATATTATGGATGGAGGTAGAGAGTATGGGTGAAGCTAAGTGAAATAAGTCAGAAAAACCAAGCAAAGAAAAAAAGAGACAAACCAAGAAACAGACTCTTAACTATAGAGAACATATTGATTGTCACCAGAGAGGAAGTGTGGGGGGAATGGGTGAAATAGGTGAAGGGAATTAAGAGTATACTTATGATGAGCACTGAGTAACGTAGAGAATTGTTGAATCATTATATTGTACACCTGAAACTAATACAACACAGTATGTTAACTGTACTGGAATTAAAATTAAAAATAAAAGAAATAATAAGGGGATTGAGTTAGCAAGCAGCTACCCTTTTTTGTCCTTCAGCCTTTAAGTTTTCCTTCCTGGAGAATGAAGTTGATAGCTGGAGCCCTAGCAACCACTTTGTAACCATGAGGACAGGAAGGCATGGCCATCCAGAGAACCCAAATTGCTAAAGACATTGTAGAGCCGCTGCCCCAGTCCTAGGCTCTTTGCCTCCTGATTGTTTTTCTAAATGTTATTTATTTTTGAGAGAGAGAGACAGGGGGCAGGGGAGGGTCAGAGAGAGAGAGAGAGAGAGAGAGAGGATCCGAAGCCTGATACAAGGCTTGAACTCATGAACCATGAGATCATGACCCGAGCCAAATCAACTGACTGAGCCCCAGGTGCCCCAGCCTCCTGAGTTTGTTATTAAAGGAGAGAAAAAGAAAGTTCCAGTTTGTCTCTCTCGCTTGTTACCTGATACATACATTTTATGTGTGTTTCTCCTATTTAAAAATAAGTTTTCCGTCATTCAAAGCAGAGGATCTCGTTAATACCTTCTCTTACAACAGCGGTGCCCAATTTTGGCAGTGCATTCGCGTCACCTAGCGTGCTTTAGAAATGTCCGTGGCTGGGTCCCCCTCAGAGACTCCTGTGTCATTGTTCTGGGACTTGGCCTGAGCACTGGGGTTTTCAAAAAAACCCTCAGGGTGATTCTAAAGTGCAGCCAAGGTTGAGAACATTCTGCTGTTCTCTTTTCAGAGGCAAGAGGGACTGGTTGATTGATTCTCGTTGCTGTCTCATTAAACACTAATAAATGCCTCAGTGGGCCAGGCCTGTAGCTCCAGGATTCAGCAGAATTGCGAGGGCCTGGGCGGGCATTGGTGGTTGGGGGGGGGGGGGGCGGTGTTCAAACACAGGCTGTGGGCCCCACCCCCAGAGTTTCTGCTTTAAGGGGTCTGGGCTGGGCCAGAGAATGTGCATTTTTGGCAAGGTCTTAGGCGATGCTGATGCCACAGGTCAAGGGTCACAGCTGAGGTGTGGTTTCTCTTGTCCCTATGCCTCCCCCTTTT
Organism: Panthera leo; assembly: GCF_018350215.1. Taxonomy (NCBI): domain Eukaryota; kingdom Metazoa; phylum Chordata; class Mammalia; order Carnivora; family Felidae; genus Panthera; species Panthera leo. Next base: position 77,072,446 of record NC_056690.1, on the reverse strand, counting down.
GTGACTTTTTCTGGTTCTGCCGCCCCACTAGGCCCCAAGTGCTGTCTGGTTTGCTTTATTCTTCAGGCTCTGTTGAGAGCAGAACGGAACATTGGTTTCCTTTTAAAAGACCTTTAGGTGGTAGCACCCTAGACACCTATGCCAAGACTCTTCCCTCCTCATTTGTCTGAAACACCTCCGTTTCCACTTACATGTCACCTCCTCCAGGAAGCCTTCCTTTGAGCCCCACGTCTATGCCCTCAGAGCCCCTGATACCTCTATCTCCTTATCCTTGGGTGCAATGGCTTCATTGATTTGCTATTCTCCTAACGACGGAAATACGTCTTCTCTCCACATCCCCGGGGCCTGGCATGGGTGGGGACTCAGTAAGTATCGTCCCTGCATGAAGGGTGGGTGGGGGGCGGGGGGGGGGTGGCTTCAGGCAGGTTGGGCCTCGAAAACAGTAAGGAGGAGCTGGGAGGGGTCCCAGCCGAAGCCAGAGCAGACAGAGGCCCCGGTGTGTCCCTTGTGACCCGAAGACGTCCCTGCCAAGCTCAAACCCGCCCTCTGTCCACCCCTCCCTGAGACCCTTCCCCGCACCCGCACGGTCGCATCCCTCCTCGTGTTCTCTGACTCCCAGCCCAGCTCTGCCCTTGCTTCTCTCTTGCTCACCCTGCAAACATACTTTGCCGTGTGGGCCATTTGCTGTTATCGGACTGACTTCAAGATTGGTCTTCGCCAGCAGCCCCTCTGAACCTAGTGTCCTCCCTACCTCTCGTCCCGAAGTTCCCAGCCGAGAAGGACAGCTGCTTTAGGGCCGTGGTTCTCGACGGCGTGGGATGTTGTCCCCATGGGATATTTGTCTGCGTCTGGAGACATTTTTGGTTTGTCAGAACAGGGAGGATTCTCGAGGCATCCGGTTAAACGTCCCAGGGTGCTCAGGACAGTCGCCAGTAACAAAGAATTCTCCAGCCCAGATGTCTGCGGCTGCGGTTGGAGAGACCCTGGGGGCGCGCTTCCCTCCCGCAGCCTCAGGGAGAATGTGGACGGCACCCCCGTGTGCCCGTGTGCCTGGCAGTTCTGGCTCAGCCAGCTGGTGTTCCGTGGGGTCAGTCAGCCTGTAAGTCACAGCAGTCCCCGGGCTGGGCCCAGAGAGCCCCGGAACTCTGACCTGGAGGTGATCGAAATGGCAACAAAGGGCAAACCTAAGAGCGGGCCCCAGGGCACGGAGGGAGCTGAGCCGAGTGGGGGCCTCTGTCCTTGCCTAAGAGACTGCCAGCCGCTGCCTTTGCAGGAGAGCTTCTTGGAAAAGAAGACCCTGAAATCTGGGGACAGGGCCGAAGGGAGGAACCTTCCAGCAGCAGAGAGCATCCCAGTGGCACCAGCTTGAGTACTAAGAGCACAAGCATCCATCACCACGAGGTACTGGAGAGCGGAGGGCGCCCCACAGGGGGGCCTGTAACAGACTAGACAGCGTGGCTCACAGTTAACTCCCGTGGCTTAAAATCAGAGCTCCTCGGGCTTTCCGAGGGTGGAGGACGACGCTCTTGGCCATCAGATGACAGCTCATCCTAGCCAAGGGCATCGATGCATACACTGTCATTTGTCGGCTTCACAGGTTGAAGAATCACCCTGATTCCACAGCTGGGCCCAGGATCCGTCCTTAGGACGCTGCCTGAGAAATGGCAGCATCTCAGGTTGGCATCTGGCACGAGACATCCACAGAGCAGATGTGCAGATGGTTAAATACAAGGTGTTTGGCAGGAAAAGAGGCCAGTGGATGCCAGAGACAGGCAGCTATGGAATTGTAACAGGACCAATATCGGCTACAATAAAATATTGATTGGTGGAAATATGATCCAATGAGTGGGGACATGGCCCTGGAGACACGCATAAGATTTTTTTTTAAGTTTATTTATTCTGAGAAAGAGAGAGAGAGTGCGCGCGTGCGCATGCACGTGCACGAGTGGGGGAGGGGCAGAGAGAGAGTAGAGAGAGAATCCCAAGCAGGCTCCACGCCGTCAGCGCAGAGGCGGATGTGGGTCTCGATCGCACAGACTGTGGGATCATGACCTGAGCCGAAACCAAGAGCTGACGCTTAACCGGCTGAGCCACCCAGGCCCCCCCCCCCCACGCATAAGATTCGTAACTTCACCAACCACTTATTTATCTGACAAATATTTATCGCAAACCCACCACGTGATCAGCACTGCTCTGTGAGCAAGGATAGAGCGAGGTCCCTGTCCCCATGTGCCAGACCTTCTAGTAGAGACATAGAACATAAGTAAATAAGAAATGTCAAGAAGGAAAGAGTGTTATGCTGAAGGCACAGGCTTCGCTGAAAAAACAACTTTGAATTGAAACAGGAATGAGGTGAAGGAACGAAGTATGCATATATCTGGGAGACAGGGTCTGGATACAAAGACCAGTAAGTGCAAAGGTCCTGAGGCAGGTTTACGTTTGGCATATTTGGGGAACAGCAAGGGGGTAGGAATGGTGTGGAATGAGCCAGAGGAAGAGAAGGAAAAAGATGAGGTCTGCCTGAGAGGGAGGCATGGGATCTTATTCCCAGTAGGATGGGAAGCCATTGAAGGATCTCGAGTGGGAGAGTGACACAATCTAATTTAGGTTTTAAAAATGAATCAGCTTCCGATGGAGAAAATAAATAGGCATAGTCAACACGCTCATTAAAGTAACAATCAGTCATATTCCCTTGCCTTATCAGATAAATGATCTACGTTTTCATTGGTCTTGATCAGAGGTCAGCAAACTTTTTCTATAAATGGCCAGATAGAAATATCTTAGGCTTTTTGAACCATATGGCCTCTGTCATAACTACTCAAGTTTGTCATCGGAGCATGAAAGCAGCCACAGACAAGACGTAAATGAGTGAGCCTGGCTGCCTTCCAGGTGACGACCGTCCCAATTTGCTCGGAACTAAGACGGTCAGTTCCCAACTGGGCCAGTCTGGGCCAATGGGAACGGTTGTAAATTCCAATAAAACTTTATTTATTAACACTGAAATTTGAATTGCATATGAATTGCACATGTCATGAGATAGTATTCTTCTTTGGACTGCTTTTTCAATAATTGAAAAACACAAAAATCGTGCTTAGTTCTTACAAAAGCAGGCAGCCATCTGAACTTGGATCCACAGGCTGGAGGCTGTCAACCCCGGGCCCTGATGAGCCATCAGCAAATTGCACGACCGTGAAAAAGTGATGGCCATCATGCCTGCCCACCTCACCTGTCCCTCCTCCCTCCTGCTGCCAGGGACGCCAGCCCCCAGCCCCTCTCTAGCCTAATCTCGGCTTCCTAATCACACTCCTGCCACATCAGACAGCTTCACGCTCTTTGGCTGTTCCAAACTCTATCTCACTAGGACTTCACACATGTCAACTCCCTTCCCTGAGAATTCTTCCCCGACCTTTCCATCTGGAGAATGGATAGCCCCTGCTCGGAGTAAAGTCTACATATGAAGTCCTGGGTTAGACTTCCTCGTACAAACCCCCTTCGTTTTCTCCTGCCCCAAAGGCTGACCAGCAGCCTGTCCTGGCTTAGAGGGAAAGCTCTACCCCAAGGGGAACACACAGCTTAACTGAGTCAATCTGTCCTGTGGCTCCGGGCTCCAAACTGGAGATACAGGGAGGAAGGAGTCACTTGTTGGCATGTAGAGAAACTGAAATGACACCACGCATGGCAGGCAAGTGGAGGCCGTTAAGTAGCGGGGGCCATTGAGACCCCAGAATTAGCAGAAGATATGAGAAAGTAGTTATAGATCAGCAGAAACGGTGGGTAAGGATGGACAGAGATATGATAACAGGGAGAACAGAAAAAGGGAACAAAGGAATCACCTTAATGGTAGAGGCTTAATTTACTTCTAATTTTTTTTAATGTTTATTTACTTCTGAGAGAGAGAGAGAGAGAGAGAGAGAGGAGCAGGGGAGGGGCTGAGAGAGAGGGAGACACAGAATCCAAAGCAGGCTTCAGGCTCCGAGCTGTCAGCACAGAGCCCGATGCGGGGCTCGAACTCACAGACCGCAAGATCGTGACCTGAGCCAAAGTTGGAGGCTGAACCGACTGAGCCACCCAGGCGCCCCAGAGGCTTAATTTATTTCTAGAGCCTTGGGGGAGACCAGACACCCCAGTCCCTGGAGCACTCATGAATCCTGACTATCTGCCACTTTCTACGAGGCCCAACCTGGTGACCGGGAGCTTCTGGGTGATTCCCGTCCCTTTCTTGCTGTGTGGCCCCTGCCAAGAAATTTTCTGCACCTCAGTGCCTTATATCTAGCAGGTACTTCAGAAGCGCTGCCATAAGAATGAATTGCTTGAGATAATCTAAGAAAACATTGCTTCTTGCAATCAAAATTTCCTGACACACGACCTACATTTGGGGGTAGTCTGCCGCCACCTCCTTTTGGTTTCGCATACAGCGGCCCTTTCCCTGTTTTACCCAGTCCAGCATTACCCCTCCCTCCAATTGCTGAGATGGCCTGAGCTCGTGCAGAGATGTAGACGAGACCTGGGAATTCTCAGGCGTAGGGCTCAGGGAGAACGACGGTAAACACAGCATCCGGTGCATCCAAATAGGGGGAGACGACCTCCGACTTCTTTGCACCCAACTGGAATTGGAAGCCAAGTGGAAAAGCGCGACAGGGGGCGGTGCTTAGAAGACAGGCAGCCTTAAGAAACAGGAAGGGCTGTAATGAGCTTTTGTCCGGGCCAACTGTGCCAGCGAAGAGAAAAGGAAGGCACTTGTTCTCTAGGTGGAACCAGATTAGTTCTTGCCTGGTCCATTTAACAGGCCAGCGGACACTCGCTAGAACGATGGCTTCCGCTGCTCCCTCCGTCCCCTTCAAGCCTTTGAAAACTGACTTCTCAAAGATAACGCCCAATTCTGCTGTCAGGGAAGCTCTGAACGGAGTCAAGCGGGAACGCTGGGTAGCAAACTTGAAACCCTTTGGGGCGCCTGGCGCTCTGACGTGCAGGGGCGTATCCTACCACGAGGGGGCAGTATTCCCAAGTGCAGGGCATATCCTACCACGAGGGGGCAGTATTCCCAAGTGCAGGGCATATCCTACCACGAGGGGGCAGTATTCCCAAGTGCAGGGGTGTATCCTACCACGAGGGGGCAGTATTCCCAAGTGCAGGGCATATCCTACCGCGAGGGGGCAGTATTCCCAAGTGCAGGGCATATCCTACCACAAGGGGGCAGTATTCCCAAGTGCAGGGCATATCCTACCGCGAGGGGGCAGTATTCCCAAGTGCAGGGCATATCCTACCACGAGGGGGCAGTATTCCCAAGTGCAGGGCATATCCTACCACGAGGGGGCAGTATTCCCAAGTGCAGGGCATATCCTACCACGAGGGGGCAGTATTCCCAAGCGTGGCCCCAGGCTCAAGAGGCGGGTGAACAGGAGGATATTCACTTCAGCCCAGGTTGGAGATCCACCTGGTCTCCTTCTGGCGCTTGCCTTTCTGACCTGCCACCAGCGGTATTTCCTTCCTAAAGGCCCCCGTGACACCCCACACCTACCTCAAAGAATCTGAGGCTGGGCTCTGCCGTTACCCATTTGCCCGTCTGTGTCCTCACTAGGTTGCCAGCACTCTATTCTGGAGGAAGCATCTTATTTTTAAATTCCCGGAGACTAGCATAATGCCGGACACATAGTAAGAACACGGGGCTGAATGTTGCTTGAATGAGTGAATGAATGAATGAATGAATGAGTGCATGAATGCCTTGCTCATCTGTGCATCCTACGCACGGTGTCTAAGTATTCTGAGTACACAATACATTTGTGTCACGTCCATCTTTTCTTTCAGGACACATATGGTGACCCTGCCGTCTAAAGTAGGCTATCTTACGACCAAGCCCTTTGGAATTTTCGGAGGCCGTCTACTTTTTTTTTTTTAATTTTTTTTTAATGTTTTATTTATTTTTGAGACAGAGAGAGACAGAGCATGAACGGGGGAGGGGCAGAGAGAGAGGGAGACACAGAATTGGAAGCAGGCTCCAGGCTCTGAGCCGTCAGCCCAGAGCCCGACGTGGGGCTCGAACTCATGGACCGCGAGATCGTGACCTGAGCCGAAGTCGGACGCTCAACCGGCTGAGCCACCCAGGCGCCCCATACTTTTTTTGTAAACCCGGATGGGCTTTGGAACCTTTCCTTTTCCTTCAGAAAGCTTGGAAGGAAACCGGGATGTCAAAGAGAAGCAATGGCACACCTTGGGTGCGTGGATTTGTACCCGGCAGCTTCCTCCAGCCTGTCCCAAGGGAGGGGAAACTGAGAGCGGACATTCTGCGCTGGTCTGGGACGAGGCTTTGTGTGATGGGCCAGGGGGTAGCAAGGGAGGAATCAGCCTGATGGCCTGGTGGTGTGAAAAGCAACGCCGACCGCACTGTGGAAGACAACCGGCTCACAGCCTACCCAGCTCCTTCCAGAAATGCAGATTCCTCAGACACCGAGTTGAAAAGTGCTCTACCCCATCCCCCAACCCCTGCGAGGGCCCCGTCAGCACTTCCTATGCTGTTCACCATGCTCCCCGGTTGCAAAGCAAAAGGAAAAAACCTTTATGCGCTCGGCACAGCCACCCGGTGTGCAACAAAGTGCCCTTTATCTATAGCCTGTTGGCAACTGTATCACCAAAATAAACGTGAGTGATTATTTTCCAAAAAGGAGTATAATGTCAAAGATTCAGTGTGTCTGAACCAGGGCCAGTGGGAACCAAAGGCCCTGTTCGCTCGGATACCTGCTCTCTGGTTCTGTGATGGCGTCTAATATGCTGAGGTCTTAAACGTCTTCGTGGAGACCACTGTCCAGCTGCTAGATTGAGAGCAGAGAAGGGACGCAGCCTCCTTTGTGTCCCCAGAGCTCGGTAGGTTACCAGACACAAAGTAACCAGTCAACCCACGTCTTTCCAGGGAACGGCAGATGATGTCGGGAGCGGGGGGAGGCGAAGGTGGACCCATCCACCAAATTCTAGAATATCACACTCGGGAGCGTCCCTTTGAAACCTAAAGGAGACAGTCCTCAGAGGAATAAAAGGAAACGGGACTTTACAGGGCCTCCAGTCCCTCGTTCGGCAAGTACTGCTTGACCTCTCTTTGTGCTTATTCTTGGCAGGCAGTAGAAACACCAGAAAACACCACAGGCATGAGGTGGCGAAGCCTGGGCCCAGCTCGCCCACAGACGAGTTGACTGGCCTCGGGCACGTCCCTCAACCGTTCTGGGCTTCAATTTCCTCATTGGAACAAAGCCGAAACTGGTGTCCAGTTTAACATCCTAGTGTCTTCTGATTCAAAAACCACACCAAGTGGAAAAAATGAAGAATTAAAAAAAAAAAAAAAAGGTGGGGGGCACCTGGGTGGCTCAGTCGGTTGAGCGTCCGACTTCGGCTCAGGTCACAATCTCGCAGTTCGTGAATTCGAGCCCCGCGTCGGGCTCTGGGCTGACGGCTCAGAGCCTGGAGCCTGCTTTGGATTCTGTGTCTCCCTCTCTCTCCGCCCCTCCCCTGCTCATGCTCTGTCTCTCTCTGTCTTTCAAAAATGAATAAACATAAAAAAAAATTAAAAAAAAAAACCACACCAAGTGGAAAATAGAGATTTAAGAAGAGTGCAGGGGAAAAAAATGTGTCGAAGAGCCAGTTCACAAAACTTCCTCTGGGGACGGATGGGACATGGGACAGGCTCTAAGCGGCAACCAGCACATTCGCAGGTCACGTAGGACTAAGATGAAGCTCGTTGGCATGGCTCACAGGGTAAGACCTGTGTCCGGGGGAAGAAAGCACCTCAGCGCGGCCACCTGGGCCCTCTGCCGCCTCTCAGCTTGAGTGTGACCTCACCTGCATTGCCAAGTGGACCCTTGCCTCGTACAGCCTCTACTGGGAGTCAGGAAGTGTCCCCTGGGAATGCTTTGTTGGAGAACCCTGCAGGAATCACGTCCCGGGCAGTAGGGGGGAAGAGAGCAGAGCCACAGAAGGATGCACGGTGAGAGATTTGAGCAGCGGGGTGGAGGGAGACAGGGCTCTCAAATGGGGAGTGGGGGCGCCTAGGGGGCTCAGTCGCTTAAACGTCTGACTCAACTTAGGCCCAGGTCGTGATCTCACTGTTCCTGAGGTTGAGCCCCACGTCGGGCTCCGAGCTGACAGCGCTTGGGACTCTCTCCCTCCCTCTCTGTCTGCCCTTCCCTGGCTCATGAGCTCAAGCTCTCTCACTCTCTCTCTCATCATAAATAAATCAACTTCAGAAATAAAATGGGGAGTGGGTTTGCCTTCTGTGTGTTCCTTAGAGATCTATAGGAAACGGTCCCCAATCTCAGATGCAGAACTAACCCAGGCAGGAATCATAATGAGCCACTTGGTGAGCCAATGGAGGAGAAAAGATGTAGAATGTCCTTCCGTTTGCTTCCTGTTTAATTTTGCCTGAAGAAAATCTCAGGGCAAGTGGGAATGAGGGACAGGGGTGCCTGAGGCCATCTCTGCGTTGTCCCTGAGCCTGGGAATGGCCCACATCCTGAGACTCTGGGTCGGGATGTGCCACATCAGTTGGCCGGGTCACTCCGCGTCTGGGCAGTTAGGCCCCCCCCCTCTGGACCCCGACACTAACTCTGGGATGTTCCCTTCCTTCCACTTCACGATTATGGTGTTTCGCTGCTTTTGACTTTCTCTGCATTATGAACTCTCCCAAGGAAACACTGTCATATGAGTCATCTCTTAGTTGACAGGCTGTCCCTCAGAGTCCCTTGACAGAGCAGACAGGTGACCAGCTTCTGGGCTATGAAGCAGGAGGTTCTGTGGAGTAATCGGGGCAAGGAGGAAGGCCACAGGTAAAGGACAGACCTTTGGATTTAGGAGACCCATGTTGACCTGCGGTTGCCCTTCTAGAAAACTCCAGGGCCGTTCTCAGTCTCAGCTTGTCACCGGTGGAAGGAACCCCACGCCTGTCATCTTTGCCGTGTTGCACGGATGGGACGAAATAGTGTGCGAGGGGGCGACCCGTATACCCCAGAGCCCTCGATCATCACTTCCTCAGTGAGTGATCTTTCCAGAAGGACAGACGAAAGAATGTCAGTGTATTAATTATTTCGGGGTGGGGGAGGCTGGCTCTCCTCCTGACAGTGGATGATGCCAGGAGGGAAGAAGAGGAAGGTGGAAGGAGAGGCCGACCTCCTCTTTGGATGGAAGTTTCTCGGGACCTTGGAGCCGTTACAGTGTATCATTGCTGTATGGACTGCACTCCCCGTGGTGCCCTCCAGCAAGGGGCTTGGAGTTGTTTGGCACAGTTGGGCTCGTTGCTGGAAAGGATGTCGGACACATTTCACTTAAAAGTATCCGCAGGGCCTAGGGCAGAGCCAGGCACGTGGTAGCCTCTTAATACATATTTGTTTGATAAATGAATGGTTGAATGATCGAATGACCTTGTTTCTGAGGGTTGTTCCAAACCTTGCAGTTGGATTAAACATATACGAGCTCGTTTAGCCAAGTCTGGGGGAAAGAAGCTTCAGGCCCACACAGAACCCACTCCTTACTTTAAACGCCTCTCAGAGAAGAAAAAGAGAAAAAAAAAAAATGTGTTTCAAACAAGAACACCCAGTTGGTCCAATTTTCCCGGAAGCTGCTTGGGTTTAGAATGTTCAGATTCGCTATGGCAACTCACACCCAGTTCATGTGTAATTTCCTGATGGCAATTCATTGAAACCTAAGGAAAAAGAACCTCGCACGCGTATGAGGTAATCAGCCTCGACCGTGGTGAAAATCCGTGGAGATCGAACACGTCCTAGAATTTCGGGAAGGTCAGTGAAGCCACGTGAACGTTTATTAGAAGATTGCTTTTGTGTGATGCAGAGTGAGGAACCCGCACACCTTACTTTTGCTCCTAGAACCCTGTGGTTTATTTATCCTAGATTTGACCCACTTTTTGCTTCCGCATCTCACATTTCGTTCACTATTCAACTCAATACGCACGGGTTGAACAACGACCGCTCGCCTGCCCTTGTGGTGGGTGCTCTGGGGAGCACTGCCCTATTTTTTATTGACTCCAGAAATCAAGAAAATTCATCCTCAGCTAAAGTATTGAACAACAGCGTGTGAGGGGCAAAGTCTGGGTGATGTACGGGCTCTGAGCGCCAACAGGCCTGAATTCGCTCCGGGATTCCGGACTGGGAACACACACTGCTATAACATAAACCTTCTTGCCCAAACCGAACGGATGCCAAGGCGTTTATCGAGCGGAGGGATGGCCTAACAGTAGCTATTTAGTGTGATAATGGCGTTTGACAGTTTGGACACAAACACCATTGTCACACTCCACAGCTCTGCTAAGGAAAATCTGTAGCCACGAAGGTGCTAACATCACCTCCACATTCCACCATTGCCCGTGGCCACCATCAGGGAAGCTTCCCAGCTCCACAGAGTGACCTGAGCAGAGAAAACAGGGGTCACGACCGGGGAGCGTCTTGAGCAACAGGAAGGCAAAGATGTCAGGCTTCTGTCGGGAACAGTTGAGCAACCAAAGGGACCCGCTGCCTTGTGCTTGGTTACCACCCCCGCAAAGGCCTCCCACCGGCAGGAATGAGACACCCTATGGAAGTGGATGGGAAATCTGTTTGCATCGATTTGCTAAGAGGGTTAAGAGCCAGAGAATCCCTAGCGGGAACTGATTTTAGGAGACAAAGACTCCGTGGAAGACCGTATTGTAAACTGTAATAATACGACCAGATCAATGGGTCCTCCTCAGCTCTTACCTCCTCGTCGATCCCCATCCATTGCCAGTAAATTCTGCAGTCTAAGGAGATTGGCATTATTTTGCATGGGGATGTGGCGTTTGAATGTGCTGTAATTTACTCTCAGGAACATATATCGGATGCAAAGGCATCCGATGGTGCTCAGGTTTTAAATCTTATTCGCCATGGTCATTTTCCACCATAGTAGTGGGTGGGAGATGAAGGGAGGTGAGGAGAGGGGGGAAATGGAGAGAGAGGAACTGTTCAATTTTTTGTTAATAATACTCATTTTCTAGCAAAAGGGAGCCTCCTATGAATAAATCCCTTCTGTTTTCCTGGGTTTCCTGTTAAAAATGGTTTCTAACTGCTATTTGAACTCCTGCCCACGATGGAGAAGAAGAGGAAATAAACCATTTTCACCTGATCCTTTATTTTCCCCCAAATGCTAGGAAAGGCAAAGGTTGGGGGCCGGTTTCTTTTTTCCCCCAGGATAACTGAGTGGTTACCATTTGGCCAGAACCTTGCTGTGGCCATAAAACTGCCTCCTTTTTAACAACTGAATATGCACCCTTTGGCATTTTTTTTTGTAAAAATGGCTCTTATTCATATGCAGACCACGAAATCACCCTCTTCAACCTAGAATGTGCAGTTATTAGCACATTACAAAAGTCTCTCAGTCTCCATGGGATTGGAGGTTGAACCCTGCCTCCTTTTTTCCTTACCTTCTTGAGTGTGTTGATTTGCTTACCCTCCTGCGAAGCGACTGACTTCTTCTGGTTCAGTCCGAGACTCTCACTTGCCCTGACAGGGTGCGGTCATTTGCAAGGTAGCAGGAATGTGCCACATGGCCCACTGGTAGCCCTGCTCTCTCCAGACGGCTTTGCCATGACTCACACCGAATACAAACTCTAGAAGTCCAGATGGCCCCAGTCACGCCAACTCTTGGCACTCTGGGCACAGCCATGGTGGACACGCTCTTGTCATGAACTATCTCGGGTTCCTCCCCCATAGTCAGGCTCATCTGCTCTGGCTTTGCCTGCGGGACTTAGAACAGAAACCCCCACTTCCCGGCCTCTCATGGGATGTTGTTGACCGTGACAAGAGACTCCAGAAATGTCCTGGCCTCAGTTAGGAAGAAGCCCTGGGAGGTGAACTGGAAGAGAACTTGCAGAACTCTCCATCTGGCAAAGGCTTGGACCCATTTCACCTCTCAGGCTCTTGAAGCGGGGTCTGAGCGTGTCTCCACTTCTCCGGGTGGCCCCCGTGTGCCTGAGGCGTCTCCACAATCTGCAAAAGACAGAGAGGGGAAGCAAGAGTAAACAGGGAAGAAGAGAGGAGGAAGTTCATGCGTTCCAGGTAAAGCTTGCCAAACCGCTTTCTATTTACCAAAACTTCTATTTCTTTGGTCCAAGAAATTGTCTCAAGGAAAAAGCCCTTGAATTTGGAGAAAAGATTTTCTTGTCTACCAATGTGTAGACAACCTGTAAGGTTGTCCACAGAGGCACTGTGTACAACAGCAGCCATTACAAGCAACCCAAATGGCCAATGAGAGGAAAAAGGTAGGTAATATATGTAGAATATAATCTGGTCGTTGAAGGTGACATTGTAGAAAAACGGTTGCTGACTTGGAAAAAGATTCAAGGTATTTTATTGAATGAAGCAGGTAGTTTACAAAACCACAAAGGTAGTATGAGCTCCTTTCAGTGACAAGTGCATATAAGCCTGGGGCAAAAACATCAGATGTTAACCCTCGTTATCTCTGAGTGGTGGAATTCTAGTTTGGCTTTTTCGCCCTCCTTTTTGCTTCTCTGCCTTTGTTCATTTCTGCAATCAATGTGGTACTTTCATAATGAGAACACTAGAATTCAATTTTTTAAAGATTTTCTTTCTTTCTTTTTTGGCGGGCTCTGTAATAAAAATTCCTTCTTGCAAAAACACTGTTCTGAAATTGGGAGGTTAGAGCTTACGGTTCTTTGGGGACAAGCTTTCAAAGTTAGTGCTGTGCAGAGAGAGAAGCTTCAGGCTAATTTCCTGGCAAGTTATTAGTGAAAGACTTTATTATGCAGAACAATTTTATCGTCTTATTGCATCCATCGAAAAACACGTATTTACTGAGTGCCTATTATGTTTTCAGCCTTGTGAACGATTTTTAAACATAGTTAGAATGGCCCTCATCTTTCATTATTTCTTTGTTTCTGTAGGAGCGGTTAACATGTCAATTGGCAAAACAGCATAAACAAGCAAGTAGAATGTTTTCAGTTTTTTTCAAATGCCATCCAATACTATACCATAATTGAAAAAATTAGCAGTGGTTAATGCCAGGATCTACTTGGATCTTTTTTTTTTCTTTCTTTTTTTTTTTAATTTCAAAGACATTTCTCATTGGGCAGCTTGAAAAAAAAATCTTTTGTTCTAGTATTTTCAAATTTAACAACTGCCCTTAAATAGTACCAGTTAATAAAGAACAGGATGTTTAGAAGCAGGTTGGGAAATGATTACACCTGTTACTTCCTGTAAAAAAAAAAAAGTAATGCATGAGGCAAAGACGTTGAATGTTATTCAGGGTAACGTGTGCAAATGCCAGCAAAGTTTTCTGCAGCTGGATAGGCCCTGAGGGGGGCGCCTGGATGGCTCAGTTGGTTAAGCGTCCGGACTTCGGCTCAGGTCATGATCTCCTGGTTCGTGGGTTCGAGCCCCGTGTCGGGCTCTGTGCTGACCGCTCAGAGGCTGGAGCCTGCTTCGGATTCTGGGTCTCCCTCTCTCTCTGGCCCTCCCCTGCTCGTGCTCTGTCTCTCTCTCGAAGATAAATAAAAAGCATTAAAAAAATTAAAAATAAAATAAAAGTCCTGAGGGATCCTCTTACTTCTGGAGAGAGGTCGCGTGTGAAGCATTCCTAAATGGCTGTCTATTAAAATTAAATTTCTGTGCAGTGTCCCCCTCTCTTGTTCCTCGCCATCCCAACCTGGACTAAATGTCTAGACATTTTTAGTTGCTGTGGTCAATTCAGAATGCAGTTTTCCCACTGAGCCCGGGGTGTGAAACACAGGCTAGCCTGGGTTTGCTCCCTTTTTTATGTGATGGATTTCTTTTCATAAATGGGGAGGGCGAGTTCATTAAGGAAGAGGCCTTTGCAACTGTAACTATTCGTTATGCCTTGCGACTCCTTGCAAATTGTCTTAGATTCCAAAGTACCAGATAGACCCCAAAACTCGCCATTCTTTCTCACAACGGATCTGGGTGCGAGCAGCTTGTCTTTGCTTTTAGATTTTGTTTCCCACGGGCTGAGAATGTTCTAGAGCCAACCCCAGAGGACTGAGTGCTTGCTGGGTCTGTGAAGTGTCACCTCACTGCAAACCTAACCCATCAGCATTAAAACCAAACATTTCTTTAAAAGCAAAAGATAAATGGAGATGCTTTTTCTGAATTCCGAATTCACAATTACTGTCATTTCAAACAGACGTATTAAAGGCATCAGCTTGATTCTTTTAGGCTGTTATAGTCTAGATAAAGGCAAAGGAAGTCAGTATCACATACCTGAGCCTTGTCATTTTGAAAGTACATGGAAATTTTAAAATAGAATGTTCTTGTCAACAGAGAGCAAAGACCCATTTCTTTCTTTCTTTCTTTTTTTTTTCATTGCAATCCATCTACAAGGGAAACATCTGGAAAGTTCCTTATGCCTGCATTTATTATCCACATTTATTGCCCACCAGGAGTGAGGGAAGGATCATGGGGAAAATTCTCAGGCAAGTTGGGGTCTCAACAGGCTCTTTTTAAAGAGAATTGCGGAGGCTTGGGGATTCCTAGAAACCGGTTTTGTTTCTGTGCAAGCGTCCAGCTGTTTTCAAGGCTGTCCAGGGAACCGTAGGCTGGACAGAACGACTCTGAGGCTGGCGTTCCAGAAGCACCAGAACGAAACACGGGGAGCCTTGCTGGCATGCTAGCCCCAAAGCATGAGGAAGGGGTGGGATTCCTGGCCAAACCCCCTCATTCCAATTATCTTGCTGGTGGGGTCTTGTTTGAAGGTCTGGTGTTATTGTTAAATCAGACCATCATAAAACAGGAAAGGGCTCCGTGTTGGCCCAAGGACACAAAAGTCCAGGCCGCCTCTGGGCCCTCGACTCCCCCCTAGCTGCCCTTTCCGCTGCTGGAACCCCCAGAAAGGTGTCCGGCTTTCTCGGGCTTTCTGGAGAAACACAATCATCACTGCAGACAAACTCAAATAGGCTGTGGTTAGGTAACACTTGCCGCTGCTCAGGTGCCGTGCGGGGTCTTTGGAAACCCCTGGGACTCGGCACACCTCTGTTTCTGAGAGTCTGTGGCACCCCCCCCCCCCCAAAGAACAGCTCGGTTCACACAGGGGAGTTGTTAGGTGCTCGGGGAGGGGATGCTTACCTTCCAGTCTGTGTCTGTCTTGCCTGGGCCTGGGTCTGGGCCTGGGCCTGGGCCCTTCTCTGACCAGTGGACGGCACCTTCCACCCCCCCACCACCCCCCACTTCTGCTGGGCTGTGCTGGGCCGCCTGGGCGCAAGCCCCGAGCTTCTGTGGGTTTTAGGTCTTTCCCTCTCCCTTTATGGGATCCGGGGTTTTAAAGTAAACAGTTCTCTCTCTTTCTGATAAGTCACATTAAATTATTGATTGGGAGGCAGGGAGAGCATGACCTTAGCCCACTAAGTCATCGTCACCTTTGGTCAAGCACGCTAAGCCAGACCGGAAAGCCCAGCGCCCACCTCTGTCCTGTGGCGGCGTGAGGTACAGGCAGAAACGGAGGCCGTCGGGGAAAGCCGGCCCGTGGTTCCTGGTGAACACAGGCTTCCGCTCAGAAACCCCAGCGTTTTACTCTTTCCTTACAGGAAGACTGACGTTTATGACATTGGCGTCTCCTCAGATTTCTTAGCGTCAGAGAAGCCACTTGGTTATAGGAACCTATTAAATCAAAAGATATATTCTTGACTCATCCTACTTGGAGCTCTTGACCGATATTTGGCAGCCAGGCTCCTTCTCCTCTCGCCCGGGTCATCTCTGACGTAGTTCCAATCTATTTGTTCCCGCCAACAATTATTTATTAAACTCCTCCTTATCTGCTAAGCTCTGGTAATGCAATGGTGAGCCAGACTGACAGGGTTTACAGACTGGTAGGGGGGACAGTAAAGTCAACCACCGCGGGGGCTGCCGTCGGTCCTAAACGTAGTCTGTGAGCTGCTGTGATTCTTATTTTTAAAATTCGTTTGTTTTTTCATCCCCGTATAATGACCGTATAGTGTTGTATCAGCTTCCAGTGCACAACATAGCGACTCAACGATTCTGCACGTCGCTGCTGTTACTTTTAATGCCTCTGATCATTTCTTTCCCTCCTCGGGCCACGTTGTCATTCTGCTTTCTTGAGCTGTTTGTCACCCTCTCTGGTAATAAATGCAACGTAAAATGACGGCTGGTTATCCCGGTCCGAGCTCGCGGCGATCTGAGGCACTGTGCGGCCTTAAGTACTAGGTGTTTTCCTTTCGCCCTCCCCTAACTCTTAGATACCCCCCGTTTCTTTCCAGGTGAAAGCGAAGATGCTGTGCCATCGTTTCCTCTAAGAACTGGTCCCAAGAAGTGACCCCAAAGAGCTGCCTGCTGCTGGGTCCTGCCACTGCTCCCTAAGTGCCTGGGGGGGTCCCCTCCCCTGGTGGCCCGAGACCACCTGGGGTCACCCTGCAAACTCACTCCTAGAAAAGACCAGTCTTACCCAGGAGGGCTGAGGGGTTTGGCTGTGACCTTCCAAAGGCCGACACATTCCTATGGCAAAAGCCCAAATACTCATCCCGAGATGGGAAGCTTCCGGAGCCCCGTGGAAATCGCCAGGGCCTGTGCGCTCCGGCTTTGTTCCCCGGCTACGGCGGCAGCGTGATATTGTTAAGTTTGTGTGGCGGGCACTGCCTGTGGTTAACTTGCTTCTTAGTTTTCAAATTGTTCTCCTGGTTGCAACGATCGTATTTCTTTTCAGAATCACTGTTGGTTTTTCTCCTTTAAAGGGAAACGGGTTCCCCCAGAGCCTCCCATGGAGACATTCTTTCAAAGGGCAGGACAAATCCCTCTCACTCCCGAGCTTCACCGCAGAAAACATCCGGGTCATTTTCACCAGCTTCTCTGGTCCATGCAAGTTGCATTTTTGCCCTTTGCTTGGAAAACCGTGACGAAGACGGATGTTCAACTTTTAGATGATTTCCTTGAAATTCCCAGGCATGGCATTTGCAAGGATTCTGGACTTCAGAGAAAGGATAAATTATGTCCTATTTAGAATCTTTAACAAACTTCTTCCAGCAAATGACACAATCTCCACCTCAACTGCCTTTAAAATTGACTTTAAAAAAAATTTTTTTTGTTTTTTTTATTATTATTTTTAACGTTTATTTATTTTTGAGACAGGGAGAGACAGAGCATGAACAGAAGAGGGTCAGAGAGAGGGAGACACAGAATCCGAAACAGGCTCCAGGCTCCGAGCTGTCAGCACAGAGCCCGACGCGGGGCTCGAACCCACGAACCGCGAGATCACGACCTGAGCCGAAGTCGGCCGCTCAACCGACTGAGCCACCCAGGCGCCCCTAAAAAAATTTTTTTTTAAATAAAAGGGGATGCATTCTTTTAAGATAAGATAGACTGAATCCTGCAAGGTTGAAGTTCAACTTGGCATGTCTGCCTCCCTAATGTTTGTACTCGGATACAGGCCACAAGACAGGGCTTCTGGAACAGTGAAAAACAGAAGCAGGTAAGTGTCCCCTGGTGGCAGCTGGAAAGACAGACCCCACCCCCTGTGGGTGACTCCGTTTTCTTCTCTTTTGGCCAGGAGCAGCAGACTTTTGGAAATGGAAAACAGCCTTCCGTTTGAAGAATGCCGAATTTTGCCAGGAGGGAAGCAGAAGTTTGGGGGCTGGAAATCCTGGGTCTCGTGTGAGATTCTTTGCCATGTGGCTTTCTGCCTTTGGACAAGACACTTTATATTTCTGGGACTCTAGTTTCCTCTCCGAGGAGCAAAGCTGGGAACACTTGCTTGTCATTCGCTCTGAAACCTTAGGTGAAACAGATGAATTGGTTTCTATTAATGAGTAGAGAAGAACAAAGATGGGCAGAGAGCGATGACAAAGGGCGTGAGCTGTTGGACAAAGTGACGCTTTATTGGACCAAGACAGGAAGAGACTGAAGGAGTCGAATTTACCCGGTGTGGGAAAGGACCAAGCACAGAGGGACGGGAAGGATGCCGAATTGTGACAGCCTCAGATTTACTATCTAGAGAATCAAAATCGTTTTCAGACCAGTGTCACGGTCCAGGGCCCCAGTGAAAACACACAGTTCTGACAGCGAGTACCGGTTTTATCACTTTAAGTCCCACGCAGGTCACTTTCTCCCACTAAAGGTGGAGAAACATGTTTCTCTCATGGTGGAAACAGGCTCAGAACTCCAGGAGGCGTGGGGGGCAGGAGCCTGTCGGGAGTGGGTGGAAGGCTAAATTAACACTAATTCCCTAATAGCATCTCATATGTAGCTCGTTTTCAAATTTCCCAAGTATCTCCAAACTCTTTTGTAGAGCTTCTTTTCTTTTCTCCTTTCTTTTTTGAAAACTACGATCTGGTCAAGACTTGTGCCTTGTCTTTGGGTTTTTTTTTCCCCCTCACTGCTTATATGACAAAACTAATCTAGATGCTCACAGCCACTGTCAAATGGTATGTTTCCCTGATAGTTTTTCCAGGCATTGGCCACTCCTCTGGGACTCCTAACGAGAGAGGCCCAGATGCAGACCCTTTAAGCCTTTTTAAAAATCTTTAGGGGAGTCTGGGTGACTCAGTCCATTGGGCGCCTGACTCTTGATTTCAGTTCAGGTTGTGATCTCACAGTTTGTGAGATCGAGCCCCAAGTCAGGCTCCATGCAGACAGTGTGTAGCCTGCTTGATATTCTCTCTATCCCCTCCCCGCCTCTGCCCCTCTCCTGCTCGTGCTGTCTCTCAAAATAAATAAACATTAAAAAAAAAAAAATCCTTCAACCTGGCTTCCCTCCGCCTCATGAAATTGAGCAAATACTCTCTAAGTAAATCTTCTATAAACATCAAACAAGAATCTCCAATGAGACCTCATTCACTTATTCATCAAAGAAAAACTTGTTGAAGGCCAAAATGGTCTCAGCACTATCCAGAATAACGCCAAATATTCTAGAGACTGGATATACAGCAGCGAAAACCAAGCAACCAACACTATCCACTGAAATACCTTCCCTTGTGGGGTGCCTGGGTGGCTCAGTCGGTTAAGCGTCCGACTTCGGCTCAGGTCATGATCTCGCGGTCCGTGAGTTCGAGCCCCGCGTCGGGCTCTGTGCTGATAGCTCAGGGCCTGGAGCCTGCTTCGGATTCTGTGTCTGCCCCTCCCCTGCTCATGCTCTGTCTCTCAACAATAAATAAATGTTAAAAAAAAAAAAAAGTGAACCCTGAGGACACCAGGGAGAAGAGAAATTCCAGGCAGTGGAGCCTGTGTGCTTGGGTCACAGCAGGAGGAAGGTCCCTACGGCCAGCGTGGTAGGGAGAGGGGAGCGTCCGACGTCCCTTACCCTGTGGGATCCAACGCCGCCTCCGGGCAGACAGTGTTAGAACTGAATCGTAGGACATCCACCTGGTGTCTGAGAATTGCCTGGTGGTAGGGAACTCCCCCGCCCCCCCCCCCCCCCCACACACACAAAACACACTCATACACACTGCAAACTTATGGCCAGGATCTTAACCCCACGCTTCGGACAATCTCAAATGCACTCCAGGTTCAGAGTCTCTGCTACAATTTCTTGAAGGTCAAGGCCCGTTCACAAAGCAATATATATACTTGCATGGCTTCCTCGAAACGGAACCTTGGCAGGAAATCCTGAGCCATTGGGTCAGTGTAGTAACCCGCCCTCTGCCTCCCTCGAAGTCCAGGGTCAGGCTGAGAAGTCCGGGGGAAGATCCTGGGTACGTGTTCCTTTTATGCACTGGGGCCGGCGTGCTCACCCCTGAGCGTGTTTCTCAGAGACCCTGCTTTGAGGGAGAGTTCTCTAAGGGCCACCTCCCCCTGCCACACACACACACACACACACACACACACATCCTTTTGTGCAGGTCACTTTCTCCCCCTTCTCCTCTCCTTGCTCCCTACCCCCCAGGGCCTTTCCCCCGCTGGCTGGCACAGCGTGGCCTTCGAGAGCTTTGACCTCCAACCCCGGGTCTCCCCTGAGGTCTGTCCACAGCACCACCCAACCAAAGCTTCTCTACTCTCATCGTTTCCTCTTCAGCCCGCACCCCCTCACCACCCGGCACACTCAGGTTTTGATAGAATCAACCCAAGAATTACTCTAAATGAAAACGGAGTTTAAAGTGATTTTTTTTTAAATTAAGGTACTTTATTTGCCTTCCATCCTGGCTGCAGCTGCTTCTGTCGCACCTTCAGACGCGAGCGGAGTCGGCATGCGGTTTGTCTCGAACGACAGAGAGACAGAAGCCAGAACTCACTCAGCCAGGTGCCCAACTAGCTCTCAAGGAGCCCCCCGGTGAATTCGAGACAGGGCTTTAGAACTGCTAACTCACCCTGTGTTCGAGGTGACACGCACACGAACCCCGCAGCGGCTGGTAGGGACGGGACCCCGGGGTCAGAGCGGTGGTCTCGGACCAAGGCGCAGCCAGCCCTCCACGGGAGGGAGGCAGTCGTAAAGCCCGGGCCTGGGCTTAGGCCAGGTCGTGCATTCACAAGCACAGATCCAAGCATTGCCCGGCCGTCAGGCTGAGGAGAAGGGCTTAACTCAGCCAGCCGTGGGGAGCTGCCGGACCCAAGGTAGCACTGAGGAGACTTGATCTGCTAATGGTGGGCGCTGGGGATGATGGGAGGAACAGGGGGTTGTGGGTGTCACACGGGGCCACTCAAGCGCTCCTGTTGTGAGCACGAGGCATCCTGGGAGGCACAGGGCTTTGTGGGAATTACACAGGGCCGAGGACCCGCCGTGGGCACAGGGCACAATGGGAGGAATGGGAGGTACCTCTTTCATAGTCTGCTTGGTGTGTAAGTGGGAAGGGGAGGGAGGAGGCGGACGCAAGAAGCAGGAGTAAAATGAGAGTAGAGGAATTGGAAAGGAGTGGGCAGATAGCAGTCAGGGGTCTTTGTTCCGAGAAATGTACAAGTAGTGGTTAAGAGCAGGGGGTTTGTAGCCAGAGAACCTGAAGTTTTGAGTCCTGTGTCTGCCCTTTCCTCTCTGGGTGAACTTGAGCCTAAATCTCCTAATCTGTAAAGTTCAGATAGTAACACCTACCATTCCAGACTATGGCCGGGATTAAATGAGATGATGTACACAAAATGCTTAGTATGCAGTGGATAAATATTACTACTCTTATTAAGCAGGTATTACAGAAGAAGGCTTGAGGGGAGAGACCCTCAGTTGGTTTGGGGCGGTGGTGGGTGGGGGTAGAAATGGTTTATCATCATGGGCGACCACGGGTCTATTCCTTAATGGCTCCTGCCTTCTCTGCAGCTGGGACCTTAGACACCAGTTGCTGAAAACTGCCTTCCTCACTTGGCTAAGGAAGAAAGACCCTGGGGTCTGAGGTTTGGAGCCAGCCTAGAGGGCAAATCGGGGTATTTCCCTCAGCCCCGAGGATTCCCCTCTACCCGAGTCTCCCAAACAGCCAGGGCAAGTTCCAGATGATAGAGGAAATACAAATCACGTGGGGGCTCCTTACCTGTCTGTTGATACCTTTTTGGCCACAACCACTCCTCCTCCTGTTGCTCAGATAGTTCCTTTGGCCCTTGAGAGGGACAGCCTGGGAGCCCCAGACACCGTGTGGAGCCTTCTCAAACTCTCCCTGCCTTCTTTAGCTGCCTGGATCCCAGCCTGGACTGGATCAGAAGTCAACAGGACAGCCATGGCGGCCACAGTCCCCAGCGCCGGGGTTGGGCTCTCCTCCCTTGTTCTGCCCAGGCTTCCCTGTCCCTGGTTAACTGGCCCAGAAACAAATTAATGCTCTTCCATTGCTTTACTTGGCCTGTGATAGGCAATCTTTTTGCACATCTCTCAGTTACGAAATACAACAAAACATCACACCCCTTCATCTACTCGTATCTTCCTTCCTGGCTTCTGTAAAGCACTCGGTTGTTTTTGCTTTGCAAGAAAATATGTAACTGTGATTGTTTCTCCGTGACAACAAGAAATTTTTTATCGCTAAAATAATATTTGGGTCCTTCTATTTTGTTTTCATGCTTCTGCATAGAAAATAACTTAAATTTTTTTTTAATGTTTATTTTTGAGAGACAGAGACAGAGTGTGAGTTGGGGGGCGGGACAGAGAGAGAGGGAGCCACAGAATCCAAAGCAGGCTCCAGGTTCTGAGCTGTCAGCACAGAGCCTGTCGCGGGGATCAAACCCACAAGCCACGAGATCACGACCTGAGCCCAAGTTAGACGCTTAACTGACTGAGCCACCCAGGCACCCGAAAATAACTTTTTATTTCGGTGACGAGTTATAACGTACTCTTGGAAGACATTCGAAATGGCAAACTCAAAACATGCTGTCCCAACTATGCAGGTCACTCCGTTGAGGAGACACCATGACCAGCAATGATGGAGCGCTTGTGCGCACACGCGTGACAATTACATCCTATCTGCCACCTGCCGCCTGTCCAAGAGCAAGGACGACGTGATTAATCCTAAAGGCATCCTAATTTCAGAGATGTTAAAACACGAGGGACAAAAGTGTGCTTTAAGAGACAAAACACAATTGCTTTTGCAAAAATATGATAGCTTGGCAACCCGTATTTTTCATTCAATATTCTCTCCTCAACATGCTTCCGTGTCAAGGAGTATCCGTGTCAACACTCTTAAAAAATAACCTTGGATTCCATTTTATTTCATGGTGTTCCATTGGCTGAATTTATTATTCGCCAAAACCCTATTTTGGAGTAAGTCAGGGGCTTCCTTTTTTTTTTTTCAGAATTATTAACAATGATGCAAAGACGATCTTTACAGGTAAATAATTGCTCACAGCTTTTGTAATTTTTACGACTTTGATACATACTGTGCGATTAATGTTTAGTGTGATGTCACTCCTTGCTTATGAGATCTTAAGTGTTACACGGTGGGAATCACAAATTTGTTGTACCTATTGACAGTTTCTCCTCAATTAGAAATGTCAGATTTAGTAAAAAAAAAAAAAAAAAAAAAAAAAGCACACGATACCCAAACTTTAAAATTTTAAATTAAATTTTAATTTCAGATGAATGTTTAGTATACATATGTCCCATGCAATATTTGGGGCATATTTATACCGAAACTTATTCATTATTTATCTGAAGTGCAAATTTAACAATATGCTGTATTTAAACATTTTTGTTAATGTTTATTTATTTGAGAGAGAGGGAAAGAGCGTGAGCAGGAGGGGCAGACAGAGAAGGAGACACGGAATCCAAAGCAGGCTCCATGCTCTGAGCTGTCAGCACAGAGCCTGACGCGGGGCTCGAACTCACAAACCACGAGATCATGACCTGAGCTGAAGCAACCTCCATTTCCTACAAAAAAAGCAGGGAATAACATCATGACTCTCCTCAGTCTTGCTACCTAAAACAGCAATGGGCTGATCTACAGAAAAGGTTTTTACGAACTGCAAAACTCCAAACTTTATAGTCTGAACGTCACGGTAGAAGTCCCATGATGCCAGAAACGTAGACATACTGAATCTTCCCGGGTTTGTGCCGCTGGGGTTTCTTCTAATAGTCACCTGCCCGGCACCCCCCATTCACCCCTTGCGCCCGCAAGTAGAAAGCTACTCCACAGGCCATCAGAAAAACACCCACGGCTCTTAGGAATGGTTCACCTGAAGGCGGGGCACGCAGAAGACCAAAGAACACTGGAGAAGTCATTTCCTCCCAAAGCTTTAAGAACAGCGTGCAAATAGATTCTTATGTTTGAAGACCAGGATTTTAATGAGACCTGAGTTTATGGGGTGTCTTCTTCAATCCAGGTTGTGTAAAGGGCAACAGAAAGTAGCCAATAACCTAGCTGAGAGTTTGGAACGAGGGGAAAAACAGATCAGTTGACTTAATCTCATGTGTATTGGCTATGTTTTAATATTTATTTTTATTTATTTTTTAAATGTAATTTATTGTCCAGCTGGCTAACATACACTGTATACAGTGTGCTCTTGGTTTGGGGGTAGATTCCCGTGATCCGTGGTTTCATACAACACCCAGTGCTCGTCCCCACAAGTGCCCTCCTCAATGCCCATCCCCCATTTCTCCCCCTCCTCCACCCCCATCAACCAACTTGTTTTCTGTATTGAAGAGTCTCTTACGGTTTGCCTCCCTCCCTCTCTGGTTTGTAACTATGTTTTTTTCCCCTTCCCTTCCCCCATGGTCTTCTGTTAAGTTTCTCAATTTCCACATGTGAGTGAAAACAGGATATCTGTCTTTCTCTGCCTTATTGTGGCTGAACTTGCGAGCAGGGGGAAAATCCCAGCTAGCAAAAGGAAGATAGGCTGTCAGCATTCTGGTGAAGCTGTGATATCCCAAGGGGGCCAAGGAGCGCTAAACACTAGGTTGAACCTTCACAACAGCCTGCAGCAACTGTCCGGCTTGTGAAAATTTATAAAAATGTGTATAATCTGGGGCCAGGCAATGCATTCTTAGCAGCACGCAAAGCCTAAGACCAAGGATTTCTAACATTAGAGGATTAAAATGATAAAGTCAAAAGACAAAAAAAAAAAAAAAAAAAAAAAAAAAAATAGCAGTACAGCACTCGACTCCATTTCTTCCGTTTCCAGAGCATTCCTCGAAATCCAGATTGAATAATTCAACGTGAAAATTAGGAAGGGATACGAACACGGAGTTTACAGAAAAAACAAGCCCATGAAAGCACGGTCAACTTCACTTCTGACTATAGAATGTAGATGATGTATCAATTCTCGGTGAGCAGCTAAGCAAAAATTAAAAGGCTGGTCAACATCCAGTATTGGTCAGGCCGCTTGCAGCCTGACCACTCTCAAACACTGTTGCCGGAAGTGTTGATGGTCTGCTTTTTATTTTTATTTTTTTTATTTAAAAAAAAAATTTTTTTTTTTAACATTTATTTATTTTTGAGACAGAGAGAGACAGAGCATGAACGGGGGAGGGGCAGAGAGAGAGGGAGACACAGAATCCGAAGCAGGGTCCAGGCTCCGGGCCATCAGCCCAGAGCCTGATGCGGGGCTCGAACTCACGGACCGCAAGATCGTGACCTGAGCCGAAGTCGGACGCTCAACCGACTGAGCCACCCAGGCACCCCGATGGTCTGCTTTTTAAAGGATAACTTGACAATGTCTGTTAAAATCGAAAGTACCTCTCTCTTGGTCCAGTAGTTCTGTAACTGCAGATTTACCGCACAGATATATTCACAAAAGGACACGAAAACATGGATAGAAAAATATTCACCGCAGCACCGTTCATAAGAGCAACAAATGGAAGCAAACTATCTATGGGAGACTGGGTAAGTAAATAATGGAGCCCTATGATATGACAACCTAATAGTAGAGCTATGTCATGTAATATTGTGCAGACATTTAAACCGAAAAAGGAAAAGACTAGAAATTCGGGTAAGGATGATGACTAGTGCCGTGCTTCCCGAGTCCAAAATGTATCAGAATACATTTGGTATAAATAAAAAGGATCCGAAAAAAATACTTAGGTGCATGTTGTATATGTATTTATTGGGTGGAAATAGTTTACTTTTCCCTTTCTTCCTTAAAAGACACAAAGAACTTAAGTGATGGTGGGTCTGCGGGGAGTGGGCTAGGGGCGGGGAGGTGGGGTGGGGGGCTTTTGCATTTGGGGTTTTACCTTGCTGTTCTTTAATTGCTCGGAGGGTCAGAAGCAGAGCTCCAAGGCCTCTGAACCTGGCAACAGATGCAGGAGGACAGGGTCTCTCGTCGGAAGCTGAGAACAGAGGCAGCGAGACATCAAAGAACTAGGATCTCTGTATAGACAAAGGCCGGGTTGGCTTGATGTGAGAGGTCACGGTGAAGCTGCAAACACAGTAGAGGTGACCTCCAAGTGGAAGCAGAGGGCTTTGACCCTCGGCAGTGCGGGGGCCGCTCAGAGCTGGAGTTAGGGGAGCTTTAACTTGATCCAAAAGGGAGGCAGACAGCTCAGCGTGTTAGCAGTAAGTGTCGGGGGCGTCAGGGGGATGTACTTGGAGGCCTGACCTAGTCCTGGGGTCGTGAAACGGTTCGTCTAGGAAGCCATGTTTGGCATGAGCCGCTGAAGGAGGCGTAGGAATTGTCTAGGCAACAGCAGGGACTGGAAAGATACCAGGTACAGGGAACAGCATGTATGAACGTCTGAGACAGAGACCAGAAGGTGAGCCGATGGGGTTGGAGCAAATCCACTGGAAAAAGGCGCAGGATGAGGACACAAGGTAGGCAGGGTGCTCTCCCATGGGACTTGGGAAAGCAAAGGTTTAGGGTTCATCGTTATCCCAACAGCACTGGGAAGCTTTGGGCTTTTTCTGGTTTTTTTTGCTTTTGTTTTTGTTTTCGCTCTGGGAAGCTTTTACAGGGTGTTCATTTTACCAAGACAGGATCACCTAGTCAGCAGGGAGAAGAGGGGTGCGGGGAAGGATAAGAGAGGCAGTTTTGAGGCTCTGGTGAGGCCCGCTTGGGGGGGATGACCGCGGTGGGGACAAAAGAGCTGGTGCCACGTTGGGTAGAAGTTGATGGGTGTCCCTTGGGATCTCTGTTTCAAGAGGATGGCACCAGGTAGCACGACTTCCGTTCCGAGCTGCCTTGCAATGTGCTCGTGGGGATGGGCACCAAACGGGAAGGTGGGGGGAAAGATCCACAGATCTGAACACCGGTCGTGGGAGCTGCAGACTCTCTGAGACATCGGCTTGCAGCCCACATCCCCATCTGTGCTCCTGGCCTCCCTCTTCTCCCTGCTGACTCAGTGATCCTGTCTTGGTAAAATGAACACCCTTTAAAAGCTTCCCAGTCGAGCCGGAATACACAGAGAGGGTGATTATTTTTACGCATCAGCACTAGACTTCAGGGGTGACGAGCCACTAGAATGAGAACTGGTGCGTTCTGGGGGGTTAATTGCCTTTGCAGATATTGATTACATTGCTCCCCCCACCCCCCCATTTGAGCCTCATTCTTACTTTTCACCAAGCGTGAAGGACAGGACTTTCCCTCGGCAAAATTGTGAATTAGGAGAACCTGAGTCCCCCGGCTTTTGAAAGTTCTCTCCTGCCTTAAGTACATCATCCCTTCCGAGTGGCAGACGTGGGAGGCCTCAGAGAGGCTGCCAAGGCCTGAAAAGCCACATGCACACCAAGCCTTTGAATATATGTGGGTGCTGTTGTGATTGATGACATCGGCATTTATTGCAATGTCCCACTGAATTCAACATAACTTTGGTCATTATGCATTGTCTTAACCAATAGATTGGAAAAGTCTAACCTGTTATTATGTGGGTGGGGGGTTCTGTGGGTTTTTTTTTAAGAGGTCATTACACTTAAGAACTACTAGTCTAGGGAGAAGGATCTGGTATAGTAGGCTGATGTGTTATTCATTCCGTAAATAGTTATTTCACGCTTCCTGTGTGCAGAGCACCATGCTGAGCCCTAGAGATACTCATGAATGAAACACACATAGCCTCTGTCCTCAAGAAATGTACAGTCTGGTGGGAGACAGAGGTCAGTCAACAGCAGTTAGGGACTGGCACACTGGCGAAAAGCTGGTTTTAAGTAGCAGATTAGGTTGAGTTTTAGGACTCAGGGACGTGATGTCCTTCCTCCTTCCTCGGGGATATGGATGTTGAAAGAGGATCCTTGAGAGGGGTATAAACATTAACACAAAGGTCTCCGTTCCTGCTGGTGGGATTTCAGGAAAGCCATTTAAATAGCTAGACTGGAAGACAAATCAGAACCTTTGCTAAAAGAATAAAATATTGTCCAGAGTATACATGTTAATAACCAATATCATCAACATACTACCCAGTTAGTGTCTGATATTGATTTATAGGCTGTGCCTGTGTGGGGGACTCTGTCTCCATATATTTAAAGATACATGTCTGAGAATTGCACCTGATGCTATTAGAATGTCAAAATAATGCTTACTGGGTCTGGAATGATGCTAGAGATTGGTGGCTATTAGCCGGTTGTTGGAATTTGAGCCTGACATGCACAGCAAGGAAAGCCCAGTGATAAAATTACCAATAATGGAAATAGAATCCAAAGCATTTTTTTTTTTTTTTTTTTTTTTTTTAGTGAAAAAGGATTTGGGACCTAGCTGGCTGGGAAGAGATAGCACATGAGAGTAAAGCATCACGTGTTGCTGGTGGTAATAATACACGGTAGGGGCTTTCTTACTTAGACCATCAAGATCCTTCAAAAATCATTGAAATCGTCCTGAAGGGTATTCTTCCTAATTGATATGACTCAAAGTGTATTTTTGTCGTTAACGATTATCGTGTTGGAAGGTGTTCACAATACTCCCACTGGGGACCTATGTGCCAAGGCATGTGCTCCCGAGGGAGGCTCATCTGAGTACCATTAAGTTTGGCTTGATTGGGAGAAGCATCCAGACCTTCCATAAGCCTTCTGTGTCTGCATTCATCCATTGGGTTGGTGTCATAGCATACTTGAAGGTGAAGGAGAATGTTTCAACCAGTCATCGTAAGGCGGAGAGGCCAATTTCTCTGAAAGTCATACAGCCTTGCTGTGAGGCATCCCAGATCAGTGGAGGTCTGCTCTGGATGGTAGAGACTTTGCTCCGTGATGAGTTTCCCCCACCTGGCTGCCCTCAGTTTTCTCAGTGGTGACATGCAGAGACTGGTTGACATAAGCCTCCTGAAGCTCTAATATTGGGGTTTTCTGATTCAGTTACTCTGTGGCCAGTACAGTGCTCCTCTCACCCTCTCCTCCTAGCTTCCCTTCTCCTCCCATGAATATCGGTCGCATGGGGTGGCCAGGTTGGGCAGGGAGGATTTGTCACACAGAGAAGATCGAGATGCATTAGGATCCCTTAGCTGTTTACAGACAACGGGCCGTCGCTCGGTCATTCTCTGTCGGGGAGACAAGCCGTATCTTCACCTGTCCCTCGGGAGGGACAAACAGCATCGGGCAGGTAAGGGGTCAGTTCTGGCCCCTGACTTCACTCTGGTATCTAAGCCGCGACAAAGCAGAGTGGACGTGGCTAGAAAATGGCCTGACGCTGAACAAGGGTAACAGCCAGCCTTGTCTTTAGAAAGCTAAAGAGAAGTCTGCCTTTGCTGACCAGAAGGCCAGAAGACAGGGGCCAGAGGCCGTTACAGGGGCTCCAACACATCAAACCACCTTTGCAGGCTGTAGTGAGGGGAGGGGGGAGGCAAAGACGGAGACCTCCTCTCTCGGACCTCACGATCTTTTTGGAGAAACCAGACCCCTGCCAGTAGAGAGAGCATTAATCATTGTTGGCACCTCACCAGGCTGTATGCGAGAGAGTCAACAGGCTACCCGGGCGTGGAGATCAGCAAACCTGGGCAAGTGCCTATGAGCACTTGAGATTGACTCACGTGCTTGGATATGACTTCCCCTCAATGAAATGCAAACATATCTTGGCACCAGCCTTAAGGTCATTGTGGATTCGGGGGCGTTTCTGCTGGCTTCACCCTGGCAAGACTGAGAGGTGGGTAGAGCTGGTCTCAGAGCTTCTCATGTCTCTTGTGGCAGCCACATTTCTTCTCCTGGGCAGCTCCCAGTGCCTTGAAGCTTCTCTACAGGCACCAGAAGCTTCTCTACTATCCACCCCACGCAGGCAACCCTCTTGCCTCTTGCCCACTGTGGAAACGTACTAGCTCGGGGCGCATGGCTGGCTTAGTCGATTGAGATTGAGAAATCGACTCTCGATTTCACCTCTAGTCATGATCCCAGGGTCATGGGATCGAGCCCCGCGTCGTGCTCTGCGCTGAGTGTGGAGACTGCTTAAGATTCTCTCTCGCTCTCTCTCTCTCTCTCAAGGAGAGAGAGAGAGACAGAGAGACAGAGAGACAGAGAGAGAAATCTAGCTTTCTACAGTGTGGGCAAGGGTATGGGGAACTGGCACCCTCATCTACTGCTGGTGAGAATATAGACCAGTATGGATTGCAAAGCAAATTATCAGGTTTACAAAAGCCCATATCTTTTGACACAATTCTACTTTTACGAATTTCTCCTACAGATGTGCCCCAAATCGCAGTATTGCTCACATAGAAAAAGATTAAAAACATACCAAATATCTATTAGAAAGACACTGGTCAAATAACATAAGGTATATTCATAGAGAGAAATATTCTGGGGCCATTAAAATAATGTCAGATGTATTGGTGTGTGTGTTTTTTTTAAATTTTTTTTTCAACGTTTTTTATTTATTTTTGGGACAGAGAGAGACAGAGCATGAATGGGGGAGGGGCAGAGAGAGAGGGAGACACAGAATCGGAAACAGGCTCCAGGCTCCGAGCCATCAGCCCAGAGCCCGACGCGGGGCTCAAACTCACGGACCGCGAGATCGTGACCCGGCTGAAGTCGGACGCTTAACCGACTGCGCCACCCAGGCGCCCCAGGTGTGTGTGTTTTTTTTAAGAAACCTGTGAATCAGTCTCAGAGATCTATTGTTCTGCTCAAAGTGTTACTGAGTAAAAAACCCAGAATGCTTGGCTCTGTGTATAACCTGTTTCCATTTCAGTAGAAAAGGGAAAAGAGTTAACTATGTCTTTATTTGTCTGGCAGGATGTCAGAGAAGTTGCTCGTGGAGGTTGCCAGGGAGGAGGACAAGAGATGCCTGGGGTTTGGGGAACGGTAGAGACATCTCGGCTAAGCCTTCATCTCCAGAGGCCCCTGCTAAGTTCCAGTATCTGGGCTGAGAGTATGACCCATTCATCCCTTAGCACTTCAAAGTAGACTGAACATTGTTCCAGCAATAAAACAGAATGAGAAAGGATCAGATAGCAAATCTGGTAAGATTTCTGACACTACGGGGGGGTTGATATTAAATCGATGTGGCTCAAAACTGGAATTATAAAAGGCAGCATGCATCAGTTGGTGGGGGCTAGACGGACAGAGGGCACATGGTGGGGTTACTGTGTATTTCCGTGGCATGCAGTGGCTCCCTGTTCCCTTCAGGGCACGCGGCTCCCAGGAATGTGTGTGGAAGAAAGAATCACCCTCAGAATTACAAAAAGCACCTGAGTCTGGTTCTCCGCTCTGCCACTTACTGGCTGTGTGACATGACTAAGGCAGCTCTCAGACCCAAGTGTCCTCATCTACAAAGTGGCTGTGGTGTTTGAATGAGACAGCATATGGCCAAGGATTTGTACATGAGTCTGTGAGCGAAATCCGTGCCCAACGGAGACAAGCGTTTCTCTACTTCTCCGCCTTTCCATAGGCTTTTGGGTTTTCCCTCTGGTTTAAGGATATGAAATCACTGGCACCTTTTATTGTAAGCTGTCTTCTTTAGAAGTTGGTGACACGTGGCTACCAACTTTGTTTTAGAACGTGGTAACACGCGTTTTCCCTTGGCTGGCACCGATGCCCTCTTCGTCTACTGTGCACCCCAAGTTGACGATGTCCGTTTCCTTGCTATTTTGTTCATTACTCTCTTTTGCTAAATGGATGTAATTTGGCCTCCTCTCTCTTTCCCAGCGTAGGGGAGATGCTTATCTCTAACTGGGTGGCTGCTTTGAACCATTCACAGAGGCCTTCACTGAAAGTGGGGCCCCACGTCCCATTCCCAAGACAACCATTGTTAGTTCTCGTGTAGACGATGAACATAGACACATGTATGTATGGTTTCGCCACATTTTAAATACAAATCCACGCCATAGTATCTAGTATTCTGAACCTTGCTTTTTTATTTCACAATGTATCTTCGAGATCACTTTGTATCAGTGCACAGAGAGACTCTTGACTCTCTTTCTTTGGTTGAGTAATAGAACGTTGTGAATTGTTAAAGGAGTTGGAGTTTTACAGAGGACCGGACATATTTCAAAAACGGAACCTTGAAAAATCTGCCCAAGTTGGCCTCAAGGGAGAGTAAAGGGAGATGATATATAGGCCAGCTGCAAACAATGATTTTGAGGGGACATTACGTTTACACCCCGTGAGACTTCTCCGTGGACCCCTTCCAGCCACCATGCATTCTAGGGGCAGGGTGGATCGTAATTTGTTTAAATAGGTCCCCGGATCCCTTCACCTGTTGCAGGTTCCAACAACACTGCCATGAAATTGCCTACCCCAACCTGGAGCCACGTGTTTGGTTTGAGTCGACCCGCAAGGAAATTCTCCAGAGTGCACCTCCAGAATTTTCTTAACCCAAACACAGCCCCTGCCTCTTGGAGGCCATTGTCCTTAGAACTCAAACCCTTTTGGCAGCTGAGTGCCCCAAAGCCAGACTGCTCCCCCTTGCTGGTGGCCTGAACTTGTTCGTCTCGGTGTGGGATTTGGGGGGCAGTCTCTTCACTCGGTCTAAGAGGGCTGGGAAAGGTGGAGTCCCAGGTCCTCCCGACAGGCCATTTCTTCCAGCGGCCTTGCTCTCGTCATTTTAGGGACCTTCTCCTCCCTCTGCGTCTTCAGGGGCAGAAAGCTAACCGTGGGTTCCCTTTGAGGTTGAGTTCCGGCTCCATGTTGCTTAGCGGCTCTTATGGAAGAAGGAGACGGTCTGTGACAGCCCAGGCTTTGCTTATGCAATAGACCAGAGTAAGAAACCTACAAGTTTGGTTGACAGAATGAGGGCCTCTGAATTCACTGATCTGTCTTGGGTGACACCCTCCGAGAAGCCACAGCAAACCCTGACTCACTGTAAGCACCTAGAAGAAAACCTGATGCCTATCTGAGGGGGAGCAAAGGAAAGTCAGCTGCTTTTCAGAGCTCGGAGCACAGCGGCCCCGCTCAGCTAGCAGGACGCCTGGTCATCTGACACTCGTCTGTCCCTGGGTCAGGCTAAGGGCAACACCAGGCGCTCCCCCAACTATTGCAAAAATACTTGAATCTCACAGATGCTGCGGACAGACCAACGAATGACTCGACTTGGTTCTGAGGCACATGGAGTCCATCTGAACGTCTCCCATGCTGGAGTTCATTCTGACGCTGCACATACCCAGAAGCAGAGGCAGAGAACTCCCAGTAACCTCCAGAAAATCCAATTTCCGGCGATGTGCGACAAAACCACTATTTAATAGATGCAAATGTCAGGCTTGGATATTTTTAGGCTTTCTTGTCAGTGCGTGAGTCATTTGGAGTGACAGATTGCTTTCAGGTGGGGGGGGGGGGAGAGCAAGGATCTTCTCCGAACCCCGTTCCTTCGCTGATTTATTGCGTACCTTTGACTCTCGTGAACCCTCTCGGCAATATTACAGGAAGCCGCCTGGCACTGACACCGCATCACAAATCAATTTACCAAATCAGTTAAACAGAACTGTGGCTCAGTTCCCTTTAAGGAAAAAGCAAGTACGAAGATCTGGTCGTGCCCTGTCTGCTCTGCACACGTTTCAGACTCTCTCTTTTTGGTGGCCCCAGACCCTGGAGGCTGTCGCTGGGGAGGCTCCGCTGGCCCTTTTGCCCGGGTAACAGGTGAGGGAGAGTGACAGTGTGACAGTGCTCGGTCACCCTCGCTCTCCTCTCTCTGCAGCGGGAGAGACGGTCTGAGGAGCCCAATCAGGTAGACCTGGGGTCTGTGACTTCCACAGCTGTGCCTTCAAGTGATGCCTCTCAGCTTTTGCTGCTACATCATTCGATTCACTTGGGGAGGTTTTTAAACTACCCATGTCTGGACCTCGGTCGCAGAGATTCTGTTTTGACTCATTAGGGGTGACCCCACCCGCACTGTCCTTTCTGAAGGGAAGGGGGAGGAAGGGAGGGAGAGACCACGAAGGATTCCCATGGGAGCCCATCGAAGGAACGGACGAATCTTGTTATCGGTTCGTCCCCAGGTCCTGGCCCATCACTTGGTACCAGAAAATACTCCAGAAAGAACCAACAAGAGGCTGAATGGATGGTTGAGAATGGGAACTAGAAAGCTTTGAAGACAAGCAGGAGGCCAAACAGTGTGGTGGGAAAACGGCTTCGGGGGGAGCGAGCTCTGATTTAGTGCCGTCATTTGCAAACGGGGTGCTTTGGGTAAGAAGCCCCCCTCTCTGACTCTTAGTTTTCTCATCTGCAGAGCAAGGGGTTCGGAGCAGATAGTTTCTAATGTTCCTTCTCTGTTTCCAAAGCCCTCTGAGTAGATGGTTGCTATGCCTACCCGTGGCATTTGGCTATTTTTATTACACCATGTGATTCCAGTCAGCTCTGAATTGGCTTAAGCTAGAGAGCGGTTGTCCTTGAACAAGAAGTCTGGGGCCATCAAAAAGAGGTTGCTTGGTGACGGTTTGTGCAGCGACGACAGACACCCAGTGTAAGGGGAGAAGGCAGGGTGTTCCAGAACATTCTCTGAGGCCCATGGTAATTCCATGGTGGGTGGGTGGGGGTGGGGAGGGAACACACAAGCCCGGAGCATTTCTTTTCGATGTGAGCTGCAGGTATGCGGGTAGAAACACGGAGGCCCAAGCTGGCTTCAGAGACTTAAAAGTCCAGGTCGACTCTTCTCCTGACCCAACTCCCTTCAGCATTGCCCAACTCTCTCCAAACACTGCTCCATGGCTGTTTATGTGCAGATGAAGGAAAGCTCTCTGTTGACTCTATTTCCAAACCCTGCCTTTTGGAATTGACACAAGAAGAGGGCAAACTGCTCGCCAGGGTTGACCATCCAGTCAGCTGGCTCCAACCCCCTCTTCCAGCTTTCTGGCTCTGTCTCCTCAAACAAGCTACGGAAACAGACATCGATAACGCAGATAAAAAGCAGGGCCCCATGGGCTTTGAACCCCAAGGCCAAAAGGCTTATTGCAAACGGGTCAGCTTCTCTCTGTGGCTTCCAGCCCCCAGGGGTGAAAGACCAAAGCTCCCCTCCTTCCTTCCTTGAGACCCTCCCTGCTCACGGTTGGGTCCCCATGGGTGGGGGACCCGAGCGTGACCTGTACTTTCAGGGATGCTCCCTCAGTGCTCCAGGTGGCCAAAGCCTCAGGTCTGCTGTGGCCGCAGGGGAGAGGAAGGCCGTAGCTTGGGACACATGCCTCCATCAACGCAAAGGCAGTATTCCATTCCGGTTAAATGCGCAAGCTCTGTAACGAGAGTGCTCGGTCTCTCTCTTCCAAGTCCTGTGACCTTGGATGAGATTTTTCTTAATCCAGTCATCACTTTCCTTCTCCCATCTGAAAAATGGGAATAATGATGCACCCGTCTAGAAAGGCTGTTCAGAGGATTGAATGTGTTATTTCTAGGAGCGCCTGGGTGGCTCAGTTAAGTCTCCGACTCTTGTTTTTTAAATTTTGAAATGTTTTTATTTATTTTTGAGACAGAGAGAGGCAGAGCATGAGCAGGGGAGGGGCAGAGAGAGAGGGAGACACAGAATCTGAAACTGGCTCCAGGCTCCGAGCTGTCAGCACAGAGCCCGACGCGGGGCTCGAACTCACGAACCGTGAGATCATGACCTGAGCCGAAGTCGGCCGCTTAACCGACTGAGCCACCCAGGCACCCCTAAGTATCCGACTTTTGATTTTGGCTTAGGTCATGATCTGGAGGTTCGTGGGTTTGAGCCCTGCATCAGGTTCTGTGCTGACAGCTCAGAGTCTGCTTGGGATTTTCTCTTCTCTCTGTCCCTCCCCTGCTCATGTGCATGCTCTCTCTCTCTCTCTCTCTCTCTCTCAGAATAAATAAAATTTTTAAAATGTTCTTTTTTTTTTAATGTTTATTTTTGAGAGACAGAGTGTGAGTGGGGGAGAGGCAGAGAGAAAGGGAGACACAGAATCACAAGTGGGCTCCAGGCTCTGAGCTGTCAGCACAGAGCCCGACGCGGGGCTCGAACCCACCCACGGTGAGATCACGACCTGAGCCAAAGGCGGAAGCTTAACTGACTGAATCACCCTGGCGGCCCAAAATGTGTTATTTCTAAAGCAGCTTAGAGCACAGCCTGGAAGATGGGGTGTCTCAAATAAATTAGTGGTTCTCAAACTTGAACACGAATAAGGATCTCCTGGGAAGAGTGCAACTGTAAATAGAGTCTGTAGGGCTCCATTTTCTGGGAGGCTTTGGGTGAGGGGTTCTTGGCTTTTGTGGGCACTGCCTGGTCCCTGCTGTGCCTGTATCTCCCAACCAGGCAGCACGACCCTGCTTCCCCGGCCGCTGGCCCTGGTTGCCTCGTGGCCTGAGTCTTCCCAGATGGCTGTCTCACGTGCCCTGCAAAGTCCTTCCTCTTGACCAATCGATGCTTCAGATTTCAGCTCAGGCAATATCTCTTCCAGGAAAACTTCCTTACCTGACTTTTGGAACGCACCTCCGGGCAGGGGCACAAGCCCTTATTTGCCATTGCCAAATTCAGTTTTTATAAATGTGAAAGCAATCTCAGTGGGGGCAAAAACCTCATTTGAAAATCTGCATTCCAAAAATACACCTGGCCCCAAGAGCTTCGGATTGTGCATCTGTAGCACATTTTGCTCTGATTATTGGCCTTCTCCTTTGCCTTGCCACTAAATGAAAATCCTAAGGGCGAATGTTTGGTACAAATAATGATCAATTAGTATTTCTGGGTTGAATGAACGAATGCATGCATGTTTTTTGTTTTTTTTTTTTGCAGGGAAATGGTCTTTCTTATCCTCTGTGGCATTCTGCACCACTCCATGATATTTGTGGTAGGGTTTGTAAAATTAATTTCACATGGCTCTTTGGTTCTTCCTCCTTGGGACCGGGACTGTAATTGGGTAGGCTGTCCCCAGGTTGGGATGGGTAGGGCCTGGGAAGAATGCGTTTCAAAGAGCTAGACTCTTCCATTCTCCATTTATTTGAATAGGGTTTTGATAAAGAGGGAGCATTTCTGGGGCATTGGCATGTCTTTCATAGAAGAACTTTCCAAGACTGGGGAGGACGAGTCGAAGTGTTCACTCCTGAGATCCTCTTTTCCTTCTTCTCCCCCAAGAGAAAACTCTACCTGTATCATACGAAAAGGAGAGGGGGCGCCTGGGTGGCTCAGTCGGTTGGGCGTCCGACATCGGCTCAGGTCATGATCTCGCAGTTTGTGGGTTCGAGCCCCACGTCGGGCTCTGGGATGAGGGCTCGGAGCCTGGAGCCCGCTTCAGATTCTGTGTCTCCCTCTCTCTCTCTGCCCCTCCCCCACTTGTGCTCTCTCTCTGTCTCTCAAAAAATAAATACAAACATGTAAAAAAAATTTAAAAAAAAAAAGAAAAGGAGAGGATACTCCACCAGACCCGCTCCTCTGGACTTGATAAAGGTCAAGAACTCCAGGGCAGGAAAGTGGGACAGACGCCTCGGCAGCTTCCAGCTGAGTTATTAGACAAGGAGAGGATGAGGAGGCCCAGACAGAGTTATGAGAGTTCTGGCTCCCAGTGTCCACGAGCTAAAGCATGCAGGCCTTTGGGATATACTGTGACAATGTGTTTACGTTCTAAGTAAAGAAAAACGGGAGAATTATTAGATAACTTAAGTCCAAATCTCACCTTGGTCCAAACTGCCTTTGCCCATGTGCAGACGTTGCAAACTCACATGCTTACCTGGGCCAGGCAGGTACTCTAGGTAATGAGTTAAGTGGGCCAGATGGAGTACAAGAAGGAGTGGAGGGGAGTGTGGCCAACTGGATGGTTTCGGCCCCTATTCAGCTCCCATCCATTGACGGCAGGCCTTCGAATTTTTCATGAGAAATTGGGAAACCTGATTTTTGGGCGAAATGTTCCTCTTAAAAAAAATCCTGGGAAGGCCAAGTAAAGTTCATGGGTAGTCAAACCCATCGCCATTTTGCGGTGTTTGTTTCCATACGTTCCGGGTGCCGTATCTCAGGGAAGTCAGGTGATCTTGGGGAAGTCGGTGTGTGAATTCCTAAAATTTTCTGATCGCTCTGAGCTGTGTGGAGGCTGTCATTCTCCTCTGTAGCTCCTCACTCTACTCTCACACCAAAAGGCAGAGTGGGCTCCCCTCCTCCTTTTCCAAACACAAGGGCATTTTACCCGTGCCCTTGGTCAGCACCCAAAAGAGACCGCTGGGAAGCCGGCAGAAGTCACTTGCGAGGCACCTCTGCTTAGCCCCATGTGGCCGGGACGCCTGCAGGCCTCGAAGGAAACGGCCATCTCTCGAGAACCACGCACAGTGTTGCTTATGCCATGAGGCTTCAAGATCGTGTCTGAAAGGATGGGAAGCAGAGCGAAAAGGCCACACGTTCATTCCCTACCGTTTTAGGCAACCGGAGGTCAAGGCGGCATGACTCTCTTAGACCATTTTCGGGTTTCAGTCTTTTGCTGACCGTCTCCTTGTTTCCTCTCCTGTTCTCTTGCCAGAGACCCCACATGCCTTTGTTTTTTGTTTTTGTTTTTGTTTTTTTTAACAATCAACCGGGTCTGTCTTCAAGGTCATGTGGTGGAAGACGCTGGTCAGCCTGGCCAACATTTGATTGTCATTCGGGGGGTGGACAGACGCAGGAAACAGTGAGCGTTCTCTGAACTGAAATCCACAGACAACCTCCAAGCTCGCTGCAACCAGCAGCTTCACCCCACTCCCCAGACCGCTGTCCAGCTCCTGTTATTCCAGATTTCTTGAGCACCCAAGGTGCAGAGAACACGGATAAAACCCTAGGCTACCCGGTTGCTTATGGTGATGTGTAGGAA
Organism: Panthera leo; assembly: GCF_018350215.1. NCBI lineage: Eukaryota > Metazoa > Chordata > Mammalia > Carnivora > Felidae > Panthera > Panthera leo. Next base: position 77,034,028 of record NC_056690.1, on the reverse strand, counting down.
GGAGACCATTACATCGACAACCACCACAAGAGGCAGAAAGGGGCCAGGAAGGATGGAACTCCATTTGGTGGGGGCGCCAGGAAAGGTTTTGCGGATGAAGCAACATCAGAGATGGACGCTGAGGTCCGGGTAGAGCTGGATGTGTGTGGGAAGGTCACTCCTTGTAGGGAGGACAGTGTGAACGACGGCAAGAGGGGAGGAGTGCCCGGGGTGGGTGGGGAGACGCTCTCTGGGAGTGAACAGAGGGGCAGGAAGGGAATGTGAGTCTGCAGCCTGACACTGGCTTGGAGTGCTTGGCTGAGGAGTTGAGATTGTCATGGGTGAGCACCGGTGGCTGTTGAGGGATTTCTGCAGGGGGACGCGGTGACTAGCGCTGAGCCGTGTGCCAACTGGATTGGGAACTGGGAACAGGGCGAGGAGGAAAAGGGGTGTGCAGTCAGGGGGTTACTGTCCTCACGGGGAGAGAAGTTTCTGAGGCTGGGAAGGTGGAGGTGAGGGTGTCTGCACCCTCCTGAGCCGGTAAGGGTGTTCCTGCTGTCCTCTGCCCCTCCCCCTTCTCCCGAGCCCCCACTCTGGTCAGGTGTTTGCCCCTGACTCCCCCCAGAACCTCTGCTGTTGAGATCACCAGGGACGCCCGGACGGCCGCTTCCAGCGGGCATGCCTCAGTCGCTTCTTGGGGATCTTCCAGCAACACGGATCTTCCTCTACTCACGATGGGGTTACGTTCTGATAAACCCATCGTGAGTGGAGCGTATCATTAAGTCAAAAATGCATTGCTACACCTGACCTATGGAACATCAGAGCTTGGCCCGGCCTCCCTCACCCGTGCTCCGAACGCTGATACGAGCCTGCGGTTTGAGAACCAGGTGTTGACTGTCGCATGCGACGCGCCGACCCCGGCGCTGAGGTTGAAGAACAGGACGGCGTGTGGGGACAGACGGTTGTCAGTGTGGCGGTCATTGACCCTCGTGCTCACTGGCTGACGGGGGGCCAGGTCACTGCCCCCCTGCCCAGTGTCACCGGAGAGGCCACCGCATGTCACTGGCCCGGGGCACGATCGATATTCAAACTTCCAAGTATGGTTTCCACTGAATGCGTGTGCCTTTTTGCACGATCGTAAGGGTAAAAAATCAGTAAGTTGAGCCACAGTGAAGTCGGGACTGTCTGTAACGGACACACACAGTCTCCCCACCTTCATAAATAAGGTCTCTCCCTGTTTCTGGGACCCCACCGGCTCCCGGTTTTCCTCCCACCTCTGGCCACTCCATTCCTGACGGCCTCACCTTCCTGTCCTGGGACCCTCCTTTGCAAAGGCTCGGAAGGGCTTTAAATTCCGTCGACATGCTGACGGCACTTACGTTGGCATCTCCAGCCCGGACCCCTTCCTGAACTTCTGTGTTCAACTTTCCACTTGACCTCTTCTCTGGGTTGTCTAACAGATGTCTCACGTTCGTATATTGCAAGAGGGCCTTGACCTTCCTCCCCCGTCCTGCTTAGAGTCTCTGTGTTTCTGTTCCTCGTCCCCACGTGTGTTTCCCCATGGAGCCACGTGGCTCACCCTCCCACCTCCTTGAGGTCTTCACCTTGACCCACCCCGTCTAGGCTTGGACCCTCCCACGCTGCCTTCATCCTTCCTCCGCTCGCTTTCCTTTCTTGCCTTCAACGTTTAAGGCCACGTGCATTTTATTTGTGTACGTGTTTCCCGTTTGTTTGCCTCCACTAGAATATACGTTTCCGGATGGAAAGGATTTTTGTTTTGTTTTGCTTTGAATTGCGGTATGCTGAGATTTTGGATGTGAGAGTTGAGGGCTCTGGGTCAGGCTGGGGGAGGAGGTAGATTTGGGAATTGCCCACACAGAGGTGATGACTTTAAGCCATGAGAGGAGGAGGAGGAAGACGAGGGGGAGGAGGAGGAGGAGGAGGGGGAGGAGGGGGAGAAGGAGGTGGGTGGGGTGGTGGGGGTAAGAGAAAGAGAACCAAGACCAAATTATTGGGGAACATCATTCAGGGGAGGAGAAAAACCAGCATGAATAGTTAGGGGGAGAATAATCAGGAAGGTGAAATGTCATGGCAATCAAAGAGCATTTAAAGAAAGAAGAAACGGTTGCTAGTGTTGAACACTGTACAACAAGGAAGAGTGAAGACTGGGGAAAGGGGAGAAGCGGCCACCCCGAGACCTGCTGTCCTATTGCCCAAACACCCCGGATGGCCTGAGCACCAGGCAGGAGTACTGTGGGAACTGGTGGAGATTTTGTACATAGCAGAGCGGTGCAGTCAGAGCTTTGCTGGAGGCAGGCTAACAAGAGTACAGGTTGGCTGGCGAGAGGAGAGAAAGAAAGAGGACACATTCTAGAAGGGTAATTCAGCCATCCCAACTCGAGGAGTTCTGGAGTCCAACTTCAGGGTTGGTGGCTTCAGTGTTTAATGCTCGTAGAGCAAGCAAATGACTGGCCCGAGGTCCCTGGGGTCCTTGGGTTGCCCAGACCCTCAGGTTGGGTATGACCATCGCTCTTCCCATGTCACCAGCAATGGGTATTTCCCAATGCCGTGGCCCAGCTTCCACAGCTAATATTTGTCCCTTATTGATCCAGTCGCCAGCCTGTTATTTTTTAACCGGAGTCCAGGGTTCAAAGGCCTGACTTCTGTTTAAACACTCATTACCCTGGGGAGGGCATGTCCCTCTGATAATCTCAACTGATGAATAAGCGAGGATCTTCTAAGTCAATAGAGACAGCAAAGAAGGCAAGAGGGGGTGAGGACAGAGAGGGAGGGGTTGGGGGTTGGGACAGTGGAAAGACCCTACTGGCAGAGGAGCCCTCAGAATTTGTTAAGAGAGCTAAGTAACTAGGACTGGAAGGACCAATCCCAAACCCAAACCCAAACCTTCTGTCACAAGTAATATTAAATATGTTGTAAGAAATCCTTTATCAAATAGAAACTCTAAAAAATATAACAACATCCTGGTGGTAGGGGTAGAGAAATCCTTCTTAGGGGTAGAGAAACCGGCCCTCAGGCTCTGGTCTGTTACGGCCTTTCAAATCTGTCGGACAAAGGGGGGTTTGTCTTGTCCTGGACGGTATCCGGAAAACACGCACTTGCTTTTGCGGGTGGAGAGAGCTCTGTCCTGTGGGCAGGTGGAGGCAGTGTGGCTTCCTTTGAGGGCCTGGGGTGGGGGCTGCTGCTGAGAACAGGCTGGCTTTTCAGGTGCGTGTCCCTTATGAATTTTACGGCCCGAAGCATGGCCCCCGCCCTCAAAAGTCCCCCTCTACTCGGTTTGCCGATGGCTAACGGCCATCGTTTCAATCTTTGTTCCTTTTCGTTTAAGCCAAGCAGCACCTCTGGAATTGCTTAAGGTGAAAATACTTCTGGTAGGGGTCATGCGTTCGGTCTTATCAATCATCTCCATCTTGGTGGAAACGAGCGTGGTGGTTCTTCCCTCCGAGAGCTTTGGCGGAGGGGAGGCAGAGGGGCAGGGGGGCGCAGATCTGGCTGAATGGAGGCCTGCAGCCAGACGTTCTGGGCTCAGATCACCCCTTCGCAAGTCTCTTCACCTCTCAGTCTGTTTCCTCGTGCGCAACTTGGGCCTACTGACACCGGCCTCGTTAGGCTGATGTAGAGATCTATGGTAAGTACCCGTAGTCTTATCCTGAGAGTCAACCGAGGACTCCAAAAGCTTGGCAAATGGCAGCCAGGCCACCATTCCACGGGGAAATTCACTCTGCAAAGGGATGCCGGAGGCCAAGATACACCAGGGCAGCATTTGGCTTCTTGTTCCCAGACTCCTTCACCTTTCCTCTGGGCACCACCAGAGATTTCCCAGCCTCCTTTGCAGTGGGCAAGTGGGGATGTCCCCCCTCCAGACTGGGCCCTCCTGCAGTCCTCCAGCCTCTGCTTGTGGGCTACAGAGGACCGTGCCCCAGGGGATGGTGGACCCATGAGGGGAGGTGCCTGAGTTCCGGGGGACTTTGGGAGCCGAGTGTCCCCTCTAAACTACACAGGGCCATGGGGAATAAGCCTTTATCTTAGTAAGAAGCCGCTGGGGGGTTCCTTGTTACAGCATTAACTTGCCCTGACTGATAAAACTCCTGTCTCCTTCCCTCCTCAGGATGCATTCACGAGGAAGGGGGCCGGGGGGCTGGGGGGGCAATCCAGACCACCCTCTCCATCTTGAGGCACTGATGACCGACTGCAGCCAAACGTGCCTGGATTTCAACCTGTAAGTTCAAGACGATCGCTGCATGTAAACAACAGGCATGAACATCCTGCAAGGTGATTGCATCTGTTTGAAAAGTGGAGATTCTCATGTTATAATATATATGAAACAGGGGATACTATTTGGATATTAAACTGTTGTCTTTTTCATTCATGATGACCTATGGCTTCCCACCCATAGCTTAATGGGTTTTATGGTTCTAAGGCCGTGTAGATGCCTGCTAGAATTTAAAAAGTCACCGTAATAAGTCGCGTGCTTCCATTTCTATGAGATTCAGGAACAGGCGAAAACTAATCTATGGTGGAAAAAATTCAGAACAGCAGTTACTGGGGGATGGGGGGAGCGCACAGGAGTGGAGATTGACCAGGAGGCGACATGAAAGAACTTCCTGGGGCAATGAGAATTTGGGTTACATGGGTGCACGCCTTTGTCTAAACCCAGTGAATGTACACGTAAGATTAATTTCATCGTATGCGAATTTTACCTCTGTTAGAAAGGGGACAGCATATCCAAAATGGAGTCACTTGTGCCAAGACTTAATACCTGATTTAGGTGCAGTCTCATCCCCTCCCCGCACTCCCAGGAACGTGACCTTTAACCAGCTAACCTGGAACTTCCTGGGTCAGCACTAGGGGGTAATTCACGGAGACCCCTTCTGTTCCCCTTAGGAGGGTGACTTATCTGAGACAATGCATTCTTTGCTAATAATGTCCTACCCCCCCCCCCCCCCCTTTAAAACCCTTCCATTTTGTACCGCTCCTTGGAGCTCTCTTTGTTAGATTGGATGCTGCCTGATTCACGAGTCGTTTAGTAAGGCCAATTACCTCTCCAAATTTACTCCGTTGAATTGTCATTTAACGCCTCCAAAGGAAAAAAAATGCAAATGATAAATCTAGTTAATGACAGGCATGCTGAAGGAATTGGGGGGGGGGGGAGACAACGGTCCCTGCAATTTACTTTGCAGGGCTCCAATAATCACCATGAATTAAAGGATCGGTAGAGAGGACTAGGGTAAGGCAAAGAGTGAAATGCAGCGGCAGAGCTATGGGGTGGGGGTACCGTTGTTCACTAGAAAACTCTTTCAACTTTTCTGAATGTTTTCGTAACAAAATGTGGGAGGGGAAAAAAAGCTGCGCTTTGGGACTCAAGGCTGACGGTCCTTAGTACTAAGGAAAATGGCATTGCCACGCTCTGATAAGAGGCAGATTTTTGTTCATTTTGATAAAAATGCATTTATTGTGAGATAGAAAAAGCATCTGATAAGAGGCAGATTTTTGTTCATTTTGATAAAAATGCATTTATTGTGAGATAGAAAAAGCACGAGTGGGAGAGGGGCAGAGAGGGAGAGAGAGAATCCCAAGCAGGCTCCACGCTCAGCAAGGACTCCGATGTGGGGCTCGATCCCATGAACCGTGAGCCCATGACCTGGGCTGTATCGAGAACCAGACGCTCAAAATGACGGAGACATCTAGGCACCCCGGTTTTTGTCCGCTCTTAAAGCTTCTCTAATCCAGAGCTAAATCTAGACGATTCATAGCTTCTACCTTTGGCTTGTATTGTTATTCAGTCTCCCCAAGGCCAAGCAGGACTGAAAATGGTTAATATCTGAATTCTGGGAACTCTGTGTACCACGTCTGTGGCAGGATAATACTTAGAAATTGCCCCAAAGTACACCACCCCTTTAATCAGAGGGATGTGCCTCTCACACAAGGCTCTCTTCAGTGCTTCATCTATTTGATGTGGGAAACAACGGCAAAAGAAGACATTGAATTGCCTTACAGCTTACAGCCCACGGACGGACGTGTTCTTGAGGCTGGCCATGACCTTCCTCTACGAACTCAATTGCCTTGATGTTAATTCTTTGCTAGAGGCAAAAGGCAGTCTTAGCTTAACATTATCCCCACCTCCAGGATCCTGTTAAGTCTTACCATATAAAAATTCCTTGGTCTCTACCCCCCCCCCCCCTTAAGATATAGGTCAGTGATCAACTCCAAGCATATGGCCCCCTGATATACATCATGATGAAGGTTCTACTAGACAGTAGCAGATGACCCAGGCCCTTCAGGGTCCTGAGAACTTTGCTTCCAAAATTCCCGAGACTTACCCTCTCCCTAACCCCCTCCCAACTTGAAGGTATACAAACCCGCCACCCATCACAACCCCAGGGCAGCTCTTTCTGCCCAGGGGTCCCCATGTGCTAATAAAACCACCTTTTTGCACCGAAGAGGTCTCAAGAATTCTTCGACCGTTTGCTCTGAACCCCAAATCTCCACATCACGTCCGTCTTGGTGTGCTGTGTGCCGTGTCCCACACGCCTTCCAAGCGAACTTGTCTGCAAGCCAGCTGCGCCCTTAGGGGGGAAACAGAGGCTCTCCTCAAACACTGAGGCAAAGCAGAAAAGCTTTGGGAGAAAACCGGTGCCCTCCTCTCCTGCCACTCTGGCCCCAAACCCCGGTCTCTGTCACTCTGTACCCTGTTCGAACAGGGAGCAAAGTGCCCAGGCGGCAGAACTGGCGATGGGGGCCTCATCCATGCGTGAAAACCGCAAGTTTGCTGGGCACCTGGCTTGAGAGTGGGGTCAGGTCAGAACAGGCAGCTCACACTTCAAGAAGTCACTTAGGTGGACGCATCTCCCGTGGGGCTCTGCAGAGGGGCGGGCAGGGGTGGGGCTGGCGGAGTTCACCTTTTTTCCTGGTCTGGCCTGAGACAGTGCCACAAAGGGAAGCTTCCTTCTCACGAAGTCCCCACCCGTGGGCGTCCCCCAGGTCGTGACAGGGTCCTGCAATCTACTAACCAAGGAGACTGGGTCTTCAGTAAACTCCCCAGCGAGATGTTTTCCCGTCCAAGTCCCATAAAGACCTGCTGAGGGTCCGCCGCCTGAGTTCTGTGGGAACCTACCACTTCGTGTTCTCTCCGAGGTGAGGGATCTGCAGGTGGTTTTTGCGCGCTTACATCCGGGGACCATTGGCCGTGGCCCCTTCAGAGGCAAACCTCGGGGATGAGAACTCTCGGATCCCCGGCGCTGGGCACCGACGCTCCTACTGGGGGCTTTTGCCGTGACCGAGGGGCTCAGATCGCTCCTGGGCTTTGGCGCAGGTCAAGAGCTTATTAACCGAGCAACCGTGTAACAGATACACAAGAACTTCTTTCTTTATTCCACCCCTTGTCTTTTTCTCTAAGAAAGAACATCCGCAAGTCTGGAGCTGTGCCCCCCACTGGCACCTCCCTCCCTCGCCTGTGTGCATCCGGCCGGAGGAGGCAGGCCTGCCCAGCAAGGTGCCATCTGCTGCTAAACTGAAAAAGGACTAAATTATGTCCTGCTTGGATGTTACCTCCTGGCAGTCCCTGAGGGGACAGGCGAGGGCCATCAAGAGGAGGCTTTTGTTCTAAAAAGGAAACTTTTTTTTTTTTTTAATTTTGAAAGAAAACATTTTTAATGCTGACAAACACTAAAGGTTTAGAAAAAAATACAGTAAAAAGGAAACGTTTTTGAGGAGGCTACCGTTTTCACCGGGAATTGACAGGAAATCTGGAATCTGATAGCATCTTTCTTCTGAGAACCTCTCTGGGCTTCATTACTGAGTCTTAGTAACTCACATTAAATTGAGAGTTGGTTGCTTAAAACCCAGAGGTAAAATATGCCCTGCTAGGGATGGACTCCTATGAATTATGCAAGTGTAAAGTCACTAATTCTCAAATTTAATAACAAGAGGACAGATGGCTCAGAACAGATGCGCATTCCAGCGAGTGTAAGCCTTGTGCTTTGGGCAGACTTTAATGATTTTTTAAAGGTGTGGGGCTTTGAGGGATATTAAGGGAAAGAACATCCTATAAATCTGCAGGCATTTAAAACCCCTGAAACAATTAAGACAATGCGTTCACCAAGAAGCTTCAAATCAGACAACCCGTAATACTCGGTGTAGAAAAACGTTCCAGCTTCCATAATTCTTTATTAAATATTTGACAAGTTGTATCACTTCTTTACAACGACTTCATTTTGTCACATTACTCTTTTGCTGTCAGGAAAACAATCTACAATTTCTCTTCAGATCTCTTAAGAAAAATGAAAAGCAAAAAGGATTTGTACTTAAAACTTTTCCTGTATCAAATTCAACCATATTTTAAAGCGATTCTGATTGTGAAAAGGAGCGTTATGCGTAAGTTGTCTTTAAAAAATTTCCAAGTAGTTTGGTTTTTAGTCACTGTATCAAATAGTACTTGGCTTTGTATTAGGAGGTGGGGTTTATAATAAAAAGTTACGAAACATTGAGAATTCATTTGGAATGCTTGAAACTCTTTTCACCTTAAAAGTCACTGTTGTTTTCATGTTTCATTTGGTAATAAATCCTGAATTAGGGAATGACAGCATATTAGCATCATTTTCCTGGGGTGCTCTCAGGCTCCGAGGGTCAGAAATCTCAGGACACGGCTTGGAGAAAACTGTAGAAGGACTAAGCTCTCACTCCCTTTCGAAACCAGATTGCTCAAGAAAGGTGTAAAAATGCTATACAAATATATACATATATATTTGGACAGCATACGTACGTACGTATGTATATACATATCACATAAGTAGTAGTAAAGGGAAAACAAAGTCACGCGAAGTTAACATGAAGGAAACCGTGACAATCTAGGTGAAATCAGTCTGAGTAAGAGGGCAAGCTGGCTTATACAGGAACACGGATGTTTGCAGACACAGGGTTATGGTCATCAGAAAGGCTTTCAATGCTCTGACACAAGGTTGGGATGCAGTACACAGAGGTCTGTCGCCAATGTCGTTAGATTCCCATCGGAAACGTGAAACCGACAAACAAGACACGCACCTTAAACATGCGTTACTTTGCGCGTAACGCCTTTCACAAAGGACGGATGTCTAGGGAGAAGTTTTACTGGAAAATTTCATACAAACAGAAAGCGATCCTCTCCTGAAATAAAACAGTATACAAGCTCACGTCCTAATGCTACAGCATTGTTTCTGACACACTGAAAGCACGCCGGGGTGGGGATGTGTGTATGCCAGTGTATATACACTATTCATTAAGGCTTAGATAAATTAAAAAAAGTGGTCCAAAGTATATCACATTTTCTTCCCAGTTTTAAAATCTAAAGTACAAAGTGGAGTTTATCAGGAGTTTTAAAAACGCATCTCAGACCTGAAAGTGGCAGTTTTGACATGACTTATCAGGATGTACCCCAAAGCCTGAATGAGACAGAGGTAGTGCTCAGATCTCCTGGGGGCCAGGGAGGGAGCAGGCCAGACAGTTACTCTGCACAGCAGCACCCCTACTGACGAGGCAGGAAATGACACCGGACAGCGGTGACCTCTCCCTGTCAGGACACGGGGCGTGGAGTCAGCAGAAAAGAAAGAGGGTGCCTAGCACAGTGGGGAGGGGCTTGGGAATTGACGAACCCACGCTGTCTATAGATTTTGAAAGTTCGGAGGTGAGATACAAGACTTAGGAAAATGCTCGAGTCGGGTGTTAAACAATTAGTAACTGTTGGGGCAATCAGTAATTTGCTGCACATGAACGTGGCTTTCAAGAGAGCCGATCTGGATCTGGCAAGATCAAACAGCAATGGTACACGCTGTCTATTTAACAATGTGAGATGTAGAAAGTGGTTCAAATATTTTGCAAAATCATTTCTCTGAATCTGTCACTGCATCCTTATGTGGGAGTAATAACCCATGTCAGACGCTTTGGAGCATCTGTCATCTGACCATCAGGAATAGCTCATGTTCGACCAAAGGGCCTTGTAAACAAAAATTAAAGAAGCATCTTACATTCTTGTGATCTGGTACAGAATATAGAAAAGTCAGTAACGGAAAATGCGTTAAAGCGGAATACAACTTTGAAACAGACAACTGCCTCATTGTCTCCCGTTCCAGAGGCAGCGGTGGAAAAGCAGCGCACTATGGGAAGCCAATCCAGACTTTCCAAATTCGCCTTCAGGCCAACAAGGGACGGGGATCGAAATCCTGTAGTTGTGATAACTCATGTCCATCATGCAGTTGCCCTGGAACCAGCTTCTTAACCTTGCGGCAAAATGACCCATAATAATGGTACCTTCTTCCGGAAACTTAAAACAAGTCGGGGAATTTTTAAGAGAACGGGGGGGTGGGGGTGGGGGGGGGGACCGAGACCTTGGACTTGGGAGAAGGGCCACTGCTAGGGGGAACAGGAAGAGGTGGCCCACCCTCCCCGCCAGGCCTGTGGGTTCCAACGGTGCAGCTTCTTAACCACCACCTGTGACTCTGTCCTGGAGGCAAGGGACAGTGGTTGTCAGGACTTGGAGAAAACAAGATCTAGGACTGTTTTAGACAGAGTGAAGCCTCAAGAACTGCTGAGATTGAGGGAACCTCGTGTGTGGATTAAAAGCAAAACAAAACAAAAACAAACCCCAAACCCAGCACTATTCAGCCGTTACTGCAACCCAATATTAAGTGGCAGGTGAACTGAACCGTCATTCACAAATACGTCATTCAAGTATTCAAAGGGGTCCAGTTCGATAATTCTTATCTGCTCCTGGTACAGGAAGTAGCTTAGGATGGGTTTTTCTTTCACATTTTTAACACTTTGCCTAATTTGCATTTACTAAATATTCTGATTTTTTGAGTATACAGTTTGCAAAATGACAGAATCCCAGTTCTTCAACTAGAATCGTAGGCTTTCTCCCCTATAATGACATGATCACTCTCAGAATCCATCCAAGCACTGGCTTTGGCGTGAGTCTAAAAAGAAAGCCCTCTGGACAGTGAGGGGTTACACAAAGGGGGTTTTTTGCCATGCGACACTGGTTATATTGACTGTAGGGGGGAAAAATCCCACAAGTAGATAAAAATAATAAGCAATGTTATTTTTTCTGATTACTCGACATCTAAGCTCTCTGATCACTGTTGGGTATTTTTAAATCAATAGGAAAGGGGAGCCAATCCTCAGCTCTGCAGAAATCCTTCTTCTCTCAGACACCTCCGAACTCTGCACCTCTATAAGGCAGTTAGTTCATTTATAACCACAAACGTTCCTGGTTTCTCACGAGCCACCCGGAGCTGGGGAACAATGAATTTCTTACACCAAAAGGTCCTTCTTCCGTAACAAACGGGGAGGCCCTGAAACCACAATTTTCTGTCTTTATCTACGAGTGGCAAGGGATCACATCTCTAGAGTCCCCCCACTCGCGACAGGGTTTAGAACAACACAGGTGAAAAGGACAGCAGGGCTGAACTGCCCCGCTGCCTCAGGCTTTCTCTCAAAACACCACGGAATCCCGCAACGAAGGCTCACAAGTGCCAAAGGATCCCGACGGCGCGGAACCCTCCCCCCGGGCCCCGCCAGCTTCGCAGCGCGACCGCGGGGGCCAAGTCAGAGAGTTCCTGCTCACTTTTAATCCAGCACAGAACAGACACAACTCAGGCGGTACACAGTATTGAAGCATGCAACGTGTCCTAGGTGACAAAACCCGGTGAGGCGGAGTGCGCATTAAATTAATCTTGCTAGCGGGGTAGAAATCACAAAACAATTGGTGAGGACAGGTGTGTAGGCTCAGCTTTACATCCAGGTTTTATACACCAGCAGCCAGATTCACAATGGACAGATATTGCACCAGAAAGATGTGTGCAGGGAGAAGAAATCATCATCACATTTAATGCCTATGATTTACAAACAACGACCACCCATCAACAAAACCAGATACGACCCCCAGGGAGGACATAAAGTGCCTTCAGAACTGGTGCAGTTGGGACAGAAACTGGTTATTTAGCTACCGCTAGCCAACGCGTACAAACGGGACACGACACAGAGCTGGTTTCCACAGTTTCAAATCAAGCGAGTGTCGAGGCCCATTCAAATGTCTCTACGACAAACAGCAAAGAGTTTGGAAAAGGTAATGAAAGAATGGCTGTACAGCATCACGGAGGGTTAAGTGATTTCTCTAATGAGAAAGGACAGTCCGACCCTGCCTCCGATGTGTTCTAGCACACGGAATTACTTCTAAGGAATAACGGTGTGGTTCCTTCCTTCAAGCCAACACCAAATTTGTCATGCTATGTTACAATTCTCTCAGCCTGGAGCTATTACGCTAAATTTGCACACACACACAAAATGTAATATCCAGTTTGTTTTCCATTCTCTCAGAGTATGGAGAAAAGTAGCATTATGTCTAATGTTCTATTTTAAATTCTCTCAAAGTACTTGTCCGTAGGTATCTGGACCAAAAAAAAAAAAACAACAACAGTCTTTCAATTCTAATAACATAGGGAGTGGGGGGGGGGGCGGTCAAAGTACTTCAAAAATAAAAATGTCACTGACATTAAACCTGGTATGAAATTCAAATACAAAAAAAATATGCTCACTTTTCCAAGTACACGAGACATCTTTAATTGTAATGAAATAAAATCTGAAGATCGGTCTAAATCATTTTAAAAAGTAAACATGAGTTGTAATACTATACCTGTAGAGTGATTAATCCCATTCATTGTCATTATAAAGTATGTAAAATATTTATTAAGGGCTTTGCCTACAGAGGCACAACATAAATAGAATAAGTCCTCCTGAAATGTTATTAGTGTACACATCAACCAGTTGATAATTCGTGGTGGAAAATGCAGGAACGCGGCCTGGGACCGGGCTCCCGCGTCTGAACCTGGGCAAGTCGCGGGTGGAGGCCCCGCCCCGGGAGCCAGGCCGCCGTGTGCGGCCGCTCTTCCGCCTCGGTCTCTGCAAAGTCAGGTGTTGGGCAAATGCAAAAGTGCAAGCAGGACTCGCTCGATGAACAACCACCCCGAGGACGGGGGAGCTTAATCCACCCCCTCGAATCCTTGAGCGTTTTCCACGGCCATGAGAAGTTTCTCTCGTAAATCTTCGAAGGTTTCATACGGAGGTAAGTCAAGGCGATTAAAGCTGCAAGAGTAACAGAAAGAACAGGTAAAAAGGCATCCTTTTTGCCCTGCAGTCACAACGGCATTTCCTAGGTTTGCCTAAGGAGGCATCTGGTACCTGAGCAAGGGCGTGCAGAGGTCTTCACCAACCATTCTGAATATCAACAATAAATGCCAGCGATGAGGGCGCCTGTCGGTTAAGTGTCTGACTTCGGCTCAGGTCATGATCTCACAGTTCGTGGGTTCGAGCCTCGTGTTGTGCTCTGTGCTGACAGCTCGGAGCCTGGAGCCTGCTTCGGATTCTGTGTCTCCCTCCCTCTCTGCCCCCCACCTCCCTGCTTGTGCTCTCTTTCTCTCAGAAATAAATAAACTTAAAAAAAAAAAGGCCAGCAATGAAATCGTCCACGCCAACGAGGCTGCAGAACCCACGGGGGAGAGTAAGGAATTTTCTGGGGTCACTGACATCCGTGCCAAGTTCCAAACCCTCGAACACAAAGAACTGACATGTTAGGGATGAACCAAAACCAAGGCTGAGTCTATTTCGAATGCTCTCGCTTATTCTTATTCTGTGCTAGCTCCCAAGCTAAGTGCTTTTCCTGGTGGTAACTCAGTTTGTTTTCATCACGGGCCTCTGAGGCGGGTAATGGTTTCTCTAGATTCAGGTCCTGGAGCAGAGAGGAAACGTCAAGGGGCCCGAGCTCTCATTCCCAGGAAACCAGGCGGCTGGCGTCTCCCGAATTCCAACGCTAAGCTGCCTGCTCAAAGCAAAGGCGAGCAAGTCATCGACATCTGGAGTGGAAAGCCGCATTTACAGCAAGCCTCCAAATATCTAGAGGCTTCAGCCTGGCGACAGGGAAGCCTTCAGACAAACAGTGGCCTCCGTGGGCGATGAGGCACACCCGTCTATGAGAACAGGTTCAGATACTGGCTCTGCGATGTGACCTTGGGCGAGTTACCTTACTCTGAATGCGCTCGTCTGCTTTTTCTGTGAAACGGGGAAACTGCTCCCAGGATGCCAAGAGGGTCAAACCAGAAGGCATGTAAGGTGTTCCTCGCACCAAGCAAGTGCCCAAAGATGGCGACCATAGTTCTCTGTCACTCACCTCTCACTGAATGCCTGCATGGGGCACAAGGCGTTAGAATCGGTACCCATGGGGGTGCCCTGCTGACACGTACCGGTCATGAAAATGGCCACATGCACTTGCCAAGGCTAGTGATGGCTGGAGTAAGAGTGAGTGAATGTGCAGCACGGCAGTCACCACTGTTAAGTACTCTTGGTCTACTACCTCAGTGAATGCTAGCAATCACCCCTATTCTAGAAAAGAGGAACGGAGGCACAGAGAGGTTAGGTAACTTGCCCAAGGTCACGCAGTAAGTGGGAAAACCAGGACTGTGCCCCAGGCTGGCTCCAACACCTGGCTCAGACCGCTGTGCCGCCCCAGCATTGAAAACTCCCTCCTGGCACTGACCTACGATTCCAAACATGAACAGCACGAGTCCTTATGTTTCAAAAACTAACAGTTATCAGCAGCCATTAGAAGCGGACACACATCCACGGTGGGCCCTTTAGAGACCCTTAACATGTTTCACAAGACCCACCGAGCACTCAGACTTTTAAGTCGCTAAACGCCAAAGTTACAGCAGAGGACAACACGAGGCTTCTCAAACTGGACTTCTCAGAAACCCAGGAATCCTGAAGACTAAGTCCAAAAGGGTTTTCGGTTTGATAATGGTCTCAAACATTACCTTACCAGCTGTCACCACAGAGCTCCACGTTTGCAGACTGCACTTAGAAACAGCCTGCCACAGAGGCGCCCGGGTGGATCCGTAGGTTGGTTAAGTGTCTGACTTCAGCTCAGGTCATGACCTCACGGTTCGTGGGTTTGGGCCCCGTGTCGGGCTCTGTGCTGACAGCTCGGAGACTGAAGCTCTTTCGGATTCTGTGCCTCCCTCTCTCGCTGCCCCTCCCCTGCTCACACTCTGTCTCCCTCTCAAAAATAAATACATATTTTTTAAAAAATGAAAAAAAAAACCACCCCAAACCCCAGCCTGTCACAGAAGCTGACTTTAGTCTGACCCGCAGTTGGTCTTACACAGTCCGGGGCCTGTGATCCCTACGGGGCCTAGTGATGCATTCTCGAGGATCTGTGACCATCTTTCTGTTGTGTATGACCGTTGCTTCCAATTATCGTGATGGTCATAGGAGTTAACGCATCTAACGTGCTCAGGACAATGCCTGGAACACAGTAAGTGCCTGGTAAGTGTCTGATGAGCCAGGAGCCTGGCTGGCTCTCACCTGCCACTGGCCAGCTGAGTGGCCTCCATATTCTCGGTGGGACCCACTTCCTCATGTGGAAGACGTGTGGGCTGCCTGAGGTCATTTTTAGTCTCCAAAGAGTGGGTGGGTCTGTGAGTCTTTGAAAAGTATAAATATCCAAGCAGTGATCTTTGATGGGACAGTGAAATGAAGCCCTTTCAGTCATTTCATCTGAGAGGTTTATGAGCTCTCCGGGTAAATCGGGTTTTTATTCTGAAGCTTAATGGTCGATTTAACATTTTCACAAAACCTGGACGAAATCAGACCTATCTATAGCTAAACTGGATGGTGGCACTGCTGCCGTGGGCAGCCGGCCAAGTGCAGTCTGGGGGCCAGGCTGGGAGCAGAGCCACCCAGGGAAACAGGCCCACCCCTGGCAGCCGGTGCTGCCTGCAGCCTGCCCTCTTCTTCACCGGGTGGGAGTCTGAGCATCAGCAGGCCGACGCCTGTCACTTGATTTCTGGGACCCACACAGGAGCAAAGAGGCTCCACTAAGAGCCCACTGGGCTGCTTCCCTCCCGTGGGCAGACCTCCGTCCTCCCTAGGGAAGGGCAGGGGTTTTACACTCTGTGTGCCAGGGGCTCCCGGGGAGTTCTGAAAACCCCACAGCTCAGGCTACGCCCCAAACCAACTATGTCCAAATCTCTGGGGTCAGGACCCCGGCATCAGATTTTCTGAAAACTTCTACGAGGTTCCAATGTGCAGCCGATGCCGGGAACCACTGAGTTCGGAGATCGTCTCTGGGCAGCACCATGTTTCAGATGTGATCCAAGCACACGGACTCGGAAACGGAAGAAAAGGTCAACAGTAAAGACGTCTGTCCACAGGGTCACGGAGGGACACAGGCCGGACGCTCGAGTATTTGGTTCTCTTCAGAGAGTCTCCAAAGAAAGCGAACTGCAGCAATAAAGGCAGCAGATCTAATGCCGTGGTTAGTGTGCAGATCCCGATTCTGGCGGAGCTGAGTTCCAATCCTGTGCTCTGGGAGTCTGTGAGCTGTGTGACCCTGGGGCAAGCGTCCTGGCCGCTGATGGGGATGCCGGCGTCCCGTGAGGCCGCCACCGAGACTCACCAGTGCCTGGCCCATACAAGACGGCTGTGCTGGTAGTTCAGCCCTTACTCCCACCTAGCTTTACCAGCCCGTGAGCTGGGGAGTTCTGCATCAACCCCAGTGGTCCCGGGGCTCAGCGCAATGCTGCCTGCCTTCCAGACGCAGGCTATCATAACCCAGAAAACTACACTGGGCTCGGACACTGTTTGGAATCCAAGCTCCAAACCACCAATGCATTCTCCCTCGAGAATAAAGGCAGAGGATCACGGCAATCACCGCTTCGGAGAGCCACCAGCTTTAGGTGGAGTCAGCCTGCTTCCGAGCGTCGGATGGGCAAGGACCACGTTCACTGCATTCAGAGCCCCATGACTGGTATAAGCGGGGAGGCTTTCTCTCCAGCAAAGGCAAGGGAATCGAACGACCTCCCTCGGCCAATTTTCCGCAAACGCGCTTTCAGGAGAATTGCCGCCTAGTGGGCACGTAGAGGGCAGGGGGGCGTTTCCCCACGATAAGCATTCCCGGGCGCCCTGCAGCCCCTGGCTCTGGAAGGCCCCCTGCTGGTGAGGAGAGCAGGGCTGTGTGGCCCACCGTTTCCAGAGGGGCCACCTCCACCCGCTTCCTAAGAGCAAGACACGGAAGTCTGTGGGCGAAGCCGACGCCGGGAACGTCGCGCCTGGCTTAGCAAGAGCGCCCTGAGAGCTGCTAAGTGTCATTCTTGTGCCGAGGGTTTAGGGGAGCCTTCGGAGATGGCGGGGTCCCCTCCTCCCGGCCCCCGCATCCTGGAGGCTGAGGGCTGCTGCCTCGCTCCCACCCCCGGGGGACGCGGGCCTCTGTCAGACCTCTCCGGCCCACCAGCCACCGTCGTGCTGTTGCTCAATTCCAGAGCCTTACGAGGTACGGATGGTCATGAGAGGTCTTCTAAAATAGTGTTTCTCCAGGGAATTTTAGCCCAAGTTCTGGGAATAAAAACCATCTTCAGGTTGCAGTAAAAACCCAGTCTGTCAATGGGGTCTGAGAACAGCCATGACCTTGTACGGTGAATACACGGTGCAAGGTGCGATCTTCTTCTGGAGTACTGAGGAAGTACTCCTGTACTCAGTACTTCTGGAGTACTGAGGAAGGATGGGGTCTGGGGGCGACGCCCACCAGCTTGGGGGGTGGGGCCTGGGGACAGAGGTACCCGCAGGGGGGTGGGGATTGGAGGAGGAAACCCGCCCCCCAGCGTGGGGAGCAGTTAACCCTTTATATGCCAAACACACCGGGTCCGTTCAGACCATGGTTTGAGCTTTACCAGCCATTATTATAGAATCTACACTTTGTCCGCTATCCGTGGGCAGGCAACACGGCACTCTGTAACCTCCAGCCCTGCATCGGCCCCACCTGAGCGTTTCAAACACGATGTGTGGACAACTGGGTGTTTTTGTCACTCACCACGTGTGAGCTCTGGGCAGTTTTTCAGGACTCCCCCATTGCTCTATTGTAAACAGCTGAGGACCATTGGAACCTAGGCGAAAAAAGAGAAATAAATGCTAAGCGTGCTCAAGGTGGGAGAGCAAAGCTGAGGTGGGGCCTGAAGGAAAGGGAAGGAGGTGGGCGAGCGTCGTGCAGGAGACGGAAACACCGTCCAGGCTCCGGGCAGCACTGAAGCCCTGCTGTCGGGAGTTACAGGGGCCTGCACAGCCTCGCACAGACCCTGCACCTCCTTCAGAATGGAGGGGCACCAAGTTTCACAGCAAGCCCCAGTGCAGCCGGCTGCAGCCTTTCAGCGGAGCCCGGAAAGCTTACACTTAAGGCATTGGGCGGGGGGCGGGGGGGGTGAACTCCAACCTTAAAGCAGAGCAGAAAGAGTGATTTCCTAACATCTATATAGTAAGCTCCAAGGGATTCTGTCTCCTGGAGGTAAGCAGTCCTTCAAGATACACCAAGATACGAAACGAGAGAGAGAGAAAAACGGGGCGCCTGGGTGGCTCAGTTGAGCGTCTGACACTTGATTTTTGGCTCAGGTCATGATCTCAGTCATGGAATCGAGCCCTGCACTGATGGCATGGAGCCTACTTGGGATTCTCATTCTCTCTCTCTCTCTCTCTCTGCCCCCCCCCCCCACTTGCATGCTCAGTCTCTCTCTCAAAATAAGCTTTAAAAAAAAAAACAACACAGACAGACCAACTTTTTTCTGTACTAAACCCAAAGCCCTCTCCCCACGAGTCCTTTGACGGGACCTACGGGTGACACATTCTGGGAGGCAGAGCCGTGCGGGGCCGCCGCGGAAGCCTGGCTGCAAAGTCACAGGAGGAGAACTGAACCCATCGGTGCCCCGCTCACCATAAAGTTCGGCGAACCCATTCATGGGTACTCGCGACGTCCCGGTGACAAACTGCAGCAGCCGGATCCGCTTCTCCGCGTCCATGAGCAGCACGGCCTGGGAACGGAGGCAGAAGGTCGTTACACTGCGTGGGGCACCCGGCCTGGGCTGCGGTAACCCAGACAGGCCAGACGCAGTCATAAATACTGCAGCGTAAGACCGAGACCGCTGACTGAAAACAGAGTCTGTTTTTTATGGGCCCCAGAGTACCGCCTGTGTGATCTCAGAGAACGAGAGATCGCGACGTCTCTTTCTTCTTCTGCCGACAGGTCAAAATAAATGAAATACAAAGCAAACTCTTTGGTGGCACGGAGCTCACGCTTCCGTGGGCGAGGCGAGCCAGCCCCCCCGCGGGCCGATCATACACCCCCAGTGTTCGAGAAGCGCCAACATCAGGAGGCCAGGTTAGGAGGGGAGATTTCAGACCCAGACAGATCCTCTAAAGGTAACATTTTAGAAAAAGAAAGGACAGCAGAGGCCAGGTCAGGCCTCTAGAAAAACCCGGGTATGCTACGCATCTGAATTATGACAAGAATTGTGTAGACAGGCGGACTGGGCTTTGAAGATCCTGCTTTTAAATTTTTCTCTCTCTTCAGTTGGTTGAGCGTCTGACTCAGGTCACGAGTCTGGTTTAGGCTCAGGTCATGATCCCAGGGATCATGAAATTAAAACAAGTTTTGGGATTTCTTATTTCTGGAAGTAAATAAACAAGCTTTCCCCCCCTGAAACTGTTCTTTAGAAGGCAGTTTATGGTCTCTTGCCTGGACTTAACTCACTCCTATTTCGCTTCTCTCCTCAGCTAAAGAAAAAGCAAACGTTGGCCCTAAGATAGTACATCAAATTTCATTTGCATCCTTGACTGAAGGATATAAAATATCAAAATATTTGTTGGAATTAACCAAGAAAGGGGAAAATGATTTTTTAACCAAAAATGGCATCTTGGCACAATCTCAAAGCATGCTTTGCCCCGAGAAGCTTCCCATTCTCATTTATACTTTGGTGGACCAGTTCGGACTCTCGAACCCAATTACCGACTTCATTGTACTCAGTGGGTTCCTCACATAAAGCCGCTTCAGTCAGGCGGTCAAGGAAGGACAAAGTACTTTGATAAGGATGGACCGTGTGCAGGATAACTGCTCACCAGAGTGATGGAAACACAGCAGGAAGGGCTGCTTTCTCCCCCCAGTGGCCCAAGTGCCAACAGAGTCTTGGGTTGCAGAAGCAGGACCACGGGAAGGCAGCACAGAGCCCTCAGGCCCAAGCCAGGCTGGGGAGAGGGACCGCCCCAGCAGCCACGGCCTTACCTTCCAGAACCACTGAATGACAGGGTGGTTTGGGCAATAGCCATTCTTATAGATAGAATGTTGTCTCCAGTCATTCACGTCCACGTCGCCAAGGCCGCACATCAGCAACTAGGAGACAGAAAGACCAGATGTGAACGGGCGCATGTGAAAGCCCAAGAAATCACCCACGGAGGAACGGCCTTTTCTCAACACCAGCACTTTGTCATGGGTAAAGCAGTACGGTACGCCAGGAGCTCTTAAAAACAGGTGACGGGGACACCATTCTCTTCCACCTCAGGTAAGAGGCAGCGCGGGCAAGGAGGGGGACCCAGTTCTAACGTGTGTTCAGGCCACAGCCACTCACGGTGCAAATGCCACTCCACGTCTGTCTCTTGCCCACCCCTCTAATCTGAGCTGGGTGTTCAGATTTTCTCGGGCTCCGTTTACAGCTGCTCATTACTCCAGCCATCTTCCCTTCGGAGAGGTTATGTGTCTCCATATCTGAAATGTCTCCCAACCCACAGGAGGACTAGTGCTTTATGGCAGCCAGAGCCCCGCTCAGTCGGCTTGCTGACCAGAGCTGTGTGCGTGCGGACCTGTCCTAATGTAGTGACCGGGGCAGTGACCAGGGCTTAGGGCTCGTCTTACTACCCAACCCCCCAGCAGGAAGGATTCCTGGGCACAGGAGCACACGACGCTCCTGCAGAGGCACCAAAGAAAAACGGAAGGAGAGCTAAACCAGACGCCTGAGAATGGATCCTAGGCGTGACCGTGCCCAAACCTTGTTGGGTAAACGTGGGAGGTCATGAATTGCTCCCTGCCTCAGTTTCCCCACCTACTAAATGAGGGGATTACGACATATGACTCAACATCATCGGCCTTGAAGTTTCTATTTCAAGATAAAAGAACAGAAGGCTAGTCTATGAGAAATGCTTCGCTGGATGTGGTGGCCTGGACAGACGGGGGACAGCGTCTCAGTGGACACAGTCTTCCTCCTTCTATTGCTCTGGGCAGAACGAAGGGTGAGAGATTCCTAGTTCTCACCTAGGTCAACACAAAGAAACTGAAACAATCCTGTACCAATGGCCTCCTGCTACTGCCTTGGTGTCTCCCAAAGTTCTCCCTTACTCAATGTGCACCACGTCAAGTCCACAGAGACACTGTTCCACAGCCCCTGGTGCTCGCGTCCTGGCCAAGGCCCAGTTCAGCTACCCCTGTGTGGGCGGGAGGCCCAGCCAACGGGCCGTCTCAACCTTGACTCTCTCGACAGCAATTCTCCTTACCCTGTGCACCTGGCCACGAACCCAACTCAGCTCAGCAGGCCTCTACTTGTCCCGTGTCCCAGAACTGCCCTCTCCCGGGTGAGGAACCGACAAGGGACTGCTTTTGCTACTCTCTCCTCTAAGGTCGACAAGCACACCCCGTGAGAGACATATAGTGCAATCCATCTAAGCTCACTCCCTAAGACCTTGTGAACCAGGAAATAACATCTCATTGGTGAGGTAGTGAGGACCACTTTAAAAATACCTACTTTACAGAAAACGTTTAAAACACAAACCTCCAGCTCATTTTCATCGAAAATTTTAATCAAATCAATAGGAAGCAGTTCTGTGAATCCCTGAAAGAAAAAAAAAAAATCACCGTCAACACCTTTTTCCTTGAAAGAGACAAATTTCACAGAAAAAACAAAGCAGCCAGGAAAAACATTCTTCGCTGGTGATTTATGTGTCAGCGATAGTATCCGGTGACTGTAGTTCCGACACGAACGGCACAGTCACAATAGAAACGTCTTGAAAAGCAGGAGGACCTAGAGGGTTCGGATATTTGAGTAATCTCAGAAACCCTTGGAAAATACGGGTTACTGGAGGCAGGCGAATTCCGGAAGCCATCTATGACAGAGCGATGAGTCAATGTGTCCTGAAACACCCGAGCCACAGATGTGCGAGAGAATGTGTTTCACAACAAGGTACGGAAGGCACAGAGAGGCGATACGAGAGGAGGTGATGTGATCCGGGACAGGAGAGAGGAGCACAGAGACTCAGCTCTGGCTCCCGGTTCGCACCGACCCCTGGAGGGCTCCAGAGCGGCCTGCTCCCTGCCGCTGGGTCTTGTGGGCAGCACCTGGTTCCTGGAAGTGGGATCCCTTGGGGCAGGGCCAGGAACCTGCCTCCCGGGTCTCTGACGTAAAGAAAGCATGAAACTCGCTGTGCTCTTGTACGTCTAACTCACCCTTTCATGCCGCCAAGTCCCTGAATTTTGTGAGTGGCCTAGGGCTCTACTTGCTGCTGTGGGTGACCGAGCTGGGGCAGGCCAAGGAGGGCATCGCCTAAGGACTCCGCACTGGTTCGGTGTGCACCTGGGGCGTGGTCTCGTGTTC
The DNA here is from genome assembly GCF_018350215.1 of Panthera leo. NCBI lineage: Eukaryota > Metazoa > Chordata > Mammalia > Carnivora > Felidae > Panthera > Panthera leo. Next base: position 77,011,550 of record NC_056690.1, on the reverse strand, counting down.
TCTTTACTAAAGCTGCTATCAAGGCTTCAAAAGGAATTTCGCTTTTGGTCCAAGTGAACCATTTTTTTAAAAAAAACGATGAATCCCCCCCACCCTCCGCTAGGGGCTCGGGAGCACCGCTGACATCACGGATTTGGATCTGAGGAGTGTCTGCTTCACCCTCTAACAGGGTGAACGCTGGCCCAAGACGGCTCGGTGTTAAGACAGAAACCCAGCCTAAGCAGAGGTGTTCTACGTGTGCCTGGGTGGAAGTCTGTGAGGAATTCAGGCGGGAGCGTAACAGGAGAACATCCGTGAAAAGAAAGGGTGGCCCACGGGGTGAGCCGCGCAGGCCTGACCTTTCTGCCGCGCATCCCCACTCCCTCGCCATCTTGCGGTGTGCCAACAGCGCCCCCGCGCCACCCCACGGAGGACAGCCATCCTCTCTCAGGCGAGGATTGGCGGCCCAAGACTTACCTCCAAGAAGGCGTTCATTTGCTTCTGGACCCTGTTCACAAACCTCCACTGGATGACTAAGCTGCAGGAGAAATGGGACAATTTGCATCCACCCTCGTCACCACGGGCACACATTCGTTTCTTCACACCTTCTCAGAGGGGGAGGGGAAAGTGGAGAAACCCCACTTTTGATGGGGGGCAAACGGGAGGGTCTAGAGTTGATGCATTCGTTCTTTCAAGGGTGACTGGAACATGGGTGGGAAACCTAAAGCCTGAGCATTTCAAAAGTAATTCATTCCCTCCAACCAAGCCTTAGTTTAACAAAGCTGCGTATAAATGCGACTATGTGGAGAAGAGGGATAAAAAAGGCTGTGGAGTATGGATGTATATGCGCATGGTACACGTATACACACGTGAACTCACATATACACACATCCACGTATACATAAGCATGTACATATATTTTCATTTTATTTTTTTAAGAGAGGGAGAGAGAGAGTGCGTGTGCGCATGCAAGTGAGCGGGGGCAGAGAGAGAGGGAATCCCACACAGGCTCTGCACTGTCAGCACAGGGCCCGACGTGGGACTCGAACTCACGAACCTCGAGATCATGACCTGAGCCAAAGCCGGAAGCTTAACCGACTGGGTCACCCAGACGCCCCAACATGTACGTTAAGTTTTTAAAAGGAGTACTCAGTACAACATATCTCGTGAGACAGTTCATTCTGGAAGCGCTAGCCAGTGTACTGGTTTTCAACGACACATAACTTACCAGCAAAATGATTTACACTAACCCTTTAATACCAAAATTTGGAGGCTTAATGATAAGACCTCCTTAAATAACAGAAATCCACTGAAACCATCTTCTCCGTGACAATGTTTAGTGCACAGCAGAATTTACTGTTAGGTGAATCCACTTTAGATTCCGGCTCAAGTCCTGGAAATAGCATGAGGACCTTATCGGAAAGGCTCTCCCCTACCAGATGGTACCCTGGCAACCCTGGGCTGTCGAGGCCCACCCCACTACACAGCCACTGCTTGGCCACATCAGGCTTCCCCGCACCTGCTGTACGCATCAGCCCGAGAGCCTTCGTGCACTGGGGGAACCCATGTGTCAGGGGGCAGGTGGAGATTTTAACCATCTTGTCTTTTCCCACCAAATTTGAAACTTAAAAGAACTGCAAAGGATGATGTACAACATGCATGACAATGTCCACACCCTCAGACATCTGACCCCAATCCCCTTCAGGGCAGTGTTTTGTTTTTTTTTTTTTTTAAAGTTTTTTTAATGTTTTTATTTATTTTTGAGACAGAGAGAGATGGAGCATGAGCAGGGGAGGGGGAGAGAGAGAGGGAGACACAGAATCCGAAGCAGGCTCCAGGCTCTGAGCTGTCAGCACAGAGCCCGACGCGGGGCTCGAACTCACAGACTGTGAGATCATGACCTGAGCAGAAGTCGGACACTCAACCGACTGAGCCACCCAGGCGCCCCAGGGCAGTGTTTTAAAAAACCCATTCAAAGCCTGTACCTTCAAATGAAGACAATGGCATCCGCCAAGGTGTCACCCTGCCTGAGACTGTTCGAGTTCGAAATAAGTGTGCCAATTAATGTGAACAGGTAAGGACCGGAGTATCTTACTTCTAGTTTGTTTGTTTGTTTGTTTTTTTAAATTAAGCGCAGCAAGCTTTTAGCTTGTGAGGGGAGAAGTCTGCTACTTAACAGCGCATGGTCTGTCAGGGTCTCTAGGCAGAGGCTCCGACACTCTCCGTTTCTTGCTAATTAGGAAGGACAGGTTTTTCTTTGTAGAGGACGCTAAAAGATGCCAAGACTCTTGACCAATTCTCCAAGTTCAAGTCCTCTGACAGACAATTACGCTGAGAAGAGAGGAGGGAACCGGCTTGACGTAATGGAGTCCTGAATGCAGGTACGGGGCTCAGGCCACGGCTGCAACCGGCAAGAACCAGAAACTAGGACCCGGGAACCAAACACCGGTCGGCTGCACTGACCCTCTTCCCTGCTCTGGGGCCAGCAAGGAGGATCCCGGACTTGTGTGCCAGAGGCAGACACGTGTACCAAAGAGGGAAATGTAACGTGCCCAACAGACAAAGGCCTTCTGACGGGCAGAAATGCCCTAGGATGACTTAACAGTTGGATTTCCAAAGGACTAAACACTGTGTGCCACCAACTGAGGCTGAGATTAGGTTAAGAAAATTATAGCTATCAGAAACAATTCATTATGTTTGCACATATGAATTTTCCTACCCATTTTAACTATGTTCTTACATTTTTATTATGGAAATGAGGTCGAGAGAGATGCAATATTTTATTTCTGGTTGTTCCTAATTTTACCCCACTGGCTGTTGACACTACGGTTCATCACTGCAAATCTCAATTTTAGACCACATACCCACGTACTCCCGTGGCGTGTCTGCTGTATTACTTGATACCGTATACTTTTTTCTCCTTTTGTGGCTCCTTTATACAAGGCAGCTCACTGAAGTCATGATACAAGTCAAACTTTCCACCCTATAATTTGACTTCCCGTTAGCCCAAGCCAGAAAGGAACTCGTATTGTTGAAAAGTATGTCCCCGACACGCATGAGCTGTTTTGGCAAGGGACACGAACCAAATATGCCATTCAATTTAATAAAAAGAAGAGACTGTAAATATGTGTATACGTACTCAATATATTCCCTTTTGTTTTCATTTGTTACCATTATTTCTGACCCATTGGGCTTCAGATCCACTTGATAGGTCTGTAATTGCAAAGATAAGACAACGATCACCATCGTGAAATTATCCTGCACATTACTAATAACGTCTTTCTATAAAAGAAGATAAGCAAAATTCATTCGGAAACATTTCCCAGCAAATGGGCTCCGTGTACAAGAGATTATCCAATGAGGCTTTTATGTCGTTGAGATGTTACACATTTAAAGATGTTATCATCAAAGGTGAATTATTTTGCGGTTATTTGAGTTTTAATTGTTCTCGTACATGACCAACAATGGAGAAGAGCAACATTTTTTCATCTGCTATCATTCGTTTATCAAGAAATTAATTAATTACATTTAACAGAAATGACAGGGTACGCTTATCAAGACTACAGAGATCCAAGTTCGAATGCACTTTGTTTCTGAGAATTCGATTTTATAATCCTAAGAAAAGGTGCATGGAGTTTCTTTCAAAAAGGCAAAGCACAGGGCCTTAAAAAAATAAAAGCAGCTTCAGAAGCAAGGCTGAGGGATGGATTTCCCTGCTGTTCTGAGAGGCCTTGGCCTTCTGTGTGCATCCAGACACATCCTCATCCACTGCCCGGGCAGGCTCCCTCCCGCAGGGCCACCCAGGATTTTAAGGGCAAAGAGGCTGGAAGCAAGCGTGGCCTTTTCTGCACTTCATGTCCCTTTCTGCCTTCCCCCCCCACCCCCATGCATAACTGGCTATTTCTGAGAATGAGCCAAGCCTGCGGAAAGGGTTTTCCAGAGTTAAGTTTCCAGGTCACATCCATCACAAGGGATAGACTGCAATCTGTAACGACATCTTCTGCTTTGGCGGAGGTCCCCCATCAGTGAGGCCTCACCTCCAGGCCACACACACCCAGGGACAGACTGAGCCTCTCTGGCCCCGAAACTCAGACCTTGTTCTCTGGATTATGCACTTGATTACTGCTCTTGGTCATGATGCGATAGCTTTTTCAAAGCACGTCGGTCATCCATTTTCCTCTCTTTTCTACTTCTCTTTCTTCAGGGAGGGATCTGGTGCCTCTATCACATGACTGAACTCCATTTTCTACGATGTTACTTCAGCTCTTTATTGTCCGCGATGTGGATTTTAATTGTTACTGAAGTTTTAAGTTTTCTTCAAGCTCTTCCTTACTTCCCACTTTCCCCTTCTCCACGGCCGTGGTCCTGTCTCCCTGGTTCTCCCTGCAGTTGTCTGCCCGTCCCGTAAGTGCCACGGCAATCCTCGAGGATGGTGGACGGTTACGCGTGGGGTTGAGATGGGCACGTTTCTTAGAAGACAACCTTTTCGGTTCTTTGACCGCTCTCTAGAGGTCTGTGGACCGTATTCATTTATCCTGCTGTATTTTGTAATAAGCCCCCGATGGCTCTTCTTTTCTCCATTTATCCCGCCTCGAAGACTGCACTGCTGTTCCCTTTCAGTGACGGAGTCTCCCCATCACATTCACACCAAGCAAGTCAATACATCCAAGCCCAGTCCTTGGGACTGAGAGGTCTCACGCACAGTTCAGCAACACTAAGGTAGAATTTTTTCCGGGGGCTGCAGCTTCCAGAGAGTCCTAGAATGAGAAGATCAACCACAGGGAGAGAGAACGGGGCATGAAGAGGAGAAAAACACCTCTGGGGCCTCCAAAAGGAACACGTAGTGAGGAAAAAGAGCAGCCAGCCAGCAGGGCTGACTGGAGAGAAACAGTTCTTCCCCACTCTGCTGGTGGGAGTCTAATTACTTCAACCTTTTGGGAAGATCATTTAGCAACAGGCATCAATTTTAATGGGGACAGCATTCCCTGTCATAATACTTTTAGAATTTATACCACAGGGAAAAAACTGGTCAAATGTACAAGATGCATACTCCCAAGATTATGATCATTATGCTGCCTGTGTAGCAAAATAATGAAATAGCCTGCACGCCTAGCGATGGGGCCTGGTAAAAAAATGCACGGTCTAGGAAATGGAATTCGGTGTAGCCACTTTAATGGAACACATCGACATCTCCTGACATGGAAAGGTATCTGGGATATATTCAAAGCGTATATATGCACCGTACAATCCCATTGTGTAAAAATAAAAAACCTTGTGGGCATGTGCTTACAAAGAATAATTCTGGAAGAACATCAAAATTTTAATCATGAACCTTCTCCAGGTGAGAGGAACTATGGGTGATTTTTATATATAGTTATTGTAACGGTTTACTACTTAAATTACTGTTTTATAATCAGATACATGAATATAATTGTTGTGCAAAGGGAAAAAAAGAGAGGGATCATGCTGTCTGTGCTAAGTAAGGAGGTCAAGCAAGCAGTGAATCTGTGGGCAGCTGTCTGGTTTCGTGGTGAATTCTTTTTAATTTTTTTACTTTATTTTTTTGGGGGGAGGTGAGGGAAGGAAGGAGAGAGAGAGGTGGAGAGGGGGAGAGAGATAAACACGCAGAATTCAAAGTAGGCTCCAAGCTCTGAGCTGTCAGCATAGAGCCCAACGTGGGGCTTGAACCCATGAACCATGAGATTACAACCTGAGCCAGAGTCAGATGCTCAACCGATGGAGCCACCCAGGAGCCACTTGTGGTCGATTCTGAGGGCGGGTGTCTCTGGGAGGCAGTGAGGGTGGTTTTCGGGTCTTGCTCCCAGAGCCTGGCAATCGGTGTCCGAGCCCAGGCTTTCGGTGTTCAATCTCCGTCCTGCTTGAGCTCCTCACAGACAGCACTTTAGTGGGTAGTAGGGGCTGCTGTTACCATTCCACTTTTTAAACCGGCTTCCAAGGGCCAGACGCAGTTGGCTTCCTGTGGTCCAGGCACAGCGTTAGGCTCGCCACAGGGGCTATCACTAAACTGTGCCAAAGAGGCACGTGCCATCACCTTCATTTCCTCACCGAGCGGGGGGACTCCGCAGGAAGTGGAGAGAGCCAGGGTCAAGCCTAAGTTCATCTGACTGCGAAGCCCACACCCCGGGGGTGGCACCTGCCTGACCCTCTGCCCGGAGATTTCTCGGGCCAGCCTCCATCTCTGCCCATACACGTCTAACCAGCGTCTTGAGCTGCTCTGTTCCCGGAGCTCCCCCCACTTCACAGTAAGTTCAGACACGGTGGCTCCAGGAGGGCAGGGACTAAATGTGCTCTTGACTACTTTCTCAGCCTTTTTTCATGCTCGACCCCTCAAGAGCCCCTTGAGACCCCCTCCCTGCCCCTTTCTTCCCATTAAAGCTTAATAAACAGATTCACAGTATACCTGTGGTATATACTGTGTGGCCTTTTGGGAGCAGGGCCACAAACCATTGTAATGGCTGAGACTCTCTTGTTCTCTAAGAACTAGATTTTACCCCCTCCGGGGTGTTATCCCTTCAGTTGAGAATGTACACCTAACGTATGTCTGGCCCCGAAGAATTTTCCTGCAGGCTGCTGCCCATTCTGCTCCCCTCCCTCCTGCACGGTTTTGTTAAGAGTCCACCCTTCCAGCGCCTCTGCAAAACCACTGGATCAGATGCTAATTTGCGGAGCAGGCGATGAAGAATTGCTACTCGTTGCAGCTCTGAAAAAGTGACCTCTCCTGCGGGGTATGGGTGCACCTTGTGCAGAAGTGCATGGTTTATTCTTCCTGCTTGGCACAGGAGGACGGCCCAAGAACTGAAATTTGTTCAGTGGCAACATTCATAGGAGGCCCCAGAAACCAGCGGCTCCAAATTCTTGCCAGCCAGGGTGAAAAGACTGCACAGTAACGACAGCAGCTGCAGTTTCTTTCCATGAAACGACGGCTGCCACCCAGCTTTGCGGCCCGATGTTTCCAGTTGTGGAAGGAAAACACGGCGAATGGCACCGAGGCCGGCCCGCCGCGTGTGCACTCCGCTTGGGTGGTAACTTCTCGCCGTTGAAGAGAGTATTGTGTTTTGGCACAAGGGAGGCACGAGCTTCCTCTTGGGTTCCAATAAATGGCGACGAGTGGTGCCCAGTTTTGCAGAGGGCCGGGAGAGGGGAGAGGCTTGCACGTTGGTGGAGGCCCATGCTGGTTCAGTCGCTGTTTGGAGCATCCGCTCAGCACCAGACGCTGCGCGGGTGAGTACACAGTGGTGAGCAAAATGTACACCCAGTGCTGCCACCAGGCTGCACTCAATGCCGCCACCGAATCACACAGATAAACGCACAGACGTCCGTGCTACGTGCCACAGGGAGACACGGACATACTCTGAAGGATTATGGCCGGGGGTCAGGGTCGGTTCCCTTGAGGAAGGGAGGTTTGAGCTGCAGGTAGGAGGCTGTATGTTCCCAAAAGATGCAACACCATGAGCCAAGGTCCTGAGGCGAGAAGGGACCTGGTGTGCTCAAGAAGTCCAAGGAGACCAGACCCAGAGAGCATGAGGGACAGCTCTGTGATGCAAAATGCCATCTGAAGACAGAGAAAATGGGGCAAGGCCACGCAGGACCCTCATGGGGCCAATCAAAGAGCTGGATCTTTATCTTTCTGGCAGAGGAATGACACGACGACTGGTCCATCCCAAAAAGACCAGTCTGCCATTATAGGAGGCCACGCTGGAGAGAAAAGCCCAGCTAGGAGTCTACGAGACGAGACGGTAGCTTAGACGTGGGTGTTGGGGTGACGGGAAGGGAGGACAGACGGATCTGAGAAGTATTTCGGAGTTGGAATGAACAGGGCTAGGGGAGGGACTGGAAATGAGGGATGCGACCAATATGTGGCTGCTTAATTCCCTCTAAATTTCTTCCCAGAATGCAAAATAGGGAACACGAGTTCCCCGTTAATCAGGTTAGCACTCTGAAAGGGGAAGGCAGTCGTTCAACAAACAGGGCACCTGATCTTTCTCCCTCTCATCTTGTGAGTCTGTTTTCATTACTGTGTTACTCCACCTGATGCAGTCCTAAAGTCAGAAGAATCTACCACCTCAGAGGAGGTCTGAGAATTGTTTTTAATGAATAATTGATATGAACTATAATGATAATCAGAACGTTTATTAGAAGACTACTTAAAAATCCAAACGTCTTGTGCTTGGTTTTTGTTTATTAGGTGGAAACAGTTCCAATTTACTGTAACCAAGGAAGCTTTCCCAGTGCATCTCTTTCTAACTCTGGCATAACGAATGTCTTCTGAACTGTGTTATTTAAGTTAGTCATATGGTTTTCTATAAGTGGATGTAATTTTTTTTTCAGTCGACACACAAGATTAAGTCTTTCTGGGTTCCTTATTTCTACTCCTTCCTTCATGTGTTAAAAACGAAAGGAAGACAGTTCCAGGATGAGGATCCACGTGTTTACCCTTTGAAAATTGGCAGTTAAGACCCTTAAATAGGTCCCGCTTAAAAAATGAAGTCATAGCAATTTCTTCTGTTTTCTCACACTTGGAGTTTCTGTTACTGATAACATTATTAACTAAAGAAGAGAAAAGAAAGAAAGAAACTAAAGAAAACTAGGTTAGTGCTATTCATTCATCTGCTTGGTTAGCATTTAGGAGACCTCCGCTGCATGCTGAGCACTGGAAATACCAAGATGACGTCAGGTTGAGGTCGGCTCACAGGACACAGTAGGTGGGTAACGATCAGGGGACCCGCTGAGAAGAGTTACAGGAGAGAGGGGGGTGAGAATGTGCAGGAAGGGGGACGGCGGCACACAGACAGTGATCAGGCTCGGAAGCATCTCTGGGGACAGGGTTACAGGCACACAATGGTTGCCAAGGTGAGCAGACAGAGGGATCAAAAGACAAGGCTAAAGGTGGGCAGCACTGGGTCACAAGCTATGCTTTAAAAAAAAAAAAAAAGGTTTTAATTTAGACTTAAGGTCACAAGATGGTCAACAAAGAATTTTTAAGTGGAAGAATTACAGGATTGTATTTGCTCTCTAAGGCTGTGAACCCAAGAGGGCAGGGACCTGATCTCCTAGCTTCACCTATAAAACTGAGCACAGCAATGTATAAAGCCAGAGGCATTTTTTTGAGAGCAGAGTATACTTTTAATAACCTCTGGAGCAGTAAGGGAAATCAATTTCATTTTCTATCTGACCATCCTTCAGACGGGCTCCACGTCTCATGAATTTCAGGGTCATGTAGATCTGGTCTGGGAGACGAGTTACGATCTCTGGGCTTTTGTGAAATGACAGCTACCAGGGTCGGATAATACTATTGAGAACACCTCCCTAAAAGCACTGTTATCACCAGGGACAAATCAATCAGATGTTTCAGGTTTAAGACAAACACATCCTATGGAACTTTAAGATGAAACTGAAGGTTCCAAGGAGGCACCTGTAGCTTTGAAATTGACCTTTATGATTAAGTCAGCCTAATGACCGTGTGGGCGCAAAGCAAGATGGGAATGTTAGAAAAACCTGAGCCTGCTGAGCCCCAGCAGACAAATTTCACCACGACGGCAGAACCGTTAGGCAGAGAGACCACCCCAAGGCCCCCCAGACATCAGCTATCCTGGTCATGTACTTACACCACTAAGTAAACACACTATTTTTCTGAAGTACTTAAAATTCTAAAACCAAGACCCAAACATTCACGTTCAGATTTGCTTTAGGTGAGAAGGTGTGCTTCATGCCCCAGAGGCCTCAGAATCAATCTCTAACTTTGCTGGAAGACAGAACAGGCAGGATTTGGGACTTAGCTTCCTGGAAGGACAAGGAGGTACTGATATACAGAGGTGCTTAATTAACTAATATCTGAAGCTCTCCAAGGTGGCCTCAATGGTCTAGTGAAGGAGTCCTGTCACAGCCCTTCTGTGAAGAAGCCAAGACCCTGAGAATCAAAGAGGGATTCCTGGGGATGCCAGCACCTACCTGTCCAAAATTTTCTTCATCGATACAGAACATGAGGTCCAGTTCAGTGGGATCATTTTCCAAGATCCATTTCAAAGAGTTGTAATATTCACTATCCTATGGAAATGACAGAGAAATTAAGTTCTCCCCAAATACCAATGCATTTGACTTCTTGAAATGATTAAGTCCTTCTAACATGAATCCATTCAGAATGCTCAAGAATTCTATTAGTCGCTAGCATGTTTCCTGCCCTGCTCCAAACCTCCTCTTCCCTTCATTTTAAAATACAAACAAACAAACAAACAAACAAACGTTTTGGTAGTAACAGGGGACTGCAGTTGAACCCTGTCCTCTGTAAAGCACAGAGGAAGCAACCCGCTCTGGGTTGGCAGAAATAAGATCATAAAATTGAACATGTAGAGAGCAATATACTTCCTACCTTTTTTTTTTTTTTTTGCATTTATTTAGAGAGAGAGGAAGTGCAAGAGAGGGAGGGGCAGAGAGAGAGGGAGGGAGAGAATCAAAAGCAGGCTCTGTGCCTGTGCACTGTTAGCACGGAGCCCTATGTGGGGCTCGATTTCACAAATTGTGAGATCATGACCTGAGTTGAAATCAAGAGTCTGCAGCTTGACCAACTGAGCCACTCAGGCGCTCCAATATACTTCCTTTTTTTTTTTTATTATGAAATTTATTGTCAAATTGGTTTCCATACAACACCCCGTGCTCATCCCAACAGGTGCCCTCCTCGATACCCATCACATACTTCCTATCTTTTAAGGGTAAAAACATCAGAGGAAAATAGGAAAGACAGAGAATGTTCTACTTAAACACCGATGGCTCAACACCCATTCCTGTGCTTTTGCTGTGCTCTCTGCAAGTCCTATAAGCAAACAGGAAGGCTGTTCCGGTGTCAAAGCCAGAACACAAGACCCAAGGGCTTGGATTCCTCTCTCTGGGGCAGGCCCAGGAGCTGCTGGGGAAGGACAGGACAGGCTCGGAGAATGTGTGCCCCAACTGTCAACCAGTGGGATAAAATTTAGACTCTGAAAGAAATCTCTATATTCCTTGCCTCCACATCATACCATAATAAAAGCACAGTGCACAAGTTAAGGTAAAAGCTGAAAAGAAATGTGGGGCTGGTACTGCGGATAGGTCTAGCAACTCGCCCACGGAAAAACCAGCTGAGGGGGTGTAAGTGCACGGCCGGATCAGCCTCTCCGTTCACCCAGAGACTGATGAGAACAGCAACTCCCGCTGGTAGGTAAGAAGAACGTGGCTCGTACGCCTAGCTATGGAAGAGACACGGTCACCACCCCCCACAGCAAGGCCAAGGGCTTGCAGATGCTTTCTGATCCAGTGACAGAACGTGAGGGCAGAGCTGCAAATGTCCCAAATGGACAGAGCCTCCTCATGGCCCCCGTGAGTGTGCCGCACCCTGGCAAACTCCCACACCCTCGGAGCTGGGGGTGCAGGTGCAGGTAAATGTGAAGAAAAACAGAAGCAAAAGGTATGTTAGGAGAAGAGTGTCACTTTTGTTTTTGCAGAAAAGCCTTTCAAACCCTAAAATGGTCGGCCTAGATACAGCGCCTTGTCCCATCATTGTCTAAGTGGCTTCTTCCCCTCTCCTCCGTCGGTCACTTCCACATCGGGGGTGACAGTAAATGTTCTTCCCTTCATCTACTTTTTGCCCCATCCCCTTGCCATTTTTTGAGACCAGAAAACAAAGGGACAGCGGATGAATCTCTAAACATCCACAGTAGCAATTTTCGATGGAAAGCAAGAGCTGCAGTGAGGCCCCCAGACGACCTTGGGATTTAATTCGGTCAAACCAGTTCCGGGTGAGCGAGGGAGCTGAGACATGGGTCTACCCACCTCAAGCACCACGGTTACAGGAAATGTGAACAAGAGTTTACTTATCAGAAAAATTAGGGAGATCAATGAACTTCCTGAATAAGTCAAGAACGCTCCCCGTTCCCACTGAATGGCAACACCCACAAAACATCCCTGCTACTGCAACATGGTCTCAGCTACAGTTCTCGAAGGCACGGTGGCCCCTGGGAGTGATCTGTATTTACTCACCACAGATTCCATGTCATTCAGGGTTATCTGCTTTCCCAGCATCATTTTGTAAAATGGTCTAATGAAGAAACCTACAATGTGTGGAAAACCGTGGGTTAGCTCCAAAGCTTTGATACTGCTGTGCATCAGAGCGTGAAGTCCAAGATAAACTTGCCCTCAGGTTGAATGAGAGGCGGGGCCTGGCCTGGGGGGAGGCGGGGCTCAGGAAGGGGGGCAGTTACACCAGTAGAGATGGTACAGCAGGGAGGGGTCAAAAGGCTCCCGGGAGAGGAAAAGGGCTTCCTTAAGGCCAAGCAGGAGCCTGCAGAGCAAACAAGGCACAGGAACGGGAGGACCACAGAGCACCGGAAGGGGCGGGGCCGGGACTGAGACTAGCCAGGGGTGCGCCTGGGCTGGCGCAGGGCATCCTGGGGAGGGCAGGCCCGAGAAGGGAATGGCAAGCACAGCCGGCAGGGGGTGCTGGAGAGTCAGGCTGCTGCCTGGGTGGACCCAGCGGCCAGGAAAAAGCCAGCCGAAGATTTCATCTTTAACTGCTTTGGCAGTAATCGGGAGAAAACCGGGAAGGGGGCAAGCGGAAAAGAGGGAGACCACTCAGAGGCTGTGCAGTCTTCCAGGGGACGGGGGATGAAGGTTAAGGTGATGACAGCAAGGCTCCACCACCACTCGTGTGTCCCACAGGGACCCCAACTCGCCTTGCCCAAGGGCAAGACGGCATCACCGACTAGCTCACGCGGGGCCCCCCTTCTCCCCCTCCACCCCGACCCGCTGGCCCATCTGATCTGCCACCGGCCTCTGCTGCAGGTTCCGACTCCTGCTGGAAACCCGCACAAGGGTGTCGTGGGCTGACCTGCAGGGTGCACATGCTCTGCCCACAGGGGCACTGACGTTCTGAGCATCACCCCTCCACCCCCACCCCCACCCCGTGGGCGCTCTGGCTCTTAATTCCTGAAGTACTAGGTTGTCCCTTTAGCCGCAGTCTCCTCCACTCCCTGACTTGTTCCCGCTACTCCCTCCACTGAGCCTTGGCTCCAAAGTGATCCTAGCTTCTAAACACTTAAATCCTACGCCACCATCGAGGCTGTGTGGGCACAGCCTGGTAAACACTCCCTGACCCTCCAAGCCAGGCCACCTTCTCCTTGGACTGCTCCCCGTTCTGTCTGCTAGTGCCTTGACTCTTCTGGTCCCCCCACCCCCAAAACACACACAGAGTAGAAGTTCACTGAGGTCAGGCTGGTATCTTCCACTTTCTATATTTCCCTGCAGCAACCAAGCATGTCTTCTCACTTGGCAGAAGGTAACTCAACTGACCTCTCAGAAGGGGGAAATAATCTATAGCATGACTCCAAGGTTGCAAATGAAAATATATTTATGCATACCACATATATGTTCATATATTTTACATATACATAAATAATGACTGCAGGTTCCTTCCAATCAGAAAAAAAACTCTCTTTTCCCAACCAAAAATAAAATCTGAAGCGAGAGGATCAAAATCATCTAGCAATTACCAGCAAAAATATATTAAAGGAAAAAGTTCTGAGGGGACATCAATTATTTACCGGAATGTCTAAGGTTCCATAAACATAATTAACACAATTCTTCGGTAGAGAATCTCCTTTTCTACCGCAATTACAACAACCTCAAATCTTACTCTCTGCCTTCTGTCCTCAACTGTTTCACACCCAAATTGCTCAGAAATATTTCTGACTCTCTTTCTTCACCGAAGATTTCTGTAATGCCCCCTTACGGGCACTTTTGAGGTGACCAAATGCGAAAGAAGCCTCTACTGTAAGCCTACAGACCCAGCCAGGGAGGGAGCCGGACTTCTAACTTTGACGGTACGTTGAGTTTCTTCCCTGACTTACATGCTCTAAATAATAATGAGATTATTCTGTACCATCTGTTTCAGTAGTGATCCCAGGGTCAAGGTCTTCGCCGAGTTATGGCATTGCTTTGAAATTATTTACAATCTCTTCACATTCAAAAATAATAATTTGGGGACAAATGGAACAATAGCAGGATGCTGGATGGATTAGATCATTTTAATTAACTGTTCAATTAGCTTTTCCATCTGTCACCAAATCTACCTCTTGCTAAAAACAAAAAACAAAAAACCACAAAACAGTTGTTCTGGAAAAGAGAAAATGTCCAGATACAGAATGTTTTGGGCTTCACACTGTAAGTTTAAAAAATTTTTGTTTTAACTGTATAGATACTATGTCTTCAGTGCTCAAATTAGCCTGACACCAGGGAAAAGCATGTCTTTTATGGGCAAACCATAAAAACAATTTATTGAATTACAGAGAGTCAGTGAAACATTTGCTTAAGATCGTGATGTGAAAGATCCAACGCCTAAACAAGGGGCCGCAAACAGCCCTATCCTGTTTTGGTTACTTCGTGACATTTCAGTAACTTACCATCTAAAAGTTTCCCGTGAAACACTGCCAGACCAGCAACTCTTCCGATAAAAGTGAAGTAAGACAAATGGTCTTCATTACAGAGGCCTGAGTTGGGATTGATCTGAAGCGTGTAGTTGTCCCTTTGGGGAGGGAGAGAGAGGAAAAGTGCCATCATACTTTTAAAAGAGGAAATCCAAGAATCTGAATTCTCCTCTGCCATCCGTCATCACACGTCCCCAAGACACTTGCAAACGTTCTCTACCCAACGGGAAAAGGCATAAGCTAGAACGTGTTTAGTTAGCCCCTTTGTGACCGATTAAGGTCTACAAGAGGAGGGGCACGTGCCCTAACTTACACCATTAGAAACTGTTGATATTCGGCCATTTTTGCTGTACAAAAACGTCAACTTCATACGGGTCAGCCAAATATCTTGGGAGGATGAGAAACACCATATAACAGAGGGGCTGCACGTGGATTGCCAATGACATGAGTTCGGTGGCTTGCCTCTGTGAGGGAGAGAATTAATCCCTTTGAGAGGCTTTGGTTTGGAGATTAAAAATTTTCCAATGGTACCGACTCTTGGTCTGACCGCCCCTGTGCCCTGAAAGGCCCCGAGGGCACTGGTAGCAGTATTTGGCTCTCTCAACAACGCAAACCTCAAAATGCTCACATGTATCTAATCAACCTTCTTTGGTCTCAAAATCTGGAGGATCAGTGGCTTTCAAACTGGGCCCCACAGATTTCCCTGGGGGTCTCTGTGGGAATGTGGGTGAGAGGTAAGGGTCTCGCCTCCCCACACCCCGCCCTCCACTTCAATGGTTTCATCAATGTCACGCAGGGGCTTTCTCACGGGACTTGGAACAACAAGAAACAAAATGGGAAATTCCTGGCTACAGAAACCGAGGTCACCGAAGCTGCCTTCCGAAAGAGCTCCCGAGAGTAGAGCACCAGGTAGACGGTGTGGGAGAACTCAAGTCCCTCAGAGCACAGGCTGCCTTCCAGCAAAGTCAACAACTACTGTACTGGGGTCTCGCATCTCGCCTCAGCCTTTGGAGACTCCACAGCCTGGAAAAGGAATGGCTGGCCTTGTAAGTCATTAGTGTTTTTGATACCCGAAAAAGCAACTACATCTGCCTCAGTTTCTATGTTTGACAAGGATGAAATCCTAGTGCAAGGGAGAATCTGTTTCTTCCCTTATTGGGCCAGGACATGGTCCTTTGGATCCCGAAGAACGGGTCCTCAAAGTTCGCATCATTTGCCTCTGAGTACCGTAACTTCAGAAACCGTTCTTGTTCGTAACATGATGATGAGTTTCTGAAAACTGACAACGACAGATTCTCCTGAATCAACATAACGTTACACGTGAAAATTGCCTCTTGCTCTTTACCGTAAGTACCCAGCACATTTTCAATTTCAATGACATGAATCCAAATGACAAGAGAAAACTCATTTTTAGGTGTTCACAGAGTACATTACTTCGCCACGTAGAGTCAGAACCTGTTCTAGACTTACAGGGGGCGGGGGCAGGGACTGAAATCAACGG
Source organism: Panthera leo (assembly GCF_018350215.1). Classification (NCBI taxonomy): domain Eukaryota; kingdom Metazoa; phylum Chordata; class Mammalia; order Carnivora; family Felidae; genus Panthera; species Panthera leo. The sequence goes on along the minus strand of NC_056690.1, from coordinate 76,995,602 downwards.
TGTTAATTCATCTGGAATGACTGAGCCACATATTCTTCCATTAAGTTTCAATTCACTGCGAATAAAACTGTTTCAGTGGTGGTGGTGGTGGTGGGGGGGACACATCCTGAGTGCACGCGGCATACTTACGTCGCAGAGTACTCGAAAAGCCCATAGTAGGGGTTGAACATCTCTTTGGACAGTAGGAAGAACCACTCTCTGGCCACACCCCCATAGTCAAGACCCTTCTCCGATTCAAATTCGATCCACAGTCTAGCTTTCAGGACATCTGGTCTTTTCACAGACATGATTCTCCGATAGGACTCTTCAAAGATGTTATTTCTGTGAAGTTTCATCTCAAACCTATTCGGAATATCAGCCTACACGAAAGAAGAGAGCAAGCAGGTAATCATACAGTAAATATACACCTTACTTTCTAAAAGAAAAAACAACAACAAAGAGTAGAAATGACAACAGCCTTCAAATAAACAAGCTGTGACAAAGAGTTTCCAATGACGATCCTCCCCTTTGTGGATTTTCTTCACCCAGACAGCAAGCCAGCCGTCAGACTGGAGCCAGCAACACAGGAGGCACAAGAGACTACGCCGAGTAGAGGACAATCATCCCCTCCCCCCTTTATGAACAACTGTGGGGGCACTTCTCCACCCACCGGCAACTGAAATACGGTCAACTCTCGATATCGCTTCTGTCAAAAAAAGAGAGGTTAGTCCGGGTAATCAAAACCCGTAGAACAATCCCCACCCGGTCGAGGTGAGAGCATGCTCAACCCTGGTAGGGCTTCCAGCTGGTAGGTGTGATCCAGGATGCCTACAAGGCTAATTTCTGTTGCCACGAGAAGTGGGACCTTGATTATCATGCCACGTTCTGGGGAAGCATCCCAAAGGTCATAGTTCATAAATACGAAAATGAAAAAGCACTTGACTCAAGTTGTGAGTAACCGCTGCCTGCCTGGCAAAACGAGGGCCAGGGCTGGCCTTGCTACGACAGTGGATTTGCATCTGGCAAAACGAGGGCCAGGGATGGCCTTGCTACGACAGTGGATTTGCAGCGGGGAAGGGGGGCGCGCAGGAGATACCACGGTGGAAGTGCCCGAGTGAGACAGGCTAACATCCACAAAGTTCCACTACTATCAGGGGAAATGTAGGTTCCTCACAAAGAAACACTATGTAATTTTATGTATGCATATCTGAGTCATTTCAAAGGCTAGTATCCATGAGCTACTTGAGTTGGAACGCTGGGAGAACAGAACCCCCAAGTGGGAGCTCCCCGTGGTGGAGACTGTGTCTCCTGCCTCTTTGCATCTCCGGTGCCTTGGCCATAGCTGGGAGCCCAGGAACACTGCGGTGACAGGAGTTGTGGCCAATACCCCCTTCTTCCCGAGGGAAGCCAGGAAATGAAGGCCAGGGCAGGACCCATGAACACACAAATTGAGGAAACAACAGGGAAAACCTGTACCAGAGAGGTGAAGTCAGAGAGTAAAACAGAAGACAAAATGTTGAAGAACTGGGGAAGGTGTGTCAGTAGAAAATATAATTTTGTAATTTAAAACCACCTGTACAAACCTCGTCGGGTTTCCTAGTTTTGTAAAAATCTTACAGGGTTTCCCAAGAGAGAGTTTTAGTCTGAAAATTACACTCGGTCTTAACATGCCAAACATCACAATTTAGTATGGTAAATTCTATTTGTGTTATAATTAAAACTATAGTTTTGAATTTGAAGGGAAGGATGAGAACATTTTTCTAAGTAGGGTCTAGGTTTTATCCCAATGACCATAGGCAAATACACAGGCTTCTCCAGGTTTTTTCGATTAGGTTCTGAATTATTTTATATCCATGACAATCATCTCTTTTTTTTCACGTATTACATAAGAAATGACCATTCAGGTGATTTGATATGTAATACTAAGTTAGTCTTCACTTACCATTTCTCTTAAAAAGAAAATTCAGATTGAAGATCCAGGTGGATCAAAATGCAATGGAGAAAGGAAGGTGATATTTTTAGTAAACACATAAAGGTAACACACAAGTCGTTCTCACTGAAGTAACTTTGGTAACTTACAAATGACTAAAACAGCATTTTTGGAAGACATGTTGTTACTCACAGGTTTCTTTAATTTCTTCCTAAAGTAGTCATATTTCTGCTTAAATTCTCTGGAGTAAGGAACAGCCTGGAAGATAAATTTATAAATACAGATAATGTAAATAATACATTTGAAATTTTATGTATACTGAGCCAACATTCAGAGAATTTTATGAATCATAAACCTTAAAACTCTCGCTCTCGAGATTATCATTGAAGTTTATATAATGTCTACATAGCACATGGGAAAATTCTAGAAATGACTGAGGCTAATCAGCATTGAGTGGGGGGGCTTTCACCCCTGAAAACAACTGTATTGATATTCAAGAAATCATTTAGGGATATGCCCACATAAACCAAATACACTGTCCACGTGACTTTTGTCTAAATGGGAGTCGGTGTAATAATCTTTGTTTTCGTTTTTTTGCTGTACGTTTCGATAAGTTATTGACTGATTCTTTAACACAAAACCCCAAATGACCGTATAGAGGTCATTTTGAAAAGACTAATCATGCTTTTAAAAACCATGGGGAGGAAATAAAAGGAGAAGAAAGGCCAGTGAACTTATACTGTTAACAAAGAATATAAAATCACGTAGACAGCATTATGGAAAACTCCTTGATTTGGGAGTCAGAAGGTTTGCCTCTTACTAGTTCGTAGTCTTGGGCAGGGGTTTCTTTAAATCTGAACGGCTCATCTCTGAAGCCGAGTGATGGTACCAAAGGCACTGCGCTCGATAACTGACTTAGCTATTGTTACTCAAAAGTTCTGGAAATCTCTTCTGGCGAAGTAATAACCTTTTAATGTAGTCATTTAGATACTCTTTACGTGCTATGTTGTAAAGTAGCTTACGATATGTGAGAGCCAGAGCCCTGACTTCTGGCTACTGAAAAGGCTTATAATTTTTTCATGAAGGAGAAAAGACTGGCTTTTGCAGACACGTGGGCATGACTATGACAGCCTCGTATCCAGGAAACCTTGCTGCTTTTTTAGCAAATAGTATGAACTTGGGCAAGAATAGTTCTGCTGGTATCATTTTGGGCTAAGTTAATAAAATACACTGATCCATAGTAGAGTATCTCCAGACTCCAAGCCTTATACCTTACACTTTCGCAAAGAGAAGTGAGGAACAAAAGCTTCCCTCCTTCGTACTATTTTAAGACACAATCACGCAAACAATAAGCCAAAACAAAAATAACCACTCTTATAGAAAACAATAATCATGTCCGTGTTCTGCTTTGTAATCCAACAGCGATAAAGACAATGCATTTATATATCCCAAGAACATTCTAAAGACAATTTACGGGACCTGTGGCCTTACTTTTAAGCTATTCTTCATTTGATTTTCCATTGAACGCTAGGTTTGACCACATATCCTATTTATTTTGGGCTGTGTTTAATCTGATGAAATCATGTGTGAATTCTGATTCTAGAAAAGGTAAAAATTTTGTCAATATCTGGACAGCCACCAATATGAGGAAAGGATAACAATGTTCTGAGATAAGCCAGTGAAGACGTTATCATATTTTTTGCTCCACCAACACTCTATCCCATCACAGACTAAGATTTTCTATAAAGCTTATTCATTCTTTGGTGGTTCCTTTGCTGTCTCATTCAACAGGTATCTCTTGAGCGCCCGCTCTATGCCAGGCATTCTTAGGTGCTAAGGAAATAATGGCACATCAACCAAAGATTTCTTCCCCTGTTCCCTCCTGGAGCTTTCAAGCTACTGTGAGTAACAGGGAGTAAGAAAGAAATGAGTGCATAGTGGTAAATGCTATGAGACTGAGCATCACTGAGAGAGAGTTCCTGGTAGGCTATTTTGTAGGGATGGTCGGGGAAGGAAGCTCTGAGGAAGGGCTATGTGGGCAGAACCCAGAGTGGCAGGAGGGAATAAACCATGACTGTGAGCAGTGAGTGGACTGCGCAGAAAAGTGTCTGGCTGATGTTCTTAGCTGTGGTTAACTGTGACAGAGGGACATTAAGCTGAGAAGTTATGTCCTTTCATTATGTCATGCTGGCTTTGGCAGACCTGACTTGTAAGGCAGACTCTAGCTCCAGCTAGCCCTGTGATGTAACTTCCCGACTACGGAATTTCTTCCCAGTTAAGCAGAAGAAACAGACTAGATGAAGCCGAAGGCTCTTCCATTTCCAAAAATCCGTGATTCCCGGCAACTGTTTTTGGGTTTTGCTTCCCTCCTGGGAATGTTACAGAAAGGCTTAAAATGTGAGTTCAGGAGTCTTAAGTGACAGGGGGGAACGTGTTTTAAGACGTCGCCCCCAGCCTGTGCTCTCTGCTCTCTTATCTGACTTGTAACCTGGGGGGCGCTGACTATATGTGGGTGGAAATAAGATGCTGAGATATTTCTGCTCCTATTGTGTCAAGTCGGTGCTAAATTTTTTCCTGTCCTTCTAGTCCAGCTGATGCTGCAGCTCCTTAAAGAAAAGAACTCGTGTCTGACATGGAGACTGGTGAGGCCGGTTACACTTGGGAGCTCTGGTCCCACTTCTGATATTTTCTGGAACGAATGGCAACACAGTTAGCCTTGTGAGCTTCTGACAGATGGGGAATAGCAACATCTTCCCCACTTTCCTGAGGGGCTTGCTATGAGTTTCAAGGCAGCTGATTATGAAGTTCTCGGGGAAGTACAAAGCGTTACACAAACATGAGATGGTATTCATAAGAGCAGCGAGCATGGACAGCACTTGGTCAACGCTTTCGCTGGTGATGCTTGTAACACAGAGAGCATACTGACTTAGAGTAATGCTATGCTGAGCTGCCACAGACAGGGACCCCACCCCGCCCCCCACGCCCCTAATCTGGGTATTTTTAAAACTTGGGAAAAAGAGAAACTCCAGGTTCCAGATAAGCAGGAAGACTTAAAATTAAAGAAGCGGGCATTGGACGTGACTTGGTGCTTGGGCTGGGGCTTTAATCCTTACGCTGGGACACAGAAGTTGGCCTACAGTCTGTATGACCTAGGGAGTAAGAACAGAGTTCCCTGTTTAAAAATCTACATCTGACATGGGGACAAGAAAGCGCTACCCACCAGCCCAGGAAAGTTGTAAGGAAGCTTACCTTCTGTCCAGGACCACAAACGAGAGAAAAACAAAAAGAAACAGACCTGTAATGAATTCATACTCTATGCCTACACCAAAGCGGGTATGAAGTCCACAGTTACATTAACTGGGCCTGCATGATCCCAAGCTAAGAAGTTAACAGTAAATACAGGTCAGGACTTATAAATGCCTCATGGGGGGGGCGGGGTGGGGGAAGATGAGCGCACACACACAAATCATACACTGAATTGGTTATAAACTGCACTGAACTACTACTGAGGAAAGTCTACAGACATAACATGTGGGGGGATTTAGTGCCCCTATGGCCAGAGATAACAGAATCATCTGAAAGAGGATATGGAATATGCATCTGAAGAATGATCAGACGGCTGAGTATGAATAAAAAAATAAAAAAAATTAAAAGAACATGATAGAATAACAATAACTGAAAAGACCGAGCAAATTTAAAAACACCCAATAGAACAATGAGTAATTAAACACGATTACTGAAACCACAGACACAATGACCTGGGAAAGGGCTGATTATGAAAAGCTTAAAAAAGAATGAACTGGAAGAGCCAAGCCCACAGTACAGCCACAAGAGAGAGACAAAACACAAAGAGCGAAGAGGTGAAGACAGAACATAAAAGGGAATCACATACCCAGGAGGAGCTACTGGTACAGATAACCAGGAAGAACGGCAAAGATGGGGCATGTGAAGAAACAACTGCTGAGAATTTTCCAGGATGGAGGAAAGACACGGGCCCCATATTAAAGGATTACAGGGAGCCCAAAGCAGAATAAAGAAATCCACACTGAGGTTCAGGACAGTAAAATTATACAACACCAGAAGTCACAGAGGAAATTCAAAATTGCCAGAGAAAAGGAGGATTTACCCACCCCAAACCAAGAATCAGATTGATAACAAGTTTCTCAACAGTTACGGGGGCCAGAGGGACAAGAAAGAATATCTCCAAAGTATTAGGAAAGGAATTGTTAACCAAAGGCTTCTACTATGCCTGACCTACCATTTAACAGAGAGGGCAGATAAGCCCTCTCCCTCAGACTGAGAGTTTCCCCGCTCTCGAGACAGTGCTGCCCGAGCAGAGGCTCTCAAACTTGAGCGGGCATCACAATCCCTGGAAAGGTTTGTCCAAACGTTGATTTTGCTGGCCGCCCCCCCCACCTCCCCCGCCAAAGTTGCTGATTTTCAGTAGCCTGAGTTGGGACTCCTAAATTTGCATTTCTAACAAGTTTCCACATAATTCTGATGCTGCTGATCTGTAGACAAGACTCTGAGAACCAGGAACTATACTTCATTCAGAAGAAAACCTGGAAACAGCAGGTGCAAGAACCAATGGTGGGCAAAGAAATTCGCTTACATGTAAGTGAAAGAAACAAGCACTAGCTGTTGAAAAAAAAGGTAAAATGTTAATGACTGTTTTCTAAAGTTTTCAAATGTCACTGAACAATGCAAAGTGAGTGGGAAGAGCGGCGTGAGAGTTCCCTAAATCTCATCCTACTCAGGAAGAGAGAGTGATTAATTTTGACATTAAGGGTGTTGGTTACAAATTTTAATGTAAGCACTAAGGAACAGAAAATACAACTTCCAAGCAAGTATAGAAAGTGAAAGAAAATAAAGGGTACTTTATCAATGTAATAGAAGGTTTAAAAAAAAAAAAGAGAGAGAGAGAGAGAGAGAGAGAGAGAGAGAGAGAGAAAACATAGCTAAAGAGGGGAAAAAGACATACCAGGCAAATACTAACGAAGAGAAAGTGAATGTCCTTGACGGACAAAGCCATGCTCACTGTGGGAGATTGTGACAGTCCTGTCTTGGTTAGAACAGCCAGGATAAAAAGCAGTGACGGAAACGGATAATATGCTCGATCTAATGGACATATAAAGAACTTTGTACCCAACAAAGACAGAATACACATTCTTTTCAAACACAGAAAGAACATTAATTAAAAAAAGGCAAGCTGACAAGGAAGTTTCAAATATCTGGTAATCAATATTTCATAGACAGTATTCTCTGGCCACAATCCAATAAAATTAGAAAATTAGTAAGAAATGGACAGGCAAAAACCCTTCCATACTCCTGGAAACTAACAGCACATTCTAAATAGCTTGTAAAGTCAAGGAGAGAAAGAAATCATGGAAATTACCAAATATTCAGAACTGATGACAACCAAAGCCAGGCGTCTACACTAAGTCGATAATTACCTAAATACACATGCTCTTACTGAAAGAAGTATCTCTACTACTAATGAAAGCATAAACACGGCTCTTTTGTTAATTAAAAAAAAAAAAAAGATCTCTCTTTGGGTCAAATTTACTTGGACTTATGATGCTACGCAATTTTCAGTAGAAATCGGTAAGAACTGACAGCGTTTGAGTGAAGGCAGATGATCAGTAAAACGACAGAAATATCTCAAAAGGTTTCAGAATTATGTCGAAAGTCCTCTGTTGCTCGAAAACAGCATTGATTCTTGAATACCTTGTTTCTCATGACGTAGAAGAGAAAATAGGACTCTAACACACCTTCTTGTGAATGTGAAAATATCAAAAGGAAGCCATGGTAAGGCAGGTGTTGAAGGTACATAAAAAGCAGCTGTTTTAACTCAGGTATGATTGGGCACTTTGCGTCACACGGCAGCAAAGCAGCTGAACAAAGCCAATAAAGAAATCAACAAATTAAGGGGATGTCAGGTATTAAGGTGGGTTTGCATGATATTACCTTCTAGCATTTCAAACGGACTTACCTTTGTAATTTCAAAACATAACGTGAACTGAATCAGATTAAAGCCACAAAAGCAGTATCTTAAACATGCCTGCTGGCCTTTTAGCTCAGCACTCAATAGACTTCAGTTCCTTTTGCTCCTCCAGTTTCTAACAGATTCCCAAGTTTGCAATGCTTTGCTGACCCCACACACTTCCTATAATTCCAAATTAGCTCCCCGCACTCCTATCCAGATGGACCAAAGACGCTGGTACGTTCCCTGCAGACCTTGACCCATTCGACAGTCTGCTCACGGGTGTTCAGTAGCAAGTGACTGTTACTGCTCAGGGACAGGGGGGTTCTCGCTCTTCCTTATGAACACAGCGTGCGGCAGTATTTTAAAAGGGTGCTCTACCTAGCTTCCTCTCGCACCCGGCGTGTATGCGGACACTGTGAGAAAGTCAGTGGGTCAGCAGAGACAAAGGTTCTTAACCTTGCCAGCTCCAGAGGTTGGCTACAACCTCACCCAAACTTTTACAGACGTTCCGCGCTGGAAGAGATTCAGAATACAGCTTCAATCTGTTAGTGTACATTTACCCCGCCCCCCCCTCCCCCTGGCCCCAAGAAAGGACAAAACTCTACAGATACAGGGCTCGGCTTCAGATAGAAGAGAGGACGTTTTGATTGTTATACTTTTAATCCACCTTTTTACAAAGGGGAAAACAATGTTTAGTTTTGGTTACCATTAGCAAAGCACTTTCTCTTCCTTTATAGTGAAAGCTCTTCGAAGAGGCAAATGCAGACGTACCCCCCCGCCCGGGAACTGCAGTGAGGAAGAGAGGGGGGCGATGCTAACCTAGTCAACCATACCAAGCCCAGAGCACCAGGTAAGCAGTAATATACAAGGAATATGTGCTTAGGGGCGCCTGGGTGGCTCAGTTGGTTAAGCGTCTGACTTAGGGCTCATGGTTTGTGAGTTCGAGCCCCGTTCTGAGCTGTGCTGACAGCTCAGAGCCTGGAGCCTGCTTCGAATTCTGTGTCTCCCTCTCTCTCTGCCCCTCCCCCGCTCTCTCTCTCTCACACACACACACACACACACTCTCTCTTTCTCTCTCTCAAAAATAAACAAACATTAAAAAAAAAAAAAGAAAGAAAGAAGTATGTGCTTAGATGCAACCCAAGTTTTACACTGAAGAGTTAAGAGGTTGAGGATACTGACCGGACCAGTAATAGCTGGATTCTGCAGTCTTGGGTCTTCCCACTGAGTGATTTTGCTATCTGAAAATGTTAAAATAAATAAATAAATAAAAAATCAAAAATCAGCGTATTAGTTCAAATCTAGTCTACATCAAAAATGTTTTAAAAAGAATTATTTCTGGATTTTGCAAGAGCTGTCCAATCTCTCATACTGGTCCCCCAAATAAATCCCTTAGTGTTCCAGGGTTAGAAGAGGACCATGGTATGTAGCACTCCACCCCTCATACTGTTTAGTTAAAAACATGCCATCAAAAAGGCAAAACTAAAGCAAAACCATTTATTCACACGGTTTTTGGCAGGAAATCTGCCAAAATTTCAATTATAAACCCCTGTTCTCTCAAGGATTTATAACTTGATCTTGATGTTCCTTTAACTGAAAAAGGGCATAAGAGGTCTTAGTCCCTGAAAAGTGAAAACACACACAGGATTTGTCTCATTTCAAATACTCTTTTCTTGGCTTGTCGTGTTGAAAAAACCCATTTTCAATGAAGAACCCGACAATGAACCCATGAATAATCCATGACATGCGTCACCCATACGCACGCAAAAATCAAGGCAACTACGGTGGGCCAAAAAATGAGATCAGCTACAGCAGAGGAAGATTGCAGAGGAAGGTCTCCCTTTTGGCCAAGTTGGCAAGAAGAGATTTCCTTCTTCTAAGTGAGTCAATGTCAGCAAGACTGTTCAATGCTGCCTATACAACCACGTCGGGGGAGGGGGGGGGGTAGGTGATAATGTGCAGTAGCTGCTCTGAATCACTTGGGTTTTGTGACTGTGCATGATTCAAGATTTTAGGGATTACTGTGGCGGGGGGGAGGGGGGGGGGGGAGGGACTTGCGTGAAAGATACAGGGAGGGCAGACTAGGAGAAAATGGGTTCTCCCTGGAGTTTTAGGGAATCTAAGTTGGCTTAAAAAAAAAAAAAAAAAAAAAAAAAAAAGGAAACTATTTAAGAATACGGATTCTGTTTATTTCCTGTATACTCTGTAAGAGGACTGAGAAGAATAGCTAATAAACTCAGTTTTAATGACCATACCAGGAAATTTTCCAAGTCTGACATAATTATTTTAATAAAAGGAGAGGTAAAGTTTTAAAATGAAACTACCAAAAGGCATTCTGGGTCCCTCACCTCCTGAACGGAAGACTCTGGAAAGTCAAAGTTGCCATTGTGATGGAGAATGGGAGAAAAGAAAACCAAATAAACAGAACACAGCTGAGTAACGGCTCCCTGGGCTACAATCCCATCACCTGGATACTGTCGAAGCGGAAGTGAATCAACGAGCACCTACGCGTGGTCCATCCAGACTGGAACGTCAAGCCACTGCCTCTCCCCGTGACCTCAAATCCAACTCTACTAAAACTGAACCCATCATCTGCCAGCACCCAAAACCCTTCCTGTGACTCTGTATTCCCGAATGCCAGTATCAGTGCGCTCACTGTTCAAACCCAGCGCTGGCCCCACGCCCATCCCCCCTTGCCATTCTCCTCTGGTGCTCCCGAAACCGTCCCGTCTCACTGAAAAAGCTGCTTTCTGGAGGGCGCATCTCTTCCGTGGACTATTCTCTATGCTTCCCTGGCCTCGGTCTCACTTGTCCCTGTTCAAGACCTCCTTTGTGGTTCTGCCCGATGGATCTTTCTAAAGAGAGGATTTGACCGTTGTCACGCCCCCTTCCAGAAAATGCCTCAGGACCTCCCTCCTGCCTGCAGAAGGGACCCAAGCTCCCGTCCCTGGCGGGCACCCTTTGACCTATGTGCCACGCCAGCCTCCTCTGCACGCTGGCCATGTGCACCCTAAGCACAGTTCTCTGACCGTGGCAGAGTCTGCAATACGTTCATACGCTTGCATGTTCTCTCCTTCCTGGGGTCGCTCTCCACCTGGCTTTCCTGGATACATCTAACTCCTCATGTGGGATCCATCTGAAAAATAATCTGTCCCTGAGGCCCTCCTGCAGACATCCCAGAGCCCTAGTGCTCAGCCATGTACTGAGCAGGTATGGTCTGTGCTTCTGCATCTGCAAAACTGGTTCATTCCTCTACGCATCACTTTTGAAAATACCTCCTGGGACTAGAGGTATTTTCTAGAATAGAAGTCCCTCAAGGACAGGGGCTGGTGTTACTGATGTCTGCAGCCCCCTCTGCACCATGGAACACACTTCCTAGAATGTGACAGGAGCCTCGTATGTTATTTTTCAAATGAGTGAACGAAGCTGATGGCGAAAACAGATTCCCTCTTCAAACAGTCTAAGCCTTCAGAACCACGTAAGTTTCTGTGTGGTTATAATAAAGAACGATTTTGCAGCTAAGCATTGTCAATATTTGAATGTGCGGTGGCCGTTTGCTCATTTTTTTCTAAACCTTTTGAATCTAAACTCGCTTTTGGTCCTCCAACATTGTATTCCAAATAAAGGGACAAGAATGAAGGAGAAGAAGGAAAACCACACTTAATTTATAGCTATGATTAACTGGTTTGGTAAGACTGGTGGCAGGAAAGATGAAGGCAGGATTTTACAGCCTCATTGGAGTTTTATTTTCTCTTCTAGCTTTGTATCCAAGACACCTGTGGCCATGGACTTAGCCGCTGGACACACCTGGTCTTTAAGAAGAACCACAGAACCCTCGAGAGAGGTAGAGATTCAGGTCAAGATCTGCCTTAACTTTACTCCAGGCTGGAGACAGGGGCTACAGAGGTCCAGACTTGGTCTCTTCTGAAACTACCTCTTTAAGATGGCTGAGTATTTTTAATCTTGGAAATGTGTGACGACTTAAAAGAGTTTTATGAAGCAGAAAATAAATAGCCTCGTTACTCAAAAGACAAGTCTACTGCGGTTCTTTGTCATTCATGCGCAGTCACACGTCCTGGTCAGGATGGAAGGTAAGAGGACTGTGAATCTCTCACAGGCTGTGTGCACGTGTAAAATGCTACACGTACGGATGACCTGGTTCCTGTCGTGCACGCAGGACAGCAAAATGAGGTGCAGAACTTTGTTAGAAATCAGATAGGAGAAAACTGCTTAGAAGGAGAGGCTCGTTTGGAAGGTGATACATTCCTAAACGGCACCTACAAGGTGATTAAATGCATTTTGGAGTACCCCTGCTGGCCTGAGAAAGCTGCTTAAAAAGACAGGTGTTCCTGCACTTTTCACAGACTGCATTTTGGTGAAAAAGCAGACGGATTTATTTTAATGGATATGTACCCTACTTTATAGCCTGTGACTGAGCAAACCTTGACAAACCAGGGAGAAATGGCAGCAATGTTGCATCTACAGCAAATGAGGTGATCGTAAACATAGCTTCTGCTCGCCTAATTTCCACTCTTAGTATCTGGTTTGGAGAACTTTTCTGTATGGTCGAGGCAGGGCAAACTTTCGTCTGAAGGTAAAGCACCACAAGGGCACCTCTTTTTGTAGCTTAGGTCAACCAGGCTCTGTGCCAGGCCTACACCATCCCCAGGAGCAAAGGGAAGTCTCCTGCAAGCTGTCTGTTCTGGCGAGAGGAATGTGGAGCGAGGGAGCTGTGCGTCTGGAGGGACCGGCGGACCCATTAGGAGTAAGGAACTGCCGAGGCATGCAGCAAAATCACCCTGTCCTGCCTCCCGGCAAACAGAAGGGGGTCAAGCCTCGGGCTGGAGGCACAGCTGCTTCTCTAAGGCAAGGTCTCTCCACCTGCTGACCAAGGACATCAACTTCCCCATGTCTTCACCACTGACCCTCCACGAATTAACGTCATGTCACCATTTATCAAGCATCTACTACATACTATGGTAGGACTATGCACACCACTAGAAAAGCAGCCTGTGATCTTTACTGCTTCTAACGTCCAGGCCCTCTGTGGTAACATTTTTCTGGTTTGGGGGCCCTTGCATTAAGAGCGTTTATAAAATTCTTCTCAGGTTGACCTGAACATCAGATCACCAGCTAGAACGTGGCCACAAGGTTGTGTGAAATGTTCTGTGCGTAGCAGACCGAGGCTGTGTTACTGGTTAAGGCCTTATTTGAAGAGAAAGATCGTTCTTATTCGTACCTACCTTTGAAAACTGAAACTGAAATGCATAAAAACTAAAAGAGAAATTATTTTCTGGTTTTGGTGGGAAAAAGAGGTTTGGCCCCTTCCTTATTTTAACAAATCATGTATGTGATGAGTAAGTAGAATTATAAAAAGCATATTAGAGAAAAAAGGTTAAAGCAGTTATGGTAGCAATTTATGCTCACTGTAAAATTCTGGAAAGCAGGCAAACCCTGGATACTTTTACTGGTCAAAGACAAAACTAAGCCTAAATACCCTTGAGATACCCGATTTTTACCAAAGGGTTAAAAGGGCAGACCGCCCCCTGATCCATTTAAGACTTCCACTTTTGGTGTGATTATGAGCCGCTGGGGTTCTTGCTTAGTTTATTCAGTTCCTGTGCCTCAAAGTGAAAGTGTACAGGACACTCATTCAGTAACCCCCAGAAGAGGCACAAGACCTAGGAGACAGTGGCACTCCCCATCCACGAGGAGTCCTTGTGGCCAGATTTCCCACCAGTGGCTCATCAGTGTAGTTTGAGTTAGTTAAGAGAACGTGAGGCTAGAGAAACCCGGCGTAGACTTGTGGTTCATGAACCAAATGAAAATAAAGATCAAAATACTACCAACTGCACACATTTGTAAATATAATTCAAAACTTCTTTTAAATATGTATTTTTCAGAAGTTTTAAGGGATACGCAAAAACATATATGCTCCCCTGGAGAACATGTCACTTCAAAACAACAACAACAACAACAACAACAACGACAACAAAAACAAAAAACCCACTGCCTAAAAGCAAAACCTTTATTAGTTTAACTTTTAGTTGAAATGAGAAACCACGCATTTATTCATAGGTGATGGAGCAAATACGCTATCATTTCAAGATACGAACTGTGTATGTATTAGTGCGTTGGGTGCAAAGAAGCATGCCATGAATAGAAAATAAGTCAGAATGGGCTTCTTGCCATAAGACCTTTGAAAGCAGTGTTTAAGAAACTTAACATGCTGCTTCAAGCACTGCTCACACAGATTTTCGACTCAATCATGACTTCTAAAAGCTTATTTTCTATTACTAGAGTGTATTTATTAAAAGCGCAGAAATCAAGGGGTTATCTACCCCCCCAATTTTTTTAATAAAAAAAAAAAGTTAATAGGCCACAAGATCAAATCGGGTGAAAGCCTGATGGGCTAGTTTAAAGCAAACTTAGATGAATGCACAGTACCGTACGAGGGCACTGATTCTCTGGGATCATTCTCTCCACATAACACCTGGCTGCCTAGACAAAGAGTGAAATGACAAACCTTTCACTATAATATTTGAATGACTCCCTGCCCCCCCATCCCTTTACCTGCAATGCCTATGTGTCTATAAAAGAGCCTACTTACTATGGTCAATATAAAACGTTCGGCCATCCAAGTGAATTCTTTCTTCCCAACCAGGCTGGTATTAGAAGGGGAGAAGGTGGGGGGGGGGGGGGAGGGAGGGAGGGAGAGAGAGAGAATCCAAACATTAGCTAACAGTTCCAAAAATCAATGGCTAAATTTAAACACTCTAGGACACACTTTTTATTCTTCTCTTATAGGGGTGCAGTTTTAGGTTATAAATAAACTACAAACATTTCAAGTTAACTCTTGACCACATGTTCACTAGTCTTAGAAACCTTCACTCACTGCATGATGAACAGGAAACAGGGGTTCATATTTCAAAAGCCTCAAAGGGAAACTTTAGCATTCCATGCAACAGTCGAGTTTAGGATTGAATAGGCTCGTTTAATTAAATGAATATTTACTGAGGACTGAAGGGAGGAGGAAGGTTAATTTAAAAATGTCAGAGAGATGCTTTAGCCCTGTCACCAGGTGGCTGAAAGCCCTCATACGGAGATTCTCTGGCGTGGGCTCTATTTGGACTCAGGAACTAAATGGATTTGGGTATTTTTTCCAAGGTAAGGCTGGTGTGCCCTCATTGTCTCAACTGTGCCTACTTGCTATCGGAAACTCAGGAGTCCAACAGATCAGGACAACACATTGCCTTTCACGTCTTAGCTGTCTCCGGCACTCTCTGGGTTCTTTCCATCTAAACCCAGGAGCCAAACAGATTCGGAGAGAGTGAGGGATATTTGTATAAAACCTGTTGAGTAAAGACTGAACCCTAACTTTTCTAGATTCAAGTTGTGCCATAACATACCACACACCGGGCCAACAGAAAAGTTCTTGTGTTTGGAAGATCACCATCAAAGAACTCCCAGCACCCTCATTCTAAAAGCGTCTCAAGTCCTTGCCCGCCCCTGCCCACCTTCCTGCCCTTGTAAGGCTTTTGGACTTGGGGAGGGCTGAAAAGGACGTATGGTGCAAGTTTCGTTCAAAATCCAAATAGCTCAACTCCAACTTGGGCCCCCAAAGAGAATAAACTGATAAAAAGTTAAATTTATAAAACAGTCCTCAACAAGGAAGAAAAACAAGAAAAACAGGGACCGCAGGCTAAATGACTTACAGAAACGGTCTGTGATTACTTAGTCCTTTTTCTCCCACTGTTTTTAATGTGTCCATCCCAGTGGCTAAATTCGCAATAAGGACAGAACTCAGTGGTTGCTGAGTTACAGACTAAATGCGCACTGCTCAAACTGTCACGTGTAGAGAATGTCCCTTACATCCTAGTTACCGAGTCTACTTTCTACTAGCTGCTAATAATACAGAAACCTCTTTCACAAGTACTGGGCATAAACTGTATGTACTATCAGAATTCAGCCATTCACCCATTCCTATTAAGAAACTATAGACCAGCGGGACCCCAAAAGCCTGGACAAAGGGAAGGCCCACAGGGGCTCCCCATCAACACCGGGCAGATGAACGGATACACATTTTCGGACTTGTCCACGCGTCTCCAGTGTACTCACAGGAAGAGGGCCAAGGTCATTGGGGTTTAAAGAGGCCTTTGACCGCATATGAACTGGAAATTTCAGGCGTGGATCTTCCTGCAAAAAAAATGGACAAGGCAGAAGACGTTAAGAGTGGTTCTGTGTGTGCACTCACTGGTTCCTCCCCTTCTGGAGCTGTGTGTTCCAAGGCAACCAGGCCGCGTGCAGGGATCTGCACTCTCGCCTGCATGGGGGAGGGGAGGACCTTTCTTGGTGTAGGGAGGCTGGCTGACCAACTCGCAAGAAAGATTTTACTCTTCTTGTCCTTGGTGAAAGCAGGATGGTGAGAAGATTTAAACAAAAGGTTAAGCATTTTCCCTGAGACCTCGAGCAGGTGAAGAGGAAAAGTCCCCGCAGCGATGTTACCATGGAAACCAGAATGGAGGGCGCCAGTGAACGTGAGGCTCTACTCTGCAGAAGGAATAGGGACAGTGGTTTGAAAATCTCTCGGGTCTTGAGCTCTGTGTGAGGGCAGCCAGCCTTTCCAACGGTGCCTGGGTTTCCTGCTGCCCGCCCTTCTAACTCCTTGATCTAGAGCAGAGAATCTGAATCTGGGCTGACGGTCAAGTCATGTTTTGCCCAGACGTAGATGGCCTCATCACAAAAAGTTTCATATCCCTACTAGAGAACTTTCCCGAGAGTCCTGATCAAACTCTGCAAATTAGACTCCCATTTACATCCTAATATTCAAAAGTTTGCCAAAGATTTTTCTTAAGGGGTATGGCTCATAAGATACTACAAAGAACCCACGAAAGAGAAATATATGTACCCTGACATCTTGGGTCGTGCTTTCTGACTTAGAAAGAACAGGCAGATGGATCATCTTGCAACTACCCTGCTACGAGCTGGGCACAGGATCTCTGTTGCTTCAGATGAGGAAACTGAGCAAGACAATGAGAGCATGCCCGGAGGCTCCGACCCAGAGTCTGGGAGCTGTCTCTCACACAGACTCAACAAAAATGCGATGGAACGCTGAGAATTCCTATTTTCAACTCCAAAGATTAGAAAACAAATAAGACTCAGAATAGGACATTGTCAACCAAGTAAGCCTGAGATTAAAAACAAAACAAAACACCCAAAAACCAATTTCAATTACATTAAAACCTTTGTTGCTGTCAAAGTACTAAAAGGTTTTCTGCCTCAGCATTTTCCTAAGTCAACAAGAAAATGAAATAATCGGTATAAATCTTGGAAAATAATAAAACTCACTTTGTGACTGATAATGGGTATGAAAATGTTCTAAAAATGGATTATGGGAATGGTCGCACATGATTGTTCAATGGTCTAAAAACCACTTGACTGTGTATTTTAAACAGGTGAACTGTATGACATGTGAATTATACCTCGAGCACGCTGTTAAAAAAAAGTCCCAAGTCAACAATATAAACTGTTAGTATCTGGATTATAACAAAGTTATAGATAGATTTTTTAACTGGCAAAATCTACAAAAAAACAACCCCCAAATCGAAAACTAAAGCCAACCTTTGCTTTCTATTAACTATAGCACACTACTACGAACTGAAGAAGTAAATCATGTTAGCGATTTATGATGGCTATGGACCCTGAACCTTACGGATATCCTTTTTTAAAGGGGAATCAGGGGCATGAAACAGCCCCAATATTCCCTTGTGTACTGGGACACATACAGGACAAACGAATACACTAAGAGTTTGGATTTATAAGGTCCAATTAACTGATAATTTGGGTAAATATTTGTGATAGGCTGAAACTTGGAGCTCTAAGCTCCACAAAAGCCACCCGCTCAGGGATAGCTCACAACCACAGGGCCCCCGGCCCCCCCCCCCCCCCCCCGCCGCAACCCCCCTAGCCCCCCCGAAGCCACTGACTATGCTAGCTTCTGGACACCGCACACAAGACCGGCCGTGCCTTGGAATCACACACACACACACACACACACACACACACACACACACACACACACAGGCTACTGTGAAAGACAATCGGTAAAAAGCTGGTGATTTAAAGCACACACAAACAGAAAGAAGAGGCTGAAATGACAGAAAAGTGCCAGGGGATGGGGGCGAGGAGCATGAAGTATAAAACTCAATCTCACAGGTCTGCTGAAATGGCCTTGCATGGAAACCCAGACTCGGTAGAATGGGAGGGTTAGAGGCCCTCGGGGTCACATTATTTCATTACACCATCACAAGTCAGAATGACGGCAGCAGTCGCTGCCTTCCACCAGGCTCTCAGGGCTAAATCTAGAGGGCACTATTGAGCCCATCCTCCCAGCACGTCCCCTCAACAAGGAGGTAGGCTCCCCAAGGTAATGGGGCAGGTAACAGCAGCCAAGGCCTCGCGAGACTGTGACAACTTTAGGGAGGACAGT